>NC_065578.1:41652633-42937633 GCF_024542745.1 Macaca thibetana thibetana
GGGTGATCTCGAACTCCTGAAGCTTAAGTGATTCACCCAGCTTGGCCTCCCACAGTTCTGGGATTACAGGCATGAACCAGCATGTCTGGCCTGTAGCTTCTTTTATACACACACATTGAATTATATGAATGCATTACATACTGCAAAAATTAAACAATTTATTTTAAAATTAAATCTAGCTACTCTTTTTACTTCAGGTCAGATTAATATGTCAGCACTGCTATGTTTACTATTTATGTGTTATTCCCCTAATTTGAAAAAAGATCACACTCTTCTTAATGCTTTACTTGTAAACTTTTTTTCATTCAAGATTTTGGACCTGCAGCGGAAATTAGAACATGCTCATAAAGTCTGTCTCACAGACACTTGTATTTCAGAGAAGCAGCAGCTAGAGGAAAAGATAAAAGAAGCAACAGAAAATGAAGCTAAAGTAAAGCAACAATATCAAGAAGAACAACAGAAGAGGTAAGAGGAGCAGAGATCTCAGTTTCCTGTGGGTTTAGCCATGACTGAGTTAACAGCAATATCAATTTACTCTAACAGAATATCAGAGAGTATTTCTGCTCTGTCCCCACTGAAGTAAACTCAGCCACACACAATTCCTGATGTATTGCACTTACCACACTGTATTCTAATTGTTTATTTTCTAGTTTACCTCTGGCGCTAGAGCGTGAGATTTTTAAAGGCAGAGATTATTTCTTCTGGTTCTGGGACACACCTAGTGGTAACAGTAAATATTCTTGACTGACTTGCCTATGAAATACTGTGGAATTTGCTCTGAGACATAGTCTGACAAAATTCAAACTACAATGAAGTTGATATTTTGTACAAGGGAACTTCAGAGAGTTTGTGGAACAACTGAATTGAAAGATAAAATAAAAAATATATTGGCCAGGTGCAGTGGCTCACACCTGTAATCCCAGCATTTTGGGATGCTGATCCCAGGAGTTTGAGACCAGCCTGAGCAACATAGTGAGTCCTCGTCTCTACCAAAATAATAATAATAATAATAATTATCCAGTCATGACAGTGCACTTCTGTAATCCCAGCTACTCAGGAGGCTGAGGCAGGAGGATCACTTGAGCCCAGGAGTTTGAGTCTGCAAGTGAGCCATGATTGAAATACTGCACTCCAGACTGGGTTGCAGAATGAGACCCTGTCTCAAAAAACAACTTTATTTCTCAACATAAGCTCCGTCAAGGTGAAGGCACTTTTGTAAGTGATGATGCACACCATTTAGTCCATCCCTAAAGAACTGAGTGAGAATCCTAGGAGTTTAACCCTGTCATTGCAGTCTTTCGCACATTATTAACCAAAGAGAAATGAGTGCCCTTTACATATTTTTTAAGATTGGGAAACAAAAAGAAGTCAGAAGGAGCCAAATCAGGACTGTAAGGTGGATGCCTAATAATTTCCCATCAAAACTCTTGGAAAATTGCCCTTATTTGATGAGGGGAATGAGCAGGAGCATTGTCATGGTAGAGAAGGACTCTGGTGAAGCTTTCCCAGGCATTTTTTAAAATAAAGCTTTGGCTACCTTTCTCAAAACACTATCATAATAAGCAGGTTATCATTTGGCTTTCTAGAAAGTCAATAAGCAAAATCCTTTGAGCATCACAAAAACTGTTGGCATGACCTCTGCTCTTGACTGGTCCACTTTTGCTGTGACTGGACTGCTTCCTCCTCTTGGTAGCCATTTCTTTGATTGTGCTTTGTCTTCAGTATCATATTGGTAAAGTCATGTTTCTTCTCCTGTTACAATTCTTCAAAGAAATGCTTCAGGATCTTCATCCCCCTTGTGTAAAATTCCCATGAAAAGCTTTGCTCCTGTCTGTAGCTAATCTGAATGCAACAGTTTTGGCACCCATCAAGTGGAAAGTTTGCTAAACTTTAATTTCTCTGTCAGAATTGTGGTAAGCTGAATCAATTGAGATATCGATGATATTGGCTAGTATTTCTGCTGCTAATCATTTGAGATATCTATGATATTGGCTAGTATTTCTGCTGCTAATCATCAGTCTTTGATTAGGGTACAAAAAATTTTTTTTCCTTGTAAATTGGTGTGGATGGTCTGCCACTGTGGGCCTCATCTTCAACATCATCTCATCCCTTCTTAAAATGACTTATCCATTAGTAAACTGCTGATTTCTTTGGGCTATTGTCTCTTTAAACTTTTCATTAAAGCATCAATGACTTCAGCATTCTTCCACCTTAGTTTCACCATAAATTAAATTTGATGTTTGTTCTTGCTTAGTGTCCTTATCTCTAAAGTGGGAATTGTAATGCCAGTTCTATACATCTTTTGTGAAGATTTGCTAAGAAGAAATATGTATGCACTATTTGAACTAAGTGTAGGCAAATAAAATATATAGGGAAATTCTTCTACCAAAAGGGGACTCTATAGTGTATATTGTTTCATAATCTAGAAGAAAGTAACCCTCATTTAAATAGTTAGATTGTAACCTACTTTTTCACTTAAAATATATGATCTGTTTATCTGACATTAAATTTTCTTCTAGAATATTATTTTAATGATATGTCACAATTTATTTAATAAATCCTTTACTGTTGAACATTTAGATTTTTCCCAGTTTCTTCTATTTCAGTGACATAATATATATCCTGATAAATAATAAGCACTTCTCCGAGGAAATAGAACCATTAGGAATATGTATTTAATAAAAGCCTTATTACAGGGACTTGGTCTTATGCACTTGTGGGTACTGGTTATGCAGTCTATATGGCTGTCATCTTTGCATCTTATGCTAGAGCTCGAAGTATGCAGGGCAAGCAATCAGGAAGTGAAGCTGAATGTAAAGTGGGAGAGCAACAAGGTGGAAACTATGAAGATGGACTGGAACCCATGTCAGTTCTTGCTGCCTCTAACCTTGATAAAGTGTAGGTATCCTACTGGAGAAACTGGCACCCTTCATCAAGGAGCTAAATAGACATCTGGCCCAGGAGATGGAAAAGTGAAGGAGGATTCAAGGGAAGGTAGAGCAGTTGTAGGCCTGGCTGTTGCATCATGCCAAGGTGAGCAGCAGATATCTAGCAGTGTTTATAAACTATAAAAGTGCCTGCTCCAATCTTCTACCTGGAAAAACCAAAATGTTTCAATTCTGTTCTCTAAATCTTGCACAAATATTATCTCCTGTGGCCCACTATAACCAGAAACTTACACAGAAGGAATTCTGGGAAACTAGACAAGTCAAAATGTTACAAAGCTACTCTATTAAAAATATATTTGTTAAACTATAGTTAATTTTATTTAATTTAAATTAGGCCTGGCATCAGTGGCTCACATCTGTAATCCCAGCACATTAGGAGGCTGAGGAGGGTGGATCACTTGAGGTCAGGAGTTTGAGACCAGCCTGGCCAACATGGTGAACCCCCATCTTTACTAAAAATACAAAAATTAGCCAAGCATGGTGGCAGACACGTGTTAACCCCAGCTACTCAGGAGGCTGAGGCAAGAAAATTGCTTAAACCCCGGAGGTGGAGGTTGCAGTGAGCCAAGATCGTGCTACTGCACTCCAACCTGGGCAACAGAGCAGGCTAAACAGGCGAGACTCCATCTCAAAAAAAAAAAGTGTTGTTGTTATTGTAATATTGAATGTTATTGTTGTTACTATTGTCGTCGTTATCATCATAATCTTCTCAGTAAGATGAAAAAAGTTCATTTGGCCAGAACAAAATGTTTAGAGACAAGTAAAGTGGCAAGAAAATGAGGCTAGAAAGGTAAGCTAGACTTAGGTCATGTAGAACTTAACAGACCACACTGAGTTTGAACCTGTTCATGAAGGTATTGGTCTGTGGTTTTCGTATCACATAGTATCTGTATCTGGTTTTGGTATTAGGGTAATGTTTGTCTCAAAAAATTACTTAGGAAGTGTCCCCTCTCCTTCAATTTTTTTTGGAAGAGATTACAGAGAATTGGTATCATTTCTTTCTTAAATGTTTGGTAGAATTCACCATAAAATCATCTGGGCTTAGCACTTTATTTTTTGGAAGGTAATTAATTACTGATTCAATTTCTTTAACAGATATAGGCCAACTTGGATTATCTGTTTCTTCTTGTGTGAGTTTTCATAGTTTGTGTCTTTCAAAGAATCAGTCCATATAATGTAAGTTATCATATTTGTAGGCAGAGTTGTTCATAATATTCCTTTATTATCCTTTAAATGTCCATGGAGTTAGTAGTGGTGGCCCCTCTTTCATTTTGATTTTTTTTTTTATGTTTTATTTATAAAATAGAGATGGGGCTTTGCTGTGTTGCCCAGACTGGTCTCAAGTTCCTGCATTCAAGTGATACTCCTGCCTCAGCCTCCCAGAGTGCTAGGATTATATATGTGAGCCATTGTGCCTGGCCACATTTTTTATATTATTAATATTTGTCTTCTCTATTAGTTAGCCTGGCTAGAGGTTTATCTATTTTATTCATCTTTTCAAAGAACAAACTTTTGGTTTCATTTATTTTTCTCTATTGTTTTATTGTTTTCAATCCCATTGACTAATACTCTCATTTTTACTATTTATTTGCTTTAGGCTTATAATGTTCTTCTTTCTCTAGTTTCCTAAGGTGAAAGCTTAGATTACTGATTTTAGATTTTTCTTCCTTTATAATATATGCATGTAATACTACAAGTTTTCTGCTATGTTGTAGCCTATAAATTTTGTAAGTTGTATTTCATTTCATTTGGTTTAAAATATTTTTAATTTATTGAGACCTCCTCTTTGACTCATGTATTATTTAGAAGTGTGTTGTTTATCCCAAATATTTAGAATTTTCCATCTCTCTTTTTCTTATTGATTTATAGTTTCATAATATCAGTTTAAACAGTTGTGTGACATTCTGTTACATAGATATATCATACTTTATGTAATACTTATATCTTTTAGACTTTTTTGCTATTATAAAGCTATAATAAATATCTTTATACATGCAACTGCAATGAAGTATGATGAAGTGTGGTAAGTGTTATACTAAAGGAGGTTTAGGTTGCCATGATAGTACATAACACGGATACCTATGGAGTGAGGGAGCTTAAGAAAGACTTCCTCAAAGAAAGTGATTTATGCTGAAAATGAAGTAGTTGGTATCAAGAAGCTAAATAGAGAATAGTGTGGAGGACGACTTTGAGGAAGTGAAAAAGTTGATTGGCTGAACGAAAATAAGGTTAGGGACAGTGGTGAGAAAATGAGATGAGGAAGGTGAGGTAGGCCTAGCTCATGCAGAACCTTAGATTTTTTGTTTGTTTGTTTGTTTAGAGTCAGGGATCTTGCTCTGTTGCCCAGGCTGGAATACAGTGGCACAATCATGACTCACTGCAGCCCTGAACTCCTGAGCTCAGGTGATCCTCCTGCCTCCACCTACTGAGTAACTAGGACTATAGGCATGCTCAACATGCCCAGGCTAATTAAAAAAAAAAAAATTAGGGACAGGATCTCCCTATGTTGCTCAGGTTGTTTTAGAACTCCTGGCCTCAGGTGATCCTCCAGTCTCAGACTCCCACAGTGCTAGGAGGTGTGAGCCACAGTGCTACAGATCCTTATGAGCCACAGTGCCCAGCTCTTGTGAGCCACAGTGCCCATTTCTCATGCAGAACCTATCAAGCCGTGGTGAACAGTTTGGAGTTTACCTTAAGAGTAATGGGGTTCCTGAATCAAAGAACAGAAAATATATATATATAAATAAGAGTAATGGGGAGCCACTATAGGATTTTGAGCAGAGGAAGTTGTATGATTAGTTTGCAATTTAGAAAGAACACTCTGAATGCTAAAAGAGGCTCAGGCTACAGAGAATGCAGGGAGTCTTATCCATACACCAATTTCTTAATTTTATTCATTGGCAGACCTGGTTTGTTAGTCTTTTATTTTTCAAACTCTGTATCAATTAACTTCTCACATATTCATGAGTTACTCTTTTAATTTTGACTTCCTACTTTGCTTTTTTTCTTTTTGTAGAGATGGGGGTCTCACTCTGTCACCCAGGCTGCAGTGCAGTTGTGTGATCAAAGTTCACCGCAACCTTGACCTCCCAGGCTCAAGCACTTCTCCCACCTCAGCCTCCAGAGCAGCTGGGACTACAGGCGCATGCCACCATGCCTGTCTAATTTAAAAAAAAATTTTTTACAGAGACAAGTTCTCACTATGTTGCCCAGGCTGCTCTTGAACTTTTGGGCTCAAGCAATCCTCCCACCTTGGCCTCCCAAAGTGCTGGGATTATAGGTGTGAGCCACCATGTCCAGCCAACTTCCTACTTTCCAATTCTAGTTTTCAGGTCTCAAATTCTACTGCCAATAACTCAAGTGTTTTTAGTTTCAGTAGATCAAAACTTCTCTTTTAGTTCCAAGGCTTCTCTCTTAGTTCGGAAATTGAGAGTGTAACCAAAAAGAAGTAGGCCATAATAGCAGGTATACAGTTAATTAGATGAAGGAGAGATGAAAGAGAGGATATTGCTGTAGAAGTGGATGTGAAAGGTAGAAAATTAGCTATAGCAGTCCTTGGAGAGTCTGCACTTATATCCAAGAAACGTAAGGAGAAGAACTAGAGGTGGAGAGATGTGAGCCCATGTCTCAAATATAATCATCCCCCAATAACCTGTTGATTTCTCAGAATACTGAAGTTAGAGAAAGCAAACTTAATTTGTCTAATGTCAGTATTTTACTGCCCTAGCATGCAGGTGAGAATTTGCCCACCAGTACTATTTCATTATCATCATCACAGTCTTCGAGATGAATCTCCTAAGTCCAGAGAACCTTGGTCTGAAATCCTCAGAAAAGTCTTTCCACAAACTGTACTCTATTCCTGAAATGCCAAGGGTTTGGTCTAGGTCCCATTGCTTAGTGCAATGACTATTGCCAGAGAAGTGCAATGAGTATTGCCAGGGAAGAAGGCTTTATTAGGGTGCCACAGTTGAGGAGAATGGGAGATCAGTCTCAAATCTATCTCCCCGACCAACTAAAATTTGGGGGGTTATAGCAGGGAAGGAATGTAAAACAGGAATTAGTGAGGGGTAAGGAACCAATCATAAGGAATGAGGCATCTCATTTTCTGGATGCTATGATCTGGTGAATTTTAGTTTCTTGCCTGAGGGTCAGTCTCCTGAGGGAGGAACTCAGATATAAATTTCAAGTTTTAAGACTGGGAGGGTACATTTCTACATTTGTTCGAAAAACTATAAATGTAATTTCTATGCGACAGTTGGGCCAGTTTCATAACGAGACTGAAAGAGCAAAGTGCTAATGGCCCTTGTAGGGGTGAAGGGAAAATTTCCCCTCCCCTTCTGAAGGTTTTCTGAAAAACCAACTAACAAAAGGCAGATTAATAGGAGAAAAAGCAAACACAATTTTATTAACGTGGGGTGGGGAAAATCAAGTGTGATGACCCAATAGCTGAGTGTGTTGCAGAAGCTTATATACCCGTTTCCAGGGCAGAGGGAGATGAGGAATGTAGACAATTCCAAAGGACAGTAACTCATTAGGGAGAATGAAGGGACCCTGGAGACAAAAATTAATTCATAAATTATTCTCCTGGGAATTTGAATGAGTTTAAGAGATAATCGTTGTCTTGTGAAAAGGTCTGTGGAGGAGTTGTTATATTCCTCAATCTTCTTTTCTGAAGATCCATAAATAATGCAATTTCAGGGAGGCGATGGGTATAATTATTCTCCTTGGTAAGTCCAGTCTTCATGCAGATAAGGGAAAAGCCTCTTCTAGCATCTGCTGATCTCTAAGGGCCTTTCATTCAAAATATTTAGTATACCAGGATACCATATTTGGGGTAAAATTCTCTGAGTTCCTTTGCCCTCTTTTGGAAAATGTTAATTTTTTCTCATAAAATGCAGGCTCATTTATGATTCATTTATAGCATTGTTAATGTGTGCTTATTAGTATCAATAGTGCTTTTAACTAACATTACCTTGAACCCAGAAGATGAAGGGCTCCACTCGTAAAGCAGTAAGGAAGAAAGAATATGGGATTCAGGATTCAAGCCCTACCTCCACCTTGTCTTAACTGTTCTCTGTACCACAACTTCCTCATCTCTGAAATAAGGACAATGACTTTTTCCTCATAGGGTCATTTTGATGAGTGAGTGAGAGAACTAAGGAAAGCTTCTGTCACAAAAGAGGTTCCCTGTGTTGGTCCCTTTAGCTTATAGACACATACCCTACTTCATTGAACCAAAAAAAAAAAAAATCCCTGTGATGCCATAAAATTTTAGGTCTGAATTTCATTTGCAATTCATAGTGTGATTTAATGTACATTAATTGCCCTCAGGAAACTCCTATATCAGAACACAGATGAGTTACACAGGCAAGTGAGAACATTACAAGATAAAGAAAATCTACTGGAAATGACCTGTTCTCAGCAACAATCCAGAATTCAGCAACAAGAGGCCCTACTTAAACAACTGGAAAATGAGAAAAGAAAATATGATGAGGTAAGAAAGTAAATAGACATGCTTCTCAGTTTTCCTATTCCCATTAGTCACAGCTAATTCTTATTGAGTGCTTAGCACTTTACTAAACTTAATTGTTTAGTCAGGGTTCACTCAGGAAAGTAGAATCTACTCTAGGTATTTCAAGCAAGAAGAGATTTAACAGGAATAAGAGCTTACAAAACAGTTGGAAGGGACCAGGGGAGAGTAGAGTCAGAAAGGACTGCTGCTAGCTTTCAATAAATCCAGAAATTCAGAAATCACAGAGAAGTCACCTCCTGCAGCGTCAAAGTGGAGAATTTGCAGGAACTCTCCTGAAGCTCCTGCAAATGTCTCATCTGTTGTCTGCCCTTTTATCCATCTGCTAGTGCTAGAGAACTGTTGGGGGAAAAGACAAACAAACCTGTTTCTTCTTTCTGTACTCGTACCACTCTCAATACTTCACTTCTGATATAGTTTGGATGATTCTCCTCCCCAAATCTCATGCTGAAATGTAATCCCCATCATTGGAGGTGGGGCTTGGGGGGAGGTGGTTTGGTCATGGGGGTGGCTCCCTCATAAATGACTTGATGCTGTCCTCACGATAATGACTTATTGTGAGATCTAGATGTTTAAAAGTGTGTGGCACCTCTCTGCTCTCTCTTGCTCCCACTCTCGCCATGTGACATGTCTGCTCCCATTTTACCTACCACGATTGTTAGCTTCCTGAGGCCCTCACCAGAGGCTGAGCAGATGGCAATACCATGCTTCCTGTATAGTCTGCATATCTGTAAGCCAACTAAACTTCTTTTCTTTATAAATTACCCAGTCTCAGGTATTTCTTTATAGCAGTGCAAGAACAGCTTGACGCAGAAAATTGGTACCAAGAAGCAGAGCGTTGCTGAAAAAGATACCTGAAAATGTGGAAGCAACTTTGGAACTGGGTAACAGGCAGAGATTGGAAGAGTTTGGAGGGCTCAGTAGACGACAGGAGGACCAGGAGCAGTGGCTCACAACTGTAATCAAAGCGCTTGCCAGGAATTCGAGGCCAGCCTGGGCAACATAGTGAGACCTTGTCTCAACAGAAAAATAACAAATTAGCCAGACATGGTGGCACGGACCTGTAGCACCAGCTACTCAGGAGGCTGAGATGGGAAGATCACTTGAGCTGGGAGGTCGGGGTTGCAGTGAGCCGTGATCATGCCACTACACTACAGCCCGGGTGACACAGCAAGACCCTGTCTAAAAAAAAAAAAAAAAGAGGATGAAAATTTGTAGCTTCTTAGAGACTGGTTAAATGGTTGTGACCAAAATACTGATAGAAATATACACAGTAAAGGCCAGCCTACTGAGGTCTCAGATGGAAATGAGGAAGTTATTGGGAACTGGAATAAACATCACTCGTGTTATACCCTAGCAAAGAAATCCTGCATTGTGTTCATGTACCAAGGATCTGTGGAAGTTTGAACTTAAGAGTGGTGAGTTAGGGTCTCTGGCAGAAGAAATTTCTAAGCAGCAAAGCATTCAAGATGTGGCCTGACTCCTTGTAACAACCTATGATCAGATATGGGAGCAAAGGAATGACTTAAAGTTAGAACTTATATTCCAAAGGGAAGCAGAGCATAAAAATTCAGCAAATTTGCAGCCTGGCCATGTGGCAGAGAAAGAATCCCAGCAGGGTACTACAGCTCAGCTGTGGCTCAAAGGACCCCAGACACAGCTAAGGCTGCCTGTCCAGAGGATGCAAACCATAAGCCTTGGTGCCTTTCATGTGGTATTAAACCTGTGGGCACATAGATTGCAAGAGTGAAGGAGGCTTGGCAGCTCCCACATAGATTTCAGATGATGTGTGAGAAAGCCTGGGTGCCCAGGCAGAACCCTGCCACAGGGGCAGAGCCCTCACAGAGAAGTTCTAATAGGGCAATGCTGAGGGGAAACGTGGGGTTGGGGTCCCCACACAGAGTCCCCACTGGGGCACTGCCTATTGGAGCTATAAGAAGTGGGCCACTGCCCTCCAGACCCCAGAATGGTAGCTCCACAGGCAGCTTGCACCCTGTACCTGGGAAAGCCTCAGACACCCAACTCCAACCAGTGAGATCAGCCACAGGGGCTGCGGCCGCAAAGCCACAGGAGAAGAGCTGCCGAAGGCCTTGGGAGCCTACCCATTGCACCATTGTGCCCTGGATGTGGGACATGGAGTCAAGGGAGAGTATTTTGGAGCTTTAAGATTTAATGACTGCCTTGCTGAGATTTAGACTTGCATGGGGCCTATTGACTCTTTTTTTTTTTTTTTTTTTTTTTTTTTGATACGGAGTCTGGCTCTGTCGCCCAGGCTGGAGTGCAGTGGCCGGATCTCAGCTCACTGCAAGCTCCGCCTCCCGGGTTCACGCCATTCTCCTGCCTCAGCCTCCGGAGTAGCTGGGACTACAGGCGCCCGCCACCTCGCCCGGCTATTTTTTTGTATTTTTTAGTAGAGACGGGGTTTCACCGTGTTAGCCAGGATAGTCTTGATCTTCTGACCTCGTGATCCGCCCGTCTCGGCCTCCCAAAGTGCTGGGATTACAGGCTTGAGCCACCGCGCCCGGCCTGACTCTTTCTTTTGGCTAATTTTTCCCTTTTGGAATTGTGATGTTTACCTAAAGCCTGTACTACCATTGTATCTTGGGAGTAAATGACTTATTTTGATTTTTACAGGCTCATAAGTGGAAGGAGGTAAGTCTCAGAAGAGACTTAGGACTTTGGACTTGATGCTCAATGAGTTAAGACTTTCGGGGACTATTTGTAGGGGTTGATTGTATTTTGTAGTGTGAGAAAGACATGCAATTTGAGGGGTCATGGGTGGAATGATACGGCTTGCATCTTTGTCCCCTCCAAATCTCATGTTGAAATGTAATCCCCGTTGTTGGGGGTTGGGTCTGAGGGGAGGTGTTTGGGTCATTGGAGTGCATCCATCATGAATGGCTTGGTGCTGTCCTCCTGATAGTGAGTGTGCTCTTCATGAGATCTGGTTGTTTAAAAGTATGTAGCCAGGCATGGTAGCTCATCAGTCTTCTCATTAGTTTACAAAAAGACACTTACCATTCAGAGATTCCAAGAGTTTTAGGAGCAGCGTGCCAGGAAATAGGACAAACATCAAAATATGTATGTATTATACCACAGTAACACAAGAAAAATTACTTTTCCTTCCCTTATGCTTTCCAAATTGTGTGCAAGTTCCTCTCATCTGCAGAAACTACACTTGATCCCTGCTAGCAGGGGAGTCTGGAAAATGCAGTTTTCAGGCTTCCAAGCTCATGGCCCAGGGGAAAGCTTAGAAGAGTGGGGTCATGTTGAGTTCTAGCACAGTCCACTTTGGATACTCAGCATCCATACAAATGCTTTTACCTTGTGGCTTAACTTCTAAACTACAAGAAGAATATCATGCTTCCACTTAATATGATGCACTACAAATCATATAAAGGCACACTGTCTGCATAAAAATAAAGAATACTCAAAGTCCAATCAGTATCTATGATTATTTTGGGGTGATGTTCATTTTACTTCAGTCTCAATCCACATGCATGGATATACTATAACATTAAAACTTAATTATAGGCCAGATGTGGTGGCTCACAACTATAATCCCAACGATTTAGGAGGCTGAGGTGGGAGGATTGCTTGAGCTCAGGAGTTTGAGACCAGCCTAGGCAACATAGCAAGACCCTGTCTCTACAAAAAAAAATTTTTTTTAATTAGCTGGGCCTGATGGTGTGCACCTGCAGCTCTAGCTACTTGGAAGGCTGAGGTGGGAGGATTGCTTGAGCCCAGGAGGTCAAGGCTTCAGTGACTTATGTTTGTGTCACTGCACTGCAGCCTGAGTGACAGAGTGAGACCTCAAGTGAAAAAAGAAAAAGCTTAATTAGAAGCCAGAAACTTATAATTAAGCATGTGCCTGTAGTACTAGCTGCTTAGGAGACTGAGGCAGAAGGATTGCTTGTGGCCAGAAGTTCAAGGCTCAGTATGCTATGATTGCACCTGTGAATGGCCCCTGTATTCCAGACTGGGCAACATAGCAAGATCTCATTTCTTAAATTAAAACATCATGGTCTTCTGCTCTGAATAAAATAAAAAAGAAATGAAAATTTTAAAAATTAAAACAGAAAAAATTATAAAGTTAACTACCAGTAATACAATAGCACACATTTTGCTAATGGGTATTGGCATAAGAAGCCATTCCCAATTTCATCTCTTGGTCCCTTTTCATGTATTCTGGCGAGGGGAGAAATAATATCATGTATCAATCACAGTTAAAAGTTTATACATCATCTTGTAAGACAGCACCTCAAACCTATGAAGTGTTGTCACCTGGCCAGCATCATAGCTAAGTCTTCCATAGGTAATTTCACTGTTTTTTTTTTTTTTTTTTTTTTTCCATATTGGTTTTTCTGCATGACAGGATATATGGTAGAACCAATGAATCATATGATTATATGAGCCATTGTTTCACTTTTCTTACTGTAGAATGATTTTCTTGGTCAGAAGCAATGTTTCGGGGTTTTGTTTTTTGTTTTTTGTTTTTTGTTTTTTGTTTTTTTTACTATTATTACTACAAGTCTAGATCTGAGTTATATATCATGACAAGAAATAAGGAATTTGGTGAGTCCACAGATGGTGGTCCTGGCAAAAGCATTATGGACAGAAAAAGCAAATGCAGGCCAGGCATGGTGGCTAATGCCTGCCATCCCAGCACTTTGGAAGCCCAAGGTGGGGCAGATCACTTGAGGTCAGGAATTCGAGACCATCCTGGCCAACATGGAGAAATCCTCTCTCTACTAAAAATACAAAAATTAGCCGGGTGTGGAGGCGCATGCCTGTAATTCCAGCTACTTGGGAGGCTGAGGCAGGAGAGTCGCTTGAGCCCGGGAGGCAAAAGTTGCAGTGAGCTGAGATTGCGCCACTGCATTCCAGCCTGGGCAACAGAGCAAGACGCTGTCTCAGAAAAAGAAAAACAAAAGAAAAAGCAAATCTATATTTAAAATAAGTCTCTAGTCCACTGAGAGCAAATTGTCATTCTATCCATGATAGAAAGGTAATGAACCTGCTACCAGGTTGCTTGCTGGTTCTCCCAGGAGATGGTGCCATATTACTTGCTCAGCATTTATATTGGGATCTTGGCGTTTGGCAAATTAAGTGGATTAGCCTTAGTGACTCCCTGAAAAATATATATTCCTGCTATCATGCACCTTGTCCATGAGCCCACTAAGCAGGCAAATGGGTGCTAGAAAGAGGCTAATTGACATGTACAGAAAGCACTGTTTGTTCCATCTGATTATTGAGTGACGCCTCTGGTGCGAATGCCCTGTGGTGAGCAAAAACATGTGAAATAGACTTCTAGGTTCTGACCCAGCATGTAAGAAGCTTGGAAGTTGTCACTGTATCCTGACAACAAGTGAAATGCCAAACAAACTGAAAAATCAACACATTTCCCCAGATCCTTCAGAGGAGAGAGGTCACAGTCCAAACCACTACCCCGAAAATTAGAGATACCTATAGGCAAATACAGACAATCACAACTTACTGGAGCAAAACCTTCATGAGGGCCAGTGCCCAGGTTTGGAAACCTGAACAGTAAATGATGGACTGCTGGAGGCTCAGCATATCAAGTCTGAGAGAGAGAAACTCCAGAGGGACCCAGTCATTAGGGGACTTAGACACATTTGTGAGTGTTACCTCCTTTAGCATACCAGGTTCTTATAGTGAATATCTGAGAAAAATCCCCTTTTGCTTCCAGCAGGGGGAGAGAAGGGGAGCACTTGAAACTTCCTAACAAGGTCAGCCCGCGGGAGAAACTAACCAGAGCCTAAGCTGCTGGGGTTTTGTCAGAGGCTAACAGACCTAGGGAAATAGAAATATCCAACTCCAGCCAACTCTAGCCATCTTGTCCTGCAAAAAGGGAGGTGGGTGGAGAAAAAAAACAAGCACATGTGAAGTTCACAGTCCAGAGGCACAAGCTTACTAAAAGACTGTACCTAGTCACAGAGCTATAGAATGCCACCCATCCACCCCAACACTTCACCACCACATCACTAACGACCCATTTAACAGCAGTTTCCTTTACCCAATGCATCATGTTTCGCTATCAAGAAAAAATTACAAGACACACTAAAAGGCAAAAAACACAGTTTGAGCAGAGTAAACATTAGAAGCAGACTCAGATATAGCAGGAATATTGAAATTATCAGACCAGAAACTTTAAATAACTATGATTAATGTGCTGAGGGCTCTAATGAATAAAGTAGACCACATGCAAGAAGAGATGGACAATGCAAGAAGAGATGGACAATGCAAGCAGAGAGAGGGAAACCCTAAGAAAGAACCACATAGAAATTCTGTTACAGTGTTTTTGATGTTTAAGTCAAGATCAAAAACACTGTAACAGAAATGAATACCTTGATGGGCTTATTAATAGACTGCATACAACTGAGGAAAGAGCCTCTGTCCTTGAGGACATCTTAATAGAAATCTACAAAACTGAAAAGCAAACAAAAAAATGCTAAAACAAACAAACAAAAACAACAGAATATCTAAGATCTGTGGGATAAAGGTAAGAGGTATGATAGATATATATGGGAAATAACCCAAGGAGAAGAAATAGAGGAAGGAACAGAAGACATATTTGAAATAATAATCATGATTGAGAATTTCCTGAGATTAATGTCAGACACCAAACCAGAGATTCAGGAAGCTCAGAGAACATCAAGCGGATAAATGCCTGAAAAACTACATCTAGGCATAAAATTTTCAAATGACAGAAAATCAAAGAGAAAAAAAAATTCTGAAAGAGGAAAAAATAAATAGCCTTACCCAGAGAGGAACAAAGATAAGAATTACTTCCGACTTTTCTTCAGAAACCATGCAAGCAAGAGAAGAGTGGAGTGAAATATTTAAAGTGTTGAGACTGGGCACAGTGGTTCACACCTGTAATCCCAGCATTTTGGGAGGCTGAGGCAGGAGGATCACTTAAGGCCAGGAGTTCAAGACCAGCCTGAGCAACATAGTGAGACTCCAATCTCTACAAAAAAATGGAAAAAAAAAAAAAAAAAAAAAAAAACAACTTAGCCAGGTGTGGTGGAGCACCACCTGCAATCCCAACTGCTTGGGAGGCTGAGGTGGGAGGATCGCTTGAGCCCAGGAGTTCAAAGCTGCAGTAACCATGATTGCGCCACTGCATTCTGGCCTGTGAAATAAATAAATACATAAATAGTAAAGTATTGACAGAAAAAATTACCAACCTAGAATTCTGTACCTTGCAAAATTATCCTTCAAAAGTGAGGGAAGCTGGGCATGGTGGCTCATACCTGTAATCTCACCTTGGGAGGCCAAGGCAGGAGGATCTCTTGAGCCAAGGAGTTCAAGATCAATCTGGGCAACATAGTGATAAGGTTATCACTAATATATATATTAGTGGCTGGATGTGGTGGCATGCATCTCTAATTCCAGCTACTGGGGGTGGGGTGGGGGTCTGGGAGTGGGTTGAGGTGGAAGAATTTTTTGAGCCCAGGAGGTTGAGGCTGCAATGAGCTGATACAGTAAGAAAGGAGGGACAATGGAATTATATAAAATGCTCAATTAAAATTACAAAAGGCAGAAAAAGCATGGAAGACAAAAGTAGCAACAAAGAATAAGAACAACTAATAGAAAATAGTAATAAATATGGTAGATATAAATCAAATTATATTAATAATCACTTTAGACATCAATGGTTTAAAGGCACCAATTAAAAGAGAATGTCCAAGTTGGTCATGCCACTGCACTTCAGCCAGGGTGACAGAGTAGGACCCTGTCTCAAAAAAAAAAAAGTAAAGGTGAGGGCCAGGTGTGGTGGCTCTCACCTGTAATCCCAGTACTCTGGGAGGCCAAGATGGGAAGATCGCTCAAGATCAGGAGTTTGAGACCAACCTGGGCAACATAGTAAGACTCTATCTCAACAACAACAACAAAAAATTGTTTCTAAGTGAAAGAGAAATACTTTCTCAGACAAAAAAAATTAAGGGAATCTGTTACCTTGCAAGAAATGTTAAAAGAAGTTCTTTAGAGAGAAGGGAAATAAAATATAGACCAGAAACCAGGATCTACATAAGGAAGGAAAAGCATTGGAGAATAAATAAGTGACGGTAAAGTAAAAAGTTTCATTTTTAAATTTTAGTTGATCTAAGAGATAAGTTGTTCAGTATAATAGCAACAATGTATTTGATTATGTGTGTCATATATAATTGTGTGTATAAATATGTATACACACACATATGTACACTTAGATATGCTTATGTGTAAGTGAATTAATGACAACAATGATATAAGGGACAAGAAGGAAGAATTAGGATTATCTTCTTATTATAAGGTACTCATACTAACTGTGAAGTGGTATAGTGTTATTTGAAAGCAGACTTGGGTTAGTTGTATATTTTAAACTCTAGGGCCACTAGAAAAAATAGAAAGAAGTACAACTGATACCCTAAGAAAGGAGAGACAATGGAATCATATTAAATGCTCAATTAAAATCACAAAAGGCATAAAAAGCATGGAAGACAAAAATAGCAACAAAGAACAACTAATAGAAAACAGTAATAAATATGGTAGATATTAATCCAATTATATTAATAATCACTTTAGACATCAATGATTTAAGTGCACCAATTAAAAGAGAATGTCTAAATTGGTCAAAGTTGAACAAAACCCAACTATATGTTGTCTACAAGAAGCCCACTTTAAATATAAAGACATATGTAAATTAAAAGTAAATGGATGGAGAAGGATGTAACATGCTAACACTAATCAAAAGAAAGTGAGAGTAGCTAAATTAATTTCAGACAGCACATACTTCAGAGCAAGGGAAGTGTATTAGTCTGTTCTCATGCTGCTATAAAGACATACCTGAGGCTAGGTAATCTATAAAGAAAAGAGTTTTAATTGATTCACCATCCTACATGGCTGGGGAGACTTCAGGATATTTACAATTATGGCAGAAGATAAAGGGGAAGCAAGGCACATCTTACATGGCTGGAGGAGGAAGAGAGAGTGAGATGGGAGGTGCTAAACACTTTCAAACAACTGGATCTTGTGACAACTCTATCACCAGACAGCACTAGAAGCATGGAGCTAAACCATTAGAAACCACCCCCATGATCCAATCACCTTCCATGAGGCCCCACCTTCAAGACTCGGGATCACAATTCAGCATGAGATTTGGTGGGGGAAACAGAACCAAATCATATTGGGAACTTATCCAGGATAAAGAGGAACATTATTTAATGATTAAAAAGGTCAATTCTCCAAGAAGACAAAAACAATCTTTAATATGTATGTGCCTAACAAAAGAATGTCAAAATATGTGAGGCAAAAATTGATACAACTGCAAGGAGGAGTAGGTGAATTCATTGCAGATTTTAATACCTCTCTATCAGCAATGGACAGATCCAGCAGGCAGAAAATCAGTGAGGACATAGTTGAAATCCACACCACTATAAACCAGCCAGATATAGTGGACATCTATAGACTACTTCATTCAACAACAGCAGATTACACATTCTTCTCAAGCTGTCATGGAATGTTAATCAAGATAGACCACATTCTGGGCCATAAAACACACATTAACAAACATGAAAGAATAGAAATCATGCAATGCATGCTCTCAGACCCTGATATGGTTTGGCTCTGTGTCCCCACCCAAATCTCATGTTGATTAGTGATCCCGAGTGTTGGAGGAAGGGCCTTGTGGGAGGTGATTGGATCACTGGAGTGGTTTCTGATGGTTTAGCACCATCCCCCTAGTGCTGCCTCATGATAGAGTTCTCATGAGATCTGGTTGTTTGAAAGTGTATAACACTTCCCCCTGTGCGCTCTCTCTCTCTCTCTCTTTCTCTCTTTCTCTCTCACTGTCGCTCTCATGCTGTCTCTTCCTCCCTCCCTCCCTCTTTCTCTGTCTCTCTCCCCAACTCCGCTGTGGTAAGACATGTCTTGCTTTGCCTTCACCTTCCACCATGATTGTAAGTTTCCTAAGGCCTCCCAGTCATACTTCCTGTATAGCTTGTGGAACTGCAAGTCAATTAAATATCTTTTCTTCATAAATTACCCAGTCTCAGGTACTTCCTTATAGTTGTGTGAGAATGGACTAATACAGACCCTAATGGAATTAAACTAGAAATCAGTAACAGAAAGATAGCTGGAAAACTCCCAAATACTTGGAGATTAAAACAACAGACTTGTAAACACAAAAGTCAAAGAAGAAATCACAAGAGAAATTTCAAAATATTTTGAACTAAATGAAAGTGAAAATACAACTTATCAAAATTTGTTGGAAAGTGGTTCTATGAAGGACATTTATAGCATTGAATGTATATATTAGAAGAGAAGAAAGATGGGAAGCATTGTGAGTGTCTGAAAGGAGAAAAACCCCTGAAGGCAGCTTGAAACAAAGAGAGGGATTGTGACTAACAACTCCAGCCCACAAAATCGTCCTGTTTATCTCAGCCAAAGGAGATGCAAAATCAGAGTGGCTGTTCTGCACCACCATGCTGTATGAGGCACAGTCCATGAGTCTTCTGGGCATGAACCCCTAGCTAGCCTTCCCACATAGCCAGGGCATCCCATTTTGGGACACCCCCAACCACAATCCAGGATGGGCAGCACTCTACATGCTTTGGAGAACTGAGGCAAACCTTGGCTTAAGGCACCCATCCAGTCCTGAAAAGGAGGCAGTGACCTAGGGTAAAGGGGATTCAACAGGTGAACTTCAAAGAACCTCTAAGCAAACATACCCTAGAAAGACCAAAAGAAGCCAGTCAGCAAAGACTGGAATAAATAACTAATCCTTCAATGTGAAGACAAAGATGTAAGCCCAAAAGAACAACAGCAAACAGGAAACCATGACCTCCCCAAACAGACAAAGCAAGGAGACAGTGACCAGCCCTAACAAGATGGCGATGTGTGAGGTTTTGGATCAAGAATTCAAAATGGCAGTTTTAAGGAAATTCAGTGAATTCCAAGATAACACAGAAAAGAAATTCAGAAATTCATCAGATAAATTCAACAAATATATTGAAATTATTAAAAATAGAACAGAAATCCTAGAACTGTGAGAAATGCAATTGCTGAACTGAAAAATGGACTGAAGGCTGTTGACAGCAGAATGGATAAAGCAGAAGAATCAGTGAGCTCAAGACAGAGTATTTGAAAATATACAGAAGAGAAAAAAAAGATCTAAAATCAATTATCTAAGTTTCGACCTTAGAAAATTACAAAAAGAAGAGCAAATTAAATCCAAA
The DNA here is from genome assembly GCF_024542745.1 of Macaca thibetana thibetana. NCBI lineage: Eukaryota > Metazoa > Chordata > Mammalia > Primates > Cercopithecidae > Macaca > Macaca thibetana. Next base: position 41,672,352 of record NC_065578.1, read on the forward strand.
GTAAGCAGAAAAAAAAAATTAGAGGAGAAATCAATGAAATTATCTAACATGGTGATGTTTGTGTAAAAAAAATTTTAAAGAAATCAATGAAATTTAAATGGAAACTCAATAGAACAACGAAACTAAAAACCGGTTCTTTGAAAAGATAAATAAAATAGGCCTCTAGCCAGGCTAACAAAAAAAAAAAAAAAAAAAAAAAGAGGGAGAGAGGACATAAATTACAAATTACAAATAATAGAAATGAAAGAGGGAACATTACTACAGATGCCACGAACATTAGAGCAATCATCAATAAATATTATGAACAACTTTATGCCCACAAATGTGATAACCTAAATAAAATGGACCAATTCCTTGACATAGTCTACCAAAATTCACGCAAGAAGAAATAGACAATCTGAATAGAACTATATCTATTAAAGAAATTGAATCCATATACTAACCTTCTAAAACAGAAAGCAACAGGCCCAAATGGTTTCACTGGTGATTTCTACCACACATTTAAGAAATAAATTAAATCAATTCTCTATAGTCTCTTTAGGAGATGGAAGCAGAGGGAGTACTCCCTAATTAATTCTATGTGGCTGGAATTCCCTTCCTACCAAAACCAAAGACATTACAAGAAAAGTATAGACCAGTATCTCTCACATAGATATAAAAATCCTCAACAAAATATTAGCAAACCAAATCCGACAATGTATACAAAGAATTATGCACCATGATCAAGTGATTTATCTCAGGTATGCAAAACTGCTTCAACATTTGAAAATAAAGTGTATAATTCATTGCATCAACAAGCTAAAAAGGAAAATCACATGATTCTATCGATCGATGCTGTCTTAGTCTGTTTATGTGCTATAACAAAATACTTGAGGCTGGGTAATTTATAAACAACAGAAATTTATTTCTTACAGTCCTAGAGGCTGGGAAGTCTAAGATTGGGATGCCAGCAGTATTGGTGTCTGATGATGTCTGCTCTCTGCTTCCAAAATGGCACTTTGTTGCTGCACCCTCTGGAGGGGAGGAACTCTGTGTCTTCACATAGTGGAAAGGATAAAAGGGTAAGAGGGGGCTCCCTTCAACCGGGAGCCCTTTTAGAAGGATGCTAATTCCATTCATGAGATCAGAGCCCTCATGACTTACTCACCTCCCAAAGGCCGTATCTCTTAATATTGTTGCCTTGGGAATTATGTTTCAACAGGAATTTTGGAGGGAACACCATCATTCAAACCGTGGCAAATGCATAAAAAGGATTTGACAAAATCCAACATCCATTCACTATAAATGCTGTCAGTAAACTGGAAATATGGGAAACGTCCGCATCATATGTCCTCAAGGACATGCAAATTAAAACAACAATGAGATACGACTACATACCTATTAGAATGAACCAAAATCCAGAGCACTGACAACACCAAATGCTGGCAAGCATATGAAGCAATATCCTTGCACTCATTTATTGCTGGTGGGAATGCAGAATGGCACTGTCACTTTGGAAGACAGTTTGCTGGTTTTTCACAAAACTAAATGTACTCTCACCATATGATCCAGCAACCATGCTCCTTAGTATTTACCCAAAGGAGTTGAAAAAGTTATGCCTACCCAAAACCCTGCATACAGATGTTTATAGCAGCTTTATTCATAACTGCCAAAACTTGGAAGCAAGAAAAATGTCTTGCTTTGGACACTACTAAAAACTTGTAGCCCTCACTTAATAAATGGGTCGAAGGGACACGCATGGTGGCTCACACCTGTTATTCTAGGACTTTAGGAGGCTGAGGTGGAAGGATTGCTTGAGGCCAGAAGTTCGAGACCAGCCTGAGCAACATAGTAAGACCCTGTCTCTCCAATTTTTTTTTTAATTAGCTGGGTGGTACATGCCTGTAGTCCTAGCTACTTGGGAGGCTGAGGCGGGAGGATCACTCGAGCCTAGGAATTTGAAGCTGCACTGAGCTGTGATTATACCACTGCACCCCCGCATGGGCAACAGAACAAGACCCAAGCTCTAAAAAATAATAATGCCAGCAAGGAATGGTTTGTTAATTTTAGAAAGGCATTTGAGAGTGAGATTCTGTCTCTTAAAAAATTAAATTAAATTAAATGAGTTGAAGGAACAAATGTGGTGTATGTTGATTCCAGAATCTAAAGAGGCAACTCCAAGCACTTGGCCTTTTCTTCCATCAATAGCCCTCACTCCTCAGATTGAAAGCCAGTATGGAGAGTCTGCTATTCCAGATTATTCTGACTATACATTCAAGAATTAGGGAAATAGCCACTGAGGAGATTCAGAAACATACAAGTAGCCATTGAATCACTGCAGATGTGTCCTAAGATACACTGTGATTAACTCCATTTTTCACCTCATTTCCTTAAGGTCCACACTCTGAATTGTGAAATTCAATGGTGTTTTGGGTTCCAAGGTATTAGTGTTGACTCGGAATCACTGTACTGCAGTTCCCCAAAAGTCTATATAATTCTCTCTCTCCAATGCCCGGTCACTTTGATAAGAGACTACAGGTCCTCTTTGGGGAATGTGTGGGAGAAGATCACATACTTGTGTCAATATCACAGGGTTTTTCCTGAAGAAAACCTAGCACTCCCATCATTCTAAGGACTCTGCGTCTGTGGGCTGACCCAGGCCTAGGGATTGAACAACAGGAGGCCATTACTTTCCATTCTTGTCATTTAAGTTGGGCCCCTGTTCACCAGACCTAGGGGGTTCTGTTTATTTATTTATTTATTTACTTACTTCTTTGTTTGAAAATACATTTCAAGTAAGACTTTAATTGGCTGCCTGTATATTTTAGTCCTACAGTCATTGTCATCAATTAACTATGACAAGATAGCTATAGGTCAAACCCTTTGATTGTATCTCTGGCCCAATTTCCTACTAACATTAATAATACTTACCTTGTATCTGGAAGTTAAGCACTGCCGCCTGACCTCTGACACTGTGTAGTACCATCATCCCCATTGAAATCAGGGAGCCATTTCGATGTTAGCACCTCCACTGTTATCCTCAATAGGTTAGCATTATATAGCATTTCAAGTAATTTGGTGCTTTCTTACCAGTGTTATTTGGTAAAGTCTTGGTGAGGGGAGTATCTTTTGGATTCCCATGGTTATGAAGAGTAACTTTAAACCCACTCCAAATTTCCCATCTGCTTACACTTTTGGATTCCTTTCTCTCCCTTATGCCAAAGAAATTTGGCAGCTTGATATCATTTAATATAAGTCACTTTTGTGTCCAAGTTTCAGTCAATCAAGAGAGCAAACAAAGTCACTATTTTTTTTAGAAAGTGTCTCACTCTGTCGCCCAGGCTGGAGTGCAGTAGTGCCATCATGGCTCACTGCAGCCTCAACTGCCTGGACTTAAGTGATCCTCTTGCCTCAGCCTCCCAAGTAGCTGGGACTACAGGCACGTGCAACCATGCCTGGCTATTTTTATTATTATTATTATTGCATGTAGAGACAGAGTTTCAATATGTTGCCCAGGCTGGTCTTGAACTCCTGAGCTCAAGTGATCCACCTGCCTTGGCCTCCCAAAATGCTGGAATTACAAGCATGAGCTACTGCATCTGGCCCAAGGTCACTCTTAGATGTTCAAATTAACACATTAAATCCTGAATGTCCAATAAGTGCATTCATATTAATAAATTCAGCCTATTTAACATTACAGTTGACTATGAACAACATGGGTTTCAACTGTGTTGGTTCACTTGTATGCAGATTCTTTTGGAAATGTTTCTGAAGATTTGCCAGAATTTGAAAAAACTTGCAGATGAACCATATAGCTTAGAAACATTGAAAAAGTTAGACACGTCGTGAAAGCGTATATGTAGATACTATCTATTTTATCTTTACCACCATTAAGCATACATAACTCTATTATAAAGTTAATATTTATGAAAACACACAAACAAACACTTATAGACCATACATAGCATCATTTGCAGTTGAGAGAAAGGTAAATAAATGTAAAGACAGTATTAAATCATAACTGCATAAAATTAACTGTAGTACACACTGTACTGCTGTAATAATTTCATAGCCCCTACCTTTTGGTATTGCAGTAAGTTTATTTATTTATTTATTTTGAGACAGATTTTCACTCTGTTGCCAAGCCGGAGTGCAGTGGTGCACTCTCGGCTCACTGCAACCTCCGCCTCCCGGGTTCAAATGATTCTCCCATTTCAGACTCCCTAGTAGCTGTGATTACAGGCATCCGCCCATCACACCTGGCTAATTTTTGTATTTTTAGTAGAGGTGAGGTTTCACCATGTTGGTCAGGCTGGTCTCGAACTCCTGACCTCAAGTGATCCACCTGCCTTGGCCTGCAGTGAGTTCACATGTTGCAAGTATCCTCTTAAAATGCCATGTGACATCATTCTTCTTTGCATGAGCAGTCTCCTCTCGCAGTAAATTTTGTGTTGAATTAAAAAGAGATCTCTCATGGGTCTCAAGTATTTTTCACTGTGTGTAGTGCAATACCATAAACCTTAAATTACAGCATGGGACTCATACAAAGTAGCCACTAGTGATGTCGGAAATGCTGCCAAGAAACAAAGAAAAATTATGACATTACAATAAAAAGCTGAATTGCTTAATAGGTACCATAGATGAGGTCTGCAACTGTGGTTGCTCGACATTTCAAGATAAATGAATCCAACATGAGGACCATTATTAAAAAAAGAAAAGCAAATTCATGAAGCTGTTGCTGCAGCTATGCTAGCAGGCATAAAAACCATGCATTTGTTGTGAAATACCTTTTTATCCATACTGAAAATGCAGCTTTTATGTTGGTGCAGGATTACTATAAGAAAGACATATCTATAGATTCTAATATGACTCAAGAAAAACAGAAGTCATTATATGACAATTTAAACCAAAAGGAAAGTGAAGAATTTAAAGTTAGAGAATTTAAAGCTAGGAAGGTAGCAGCTACTAGGGAAGCTGAGGTAGAAGGATCTCTTGAGACCAGGAGTTTGAGGTTATAGTGAGATATGATTGCACCTTTGTACTCTGGCCTGGGCAACAGAGAAAGACCCCATCTCTAAAAAATAATAATGCCAGCAAAAGGTGGTTTGTTAATTTTCGGAAGAGGTTTCTCTTTAAAAAGGATGGTTTGTTAATTTTAGGAAGAGGTTTAGCTTTAAAAATGTCAAGAAAACAGGAGATGCAGTTTCTGCTGACTGAGAGACAGCAGGTGAGTTCCCAGATGCCATTAAGAAAATAATTGTGACCAGGCACAGTGGCTCACTCCTGTAATCCCAACATTTTGGAAGGCTGAGGCAGGAGGATTACTTGAGGCCAGGAGTTCCAGATTGGCCTGAGCAACATAGCAAGAACTTGTCTCTAAGAAAAAAAAAAAAGAAAGGAAGAAAATCATTGAGGAAATAGGATATCTGCTGAACAGGTTTTGAATGCAGGTGAAAGTGCCCTATTCTGGGAAGAAAAAAAAAGTCACAAAGGACATTTATTAGTAAGGAAAATAAGTGAGCACAGATTTAAGGCAGGAAGGGAAAGGCTGACTCAACTGTTCTGTGCAGATGCAGTCGAGTTTATTGTCAGAACTGCCCTTATCTATGAAGCTTCTGATCCCCAAGCCTTGAAGGGAAAAGGTAAACAACAGCTGTCAGTCATTTGGTTGTATAAAAAGAAGGTCTGGACAACAAGAACTTGTTTTCTAGATTGATTCCATCTATGCTTTCTGCCTGAAGTCAAGAAGTACCTTGGTAACAAGGGACTGCCTTTTAAGGTTCTTTTGATGTTGGACAAATGCCCCTGGCCACCCAGAACCACATGAGTTCAACACCAAAGATGTTAAAGCGGTCTACTTGCCCCCAAACACCATGTCTGTAATTCAGCCTCTAGACCGGGGTCATAAGGCCCTTTAAGGCTCATTACCACGTCTGTAATTCAGCCTCAAACACCATGTCTGTAATTCAGCCCCTGGACCGGGGTCATAAGGGCCTTTAAGGCTCATTACACAGGGTACTCTATGGAAAGGATTGTCAACTATGGAAGAGAAACCTGATAGAGAAGTCTGGAAGGATTGCACCATTGAAGATGCCATCACTGTTTTTGTTTGTTTGTTTTTATTTTTGTCATTTTTAGTTTATTTGTGTGGCAAGTGACAGGCATGAGGATGCCATCATTGTTATAGAAAAGGCCGTGAAAACCATCAAACCCAAAACAACAAATTCCTGCTGGAGAGTACTGTGTCCTGATGTGGGCATGACTTCACAGTATTTACAACAGAGCCTATCAGGGAAATCATGAAAAAGAGTGTGGATATGGTTTTAAAAAAAAAAAAAAAAAAAAAAGGTGGGGAGTACAAGGTTTCAATGTATGAATCTTGGAGAAATTTAAGAGCAAATAGACACCACACCCAGAGGAGGAATTACAATAAGACAACTTGATGGAGATAAGCACTTTCAAACCAGTGCCACATGATGAGGAAGAAAACAGAAAAAGCAGTATTAGAAAACAAATTGACCTTAGACAATCTGGCAGAAGGATTCCAAATATCCAAGATTGCTTTTGACTTGTTTTACAGTATGGACCTTTCTATATGATACAGGCACTGAAACTAACACAAACAGTGAAAGAAGGATTGGTACCATATAGAAATATTTTTAGGGAAATGAAAAAGCCAAAAAGTCGAATTACAGTGTATTTCTGTAAAGTCATACTGAGTGTGCCTGCCTCTCCTGCCTTCCTTGCCACCTTCTCCACCTCTTCCAGCTCTGCCACCCCTGAGATAACAAGATCAATTCCTCCTCTTCTCCTCCTCCTCAGCCTACTCAACATGAAGACAATGAGGATGAAAAACTTTGTGATGATCTACTTCTACTTAATGAATAGTAAATATATTTTCTCTACCTTATGATTTTCTTAATAAAATTTTATTTTCTCTGGCTTATTTTATTTCAAGAGTATAATACATGATACACATACAAAATATGTGTTAACTGCTTACGTTGTTGATAAGACTTCTAGTTAACAGTAGGCTATTAGTAATTTGGTAGGGAGTCAAAAAAATCATAATTCAGATTTTCAATTATGTGTGGGGGGTCAGTGCCCCTAACTCTCATGTTGTTCAAGGGTTAGGGGCACTGACTAGTGTAACTCCCTACAAATACATTCCTGCATATACTCCTAGAGTTTCTGCTAATTTAAGTTGGCAAAATCTTGCCATTCTTTCAATATGGCAGTCCCCAAGTCAGTCCCTACACTTAACCCCAACTCACCATGGCGTGCTGGGATCCAGCTATAGTTACAGGATTGGAGACAATGAGAAGTGGTGGTGGTATAGAGGTGGGCCTCAAGGACAGTAGGCATCCCCTTACAAGGTAAGTGCCTTGGGTGAAATCATTACAGAATCTTCAAACTTAATCTCCTTAGGAGAGGAGGGCCTACTTGTGCTGGCAAGAGAGGCACTGTGGAATTTGGAGGTCCAGGGGGTTCAATGTCATTAGAGTCCTCTCAGACATCTTCATTCTCAATTCTCAGGTTTCCACGCATTCCCACAGCCCTGTTTCTCACATAAGAGACCTGGCAAGCCTGTGAAATCAGTTAGTACTGTAATTCTGCAATCCACTTGATATTTGGGATTTGGTTTTTGGATATATTGGTCTTCTGACTACAAGAGATAAGTTATTTTAGGACACTCATAGAAGGTCTGTGGTTCTCAGACAATGCCTTGTTCTGGTAATTAAATCCCCAAGTTGGACATTTTCTTCTAAGCTCAGTAACATGGTCAGATGTGGCTAGCCCACCTCACGATCCTTGTAGTCCTCAATTCCATCATAACATTTTTCATACCACTCATGTGGTCTTCCAAAGTACTTCATTACCAGCAACTATAAGTGATAATCAATTCTTTTGCCATGGATTCTTTTGCTAGAACTCGTGACAAGATTATATCACCTTCAAAGCTAGCCAGGTCAGATAACCAATCCCAAATTCCTAACTTGGGGTTTCTCATCACTGTAGTGACTTCTAGAACCAAATACTTTATCACAGTTAATCAATTCAAGAGAACAGCTTTCACTTTATATACTTTAAGCTGGGAGATGTTTTAGTTTTTTTTTTTGTTTTGTTTTGAGACAGGGTCTGGCTCTGTCACCCAGGCTGGAGTGTGGTGGCGTGATCTCAGCTCACTGCAACATCTGCCTCCTAGACTCAAGCCATCCTCCTATTTCAGCCTCCCAAGTAGCTGGGACTACAGGCACACACCACCACACCTGGCACATTTTTATATTTTTTTGTAGACATAGGGTTTTACCATACTGCCCGGCCTGGTCTCAAACTCCTGAGCTCAAGCGATATACCTGCCTCAGCCTCCCAAAATACAGGGATTATGGGTGTGAGCCACCACGCCCGGCCTTGGAAGATTTTTAATAAAGGGAATTAGATGCTTACAAAATTATTGAGAAGGCTGGGGAAGCAAAAGGCAAGGGAAATAGTTGCTGACTTTCAGAAAATCTGGAAGTACAGGAATCCCATGAAGCTACTATGATCTCAGAAGCTGGAGTGACTATAAGCTTTTTTTTTTCTTTTTTTAAACCAGAAAGACTTTTCATTTCTTCAACATCATACCTTTGTCAGGTCAGAGTTCTCATTATTTTACAATGTTTTTCAGGATGTCAAAAGCAACCAGGAATTGTCAGAGAAGCTGTCTAAGCTACAGCAAGAGAAGGAAGCTCTACGTGAAGAATATTTGCGATTATTGAAGCTGCTTAATGTCCATGTGAGGTAAACAAAGACAAGTTCTCTTTGGAAGAAAACTATGTAGAGTAGTTTTTTTCTTGCTGAACCAGCTCTAGGGCTAAATAGTGCGCTGCTCACTGAAGCAGCCTTTCAAGAGGGCCATAATAAAATTCCTGTTTCCAAAAGTGCTATCCATAGGGCTTTTCCTAGGGATGTGGGGCCTAATTTCTTCTCAAGAGAGGGAAGGAGAAGGGAATTACCATTCATTGAGCTTTGATGATATTGAACTTGTTTTTCCCCAAATACACCCTTCTCACTTGCGTTCACACTTTTTTCACCTCACACACTTTCCTCAGCCTGAACCACCCTCTCCTCATTTAAAGAGCTTTTCTTATTTTAGAGAATTGACACAGAATATTAGTAATATGTATATCATATAGGTGTTATATATAATGATATATCTGTGACATATATGATACTTAAATACTCTCTCTTTCTATACATACATACATATATACATATATGTATATCAGTCTAATACCATTGTCCAAAGGTAAAATGACATTTGGCTTTTAGGCAGTTACTTTTTTTTTCATTTTACATATAATGAAACAACATTGCAAAAAAACAAATTCTTTTTTCAGATAGTATCTCACTCTGTCACCCAGGCTGAAGTGTAGTGGCACGATCACAACTCACTGCAGCCTCAACCTCCTGGGCTCAAGTGATCCTCCCACCTCAGTCTCCTGAGTAGATGGGACTGCAGTCACGTGCAGCCACACCCAGCTCACTTTTTAATTTTTATTTATAGAGACAGGGGTCTCACTATGTTGGCCAGGCTGGTCTCAAATTTCTGGCCTCAAGTGATCCTCCTTCCTTGGCCTCCCAAAATGCTGGGATTATAGGCAGGCGTAAGCCACTGTGCCCAGTGCAATATTTTTTTCATAATTATTTATGGCACACCTCTCAGCTATGATCAGTATAAAATTTTTGAATGAAACAAAACTTATGCAGACATTCTCCCAAGTTCATTCCTAGTGTCTTGTCAATAAACATAATTTTATGGTTTTATTATCATAGCTTTTATAAAAGTTTTATACTGTCTTTCTCTTAATATCATCTGATAAGCATTGTGCTTTGTTGCTATAGTCTTCAAATTTGCTATTTCCATATAACTTAATATTTCATGAAGTTGATATGTCCTTGCACTAACAGCAGCAGTTAAACAGGGTACAACTGCTAACAGACTAACAGAACCTAAAATTACAGTGCTAACAAATGTATACCTTATTTCAGGAATAGGGTATAATATAGAAACAGCATTAGAGGAAGAATATGCGTTAGAGCCCATGTGTGTTTCACAGCAAGGGGTCCAGAGAAGTCAGGCAGCAGCTGCAATGGTGTTCCCTCTGTAAGGGCCGTGGCTGGATGTACTTCCTCTCTGAGATCAGGAACCACTCATGTGTGCATTGACCACCTCACAACCAGGGAGCCCTGGTAAAAAACCAAGTCTCAGCTGAGATTTTATTAAATACTTTTTATATTCTGTTGTTCACATAAGCATATTCCTGCCATGTAACCTGCTTCAAGAGCAAAGATTTCTTGGGGGTCTCAACGAGACCAGGTGCAAATCATCATTATCACTGTTATCAAAAAACAATGCTGATAAACTGATACAAACTGCCATGAAACAACTTGGACCTGAGGTTATGAAGCCACACACTATTTTAATCTTTCTGTTTCCCTCTGTAATATGCTTGACCAACAGTCAGTGCCAAACAGGCACTTTAGCAAAACAGTTTAGGTTAATCCTAGACCTGCTGGAATTAACTCTCACAACATAATCCTAATTTGGTTAAGAATTACTCACTAGTCTGATGGTTGAATATTTTTATTCAAAACAATGCTGGAAAAAAATCATTTTGGTATTATATTTTTCATTTTTAAATTTATTTTTATAGAACTATAGATCTTAAAATGTGTTGACAAACATTCCGAAGTATCCTACTATTACTGGAAAGGGGTCCTGAACCCAGACCCCAATTGAGGGTTCTTGGAAATCATGCAAGAAAGAGTTCAGGGCGAGTCTAAACAGTAAAGGAAAAGCAAACTTACTAAGAGAGTAAAGAAATAAAAGAATGTCTACTCTATAGACGGAGCTGCCCCGAGGGCTGCTGGCTGGCTATTTTTATGGTTATTTCTTGATTATAAATATGGGGTGGATTATTCATGTGCTTTCTGTGAAGGGGACAGGAATTTACCAGAACTGAGGGTTCCTCTTTTTTTTAGTCTATATAGGGTAATTTCCAGATGTTGCCATGGCATTAGTAAACTGTCATGGCGCTGATGGAAGTGTCTTTTATCATGCTAATACATTATAATTAGCATATAATGAGGCGTGAGGACGACCAGAGGTCACTTTCATTGCCATCTTGGTTTTGGCGGGTTTTGGCTGGCTTCTTTACTGTATCCTGTTTTATCACTGGGATCTCTGTGACCTGTATCTTGTGCCAACTTCCTATCTCATCCTGTGATTTAAGAATGCCTAACCTCAGCCAGGCGCGGTGGCTCACGCCTGTAATCCCAACACTTTGAGAGGCCGGGGCCGGCGGATCGCGAGGTCAGGAGATCAAGACCATCCTGGCTAACACAGTGAAACCTCGTCTCTATTAAACATACAAAAAATTAGCCGGGCGTGGTGGCGAGCTCCTGGCAGGAGAATGGTGTGAACCGGGGAGGCGGAGCTTGCAGTGAGTCGAGATCGCACCACTGCACTCCAGCCTGGGCGACAAAACGAGACTAAAAAGAATGCCTAACCTCATGAGAACGCAGCCCAGCAGGTCTCATTCTCATTTTACCCAACCCTTAGTCAAGATGGAGTTGCTCTGGTTCAAATGCCTCTGACGCTACCAAATTTTTCTGCCTTCATTATGTAAGAGTAGCAATTTTACCACATCCTCGTTAGCATTGAGTCTAGTATTGATGGGGGACAGAGGTTCTGATGAAATTTTCCCCAATATTCTTTGTTTGAGATATAATTTGCATATAATATATGCAAAGATTTTTTAATATACAATTGGATAAGTTTTGACAAATGTTTGTGTCCATATTACCACCACCCCAATGAAGATACAGAACAGGGCCAGGCGCAGTGACTTACGCCTGTAATCCCAACACTTTGGGAGGCTGAGGTGGGCAGATTGCTTCAGCTCAGGAGTTCAAGGCCAGGCCAGGCAAGATGGTGAAACCCTGTCTCTACCAAAAATACAAAAATTAGCCAGGCATGGTGGTGCACATCTGTGGTCCCAGCTACTTGGGAGGCTGAGGCAGGAGGACCACTTGAGCCCAGGAGGCAGATATTGCAGTGAGCCAAGATCATGCCACTGCACCCCAGCCTGAATGACACAGTAAGACTCCATCTCAAAAAAAAAGATACAGAATATTTCCACTGTCCCTTAAAGTCCTCTATAACCTGTTTGCAGTTGATCTGCACCTACTGCTTTTCCCACCTTCCTCCAAGTTGCCACTGTTCTGATTTCTGCCTGTCTTGGAATTTCTTCTAAATGGAATTACATTACATGTAATTGTAACCATAATAGGTTTGTTGCCCAATGCACACAGCAAGTCAATACACCAAGCCATTGGGTTGCAGCAGAGAAAGAGGTTTAATCGTAGAGTCATCAAATGAAGAGATGGGAGGAAACCTCAAACCCATCTCCTTGAGGAACTTAGGGTCAGGGTTTTTAAGGGTTTTGGATTGGGCCAAAATGTGAAGATGGTTAACAGGTCAAAGAGTCCAGGGTGAAGTCATGGGACAGGGAGATGAAGAAGCTATATTATACTGATGCTGTTCCTCTCTGGGGGTCTTCAAACTGGTTGCTGGAATCTGTTTCTGAAAAACATCTTAAGCAATTCCGTTTGTTTGTTTGTTTGTTTGTTTGTTTGTTTTTTGAGACAGGATCTCACTCTCTTGCCCAGACTCTGGACCGCAGTGGCCTCATCTTGGCTTATCACAACCTCCACCTCTCAGGCTCAAGCGATTCTCCTGCCTCAACCTCCCGAGTAGCTGGGATTACAGGCGCGTGCCATTACTGCCTGGCTAATTTTTATATTTTTAATAGAGATGGGGTTTCACCATGTTGGCTAGGCTGGTCTTGAGCTCCTGATCTCAAATGATCCACCTGCCTCAGCTTCCTATAATCCCTGCTGGGATTCTAATGTTAGAGGTCCTGTCTATAGGAACAATGGGGATGCAAATGATCAGTATCTAATGCTGTGTGACTTTTAGCAACAAGGAAGTGGACCAAAGTGAAGCCCGATTAATGCTTTATCATAATTATATTGCTGTCCAGAACCCAGCATGTACTTCCTGTCAACCTTGTTGGGGCAGCTTCATACTCTTTTGTGTCTGACTTCTTTGTTCAACATATTCTATTATTTTTAAGTACACTTATAGACAGAAATTAGTCACTTGTCATTTTATTTTGAATTTCTTTTTTGTTGTTGTTGTTGTTTGTTTGTTTTTGAGATGGAGACTCGCTCTGTCATCCAGGCTGGAGTGCAGTGGCACGATCTCGGCTCACTGCAACCTCCGCCTCCTGGGTTCAAGTGATTCTCCTGCCTCAGCCTCCCAAGTAGCTGGGACTACAGGCGTGTGCCACCACGCCCGGCTAATTTTTGTATTTTTAGTAAAGACAGGGTTTCGCCATGTTGGCCAGGCTGGTCTGAAACTACTGACCTCAGATGATCCACTCGCCTTGGCCTCCCAAAGTGCTGGGATTACAGGCGTGAGCCACCACACCCGACCTATTTTGAATTTCTTTGATGGCTAGTGAGGCTGAATGTTTTTCCACATTATTTGTACACAGCCTTTTAGGGTGGTGGATTCTGACCCCACTGCACATGCCTGGGCTCCAACATAGATGAATAAAATGAAAACCTTTGGGCATGACTTCCGTCCAGACTGGAATCCCAGATGGCTGTGCTCTTGCTGAGACATGTTAGTCATCATTGCCTCCAAGCCCACTTTAGCCCACAGCTCTGTATCAGAAATGCTGTTCCTTTGGGAACCATGGCCAAAGAAGAGATGGAGCAGTTCTGGAATAAGAATATAGGTTCAAACCGTCCTGTATCTCCCCACATCACTATCTACAGCTGATCTCTTCCCATGGCGATGTCCATCTGCCACCGTGGCACTGGTATTGCTTTGAGTGCAGGGGTCTCTCTTTTTGGCATGTCAGCCCTGTTACTCCCTGGGAACTTTGAGTCTTATTTGGAACTCGTGAAGTCCCTGTGTCTGGGGCTAGCACTGATCCACACAGCTAAGTCTGCATTTGTCTTCCCTCTCATGTATCATACCTAGAATGGGATCCGACATTTGATGTGGGACCTAGGAAAAGGCCTGAAGATTCCCCAGCTATACCAGTCTGGAGTGGTTGTCCTGGTTCTTACTGTGTTGTCCTCTATGGGGCTGGCAGCCATGTGAAGAACGGAGGTTCCCAGCATCATCTTCCTACACCTTATTACATTCATCCATCTTTCTGTTTTTCATTCTTATCTCCAGCCTGGGAAAAGTTCTCCTTATTTGTTCAGATCCTTTTGTACTTTCAGATCCCCTTGGAGCAGTAGAGTACCTTGTAGACCGTAATAGTGGAAAAGGGTCTAGTTTTCCCCTTGTTTCTAAAGATGCGGTGGCTGCAAAAACTCCCCTTTTTTGCCCACAGCTTGCCAACTCTCGGCCTAGAAGCAGTTATTCTGTCTCCATATTGGGCTTTGATTTGTGCTGAGGGTCAGCTTTTGGCTCCTTCTTCCTGAGACAGTGGAAACAATGCCAGCTCTGTGGCTTCTGCCCTGGGGACTGAGGGTGAGGCTTTGGGTGCCACTGCCTGTGGGTTGCTGGCTTAAAGGACAATTCTGTTCATTGGTGAGAACCCAGGCCATTAACACCTACACAGTGTTATTGAAAGAAGAGAGGTGGGGGTGGAGGGGAATTAGTCTGTCCCAGTTAGAGGGAGATAAAGAGGGCTAGTTAGTTCTTGGAGCAGCTGCTTTTGACACAAGAAGAAGATCCAGAAAATTATTGAACATATTAATGGTTATTTCTTTTTCTTGGATTTCCAGAAAAGCCTCTTAATTTTGTGCTTTCTCATCAAAGTCATGTACCCTTTTTTTCTGAAACTGAATTAAAATACTCATTAAAAAAAAAAAAAAAAAAAAAAACCTTTGGGCATAGGGTCTGTGGATCAACACTTTTCTAAAAGCATCCTTGTGTGATTCTAATGTGCATCCGAGGTTGAAAACTATATTTAGGAAAGAAAATGGAAAGAATTATTGAAACTCTACATTTATTTTTGTTTTCATTTCCCTGATCCCAGTCCCGACTTTCACAGACAATGGTTATTTTTTACATTTTCTCTACCACTTTTCCAGAGAAACAATTCCCTTGCTTTTTTCAAATCAAAGTATAGACAACCTGCTTTTATTTAAACACAAGCTAAAAGTTGTTCCTAAATTTTAAAATGTAAATATTGTGCCACCTCATAAAATTAATAGTTAACAAAGCCAAAAACAAGCATAGAAAATCTACATATTCTTCGGGCAAGGTAGGCAACAGAACTTCAGACTGAACCAATAGTTGTGACACATTGCCAGCAATGACAAGGGAAGCTCTAAGTTCTCACCAGCTGTACTGCATCAACATGCTTTCCAAACTGTGTATAACACTACAGAGAGTACCTTAATATCAAATAATAGGAGAATAATTAGGTGAAGTATAATATAGTCACTTAATAGGACATAATACAGCTGTAAAGGATGATGGCTGTGAATATTAGATAACAATGTGGGAAAATGCTTATAATGTAGTAAGTGAAAAGAGCATACAATAAACATTTTGATGTAGACAATGTTTAAACAAAAGATACTTATAAAAGGAATTAGAAGGAAATGCAATATCATAGTACTGGTCATCTTGGGAGTTGGGGATTTTCCCAAACTTTCTGTAATTAATTATTTTAAATAACAAATTGGCCTGGCATGGTGGCTCACGCCTGTAATCCCAGCACTTTCAGAGGCCAAGACAGAAGGATCACTTGAACCTAGGAGTTCGAGACCAGCCTAGGGAACAGAGTGAGATCTTGTTTCTACCAAAAAAAATTTAAGGAATAAATTTATTTTTTTAATAACCCAAATGGCAGAATAAGAGAGTAGCCATGTGGCATGAGAAGTTAGAGACTTGGGTTTTAATATTCCAGTACAGGATAGGTGAAAGAAATTCCAGAAGTGTAACACCCAATGGGGTTCTACTTGCCCACTGCCTAGACAGAGCTGATGATAATCAAGACAGGGGAATTGCAAGACAGAAAGAGATTAATTCATGCAGAGTCAGCTGTATGGGAGACCAGAGTTTTATTACTCAAATCAATCTCCCTGAAAATTTGATGATTGGGTTTTTAAGGATAATTTGGTCGGTCGGGGGTTAGAAAGCAGGGAGTGTTGACTGATCAGGTCGAAGATTAAATCACAGAAAGTTGAAGCTGTCCTCTTGCACTGAGTCAGTTCCTGGGTGGGAGCCACAAGACCACATGATCCAATTTATCCACCTAGGTGGCATCAGCTGGTGCACCTCAACACAGGATCTGCAAAATATCTCGAGCACTGATCTCAGGTTTACAACAGTGACTCCTAAACCATAATTTCTAATCTTGAGGCTAATTTGTTAGTCCTGCAAAGGCAGTCTAGTCCCCAGGCAAGAAGGGAGTTTGTTTTGGGAAAGGGCTGTTACCAAGTTTGTTTTGAAGTTAAACTATAAACTAAGTTTCTCCCAAAGTTAGTTGGGCCTACACTAGGAATGAACAAGAACAGCTTGGAGGTTAGAAGCAAGATGGAGTTATTTAGGTCAGATCTCTTTCACTATCATAATTTCTTCAGTTATAATTTTTGCAAAAACAGTTTCAGAAGTACATGTTGTATTATAAATGATGTCAAAACATCAGAGCAACTGTGAACAGCTGGGAAACCCAGAGGATGGCAGGTACACTGCTGGATCTTACGTCTCTGAAGCTATAGACGGGAGGATGTTGAAAACCAGTGATATCTTTTTTTTTTTTTTTTTGAGAAGGAGTTTTGCTCTTGTTGCCCAGACTGGAGTGCAATGGTGCCATCTCAGCTCACCACAACCTCCGCCTCCCAAGTTCAAGCGATTCTTCTGCCTCAGCCTCCCAAGTAGCTGGAATTACAGGCATGCAGCACCACGCCCAGCTAATTTTGTATTTTTAGTAGAGACAGGATTTCTCCATGTTGGTCAGGCTGGTCTAGAACTCCCGACCTCAGGTGATCCACCTGCTTCGGCCTCCCAAAGTGCTGGGATTACAAGCGTGAGCCATCGCGCCTGGCCGAAAACCAGTGATATCTTTTACCAAACGTTCCCAGTAAAAAGGAGAATGAGAACAGTTATGAAGTGTAACTTTTTGTAAAGAATACCTCCTTGTAAAGAATCTAAGTCACAGCTGTGGTAATTATGAACACAGTCTGCAAAAGTATGTGCCTCATATTATGTAGCAGGTGCTGATGGTGGCTCAATGGGTCAAAAGCCTAGGCTCCCTCTATCTTGTTATTGCTTCAACATCTGTAACATGTTGCCCTTATCCACATAGTTCAAAGTAATTCACTACCATACCCACATTTCAGCCAGTAAGAAAGAAAGAGGGGAAGGCAAGGGCATTCCATTTTCCTTTAAGGCACACTACTTCCATTCACATTCTGTTGGCCAGAATTTACTTACATGGACTCATCTAACTGCAATAACTCATCCTATGCTGAGTAATATTCTGTTGGCCAGAACTCACTTACATGGCCTCATATAAATGAAAGGAAAGCCAGAAAATGTAGTTCCTATGCTGAGTAAACCAGTGCCCAGCAAAAAATAATTGGGGTATATAATGTAGAAGAAGGAGAAATTGGATTGGGTACAACCCCAGCAGTCAGTCACTCCCGCATACACTGACAAGCAAGCTATATCTAGCTTTGTATACATGCCTCTGGCCTACAGGAAGCCAAACTGCTCAGTTTGGTATCTGACTAAATTAATCTCTTTCGGGAAAAACATGCAAAATGATTCTTTTATGTACACTTAGCAAATAGGAGAAAGAGGAGGACTATTTTGGAAAATGGAGGAGTCTTGCAAAACGACATTTAAGAGTAAGACATAACTTTGCAGGGTCCAAGGGAAAACTTCTCCTTTACCCTCTGAAGGTTCACTGAAAAATCAACCAACAAAAGGCTGATAAATAGGAGAAACAGTATGCAAATCTATTAATGTGCATGGGGGAGAACCACAGAAAGATTACCCCAGTCTCCAATGAGGTATAGAAGCTTATACACCATCTTGAGATTACAGAAAGAATGGAGGCTTAGATCATGGCAAAACAGTTATGGGAAGGGGAGAAGAGAAGGCCTGCCTAGCAAAGGTGGTCTTGTTATATAGATGAAACCTCCCAGGTATTATAGCAACCCTCAGAGAGAATAGATGGTCAATATTGCTTTCACACCTTTAAAGGTTTCAGGCTCTCAGTTAATCTTTCCTAGATCTGACAAGGGAAGGAAGGCCCTTAGAGAAAGCCTGTCTGAACATATTCTCTATAGATGCAAATCCCCGCCCCCCCATCCGCCTGCTCCCACAAAAGACAACTTTTCAACTATTCTTGTATTTCCAGTCATTCTGAATAGGTATCTTGAAATATGTCAAGGAAATATACTTTGGAGTGAAATATTTTAGTTTCCTTCAACTTATAAGGATATAGGATTCCCTTGGAGTAGTTCTTCCATACCAGTTTAAATAAAATTAGCATTGTTCTTCCAATCCCATCTGGTTGTACAAAACGAAGTGTATCTCATCAGGAGAAATCAGGGATATCTGTTTGCCTACCTTTGTTAGTATTATAGCAGTAGGGTATGATGGAAAGATCATAGGCTCTGGGGTCAGATTCTTCTCTTTAGAATAACTTCTTTTAAATAACTTTTCGGGAGCTAAATGATAAAAACCTATGAACACAAAGAGGGAAACAAGAGATACTGAGGTCTGCTTGAGGAGTAGGGGAAGAGAGAGAGGAGTAGAAAAGAACTATTGGGTACTGGGCTCAATACCTGGGTGATGAAATAGTATGTGCAATAAACCTCTGTGACACGTTTTTACCTGTGTAATCAACCTTCACATGTACCCCCAAACCTAAAATAAAATGAAATAAAAAAGTTTTTATAAAACTAGAAAACACCAGTAACCTTGAACTACAATATTTGAGGAAGAGCTGCCTGCAGGGAAGTTCAAACAAGAGTGTGGGGAAATACCTACAGACCTCTGTGGCTCAAGATCTCAAATAAATCAGGCAGAGCACAGTTATTCAAAGGATGTGGGACAATATGAGGGGCAAAAAAAAAAAAAAAGTAACTTGTCTGTCAGGAATCTCCAAGACTCTCCTCAGGTTTGATGACTCCCTAGAATGAAGTGCAAAACTCAGAAAAACAGCTATGGTTATGGTTTATTACAGTGAAAGGATATAGATTAAAATCAGCTAAGGAAAAAGGCACACAGCTCACAGATCTCAAGGAAAGACTTACTTATGTTATCCATCTATTACAAAGGATATTACAAATGATACAGATGAACGGCCAGGTGGAAGAGATGAACAGAGCGTCCCTTCCCATGAAGGTGCTTGGAGCTTCTATGCCCTCTCTGGGTGCACCACCCTCCAGGAACCTGTGTTCAGCTATTTGGAAGTCCCCCAAACCCAGTCCTTTCAGGCTTTTTTGAAAGCTTCATGAGGTGATCATTGTCAACCTAAAGGGAAGAAGCTGAGGCAAAATTAATATAAGTAGAGAGTTTATTTGATCCAGGCTTAGGGATTGCAACCTAGGAGCATAGATTCAAGTTGCCCTGAATATACAATCTGATTAGCAGAAGTTACAAGTGGATTTTTAAACAAAAATTGTATTTTTAATTTGTATAGGTACATAGTAGGTATGGATATTTATGTAGTACTTGAGATGTTTTGATACAGGCATGCAATGAGTAATAATCACATCATGGAGAATGGGTACTCATCCCCTCAAGCATTTGCGTTACAAAGAATATGATTATATTCTTTCGGTTTTTCTTTCTTTTTCTTTTCTTTTTTCTTTCTTTCTTTCTTTTTTTTTTTTTTTTCAGGATCTTGCTTTGTTGCCCAGGCTGGGAGTGCAGTGGCACAATCTCAGCTCACTGCAGCCTTGACCTCCCAGGTTCAAGTGATCCTTCCACTTCAGCCTCCACAGTAGCTGGGACTACAGGCTTGTGCCACCACACCTGGCTAATTGTGTTTATTTTATTTTATTTTATTTTATTTTTATTTTATTTTATTTTACTTTATTTTTTGAGACGGAGTTTCACTGTGTTGCCCAGGCTGGAGTGCAGTGGTGTGATCTGTGCTCACTTCAAGCTCCACCTCCCGGGTTCATGCCATTCTTCTGCCTCAGCCTCTGGAGTAGCTGGGACTACAGGCACCTGCCACCACGCCCGGCTAATTTTTTGTATTTTTAATAGAGACAGGATTTCACTGTGTGAGCCAGGATGGTCTCTATCTCCTGACCTTGTGATCTGCCCGCCCTGGCCTCCCAAAGTTCTGGGATTACAGGCTTGAGCCACCGCGCCCAGTCTAATTTTGTTTATTTTTGTAGAGTCAAGGTCTTACTATGTTGCCCAGGCTGGTCTCAAACCTGTGTGCTCAAGCGATTCTCCTGCCTCACCCTCCTAAAGTGCTGGGATTACAGGCGTGAGCTGCTGCAACTGGTCTGTTTCTTTAGTTATTTTTAAATGTACAATTTTTTAAAAAGTACAATTATTATTGACTATAGTCTTATTCATTCTTTATTTTTTATAGTTAAAGAACTGTTTTTTTATAGTTATACCCATTAACCATCCCCACCTCCCCCACATTCCCCCACTACTCTTCCCAGCCTCTGGTAACCATCCTTGTACTCTCTATCTCCATGAGTGGAATTGGTTTGATTTTTAGATCCCACAAATAAATGAGAACGTGTGATGTTTGTCTTTCTGTGCATGGCTTATTTCACTTAGCATAATGACCTCCAGTTCCATCCATGTTGTTGCAAATTACAGGATCTCATTCTTTTTTATGGCTGAATAGTATTCCATTGTGTATAAGTACCATATTTTCTTTATTTATCTGTTGGTGGACATTTAGGTTGCTTCCAAATGTTGGCTATTGTGAACAGTGCTGCAACAAACATGGGAGTGCAGATATCTCTTCGAAATACTGATTTCCTTTCTTTTGGGTATATAGTCCTCAGCGGGATTGCTCAAATGTATGATAGCTCAATTTTTAGGTTTTATTGTTTTTTGTTTTTGGAACAGTCTTGCACCATCTTGGTTCACTGCAACCTCTGCTTCCCAGGCTCAAGCAATTCTTCCGCTTCAGCTTCCTGAGTAGCTGGGATTACAAGCTTACTTAGGCACCACCACACCTGGCTTTTTTTTTTTTTTCTTTGTATTTTTAGTAGAGATGGGGTTTCGCCATGCTGGCCAGGCTGGTCTTGAATTCCTGAAGTGATCCGCCCGCCTTGGCCTACCAAAGTGCTAGGATTACAGGCATGAGCCACAACACCCAGCCTCAATTTTTAGTTCTTTGAGGGACCTCCAAGATGTTCTCCATAGTGGTTGTACTAATTTACATTCCCATTAACGGTGTACGAGGGTTCCCTTTACTCCACATCCTTGTCAGCATTTGTCATTGCCTGTCTTTTGGATAAAAGCCATTTTAACTGGGGTGAGATGACCTCTCATTGTAGTTTTGATTTGCATTTCTCTGATAATCAATGATGTTGAGCACCTTTTCATATGCCTGTTTGCCATTTGTATGTTTTCTTTTCAGAAATGTCTATTCAAATATTTTGACCATTTTAGAATCAGATTATTGGATTTTTTTCCTACAGAGTTGTCTGAGTTCCTTATATATTCTGGTTATTAATCCCTCATCAGATGGGTATTTTGCAAATATTTTTCCCATTCTATGGGTTGTCACTTCACTTTGTTGATTGTTTCCTTTGCGGTGCAGAAGCTTTTTTTAACTTGATGTGATTCCATTTGTCCATTTTTGCTTTGGCTGCCTGCACTTGTGGGGTGTTACTCAAGAAATTTTCGCACAGACCAATATCCTGCAGAATTTCCCCAGTGTTTTCTTATAGTACTCGCATACTTTGAGGTCTTAGATTTAAGTCCTTAATCCATTTTGATTTGATTTTTGTATGTAGTGAGAGACAGGGGTCTAGTTTTATTCTTCTGCATATGGATATCCAGTTTTCCCAGCACCATTTATTGAAGAGACTATCTTTTCCCTGGTGGATGTTCTTGGCACTTTTGTCAAAAATGAGTTCACTGTATGTGTGTGGATTTGTTTCTGGGTTCTCTATTCTGTTCCATTGGTCTATGTGTCTATTTTTATGCCAGTACTGTACCATTTTGGTTATCATAGCTCTGTGTATAATTTGAAGCCATGTAACGTAATTTCTCCAGTTTTGTTCTTTATGCTTAGGATATCTTTGGCTATTCTGGGTCCTTTGTGGTTTCATATAAATTTTAGGATAATTTTTTCTGTTTCTGTGAAGAATGTCGTTGGTATTTTGGTAGGGATTGCATTGAATCTGTAGATTGCTTTTGGTAATACGGACATTTTAACAATATTGATTCTTCCAATCCAAGAATATGGAATATCTTTCTACTCTTTGGTGTCCTTCAATTTCTTTCATTAGTGTTTTATAGTTTTCAGTATAGAGATCTTTCACTTTGTTGGTTAAGCTAATTCGTAGGTATTTAATTTTATGTCTGGCTATTGTAAATGGAACCGCTTTTTAATTTCTTTTTCAGAATGTTCCCTGTTGGCATATAAAAATGCTACTGATTTTTGTATGTTGATTTTGTATTCTGCAACTTTACTGAATTTATTTATGAGTTCTAGTACTTCTTTAGTGGAGTCTTTAGGTTTTTCCAAATATAAAATTATATCATCTGCAAACAAGAATAATTTGACTTCTTCTTTTGCAATTTGGATGTCCTTTCTTCTTTGTCTGATTGCTTGAGCTAGGACTTTCAGTACTATGTTGAATAACGATGGTGAAAGCGCACGTCCTTGTCGAGTTCCAGATCTTCGAGGAAAGTCTTTAATTTTTCCCAAATTCAGTATGATACAAGCTGTAGATCTGTCATATTTGGCTTTTATTATTCTGAGGTATGTTTCTTCTGTCCCCAGTTTCTTGAGAGTTTTTATCATGAAGGGATGTTGAATTTTATCAAATGCTTTTCCAGCATCAATTGAAATCATCATATGGTTTTTGTCCTGTTGATATGATGTATCACATCATTTGTCCTTCTGTTGATACAATGTATCATGTTGACTGATTTGTGTATGTTGAACCATCCTTGCTTCCCAGGGATAACTCCCACATGGTGATCTTTTTAATGTATTGTTGAATTCCGTTTGCTAGGTTTTTCATTTGTTTGTTTTGAGACAGGGTCTCACCCTGTCACCCAGACTGGAGTGCAATGGTGTGATCTTGGCTCACTGCAAACGCCACCTCCCAGGCCCAAGCGATCCTCCCACCTCAGCCTCCTGAGTAGCTGAGACCACAGGCATACACCATGATGCCCAACTTTTTGTAGAGATGGAGTCTTGCTATGTTATCGAAGCTGGTCTCAAACTCCTGAGGTCAAGCTATCTTCCTGCCTCAGCCTTCCAAAGTGTTGGGATTACAGATGAGCCCACCACACACAGCTGGTTTGCTACTATTTTGTTAAGGATTTTTGTATCAATATTCATCAGTGATACTGGCCGGCAGTTTTCTTTTTTGTATGTGTCTTTGTCTGGTTTTGGTATTAGGATAATACTGGCCTTGTAGAATGAGTTTGGAAATATTTCTTTCTCCTCTATTTTTCAAAATAGTTTGAGTAGGATTGGTATTATTTCTTTAAATGTTTGGTAGAATCAGCAGTGAAACCATTGGGTTCTGGCCTTTCTTTACTGGGGGACTTTTTTTTATGGCTTTTATCTCATTATTTGTTATTGGTCTGTTCAGGTTTTAGATTTCTTCATGGTTCAATCTTTGTTATGTTGTATGTGTTTAGGAGTTTGTTCATTTCTTCTAGGTTTTCCAATTTACTGAATTTAGCTGCTCATAATAGCCACTAATGATCCTTTGAATTTCTGTGGTATTAGCTGTAATATCTCATTTTTTGTCCCGGATTTTATTTATTTGGATCTTCTCTTTTTCTTAGCCTGCTAAAGGTTTGTTGGTTTTGTTTAACTTAAAAAAAAAAAAAAAAAAAAAAAAAAAAAAAAACTTTTTGTTTCATTGATCTTTTGTATTGTTTTCTTCATTTCAATTACATTTATTTCTGCTCTGATCTTTATTATTTCTTTTCTTCTACTAATTTGGGATTTCATTTGCTCTTGTTTCTCTAGTTCTTTAAGGTGCATCATTAAATTGCTTATTCGCAGTTTTTTTTTTTAGGTAGGCACTTACAGCTATAAACTTACTGCTTTTGCTGTATCCTATAGGTTTTGGTATGTTGTGTTTCCATTATCATTCGATTCAAGAAATTTTTCAATTTCCTTCTTAGTTTTTTCATTGACCCACTGGTCATTCAGGAGCATATTGTTTAATTTCCATGTATTTGTATAGTTTCCAAAATTCCTCTTGTTATTTATTTCTAGTTTTATTCTATTGTGGTCAGAAAAGATGCTTGATATTATTTCAGTTTTTTAAATGTTTTAATACTTGTTTTGTGACCTGATGGTTTATCTTTGAGAATGATACATATACTGAGGAGAAGAAGGTGTATTCTACAGCCATTGGATGACATGTTCTGTAAATATCTATTAGGTCTATTTGGTCTATAATGCAGATTATATCCAATATTTCTTTGTTGACTTTCTGTCTGGAAAATCTGTCCAATGCTGAAAGTGAGGTGTTGAAGTCTCCCCCTATTATTGTATTGGGATCTGTCTCTCTCATTAGCTCTAATAATACTCACTTTATATATCTGGATGCTCCAGTGTTGGGTGTATATATGTATTTACAATTGTTATATCCTCTTGCTAAATTGACCCCTTTATTATTATATAATGACCTTTTTGTCTCTTCTTACAGTTTTTGTTTTGAAATCTATTTTGTCTGATATAAGTATAGCTACTTCTGCTCCTTTTTGGTTTCCATTGGCATGGAATATCTTTTTCCATCCCTTTGTTTCCAGTCTTTATATCTTTATAGATAAAATGTCCTTCTTGTAGAAAATGGATCATTGGGTGTTGTTTTTTAATCTATTCAGCCAGTGTATGTCTTTTGATTGGAAGGTTTAGTCTATTTACATTCAATGTTATGATTGATAAGTAAGGAATTAATACTCCTGGTGTTTTCTTATTTGTTTTCTGGTTTTCTGTAGCCTTCTCTTCCTTCTTCCTTTCCTTCCTGTCTTTCTTTTAGTGAAGGTGATTTTCTCTGTGATATGATTTATTTCTTACTTTTTATTTTTTGTATACATGTTGTATTTTTTTTGGTTTGAGGTTACTATGAGGCTTGTAAATACTATCTGATATGATTTCGCTGTGTCCGCAGCCAAATGTCAACTTGAACTTTATCCCCCAGAATTCCCACATTTTGTGTGAGAGACCCAAGGGGAGGTAATTGAATCATGGGGGCCAGTCTTTACCGTGCTATTCTTGTGATAGTGAATAAGGCTCATGAGATCTGATGTGTTTATCAGGGGTTGCCACTTTTGCTTCTTCCCCATTTTCTCTTGCCACTGCCATGTAAGAAGTCCCTTTCACTCCCGTCATTATTCTGAGGCCTCCCCAGCCATGTGGAACTGTAATTCCAACTAAACCTCTTTTTGTTCCCAGTTTTGGGTATGTCTTTATCAGCAGTGTGAAAACGAACTAATACAGTAAATTGGTACCAGTAGAGTGGGGCATTGCTGAAAAGATACCCAAAAATGTGGAAGCGACTTTGGAAGTGGGTAACAGGCAGAGGTTGGAACAATTTGGATGACTTAGAAGAAGACAGGAAAATGTGGGAAAGTTTGGAACCTCCTACAGACTTGTTGAATGGCTTTGACAAAAAATGCTGATAGTGATATGAACAATAAGGTCCAGGGTGAGATGGTCTCATATGGAGATGAGAAACTTGTTGGGAACTGGAGCAAAAGTGATTCTTGTTATGTTTTGGCAAAGAGACCAGCACCATTTTGCCCCTGCCCTAGAGATTTGTGGAACTTTGAACTTGAGAGAGATGATTTAGGGTATCTTGTGGAAGAAACTTCTAAGCAGCAAAGCATTCAAAAGGTGACTTGGGTGCTGTTAAAAGCATTTCATTTTTAAAGGAAAATGGAGCACAAAAATTCAGAAAATTTGCAGCCTAATGATGCAATAGAAAAGAAAAACCTGGGAGGCTGAGGCAGGAGAATTGGTGGAACCCAGGAGATGGAGGTTGCAGTGAGCTGAGATTGCGCCACTGCACTCCAGTCTGACGACAGAGCGAGACTCCATCTCAAAAAAAAAAAAAGAAAAACCCATTTTTGAGGAGAAATTTAAGCTGGCTGCAGAAATGTGCATAAGTAGCAAGAAGCCTAATGTTAATCCCCAAGATCATGGGGAAAATGTCTCCAGGCCACGTCAGAGACCTTCACAGCAGACCCTTCCATCACAGGCCCAGAGGCCCAGGAGGAAAAAGTGGTTTCATGGGCTGGTCCCAGGGTCCCCATACTATGTGCAGCCTAGGGACTTGGTACCCTGTGTCCCAGCCACTCCAGCTGTGGCTGAAAGGGGCCAACATAGTACTCGGGCTGTAGCTTCAGAAGGCAGAAGCTTCAAGCCTTGACAGCTTCCATGTGGTGTTGAGCCTGTGGGTGCACAGAAGTCAAGAATTCAGGTTTGGGAACCTCCACCTAGATTTCAGAAAATGTATGGAAATGCCTGGATGCCTAGGCAAAAGTTTGCTGCAGGGGTAGGAACCTCTGCTAGGGTAGTGTGGAAGGGAAATACGGGGGTTGGAGCCCCCACACAGAGTCCCTATTGGGGTACTGCCTAGTGGGGCTGTGAGAAGAGGGCCACAATCCTCCAGAACCCGGAATTGTTGATCCACTGGCAGTTTGCACCATATGCCTGGAAAAGCCGCAGACACTCAATGCCAGCCCATAAAAGCAGCCAGGAGGGAGGCTATGCCCTGCAAAGTCACAGGGATGGAACTGCCCAAGACCATGGAAACCCACTTTTGCATCAGTTTGACCTGGATGTGAGACCTGGAGTCACAGGAGATCATTTTGGAGCTTTAAAATTGACTGCCTCACTGGATTTCAGACTTGCATGGGCCCTGTAACCCCTTCGTTTTAGCCAATTTCTCCCATTTGGAATGCTGTATTTACCCAATACCTGTACCCCCATTGTATCTAGCGAGTAATAAGCTTGCTTTTGATTTTACAGGCTCATAGGTGGAAGGGACTTGCCTTGTTTCCTATGACACTTTGGACTGTGGACTTTTGGATTAATGCTGAAATGAGTGAAGACTTTTAGGGACTGTTGGCAAGGCATGATTGGTTTTGAAATGTCAGGACATGAGATTTTGAGGGGCCAGGGTGGAATGATATGGTTTGGCTGTGTCCCTACCCAAATCTCATCTTGAATTTTATCCTAAAATTCCCAAATGTTGTGGGAAGGACCTGGGGGAGGTAATTGAATCGTGGGGGCCGGTATTTCCCATACTATTCTCGTGATAGTGACTAAGTCTCATGAGATCTGATGGGTTTATCAGAGGTTGCCATTTTTGCTTCTTCCCCATTTTCTCTTGCCACTGCCATGTAAGAAGTACTTTTCACTTCCCGCCATGATTCTGAGGCCTCCCCAGCTGTGTGGAACTATAAGTCCAATTAAACCTCTTTTGGTTCCCAGTTTTGGGTATGTATTCATCAGCAGCTTGAAAGCGAACTAATACACTATCTTATAGCTCATTATTTTAACGTGATTACAACTTAACATGGTTTGTATAAACAAAGAAGGAAAAAGAAAACTAATACTCTATACCTTAACTTCATCCCTCCACTTCTAAACTTTTAGTTGTTTCTATTTATATCTTATTGTACTGTCTATGTCTTGAAAATTGTTGTAGTCATTATTTTTTATTGCTTTATTGGTTAGTCTTTCTGCTTAAGAGTAGTTTACACACCACAGTTACAATGTTATATTTTGTGGTTTTCTATTTACTATTACCAGTGAGTCTTATACCTTCAGATGATTTCTTATTAGTCATTAACGTGCTCTGCTTTCTGACTGAAGCACTCCCTTTAGCATTTCTTGTAGGACAGAGCCAGTGTTGATGAAATCCCTCAGCTTTTGTTTGTCTGGGAAAGTATTTATTTCCCCTTCATGCCCCTTCATGCTTGAAGGATATTTTCACTGGATATACTATTCTAGGGTAAAAGTTTTTTCCTTCAGCACTTTAAATATGTCATGCCACTCTCTCATGGCCTGTAAGGCTTCCACTGAAAAGTCTGCTGCCCGACATATTGGAGTTCCATTGTATGTAATTTGTTTCTTTTCTCTTGCTGCTTTTAGGATCCTTTATTTTTGACCTTTGGGAGTTTGATTACTAAATGCCTTGAGGTAATCTTTGGGTTAAATCTTCTTGTTGTTCTATAACCTTCTTGTACTTGGATATTGACATCTTTCTCTAGGTTTGGGAAGTTCTCTGTTATTATCCCCTTGAATAAACTTCCTACTCCTATTTCTTTTTCTTTTTCCTTTTTTTTTTTTTTTTTTTTTTTTTTTTTGAGATGAAGTCTCACTCTGTCACCCAGGCTGGAGTGCAGTGGCATGATCTTGGCTCACTGCAACATCTGCCTCCCAGGTTCAAGAGATTCTTCTGCCTCAGCCTCCCAAGTAGCTGGGACTATAGGCATGTGCCACCACACCCAGCTAATTTTTGTATTTTTAGTAAAGATGGGGTTTTGACATATTGGCCAGGCTGGTCTTGAACTCCTGACCTTGTGATCCACCAGCCTCAGCCTCCCAAAGTGCTGGGATTATGGGCGTGAGTCACTGCACAGGCCCCTATGTCTTTTTCTATCCCCTCTTTAAGGCCAATAACTCTTAGATACGCCCCCCCACTTTTTTTTTTTTTTTTTTTTTTTTTTTTTTTTGTGAGACGAAGTCTGGCTCTGTTGCCCAGGCTGAAGTGCAGTGCTGCAATCTCAGCTCACTGCAACCTCTAGCTCCTGAGTTCAAGCGATTCTCCTGCCTCAGCCTCCCAAGTAGCTGGGATTACAGGCATGTACCACCACACTCAGCTAATTTTTGTATTTTTAGTAGAGATGGGGTTTCACCATCTTGGCCAGGCTGGTCCTGAATGCCTGACCTCAGGTGATCTGCCCACCTTGGCCTCCGAAACTGTTGGGATTACAGGCGTGAGCCACCGTGCCTGGCTAGATTTGCCCTTTTGAGGCTATTTTCCAAATCCTGTAGGTGTGCTTCATTCTTTTTTATTCCTTTTGTCTTTTGTCTCCTCTGACTTTGTATTTACTTTTCTTTTCTTTTTCTTTTCTTTTTTTTTTCCAGATGGAGTCTCTCTCTGTTGCCCAGGTTGGAGTGCAGTGGCATGAACTCAGCTCACTGCAACCTCTGCCTCCCAGGTTCAAGCAATTCTCTTGCCTCAACCTTCTGAGTAGCTGGAATTATAGGTGCATGCCACCACACCTGGCTAATTTTTGTATTTTTAGTAGAGACAGGGTTTTTGCCATGTTGGCCAGGCTGGTCTTGAACTCCTGACCTCAGGTGATCTGCCTGCCTCGGCCTCCCAAAGTACTGGGATTACAGGTGTGAGCCACCGCACCTGGCCCTGTGTATTTTCAAATAGTCTGTCTTCAAGTTTACTAATTCTGCTTGATCAATTCTGCTATTAAATGACTCTAAGGCATTCTGCAGTATGCCTATTGCATTTTTCAGCTCCAGAATTTCCTCTTCTTTTTAATTATTTCAATCTCTGTTAAATTTATCTGATAAAATTCTGAATTCATTCTCTGTATTATCTTTAATTTCTTTCAGTTTCTTCAAAACAGCTATTTTGAATTTTCTGTCTGAAAGGTCACGTATCTGTTTCTCCAGGATAGGTCCCTGGTGCCTTGTTTAGTTCATTTGGTGAGGTCATGTTTTCCTGGAAGGTCTTGATACTTATAGATGTTCATCTGTGTCTGGGCATTGAAGAGTTAGATACTTATTATAGTCTTTGCAGTCTGGGCTTATTTGTACCCATCCTTCTTGGGAAGACCTTCCAGATATTCAAAAGTACTTGGGTGTTGTCATCTAAGCTCTACCTGCTTTAGGAGATTCCCCAAGCCCAGTAAGTTCTTGCAAATTGGTAGAGGTACTGCCTTAATGGTCTTGGAAAAGATCTGGACGAATTCCCTGGATTACTAGGCAGAGACTCTTGTTCTCTTCCCTTACTTTCTCCCAGACAAATGGACTCTCTATGTTCTGAGCCGCTTGGAAGTGGGGGTGGCATGACACAAGCACGCTTATGGCCACCACTAGGACTGTGTTGGGTCATACCTGAAGCCAGCACAGCACTGGGTCTCTCCCAAGTCCTGCTGTAACCACTCCCTGGCTACCACCTATGACCGCTCAAGTCCCTGGGCTCCACAATCAGCAGATGCAAAGCCAGCAAGGCCTGTGTCCTTACTTTCAGGGCAGCAAGTTCCCCCATGCCCCAGGCAGGTCCAGTGGTGCCATCTGGGAGCCAGGGACTAGAATAAAAAAACCTGAGAAGTCCACCTGGTGTTCTGTTGTATTGTGGCTGAGCTGGTACTCAAACCCAAAAATGCAGTCCTTTCCACTCTTTCTTCCCATTTCCAAAGGTAGAGGAGCCTCACCTCATGGCCACTACAATCACAGGTCCATGGGGAGTACTGCCAGACTACCACCAATGTTCCCTTAAGGCCCAGTGTCTCTTAAGTCAGCTTGTGGTGAATGCTGCCTGACTTGGTACTCACCCTTCAGGATCGTGGGCTCCCTTCTGGCCCGGGGCATATACAAAAATGCTGCTTAAGAGCCAAGTCCTGGAGTCATAGACCCAAGAGCCTTCCTGGTGCTCTACCCTACTGTGGCAAAGCTGATACCTATGCTGTCAGACTAAGTCCCCTTTAATTTTCCCTCCACTTTTCTCAAGCAGGAGTTTCACCCTGTAGCCACCACAGCTGGGAATGTGCTGTCATCTGAATCCAGCAAGTCTCAGAGTCTCACCCAAGGCCCTTGATATAGTATCTGGGTATTGCTGCTGGTTATTCAGGGCCCAAGGGCTCGTCAATTAGCAGACGATGAATCTTGCCGGGACTGGGTCCTTCCCTTCAAGGGAGCAGGCTTCCTTATGGCTTAGGGTATGTCTAGAAATGCTGTCCAAGAGCTAGGGCCTAGAAAGGGGGCCTCATTACTCTGCCCTATCCTGCTGTGGTTGAGCTGGGTGTGGTGGCACACGCTTATAATCCCAGCTATTCAGGAGGCTGAGGCAGGAGAATTGCTTGAACCTGGGAGGTGGAGGTTGCAGTGAGCCAAGATCATGTCACTGTACTCTAACCTGGGCGATAGAGTGAGACTCTATCTTAAAATAAGTAAATAAGGCTGGGCGCAGTGGCTCACGCCTGTAATCCCAGCACTTTCGGAGGCCGAGGAGGGCAGATCACCTGAGGTCAGGAGTTCACCACCAGCCTCAACATGGAGAAACCCTGTCTCTACTAACAATACAAAATTAGCCAGGTGTGGTGGTGCACACCTGTAATCCCAGCTACTTGGGAGGCTAAGGCAGGAGAATTGCTTGAACCTGGGAGGCGGAGGTTGCGGTGAGCCAAGATCGCGCCATTGCACTCTGCCTGGGCAACAAGAGCAAAACTCCATCTCAAAAAACAAAACAAAAAGTAAATAAATAAATAGCATGAGCTATACATTGATTGGCAATACATTGTTCTGTTTTTTTCAGAGACAGTCTTGCTCTGTTGCTCAGGCTGGAATGCAGTACACAATCTCAGCTCACTGCAACCTTTGCCTCCCAGGTTCAAGCAATTCTGGTGCTTCAATCTCCTGAGATGCTGGGATTACAGATGTGCGTCACCACGCCCAGCTAATTTTTATATTTTTAGTAGAGATGTGGTTTTGCCGTGTTGGCCAGGCTGGTCTTGAACTCCTGACCTCAAGTGATCTGCCCGCTTCTGCCTCCCAAAGTGCTGGGATTACAGGTGTAAGCCAACACGCCTGGCCAGCTATACATTATTATTTGTATCACAAATTTCAAGAACAGAAAATAACAAGTGAGGCAGCTAGTCAGAAACAAAATGACTTTAAAACAGTCACCCCCAAGCAAATTCAGTTATAAAAAGACTGAATGGGGGCAGGTAATGACTGAAGTTCTATACTCGTGTCTTTGGGTCTGATGAATTTTGCATACTTCACATAGCTCAGACTGCTCTGAGTTATTTTTCTTTTCTCAGCATGATTGATTAAATCCTTGGCCACTGGTGATTCAACTCAACCTTCATCCTCTCCCCTCCCTGAATGATAAGGGTTTGGGCCTGGAAGCCCCAACTCTCTAATCCTGCCTTAGTATCCTGGAGCTCTCTAAGGGCCTCCAGACACCAGTCATCTCATCAACATACAAAAGACACTTATTACTCCAGAGAAGATTCCAAGAACTTAAGAGGGTCTTTTTGGGGTGTGTGTGTGTGTGTGTGTGTGTGTGTGTGTGTGTGTTTTCACCAGAAAACTGGGAGGGAGACCAAATATATCTTTGTCAATATCACAGCCTCCCAGGCCAGACTCCGTGTCTCATATCTGTAATCTTAGCACTTTGGGAAGCCGAGGTGGGAGAATCATTTGAGGCTAGGAGTTCCAGAGCAGCCTGGGCAACATAGTGAGACCTTGTGTCTACTAAAAATTGTTTTAAAAGTTAACTGAGCATAGTTGTGTTAGGCAGTTCTCATGCTGCTAATGAAGACATACCCAAGACTGGGCAATTTATAATGGAAAGACGTTTAATTGACTCACAGTTCAGCATTGCTGAGAAGGCCTCAGGAAATTTACAATCATGGCACAAGGGGAAGCAAACATGTCCTTCTTCACATGGCGGCAGCAAGGAGAGGTGCTGAGCAAAAGGGGGAAAACCCCTTATAAAACCATCAGATCTCATGAGAACTCACTCACTATCAATAGAACAGTATGGAGGCAACCGCCCCCATGATTCAATTACCTCCCACCAGGTATCACCTGCTCATGATACATGGGGATTATGGGAACTACAAGATAAGATTTCGGTGAGGAGATAGCCAAACCATATCAATAGTGATGCACACCTGTAGTCCCAGCTACTCAGGAGGCTGAGGTGGGAAGATCACTTGAGCTGGGGAGATCAAGGCTGCACAGCAAGACTGTCTCAAAAAAAAAAAAAAAAAATTTACAGCCTTCCAGGGCAAAGGGACATTTGGCAATGTCTGGAGACCGTTTTAGTTGTTACCACTGTAGGAGGTGCTACTGGCATCTGGTGGGTGGGGGCCAGTGATGCTACTAAGCATTCTGTAGTGCACATTATAGCCTCTACAACAAATATTTATCAGGCCTAAAATGTGAACAGTACAGAGGCTGGTTTAGAGTTACTTGGTGTAATCACATCTAGTAGGTTCAAAGTGAAGCTTCTCCATAATTTTAAAGAACAACATTCTTTTTGTTTGTATCACAGTCATACTCCAAGAGGTTTGGCTAGTGGTAGTATGGATGCTTTAATCTACTTTGTTGTTTACTCTGATTAGATGTTATAGTAGCTTGAAATGGTAACTTAGATTTTTGTTTGTTTGGTTTTTTAAACAGCTTTATTGCAATATAATTCAAATATTATACAATTCACTCATTTAAAGTGTATAGTTCAATGGCTTTTGTCCATGTTTTGATTGTTACCACAATCAACATTAGAACATTTTATTATCCTAAAAGAAACCCCATGCTCTTTAGCTATCACCCTATCCCCAATTCCCTCCCCACCACCAGACTAGGCAACCACTCATCTACTTCCTTTCTCTCTAAATTTGCCTATTACTGACAATTCATATAAATGGAATCATACAATATTTGGTCTGTTGTGCCTGGCTTGTTTTACTTAGAATAATACTTTCCAGGTTCATGGTAGCATGTATCAGTACTTCCTTTCTTTTTATGACATTGTATGGATATACTCTATTTGGTTTTTTTGTTTGTTTGTTTTTTGAGATGGAGTTTCCCTCTGTTGCCCAGGCTGGAGTGCAGTGGCGTGATCTTGGCTCACTGCAACCTCCACCTCCTGGGTTCAAGTGATTCTCCTGCCTCAGCCTCCTGAATACAGGCGCCCACCACCACACCTAGCTAATTTTTGTATTTTTAGTAGAGATGGGGTTTCATCACGTTGGCCAGGCTGGTCTTGAACTCCTGACCTCAAGTGATCCACTTGCCTTGGCCTCCCAAAGTGCTGGGATTACAGGTGTGAGCCACCATGCCTGCCTAGATATACTCTATTTGTTTATCCACTCATCAGTTGATGGCAATCTGGGTGGTTTCCACCTTTTGGCTGTTATGGATAATGCTGCTATGAACATTTGTGTGTAAGTTTTTGTGTGGACATATATTTTCATTTATCTAGGTATTATTTTATGTTTTATTTATCTACCTATTACCTAGGTAGAATTGTTGGGTCAAATGGCAACTCTAGGCCAGGTGTGGTGGCTCACACCTGTAATCCCAGCACTTTGGGAGGCCGAGGCAGGCAGATCACAAGGTCAGGAGATCGAGACCATCCTGGCTAACACAGTGAAACCCCCTCTCTACTAAAAATATAAAAAATTAGCCATGCATGGTAGTGGGCGCCTGTAGTCGCAGCTACTAGAGAAGCTGAGGCAGGAGAATGGCATGAACCCGGGAGGCAGAGCTTGCAGTGAGCTAAGATTGCGCCACTGCACTCCAGCCTGGGCAACAGAGCGAGACTCCATCTCAAAAAAAAAAAAAAAAAATGGCAACTCTATGTTTAACCATTTGAGGAATTGCCAGGCTATTTTCCAAAGACACTATACTATTTTATGTTCCTGCCTGCAGTGTATAAGGGTTCCAATTTCTTTGCATCCTTGCCAGCACTTGTTATTAGCTGTCATTTTTTTCTAGCCATCCTAGTGTGTGTGAAGGGGTATCTCATTGTGCTTTTGATCTTCATTTCCTTAATAGCTAGTAATGTTAAGCATCTTTTCATGTGCTTATTGGCCATAACTCAGATGTATCTAAGAATCAGAGTCTTGAACAGTGACCTACATGGAACTGGCTTTTAGAAGTCCAGACTTGCTGGGTGGCTTATGCCTGTAATCCCAACACTTTGGGAGGCTGAGGCAGGAGGATAGCTTGAGACAGAGTTTAAGACCTGCCTGGGCAACATGTGAAACACCCATCTCTACAAAAAATAAAAAAGAATTAGCCAAGTGTGGTGGTGTGCACTACTTGGGATGCTGAGGTGGGAGGATTGCTTGAGCTCAGGAGGTCAAGGATGTAGTGAGCCGTGATTATACCACTGCACTCCAGCCTGGGTGACAGAGTGAGACCCTGTGTCAAAAAAAGAAGAAGAAGTCCAGACTCAATGCAAGGACTGAGAACAGGCCCAGTTATCTGGAAATTAGATAAAATTGAAGTTAGTAGATCACTGTCCAAGATACAGCCAAGAACGAGGAACGTTTAAGTTAATGACTGAATTGGTGGAACAGGAGTCAGAATTTAGATGTCAGGGATCAGAAATCAAGGAGTTTCCTAAATTAAACTCAGATGCTGAAGTTATACCACAACCATCAGCACAAGACCAAGGTAGTCCGGGCGCAGTGGCTCACGCCTGTAATCCCAGCACTTT
This sequence comes from Macaca thibetana thibetana, assembly GCF_024542745.1. NCBI lineage: Eukaryota > Metazoa > Chordata > Mammalia > Primates > Cercopithecidae > Macaca > Macaca thibetana. The sequence continues at coordinate 41,708,046 of NC_065578.1, forward strand.
GGGAGGCCAAGGCGGGCAGATCACCTGAGGTTGGGAGTTCGAGATCAGCCTGACCAACATGGAGAAACCCCGTCTCTACTAAAAATACAAAAAATTAGCTGGGCATGGTGGTGCATGCCTGTAATTCCAGCTACTCGGGAGGCTGAGGCAGGAGAATCACTTGAACCTGGGAGGCGGAGGTTGCAGTGAGCCGAGATTGTGCCACTGCACTCCAGCCTGGGCAACAGAGCAAGACTCCGTCTAAAAAAAAAAAGAAGAAAAAACAAAAAAGACCAAGATAAGCCAAATACTTGAGTCCACAGTCCACAGCAGTAGTTAAAGCTGGTGTTATGTAGGGAGTTATCCTTGGCCCACTCCCTGAAATGGAGGGCAGGAAGATGTGAGGCAGGGTAAGTATCTACATCCAGTGCCAGGCCCCTGACTTAAGCAAGAAGAGGAAACCCAAGAAAGGTGCATATTGAGGAGGCAAAAGAAATTTTAACTGTGTTCAGATGTGTCTAAACTCAAATTTACTTTTACAGAAACTATAATGAGAAACATCAGCAACACAAAATCAAGCTTCAAAAAGTCAAGTATCGTTTAACGAATGAAGTAGAACTACGAGATAAGAGAATTAACGAATTTGAAGATGAAATCGGAATCCTGCAACATAAAATAGAAAAGGTGAGGAAAAAATAAAAGGTGAAGAGCTCACTGGTGATTCCCATGGTCAACCATTTGGAGAAAGCCCTTTCGTTTTAAAAATTATTTGTGACCCCTTCGTAGTCCTTGTTTTCATTTCTTTTCTTTGCACCATCTTTCAATGAGTAATTCTTTAAGCCCTGACCAAAAGTACGTAAGACTTCTAGTGCTGCTAAACGGAACTGAATACTGAAAATACTCTGTACTGCCAACTTATGATCAGTGTCTTGCCTTCAGATGGAAATGCCTTTTCTTGAACACCCCTGAGCACAGACTCCCAAACCACTCTCAGTAACTCATTTCTGCTTTGTGGAGCCCTCATTTTGCCTCAGACTTCAGTGTCAGTTTTAAATGGCAGTGAAAATAGGTGATCCTTACTCCTGTATCAGTCCTTGCCCTCAAGCTTTTTTCTAAATGTCCATGGTTTATTTATGTTTGTCTTACTGCCCTTGTGACTTAGTGGTGTATGAATAAGAAGGAAATGGGGCAAATGAATAGGATCAAATGCAGAATGGTTGTGGGATTATTAAACTACATAATTTCAAGAGGGAGAGTAACTGACTAGGCCAGTAAGGTTTTCCCTTCTTGGGATCACTAGCCCTTTCAGAATTTTGAGAACTCTGTCATCACTCCTAAAATATTAATTTCCACATTCAACAAATTTTTATACCACCACTATGTGCCAAGGATACCATAACCATTAATGTAATTTCAGTGATTCCTTCAACTATCCTGGGACTCTAGGTCAAGAATTCCCAGCCTATACACAATAAAGCATTTTTGGAGTATAACAGGTGGGTCACAAATACTGCATTCTTAGTTTCAAAAAAATTGGCTGGGTGCAATGGTCCATGCCTGTAATTCCAACACTTTGGGAGGCCAAGGCGGGAGGATTGCTTGAGGCCAGGAGTTCAAGGTTACAGTGAGCTATAATTGTGCTTATAAATAGCCACTGCACTCCAGCCTGGGCAACATAGAGAGGCTCTGTGTCTAACAAAAATAAAAAACCCTCTTGATACTCTAAACTATAGTGAAAGAAGAAAAATAAGTTGGATGTTTGCAGTCCTCCTTTTTTGCCGTTACTTTGTCAAACTTTTAGAGACTGAGATCCAGCTTAGAACTAGGAAAAGACGATGGAAAGTGTATAAGAAAAAGTAGCAATCCATTTTAGTAGTACCCATGGGCAAAAAAAAAAAAAGAAGAAGACGACGACCCTGGGCACGGTGGCTTGCACCTGTAATCCTAGCACTTTGGGAGGCCAAGTGAGCGGATCACCTGAGGTCAGGAGTTCGAGACCAGCCTGGCCAACATGGTGAAACCCCATCTCTACTGAAAATACAAAAAAATTAGCCGGGTATGGTGGTACAAGCCTGTAATTCCAGCTACTCAGGAAGCTGAGGCAGGAGAATCTCTTGAACCCAAGAGGCGGAGGTTGCAGTGAGCCGAGATCATGTGATTGCACTCCAGCCTGGGGGACAAGAACAAAACTCCGTCTCGAATAAATAAATAAAGAAAGAAATAAAGAAGAAGAGAAAGAAAGGAAAAAAAAGTAGCAACCCTAGTTCATGGATCCATCAGACATATCATCAGCCTATTTCTGTATTATCAGTTCTTTTTCATACTTTTGCATTTTGCTTCTAGGCTGGAAAAATAGTCTTCTCCTTTCAACAGGCATGCTCGCTTTCTTCCTGACTATACTGGATTGAATAGTGTCCCCTCAAATTCATGTCCTAGAACCTCAGAATGTGACCTTATATAGAAATAGGGTCTTTGCAGATATACTTAGTTAAGATGAGATTATCCTGGATTAGGGTGAATCATAAATCTAAGATGATTGCTGTCCTTACAGGAAGAGGGGAAAACACACAGACAGACACAGACAGGGGAAGAATGCCTCATGATGATGAAGTCGGAGACTGGAATGATACAGCTACAAGCCAAGAAATAGCAAGGGTTGCTGGCAACCACAAGAAGCTAGGAGAAAGGCATGCAACACAATCTCTCTTGGAGCCCCCATGAGTAATTAACCCTGACAACAATGTAATTTCAGATTTCTACCACTCAGAACTATGAGAAAATGTTATGGCAGCCCTAGGAAACTAATGCACCTACCCAAAGAACCACGGGTCTTCATAAAATATGCTGGAGCTCCCAAATAAGCAGAGGCTGAGAGAATAATTAGATCTTTTGCTCACTGCCATTGAAGGGTACTGTGGGCTTTGGCCTTAGATAGACTTGCATTCAAATTATAGCCCTGCCTGTAAGCTTGGACAAGTCTCTGTGTATCACTCTTCTTGTCTGTAAAATGAGGGAAATAATCCCTTCCCTACATACACCAGTCTTCTGTGAATATTAAAACATAAAATTTCTAAAGTGGCACTTGGCACATATAAATTTTTCGTAGATGTTATTTTCCTTTTTTTGGTATATAATTTCTTAAAGGGCCAGGTGCAGTGGCTCACGCCTGCAATCCCAACTACTTGGGAGGCTGAGGCAGGAGAATTGCTTGAACCAGGGAGGTGGAGGTTGCAGTGAGCCAAGATTGCACCACTGCACTCCGGCCTAGGTGACAAGAGTGAAACTTCGTCTCAAAAAAAAAAAAAAAATCTCTTAGAAGCATGTTAATTGGTGGACTCATTGTTCACATGAGAAATTGTTAACCAAATTAGAACTATTTAGCCTAGAGAAGACTGATGTTAGAGCTTTTAATGCCACAGTGGTACAAACCTAGGAATTCTTATTTTATGTATTTTAGGGCCTAAGGACCAGAGCACTGAGCATAAAAATGCCAGATTTGCCTTCTAAGTCTCCAAAAAGTAATGCCACTTATTTTGGCTTCATTCCTTCAGCTTTTTCTTTATATAATGAGTCAGTTGAGATTTCTTTTGTGACCACTCAAACTACACTTTCCCATTTTATCTTATTATCACAGCATGTGTCTGGAATTTTTGTTTGTTTGAAAAAATACAGTATTTCCCAAGCACAAGCTGTCAGTCACCTTCCTCATGCAGTACACTTTTTAATCCAGTTAAAGCTGTCTAGGATTTATCTGTAAGATGATTGCTTCTATTCTCAATCCCTACCAATACATTATTAACTCAATGTCTTTAAATTATAGCAGGTGAGACTACCATTAGATATTGCAGGGTCTCTGAGACGGACTTTAAAATCTGGAATAGTTTTTCCAGAACATCATCTAATCTACATCCTATAGGTCTTTAACAATAGATGGCTGGCCAGGCGTGGTGGTACATGCCTGTAATTCTAGCCCTTTGAGAGGCTGAGGTGGGTGGATCACCTGAGGTTAGGAGTTCGAGACCAGCCTGGCCAACATGGCAAAACCCTATTTTTACTAAAAGTACAAAAATTAGCTGGGCATGGTGGTGGGCACCTATAATCTCAGCTACTCAGGAGGCTGAGGCAGGAGAATTGCTTGAACCCAGGGGGCAGAGGTTGCAGTGAGCCAAGATTACACCACTGCACTCCAGCCTGGGTGAAAGGGTGAAACTCTCTAAAATTAATAATAACAATAGATGACCAGTCTTTTCTGAATGACCTACATTAGTATCTTATTTAAAAGAAACATGTAGGTTGAGTACAGTGTCTCATGCCTGTAATCCCAGTCCTCTGGGAGGCTGAAGCAGGAGGATAGTTTGAGGCTAGGAGTTTGAGACCAGCCTGAGCGACAGAGCAAGACCCTGTTTCTACTATTTTTTTTTTTTTTTTTTTTTGAGACGGAGTCTTTGCTCTGTCGCCCAGGCTGGAGTGCAGTGGCGCCAACTCGGCTCACTACAAGCTCCGCCTCCTGGGTTTACGCCATTCTCCTGCCTCAGCCTCCCAAGTAGCTGGGACTACAGGCGCCCGCCACCTCGCCCGGCTGGTTTTTTGTACTTTTAGTAGAGACGGGGTTTCACCGTGTCAGCCAGGATGGTCTCGATCTCCTGATCTTGTGATCCGCCCGTCTCGGCCTCCCAAAGTGCTGGGATTACAGGCGTGAGCCACCGCGCCCGGCCTGTTTCTACTATTTTATTTTTTATGTTAAAAAAATTTTTTTGAGACAGAGTCTCGTTCTGTCACCCAGGCTAGAGTGCAATGGTGCGATCCTAGCTCACTGCGGCCTTGAACTCCACATGTGGCTTTCGTGTGTGTGTATGTGGAGACGGGGTCTCACCATGTTGACCAGGCTGGTCTCGAACTCCTGGGCTCAAGCAATCCTCCCACTTTAGCCTCCCAGAGTGCTGGGATTACAGGTGTGAGCCATGGCACCCGGCATCTGACTCTACAAAAAATTTAAAAATTAGCCAGCTGTGGTGGTTCATGCCTGTAGTCCTAGCTGCTCAGGAGACTGAGGCACATGATCGCTTGAGCCCAGGAGTGTGAGGTTACCATGAGCCATGATTGTAGCACTGCACTCCAGTCTGGATGACAGAGCTAGACCTTGTCTATAAAAACAAACAAACAAACAAAAAAACCACAGTCAGACACAGTGGCTCACACCTGTAATCCCAAACCTTTGGGAGGCCAAGGCAGGCAGATCACTTATGGTCAGAAGTTCAAGATCAGCCTGACCAACATGGCGAAACCCTGTCTCTACTAAAAATATGAAAATTAGCTGGGTATGGTGGTGGATGCCTGTAATCCCAGCTACTCAGGAGACTGAGGCTGCACCTGGCAGGCAGAGGTTGTAGTGAGCCGAGATTGTGCCACTGCACTCCAGCCTGGGTGACAAAGGAAGACTCCATGTCAAAACAAAACAAAACAAAAAACATGATCTCACTACTTTCAGGGTCATGAAAAAGAAGAAAAAAAAAATACATGACATAGGCCGGGCGCGGTAGCTCACGCCTGTAATCCCAGCACTTTGGGAGGTCAAGGCGGGAGGATCACGAGGTCAGGAGATAGAGACCATCCTGGCTAACACGGTGAAACCCCATCTCTACTAAAAATACAAAAAAATTAGCCGGGCGTGGTGGCAGGCGCCTGTAGTCCCAGCTACTTGGGAGGCTGAGGCAGTAGAATGGCGTGAACCTGGAAGGTGGAGCTTGCCAAGATAGCACCACTGCACTCCAGCCTGGGTGATAGAGTGAGACTCCATCTCAAAGAAAAAAAAAAAAAATTATATATATATATGACATAAAATAACCTCTCGAAAACTGGAAAACTATTTAGCTACAATGAATGACAATGTCAGCAAACAGGTAGAAACAGACTAGGGGACAGGAGAAAAAAAAGTAAATAAGGGAAAATTTCTGCTAGATTTAGAAACAGGCTTATGCTCTTAAATTTATCATTCTCCTGCTGTGGTAATTAGGAGACTTTCTAATCCCTAGGAGAAGGCAATACAGGACCAGATCACTGCCCAAAATGATACCCTTCTTCTAGAAAAAAGGAAACTTCAGGAGCAAGTCATAGAGCAAGAACAGTTGATCCACAGCAACAAATGGACGATATCTTCCATCCAGAGCAGGTAGGTGCCATCCTGCCTGGAGCCAATGAACTCCACAACAGGATGTTTCTCCCTCAACAAAGAGATGGTTCTAGAGGCTGTCCTTTGAGTTTGCAGCCTACCCTATAACTCTCGCTCTGCTGTCTGCTGTTTTCAGCAGATCATACAAGTGGCAGAAATTGTTAAATCAAAGAGAAAAATATAATGGAGGAGGCTGGTTGGCTATTTAGATAGGCTGTTTCATAATGTCATTGCCTCACTGAGGACTTGGCTGTGTGCATTCTGGCCTGTCATTTTGTGTGTGTTGATCCACATTTTTATTATTCAATACCTATGGAATCAAGGTAGAATAAGAGAGAATTAGGCTCACAGAAGTAACTTAAATTCATGAAATCCACAGGATACCAGTGTATTAATTTTTAATGAGAAATATTATAAGCAGAAAATAAGTTACATTTCAGCCAGCCTGAGCATTCTCTTCTTCATAGGAGACTTTAATTATAATCAAAGAGAGTGGGTTGATGTTAACAAATAATGTCACCAATAATAATTGGAATGATTAAGATTTGTCTGAGCAATTACTATATGCTAGCTCTCTCATTCATTTAATCCTAACACCAATCCCAGGAGAGAGGCACTATTAGCCTTATTTTACAGATAGGAAGCCAAGGTCTAGAGAGGTGAGGGAACTCACCCAGCCCAGTCAGTGACAGAGCAGCATGTGGACCTCAGCAGCCTGGCCCTAGACCATAGCACTATAGTCTGGGGAGAGGACTGCCAAACAGACTGGAATGTTCTTGTCCACTCCTTTGGGCACACATCTCTGGGCAGGCTTGGAGAATCTCTGATGATCTTTTACTCTCTGTGTCTCCCTTTTAGATGTCCCATATAAATCACTGCTCTTCTCAAACTGTCATAGCTTCTGACAGTCAGGATCTAACACAATTAACTCATTACCTTTGCATTAACATGAATAATCTTTCTACCTTGCCCTACTGATGACACAATCACCTGGATTGGACTTGAATGTTTTCCTTAGAGTAAGTTTCTTCCAAGGAGTATTTCGTCATTTTACAGATAAGGAAACGGAGGCTCAGATTTGTCACAACAGTTTATATTTCATCAGGTTGCTACGCATATTAAATGAGCTAATACATGAAAAGTTTTAAGTGCTTATGGTGTGGGTAGGTTACATTGCATAAAGTACATGGCAAGTACTTGAAACTTGGTTGCTGCTACTGCTACTACTATTTCTACTTCACAAGAAATCAGAAGCAGATCAATATGAGAACAGAACCAGATATAAGCTATGTAGCTACAATATTTGAAGGGATACAGAGCCTCTCTTGTTTCATTCCCATCCCTAAATGGGATCATATCCTTCCTTAAATTTTTTAAGGGCTAGAATTAATACTCTTGTACATGTATTTAATAACCATGTACAGCCCAAAATCTTATTAACTTTTACTTCGTGTATTAGGGTTCTCTTAGAGGGACAGAACAGGAGATATATATATATATACACACACACACACACACACTCCCATATGTGTGTGTGTATATATATGTATGTATGTATATGTAAAGGAGACTGTGTGTGTGTATATACATATATATATATATAAAAAGAGGAGTTTATTAAGTATTAACTTACATGATCACAAGGTCCACAATATGCTGTCTGCAAGCTGAGGAGCAAGGAGAGCCAGTCTGAGTCCCTAAACTGAAGAACTCAGAGTCCTGTGTTCGAGGGCGGGAGGCATCCAGCATGGGAGAAAGATGTAAACTGGGAGGCGAGGCCTGTCTCTCTTTTTCACGTTTTTCTGCCTGCTTTATATTCGCTGGAAGCTGATTAGATTAAGGGTGAATCTGCCTTTCCCAGCCCACTGACTCAAATGTTAATCTCTTTTGGTGACACCCTCACAGACACACCCAGGATAATACTTTGTATCCCTCAATCCAATTAAGTTGACACTCAGTATTAATATCACACTTGGTCTTGGAATATGGTGGGAATTATTCTGTCAAAACTTGCTTCTAAAATCTGGACAGTGGTCTAAGATCCAGAGCCAGTGGGAATGTAGTTTTGGGTTTTTAGTAATGATACAGAAATTTCTAATCATGCCACTGATTTATGCCATTCTTAGGGTACTTTACATGGATAAAGAAAATAAGCAATTACAGGAAAATAGTCTTCGTCTCACACAGCAGATTGGCTTCTTAGAGCGAATTATAAGGAGCATCCATATTCGCAGAGGAGAGGTAAGATGTGTGCTTCCTATTAGGCCTGCCTTTAATGTGAAGTTCGGGTTGCTACGGCTGCTGTGCTGTCTTTTCCCTTCATCTTTATATAGCTGTAGCTGGGCTCTTGGCCTCATGGTAGGCTGTGGCAAAGAGGCTCTTGGCTGCACATCAGGATAGCAGACCTTTAGACTGCTCTTGAACAGCCAGATTTTAGTAAACTATTTCCACCTGTGTAATCTCCAAGAAATTTGTATATGCCTCATAGCTTCTTCCTTAATACACTGTATTGTCATTGCCCTTTTTCTTCTCTATCTGATTAACTCAGCAGTGAGTTCCTGGAGGGCAAGGAGTGTATCTCATATATTACTGTATCTATGGACAGGTACTCCATAAATATTTGAGAATGAATAAATATTCAGTGTTTTAACATATGTGCCTCATTCTCAACAGCCCTGTTTGCCATGTATGATTCTAGCCCCATATGAAAGATGAGCAAATCTGAGGCTCAGCGAAGTAACATGAAGTTTCCTATGGCAAAGAGTCAAGCCTAAAGAGAGCATCTGAGTGAAAGAAAAGCAATTATGTTCCAAAAGTCCAAGCAGACAAGTAGCCAAATACAGAGAGATGCAGAAAATAGTACATGTTCAGATCAGGTCCATAGTCTGTCTGGTAAGCAAGTCAGCAAGAGGGACTTCAATGAACAGAATCATATTCTGAAACCAAGATGGAGGCTGATTACTTTCTTCTCTGGTTTATATCACCTACTAGATGTTTCTTCCCAAGATACTGGACAGTAGATCCTGCTTGTTGGTCAGTGTTGCTACAAGACTTATTTGGTCTCAGAGAGGTGATTATTTCCAAGCTATATGAGTGGGTTTTTGGGGTTTTTTCCAATTTTGTCAAAAGTAGAACTGCCAAGTAGTGTGTCTTGATATCCAGTAATTTATGTCTTTCCTTGAGCTACAACTGTTTTCAATTGTCTAGTCATTCATTCTTTTACTTATTCATTCAGCAAATACTTACCAATTCCAGGAAATAGCCTAGGTCCTAAGAATACAAAGATAGTCCCTGTTTTCAGAGGCCTTTGGTCTAGTAGAGAAGGACAGACACATTTGTAAATAAGTCCTATAGTATCACAAGTGCTGAGTTAGAAGACTTAATGGAGTATGTCTGGGACCAATAGCTTTGAGATGTATATTGTTACCCTTGAATCAAGATAAGGGTCACATGGGTCAGAACTATAGCACATCAAACTCAATATTCCATATGTGTCAAAGGTACTAACTTCTAACATCTTGATACCTATTGGAATAAATAACTCCAAAATTGTTTTTAAACTTAGAATCTTAAGGAGTTTCCTGTTCCAAAATGGTGGCATAGAGGCAAGCTGGCTTCTCTCCCCGCAACAAAGAAACGGAAAGAAATATACAGCACTGAGGTCTGCACCTGCAACAATGCAGAACTCCAGCATGAGGATGAGTCAGTTCCCAAGGCCACCGAGAAGTGGAAACACTCTGAGCAGATGGTAGGAGAATCGAACTTCCGCATCCACAATGCCCTTCCCCTCAATCTGCCAGGCACCCACTGTTTGGAAAATCTCTCAACTTATGGTTTCTACGCTGGAAAAAGTAAAACTGAAGTAGTCAGATTCCCCACTTTCTTGGGTTTCCTAGCCAGAAACCAGTCCTTGTCTTAACCCGTGGGTAGTATCACAACTTCCTGAACGCAGAAATACCCCTGAAGACAGACATATCCCTGAAATATCCCTGAAACAGAGGAGGTGGGACTCTGCTCTGTAACTCAGCCAAAGAAGACATAAGAGTGGCTGTAGGAGCTATGTCCCCCAGGTCTCCTGGGCATGAACCCCTAGACAGCCTTCCCTCACTGCCAGGATAATCCGTTTGGGACCTCCCCTATTTGGGACAGGCAGTGCTCTGACCATTTACTAGAGCCAAGGTGAACCTGAGCTTAAGGTGCCACCTAGAGCCAAAAAGGAGGCAGGGATCTAGCATTAAAGATTTGGCTGGGTGCGATGGTTCATGCCTGTAATCCACTTTGGAAGGCTGAAGCGGGTGGATCACCTGAGGTCAGGAGTTTGAGACTAGCCTGGCCAACATGGTGAAACCCTGTCTCTACTAAAAATACAAAAAAATTAGCTGGGCGTGGTGGTATGTGCCTGTAATCCCAGTTACTCAGGAGGCTGAGGCAGGAGAATCACTTGAACCTGGGAGGCAGAGGTTGCAGTGAGCCAAGACTGAGCCACTGCACTCCAGCCTGGGTGAAAGAGGGAGACTCCATCTCAAAAAAATAAATAAATAAAATCAATACAAAAAAATAAAATTCACCAAGTAGCTGAATGGATAAAGAAATAAAACCCAACTATATGCTGCCCTCAAGAAACCCATCTCACCTATAATGACACAGAGAGTGAAAAGGAGTGGAAAAAGATATTCCATGCAACTGGAAACCAAAGAAAAGCAGGAATAGCTATAGTCATATCAGATGAAATAGACTACAAGTCAAAGACTAAAAACCTATATAATGATAAAGGGCCAATTCAGCAAGTGAATATAACAATTATAAATATCTATGCATCCAACACCAGAACTCCCAAATATATAAGGCTAACATTAATAGATCTAAAGTGAGAGATGGACTGCAATACAGTATTAGTGGGGACTTTAACACCCAACTCTCCATAATGGACAGATCATCCTAACAGTAAATCAACAAACAGTGGAGTTAAACTACACACTAGACCTACTAGAGCTAACTGACACTTATGGAACATACCCACTGCTGCAGAATACACATTCTTTTCATCAGCACATAGAACATTTTTCAGAATAGACCATATCTTAGACCACAAAACAAGTACGAATTTAAAAAATAGAAATTGTGTCAAGTATCTTCTTTGAACACAGTGAAATGAAACTAGTAAACAATAACAGGAAAAACCTTGGAAACTACACAAGCACATGGAAATAAAACAACATACTCTCAAATGACCAATGGGTTAATTAAGAAATTAAGATGGCACTCCAGCCCGGGCGACAGAGCAAGACTCCATCTCAAAAAAAAAAAAGAGAGAGAAATTAAGATGGAAAATTTAAAATATCTTGAAACAAATGGAAATGGGAATACAAAATCTATGGGATATGATAAAAGTCATATTAAGAGGGAAGTTTTTTGTTGTTGTTTGTTTGTTTGTTTGTTTTTAGACGGAGTTTCACTCTTGTTGCCCAGGTTGGAGTGCAATGGTGTGATCTCAGCTCACTGCAACCTCCACCTCCTGGGTTCAAGTGATTCTCCTGCCTCAGCCTCCCGAGTAGCTGGGATTACGGGCATGCACCACCATGCCCGGCTAATTTTGTATTTTTAGTAGAGACAGGGTTTCTCCATGTTGGTCAGGCTGGTCTCAAACTCCCGACCTCAGGTGATCCGCCCACCAAAGCCTCCCAAAGTGCTGGGATTACAGGCCTGAGCCATCATGCCTGACCTTAAGAGGGAAGTTTATAATAATAAACACCTATATCGAAAAAGTGGAAAGACTTCAAACAAACAACCTAAAGATGCACCTCAAGAAATGAGAAAAGCAAAAACAAACCAAACCCAAAATTGATAAAGGAAAGCAATAATAAACATTAGAGCAGGCTGGGCGCAGTGGCTCACACCTGTAGTCCCAGCACTTTGGGAGGCCAAGGTGGGCGGATCACGAGGCCAGGATATTGAGACCATTCTGGCCAACACAGTGAAATCCCATCTCTACTAAAAATACAAAAGAATTAGCTGGATGTGGTGGCACGCACCTGTAATCCTAGCTACTCGGGAGGCTGAGGCAGCAGAATCACTTGAACTTGGGAGGTGGAGTTTGCAGTGAGCCGAGATCACACCACTGCACTCCAGCCTGGGTGACAGAGCAAGACTGTCTCAAAACAAAACAAACAAACAAAAAGATTAGAGCAGAAATAAATGAAATTGAGATTAAAAGAACAATACATAAAATCAATGAAACAAAAAGTTGGTTTTTTTTTTTTAAGATAAACAAAATCAACACATCTTTAGCTAGACTAACTAAGAAAAAAAAGAGAGAAGACCCAAATAAATAAATCAGAAATGAAAAAGGAGAATAACAACTGAGATCTCAGAAATACAAAGAATCATTAGAGACTATTATGAATAACTATATGCCAACAAATAGGAAAACCTAGAAGAAATGGATAAATTTCTAGAAACATACAACCTACCAAGATTGAACCATGAAGAAACAGAAAACCTCAACAAACCAATAATGAATCATGAGATCAAAGCCATAATAAAAAGTCTCCCATCAAAGAAGAGATCAGAACCTACTGGATTCACTCCTGAAGTCCACCAAATATTTAAAGAATGAATACCAATCTTACTCAAACTCTTCAAAAAAAATAAAGAGGAGGGAATACTAACAAACTCATTAAGTGAGGCCAGCATTACTCAGATGCCAAAACCAGGCAAGAATATAAAAAGATCGTTCACCATGATCAAGTGAGATTTGGCCCAGGAATATAAGGATGGCTCAACATATGCAAATCAATAAACATGATACCCCACATTAATATAATAAAGGACAAAAACCATATGATCATCTTATTACATACAGAAAAAGCATTTGACAAAATTCAAATCCTTTCATGATAAAAACTCTCAAAAGATTAGGTTTAGAAGAAATATACCTCAATACAATAAAGGCCATGTATGACAAGCCCACAGCTAACATTATACTCAATGGTGAAAAGTTGGAAGCTTTTTCTCAAAGATCAGGAACAAGACAAGGATGCCCACGCTTACCACTTCTATTTCATATGTACTGGAAATCTTTGCCAGAGCAATTAGGCAAGAGAAAGAAATAAAAGGCATCCAAATAGGAAAGGAAACAGTGAAATTGTGTCTATTTGTTGACAACATGATCTTATATATAGAAATCCCTAAAAACTGTTAGAACTCAGAAGAAAATACAGTAAAGTTGCAGGATACAAAATCAACACACCAAAATCAGTAGTGCTTCTATACACCAACAACACATTATCCAAAAATGAAATCAAGAAAATAATACAATTTACAGTAACTACAAAAGAAATAAACTACTTAGGAATAAATTTAACCAAAGAGGTGAAAGATCTGTATACTTAAAACTACAAAACTTTGATGAAATAAATTGAAGAAAACACAATAAACGAAAAGATATTAGTGTTCATGAATTGAAAGAATTAATATTGCTAAAATGCCCATACCACCCAAAGCAACCTATAGGTTCAGTGCAATACCTATCAAAATTCCAATGTCATTTTTCATAGAAATAGAAAAAACAGTCCTAAAATTCATGTGGAACTATAAAACTCGCAAATAGCCAAGGCAATATTCAGCAGAAAGAACAAAGCTGGAGGCCTCATACTACCTGATTTCAAACTATATTACAGGTTGGGTACAGTGGCTCATACTTGTAATCCCAGCACTTTGGGAGGCTGAGGCGGGCAGATTGCTTGAGCTCAGGAGTTTGAGACCAGCTTGTGCCCAGGAGTTCAAGACCAACATGGCAAAACCCCATCTCTACAAGAAAGTAAAAAATTAGCCGGGCATAGTAATCTCAGCTACTTGGCAGGCTGAGGCAAGAGGATTGCTTGAAGCCAGGTAGTAGAGGTTGCAGTAAGCCATGATTGTGCCACTGCACTCCAGCCTGGGTAACAGAACAAGATCCTGTCTATATATATATATAACAGAACTATAGTAATTAAAACAACATGGGACTGGCATTAGACACACAGACCACATGGAACCACATAGAGAGCCTAAAAACAAACCTACACATTTACAGCACATTGATTTTTCTTTTTCTGTTGCCCAGTCTGGAGTGCAGTGGTGCAATCATAGCTCACTGCAGCCTCAACTTCCTGGGCTCAAGCAATCCTCCCACCTCAGTCTTCCAAGTAGCTGGAACCATAGGTGCACACCATCACACTCAGCTAATTTTTTAAATTTTTTGTAGCAATTGGGTCTTGTCATGTTGCCCAGGCTGGTCTCAAACTCCTGGGCTTAAGCAATGCTTCTGCCTTGGCCTCCCAAAATGCTGGGATTTAGGTGTCAGACACCACCCCTGGCCTATAGTCAGTTGATGTTTTGACAAAGGATGAGAATGACATTGAGAAAAGGACAGTCCCTTCAACAAAACAGTATTGAGAAAATTGGATAGCCACGTGCAAGAAGAATGAAAGTGGACCCTTACCTAACACTACATTAAAAAATCAACTCCAAATGGATTAAAGACTTAAAGACAAGACCTGAAATTGTAAAACTACTAGAAGAACACCACATAGCGAAAAACTACATGAGGTTGATCTGGACAACAATTTTTTCAATTTGACATGAAAATTTCAGGGAACAAAAACAAACATACACAAATGGGATGGGATTACATCAAACTAAAAAACTTCTGCACAGCAAAAGAAACAATTAACAGAGTGAAGAGGCAACCTATGGATTGGGAGAAAATATCTGTAAGCTACACATCTGATAAGGGATTACTATCCAAAATATATAAGGATCTCAACTCAATAGCAAGAACATAACCCAATTAAAAAGTGGGCAAAGGGCCTGAATAGACATTTCTCAAAAGAAGACATACAAATGGACAACAGATATATGAAAAAAAAAAAAAAAAAAAAAAGCTCAACATCATGAATCGTTATGGAAATGCACATTAAAACCACAATGAGATATCACCTCACACCTGTCAAAATGACTATTATCAAAAAGATGAAAGATAAGGGTAGCTCAAACTTGTAATCCCAGCAGTTTGGGAGGCTGAGGTGGGAAGATTGCTTGAGATCAGGAGTTCTAGATCAGCCTGGGCAACACAGCAAGACCCTGTATGTACAAAAAAAATTTTTTTTGTTTTAATTAGTTGGGTGTGCATCTGTGGTTGTAGCTTCTCAGGAGGCTGAGGTGGGAGGATTCCTTAAGCCCAGGAGGTCAAGGCTGCAATGAGCTATGTTCACATTACTGCACTCCAGCCTTGGTGACAGAGCAACACCCTATCTCAACAAACCAAAAATATGAAAGATAATGTGTTGGCAAGGTTGTGGAGAAAAGGGAAACCTTGTACACTGTTGTTTGGAATATAAATTAGTACAGCAATTATGGAAAACTGTGTGGAGTTTCCCCAACAAAGTGAAAATAGAACTACCATATGATCCAGCAATCTTACTTCTGGATATACATCCAAAGGATTTGAAGTCAGGATGTGATATACACCATGGTGTGTAAAAATGTGGTATATATACACAATAGAATACTATTTAGCCTTAAAAAGGAGGGAAATTCTGTCATTTGCAACAACATTGGTGAACCTGCAGGACATTACGCTAAGTGAAAAAAAGCCTGGCACAGAAAAACAAATACTACATCTTCTCACTTAAATGTGGAATCTAAAACAATTGAACACATGTAAGCATAGAGCAAAATGCTGGTTACCAGAGACTGAGGGGTAGGGAGGCAATGGCCAAAGGTGCAATGTTTCAGTTAGACAGGAAGAATAAGTATTTGAGGTGATGGATATGTTAGTTACCTCAATTCAGTCATTTCATATCATGTATCATAGCATCACTTTGTACCCATAAGTATATGCACTTATAATTTGTCAATATTCAATAGTATAAATATAAATTTTAAAAAACTTTCTGACCATCACAATATCCAAGAGAAATAAGAATATATGTCCTACCAGAAACTTGTACATAAATATTCATAGCAGCATTATTCATAATAACTAAAAAGTGAAAACAACCCACTCTCCATCACCTGATGAATGGACAAACAAAATGTGTTTTATCCAAACATTGGAATATTATTCAGCCATAAAAGACATAAAGTATTAATACTTACTATAATATAATGAACCTTGAAAACATGATAATAAAGAAGGCAGACATAAAAGGCCACATGATTCCATTTATATGAAACATCCAGAATAAGGAAATCCATAAAGACAGAAAGTATATTAGTGATGCCAAGGATTGGGGGAGGAATAAATGGGGAGTAGACTGCTCCCGGGTATGGGCTTTTTTGGGGGCTGATGAAAATGTTCTGGAATTAGATAGTGGTGATGGTTGCATAACTGTGTGAGTACATTAGAAAGCACTGAATTGAACCAACTAAAAGGGAAAACTTTATAGTATGTGAGTTAATTCTCAACAAAGCTGTTATTTTAAAAATAAATTTTCTGCAATATCTCCAAAATATATGTAACAAAAGAAAGAAGCAAGGTGAAGATAGTATGTCTAGTACCACATGTGTAAAACTAGATAGACAGATATAGATAGTCTATAAATAGATATAGATAGATTATAGAGAGAGAGAGTGAGAGGGCAACCAGCTTTTCATTCTATACCCTTTTATGTTTTTCATTGTTTGTACTATGTGGAGGTATTATATCTATTATATACATATTCTTTCTAGGATCATATAGCTAATGATTTATCACTATAACTTTTCACATTCATCCTTTCTTTCCTTTTAGGAAACAACAATTAGTGACATCCTTGAATCTGAAGTAGTGAATGAAATATTGCCTTTATCAAACTCCAGGTTAGTAAAGTTAAGACAAGTAAAGTCAAGTCTATCTGAGATGGACTCTCAGCCACGCCTGAGAGTCATGGCTGCCTAACTAGTCCTGGATTGCTGGCTTGAGAAGGCATAGCATTCTGGGGTCATTTTCTCTACATGAATTATTTGAGTCTTCTTCCAATTCCTCCCCTTGCCACTCCTTCACCCCTAAACCCCACAGAATCCTGACTTAAGGTAGGAAATAAAATATGAACATAGGTTTAAGGTAAATTTTATTTGGCTTTCTTTGTGTAAGAGTTGCAAAAAATTGAAATTCTATTAATGCCTATATCCCTGTAACCCCAAACTGCTACCAAGAAACTCTTGTCTACGTGATGTCCTCACATATGGCCTTTCTTAGTTTTTCAGGAAAAGGTTTGGTAGAGTCATTTGTAAGTCTTCAAGAGACTGACGACATTAAGTCAAAAGAAGCAATGGCAAGTTCAAAGTCCCCTGAAAAGTCCCCTGAGAATCTTGTGTGTTCACAGAATTCTGAGGCTGGATACATAAATGTGACTTCTCTGAAAGAGACACACGGTATACAAGAACAAGACCAAAAGTCAGAACTATAAAATCACTGGTGCCTAAAGCTATACTGAACAAAACTGCTAACTTAAAGCCTGGACAAAAGGTGGACCATGACATTGAGAAGAGTTACCACAGATCCCAAATGGATATCAGCCAAGAGTCTTCAAAATTGCTGATAAATTCATTAAAGCAATTCTAAAAATGGATTTCTCAAGTTTGTTTGATATCCTCAGATGCCTTGTATTGGCCAAAATATTTACTTTAGTTCAATGATTTATTTAGGTTTCTCTTCAACAGAGCACATGTATGGTTAATTAAGCATTCTTTCCTATTATCGTGGGTTTCTTTTATGATTTATTTTTTAAGAGTAAAAACAATACAGTCACATTAAAGCAAATTTTGTTTTTAAAAAAACCCTCCTAGGATGGGCGCAGTGGTTTACACCTGTAATCCCAGCACTTTGGGAGGCCGAAGCAGGCGGATCACGAGGTCAGGAGATCAAGACCATTCTGGTTAACACAGTGAAACCCCGTCTGTACTAAAAATACAAAAAAATTAGCCAGGCGTGGTGGTGGGTGCCCGTAGTCCCAGCTACTCGGGAGACTGAGGCAGGAGACTGGGTGAACCTGGGAGGCAGAGCTTGCAGTGAGCCGAGATAGCACCACTGCACTCCAGCCTGGGAAACAGAGCAAGACTCCATCTCAAAAAAAAACAAAAACAAAAACCCTCCTATAATACCACAAGCTTTTTTTTTTTTTTTTTTTTTTGAGATGGAGTCTCACTCTGTCACCCAGGCTGAAGTGCAGTGGCATGATCTCCGCTCACTGCAACCTCCGCCTCTCGGGTTTAACCAATTCTCCTGCCTCAGCCTCCCAAGTAGCTGGAATTATAGGCACCCGCCACCACGCCCAGCTAATTTTTGTATTTTTAGTAGAGACGAGTTTTCACCATATTGGCCAGGCTGGTCTCGAACTCCTGAACTCAGGTGATCTACCTGCCTTGGCCTCCCGAAGTGCTGGGATTACACCAATACCACAATCTTAACTATTTTTATTTTACAATTATTCCCTTTTGGTCCTAATTCAAGTGCATATATTCTAAATTGTTATTATTATAATATTGTATATTCATTTTCACAGTTTGATTTTTAATTTACTGTATATACCATGGAAACATTTTCAATAGCCATATGATATTCAATCATGTTGATGTTCTATAATTATTTTTATGGAAAAAGTTTTAAATGTTTAATGAAGAAGATTTAGAGCAATACATTATTTAAAAGTGGACAGGAGGTTGGTCACGGTGGCTCACACCTGTAATCCCAGCACTTTGGGATGCCAAGGTGGGCAGATCACGTGAGGTCAGGAGTTCGAGACCAGCTTGGCCAACATGGGGAAACCCCATCTCTAACAAAACTACAAAAACAATTAGCCAGATGTGGTGGTACGTGCGCTTCTAGTCCCAGCTACTGGGGAGGCTGAGGCAGGAGAATCACTTGAACCTGAGAGGCAGAGGTTGCAGTGAGCGGAGATTGCACCACTGCACTCCAGCCTGGGTGACAGAGCAAGAATTCATCTCAAAAAAATAATAATAAAATAAAATAAAAGTGGATAGGAAAATACCAAGAGCTTTTCCTGGAGGAGGGAGTATGAGAAGAGAGTTCACATAAACCCCATTACATAGAAACTACCCCTAAATATTTCCAAATAGGAGTACAAAGTAGGTGAACAGTCTCCAACTCATCTTTAGTGTAGTGGGACTGCTTCTTCAGAAAAGATCAGCCACACTCACATCCATGTCACCAGTCAGGGTGGGACAGCACTGCTCAGTATCTCTGAGGATGTGGATGTTCTGTAAATTACATGTTCTCATGTTCTCTTGTTTGGCATTTATGTTGTTTTTATTTTTTTTTTTTTTTATTTTTTTTTTTTTTTGAGACAGGGTCTCACTCTCTCACCCAGGCTGGAGTGCAGTGGTGTGACTGAGCAGCCTCAGCCTCCCATGCTTAAGTGATCCTCCCTCCTCAGCCTCTTCCAAGTACAGGCACATGCAACCATGCCTGGCTCATTTTTGAACTTTTTGTGAAGACAAGGTCTCACTCTGTTGCTCAAGCTGGTCTCAAATTTCTGGGCTCAAGTGATTCTCCCACCTCAGCCTCCTAAGGTGATAGGATTATAAGCATGAGCCTCTATGGTTTTACTTTTTTGCTAATTAAGATTATGCTGTGTTGAAGGTCTTTGTGCATATAGTTCTTCTTTTGAATTATTCCAGAAAACAAATTCACACGATTGGACTGAGTCAAAGGATATAAATGTTAATATTGCTCTAGGACATCACTTCCTTGCTTTAAAAAAGGGTTCTGCCTGGCCAGTTGCAGTGGCTCACACCGGTAATCCCAGCATTTTAGGAGACCAAGGTGGGCGGATCACTTGAGGCCAGGAGTTCAAGACCAGCCAGGCCAACATGGCAAAACCCTGTCTCTACTAAAAATACAAAAATTAGCTGCGTGTGGTGGTGCATACCTGTAGTCCCTGCTATGCAGGAGGCTGAGGCATGAGAATTGCCTGAATCTGAGAGGTGGAGGTTGCAGTGAGCTGAGACCACTCCACTGTACTCCAGCCTTGGCAAAAAGTGAGACTCTGTCTCAAAAAAAATAAATAATAATAAATAAATAATAACATAAATAAAAAAGTGTGTCAACATACTGTTTTCATAGTCAAGTTACTCAACCTCCTTGAGCCTCAATTTCTTGATTCATAAAATGGGAACAATAATAGTTATCTATCCCACAGGGTTGTGAGGACCAAATGAAACGAAGCATGTAAAGTATTTAGCACTTAGTAACTGCTTAATAAATGCTAGCTATCATCATTTATTTTCACTAGCAGTTTATCAATGTACTATTTTTTTTCACAACCTCATCAACATTGGGTATTATCAATTTTAAATATTTATTCTAAAACAGTTGGTATAAAATTATACTGAAGCATGACTGCTGCTGTTCCTTTTCTCCCTCTTCCCCTTTCTTCTTTTTCATTTGGAGGAGACCAAGAGGAGAGGATCAGTAACCAGGAATAAAAATGACCCTTTAAATTGAGACACACTGGATTTTTATATGTAATTCTTGCTTCCTCCGACGACAGAGCTAGAAAAGATGATCAAAGGACCTAGGAAATAATAACTATTATATTAAATGCATGCTGTTATAGCTAATGAGTCTTGCCCAAGTTCCCCTTCTTTCACTAAATTCATTGAATCTATTATATTTACCTACTATGTGCTATTCAGTAGGAGACATTGCAGCTACAGCTGCGAACAGGACTGAGAGAGTCTCTACTTTCATGGAGTTTATATGCTATTAGGGAGGAAGATGTATGTGTGTGTGGCAGGAAATGAGGTGCAGACACATACCATACAAATGTGAAATGGGGGGTGGCATGAAGAAAACAAACCAGTGATCTGAGTGACCAAGGGCTACTTTAGATTAGGTCTAATGTTGCCTCTGAGGAGGTAACATCTGGGGTGAGCCCTGAACTACAAGGAGCATTACTTCCCACACACATAGCCCAACCAAACCCCACCATCACCCCGCCAACCCACATTAAGATCTGGAAGGAATATTTCAGACAGAAGAAACAGCTATTACAAGGCCTTAAAGAAAGGAGGGATCTCAGTGACCTGGAGGAGCAGACAGGTCAGAGCACAGTAACTAAGGGCAAGTGGTACAAGATGAGGTCAGGTAGGTAATAGCCAGATTAATGCACTGGAGGGCTTCCTATGTACAGAATTGGATTTTATTCTAAATATAGGAAGCCAGGAGTTATTTTAAAAATAAATAGGAATCACAAGAGGTATTTTAAAAATAAAAAATAAAAAACTCTAGTTACTCTGTGGGAAACGAATTGGAAATGACCAAACTGGGAGCTTGTGGCAGAACGGAAACATAATCTATTGTCCTGACTTAGAGGAAGGGACAAATATTTACTTAGCAAGCCTTTACTTGCCAAGCTGTTCCAAACGCTGAGGATGAACAAACCAGAGTTCCTGCCTTCACGGTGTTCACAGACTAGCGGGCAGAAGACAGACACAGCACGTGTGGCGGTGTAGAGGGCTTGGTTGCAAGAGCCGATAAGGAGGACCCTGGCGACTGCCTAGTCCAAAAGCCCTAGCTAGAGCAAGATCAACTTGTACTGCCCTTAGTACAGCCACGTGAGTGGGGTGACCATCGACCTTAACCAAAAAGATGTCAAGGCTTTCCTCCTCCTCACTCCCGCGTCCCCCGTCTCAGGGAGAGTCTCCCAGCTAGACCCCAGCAGCCTCAGCACACACGGCACGGTGCGACAGCTTCCGGGGGCGGGGCCCGGTCTCTCTCGGCGTCCACCGCGCCTGCTCCCCGGACGAAACCCGCGGACAGGGCTTTAGGTTCGCCGGAATCCCACGCTCCCGACTTCTGCTTCCGGGTCGGAGCCATGGCGGTGGCAAATTCAAGTCCTGTTAACCCCGTGGTGTTCTTTGATGTCAGCATTGGCGGTCAGGTGAGATCCAGGACGCTACCCACACCTGCGCCGAAGGGAAACTGCTCGGGGCTAGCTAGGCAGGCAGAACTCACCCAGAGAGAGCGGACTCGGGAAGCCAGCCAGAAAGCGAAATTGCACCCGAACCTACCGACCTGCAGGGCGGGGAGAAATGAGGAGAAGTCTCCCCAATCCTAGCGCCCCGCTTCTGGAGGAACTGGGCGGTTAGACCAGAGAGGCGGAGGTGGGTGATACCGAGCGGCAGGGTGGTGGGTCAGCCCATCCTGCCCCCAGCTCCGTGAAGCCCTCATGGTCTTGGACTGGGCCTTCTGACAGTCTCCCGCTGATTGCAGGAAGTTGGCCGCATGAAGATCGAGCTCTTTGCAGACGTTGTGCCTAAGACGGCCGAGAACTTTAGGTAAGGACGTGCTCCAGTTCCGCTGGATTAGCTGAGGCAGAAGTCGGACTCTAGTCAGCCGCCTGAATAGCCTGTCTACCTCTGTCCGTCCGCTCACTGCTCTTGAGACCTGATTCCTCCGTGCATTGCTCTGTCTGGTTGCCGTTTGGATTGTTCCCGTGTTAATTTACGTTGTTAGTCTGTACGTCTCCGTGTTTGGACGTCTGGCTGGCCGATTGGTGGACTTGCTGGCTCCATTGTTTATTCTTTCCCGTCTTTAGAGGCGGTCACGACTGTGATGTCATAGTGATTGAATTGTTCACTTTTTGTCCCTTTCAGGCAGTTCTGCACCGGAGAATTCAGGTCAGTTTCAGATGTGTTTGACTTCTTTGCCTGCTCCAGAAGGGTGTTCTGGGGCTGCGGTGAGGGTATCGGTGAACCAGCTGCTGGCCTTGAATGATTGCTGGTGACAGTGATAGAAGGTAATGCCCCAAGGGTCTGTCCCTAGTTTATTTGCCTTCTTTATGTCTGTCAACCATCTTTAGGAGAGTCCTTTTGGCTCCAGTGCATGGTAAACTGGAAAGGCCTTGTGCTACCTGCTATCACTCCAAGTCTCTTTCTTTTTGTTATAGAAAAGATGGGGTTCCAATAGGATACAAAGGAAGCACCTTCCACAGGTAAGGCTTTTGGCAAGCCATCCTAGAGTCTTTCAGAAATATTTCCTGGGGGATTAGGCTCTTTAGAGGAAAATAAAACCAGAGGTAATTCTTACATTTCTTGAGAAGAAATGTTTTTGTGGACTCAATAACTGAAGATTTATTAAATATTCTAACTCTACTTATACTCTCCCACTTCTTATGTCTTTAAAACAGAAACTACTCATCTTTACAATATCCTGTCTTTTTCATGCACTTGTTTGTGCAAATGCAGATTTTTAAAGAAGTACACTTGTAATCCTAAAGTGCATATAATATATCCTGCTGGTTGCTATTTATAACTAATTCCTAAAATGATCATATATGATTGTCCAAGGATAATCATATTTCCTGGGGAGTGGAGTATGGCAACACTTAGTCTCATTTCAATATAGAATCTTTCTCATGGCCTCACTGTGGTTAGTAACAATGTTAGCACATAATTATATCACAGCTTTAGAACTGTGGGTCTCTAATCCCCAGTAAGACTCCTGTGAAGTGGTATGTGTGATCTGCATTCTACAGAGGAGGAAACAGGATAACAAAGGTTAAGGACCCTCCCTAGGGGTAATAGCTAACAATTGTTAAGCCCTTACATGTGTAGCAGTACCTTTCACATAAATTCTCTGTAGTTCTTTCCCCCAAATTTACATCAAATCCTTGATCTGCCTTTTGCTTTGGCAAGTAATGTGGTCATTCTTCCTGCAGGCTTTCAGCCCCTTCTTCTTGTTACTGTTCAGGTACCAGATCATGCACTTGATCAACTCTAACATGCCCTAATTTATAACTAAAATCCTTTTTTATGGTTAATTATCCTTTCAGCTTAATCATTCCAGGAAAAGAATAATCTTCTTTTTTTGTTGTTTTGGTTTTTGGTTTTCGGTTTTTTTTTGAGACAGAGTCCCGCTCTGTCACCCAGGCTAGAGTGCAGTGGCATGATCTTGGCTCACTGCAACCTCCGCCTTCTGGGTTCAAGCAATTCTTTTGCCTCAGCCTCCCAAGTAGCTGGGAATACAGGCATGTGCCACCACGACTGGCTAATTTTTGTATTTTTAGTAGAGATGGGGTTTTGCCATGTTGGCCAGGCTGGTCTCAAACTCCTGGCCTCATGTGATCTGCCTGCCTCGGCCTCCCAAACTGCTGGGATTACAGGCGTGAGTCACCGCACCCAGCTAAGAATGGTGATTTTATAATAGCCAAAGTTATAGTGTATTTTGAAATCAATGTTAATCTAATACAATAATAACAAAGTCTCCATAAAATCTTCTCTCAGTATTCTTTGCTCTCTGTTTCAGGGTCATAAAGGATTTCATGATTCAGGGTGGAGATTTTGTTAATGTAAGTACTATTCCTTTTCTATCAAAGACCTGTAGTTTTAGTTTTTATTATTGTTGCAATTGCTGTTTTTACTACAGAGACCCAGTCTTAAGGCTTGAGAACAATAGCCAGGTTTGATGGGGGTGTTGGAGAGAATGGTGATGGGGAAGTTCTTGAAAGTGGCTAGGTACAACTGACTGTAGATAACAGACTTTAGCACTTTGATTGAGGCATTAACTTCCATGGTCCAAATCTCAGCCTTTTTGAGCCAGAAATTGGACTTTTTAAGAATACCCTGTAGATGATCTATGATAGGTTCACACTAATTAGTCATATGAAACTTAGTCAGAAATCAGCTGTGGTTTGTTTTTGTTTTTGTTTTTTTCTGAATGGAGGTAAATCTCCTTCTAGTGGACTAAATGCCTGTCTCATTTTCTCTTTTACTTCTGGTGTCACAGTGCCTGGAAAGCTGAGTTTTTCATAAGAAGTTGATTTGTGGGCAAGGAATCAGAGCGAGATAGGTAGATAGTTCTGGAGGAATTTTGCGCTATGCACTGGGAGGGCCCAGTGAAATAGTTCTTTTTTGCTAACCATAACTTTCTTGTAAGTAGACTGTTTTTTTCCCCCAAATGAAGCCTCCCTCCCCACCCCAACCTTGGAGGGTGTGGGATAAACTATATAGTTTTTCTTTCTTAAACCTGCTTTCGTCCTTACCCACCCACTTCTGTGTATGGTCTTTCTTTACTCTTATTAATATCATTTGGTTAGTTGTGTTGCTATTTTCTTGGATCTGGGAGACATTTGTTCTCTTTTATATGTTTATTTAGTCCGGCTCTCATGAGTTTTTAAGACCTCTTTCCTTTCCTATGCAATATAGGGTTGCAGAGTGGCAGGTTTTAGGCTGATTTATGCTTTTACCTATGTTTTGTTTCGTCTGCATGGTGTTGTATAACTGTGAAATGGCACAAAAAAATCCTAGTTTTGTTTTCTCTTTAAAAAATGGAAAGTGGAAGTATGCTGGGCCTGCATTTCTCACAGTGGCAGTGACAGTGACAATTGGTTGGAATAAAGGAACTGGTCCCTCTGGACATGGCATATCTTTGCCATTTCACCAGTCTCCACAACTGTTTCCCTTATTTAGGTTGCCTGCTCCTGTAGGCATTTGTTTGCAACCCCTGGAAACAAATAATAGTAGTGGGGTTTGTTAGCTGGTAAGAAGGGCGGAGAAGCTATCCTCTCTGCCTTCTTTCCTTTCTTTTCCCCTAGGCTCCCCTGTTGCCCAAGGAGAGGAATAGCTTTTTACTAGTCTTTGCCCCAGGCACATCTGATCACTTGTTGATAACTCTGGGGTTAGACAATAGTTGCTCATTCTGAAGGGTGAGTTAAAAGCAATTGGTGGCAGGGCTCACATCTGTAATCCCAGTACTTTGGGATGCTGGAAGGATTGCTTGATCCCAGGAGTTTGAGACCAGCCTGGCAACATAGTAAGACCCTGTCTCTACAAAAATAAAAAAAGTTATTTTTATTTTCTTATTTTTGGTGGTGTGCGCCTGTAGTCCCAGGTACTTGGGAGGCTGAGGTAGGAGGATCCCTTGAGCCCAGGAGGTCAATTCAAGGCTTCAGTGAGCCATGTTCATGCCACTGCACTCCAGCCTGGAGGACAGAGTGAGACCTTGTCTAAAGGAAAAAAAAAAAAAGCTTGCTTAGAACCTTCCTTGGGGAGGGCAAAATGGAATGAGCAAGCACCAGAAAAATCAGAATTTGAGACCTTCCAAAGTTGGACCAAGAATATTTGTTTTGTTCATTTATTTTTGGTTTTAATAGTATTTATTATTTTGTTTGTAAAAGAAAAGTGCAAAGAAGAAAATAAATCACCAGATGAATCACCCTCAATCTCACCTCACAATATACTATTGGCATTTTGGTTTACAGTTGTCAGCCTTACCTTAGTATGTATATGTGTGTTTATATAATTTTTAACAGACTTAAAATAATCTGTATGTTTTACTTTTTTTGTACTTCATAATTGTCCATACTTTCCCTTGTCATTATGTCTTCTAAAACATACTTTCTAATAGCCACCTAATATTTCATTATGAATGACAAGTTATTTGATCAATTCACTATAGTTGGAAGATTAGTTGCCTTCTATTGTTTGCTCCAAATTATTAATTTTGTAATTTTGCCTATTGTTTCTGGAGAACTATAGATAATGTGATTACGGAGAATGGTAGTAACTGATGTGTCCCTGAGGTTCACTGGGAAATTGGAGATGAACTTGTTTTCTCTCTTCCTTCTGTATTAATAAGTATGTGGAGTTAGTTAATGACATAATAGCTTATTTGATTATTTATATAGTGCTGTATTGTTTGCAAAGTGCTTTTTACAGACACTATCTAATTGAATCTTCATGATAACTGTAAAGAGTAGGTAATTTCCCCCTCACTTGATAGATGAGGAAATTGAGGCTCACAGATAGGAAGTGACTTTCCCAGCTCTAAGTGATAGATCAGGAACCCAAATCCAGGTCTTTTTTTTTTTTTTTTGAGATGGAGTCTCGCTCTGTCGCCCAGGCTGGAGTGCAGTGGTTCAATCTTGGCTCACTGTAACCTCCACCTCCTGGGTGGGTTTGAGTGATTCTCGTGCCTCCGCCTCCCGAGTAGCTGGGATTACAGGCGCCACTACCGCACATGACTAATTTTCGTATTTTTAATAGAGATGGGGTCTCACCATGTTGGCCAGGCTGCTCTCAAACTCCTGACCTCAGGTTGTCCACCCATCTCAGCCTCCCAAAGTGATGGGATTACAGGTGTGAGCCACCGCGCCAGGCCAGGCCTTTCTAATATACAGACTTGATTTTATTTGCTAATATTTAGCCAAATAAAGGTTTGAATTTGGACAGTTTTCCTGTATTCTCTGGCTTATCTTAATGATAGTCCTTGTCCCAAAAAGGGACCCTTGATTCTACACCAGGTCAGTGTTTTCCCTTTCTCTCATGCACCCTTTCTCTTCACTCACTGTTGATTCTACACCAGGTCAGTGTTTTCCCTTTCTCCCATGCACTCTTTCTCTTTACTAACTGGCGAGGAGAGCTTGATCTTTTTGGCAGTCCTCAATATTGCCTTTAAAACTCAGGGATTCTATTTAAGGCACTGCAAATATGGCCTTGGTCAAATTGTGTTATTACCCAGACTTTAGTTTCCTCACACGAAAAATGGGGAAGGTGATAATGCTTATTCCTCAAGGTTGCTGGAAGAGCAAAGAGATAATAAAGCTAGTTTAAGCAGAAATTGGAAGTTTATAATAAAGGGAGTGTTTCATGGAACTAAAGGAAGAAATAGAACTAGGAACTAGAACCATAGAGAACCAAGGCAGTTCTTTATCTCTGTTTCTCTAGTGCTTGCTACACATCTGTGTTGTGTTCTCTTTCTGTTCTCTAGCCCACCTTGCAAATGGTAGTCACATCCAGCTTCCAGGTTTACATGATTCAAATTTAGCCTCAAAGACAGCATCTATCCCACCTCCAGATTCCCGGAGAAGGAACTCTAGTTGGCCCAGTGTGAGTTAGGCATCCTCCCCTGGATCAATCAACTATGATCAGGAGGGTGGTATCATGTTGTACATACAGACTGCCAAGAGCTCACCCACCCTCTTAGAGAGTTTGGAGGAATGGGTGGTAGTCACTTAAGTGGGTACTTTTATATGACTGCAGGCATGACGGTCTTCGGGAATGGCAACGATTGAGTATGTGATCACCTTGTTGCTATTCCCTACTTTGTCTGCATCTTAATTGATCTTTCTAGGGGCCCAGCTGTGACCTGTTTTATCCAGTCTATAAAATGCTCCAGCCAGTTTTTGTGGGCTGTAGGTACCTTGTATAAGGCTTGCTCTGATGGCAGGGTGGGGTCAAATAGGTGCAGCTTCCAAGATGACCAACAAGAGTAAGAGTAGACTTTAAAGATGTCAGGCTTTAGGTGCGACAGTGTTCTTCCTCTGGTTTCCAGGGACCCAACACTCCAAGTCACTAATATTTCCCTTCTGTCTGCTCAGGGAGATGGTACTGGAGTTGCCAGTATTTACCGGGGGCCATTTGCAGATGAAAATTTTAAACTTAGACACTCAGCCCCAGGCCTGCTTTCCATGGTAAGTGAGGTCCAATCAAGGTTTTGCGTTACAGCCAGCTGGTTTCTGGGCCCCTCTTGAGGCCCAATGCTGTGTTTTGGCATGATGAAAGCAAATGCTTGCTTTCTCTTGCTTGCCCCAGGACTCACCTTTACCACCTCTTTTCTCAGTCTGGTTTGATTGAGAAAACCGGTAGGTACATGGTGGATTACAGGTGTGAGCCTGTATCACGTCTGTAATCCTAGCACTTTGGGAGGCTGAGGCGGGTGGATAACCCGAGGTCAGGAGTTCGAGACCAGCCTGGCCAACATGGTGAAACCCATCTCTACTAAAAATACAAAAAATTAGCCAGGTGTGGTGGTGGGTGCCTGTAATCCCAGCTACTTGGGAGGCTGAGGTAGGAGAATCACTTGAACCCAAGAAGGGGAGATTGCAGTGAGCCAAGATCGTGCCACTGCACTCCAGCCTGGGCAACAAGAGCGAAACTCCGTCTTAAAAAAAAGAAAAGAAAGAAAAGAAAACCAGTAGGTAAGACCCTCTAGCAGGCTAGCAGGCTGGGGAACTAAAATATGAACCAGGGTTTGTGTCTAGGCATTCAGCCCTACTGCTCAGAATGTAAAAAGCTGTGCTTTCAAGACATATTCATAGCTGGGCCTGGTGGCTCACACCTGTAATCCCAGCACTTTGGGAGGCCAAGGCAAGAGGATTGCTTGAGGTTGAGGTCAGGAGTTTGAAACCAGTATGGGTAACATAGTGAAACTTAAGTCTCTACTAAAAAAAGAAAAAAAAAAATTAGCCAGGTATGGTGACACACACCTGGAGTCCCACCTACTAGGGAGGCTGAGGTGGGAGGATTGCTTGAGCCCAGGAATTTGAGTCTGCAGTGAGCCATATCCTGTTCATCTCTGTATCCTTGGATCCTAGCTTAGGCCCTGGCTCATAATAGGTGCTAAGTTAGATTTACTGAAAAAAACATGGAGGGATTAGGGTTACAAGCTCTTTTGGGAATCTTACCCATCAGGTAACATGGCCAAGGAAACTTACTGCAGGTATATTTGGTTTCCATCAGGCAAATAGTGGTCCGAGTACAAATGGCTGTCAGTTCTTTATCACCTGCTCTAAGTGCGATTGGCTGGATGGGAAGCATGTGGTGTTTGGTAAGTCCTACTCATGTCCCATGGTCCAGGCCCCATTCACCGCGGATGGAACCTCCAGAGGAGTTAGTTCTCAGACTCTTACCAAGAATGCTCAACTTGGATAACTGCTTAGGTGGTAACAGAGAAAACAGAAATGGTGGGGAGGTGGGGAACATGTTTGGCTAGAGAACTAGAGGGAAGGACAAAAGGGCCATTTGATATAGTATGGAACCACTCAGGGGGAAAACCCAGTAGCTAGCACCAAAGAAATGCCATACAGGCAGCATGATATGGTGAGACTTTGCAGTCACTCAGATATAAGTGTGAGCCCTAACTCTACTTATTACCTATGACCTTGAGCAAGTCATTTCACCTCTACTGCATCTTAATTTCCTAAAGTTAGTAACAGAATCTAATGACATAATAGCTAAGAATGGGCTTTGGAAGCTGGAAAACGCTATGTAAACAAGAATAAAGTCCAGCTCACACTCTTCCTACAGGAAAAATCATCGATGGACTTCTAGTGATGAG
This sequence comes from Macaca thibetana thibetana, assembly GCF_024542745.1. Classification (NCBI taxonomy): domain Eukaryota; kingdom Metazoa; phylum Chordata; class Mammalia; order Primates; family Cercopithecidae; genus Macaca; species Macaca thibetana. The sequence goes on from NC_065578.1 coordinate 41,738,297, forward strand.
AAAGATTGAGGTAAGTACTGCTTTGATATTTTTCTCTTTCTCTCCCATTCTGGTCTGGTACTGTCTGACTAGCGTCCAGGAGCTAGAGAATGGGGAATGAGCTCCAGTTTGTTAGGCCCAGTCTTCATTGCTTCAGGAAAAGGGAGGAGAGACCACCTAAGTTAGCCTGTCTGGTCAACACTGAGGTTTGGCCCCTGACGACCCTGTTGCCTACTTGATAAAATTCTACTCCTCAGCATTGCATTCAAGGTCCTTCATGATTAGTCCCTGTCTACTTCTCCATGGCCCCTTCTCCTGCCACTGCCTCTTTCATGTTCCAGTCACATCAGGCTACTAGCTCTTCCCTAAATCTGCCATACACATCTCTGCCCCTTGCTCTTTCCTGCTCCTGAGCCTTTGTTCACACTGTTTCCTGTAGCTGGAATGCTCTTCTTTCCTTCCCTCCTGGTGGAATCCCATTCATCCTTCTAGGCACAGTTCAAATGATCCTCTTTTGTGAATCCTTCCCTGACCTCTTTAAGCAGCAATTTAGTTACCCGTCTACCCCTTATCCAACTCTCTCATAACTTTTTGTTATATTATCATAGGTTTGATGTTTTCTAAGTGTTTTACATTTTCTCTTTGATACCTGTCTGCCAGGACATGGACAGTTTCTGAGTGCTGAGTCCTTAGCACAGGGGCTGGCAGGCATCAGTAAAAGTTTGATAAGGGAATGAGGAAGTGCCTGAGTGGATGAATGTCCATTGTGCTTTTTTTCCTAGAATGTTCCCACAGGCCCCAACAATAAGCCCAAGCTGCCTGTGGTGATCTCACAGTGTGGGGAGATGTAGTCCAAAGACTGAATCAGGTAAGTGTGTCTTTCTGCTATTAGGTTAGGAGTCAGACCTCAAAGAAGACAGCATGGTCTAGTGGAAAGATCTTTAGTCTTGAAGACATGAGATTGAGCCCAGTTCCTCTGTGTGTGACCTTGGAGTGGTCACTTTCCTTCTCTGAGCATGTGTCCTCATCTGTCAAATGGAAATACTGTAATACCTATCTCTCAGAGTCACTGTAAAAATCAAAAGAGAAAGGGTTGTAGGAGCACTGTACTTTTCTATCACTTTGTAATGTACAAAGTATCAATCTGAAAACTACTCAGGCAGTTTGTAACAGCACTTTCAGACTACAGTTCCATTCAGTAGTCCCCTTAGAAAGACCTGGCTCCAGGCCTGAGTAACTCTCTGCTGGGACCAGGCCAAGCAGCCAGGAGACACGCCTGTCATGCACCTCATCAGAACTGATACTGCAATTCCAGGCCTTGACTTCGTATTTGCCGGCCTCGCAGGTGAATGCCTTGCATCTTCCAGCCTACATGGACTCATTTCTTACCCGTATTTGCCACTGCCTGCTCTGCGCTGGGCAGCATGCTCGCTGCAGAGAGCGGGGCAAAGAATTGAAAGGTGTCTCCTTTCAGGAGCTCATGGGAAGTAAGACATTCTCAGAGGTCATCACTAGTAATATGAGTGACACTGCCAAGTATGAGAAGAGTACAAGGGGGAAATCCGAGGTGAGGGATAGTAATGTTTTTCTTTTTTTTAATTTCAAACCTGCAAAAAAGTTAGAAGAATACCTTGAACACCCATATATCTTCACTTAGATTCACCAGTGATTAACATTCTTGTTTTATTTCTTTGCCTTGACATTGGTTTTTTTCTTTCCCTTCTTGCCTCCTCATCCATTTCCATTGCCTCTCCTCCTCCCTCCTGCTCCTCTTCCCTCCCTCCATCCTTCCCTTCCTATTTTTCATCCTTCCTTCCCATCTTCCTTCCTTTACCCTTTCTTCTTTTCTTTCCCATTTGAAAGTTGCAGACTTCTTGACACTTTACCCCTAAGTATTTCGGCGAGGAACTCCTAAAAATAAGAATATCCTATGTAACCACAATATTATCTAACATATAGTACATTTTCAAACCTCCCAGTTGTCCCAAAAGTAACTTTTGTAGCTTAAAAAAAGGTGATCCAATCAAGCTTCCCATATTTCATTTCATTTGGTTTACACAAGTAACATATTACACTCTCCTTGTGAAAACTTTCACACCAAACAGATAAAGTGAAAGCCCCTCTTGACAACACCCACCCCCAATTCCACTCCTCTTTCCAGAGATCACTTCCTTATCAGTTTGATGTGTGTCCATCAGGGCCTTTGCCTTGCCCATCTAATTTTGGGAGGTTTTCTTTTTCCCAAATGAAATCATACTATATTTTAAATGTTCTAGGAAATTATGTCTTGAAAACTTTTCCTTCTTAGTTCATGTAAAACCACCTTGTATTAAAAAATGAAAACAGCCCAGCACGGTGGCTCACTCCTGTAATCCCAGCACTTTGGGAGGCCAAGGAGGGCAGATAGCTCGAGCTCAGGAGTTCGAGACCAGCCTGGGCAACTTGGTGAGATCCTGTCTTTCCAAAAAAAAAAATTAGCCAGGTGTGGTGGTGCAAGCCTGTAGTCCTAGCTACTCAGGAGGCTGAGGTGGGAGGATTACTTGAGCCCAGGAGTTTGAGGCTGCAGTCAGCTATGATGGCGCACCACTGTACTCCAGCCTGGGTGACAGAGTGAGACGCCATCTCAAAAAACAAAAGAAAGAAAAAGAAAAACCAAAACTGCAGTGCAGCCTGAGCATCCCTAATCCGAAATCCCAAATGCTCCAAAATATGAAACTTTTTGAGCACTAATATGACATTAGAAGTGGAAAATTCCACACCTGACCTCATGTGATGGATCATAGTCAAAAATTTGTTTCATGCGCAAAAGTATTTAAAATATTGTACAAGATTACCTTATACAATAGCTATAAGTAGCTAAGACTACAGGTGCGTGCCACCATGCCCAGCTAATTTTTATATTTCTTGGTAGAGATGGGGTTTCACCATGTTGGCCAGGCTGGTCCAGAACTCCTGACCTCAAGTGGTCTGCCCACCTTGGCCTCCTAAGGTGCTAGGATTACAGGCGTGAACCACTGCCCCCAGCTGAGCATTAGTTCTTAATTTTATATGTTGTAATTGTTTTCTTCAGAATATATTTTAAGAAAAAAATTAGTATGATGTTGCTTAAGTTTGGTGATATTCTTTGTTAAAGAGAAGTTCTAAATTTTGATGAAGTCCAAATTATCAGTCTTTCACTGCTTTTTGGTTTTGTCTGATTTAAGATGGTCTTTACTACCTCAGATCACAATGTTTTCTGTGTTTTTTCTAGTATTTATTTTTATATGGTAGAACTAAGATCATTTTTCTAGTATTTTTATAGTCTTATTTGTATATTTATAAAATCATCTTATAATTAATTTTTCTGTATAGTGTTAAGATAGGACTTTTTCTTCTTTTTTTTTCCAAATGGAGATCCAGTCAAATACTTGACCATTTTAATGACTCTACAACACACCTTTATCTGTGACCAACTCTGTTCAGAATATCTGGCACTTCAGTAAAAATTTATTACATGAGTTAAGTAGAGAGGGAGAATGTCAGGCATTTTAGGCGGGGAACTGGTGTGAGCAAATGCTGAGGCTGGAATGCACAAGTGTGTGCTGAAAGCTGCATGTGGACCTCTCTTGTTCAGCCAGATGATCCCTTCTCAGGCTCACTTGACACCCTGAGCTTTCCTTTCTGCCAATACTGGGTGCCCCTTGGGCCCAGCCTGCTCTCCCTCTTCAATGGCTGCTGGCCATTCCCTCCCTCTTCTGCTCATTTCTTTGCTATAACTAAAGTTGAGTTCATAGGTCCTTTCTTTCCAAAGACTGACCACTGATCACTACCAGAGGACAGACGATAACAAAAAGAATAAAGTTTAGAAATTCTTTATGTTGGGGCCTCTTTTCTGTATCTGTCTGAGTCTTTTACATAGAGTTACTGGAAGTCCTTGTTGTGGTTTTATTTCTGAGGGTGGGGATCATCAACCCTCCCCTCATCCCCCACTGTTAGCAAAAGTTATATGAACTTTTGCCTTTAAGAAAGCCCTTCTTCTCAGCCTGCAACCCAAGCAGAATGCATTCCTCAGGTGGCCGTTGTACATTCCACAGGCCCTCTAGACCAGGACTGTCCATAGGCTGTGATGATGGAAAGGTTCTAGATCTGGGAGGTCCAGTATGGTTGCTACCAGCCCCATGTGACAACGGAGCACTTGAAATGTGGCTGGTGCAACTGAGGGACTACACCATTAACTTTTTATTTTTTTATTTTTTATTTTTATTTATTTATTTTTGTTTTTTTGAGATGGAGTCTCGCTCTGTCGCCCAGGCTAGAGTGCAATGGCACCATCCTGGCTCACTGCAACCTCTACCTCCCGGGTTCAAGCAATTCTCCTGCCTCAGCCTCCTGAGTAGCTGGGATTACAGGTGCACACTGCCATGCCCGGCTATTTTTTGTATTTTTAGTAAAGATGGGGTTTCACCCTGTTAGCCATGCTGGTCTTGAACTCCTGAGCTCAGGTAATCCGCCCATCTTGGCCTCCCAGCCTATTTTTTTTTTTATTGACAGAACTAGGCTGTAATTTATTAAATTTAAATTAGGCTGGATGTGGTGGCTCACACCTATAATCCCAGCACTTTGGAAGGCCGAGGCGGATGGATTGCTTGAGGCCAGGAGTTTGAGACCAGCCTCACCGACATGGTAAAACCTCTGTCTACTAAAAATACAAAAATTAGCCGGGCATGGTGACGCACGCCTGTAGCCCCAGCTACTCCAGAGGCGAAGGTACAAGAATCTCTTGAACCCGAGAGGCAGAGGTTGCAGTAAGCCAAGATTGTGCAACTGCACTCTAGCCTGGGCAACAGAGCAAGACCCTGTCTCAAAAATAAATAAGTAAAAAATAATAATAATAAATGTAAAGAGTCAATTGTGGCTAGTGGCTACTGTACTGGACAGTGAGCTCTTTTAAACGTAAGCCTCTCAGTCTACTCGCCCTGGCTTGCTCAGAACTGAATCTCATAGCTAATACTTAAGGATACTATAATTAAAGCAGTTATCCTTCATTGAATTCTTCCTGTGCCAGATAATGAGCTAAGAACTTTACTTGAATTATCGCATTTCACTTTACCAAAAATCCCTATCATAGGTTTTAAAGTGTTAGGAAATCTGGGGGCAGTCTAATGTAAAGGGGTTCCACAGATGGGTGCCCCATTTTTGGTTTCTGAATAATGTGATTTGGGAAAAATTAATGAAAGAGGAGATGAATTTCCCAGGGAGCAGGGGTCTGGAGGGAAGGGAAGTGGTATTTTTAAGCCCTATTGGGCAGTACTTCTTATACTTTAATGTGCATATGGATCTCCAGGAGATTTGTTATAAAACAGTGGTTCTGATTCAGTGGGTTTGGATAGGAACTGAGATTTTGCATTTCTAATCAGCTCTCAGGTGATGCTGATGCAGACTTTGAGAGGCAAGGCAATGGGGAATAACAGTCTATCTTTTAATTGAGAACTTGCCATATTCCAAAGAAAAAGACCAAGAGGAAGTAATCTCTTGGTGGCACTAGTCCAGCAGGAATCCATGGCATTCACATCAAGGTATCACTTAATCCTGCATTTGAGGCCTTGTGCCCAGGCACTGGGCATATGCAGTGAAACAGCTAGGAAGGAGATAGAAGACAGGTCACTTGATCAATTCTACCTCCCTATGGAGCACTTCTTTCCAGAACCTTTGTGTTTTGCCTCCCTAGGTTCTGACTTTGGTTTTAGTGAAAATGAAGTTTTGTGTAAAACTTTTTTTTTGTTTTTTTAAGACAGAACCTCACTCTGTCGACCAGGCTGGAGTGCAGTGACACAGTCTCGGCTCACTGCAACCTCTGCCTCCCAGGTTCAAACGATTCTCATGCCTCAGCCTTCTGAATAGCTGGGATCACAGGCATGCACCACCATGCCTGGCTAATTTTTTTTGTGTTTTAGTAGAGACAGGGTTTCACCATGTTAGCCAGGTTCGTCTCAAACTCCTGACCTCATGTGATCTGCCTGCCTTTGACTTCCCAAAGTGCTGGGATTACAGGCATGAGCCACCATGCCTGGTCTGTACAACTTTAGGTACAGAAACCTTGGTTTTATCTCAGTGAGTTCTGGGAGATTTTTTTTTTTTTTTTTTTTTTTTTTTTTTTTAGACAGGGTCTTACTCTGTCACCCAGGCTGGAGTGCAGTAGCACAGTCACAGCTCACTGCAGCCTCGACCTCCCTGGCTCAAGTGATCCTCCCACCTCAGCCTCCTTAGTAGCTTGGATTATAGGCGTGCACCACTACACCCAGCTAACTTTTTAGAGATGGGGTCTCACCATGTTGTCCAGGCTGGTCTCAAACTCCTGGCCTCAAGCGATCTTCCCTCCTCAGCCTCCGAAAATGTTGGAATTACAGGCATGAACCACCGTGCCCAGCCCTTGGAAAACTTTTTATAATGAATTTGGATATGTGTAGCATAAATGAACCTCTACCCTCAGGATTCTCCTACTGTAGTCGGAATGGGTTCTTTGCTACTTACATATACATGGGAGAGGGTGGCACCTCTCTTTTGAAAGCCTGAGTTCTGGCAACTCTGCTAGTCTGATATGCTACCCCCCTTCCCTGTGATCCTCAAACCTGGTACCAGTACCAAGTGGTGGAGAGCGTTCATTAATTCATTGTTGCCTAGATTCTCCAACAGATAATAATCATTTTGGGGCACTTGTTAAACCTACGAATTCCCAGATCCCTTCCCTGGAGTGTTTGATGTGGCTTTGGGGTGGGACTCAGGATGTTATATTTGTACCAAGTATCTCACGTGCTTCTTAATAGAGAAGTGTGGAAAACACTACTTTAGTTAGTGCTGGGATGACTGTCTTTTAATATTTGGATCTTAGGGGAAAATATAGAATTAGCACAATACATAATTTTACAGTTATTACAGCTTACAGTAAGGCAATATTGAAGTTCGAATAGTGATTAGCTTAAAAAGTGAATTGCACCTGTGGATGATAGATACTGTAACAGTTGTGAAGGTGCTATCTGAATGACTAAGGTTTAGAAACACCGTCTTTCATTCTGGAATTACCTGTAGATGCGAGATTCCCGGGGGGAAGATGAGGGAAGATGTGTTGGTAGCAGTTGGGCTCTATTCATTGCACAACTAAGCGCTGATGAATTAAGATAGGTCCCATGCTGCATACGAAGCTACAGATTTGAAAAGTCCAGTTCCTTCCTTCAAGGAACTCAGTCTCTTGGGAGAACTGACAATTGCAGTACAATAAAGCCCTGTATTGGAGGTTTTAGATCCATGCCCGGATCTTCCCGGAGTGGTTGGGTAGACTACAGAAGAGATGATGCTCCAGTTTAGAAAAGAAGGAATATAACTTGTCAGGTGGCTAAAACTGGGCAGGGCATTCCAGGCAGAGGGAACAGCCTATGCAAAGTCACAAAGGCAGCAAACAGCAGGAAGTGTAGAGGAAGCTGCAAATAATTCAATATGACTGAAGCAGGAAAATATGAAAAGCAAACGGTAAGAAGGTTGGAGAGAGGCCAGGGCCAGTAGTGAAAGCTAGTGCCAAGCTTAGCAGTTCGTATGTTATTCTGAGGGCAGGGGCTGACTTTCAGGCATGAAGTAATTTTTCCCCTCTGGGGAAGGAGTCCATTGTGCTCCTGAGATTCTCAAAAGGGGCACTGACCCTCCAAAAAAGAATCAGACCAATATGAACCACTGAAGGATTTTCAGCAGAATATTGTAGTTGAATTTTCATGTTCAGAAGATGATTCTGGCAGCATTGTGGAGGATAGGCTGGAGGCCAGTGAGGAGTCCACTGCCGTAGTAGTCCAGGCAAGAGAAAAGAGATTTTACATGAAAATATGGGTCTGGGGAGCACTGGAGATTTGGCAGCAAATGTTTATGTGCCTGCTGAGCATGTGACACTGTTTGTTCCCTGTCCTGAAACGCAGAAGCTCTGCCAGCTGAAAAGGCCAGGGGAGGGGAGAATGTCTGGCTCCAGTCCATTCCAGTCCAGTACAAAAGCAAAGCTTCTTGCATTGCAGCCAAGTCTTACACACATAGAGTTTCCATTCTCTTCAATGGAATACTATACAGCCTTAATAAAAACAAAGAGGTAGATTTGGATGTGTTGGCAAGATTTCTAAGGTAAGTTAAGTGACAGTCAAGATGTAGTAATTTATGTAAGCATGTTACTGTTTATTTTAAATGATTTTCAGGAATCTCTGCAGTGATATAAAGCAGACTGTTGATAATATTTCTGCAGAGTAGAGATAGCAAAGAGACTTTTCAGTTGCCTTATTTAAGCTTGAATTTTCTACCTCGAACATGTGTCTTGTAATAGAAATACATACTGTTTATATGTAGTTTTAACTAATCCTAAATCCTCCCAGCACCTCCCAGGAGCCTGCCCACAGCTGTGGCTAACATCAGTTGTGAATCCGTCGCTGATCCCTCCACCTCCTCTTCCAGGTCTAAGCCCAGACAGTGGTTCCCACCTGGGTGCTCCCGCAGCACTTGGTTCATCTCTCCACTGTGGCATTTAACACACTGTATCACAAATGTGTCGGTCCGTTTTTCCCTGGACTGAGATCATGCTGACTAACATAGTGCTTGGTCTGACAGAGCTTAGGTCTTGGCACACCATGCAGCTTACAAAGTACATTTATGCATTTTCATACATTTTGCTTGAGGGCCCACAATTAAACTTCAGTCTGTGCCTACAGTACGATCGATGCCAGCACTCATTGTCCACTGGAGCAAGGTGTGGCATGTGTGAGGAATGGCAGGAGGAGGGGGACAATAGTATCTGAGTGTACTTACCCTGTTCTCTTAGTATAGCTTGCTCGACTTCAAGGCTATAAACCGAGCATGTGGACTGCCCTTTCTCTTGCCTCTGGGACCGAAACCTGCAAGGAAGGAGGATTACTTTTTGTTCTGGACCTCCACAGAGAGCCATCAGAGTCTGACAAAAAGAACAAAGGCTTTGGAGCCAAGTAGACCAGGAAGCCCCACCACTGTCTAATTCTGTGACTTTAGTCAAGCCATGAAACCCCTTGGGACCCTACTCCTTTGCATAATTAGATAATATATAATGCATGGAGTTGTGAAGGGCAAATAAATGAGACAGTATGCTTGACCATAAATGTTAGTTGCTTTCTTCCTGGTTCTTTTGTAATTTACTGGCCAACTTTGCTCTGGGGACCCAAAGGTCTGACCTATGGTGAGACTCTGACCTGTTCTACCCTTTTGGGAAAAGAGGATTGGGAGTGCAGAGAATAGCTGGGAGTGGCCGGGCACGGTGGCTCATGCCTGTAATCCCAGCACTTTGGGAAGCCAAGGCAGGCAGATCACAAGGTCGAGAGTTCAAGACCAGCTTGGTCAATATGGTGAGAGCCCCGTCTCTACTAAAAATACAAAAATTGGCTGGGTGTGTGGGTGTGGTGGCGTGTGCCTGTAGTCCCAGCTACTCGGGAGGCTGAGGTAGAATTGCTTGAACCTGGGAGGCAGAGGTTGCAGTGAGCTGAGATCGTGCCACTGCACTCCAGCCTGAGCAACGGAACGGGACTCTGTCTCAAAAAAAAAAAAGGAACAGCTGGGAGCATTGTCTCATATGGGATGTCCCCTTCCAGTTGCTCTGAGGTGCTTACCTCCCCATCCCACATTGACCTCCATGTCTCTGCCATTGTAGGCCTTCCCTTCTTCTTGGTGGTGGTCTTGAGTAAGATAATCTGGAGTGGCCCTCGTGTTTGCTTCCCTGCCTGCTGCTGCCCCATTTGATCAAGAGACCATGGAAGTGTCAGAGATTCAGAATCCAAGATTGTCTTTAAGTTTTCAACTGTAAATAAAATTTTTTTGTATTTTTTTTTCTTTTGGTTTTGTTTGTGTGTTGTTTTTAAATAGTTGTAATAGCCCTGTCTCCTCACACCTCAGCTTCAGCTAGGAGGACTGGCACTCCTCAGAGGCCAGCATGGACCAGTGCCAAGCTTTTGCTGTGTATAGTTGATGCCTCTGAATTGCAGGCAGTCGTAGCAAACCTAACTCTCGTAGGTTAAAGCTGATGGACAAAGAAGGCACAGCCCTAGGACTTTACAGCTCTACTTATTCCAAGGATGTTCCCAGCAGGATCAATTTGGTTAGTTCTGGATGGAGCCCGTGGGGAAAGGGTCACTAACTTGACCTATCTACTTACCTCAGAGCATCCTTGAAAGAGTCAAATAAGAGAGTGGATATGAAGGTAATTTGTAGGAAACAGCAACAATACCTTAGAAAATGTTAGTTTTGGGACCAGGTGCCATGGCTCACACCTGTAATCCCAGCACTTTGGGAGGCCAAGGTGGGTGGATCACTTGAGGCCAGGAGTTCAAGACCAGCCTGGCCAAGATGGTGAAACCCCATCCCTACTAAAAATAAAAAAATTATCTGGGCTTGGGGCACGTACCTGTAATCCCAGCTACTCTGGTGGCTGAGGCACAAGAATCGCTTGAACCGAGGAGGCGGAGGTTGCAGTGAGCCGAGATCAAATCACTGCACTTCAGCCTAGGTGACAGAGTGAGACTGTCTCAAAAAAAGAAAATGTTAGTTTTGAAAGGAAACAGCTCAACATATAAAGATCCCACTGAGCCGGGTGCTGTAGCTCCTGTCTATAATCCCAACTACTCAGAAGCCTGAGGTGGGAGGATCACTTCCGTGCGCAGAAGTTCAAGACCTGCCTGGGCAACATACCAAGACCCCGTCTCTACAAAACAAACAAAAATTAGCTGAGTGTGGTGGCACAACCTGTAGTCCTAACTGCTCAGGAGGCTGAGGCAGGAGGATCCTTGAGGCTAGGAGTTGGACGTTGCAGTGAGCTATGATCGTGCCACTGCACTCCAGCCTGGGTGACAGAGTGAGACTCCATCTATTTTGAAGAGGCAAAGAAGAAAGTTCCCTGATGTTTCTTTCATGAGGCACTTTCTGTTTGCTCTCATTCTTTCTTGCTTTCTTCTGTCTTGTGGATGGGGATGCCTCTTAACTACTGCCAGCAAGATACTGCAGGAGCAAAGGTAGCAAACAGCTGAATTCTATGACAATAGAACTTGGTTAAAAGTGTTGTTTCAGTGTGTCAGATGACAAGGGAGATGGTGATAAGGGCCCTACAGTATAGACACTTGCAACTCTCTAGCCAAGGAAACATACTTCAGAGGACATTGTAGAGAAAGGACTCATCTAGTGGAGGAGAAATTTTTAAGTAACTATATAGGGTGGGATTGTAAAGAGATGGGAAGGAGGATGAACAGCTGTGATCCAGAGCTCACATTCTTGTGATGGGCTGTTCAGCTACACTCTGTTACATCTGGCACCTACATTCTATGCCAGTCTCTGTCCTAGGCCCTGGAGCTGAGTAAGTTGTGGCTCATACTTGTGATAGGAGACAGGGACAGTTTCAATGCAAGGTGGTATTAGAATGTGAGCCCGTATGAGGGCAGGGCATGACATTTGGTCTTTTTTTTTTTTTTTTTTTTTTTTTTTTTTTGAGACAGAATCTCACTCTGTCGCTCAGGCTGGAGTGCAGTGGCACGATCTTGGCTCACTGCAACCTCTGCTTCCCGGGTTCAAGCAATTCTCCTGCCTCAGCCTACCAAGTAGCTGGGACTACAGGCACATGCCACCACACCCGGCTAATTTTTTGTATTTTTAGTAGAGACGGGATTTCACTGTGTTAGCCAGGATGGTCTCGATATCCTGACCTCATGATCCACCCGCCTTGGCCTCCCAAAGTGTTGGGATTACAGGCGTGAGCCACCGTGCCCAGCCGATCTTTTTCTTGTTTTGCTTTGTGTTTTTGAGACGGAGTCTCGCTCTGTTGCCCAGGCTAGAGTGCAGTGGCGCAATCTCAGCTCACTGCTAGCTCCGCCTCCCGGGTTCACGCCATTCTCCTGCCTCAGCCTCCCGAGTGGCTGGGACTACAGGCGCCCACCACCTCGCCCGGCTAGTTTTTTGTATTTTTAGTAGAGACAGGGTTTCACCGTGTTAGCCAGGATGGTCTCAATCTCCTGATCTCATGATCTGCCCGCCTCGGCCTCCCAAAGTGCTGGGATTACAGGCGTGAGCCACCACGCCCGGCCTGTTTTGTTTTTAACTGCTGTGTCCCCAGTACCTGGAAGTGAACTTCTGGAATCTAATAGATGCTGAATAAATATTTGTTGCATGAATGATAGTGGTATGAGAGGAAGAGGGGAAAAAAGGGGGACAAAGGCTTCTTGGAAGAAGTGACGTTTGAGGTAAGTAGTGACAGGCTTTAATTTGCCAGATCAACAAGGTGGCAGGTGCTTTCTAGGAAGAGGGAACTATGTTCTTAGGCCACAGTCTGTTACAGATGGGGGACAAGGTAAAAGTTATTTTGCAGAGATTCTTGGGATGAATCCCTTGCCCATCACATCACTTAAAGGCAGGCCCTGGAGTTGTCTGTACCGTGGTCACCACGGATACCTGGGTGGTGTGAGCTCCCAGGATAGCAGGGAGACCAGCAAAGCTCTGGAGTGGCGCTCTCCTACTTTGGAACAGGAAATGAAATTTGTCATGAATTGTTGATGCTTGTAGAGAGGTGGCTACAAGAAAATTATTTTTTGAGACATAGTTTCACTCCGTCACCCAGGCTGGAGTGCAGTGGCACAATCCCAGCTCACTGCAACCTCCACCTCCCGGGTTCAAGCGATTCTCCCTCCTCAAACTCCTGAGTAGCTGGGATTACAGGCACATGCCACCATGCCCAGATCATTTTTGTATTTTTAGCAGAGATGGAGTTTTGCCATGTTGGCCGGGCTGGTCTCAAACTCCTGACTTCAAGTGATCCACCTGCCTCAGCCTCCCAAAGTGCTGAGGCATGAGCCACCATGCCTGGCTGCAAACTACTTTCTGAAACAGCTCATCCTCAGGCTCACTGAGCCCGAAGAGAGCTGAATGAAGTAACTGGATGAGTAAGTAATGATACTTTTTAAAGTAACATTGAAAAGACAGATGTTACACAATTTGTATTTTTGCCTGAGAAGCCATCCCTTCAAAGCAGTTCCATAGTGAGATTGTTCATTTATTCGTAGAGGTGCTGCTGCAATATTTTCTAAGTGTCTTTGTAACTGGAGAAAAGCTCTCAAGCCTATAGGGCATGCTTTTAAATGTCCTCAGTGTTGGCAAAACTGCCTTTTGAGGCAATATTTTAACATTCAAAAGTCATCTGGAGCTGGAACACATGAACAGAGGCTGTGGAATCCACCCACTCTCCGTACACATTGCTGCTGAAAGTCTTTTTCACCTGGATTACTGGCACAGCTGCGCAGATTACCTTTCTGTTGCCAGTACCTTTTTCAATTCATTTTCTACACCATGTCGCTCATTTAACAAATATTTTAAGGTATTATGTGTCAGGAACTAAGATGCCCAAGGAAGTCACAGTCTGGTGGGGAACATTTAATTAGAGCAATACAGTATGTTAGGATGGGAGAGATTCTTAACCTAGGAGCATCTGAGCGAAGACCTAGAGGATGAATTAAGCAGGCAAAGAGGAAGGAGGAAAGGAAGGGTGTTACATGCAGAATTTTATGTGATACTCCAAAGGAAACAGTGGCTAAAGGACTCCACTACATGAGTCCTTTCTCTACAGTGCCCTCTGAAGCGTGTTTACTTGGCTAGAGAGTTGCAAGTGTCTATTCTGTAGGGCCTTGTAATATTTCACCATCTCCCTTGTCATCTGATACACTGAAGCAACACTTTTAACCAAGTTCTATTGTCACAGAATTCAGCTGTTTGCTACCTCTGCTCCTGCAGTATCCTGCAGCCAGTAGTTACAAGCACCTGGAAGGTTGGACAGGGAATACAAGAGAAGACTCTAAGACTTCTTTGAAATCATAGAGTCCAGTAAACCACATTAAGGAATCTGGACTACCCTAAGGGTAATGGTAGTCAATGGAAGATTTTAAGTAAGACAGTGTCATGATCAGACAGATGTTCTCAAAAGAACTTTCTGGCTGTTGTGGTGAGGAATATTAGAGTAAGACAGAGGTAGAGAGGTGTGGTTAGTAGCCAACAGCACTGCTCTATACTAGGGATCAGCCAACTACACTCCGTTTTTCTGTGGCTCATGAGCTAAGAATACGAATCGTTTTTAAAATGTTTAAATAGTTGAAAATATGTAAAGATTCGTGTCATGTAAAAATTAGGGCTGTTTTCAAGCTCCAAACCTGAGTAGTAAGTCAGAACCATATTGTCGGCCAAGCTTGTATTATTATTTGGTTCTCACAGAAAAAGTTCCTACCCCTTGCTCTAAGCAATTGGCGATGATGGCCTACAGTAGTGGCAGTAGGAATGAAGACTCTGAATTGACATTTAGAGAGTTCAGGACTGACTCAAGAAGGCCTTTAGGAGGTGGAACTGACAGGCCTAGACGGCATTGGTAGGGGTAAGGGATACTGCACTAGCCTCCTAACTGCTTTCTCTACTTCCATTCCTTGCCCCTCTGCAACCCATTCTCCACTCCGCAGCCATTTTTAAAAAGATGCCCCTCCCTACTTACGACTCTAAAATTGCTCTTCTCACTCTTCCCCTCAGGATATATTTCCAATTAAATATACCTAAGTGACTCTGCCCACCTCTGCAACCCAATGTCACATTCGAGTCTTACTGAACTACTTGACTGCATTTCCCGAGATCCCACCTCTTCTCGCCTGTACCCTGTGCGCAGAAAGTCAGCCCTCCACCTTCTCCCTGCTTCTACTCCCAAAATACTTCGTGCTTCTGCAGCTCTGGAGTATTTACCGTGTTGGCTGTTTAAATTTCTGCCTCCATCAGAAGGCAGAAACTGACTCGCGAACTATTCCATCCCCAGCCGATAGTAGACGCTTAAAAAAGAACGAAAGAAGGTGGGTGGAGGACTTCAGTAACATCAGGTGGCAGCCTCAATTTTATCGTTTGTGAAACGTGGATAGTAATTCCTCTATCACATGGCTGTTGTACGAATTAAATGAAAAAAAACATAGGACGCTAGCTTGTTCAATAAATGTGAGTTGAATTAAATCTGATTTGTGGCCAGTAGAAAAACACGTTAACACTTGAAAAGGAAGACACATTTTTAAAAATATATGCCTGGTAAAACGGATCAGAAGGCAGGTCCCCACGGAGCACACCCTCGCCCTAAACATGCTGAGCCCGGGCTGCCAGAGCCTGCGTGGTCCCTCCAAGGTGACTGCTCCGACAAAAGCGTACGCTCTTCAAACGCATACGTTTAAGGCAATTCCAGAAACCCTCGGCTGTGCCGCGAGTACACGGCCATTAAAGAAAAGACGACTCTATGCCCGCCGTAATGTTCTCAGATCACAGGGACCGTATTTGGTGCAGGGAGGGAGGGAAGCCTTTTCTTCACGGGGAGGTAAGGCGTCGTCGAGCCCCCTTCCAATCCCGGGTCCGGCCGGGTAATCCCTGCCCAGCGTTCGGGCGTGCCTTTTTTTCAGCCGAGACACAACCCTGAACGTCGGGCCCGCCAGCCCGGCGACTGCCTCGTGGAAGTCACGTTCCCTCTGCCCGTCCTCTCAGGTACTCTATGGTTTTCGTGGCCGACTACTCTAATTCTAGTTCCGGTCTCTATGGCGGCCGGCGGAGGCAGGAACGGTTGTAGGTCGGCTGAATTAGCCGCCAGACAGCCAATGAGAGTGGAGGACTGATAAAATGTTAGTCAATAGAAGCCAGGGACTGAGGTCAGGTGGGCAGATTGACAGTACCACCGGCCAGTGAACAACGCCTAGGGCGGGTCGATCGTAGGGCTTATCCCGCCTGTCCCGCCATTCTCGCTAGTTCGATCGGTAGCGGGAGCGGAGAGCGGACCCCAGAGAGCCCTGAGCAGCCCCACCGCCGCCGCCGGCCTAGTTACCATCACACCCCGGGAGGAGCCGCAGCTGCCGCAGCCGGCCCCAGTCACCATCACCGCAACCATGAGCAGCGAGGCCGAGACCCAGCAGCCGCCCGCCGCCCCCCCCCCCGCCCCCCCCGCCCTCAGCGCCGCCGACACCAAGCCCGGCACTACGGGCAGCGGCGCAGGGAGCGGTGGCCCGGGCGGCCTCACATCGGCGGCGCCTGCCGGCGGGGACAAGAAGGTCATCGGTGAGGACCGGACAGGGACGGGGGTGGGGCCCTCGGGCAGCCTGGCAGCGGAACCGTTAGCCGGGGCTGGGCGAGCCGGCGGGCGCGCGGCCGGTGGGGACCGACTCCGCGGCGCGCGGCCGCCCCTCCCCCCGCCCCCCCCACTCGCTCTTGCGGGGGCCCGCCCGGCAGGCGCGCGCACACTGCCTCCCGCGCCCCCTGTGGACCCCGCGCGGCCGCGCGCCCCTCCTCCTGCGGCCGCGCGCCGCCGACCGCGTGTGCGACGGGGTCCCCTCCCCGCCGACTGGCCTCGTGCGCTCGGGCCCGCACGCCGTTGTTCGCGTCTCCCCCACCCAGCTCCCTTCCGCGTGTGCTCGGAGGGCGCGGCGCACCGCCTACGCAGTCCGGAGCGGCTTCCCCTTCCCTCACGTGCTCTCCGTCCGCGGCCTGCGAACACACCCATCCTGGGCCCGCGCCCCGGGCCTGCCCGGGAGCGCCCCGCGCTTCAGACTCACCCACGTGTGCGGCGGCGGCGGCGTGGCCCCGGCGCGGACCCGCACCCAGGCGGTGGAGAGAAAGGGCTGTCAGGTGGCCGCGGCGGGCAGCGTGCGAGGGACCGGATGCCGAAGCGAGACGGGTTTGGAAAAGGATAGCTGGTAATCGTGGCTTGTTTTGCTTTGTTTTCTTTTCCAGCAACGAAGGTTTTGGGAACAGTAAAATGGTTCAATGTAAGGAACGGATATGGTTTCATCAACAGGTGAGCTGCTGGGCTCTGAAGCCTCCATCCTACCTTCTTGCTTGCTGCTTGCTGTGCCAATCCACAGTCCTCTTCTGAAAGGCGTTTACTACCTCTGGTGTATTAATGTGATTTTTTGTTTGTTTGTTTTCCTTGACGACTGGAGGGATTTGGGTTTAGAGAATGCCTTTGTTTTGCAGCTAAATATTAATTTGAAGCTAACTTCAAGGGCTTCGTCACAGCACAAAGCAATTTAAAAGGCAAGCGGAGTGAATGAGCCATTCCTTAACAGGGTAAACGGGAAAGTACGGTCCAGTAGATTTTTATTCTTGTCATCCTTTTCTACTTTATTGAACTCGGTATTTGAGAATGTGATCCACTGACATCGGATATTTACGCCTTGTTAACATTTTGGGGGTAAGAGGATTTGACGTGTCAAGTATATGAGGTTTTGTCATCTTTACCGAGAGGTTGTATTGCCTTTGTTTCACGTTTCATTTTAATACCTGAGATAAATTCTATATTAGCACAGCTTTGACCAGAGAGAACTGTTTTTATTTGTTCATAGATAATATATCTGCAAGAAAATGGTTTTTTTCCTTCAGTTCTTATTTTTCATTCTTCCTTGTCCTAAAATCATGCTGATGAAGTCAATTTCTGCTAGATCCCTGGCTGTAGCTTATTAGAGTGGCCATAGTCACTAGTAACTTGACATTGTTCTTCCTGTTTGAAGGTAAAGCTGCAGATACGTCTTTAGGACTTACCCTTCGGGTTGTTTGTGGCAGTGGTGGTGGTAACGTGCAGTAGACGCACAGTATTCCATGGGCTTCCTTGTGAGCCGGGCATCATTTTCAAGATGGCTGCCAAGGCTAGTAGTGCAGTTACATGGGTGTAGAGCACTGGGTATGCCAGTAGCAATCTTGGCCTCACAGGTATGGTACTTAAGTGCCATCTCAGCATTCTCTTGCTTACTTACTGTAGAAGACCTAAGCAGATGTTTAAAAGAACAACGTGGAATGGACAACAAATGGGCAAAATCAAGCTTAAGGACAGATTCATGGCCTGATGAAAAACTGTTCATTAATCAATCATAGAGTATTGTGGAAATACTCAAAGTAAGAGATAAGCATTTGATGATCTATTCTCTACTTTTGCAATTGTGGGAAAACATTTTGTTTCTTCCAGAATCTTAGGATTTTCCAACTTGTTCTATACTGTTTGCCTTCCTGGCTGGCTGAAACCACGGTTTTCATTAATTTTTTGATAAAAGCTTACTAGCAAAGAAGAAAGGGAATGCTTATATATGATTGGTAAACTGATAGCTTTTTAACTGATCTGTCTGAATTTATTAGTGTTTTAGTTTGTATTTGTGTCTTACTGACTGTCCTTACTACTGTAACTCTTAAACCAGTGGTTTTCAAATTTAAGTGTGCTTACCTTGGAAGGGTGTGATTTAAGTGGTGTATTTCTTCTGAGCTTTGGATTCATTAGGTCTGGGTACATTTTTAACAGGAATGATAATGGTCTTCGGGCCATACCTTCAAAATCACTGCTTTTAACCCTTGACCCAATGTAATGGTAACTCTGGTGTGCAAATATGCATCCTTTTCAGCAGATAGATCGCAGTTTTTGTATGTGTTTAAGAAGTTTTAGCATGTGCCTTGTTTCGCTGCATTTTTTTTAAAGTGGGCATAGGTTATGACATTTTTTGAAATCAATAGTTTTGTCCAAAATAAGAGTATTATCTTTACACTTTATAAGTATTTAGTCCATGAGATACTATTCATTGAATATCTCTGTTCTGAATTGGAATCAACTCAATTGGTCATCCTCCAGGGCAAGTTATGAATTGGCTTTTGATGGTCCTTTGGACTATCCTAACCTCGATTATTTTGTCAGATTAACTGGTTAAAATATTCTTTATGCTTCTGAACTGGTTGTTTTAATTATTCTGGGATTTTTTAATAAGATGCTGTAAAATCTGACTCCAATTAAATACAGGGAAGATTTGCTTTAATTAAGGAAAATGTATGTGTTAAATCAGTTTGGAAGCTAGCAGTTGGTTCTATATGTAGTTCCTGTAGTAGAACGAATGGACTTGGCTGGAGGCACCTGGCTCTTATGAGGGAGGCAGACTGACTGACACATAACGTGCTGTTTTCTGTATAAAGGAGAGAGTGCAGTGTTTGGGATGACTATTATGACGACTTTTAATTGCTGTTTTTGGATGCGCTGGATTATATGTTCTAGGATTGTACGGTATTTTTATAATTACAACATTGTATGTAAATTTTCTGCCTTTAAAGACGCAATTTCATTGTAAATGTGTTTATTCCAGCCTGAATTACCACCTGATGAATTGTTACAACCTTGTTAGAATTAATTCATTAAAGGGCTTCTCCCTGATTGGTTATATTGTGAAGAAGGTGCTAAGTAACATGAGAATAGAGCTTTTAAGAATAGTAGAAGTTTTGGCTTTATTTTGTTAGACTGTGTAATCTAGATATTCTAAGAAATTCATTGAGTTATTCTTTTGTGAACTCTGTCTACAAAACATAATTGGAGAATGTGACTTAGAGGGGTTTATTATGCTTCTCCTATATTACTGTTGAATGTTATTAGTGGTTGAGAATTGATCCATATTCACCAAAGATTACCATGAATTGGCAACAGTTTATGGTGACCAGAATAGGAATATTTTTCTGTTTCCAGAGTACTTAGAATGTCTAAATTAATAATTCTTTATGTTTTGAGGTGAAGAAAGAATTTGGAGCAAAGGTCACAAATTTGTGACCTTTCTAAGACTACTCCCAGATGCTTTGATTAGACAGCACAGTATTTTTTAAAGGAATTGGGATTAATTACTAACATTTGTAATTCAGGAGATGACACCAAGTAATCCAGATTATTATATTGTTAAGATCTGAACTTTAGCTAGCTTTGGGGGCTGTATTTCCACATAGTAAAAACCACCTGCCATATTGTCACCACGTTTGGGGGGAGTATACTTTTTTTTTTTTTTTTTTTTAACAACAGTCTGTCATGCATAGTTGTCTTAGGTTGCTGACTTCGCTTCACGCCTGGCCTCTGTGTGTGCATTTGAGTTGATTACCCATGGTCTGGGAAGATGTAATAAACCAAGCCAGGGAAAGGTTTAGCTCTCTTTAGTCACGCCTATCAGGTTTAAGTCTCCCTTTGGAGTGGGGGCTGCCTTGTGGGGATTCCATATGTACATAACTGATAGGTGACTTCCTTCACATGTTGGTGAAAATAGATACAGCTAACAAGTATTTATACTAGGGTCTATAGTAAGTGCTTAAAATGAGCCAATTCCCTTAATCTTTAAAAACTTTTGAGGTGTAGGTACTGTCACTCTGAGGCACAAAGAAGTTGTTACTTGCCCCCATAAGCATAGGTGATAAGTGGCAGGCAGGATTGGAACTGTTTTTTCATTCTGGAGTTAGTGTTCACCAACTGCTGTTATGCTGTCTCTGAAATAGACCCTAGCCATTTTCAATTTGGTGGTTGTCCACGTAGTTACAGATAATTTCTTAGGGTGATTATTTTTAGCCATTGAAAGATTCTTAAATGATCCAAGTATGTCACTGGGGCTCTTGTGTGCTGACTTGGTAGTTCCTGGATTTGAAAAGCTTTCTGCCTTTCACTATCTACTTTGTGAAGTTTGGGATTGTTAAAAAGTTCTAGTTTTAGCATGTAGGTCAGCTTTACAAATAAAAGGACTTGCTTAATTCCTGATACTGGGAGGCGAAGAATTGAAGGAGAGAACATTGCACCTTATCTTACTTAATCTTTATGTGGCCTGCAAGGTAAGAATGAATATTGCCTTTTTAAAGGGTGATTTTTTTTTTTTTTTTTTGAGATGGAGTTTCGCTCTTGTTTCCCAGGCTGGAGTGCAATAGTGTGATCTCACTGCAAGCTCCACTTCCCGGGTTCAAGCAATTCTCCTGCCTCAGCCTCCCAAGTAGCTGGGATTACAGGCACACGCCACCACACAGGCTAATCTTGTATCTTTAGTAGAGACAGGGTTTCTCCGTGTTGGCCAGGGTGGTCTCAAACTTCTGACCTCAGGTGATCCACCCGCCTCGGCTTCGCAAAGTGCTGCGATTACAGGTGTGAGCCACTGCGCGGGGCCTCTCAAGGGTGCTATTTTTTTTTTTTTTTAAGGGGGCAGTGTAAAGTACTTAATGTGTGGTGGGTGGGTGGTTGGTTGAGGTGGAATCTCTCTATGTTGCCCATACAGTTCTTGCACTCCTGGGCTCTGGGCTCAGGTGATCTTCCAGCTTCAGCCTCCCAAATGTGTGGTTCTTAATAAAAGTGGAAACCTTTGGAAGGATGTCATTACCGAAAATCTCTTGGGCTGTTAAAGTCACACTGGTCTTAACTCGATCAGGGTAGATCCATTGCTAAGCCATATAAGTCATGGGTAGACTGTAACATAACTGACAAAATGTTTTGGCACTAGGAAAGGCTTAAAGACTTTTCTGCAGGTGCTACTAAGGGAGAGACGTCGAAGGTTCCAAACTGGAACCCTAAAGACAAACATCAATGACATGTATGCAGGCGACATTAAGAGAGATTCATATGCTGGTTAGATTAGCCATTGATCTTAAGCTGGCAAGAAGTCATCCGTGTTCACCAAGTCACTGATACCTGTAGGTCCCACTCCCGTGTCCTCCCAAAGTAGAATCCTTTACTCTTGAAATCTAAGATAGAGAACTAGTATACAGTTTGACTCGTGAACAACGTGAGTTTGAACCGCACAGGTCCACTTACACAGATTTATTTTCATATATAAATATATTGGAAAAATGTTTGGAGATTTGCAACAACCTGAAAACTTCAGATGAGCCACATAGCCAAGAAGTATCCCCCAAAATAAGGAAAAGTTGAGTATGTTATGAATACCAAAAATGTGTAGATACTAGTCTGTTTTATTATTTACTACCATAAAATGTACACAAATCCATTAGAAAGTTAACTTGGCCATTTGCAGTTGAGAAATATAAACAAATATAAAGATTCAGGCAGTGTTAAATCATAACTGCACGACATTCACTGCTACTGCATTGAGCCCCTTAAAATGCCGTGTGACACTAATCATCTTCACATGAACAGTTGTCTCTCTAGTAAATTGTGTGTCAGTGAAAAGAACTTGTAGAATTGAGGTATTGTGGTTTAGTGCAATACTGTAAGTCTTGAATGACACCTTGGGACCCATGCAGAGTGGCAGTAGTGAAGCTGAGAAAAGTCATGGCGTTGTAAGAAGTTGAGTTGCTTGATATGTGCTGTAGATGAGGTCTACAGCTGGAATTACCTTTCAGACAGATGTACACTTACTGTGTTAAGTACAGTACTGTACATGTATTTTCTCTTACAACTTTCTTAGCATTTTCTTTAGCTTTATTGCAAGAATACAGTATATGATACATATAAGATAGAAAATGCGTTCGTTAATGATTTGTGTTACCAGTAAGGCTTTCCAGTCATGAGTAAGCCATTACATTTTGGAAGAGTCAAAAGTTATAGGCACATTTCAACTGTGCAGCAGGTTGGCACCTCAAACTTCCATCCACCGTCATAGATGTTGAGTTATTCAAGGATAGGCTGTATTACCTTCCTGTCCCCGTAGTCCTGGGGCTGCAATTACTGAGTTTGCTACCCTCCAATCTTGGCCCTTGGAAACAAACATACAGTCTGTCCTAAGGCAGAATCACAGACAATATGTGGGAAAAAGTGAGTCTGTTGGGTGTGAAGGGAGTTTAATAGAGAAGAAATACAAAGATAAGGGGAGTTGTTATCTTACAGTCATCTGTAAGGCTTGGAAATTGGTATCTGGTTGCTTTAGGTTATGAAGCATATAGATGCTAAATCCTGGAGTTTTTATAACCATAGGATTGTAAATTGGTATATGCAGTTAGGTGAATTAAGGTGTTAGACTAACTTGGTCTGGTAATCTGCAACAAAGTAGTAGTGTAAGAGCATTTAGTTATGGATAAAGTTATGAATAATAAGTCTTATTTAAGGCAATACTGTGGATTGGCAAAAAAGTTTTCTAAAATTTAGCTTTTTTTAATGTAGATATACAGCTAGGATAAAGATAGTTGTCTTTTAGGAGTGGGAGGGTGGTCAAACATGGTGAACATGCTGGAGTAGAGTCCTGGAGTTTGGATGGATTGGGCCATGAAAAGCAAATGCTGGAATTCCTAGTTCCTATGGCATGGAGAGTTATCAGGCAAACTGTAATTGTCTTTTGAGTTATTAAAAAGTTTTCCAGGGAAGTTAAAGTTTTTTGCCTTTGTTTTCCCATTTTGAGTTGCATTTTGTCTATTTTTAAGACCCTTACCAATCTGGATAGGCTGTACCATAGGAGTGGTAGCAATTAGATTTTAATTTAAAAAACTGGCTAGTATTAGTGAATATAAATGCCTGATACTAAGAGTTGAGTCCCTACCTTAGTAATGTAAGTTATTGTTTAGTGTAGTTTTTCTCATTTTGCAGGTAAAAAAGCCAATGAGGCAGCGTTCCTAGGTTACACAGCTGTTAATAGTTGAATCAAGACTAAAAGTCTAGCAGGGTGTGGTGGTGCACACCTGTAATCCCAGCTACTCATAGCTGAAGTGCAAGAACTTGAACCCGGAAGGCGGAGGTTGCAGTGAGCCAAGATCGCCACTGCACTCCAGCCTGGACAACAAAGTGAGATGCCATGTCAAAAAAAAAAAAAAAAATTGAATACTGTTTTCTTTCCTTTTTTTTTTTTTTTTTAAGTTCTGCAAAGGGGTTTAATAATGCAGATATCACGTTTCCATTTTTAACAACATATTTGTTTTCCATTTTCTTAACAATAGAAAGTGATTAAAATGTTTTCCCCAATATAATAATACAAATGGGAAATACTATAGTCATATACTAACCCAATAAATAAGATTCACCAGAAGCAAAATCCATTTTGCGGGTCCTGTATTGTTACATATGTACAGGGTACCAGCACCAGAATCACTTTTTTTTTTTTTTTTTTTTTTTTTTTTTTTTTTTGTATTTTTAGTAGAGACAGGGTTTCACCGTGTTAGGATGGTCTGGATCTCCTGACCTCGTGATCTGCCCACCTCGGCCTCCCAAAGTGCTGAGATTACAGGCATGAGCCACCGCACCTGGCCCAGAATCACATTTAAACTAATACTTTTTATTTCTAATTAAAAAGAAAACAATGCAGGGCACACCTGTGACCTGCGAGTCTAATTGGACATATGTGTGTGTCAGACTATGCAGGTACCCAAGAAGAATACAAAAAAATATTTTATCCAGATTTGGAGTTCAGGGCCTGATTGCCCCAGCTTAAGCCGGTAGGAACTTGACAGCTTGTTCACACCTCTCATCTGTAGTCATAGTTTCTCTTTCTCCAAACTCTTTTCTCCCTAACTACTCTGTGCCATTTAGACTGGAAATTCTAACAGGTAGCTTTTTCTTTCTGAATTATCTTTACTACTATATAATTTTTATTTTCAGAATATTCCTTATTTGTACATCTTGAAGACATTTCTTTATAGTAGATGGAGGAGCTAGAGCTTATATTCACTGCCAGAAAAGGGTCAGTTCCAGTGTTAATTTCCCAGCAAACACCTGAGAGAAAAACTGAACAGAAAAGAGGAGTGATAGCTGGCAGAGCAGTGACACCTGCACCCAGAAAGCTGCTCTGCAACTGTCTAATATTTGAGGCTCTGCTTTGTTATAACTGCTGATTTAAACTAGAGATTCTGGCTGGTTGCAAATTCAAAGCAGATCAATACATTTAAATCACTGGTTCAACAAATCACTTTTTTTAAATGGTATAATGTTTTTATTGCAATTGAGGACGTTTTCAATAAATATCTTGAGCTTAAGACCGTGGCTAAGTGTTCCTTTTGGAGTACTTTTTTTTTTTTTTTTTTTTTTTTTTTTTTTGAGACGGAGTCCCGCTCTGTCGCCCAGGCTGGAGTGCAGTGGCCAGATCTCAGCTCACTGCAAGCTCCGCCTCCCGGGTTCACGCCCGTTCTCCTGCCTCAGCCTCCCGAGTAGCTGGAACTAGAGGCGCCCGCCACCTCGCCCGGCTAGTTTTTTGTATTTTTTAGTAGAGACGGGGTTTCACCGTGTTAGCCAAGATGGTCTCGATCTCCTGACCTCGTGATCCGCCCGTCTCGGCCTCCCAAAGTGCTGGGATTACAGGCTTGAGCCACCGCGCCCGGCCTTCAGTTTTTTTTGTTTTTGTTTTTTTTTTGGAGTACTCTTTTTACTGTCATGACATTGGTCAGTGAACTATGTTGATTTCAGATATCTATCTATGTACCCACAAAACACCTCCCTGTTTTTGCAGGAGTGACATTACCGTGTGTGTAATGGCAGCCTTGTACTTTCTCTGTTTAGAGACAGGGTCTTGCTCTGTTGCACAGGGTGGAGTGTAGCGGCATGATGATAGCTCACTGCACCCTCATTTCCTGGGCTTGGGCCCCAGCTAATTTTTTATTTTTTGTAAATACGGGGTCTTGCCCCATAACTACTTATAATTCTTTTTATTGCAGGGTATGATGATATTGGTATGTGAATGAATACCTGTTGTAACTGCATTAGAAGGCATAACAAACAGTCAGTGCCACCACAAAATGTATCGATAAAGAAATGATGTATTACCCGGATACCATGAGTAGCATTATCAATAATGAAAAATTCTCCACAGAAGCAGGCAGGTCACTACAGGCCTGGAAATCTGTTCCCTTCTCCAGTGGTGGTTCTTGCTCCTAGTATTACCACTTTAATCCCAGTCTGCAGGCTAAAAAGTGAGATTATTCTCTACTTTCCCCTCACTTCTGACTTCAGTTATCCACAAAGTCTTTCTCATTTTGCCTCAAAAAGAGATCTCAAATGTCTTCTCATATATGGCTCTGTGGTCTAAACCTTCATCAGTCCTGGTGTGGGCTTGTGGAGTAGCTTTTACAACTAACTGGGCCTTTCCTACATTCAAACATACCTTATCACCCAAAGGCCACAGTTCACATTAGGTTTCACTCTTTGCATTGTACATTCTATTGCTAGGGGAGGAGGTTCTACTCGTTTTTATGATCTCAAGGAAAGTTGGTAGTAGGGGATGGTGAAGAGGAAATGATTGAAGGATAAGGTGAGAGTGTAATTACTACTTCTGTTGATAACCATGCTCTAGAGGTAAGAGGAGGGTGTGCTAGAACAGTTAATGTTTAATAGGATAAGGAGGGGCAGAATATATGTTGCTAGTCACTGCTACCCTCTTAATTATGGCTCAGTAGGTCACACTTTAATTTCTTAGACTTTTTTTTTTTTTTTTTTGCTTATCTTACAGGTAATGAGGCTACAACTGTTTGCAACTGCTTAAGTCTTTAAAGCAGAGAGCATGGTGGCTTGTGTTTTTTTATTTTCGCCAAATTTCCTGGTAGCTAATTGGCAGCCAGAGAGTCTCTGGGAAAATTAATCTTTGACAACATGAGATGTATTTCATTTTCTAACGTGTTCAACTTGGTTCTGTCTTGCAGGAATGACACCAAGGAAGATGTATTTGTACACCAGGTGAGTGCTTGTGTAGATATTTGCACTTCTGATTCAAGGATTGTGAGAAGAAAAGGTTAGATATGTTTTCAACTTTTGTTCCTTATAAAAGGTTAAGTCCAGCCACCAGTTTATTTACTTACTACAGGAGTAGTAGCATGCTTAAAATGTATACATTGAAATGTGTTAGAGTTGACTTAATTATCCTAGACATTTCAAATTGGAATTTTGTCAACAGCTGTGGCTTTCTCAAATGTTGAGTCAAACTCACTGCACTAACTATTTATACCTAATTTCAGATGAACAAATTACTCCATGATTCTAAAGTTGAACAAATAATGTTGCTGCAAATACACAGAAACTTTGGCAAGAAGTTTTCAGAGGCTTTTAGATCTGCCTGTAGGGACAAATCTCCATAATCAAGGGTAAATAAGACAGACCTGCAAAACATAGTAATTGAAGTGAATACTTGAAAAGTAGCGTAAAGAGCCTTCTACTTATTTTAAATCACTTTGAATGGGTATTGGGTTTTTTTGTTTTGTTCGTTTGTTTAACCTTTGGAGAGTTTTGGCTGGCTTGGAAAATGAAAAAATTCTCACTAGTTTAAGGTTAAGTGAGGGGAAGTGTGACAAGATTGGCAGCTACTCATTAAATAATTTTTTAGATTGGCTTCCAGTGTTTTGGAAAGAAAAAACTGTTAACATAGGATGAGTACTACATACTGAACTTTCTCCTCAAGTATCATTTAAGGAAAATGTTTGTACATTCGGGAATTAAGATTGTTAATGTAAACCACTGTCAAGTGTCTATTAATACCTCAAATTTAGGTATAAGCTACATTGAATGTACTTATTCTTACAGATACAAAATGGGTAGGAAAAAATATGTTTGTGCTATCAGTTTTCTCCTGAAGACTTTTGAAATATTGTCAACTTGTATTAAAGTTAGAGACCATAACTACTTTTTTGTACTATAGTCCAGAAATCAAAAGACCTAAAGTCAATTTCCATACTCACATTTAATTAAGATACTAGCTTGTATGGCAGCATGTTTCATAGGAAGGGCTGTCATAGGTTGGTGCTTTGTAGCTCACTGAAATGTCCTACACAGCATTCGATGGCAAGGAGGAAGCTGTATCAATTTCTAGTACATCCACAACCCAATCAGGTAGTTCAGGGTCAATTTTAATTATGGAAACATTTAAAATTCTAAATGTAGATAAATACAGGACTACTTCAGACAAATGTTATTTTAAAGCAAATGTTTTATAAAATTGGTATTCTTGTTTGGGTGAACACAGCTCACCTGTTCCTTATTCCCCTTCTACATATTCAAAAGAATATGTAGACTTAGGAACAAGAGACAGCAAAGTTTATCAGTCTTGTTGCCTGTTGGCAACCCTTAAGGGTTGGGGTTGGGGCAGGGGTTGGAGATGTTGATAAAAATAAAGAGTTGGGATTTTAATTATCCGTACTTCTGCTATCCCCTATGACTGCAGGTAATTGATAGTTGGCTATATATGAAAGGTATGAAAACTATGTGACAGTTTAAATGACAGATGAGATCAATTATTTGACTCAACTCACCCGGTTGTACTGATTCTCAAGGTGCCACCAATAGCTTTCATTTTTTTGGAAGTGGTTTCAACATGTAGTTGTTTCCTGGGACTTTGGCTGCTCAGGTCTTAGTGGTGTATCAAGGAGACTGCAGTTCTGGGCAGCTTCACTTAATTGGCCTCAGATTCATTGGTTGTCCTGTCTCCTCTGCAGTGGAAATGCGTGAGTGATCCTGTAATGGATATAGCTGGGATTTGGAGTGAACATGGAATTTGGAGACCCAATACCTGGGTTTAGAAAGTCTCCTTACTAACTGTGTGACCTTGGGCAAGTCACCTAACTTTAAAGCCTGTTACATTATCTGTAAAATGGGATTAACAATGCTTTCACATGTCCTGTCTCATAATGAGATTGAATAGGTAGTAAGTGAAAGAATATTGCAAAAAAATTTCATAGAAACGTGAGATGTTACTCTTCCTCCCTTCTCCTAACAGTCTGAGAAGTAGAAGCAACAAGTCTCTAATACAAGAGTTATTGAATGCTGGAGAGGTGATAAGTAACAATTCCATGCAGTCAGATCATATAAAGAATGACATAGTTAATACACGTGAATTGCATTTCCACTGACGTATTATCAGATTGGAAGGGATTTGGGTTGACATTTGTAATTGAGTTTGATATGGTAACACAGGGGCAAAGTTGGTTTGGTCAGCTGTGAAGCATGCAAAACCCAACTCGCCTGTCATCTAAACTGACCCATGTGGGGCCACCTTCTACTATTAAGTGCAGTCTTTAGGGGATAGATGGATATCCTCATTTGTTCAAAATTACATATAATGCTTTTGCAAAAAGCAGTTTTTAAAATGTTGTGTCTGTCTTGAGTGTTAAATTACTTGTTTTAGTTTTGTAAATAGTGGTAAAATGCTGGGGCCTTGTATGATTGGAGTGTTTTTGTTGAAGTTGGGGATAGCGTGGTCCCTGCTTTCCTAAATTTATTGATGATTTGGTCTTATTTAAAGCAAATCTTAAGTGTATATCCAAGCTAAAATAATATTGACTCTGGTACATTTTAAATGAAAAAGCACATTATTCTCCCCTGTTAATCTGTTTTTGGAATGTGATATTACTAGACTGCCATAAAGAAGAATAACCCCAGGAAGTACCTTCGCAGTGTAGGAGATGGAGAGACTGTGGAGTTTGATGTTGTTGAAGGAGAAAAGGTGAGGATGCTTTTTGTGTAAAGGTTTGACTTCAGTATGGAAATATTTTGGAAGTCTCATCTGTTAGGATGGTGGCTCTAATGTGGATGGATGTGTTCAGGTGACCTCATGAACACAGGTGCATCAAGCCTAATGTTCTGGCTGCAGTTAGAGGGCAGTCTCTTCAGAACAGTGAGGAACTGATATTTAGTCATTTCTGTGCACCCCTGGCCACGCAGTCACCCACCCCCCTTTTTGTTTTCCTTAACTTTGTTTTTTGCTTTGTTTGAAATTTGTTGAAAGTGTTCTGATTTCCTTTGTCACTATCAATATGTAATGGCTTTTGTAGGGTGCGGAGGCAGCAAATGTTACAGGTCCTGGTGGTGTTCCAGTTCAAGGCAGTAAATATGCAGCAGACCGTAACCATTATAGACGCTATCCACGTCGTAGGGGTCCTCCACGCAATTACCAGCAAAATTACCAGAATAGTGAGAGTGGGGAAAAGAACGAGGGATCGGAGAGTGCTCCCGAAGGCCAGGCCCAACAACGCCGGCCCTACCGCAGGCGAAGGTTCCCACCTTACTACATGCGGAGACCCTATGGGCGTCGACCACAGTATTCCAACCCTCCTGTGCAGGGAGAAGTGATGGAGGTAAGTTTCACCATCAGCAACAGCAATGTGATAAGTTCTGGTAGGACTGTTTAGAGCTGTTAATCATATGGAAAGCACCTTTGATTCCTAGTAAGAACTAACAGGATTAATTTATAGTGTAGTCACAGTTACTAGATGGTCTGATTTTTTGTTTGTTTTTTAACTCTGGATTTCCTGGTAAGGTTATTATGTTACTGACCCAGTAGCCTTGATTTCCATTATCTTTTTCAGGGTGCTGACAACCAGGGTGCAGGAGAACAAGGTAGACCAGTGAGGCAGAATATGTATCGGGGATATAGACCACGATTCCGCAGGTATGGTCCACATAAACCTCTGTTAGAACTCAGCAATATCATGCCTCTCCCGCAGACTTTTGGACTCATTTTTCTGTTAACACTTCACGTTTCCTTTCATCAGATGCCTAAGAGGTGAACCTGTTAAAAACAGCTCATATAGATGAGGTCAGCTTTATACATAAAATTTTTTTTTTTAAATGATGAGGGTATGGAATTTCAAATTTTCTATCCTTGAACAGGTAAGATAATATTTTAAACCACGTCTTTTAAACCTGCCTCCTTGGTAGGGAGAAAGGAAAGCATTAGGAGTATCTGAATTGTACCATGGCATTAGTGAAGAATCAGCAGTAAGTGTTAACCACTTGAAATGGCATACATAATCTTCCACTAATTACTTCTTAGTTTAGGTATGTACCCCCCCTTTTTTTGGAGTTGGGATGTCATCTCAAAGTTGCAAAATGAAATTGCTCCATGAAGAATTTACATTCTGGGAGGAAAAATCTGGTCTATCATTAGACAACTAATCTATCTGCTTGAATGGGTATTAGAAATCTTATTAATAGATGTCATTATTAGAGTAATGGAGGAAAAATTCCGTGAGCCAAGCATATTTTAGTCCATGCTGTGGTGTGCTTTAAGGCAGCGTTCCCAGTCCCACGGTGGTAGGATAGAATGGTGTAATCGTTCTTTCTGTGAGGGTTTGCTATTGAAGTATTAATTGTTCATAGGTGATCCCTAAAATCTGACAGGTACCTCTGAAGAATCAAACCAATACAGTAATAATGCATCTTAACTGATCACTTAAATCACAACTTTTAAATCCCCAAATTTTTAAGTGTCAAGTTTATTATTCTAGAAGTATCCAACATATCCAAAATATACTGTGAGTATATTTTGAGGGGGTTTCTGTATATAGGTTTTTAAATTTTACAAAAGTCGGAGCACTTAGTGTAGTTTTAGGAACTAGGGAATCTAGTTGAGGTTGTATTACATACTTATCAGCACGTGTACATTGAGAGTTTTGCAAGAGCAGCTGATGTCATCATATTTCTTGTGTTAATATATGTCCTGTCCTGAGTTTTCAGTTAAAAGAGCTGGGATCCTAACTGATCACTACTAGAATTGAAGATCTCTGATTCAGTTTTCTGCCAGGAGATTGTGTTAGCCAGATGCTGGATGTTGAAGATAGATGGGTTTTTATTTTTCAAAGTAGGTCTAAAATAGGCTCTCATGTATTAAGTCCATGGGTTCCAGCAGCAGAATCTTTGGTTTACCTTTTTGTTACACTGAAGAGCTTAAATGTTTTGCCAAACTAGTTTCATAGATGTCCTTAAAAATAGTATAATTTTGTGTTTGTATTCAGTGCTTCAGTTCACTGTTGAGCAAATTGTTTTTATATTGACAAACAAGAAGCTTGAGATTGACTTGTCTCTTAGAAAGGTATCTTTATCCATTGTTACCCCTCCAGTGCAAAGGTTTTTGCCATTTCGTTTAAGTTAGACTTAATGTCTACGTGTTTCCATGTTTAGAATGCTCAATCCTGCCAGATAGTTAGCAGAAGTAACATATAATTGCTTTGAAGTTATTAATGAATGCTAGACTTTCCAAACTGTGCAGGAATCTTTTGTTCAAATGAGAGTAAATGAAACATGCTGCGCCTAATGCATGGAGTGGTGTGGTAAAATCCTGGCTGGTGTGGGTTCAAGAGCAAATTGAAAGAGAAGTCTTAAGACAGAGTGTAGTACAAGTTTTGCTGAAAAGGAGACAGGTAGCAGGGGAAAATGGGGAGTGAAAAAGGGAGAGTTTTTTTGAGAAATAATATTTATAGGCTGAAATGCAATCGAGGATAACGGTTGATGGCAGGAAAGTGACTGCTGGAATGTTTTCTTCCTCAGAGAGAGTTGGGTTTTGCCCACAGGTGAAAATGTTGACCTGTTGTTAGAAACCTGATGTTTTCATGTGTAAGAAACAAGAATACATGGGCAAACATGTTTAATGGGAAGACATGGAAGCCTTTGTTTGCTCAATTGAGTCAAAAGAAGAGGAAGTTTGAAAAGTTTGGGGCAAAGAACCCTGTAGCAGAGAAAATAGAGATGGTAAATTTGTAAGTAATAGGATAACAATCATAAATTAGAAGTGAGTTCACCCAGCTTGGCTCTGTGTTTCTAGCCATTTGAGCATCAGGCTCAGATTGGGCAGAGAGTTGGGTTTCTCTGGCATTGGTTTATCCAGACTTAGACCCTGGGGTAGGGATTGGTCATATGATTAATGGTGGACTTTATACTTGGATAAAGAGGGGAGAAAAGGGGAACATGAGGGGTTTTTAAAAATTGTGTTGTAGAGATGGAGTTGCACTGTGTTACTCAAGCAGTCTTGAACTGCCCTCAAGTGATCCTCCCCAAGTGTTAGGATTACAGGTGTAAGCCACTGTGCCCAACCTTGGAGTGAGATGAACAGGTGATAGGATCGCTGTATTACAGGTCCTAGATGAAGAATGAGAAAACGATAAGGAATTAACTAGGAAAAATCAGAAGGTACATAATTGGAAAGGTGGGTGGTATAACTGAGAAAACCCAGGTAGAAAACAGCTGGACTGGGAGGTCGGTCTGAAAGCCCAGGTTATTAGAAGCTGTTATCCTCGAACCTTAATAATAACTGCAATAAGAAAAAGATAGTAAATGGAGCAGAATCCAAAATAAGATGAAACGCCTACAGTTTTTAGAAGCTAGGAGAGTTGATTTAGAAGCCACAATAAGGTTAGAACAGTCACCACTGGAGGGTTACAGAGAAAAGTCAGAACAATTTTGTTGAAGATTCATCATGAGTTCCAAAAGATGTGGGGAAAGAGTTTTAGAATGTACAAAGGTAAATGTGAATTTATTCCCATGATAACTGATAGATACTAAAGGCCTGGGGCTTTCTGGAGTGCTCAGGGTATGGGTGAAGGAAAGGCCAGGAATCCATCGTTTCTGAGCACTGGGGGAAAGAAAATCCCAAAATTTAGTATCTTTATCTTGGTGATTAAAAGACTCAAGCCTTTAATCCCAGCACTTTTTGGGAGGCCAAGGAGGGAAGATAGCTTGAGCTCGGGAATTGAAGACCAGCCTGGGAAACATAGCAAGATATCTCTACTAAAAATCAGACATTAATGAGGCATGAGGGCTTGCCTATAGTCCTAGCTACTCAGGAGTCTGAGATGGGAAGATCACTTGAGCCTGGAAGATAGAGGCCACAGTGAGCTGTCATCATGCCATGGCACTTTAGCCTGGGCAACAAAGCAAGACTCCCAACCCGCCGACACCCACACCCCCCCCCCCCCCCCCCCCCAAAAAAAAAAATCTCCTTACACAAATTGCCTACAGACCGCTTGATACAGAGAATGGGCCAGACATGGTGAGTTAGTTGTGAACCAACTGGTAACACTGGTAGGTGTGTTGAAGAGAGAAGGTTTTATCATTCTTAAATTTGACACTGTTCATTGCAGGGGCCCTCCTCGCCAAAGACAGCCTAGAGAGGACGGCAATGAAGAAGATAAAGAAAATCAAGGAGATGAGACCCAAGGTCAGCAGCCACCTCAACGTCGGTACCGCCGCAACTTCAATTACCGACGCAGACGCCCAGAAAACCCTAAACCACAAGATGGCAAAGAGACAAAAGCAGCCGATCCACCAGCTGAGAATTCGTCCGCTCCCGAGGCTGAGCAGGGCGGGGCTGAGTAAATGCCGGCTTACCATCTCTACCATCATCCGGGTAAGCAAGCTTGGATGGCCATCATTTATGACAATTGTGAGTGGTGACCATTTCATTTTATTAATACAAGAAGGGGAAAATCTCAGTTCCATCAGATAAAGCCATGTTATTTATAATGTGTTCTGCCCTGTTCTTAATTACCTAATATTTCATTTTAGGAATATTGAATATCATAGTCATATTTGGCCACCCCTCAGCTAGTTCTCAATTCTGACACTGGAGACCTGTATTTTCTTGAGTATTTTGAACTGTTAGCGCTTTCTATCAACTTTTCTGAATGAATTTTATGATGTCACTAGTAAACGGAGGAAAGTTTTGCTAGCTGAGAAATAAGTTAATTACATTATTATTTATGCATTATTTCAAAAAAGAAGTAGGATAGCTATTAGAATTAACCCACTGAAAGTGGCAACATCGATATAATCTTTTAATCATTTCTAATTGTTTTTTGTTGGTTTATGTTGTTCCGGGAAAAAGATGAGAGTGTTTTGTGTCTAAAAACTCCTAGGAGAATGACTCATGGTTTATCATGGTGTATTTAAACTGCCTATAGATTAATAGTAGTAATTCTCTGGCAGACCACATGATACATTTTTGTTCTTGTTACTTTGGCTTATTAGCTCACTTGTTTTTGTTACCCTTAATTCCAAAATTAAGGGATTCCTTTTCATTCAGCATTTTACATGATATCGAGAGGTGTGTGATTGTCCTTCCCTCCGAAATTAGCATTCAACCAGTAGTGCTCTTGGTTTTTTCCCCTTTGCTATTTGCTGGATGGCAAAAGATCTGTTAATGTCTCCCAATACACAAGTAATGTAAGCTAGAGCATGTACTACACTAAATGAAGATTACCATGAATTCTACATGATCATCTTTATTTTTTTCTTTACAGTTTAGTCATCCAACAAGAAGAAATATGAAATTCCAGCAATAAGAAATGAACAAAAGATTGGAGCTGAAGACCTTAAGTGCTTGCTTTTTGCCCGTTGACCAGATAAATAGAACTATCTGCATTATCTATGCAGCATGGGGTTTTTATTATTTTTACCTAAAGACGTCTCTTTTTGGTAATAACAAACGTGTTTTTTAAAAAAGCCTGGTTTTTCTCAATACGCCTTTAAAGGTTTTTAAATTGTTTCATATCTGGTCAAGTTGAGATTTTTAAGAACTTCATTTTTAATTTGTAATAAAAGTTTACAACTTGATTTTTTCAAAAAAGTCAACAAACTGCAAGCACCTGTTAATAAAGGTCTTAAATAATTGTCTTTGTGTAAATTTGTCTAGTTTTGCTTTAGTTTAAGTTCTTAGCTATTTATAGGACCCTCAGCTTGACCCAGTCTACAAATAGATGATGCTCACTGGCAATTCCCTCAGGTAAAATGTCTTTAAAATCTCTAATCCTTAAAGTGGCATGCCTGTGGGCCCATAATAAAAATTAGAAAATACATACTCTTGATAACCTGGCTATTTTTCATTGAAGGATTAGCTCATTTGTAAGGAAGGCTTTTTTTGTGTGGGTTCCTTTGGCTGTAAGGCAGTGTTTAAAAGGGCATTGCTCTAACCTAGACCAACCAGACTCTCATCCTGCTCCACTTAGTTTTGTCACGTTCGGAGAATTTATTTCAGTGTGCCAATTGAAGATGTCAACTTTAAAGTGTTAGGAGAACCTGTCACAATGCCTGGTGTGGTTCAGCTGCTTATGTCCTAGAGATGGAAACAAATAATATAAAACCCATGGGAAAACTGCTTAGGAACATGGAGGTTGGTGAACTTATAATTATGTGGTTCTCAACACCTTATAGCCTAAGCCTAGTCTGGCTGTTCTTTTCTGTTTTTGAGACTTGAGTCGTGTTCTGTCACCAGGCTGGAGTGCAGTGGCGCGATCTCGGCTCACTGCAACCTCTGCCTCCGGGTTTAAGCGATTCTCCTGCCTCAGCCTCCTAAGTAGCTGGGACTGCAGGCGTGTGCCACCACGCCCAGCTAATTTTTGTATTTTTAGTAGAGATGGGGTTTCACTGTGTTAGCCAGGATGGTCTCAATCTCTTGACCTTGTGATCTGCCTGCCTCAGCCTCCCAAAGTGCTGGGTTTACAGGCGTGAGCCACGGCACCCGGACTCTGGCTGTTGTTTTCTAAATGTTTTGTTAGATGTTCTTTGGCTTGCTTTGTGAAATAGTCATGTAGTTGATAGTGACTGCTGTCCAGAAACACTCCAGATCATCCTGGCCAGCTTTCAGGGCCCAGGAGAAATAGACAGGAGTCGGGAGTAGGCCAGAGTGGCACATCAGGAATCCTGCAGTGCTGTGGAAGTCATCTCCTGCTTGGGACTAACTCTTCACAGAGGACTTGATAAGAGACTACTCAAAAATTTTTTTAACCCTAGTTAATGTAAATATCTGTACTGCAGAAGTGAGTTTGTTAGCCCATTTCTTGCCGGTGTTTATGAAAATAATACCCAGTGTTGGCAAGAGTGCAATGGACCTGAGACTTAAAAACTGTTGGTAGCATCTAAACTGTTACTTACATGCACACAGTCCCTGACTTACAGTGGTTCAACTTAGGGGATTTAGTGGGGTTGCAGTTTCTACTGAATAAACATTGTTTTCATGGCATCACAGAGTTGAAAAATCATCAATGAAACCATCGTAAGTCGACTGCCGTGTTGCCAACATTAAATTTAGTTTCAACCTAATGATTTTCTGACTTGTGGTTTATGGGAATATTGCCTCATCATAAATTGAAGAGCATCTGTATTAGGATATCATAGAAATAGGAAGACCAACAACTGATTAAATACCAATAATGTTAGAATGAGATTTTTGAAAACACGTTGAGGAGGACAGTTTTGGGGGAGTACAATCTTGTGTGCTAGTGTTGGAAACAGAACTACGTACACGTTTTTAGATATTGTCTTGTGTTCTGTTGCCCAGTACTTTGAGTACTTAAGGATTATTTGTAAGGAACTACAGAGCCTGTACATCTCAAAAACTACCCAGAAAACTTGTAGCCAAGATAAAGGTTTAGAACCTGTTCTGCCAATCAGATGCACCAACATGAGACCTAGAGACATTGCTAGGAAGCTATGCAAACTCATTTTGCTAGCGAGGGTGGTCGCTGTGCTTTGGTGATACAACAGCAGGGATGATTTCCTCCTCTCTGCCTCTTGGGTTTTTATATTCACTGAGCCTGGTTCCCCAGCCTTAGCAATTGTGAGATAACCTGGTTTTTTTTGTTTGTTTTTGTCTTCAGAAGGGAGGTGCCATTTGGAGCAGAGTGAACACAGGAGAGCAGGAAGTGAGGAAAAAAGCGACTGTGTCATAGTTTCTGTTGAACGTTGCACTGGAAGACCTAGGGCAGTACAGTTAAAAAAAAAAAAAAAAAGGATTTGGGAGAAATAATTGTCATGCATAGGTGATGCTAGCCACACAGAAAATCCAAAAGATCTTGTAGTCAAATTTGAGTGTTTATAATTGGCTAGTTGTGTTTCTGTATAGTAATGTCTAGAAAATAATGACACATATTCTCGTGATACTATCAAAGGTAGTTAGGAGTGAATTTATGGATCTTCATGGAAGGGAGTAGAACAATCAAATGACAATGGATTTTTTTTTCCTTGTTTATGGATATTAAGACTTGTCAGTTTATCCAGTGATTAAATGTATTTCACTTTTAAAGTCTTAGGGTTACTAGGCCAGGCGTGGTGGCTCACACATGTAATCCCAGCACTTTGGGAGGCGGAGGTGGGTGGATCACGAGGTCGAGATCGATACCATCCTGGCCTACATGGTGAAACCCCATCTCCTAAAAATACAAAAATTAGCTGGGCATGGTGGCAGGCACCTGTGGTCCCAGCTACTCAAGAGACTGAGGCAGGAGAATTGCTTGAACCTGGGAGGTGGAGGTTGCAGTGATCCTAGATTGCGCCCCTGCACTCCAGCCTGGTGACAGAGCAAGACTCTGTCTCAAAAAACTAATAATAATATAAATAAATAGATGAAGCCAGGGTTATTCTGGCGTGTCTTGGAAAGCAAACAGAAAGGGGCCTGAAGGGATGTTGAAGATTTAAAAAGATGTGAAGTAGTTGTCTTGGGAATGGGAAAACAAATATACGAGGGACATGCAGAATTGCCAGCAGGTGGAGAGTTGAATTTAACTAGGGCTTTGCCAGGTGAATTCAACAAAGGAAGGAAAGAGCAAAGGTATTGAGTGTGTATACAAACCTATATGGTATAGCCTATTGCTCCTAGGCTGCAAACCTGTACAGCATTTAACTGCTGAATACAGGCAGTTATAACACAGTGGTAAATATTTGTGTGTCTAAGCGTAGAAGAGGTACAGAAGGCTGGACATGGTACCTCATGCCTGTAATCCCAGCATCTTGGGAGACCAGGAATTTGAGACCAACCTGGGTAAAATAGCAAGACCCCATCTCTACGAAAGTTTCAAAATTAGCCAGATATGGTGGCACATGCCTGTAGTCCCAGCTACTTGGAAGGCTAAGGAGGGTCGCTTGAGCCCAGGAGTTCAAGGCTGCAGAGCCATGATTGTACCACTGCATTCCATCCAACCTGGGCAACAAAGCAAGATTCTTTAAAAAAAAAATGAAAAATGAGAAAAGGTAGAGGAAAAAGGCCATATAAATGTTTCAAAAGAAACACCTGTACAGGGTACTTAACCATAGGTTGAACTTGCAAGACTAAAAGTTACTCTGGGTGATTGGTGAGTAAACGTGGAGGGCTAGGACATTACTGTACACTTACGCTACAAAAAGCACTTATAAAAGGTGTTTTCCATTTAACTTTTACCTTACAAACTAATTGCTTTCTTCTTTTTTTTTTTTTTTTTTGGGGGGGGGGTATTAGGGGATGGAGTCTCACTGTGACCCAGGCTGGAGTGCAATGGCAGAGGCCTCCCAGGTTCAACCGATTCTCCTGCCTCAGCCTTCTTAGTAGCTGGGACTACAGGCACCTGCCGCCACGCCCAGCTAAGTTTTGTATTTTTAGTAGAGACGGTTTCACCATGTTGGTCAGGCTGGTCTCAAACTCCCGACCTCATGATCCACCCACTTCGGCCTCCCAAAGTGCTGGGATTACAGGTGTGAGCCACCGCACCCGGCCGCAAACTAATTTTTAACAACTTTTTGACTCTTAACTTAAAACTACAACTGTCTGAAAATACATCCTTATCTGTAAGCTTTCTTTAAAATTTTACCTTGTAGGTTCAGGGGGACGTTTGCTGGTTTGTTATTTAGGTAAACTTGTGATTCTCCATATCACTGTCTTTTACCTACACACTTGTCCCACTGAAAGGTCTTCAGGGGCAGTAACATGAATGGAATTTTCATCTCCTTTGATAACAATGATAACAGTGCCTTCTGGAATACCTCCTGAAGGACCTGTCTGGGGCTAACAGTTAAACATTAACTTTTAAAAAACATATTAGGCAAACATTATTAAAGTGTCACGTAGTAAATACATAAACCATTAACAGTCATTTATTATTACAAGCTGTATATAATTGTATGTGCTTTACTTTATGTGACTGGTAGTGCCGTAAATTTGTTTATACCAGCATCAGTACAAACACGAGTAACATGTTGCCCTATGACATTCCTATGGCGAGGACATCACTGGGCAGTAGGAATTTTTCAACTCAGTATCTTTTATTGATAGGAAGTATTTTACATGTGTACATGTGAGTATTTGTTACATGAATAGAATGTGATGATCAGGTCAGGGGGTATGTCACCTTGAGGTACACCTTGAGTATCATTTGTACATATTGGTAACACTTCAAGTTCTGTCTTCTAGCTATGTTGAAATTAGAGTACATTGTTACTAATATACAATACATAGTCACCCTACTGTGCTATAGAATATTGGGGCTTATTCTAACTACCCACTAATCAACCTCTCTTTACCCACCCTGACACCCTTCCCAGCCTCTAGTATGTATTCTCTATCTCTGTGGGGTCATTTTTTTTTTTTTTTTTTTGAAACGGAATCTTGCTCTGTTGCCCAGGCTGGAGTACAGTGGCGCGATCTCGGCCCACTCCAACCTCTGCCTCCTGGGTTCAAGTGATTCTCCTGCCTCAACCTCCCAAGTAGCTGGGACTACAGGTGCCCACCACCACGCCAGCTAATTTTGTGTTTTTAGTAGAGACGGGATTTCACCATGTTGGCCAGGCTGGTCTCAAACTCCTGACCTCAGGTGATGCACCCACCTCAGCCTCCCAAAGTGGTGGGATTACAGGCATGAGCCACCATGCCTGGCCTGGGATTAATTTTTTTTAGGTCCCACATAAGAGTAGGAACATGTGACATCTGTCTTTCTGTGCCTGACAGTACTTAATGTAACATGCCTCCATTTCCATTTATGTTGCTGCAAATGACATGATTTCATTCTTTTTTTTTTTGAGACTGAGTCTCGCTCTGTCGCCCAGGCTGGAGTGCAGTGGCGCTATCTTGGCTCACTGCACGCTCTGCCTCCTGGGTTCACGCCATTCTGCCTCAGCCTCCCGAGTAGCTAGCTGGCACTACAGGCGCCCACCACCACGCCTGGCTAATTTTTTTGTATGTTTAGTAGAGATGGGGTTTCACCGTGTTAGCCAGGATGGTCTCAATCTCCTGACCTCATGATCCGCCTGCCTCGGCCTCCCAAAGTACTGGGATTGCAGGCGTGAGCCACCACGACTAGCCGATTTCATTCTTTTTTAATGGCCAAATAGTATTCCGTTGTGTATATATACCACATTTTATTCATCTGGCAATGGTCGCTTAGATAGACTCCCTTTTGGTTCTGTTTTACATTATTATTTTTTAAGACAATGTCTCATTCTGTTTCCCAGGCTGGAGTGTAGTGGCACCAGCCCAGCTCACTGCAGCAGACTCAAACTCATGGGGCTTAAGCAACCTTCCCAACTCAACCTCCTGAGTAGCTGTGACTACAGGTGTGTGCCACCACACCTGGCTATTTTTTAAATTTTTTGTAGAGATGAGTTCTCCCTATGTTGCCTAAGCTGGTCTTGAACTCCAGAACTCAAGGAGTCCTCCCTCCTTGGCCTCCCAAAGTGCTGGGATTATAGGTGTGAGTCACCACGCCTGACTGCTGCTATTGTCAATAGTGCTATGCTAAATGTGCAAATGGAGGCATCCCTTTGATATACAGACCCTTATTCCTTTGGGTAAATACCCAACATTGTGATTGCTATATTCTATGGTAGTTCTATTCATAATTTTTGAGGAATCTCCATACTGTTTTCCACAGTGGTTGTACCAGTTTATATTCCTACGAACAGTGTATAAGAATTCCCTTTTCTGTGCATCCTCACCAGCATCTGTTATTTTTTGATATTTTAATAATCACCATTCTTACTAGGGTAAGATCATATCTCATTATGGATTTGATTTGCATTTCCCTGGTGTCTAGTGGTCTTGAGCATTTTTCCATATACCTGTTGGCCGTTTGAATATTTTCATGTGAGAAATGTCTTTTCATGTCCTTAGCCCACTTTTTAATGGGATTTTTTTATTATTATTATTTGAGTTCCTTGTATACTCTGGATATTAGTCCCTTGTCAAATGAATAGTTTACATATTTTCTCCCATTCAGTAGGTTTTCTCTTCACTCTGTTGTTTCCCTTTGTTGTGTAGAAGCTTTTTAGTTTAATATGGTCCCCATTTGTCTATTTTTATTACAGTTGTGCTTTTGCATCCTTAGCCATGAAATCTTTGCTTGGACCAATGGTTTTTTTTTTTTTTTTTTTTTTTTTTTTTTAAGAAACAAAGTCTCACTCCATCACTCAGGCTGGAGTGCAGTAGCATGATCACGGCTCACTGCAGCCTCCACCTCCCAGGCTCAAGCAATCCTTTTAATTTTTGTAGAGACACTGTTCTCCTGCCTCAGCCTCCCGAGTAGCTGGCACTACAGGTGCCCGCCACCACACCTGACTAATTTTTTGTATTTTTAGTAGAGATGGGGTTTCACCAAATTAGCCAGGATGGTCTCGATCTCCTGACATCGTGATCCGCCCCCCTTGGCCTACCAAGGTGCTGGGATTACAGGCGTGAGCCACTGCACGCGGCCAGCCTTCTAATATATTTTGAAGTCAAGTAAAGTGATGCCTCCAGGTTTTTTTTGTTTGTTTGTTTGTTTTTTGCTCAGGATTGCTTTGGCTATTCAGACTCTTTTGTAGTTCCACATGAATTTTAGGATTGTTTTTTCTAATTCTGTGTAAAATGACATTGATATTTTGATAGATATTGCATTGAATCTATAGATTGTTTTGGGCAGTATTGTTAACAGTATTCTGATCCATGAGAATGTGATGTCTCCATTTGTGTCCTCTTCAATGTCTTTTTTCAGTGTTTTGTAGTTTTGTTTGTAGAGATTTTTTGCCTCCTTGGTTATTTCTAGGTATTTTTTTTTATAGCTGTTGTAAGTGGGATTACCTTCTTGAGTTCTTTCTCAGCTAACTCATTATTGGTGTATAGAAACGCTATGGATTCTTACAAGTTTATTAAGTCTGGGAGTTTTTGATGGAGGCTTTAGGTTTTTCTAGATATAAGATTATATCATCAGCATAGAGGGACAATTAGACTTCTTTTCCAATTCGGATGCCTTTTATTTCTTACTCTTACCTGATTTCACTGGCTAGGACTTTCACTACTGTACTGAGTAGGAATGGTGAATGTAGGCATCCTTGCCTTCTTCGAGATAGAGGAAAAGGTTGGCCAGGTGAAGTAGCACACACATGTAATCCCAGCACTTCGGGAGGCTGAGGCAGGAAGATCACTTGAGGCCAGGAGTTCAAGACCACCCTGGTCAACGGAGTGAGCCCGTCTCTACTAAAAAAAGGAAATTTAAAGAAACAAAATTTCCTGTCAAATGCTGTGGAAAATAAATTAGAAAATTTTTAAAATAAGACTTTCAGCTTTTCACCATACAGTATCATGTTGGCTATGGGGTTTGTCGTATATGGCCTTTATTATTTTGAGATAAGTTCCTTCTGTTCCTAGTTTGTTTGGAGTTTTTATCATGAAGGGATGTTGAATTTTATCAAATGCTTTTTTTGTTGTTTTTTTTTTATAAGACGAGGTCTCATTCTGTCGCCAGACTGGAGTGCAGAGGCGCGATCTCGGCTCACTGAAACCTCTGCCTCCCAGGTTCAAGTGATTCTCCTGCCTCAGCCTCCCAAGTAGCTGGAACTACAGGCGCATGCTACCACACCTGGCTACTTTTTGTATTTTTAGTAGAGATGGGGTTTCACCATGTTGGCCAGGCTGGTCTCGAACTCCTGATCTCATGATCCGCCCGCCTCTGCCTCCCAGAGTGCTGTGATGACAGGCATGAGCCACCACACCCGGCCTATCCAGTGCTTTTTCTGTGTCTTATGAGATAAATGGGTTTTGCCCTTCATTCTTTTGATGTAATAATCACATTTATTGATTTCCCTTTTTTTTTTTTTTTTTTTTTTTTTTTTTTTTGAGACACAGTCTTTGTCGCCCAGGCTGGAGCGCAGTGTCATGATCTCTGCTCACTGCAACCTCCAACTCCAGGGTTCAAGCAATTCTCCTGCCTCAACCTCTTGAGTAGCTGGGATTATAGGCACCTGCCACCACGCCAGGCTAATTTTTGTATTTTTAATAGAGGCGGGGTTTCACCATGTTGGCCAGGCTGGTCTCAAACTCCTGACCTTAAATCCACCCACGTCAGCCTCCCAAAGTGCTGGGCTTACAGGCGTGAGCCACCATGCCTGGCCAATTCCCATATATCGAACCATCCTTGAATTCCTGGTGTAATACCACTTGGTCTTTGTGTATTATCTTTTTGATGTGCTGTTGGAGTTAGTTTGCTAATATTTTATTGAGGATTTTTATATATGTGTTCATCAGAGATACTGGTCTGTAGTTTTTTTGTTGTGTGCTTCTCTGGTTTTGGAATCAGGGTACTGCTGGCCTTGTGGAATGAGTTAGGGAGAGTTGCCTCCCTTTAACTTTCTATAATACTTTCCAGAGGATTGGTATTAGTTGTTTTCATATATTTGGTAGAATTTGGCTACATCTCCATGAGGTCCTGGGCTTTTCTTCTTAGGGAGACTTTTGTTGTTGTTGTTGTTGTTTGAGATGGTGTCTCGCTCTGTAGCCCAGGCTGGAGTGCGGTGGTGCAGTCTTGGCTCACTGCAACCTCTGTCTTCCAGGTTCAAGCAATTCTCCTGCCTTAGCCTCCCGAGTAGCTGGGATTACAGGCATC
Organism: Macaca thibetana thibetana; assembly: GCF_024542745.1. Taxonomy (NCBI): domain Eukaryota; kingdom Metazoa; phylum Chordata; class Mammalia; order Primates; family Cercopithecidae; genus Macaca; species Macaca thibetana. Next base: position 41,782,373 of record NC_065578.1, read on the forward strand.
TGCTACCACGCCCGTCTAATTTTTGTACTTTTAGTAGAGGTGGGGTTTCACCATGTTGGCCAGGCTAGTCTTGAACTCCTGACCTCAGGTGATCTGCCCCCCCTCGGCCTCCCAAAGTGCTGGGACGACAGGTGTGAGCCCTGGCACCCGGCCAGTAGGGAGACTTTTAATTACTGATTCAACCTCATTACTCATTGGTCTCTACAGGTTTTCTGTTTTTCCTGATTCAGTTTTGGTAGGTTGCGTGTTTCCAGGAATTTACCCATTTCCTCTAGGTTTTCCAGTTTGTTAATATATTGTTGTTCATAATAGTCTGATCTTTTGTATTTCTGTGGTATCAATTGTAATGTCTCCTTCTCATTTCTGATTTTGTTTATTTAGGTCTTCTCTTTTCTAGCTTAGTCTAGCTAGAGGTGTTTTAATTTTATTTATCTTTTTGAAGAACCAACTTTTTTTTTCTTAATCCTTTGTATTTTTTTTTTTTTTTTACAGTCTTTAGTTCATTTAGTTCTCTGATCTTAACTGCTTCTGCTCATTTGGGGTTTGGTTTGTTCTTGCTCTTTCACTTTCTTGGGGTGCATCTTTAGATTGTTTACTTGGAATCTTTCTACTTTTGATGTAGGCATTTATTGCTCTTAGTTTTCCTCTTAGTAGTACTTTTGTTGTACATATCCAACAGGTTTTGGTGTGTTGTGTTTCTGTTTTCATTTCTTTCAAGAAATTTTTTTATTTCCATCTTAATTTCTTCATTGATCCAATGGTAGTTCAAAAGCATATTGTTTGATTTCCATGTATTCATAAAGTTTCTAAAGTTCTTGGTGTTGATTCATAGTTTTATTCCATTGTTGTCTGAGAAGATATTTGATATGATTTCTGTTTTTTAAAAATTTGTTGAGATTTGTTTTGTGGTCGAACATATGGTCTGTCCTGCAGAATGTTCCGTGTGCTGATGAGAAGAATGTCTATTCTGTAGTTAAAATGCTCTGTAAATGTCTCTTTGGTTTATTTGCTCTAGGGTCCAGTTTAAATTCAATTATTTCTTTTTCTTTTTCTTTTTCTTTTTTTTTTTTTTTTTGAGACAGTTTCACTCTTGTTGCCCAGGCTGGAGTGCAATGGCGTGATCGTGGCTCACTGCAACCTCCATCTCCCGGGTTCCAGTGATTCTGCTGCCTCAGCCTCCTAAGTAGCTGGGATTATAGGCATGCACCACCTAATTTTGTATTTTTTAGTAGAGATGGGGTTTCTCCATGTTGGTCAGGCTGGTCTTGAACTCCCGACCTCAGGTGATCCACCTGCCTCAGCTTCCCAAAGTGCCGGGATTACAGGCGTGAGCCACTGCTCCCGGCCTTCAGTATTTCTTTATTGATTTTCTCCCGAGGTTTATTTGCTCTAGGGTCCAGTTTAAATTCAGTATTTCTTTATTGATTTTCTCCTGAGATGATCTGCCTTAAGCTAAGTGTGGAGTTTTGAAGTTCCCAGCTTTTATTGTAGTGGAGTCTGCCTTTAGATCTAGTAATATTTACTTTGTGAGTCTCAGTGCCCCAGTTTTGGGTGCATACATATTTAGAATTGTTATATCCTCTTGCTGGATTGATCCCTTTGTCATTATATAGTTACCTTCTTTGTCTCTTTTTACTGTTTTGACTTAATGTCTGTTTTTTATTTGATACAAGTATAGCTTATATCAAAGCTCCTGTTTGCTTTTGGTTTCTAGTTGAATGGAGTGTTTTTTCCATCCCTTTATTTTGAGTCTATACGTGTCTTTGCAGGAAAAGTGGGTTTCTTGTAGGCAGCGTAGAGTTGGATCATGTTTCTTTATCCATTCAGCCAGTCTGTGTTTTAAGTGCAAAATTTAACCCATTTACATTCAAGATTATTGCTATGTCATATTTTGTTATTGTCATATTGTTAATTGTTTTCTGATTGCTTTGTATATTTGTTCCTTTTTTTCTCATTGTCATTGTGGTTTAGTGTTATAGTGGTACCATTTGAGTCCTTCCTCATTTGCATATTTAACTTACCAGTGAGTTTTATACTTTAGTGCACTTTAATGATGGTAAATGTTGTCTTTTCTCTTACAAGTTTAGGACTCCCTTGAGCATTTTATATAGGGCTGGTCTAGTGGTGGTAAATTCCCTCAGCATTTGCTTCTCTAGAAAAGACTTTATTTCTCCTTCATTTGTGAAGGATAATTTTGCTGCATGTAATATCATTGCATGGCATTTTTTTTCTTTCAGCACTTTGAATATTTCATCCCATTCTCTCCTGGCCTATATGGTTTCTGTTGAGAATTCTGCTGTTAGTCTGATGAGGGTTCTTTTATAGGTGCCTCTGCTTTTCTCTTGCTGTTTTTAGTATACTCTCTTTTGTTTTGGCTTTAGATAGTTTTGACTATAATGTGTGCTGTGAACAAGACCTTTTTGTACTATATCTGTTTGGGGATCTTTGGGTTACCTGGATCTGGATGTCTAGGTCTCTTGCTAGACTTGGATATTTTTCATCTAATATTTAATTAAATAGGTTTTCTAACCCTTTCATTCTCTGTTTGCCCTCAGGGACACTGATAATTCAAATATTCTGTCACTTTTTGTCGTTACAAATGTCGTGAAGGCTTTTCTCTTTGACTGACTGATTGTAACAGTCTCACTCTTGCCCAGGCTGGAGTGTAGTAGCATGAACATGGCTCACTTAAGTCTTGACCTTCTGGACTCAAGAGATTCTCCTGCCTCATCCTCCTGTGTAGCTGGAGCTACCATGCCCAGCTAACTTTTTATTGAGGCAGGGTCTCACTTTACTGCCCAGGCTGACCTTGACCTCCTGGGCTTAAGCAATCTTCCTACCTTGGCCTCCCAAAGTGCTGGGATTATGGCCATGAGCCACTGTGCCCGGCCTTCTTTTTAATTCATTTCTTTTTTGTCTGACTAGATTATTTCAGAAGACCTGTCTTTTAAGTTCTGAGATTCTTTCTTCTGCTTGATGTAGTAGTCCATTGTTAAAGTTTTCAAATGTGTTTTGTATTTCATTCAATTAATTCTTTTGTTCCAAAATTTGTTTGGTGCTTTTTTTTTTTTTTTTTTTTTTTTGAGACAGAGTTTTGCTCTTGTTTCCCAGGCTAAAGTGCAATGGTGCAATCTTGGCTCATGCAGCTGCCACCTCTCAGGTTCAAGTGATGGTTCTGCCTCAGCCTCCCAGGTAGCTGGGATTACAGGCATGCACCACCATGCCCAGGTAATTTTGTATTTTTAGTAGAGTCAGAGTTTCACCATGTTGGTCAGGCTGGTCTCAAAATCCTGACCTCAGGTGATCCACCCACCTTGGCATCCCAAAGTGCTGGGATTACAAGCATGAGCCACTGTACCTGGCGTCTGTTTGGTGCTTTCAAAAAAAACCTCTCTCTTTGGTAAATTTCTCATTCATATCCTGATTTTTTTTTTTTCTATTCTCTCTGTATTGTTTATCTTGTATCTCACTAAGTTTCTTTAAATCAGTAATTTGAATTCTTTATCTAGGCTTTTGTGAATTTTTTATTGGAATCTGTTGCTGGAGAATTACTGTGCTTCTTTGGAGGCATCATATTTCCTTGCTCTTTCTTGTTTCCTATGTCTTTATGTTAATATCTATACATGTTTCCTATGTCTTTATGTTAATATCTATACATCTGGTATAATAGTTGCTTCTTTCTTTTTTTTAAGACAGAGTCTCACTCTATCACCCAGGCTGGAGTGCAGTGGTGTGATGGCTTGCTGCAACCTCCGCCTCCCAGGTTCAAGTGATTCTCATGCCTCAGCCTCCTGAGTAGCTGAGATTACAGGTGTGCACCACCACACTCAGCTAATTTTTGTATTTTTAGTAGAGATGGGTTTTGCCATGTTGGCCAGACTGGTCTCAAACTCCTGGCCTCAAGCAATCTGCCTACCTGGGCCTCCCAAAGTGCTGGGATTATAGGTGTGAGCCACTGTGCCCACCCTCAATTTTTTGACATTACTTTTGTAGGGGAAGTCCTTTTTCTGAAGATGTGTCTATGGTGTTGGTTGAGTAGGGCACTTTGATTTTGATTTGGGGCGCATGCAGTAGGATATATTTCTTCCACTGTAAACAGCTTCAGTGGTATCTGTGATTTCCCTCGTGGCATAGAGTATGGTTATTAGTGGAGGCTATGGGAAAGTTGTTGGGGAGTAGGATGCCAGATGGGCCACTCTTCAGTCCCTAGTGGTGGCAATGGTGGGCTGGGCATGCCTGTCCTTGGGTCTTTGGGCAGCTTACGCTGGCACCAGTGTCAGTGAATCCAGACAGACTGATGCTTGGGCCTCCAGGGGGCTCGCTCAGATGCTGGTAATGGCAGCTGTGGTCTGGGTACCCAGGCAGGTTCTCAGGCCCCTTGGCAGCTGATGTGATGTGGGTGATGGCAGTAGCAGTGGTGGAGCAACCCAGATGGTTCATGCTAGTGCTGGTGGTAGCTATAAGAGGTTGGACGGGCCAGTCTCTTGGCCTGCTGGTGGTATGTGCAGGTGGTTGCCAATTGTGGTGGTATCGGCAGGTTGCGTCAGCACAACTTCAGACCCCAAGAGGAGTATTCATATGCTAATGGTGGTGGACTGGGCCAGACAACTTCCAGGCACCTGAACGGCATGCTCAATTACTGAATCAGCTCTATCATAATCTTACGGGACCACCATCATATATGCAGTCCGTCATTGACTGAAACACTTTTATGTGGTAGATGACTGTACTTATTAAGTGAACTGGAAGGATATGAGGTGGTGGTCCTAGGCTGGAATGGGGTATGTTGCAGTTACTTGTAATGACAAACCTTAGGTTGTGGATATGTAGATGGGAGATGGAGGAGGAAGAATGGCAAGCCGACTGAATATGGAGTCAGACCACAGTGTTTAATGGATCTTTTGTGTGCATGTTGAAATTGTCACAAATGATGGTGGAAGTAGTTAGTGGGTGTGGAAAGGACAATGAGGTAGTACAGGAATTAAATCTTCAAGGAATGCTTCTGGATAATGAGTTTAATCCAGAAACTCATTGGACTAAATGAATTTTGTCCATGGCTTCAAAGGAGTTTTTGAGGACTTAGAGGAAAAATTGTTTAGAAGTGGCAGTGCTGGCTCATACCTGTAATCCCAGTACTTTGGGATGCTGAGGCAGGAGAAACATGTGAGCTCAGGAGTTTGAGACCAGTCTGGGCAACAAAGTAAGAACGCCATCTCGAAAAAAAATTAAAAACTAGCCAAATATGGTGGTGCACGCCTTTAGTCCCAGCTGCTCTGGAGGCTGAGGTCGAAGATCATTTGATCCCAGGGGGTTGGGGCTCCAATGAGCCATGATTGAGCCACTGCACTGCAGCTTGGGTGACAGAGTGAGACCTTGTCTTTAAAAAAAAAAAAAAAGAAGAAGAAGAAGAAGTGGCAATACTGTAACAGAGGAGACTTAGCCCACCACCAGACACCATGGTATTTGGGACATAGGAGAAAGAAAAAACAGACTCCATTGAAAGGGCTCCAAGGGAAGAAGGTTGTGGAGGTAAGTATGATTAGAGAGAGAGTAAAAAGCTGAATAAGAACATTCAGACAAGAGGCAGTGCCTAAATTCCAGCAGGCCCCAAAGAAGGTTGGGAAGGGAGCTATATTGAGTTAGATTAGGAGATACAGAGAGCTAATGAGAATTAACAGGCAGGCAGTGACAGCTGACTGGGGAAGTTTGGACGCCTAGTTGAGACTGAGGCACACGGTCAGTTGTAATGCATGACAGGTTAAGTCCCAAAGTCCAGATGAGTAATGAGACCTCGACCAGAAATACAGGGTAAGAAAGAGGGGCTCAAATGTGAGATGTTTTCAGAAATGGAGTTGGCAGATGGAGGTAACTAGCTGAATGCAGGGATGGCTGCAGAATGTTGATGCAGATACTGGCATTCGCTGGAATAAAAACATGCATAAAGAAGAGAGGAGTCTGATAGCTCAGTTGAGATACATGGAGTTTGAGGACCTATGGGGGCATCCATGGGGAGTGTGCCGGAAGCTAAGGAGGGAGGCATAGGCCGAGGCAGAGTGACACTCATCAGGTAGCTATTGGAAGCTGTGATCATGGGTAAAATCATATCACTTTAGGGGCATTTGTGGAGAGATGAAGATGGAGACACAAACTTTTGGAACAAGGTCAAGGACATAGAAGCGATGGCTAGAAAAAAGGTGTGGCAAATCCAGAAAGGGGGCATCACAGAAAACTGGGGAGCAAAATAGGAAATGGCTCACAGCATCAAAGCCAATAGGTCCCAGAAGGTAGGGGTTGAAAAGTGTTTACTGGCCTTAGCAACCAGGAGATGACTGGTGAGAGGAGTGGAATGCAGAGGCAACCCTCAGACTGCAGCAGGTGAGGGGTGCATAGGGCAGCTACAGTGCACCTGCTGCTCCCACAGCCTTCCGCATCTCCACAATGGCTGGTCCATCCTTAACAGGTCTGTGCCAAAACCCTCAGTCATCCTTGACTTCTCACTTTCCCTCACATTCTACATCCAATGAGTCTGCAAATTCCATTGATTCTGACTTTGAAACAGCTAGAATCTGACCACTTACCTCTGACCACTTGGGTCCAGGCTGTGGTAGCCTCCCTGCTACCATCTTCCTACCCTAACACCTGTGTCAGGCCTTGAGACACCCTGCTCAAAATCCTTCAGAGACTTCCAGTCTCACTTTTGAGCAGAAGCCAGCATCCTCCAGGAGCCTCCACAATGTGCCCCCAACTGCCCCATGCCATCTACTCTCTCGCCTGGTTTCCTCCACCCAACCTCACAGGCTTCCTTTTCCTGGCACTCTCCCACCTCGAGGCATTCACACCTGCTGTTCCCTTCTGACTGGAAGAATGTTCTACTGGATAAGTAAGTGGTTTTCTCCCTCAGTTCTTTAGGTCCTTGATCAGCAGGGCCTCCCCTGCCTACCTGTTTAAGATGGCCACCCCTTCCCATGGCCAGCCCCCAATTCCTGGCCTTCCTGATTTTCCTCCATGGTGCATGTCATCAGCTGGCTGCATTAACTTGTTTGCTTACTATCTTCCTCTGATAGGAGGTAAGGTACATAAAGGTAGGAATTTCTGTCTGTTTTGTTCACTACTGCTATATCCCTGCAACTACAATGGGGCTAAAAGAGTACAGAACAAAAGCTCAATACGTATGCTGAAATTAATAATTATGAATGAACATGAAGAGGCTTGGCAGCTGAGTGAAGGAAACGAGGGCTGCTGCTAGAAAGGGACCGTGGAACCATGTCTTAGCCTGCTTGGGCTGCTGTAACAAATTACCATAGACTAAGTGGCTTAAGCAGTAGATATGTATTTCTCACGGTTCTGGAGACTGGCAAGTCCAGGTCAGGGTGACAGTAGATTTGGTTCTGGTGAGGGTCCTCTTCTGACATGGATTGCAGAACGCCACCTTCACCCCCTTCTCGTGGGGTCTTCACATGAGAGAATCTTGGAAAGCAACTCGAAGTAAGAAAACCTGAGTTCTAGTCCTGCCAGTGAAACTTCGTCTTAAGTCCTAACATTGATCACCTCCTTTACCAATACCAGAAGCCACTTGCCTCCGGACTCCAGGATGTGGGAGAAAATTAAACAACTAATTAAAAAAAAAAAAAGAAGTATAAATAGTACTCACTTCCTAAAGTTATCAGGATGAAACAAGAACCAATGAAATCACATTTTGTTAGTGCTCAGTAAGTCTTAGCAGGCCGGGTACAGTGGCTCATGCCTGTAATCTCAGCAATTTGAGAGGCTGAGACAGGAGGATCATTTGAGCCCAGGAGTTTGAGATCAGCCTGAGCAACACAGTGAGACCCAATCTCCTAAAAAAAATTTTTTTTTTGACTGGGCATGGTGGCTCACACCTGTAATCCAGCACTTTGGGAGACCAAGGCAGGTGGATCATGAGGTCAGGAGTTCGAGACCAGCCTGATCAACATGGAGAAACCCCGTCTCTACTAAAAATGCAAGTGGTGGCATTTACCTGTAATCCCAGCTATTCAGGAGGCTGAGGCAGGAGAATCACTTGAACCCAGGAGGCGAAGGTTGTGGTGAGCTGAGACCATGCCACTGCACTCCGGCCTGGGCGACAGAGCGAGACTCCGTCTCAAAAAAAAGAAAAAAAATATTTATTTTGCCGGGTGTAATGGCACATGCCTGTAGTCCCAGCTACTTGGGAGGCTGAGGCAGGAGGATGGCTTCAGCCTGGGAAGTCAAGGCTGCAGTGAACCAAGATTGCACCACTGTACTCCAGCCTGGGCAACAGGGTAAAACTCTGTCTCAAAGAAACAAATAAGTTTTCTGTTATTATTACGGGAATAATATAAGGATAAACTGAGATAATAGGTATAAAAGTTGTAAACTGTAAAAATGTAGTTGCCACAAGAAAGTGGCTTGTAGACGTCCAACTACAAGGAATGTAATTAACCAAGGGCCCAAGTTGCTTTGCTCTAAAATTTGCCACCTTATTTGCCCTGAGGCTCTGCTTACCAAATGCTCCCAAGCTGATGGCTGAGTGTGGCAGGGATTCTAAAACAAGCCTTTTCCTGGGAGACATGGGACTCACAGCTGACGTTGCCTCAAGGACTCCCCTGATGCTCATGCCAAGCTTTTCTTAGACTATGTGGTGATCTAGGATGCTTCCACCCAGCATCCTGGGCCGGGCTCTCATCACCGTGGGATGGCTCTCCCAGCTGCCTCTCCATTTTCTCTCACAAATATTTCCCTAATAAAATTCTTACATATTTAATCCCACTTAGGGGTCTACTGTTTGGAGGACCCAGACTATCATAAGAAGCATCATTTAAAAAGTAAGGAGGTTTGGTTCTGGTGAGGGTCCTCTTCTGACATGGATTGCAGAAAGCCACCTTCACCCCCTTCTCATGGGGTCCTCACATGAGAGAAACTTGGAAAGCAACTTGGAGTAAGAAAACCTGAATTCATAAGAAGCATCATTTAAAAAGTAAGCAGGTGTGAGCCACCATGCTTTTGGAAGCAATTTGGGAGGCTGAGGCAGGGCAAATCACTTGAGGTCAGAAGTTCGAGACCAGCCTGGTCAACATGGTGAAAACCCATCTCTACTAAAAATAGAAAAATTAGCTGGACGTGGTGGTGCACGCCTGTAGTTCCAGCTACTCGGGAGGCTGAGGCAGGAGAATTGCTTGAACCTGGGAAGCAGAGATTGCAGTGAGCTGAGATGGAGCAACTGCACTCCAGCCTGGGTGACAGAGCAAGACACTGTCTCAAAAAAAGATAAATAAAAATTAAAAAGTAAGAAGGCAAGAGGATTCTGGGAAGATGGATGAGTAGGAAGCAACAGCATTTTGCCCTGCCCCCACAACACGGACATTAGATACAGTGACAGAATCTGTTTGATGTAATTATTTTGGAGTCTGTTGAAGTCTTGTAACTTCCAGAGGAGCCATGGATGTGAAATTGCAGTTAATTCCAATCCATTTCAACTCCCAGCTCAGCTGCAGCTACCTATCCCCTTCTCCCCCAGCCCCATGGCAGGAAGCTGTGCATGTGTTCCAGGAGGACCCTGCAAACAGTTTGCAGGAGCCAGGGTGGACAATAAGGACCAAGTCCTCCAAATATCAGGGAACTGTGTTCTCATCACTGATCAAGGAGGTGCAGACACAGAGGTGAGCAGCCGCTGTTGCACCTCTCCTGCTATTGCAAACCCCTCCCCTCCAGCTGAAGCGGCTTCCAGGGAATCGAAAGGGACTTCTTATCATAATCTGGGTCCTTCCCCCTTCATTATCTTTTCCCCTCCTGGGATCCAGACATCGAAGACTAAAACCTCAAAAAGCATATACAGGGGAAATTAGAAAGTCACTGCACATCCCAGGGAAGAGTGCAGGGTACCAAAAGACCTGGAAATACCTGAAGTTAAACCTCATGCTGATCTTTGATATAGAGACAGCCAAAAGCAATACAAACAAACCAAAACCAGCACACCCTGGGCAAGGGGGAGAATCTGATTTCCAGAGTTAACATTATTAGACTCAAATGTTCAGTTTTCAATAAAAAAGAGTATAAGGATACAAAAAAAAAAAAAATGGGAAAGTTTGAACCGTTCATTGAAAGGAAAAAATAAACCAACAAAAACCATCCCTGAGAAAGACCACATAACCGATTTACTAGACAAAGACTTTATAATAACTGTCTTAAAGATGCTCAAAGAACTAAAAGAAATACATGGAGAAAGTCAAGAAAGTAATGTATGAAAAAAATGGAAATATCAAGTAGAGATAGAAAACCAAAAAACAGTCCGGGCGCAGTGGCTCATACCTGTAATCCCAGCACTTTGGGAGGCTGAGGCGGGCGGACCAAGTGAGGTTGGGAGTTCCCGACCAGCCTGACCAACATGGAGAAACCCCGTCTCTACTAAAAATACAAAATTAGCCGGACCTGGTGGTGCATTCCTGTAATCCTAGCTACTCGGGAGGGTGAGGCAGGAGAATTGCTTGAACCCAGGAGGCAGAGGTTGTGGTGAGCTAAGATCGTGCCATTGCACTCCAGCCTGGGCAAAAAAGGGTGAAACTCCATCTCAAAAAAAAAAAAAAAGAAAACCAAAAAACAAATTCTGGAGCTGAAAAGTACAATAACTGAAAGAAAAAACTGAGTAGCACCTGGGCATGGTGGCTCATGCCTGTAATCGTAGCACTTGACAGACTGAGGCAGGAGAGTCATGTGAGCCCAGAAGTTCAAGACCAGCCTGGGCAACGTAGGGAGACCCCATCTCCAGAGAAAGAAAAAAGAAAAAAATTGACTAGAGAAATTCAAAGGCAGACTTGAGCAGGCAGAAGGAAAAAGCAGATAATTTGAAGATAGGACAGTTACTAAGTCTGAGGAACAGAAAGGACAAAAGACTGAAGAGCAGTGAACAGAGCCCAAGGGACCTATGGGACACCTTCAAGCAAACCAACATAGATTGTGAGAATTCCAGAAGGAGAAGAAAAAGAATCACACTACTGCACTCCAGCCTGGGCAACAGAGCGAAACTCCATCCCCGCCCCACCCCAACAACAACAACAAAAAAGGAAAACCAAGAGGCAGAGAAAATATTTGAAGAAATAGCCAAAAGATACCCAAATTTAATGAAAGACATGAATATAAACATCCAAGAATCAGAGACTGGGTGCAGTGGCTCACGCCTGTAATCCAAGTACTTTGGGAGGCTGAGGTGGGCAGATTACCTGAGGTCAGGAGTTTGAGACCAGCCTGGCCAACATGGTGAAACCCCATCTCTACTAAAAATAAAAAAATTAGCCAGGCTTGGTGGTGCGTTCCTGTAATCCCAGCTACTTGGGAGGCTGAGGCAGGAGAATGGCTTGAACCCCGGAGGCGGAGGTTGCAGTGCGCGTGATTGTGCCACTACACTCCAGCCTGGGCAACAGAGCAAGACTCCATCTCAAAAAAAAAAAAAAAAAAAAAAAAATCCAAGAATCTCAATGAGCTTAAAGTAGAACGAACTGAAAGAGACCCATAGTGAGACACTTTATAATCAAACTGTCAAAAACTAAAGACAAAGAACCTGAAAGCAGCAAGAAAGAAGTGACTTGTCACATATAAGAAACCCTCAATAAGAATTATAGCAGATTTCTCACCAGAAACTTTGGATGCCAGAAGGTACTGAGCTGATATAATTAAAGTGCTAAAAAGGGAAAAGAAAACAACTGTCAATCAACAATCCTGGCTGGGCACGGTGGCTCATTCCTATAATCCCAATGCTTTGGGAGGCCAGCTGAGACAGGAGGATCACTTGAGTCCAGGAGTTCGAGACCAGCCTGGAAACATAGCAAGATCCTGGCCCTACAACAAATGTTTAAAACTTAGCTGGGCATGGTGGCACATGCCTATGGTTCCAGTTACTCAGGAGGCTCAGGTGGGAGCATCACTTGAGCCTGGGAGGTCGAGACTACAGTGAGCTGTGATTATGCCACTGCACTCTAACCCCGAGCAATACTGCAGCAAGACTGACTGTCTAAAAAAAAAAAAATGTTGGGGGGAAAGCAGGGGGTGGGGGTGTTTAAAAAATAGGTTGAAAATGAAAGGAAGGCTGGGCACAGTGGCATTTGCCTGTAGTTCCAGCTACTTGGGAGGTTGACGCAGGAGGATCACTTGAGCCCAGGATTTCAAATATAGCCTGGGCAACATCGTGAGACCCAGCCTCTAAACAAAACAAAACAGTGAAAGGATGAAAAAATATATTTCATGAAAATAGTAACCAGGTGGGGCACAGTGGCTCACGCCTGTAATCCCAGCACTTTGGGAGGCTGAGGCAGGCAGATCACCTGAGGTCAGGAGTTTAAGACCAGCCTGGCCAACATGGCAAAACCCCATCTCTACTAAAAATACAAAAACTAGCTGGGCATGGTGGTGGATACCTGTAATCCCAGCTACTTGGGAGGCTGAGGCAGGAGAATCACTTGAACCCAGGGGGCCGAGGTGGCAGTGAGCTGAGATTGCACCACTGCACTCCAGCCTGGGTGACAGAGTGAGACTGTCTCAAAAAAAGAAAAAAAAACCCACGAAAATGATAACAAAAGAAGTCAGGGGTGGCTATACTATATTCATTTAAGATAAAATAGACTTAAAATCAAAAACAGTTATGAGAGCCAAAGGACACTATATATGTATATATTAACAAAACACTTAATATAGCAAAAGATATAACAATTATGAACACTTAGGTACCTAATAACATCATCAAAATAGATGAAGCAAACATTGACAGAGTTGAAGGGAGAAACACTTCTAGAATGATAAAGTCTTCAATTTTCCACTTGCAGTAATGAATAGAACTAGAGAGAAGATAAGTAAGAAAATAGAGGACTTGAACAACATAATACACCAACTAGATCTAACATACGTTCCAAACACTCTACACAATGACAGTGAAATACACATTCTTCTCAGGTGCACATGGGATATTATTCAGGATAGATCATAGGTTAGGCTAAAACTTAAGCTTCAATAAACTAAAAATGATAGCTATCATATCAAGTGTCTTCTCTGACCACAAAGTATGAAGTTAGAAAGAAATAATAGAAGAAAAACTAGAAAAATTACAAATTCGTAGAAATTAAACAATATGAGTGTATTGTTTAGTAAGAACCAGTGGATCAAATAAGTCACAAGGGAAATCAGAAAATCCTTGGAGAAGCCAGGCACATGTTTCACCTCTGCAATCCCAGCACTTTGGGAGTCAGAGGCAGGAGGATCGCTTAAGCCTAGGAGTTTGAGATCAGCCTGGGCAACATAGTGAGACCCCATTACTACAAAAAATAAAAAAAATTAGCCAGGCATGATTGCACACACCTGTAGTCACAACTAGTTGGGAGGCTGAGGTGAGAGGATTACTTACACCTGGGAGGGCCGGCTGCAGTGGCTCACGCCTTTAATCCCAGCACTTTAAGAGGCCAAGGCAGGCAGATCACATGAGGTCAGGAGTTTGAGACCAGCCTGGCCAACATAGTGAAACCCCATCTCTACTAAAAATACAAAAATTAGCCAGGCGTAGTGGTGTGCACCTGTAATCCCAGCTACTAGGGAGGCTGAGGCAGGAGAATCGCTTGAACCTGGGAGGCGGAGGTTGCAGTTAGCCAAGATCATACCGTTGCACTCCAGCCTGGGCAACAAGAGGGAGACCCCATCTCAAAAAAAAAGCCTGGGAGGTCAAGGCTGCAGTAAGCCACAGTCATGCAGCTGCACTCCAGCCTGGGTGACAGAGCAAGACCCTGTCTCAAAAAAGAGAAAAGAAAATACTTACAGATAAATGAAAAACAAAAACTCAACATACCAAAACTTATGAAAACCAGTGAGAGCAATGCTAAAGGAGATATTTATAGCCATAAAAAAACACATTAAAAAACAACAGGAAAGATCTCAAATCAACTACCTAATTTTGCAATTTAGAGAACTAGAAAAAGAAGACAAATTAAACTCAAAGCTAGCAGAAGGAAAGAAACAATAAAGATTAGAGTGGAGATAGGCTGGTTACGGTGGCTCACGCCTGTAATCCCACCACTTTGGGGAGACAGAAGTGGGTGGATGGCTTGAGCTCAGGAGTTTGAGACCAGCCTGGGCAACATGATGAAAACCTCGCCTCTACAAAAATTACAAAAATTACAAAACTTAGCCAGGCATTGTAGCCAGGCAGTGTGCACCTGTAGTCCCAGCTACTCAGGAGGCTGAGATGGGAGGATCGCATGAGCCCGGGAAGTCAAGGCTGCAGTGAGCCAAGATTTCACCACCGCACTCTATCCTGGTCCACAAAGCAAGACCCTGTCTTAAAAAAAAAAAAAAAAGAAAAAGAAAAAAGAAAAGAAAAGAAAAATGCAAAGAATGCATAAAATGAATTAGCTCTCTAAAAGATGGGAATATAAAACGATACAACTACTTTGGAAAAATAGTTTGGCATTCTCTTAAAAATCTAAACATTCTCCCTGCCATTCCACTCTTAGGAATATACCCAAATGAAATGAAAGCATTTGCCCACATAAAGGCTTGTATATATTGTAGCCACTTTAATTGTAATAATAGCTCCAAACTGGAAATAACTCAAATATTTATCAAAAGATGAATGTATAGGTTCATACAATGGGATATTACTTAGTGATAAAGAATAAACACACAACAAAAAGGCCAAATATCGAAATAATTATCTGAGTGAAAGAAGCCAGACCATAAAAAGTATGTAGTCTATGATGCCATTTATATCAAGTAGTAGAAAATGCAAACTAGTTTATAGCAATAGAAACACGGCCGGGTGCGGTGGCTCACATCTGTAATCCCAGCACTTTGGGAATCTGAGGCAGGTGGATCACTTGACGTCAGGAGTTCAAGACCAGCCTGACCATGATGGCAAAACCCCATCTCTACTAAAAATACAAAACTAGCCAGGCATAGTGATGTGCGCCTGTAATCCCAGCTACTCAGGAGGCTGAGGCAGGAGAATCGCTCGAACCCGGGAGGTGGAGGTTGCAGTGAGCTGAGATCCTACCACTATACTGCAGCCTGGGCAACAGAGTGAGGCTCCATCTCAGAATAATCATACAGGCCATTTAAGGAGAATTTGTCATTTGTATATCACTTTCTTTCCCATTTTTGTAAACATTGCTTAAAGTAGGCTTCATGTGCTCATTATACAATTTTTGAAATACATATTTACTTTTAAAACTCTCAAGTAATAAGTTGATATAATTTTAAACCAATTTTGTGATATGTTAATATCTAGTAATTCTTTTGTTAATTTGGATTGTAATGAACAACCGTGTCACAGAAGAGAAAATAATAAACAATAATGTTCTACTTGTGCAAGAATTTTGAAATGCATCCTGTGGTTACATGACGGCATTTTGAAAAGATTACTCTTGACCTCCACTTTTGGTAATGTTGGAACAGCTCTTCTGCTGAAGACAGCTAAGAAAACTATACAAAATACTTTAAAAAAATCTTTCTAGATGCAAAATATACAAAAATCCTGAGAGATTTCCAGGCTTGGGTCCAGGAGAACATAGTAATGTAGGAAAGTGAGTCTGATGCTCAGGATTGCTTTTGCCCTAGAATTATTTGCTAATCTCTTAGAGGCAACGGAGAGACTGAGTGTTGATTTGGAAGCACAAGTGTGTGCTTATCTGGGAGAGGCAATTGTACAGTGATAGAGGAAAACATCTAGACACAGTCTGGTAACCTTTATTAGACTACCCAATGCTTTGAGTTGGGGACCCTGAATGAATGTGCCATAGTGGTACCTTAACCTGACACTCACGTGGATTGTAACCTGACTGAAGACCCAGAAATCTTTAGTCCTGAACTTAGATAGAAGTGATTCTGGATGGCTGGTGCCCTTAGGCACCTGGCCAAAGAAAATAAAATATTACTAAAGGAAAATAATGCAATCCTAGGCTCAAAAAATATTGAAAATTAGTCAGGTGTGGTGGTGTGTGCTTTTAGTCCCAGTCATTTGGGAGGATAAGATGGGAGGATGGCTTGAGCCCAGGAGGTCGAGGCTGCGGTGAGCCAAAATCACACCACTCCTCTCTAGCCTGAGCCACAGGGAAAGACTTTGTCTCAAAAAAAAAAAGAAAAAAAAAAAGAATAAAGACAGGATCTCGCTCTGTCACCCAGGCTAGAGTGTAGTGACAATCATATCTCATTGCAGCCTTGAACTCCTGAGTTAAAGTGAGCCTCTGACCTCAGCCTCCCAAGTAGCTGGGACTACAGGCATGTACCACCACTCCTCGCTACTTCTTTTTTTCTCTCTTCTTCTTCTCCTTCTCCTTCTTCTTCTTCTTCTTTTTTTTTTTTTTTAAGTGATGGGGTCTCTCTATGTTGTCCAGGCTGGTCTCAAACTCCCGGCCTCAAGTGATCCTCCTGCTTCAGTCTCCCAAAGTGCGGGGCTTACAGGCATGAGCCACCATGCCCAGCCTGCATTTGCTTCTGTTGAGCACACAGGGACATCACCAGCCCACAAACAATTTTTCAAAATTTTGAATAGCTTAACTTTTTGGAGGCCACTCAGGTGATGTGAATTTGGGCTTCACATCCACAAGCAAGTTGGCTTATGGTTACAACTTGTCAAGGATTTTCCCTACCTCTGCCCTGGGGTGAGTGTGAGGCAAGAGTAACTCCGCCTTACACCTTTTTTTTTTTTTTTTTTTTTGAGACGGAGTTTCGCTTTTGTTGCCCAGGCTGGGGTGCAATGGCACAATCTAGGCTCACCGCAACCTTCGCTTCCTGGGTTCAAGCGATTCTCCTGCCTCAGCCCCCGAGTAGCTGGGATTATAGGCATGCACCACCACGCCTGGATAATTTTGTATTTTGAGTAGAGATGGGGTTTCTCCATGTATGTCAGAATGGTTTCGAACTCCTGACCTCAGGTGATCCGCCCAACTTGGCCTCCCAAAGTGCTGGGATTACAGGCCTGAGCCACCATGCCCAGCTTTTACTTTTAATCTTGAAATAATTTCAAACAGAGAGAAAAGTTGCCAGAACAGTTCAAAGAATTCCCGTACGTCCTTCACTTAGATTGTTCGATTAGTATTATACTGCAAATATTTCATATAACTCTTCTTGTGCATCTCTGCCTATTTTTTTTCTGATGCCTCTTTATCCTCTTATATTTCCTAAAAAAACAAGGACACTGTTCTACAAAACCACAGGGTAACTGTCAAGCTCAGGACATTAACTTTGCTGTTATACTACCATCTAAACCACAGCTATCATTCCAGTTTCACTGGTCATCCCAACATGTCCTTTATAGGTCCAGAATCCAATCCAGGATGACTCACCGCATTTTGCTGTAATATCTCCTCAGTCTTTCCCTGTGGTTCTTAGCTTTGACAGTTTTGAAGGGTACAGGCCAGTGATTTTATAAAACAGTCCTAATTGTGTTTTTCTGTCTCTTCATGATTGATTCGGGTTATGCACCTATAGCAGGAATATCGTGCAAATGACGCTGTGCTGTGTTCTTCTCCATGCACTCCAGCAAGGGGCATCTGTTTCGATTTGTCCCATTCCTGGTGGTAACTCTTATCACTTGATTAAGATATGTGTTGGCCAGGCCTGGTGGCTCACACCTGTAATCCCAGGACTTCGGGAGGCCGAGGCGGGCAGATCACCTGAGGTCGGGAGTTCGAGACCAGCCTGACCAACATGGAGAAACCCTGTCTCTACTAAAAATATGAAATTATCTGGGCGTGGTGGCACATGCCTGTAATCCCAGCTACTCAAGAATCTGAGGCAGGAAAATTGCTTGAACCTGGGAGGCAGAGGTTGCGGTGAGCCGAGATCACGCAATTGCACTCCAGCCTGGGCAACGAGAGTGAAACTCTGTCTTAAAAAAAAAAGATATGTCTGCTATGTTTCATCACTATAAAGTCATGATTTTTACTTATTTGTTAATAAGTTATTCATATAGTCATTTTACTGTATGGTAGAACTTTTTCTTTTCCCCCACTTTTTCAAATTGGTAAGGACTAGTAGATTCTTATTTGTATCCAGTGAGTTGAAACCCATTATTCATTATTATTATTTATTTTGATGCTCAAATTGTCCCAGATAAAGCAAGTGGGACCACCTTTAATCCAGCTTCTGGATCCTTTAGACATACTATTATCATTCTTGAGCACTTTTTGCTTCTGGAATACCAAGATGCTCCAAGTTTCTTTTGTACTTTCTCTACTCCAGTTCTGAAATCAGTCATTTTTCCTTGGAGCCTGATAACTTTTAGTGGAGAATGGTATTCAGAAACCAAGCTATGGCTTAGTGGCTTAGGTGTGCCCATTGCTACTGGGGTATCTTTACTGCTAGGCCTTCCTAGGGGGTACGGCTCATAGATACATGCATGTATATGCATCACACGTGCACACACACACACACACACACCCCTGTATTTATTTCATTATGTATCTACATATGTTAAAAACCACAAGTTCATCCAGATGCCCCCAATTTGAATCCAACACCACAGAATTTACTCTAGTTTTCCCCCTTTCCATCTTTGGAAGCCTGGCTCCCATTTTCTTCAGTATATTTACATGTTTGTTTAATCCCCTTATATGTAACTAATCTCCAGCCATGCCAGCCAACCACTCCTCAGCGTTGTGGTGACCTCGTGGGCCACCATGTGGCTGAGAGGGAGAGGAAAAGCTCCTGAGGCTTTGACTTGGTGATTCCATAGGATCCTTGTCAGCTCTTTGATGCCTTGAAGAATTTTTTACACTTCACCCATTTTTAGTTGTTTTCAACAGGAGGGTTGGCCAGAATGAAATTGCCTGCAGTATTTTCATAAGCTGAACAAAATATATTTTTATGTGTTTGATGAGAAGAAAAAATTGGGAAGTACTACTTTGGGTGTTGCCTGTCTTCATTTGAAATTTTGCCTGTATCTATTTTGTTTTGTTTTGTTTTGACACAGAGTCTCGCTCTGTCACCCAGGCTGGAATGCAATGTCATGATCTCAGCTAACTGCAACCTCCGCCTCCCAGGTTCCAACAATTCTCCTGCCTCAGCCTTCCGAGCAGCTGGGATTATAGCCACCTGCCAGCATGCCTGGCTAATTTTCGTATTTTCAATAGAGACGAGGTTTCACTACGTTGGCCAGGCTGGTCTCGAACTCCTGACCTCAGGTGATCCACCCGCCTTGGCCTCCCAAAGTGCTGGGATTACAGGTGCACACCACCACACCTGGCTAACTTTTGTTTTTTAAATAAATGTTTTTAAATTTTAAATAACTGAAACAGGGTTGTTGCACAGGCTAGTCTCAAACTTCTGGCCTCAAACAATCCTCTTACCTCGGCCTCCCAAAGTGCTGGGATTACAGGTGTGAGCCACCCACCTGGCCTGGATCATGCTTAGTTGTAGCTCCTCATAATTTGCCAGCTCTAGACAAAAATCATAAAATGAACCACTTTCAATATACCTAATATGCAAATGATGGAGGAAAACAGGATAAGGTCCGTTGAAACTCTCCCCTCAAAAAGGAGAAGCACCACACAGCTCTCACCAGCTGCATCAGTGTTTCTCAAACTTCACTGTGTCTCAATCACCTGGAGAGCTTGTTAAAATGCCACGTCTGAGTCACGGGGTCTGGGGCGGGGCCTGCAAATCTGCATTTCTAATGATTCCAGGTGATGCGTTGCTGCCATCTGAGGACTGTGCTTTGAGTAGCAAATCTCTGGGGTGTCCATCATTCTTACTCCCCTGGTCAGGAGGATTCCATTACGTGATAAAACCAGCAAACCTTAGAGGTATTTTTAAACTTTTTATTTTTTTAATTTATGAACATACACAAGGAGAACCCGTAAGTACCACTGGGATTCACCAATCTTTTTTTATAACTTTCGCTGCCTCTGAACTTTTTCTTTGTTATTTGAAAGCAAATGCAACCATTATATCATTTCAGCATGCACCTCTACCAGATAAGAATAATAAGAAACAAACAAACAAAAAAACAGTATCATTACCACACAAAACTAACAATACTTGTAACACAAAATTAACAATAACTCCTTGATAATCTGTTTTTTTTTTTTTTTTTTTTTTGAGACGGAGTCTCACTCTGTTGCCCAGACTGGAGTGCAGTGGTACGATCTCGGCTCACTGCAAGCTCCTCCTCCCGGGTTCACGCCATTCTCCTGCCTCAGCCTCCCAAGTAGCTGGGACTACAGGCGCCCACCACCTCGCCCAGCTAATTTTTTGTGTTTTTAGTAGAGACGGGGTTTCACCGTGTTAGCCAGGATGGTCGATCTCCTGACCTCGTGATCCGCCCACCTCGGCCTCCCAAAGTGCTGGGATTACAGGTGTGAGCCATCGCGCCCGGCAATAACTCCTTCATAATCTAATAGTCAGTCCATAGGCTGTATTCTCAGCTGCACGGTTTTTGAGCCTCTTCCCAAGCAGTAGCTGATTTTCCTGGTCAGCTCCTCCGGTGGCTCAGGTTCACTCCTTTTTGCTGAACACCTTATGTTGCTGTGCTCCTTGGCCCTGGGGCTGAGTACATGGGTATATTCATCCTACAACTGTATTTTATGACCTGCCAATTTCCTTCTCGGGGTGAGGGGACTCTGTTTGCTAGTACACAATGCTCTAGAATAAGGCAAAAGCTTTAGAATCATGCCTTTTGAGTCTGAGCCCTACCTTCCTGGGTCTCTCCCCAGTCCTGTAGCCTTAAGGTTAGGACAGTAAACAACAGCCTGGACATGAAGCCTGGATTATCGGCCCTGCCTCTGGTTGGCAGCTCAGGTGGCCTTGTAGATATGGGAGTGGGTTTGCTTCAGGAGAAGCCTGTGGGACCAGGCATCTCAAAGTCTTTTAGCTTCAAATTCCTCTAGTTTCTTCCCAGATATCTTCCCATTGCCAGGATCTCACAACATTTTAAATCAGTGTATTAATTGGTTGTTCAATTCAGTGAGGTGTGTGGTTCTCTGACCCTCTGCCTCTCCAATCCCTGGCTATAGGCAGAAAGGGCTTCCCCTAACAAAGGAACAGACTGAAGCTTGTTCCTACTCTGCCGTCAGGCACCCCCTCCAGCGCCCCCACCGCCCCCCGCCACTTGCACGTATCTTGTCTCTCTTGCAGTCTGTCCCTGAAACCCACAAGAAGGAGCCAGCACACTCTATCCCAGCATTCTCCATTGGACCCTGAAGCTCAAGAGAGAATGACATGTGGTTTCCTGGCCAGCTGCTTCATGACCAAATAGCAAGGATTGCCCAACACCCAGCCTAGAATAGGAGGATGATCCCATCCCTGCTCCGCTGGCACCATACAACAGGACTCTGCAAGGCTGCGCTGAGTTTCCAGGTTCCAAATCCTGTTAGGCAGGGCTCTTCTGGCTGTGTGGGACAGGACTCAAACTCAATGTTTTTTCAGCCGAAAGGGGAATTGACTGGAAAGATGTGGGCATGTCACAGAACAGCCTGGTATCGGGAAAGGCAGGAGTGAGCTGGGGCTTCCTCTACCCATCTCTTTTTTTTCTTCTTCTTCTTCTTCTTTTTTTTTTCTTTTGAGATGGAGTCTCGCTCTGTCGCCCAGCCTGGAGTGCAGTGGCGTGATCTCGGCTCACTGCAACCTCCACCTCCCGAGTTCAAGCGATTTTCCTGCCTTAGCCTCCCAAGTAGCTGAGATTACAGGTGCCCACCACCACAGCTAGCTAATTTTTGTATTTTTAGTAGAGACAGGGTTTCACCATGTCGGCCAGGCTGGTCTCGAACTCCTGACCTCAGGTATCTACCCACCTTGGCCTCCCAAAGTGCTGGGATTACTAGCATGAGCCACCACGCCTGGACTCCACCTCTTTTCTTGTGGGTTCTTTTCTCCGTCTGCGGGCCTCACAGAGACCTGGGCTTGAGGCCTCATAGAGGAGCCCTCAGTGCTGACCACACACTACAGTCCCCTGAGGAGCTACCTGACCTCTGATGGCAGGTCCACCTAGACCAATGAAATCAGAGTGTCTGCGGTTGGAGCCTGGGCGTCGCCCCCAGGTGACTCGAATGTGCACTCAGGGTTGGGAACCATTGCACTGTAGCTTCAAGCACCCAGAGGAAAACTCTTGCAGTTATCATTCATGATTAGGGGGGCAGGACTCTGGGGAGCCTATTTAGGGTCGGGTGGCCACACCCTCTGACCAGAGACTGGACAAGCTCCTGTGGTGCCCCGGTGGATGTGCAGGGCCGGCCAGGCCAGGCGCTGAGGGGTCAGTCCCCCAGCAGCTCCCTGCCATTTGTGTCATTCCTCCTGCCCCTGCCCTCGACTGCAGTGTACATGGCAGTCATCTCATCCGACTTGGTTTCCATCACTTTCCCTCTCAGAGTCAAGCTCGAAGGAGAAGCCGAGCGGCATTCTTGAGATCTGGGGACTTGGTGGGAGATGTGGTCACAAGGCAGGTGGTGGAGGAGGCCAGAATGGGGCTGGCCAAGGAAGGTGCATAGCAGGGAAGGGGAGGTTCTGTGAGGGATGCTCTCCCCAGAAGCCTGCTATGCAGTGGCCAAAGAGACTTGGATACACCGGAGAGGGTTTGGAGTGGGAGAGGTCTGAGCATGAGGGGCGGGGCTGGCACACTTTGGTTCGGGGAGATGTAGGACAAAGGACTCTGGCCTTGGGACTGACCTGGGCTGGTTTCCCTACATTCCTCTCCAGCCCTTCCCCCTCTATACTAAGTGGGGATGGTACCTGGACTTCAAGACCAAAAGCCCTTCTAACTCTGACAGTACTGCTAGGTGCAGCAAGCAGTTCCAGCCACAGTCTCTGGGCAGCCTCAGGCTGTCCCCTCCCCACTCTGGTTCTAGGAAAAGACCTTGGACCTCAGCTGGATGCTGGGGATCAGGAGAGGAGGAATGGTAGGTGTGGAAACAAGGGGCAGGATTCGGGGTGAGCAGAGCTGGGGGCTGCAGACCTTGCTCAGGACAGTCCTGATGCCCGCAAGCTCCTAACGCCCTCCCCACATTCCCTTTTCTACATAGGGAGCTCCTACACTGTGTTCCCTCATCTATCTCTGATCCCCAGCATCCAGCTGGAGGGCCTTCCAGGAACTGTCCCTTCCCTTAGGAGGTCTCTGGAGCACAGTAACAGGGGCAGGGTTTACTACCTTGGGGCCTCTTTCCACACCAGGGGCTCCGTGACCCAGGGGCCTGCTCCCAGAGCTGGGCCAGGCCTCAGGGGCAGCCTCCAGGAGTGGGTGGGGTCTCCCATCAAGGAGGACCTTGAGCCAAGGCCAAGGCCAGGCTTGGGAGGGGGTTCCCTAGACAGGCGGTAGGAGCCCTGAATTGTCTCCTGCTCAGCCTTGGATGTGCTGTGTAACCCACCCTGGACCTCTGTCTCCTCATCTTTCTGCCCAAGAGCCCCAGGGGTCAGCACTGACCACTCTGACCCAGGTCCCGTCCAAGCCACGCCGAGGACAGACTGAATGACACCATGATTGGGGCTGGATGTTCACTTCTCTTTCCAAAAAATATGAAACACAGAGTCTAGGTATGGCAGGGGACAGAGCCTGGCTGGGGACTGGACATTACACACCCAGGGGGCCCTTGGCGGAGGCGGGCAATTTAACAACTGGTCTGAAAGTCAAAAGAGAGAGAGCTGGTTAGTGGAGTGAGCTGTGGGGTCGGGGACAGGGGCTGTGCATTCAGGCCCGGACATGGGTACTGGCCAGCATGGCAAGACCTTGGCCCTCACAGCAGCCCTGCCTGGGGCCCATTCCCGGGGGCGGGGGCGCCATGGTCCGACCTAGCCATCTGTGTGGATAGCCCCCAGCCCTGGGTGCACTGGAAGAACCTGAGACCTAAACTCAGACCCTCCCTGTCCTCGTGTGAACGTTCAGCATCCCGGCACTGCCCTTGTGGGGTTGCTGTGAGGAGCCCATGGGACTGGGGAGGGTGAAGGTTTCTGCTCACCCCAAGGACCTGGGTACTAAGGTACTTCTTGGCCACTGCTGTAACTCCAGGGCCCAGCACGTAGCAGACACCCACGCGGCTCTTCAGTGAGTAAACAGCCGGGCTGGTGCCTGAGGGCCTGTCTCCAGGGATGCATGCTGGTGCCCACCAGGCTGTGCAGACAGGACCGTGCCTGGACCTGCATCCGTGTGTGTGCCTGGGGGCTGGGTCCTGCCTCTGGTCTCTCTGAGGATCTGGGTCTCGGATTGCAAGGTGGGTGCTTGAGTTGAGGACAAGCTACTCAGAGCACCTATGCCCATCCTATGGCCCAGTGGCCCTGCCCAGGGTGCTGCGAGGCTGGCTGGATGCTGGACGAGGGGGCCACCGGGCGGGGGGCTGGCCAGGGCAGGAGGAGCTCAGACGTACTCTCGGGCAGCAGCAGAGGGTCCAGGCCGATAGGGCTGCGGGCTGCTGTTGGGTCTCTCTGGCTCCGGGCACGTGCAGCAGAGGAAGGAGCCCCCCAGCACGGCCAGGCCAGCTGAGGCCCAGCCCACAAACAGGGCTGGGCCAAATTCATACCTGCAAGGGGTAGGGAGAATGGCATCAGGTGCGGCTGCTGCCTCAGGTTGTTCCCAGTCCCTGCCCTGGCAGAGGAAGGGCAGAGTGTGTGGAGCTGGAGGCTGGAGCCGCACGACCTCTTCCATGTGTCCAGATAAACTGAGGTGAATGCTCTTCCTTTCTGCCTCCCGCCAGCCCAGAAGATCCACATCACACAGGGTGACCCGGCCAGGGTGGGCGTGAAGGCCAGAGGCTTGGCCTCCAGCTCCTGCTCTGGGCAACCTTGGGCTCATTTCCTGATCTGGCCAGTGGAGGGGGCATGGGAGGGCCTGAGAGGTCTGCGCGGAAGGAGTGGGGCAATCCCTGCCATCTTTCTTCCCAGTCACAGTCGGGCCCACAGAACTCCCAGCCAGGACTGCTCCCGCTGCCCTCTGGAGAAGGCACTCTGGGCTCTCCACACCCAGGCCCTGCTGGCCAGTCCAGCCCCGATCCTGGGTCTCACTGCCTTAGTGCCTTTGCACAAGGCACCCCCTCCTGGGGCATCAAGCCCCCCAGCCCGCCACTCCTGTGCCTCCCCAGTTCCTTCTCTGCCTTCAGAGCCCAGTTCAGATGCCTCCTCCTCGTGGGGTCTTTCCTTGACATCCTCTGTGTTCACACTGCCCCTTGCGTGACTCCACTGCCATGCTTTCTTCAGGAGGCCTCAGCCCCTTGCTTGTCCGGCCCCCTGGGAAGCCCCTTGAGGGCAGACAGAGCCATTAGTGTCCCCAGGACCCAGCACAGGGCCTGGCAGCCCAAGTGGCATTGGGGACTGTTGAAGGGATCAGGGGCCGAGTCCTATCCTGACATGCCTAAGCTGGACCTTGCTTGGCAGATTTTGTGGCTGCAGCTGCCGCCCAGGGAACAAACCTTGTACCTGAGATCTCCTCCCTCCCCTCTCCACATCTCTGCCTCCTCCAGGGATCCCTCCCGATTGCAAGAGCCCAGGCATCTTTTCTCATCCTCTCTCCACTCCAAGGCCCAAAGCCCACTGGGATGTCTAGGTTTGAGACTGTCCCATTCTCTGCTCCTGGCTAGGTTGAGAAGTGAGGGAGGAGCCAAGGTCCTCTTTGCAGAGCATCCCCTTCTGTTCCCATGCCCACAGCCTTACAAGTCCTGGTTATCTCCTGAATATCAGCCTGCTCTCTACTGCACCCTCCCTGGTGCCCCAAACCCTCTGCTCAGACCTTTGGGACAGCCGCCTTCCTGGTGTCACTCCCTCCCCACCATTCTGCACATCACAGCCAGAGGGACTGCCGCTGCCTCCACTCGGATGAGGAACAAAATCTTCCTATGGTTGCAAGGCCCTCCACGATCTGCCCTTATTCTCAAGTTTCTTCCTGGCTCAGAATAACTGCTGCCTCCTCCAGGAAGTCATCTCAGCCCTGCTGCCACCAGCAGAAATGCCACACCCTCACCTGCGTCTTGCTGGATACAGACAACCATGCGTGAACTGGTGCTCAGTTTCTAGCCCTATTTTACAGAGGAGGAAACTAGGCACAGAAAGATTAAGTAACTTGCCCAGGTGACACAGTGCATGCAAAGCTGGGATTGATTGATTGATCGTTTGATTTTTTTGAGACAGCATCTCACTCTGTCACTCAGACTGGAGTGCAGTGCAACTTTCGCCTCCCGGGTTCAAGCTATTCTCTTGCCTCCTCTGCCTCCCAAGTAGCTGAGATTACAGGCGCCCGCCACCACGCCCAGATAATTTTTGTATTTTTAGTAAAGATGGGGTTTCACCATGTTGGCCAGGCTGGTCTTGAACTCCTGACCTCAGGTGATCCACCCACCTTGGCCTCCCAAAGTGCTGGGATTACAGGCGTGAGCCACTGCACCTGGCCAGAGGTGGGATTGAAACCCAGAGTCAGGGCACTTAGGTCCTTAGAGAGTCCTTGCTGCACCTGGGGGCCCATCAAAGGCTTCCCGCCCCTATGGAGGCCCCAGCACACTACTCCTGGTGCCCCCATTTAAAGCTTCTGGGACAGCAGCTGGACCCTGTCCCCCACTTCCCCCGCCAGGTGATCCAGTGGACAAAGGTCAGTGGTCCCAGAGGAGGTGAAGCAAAAGACCCAAGCCCTGGCACCCACCTGGCATTGACAGGCGTGCTTGGGTTGAAGAACTCCTGGGTCACCAGGGTGGCATACCACGAGACGGCAGTCAAAGTGCAGAGGCCTAAGGACAAAGCAGAGGGGCGCTCAGCTCTGCTCTGGTCCCCCGAGGCCACTGGGGCTGGGGCTACCTGCCATGGCTGTGATTGTGGAGGAGTGAGGGGCACTCACCTGCCAGGATGAAGAGGGCTCCCCCGGCGATGGCGACACGGCCCTTGGCAATGGGGTTGCTGTCTCCCACCCGTGTGCACTTCATGCCAACTACGCTGAGGACCATGGCCACGAAGCCCAGGAGCACGGCCACCACCATCAGGGCCCGCGCTGATTGGATGTGACCTAAGGTGGGCAGGGTGACACTGAGTCGGGCTGGCGGGGATGGGGGTTGGGTCGGCACCTGGGGTTGGTGGAAGGAGCCCAGCTTGACAGAGGCTTGAGTAGGAGCTGGCCTGGGGATCAGACCAACTGCTGGCAGGTGTGGGTTAGTGAGGAGTGACAGCCTGCGTCAGGAGGACGGGTGTGGGGGTGAGAGTCCGCTTGCCCTTGCAGGCTTTTCTGGTGGTATGATTCACTCTGCTGTTGCTTTCTGGCCTGGGGACTCCCTCTTGGGCTTGACCCATCCTCCCAAGCAGCTGAGGGCAGCTCCAGGGTCCCCTCAGCTTTGGTAGATGGAAGAGCTGGGGGCATCTGAGGCCTAGCTCAACTCAGCCTGAGCCCCGCAGCAACCCCTCCCCAGCAGCCATTCAGACAACAGTCACTTTCCCCTCTGCCCATGGCAGCTAGAAGCTTGCCTCTTCATGGGTGCGTGGGTCCGGCCTGGGCCCTGGGGGGCGTTCAGGAGACCTGGGTCCCTCAGCGAGGCTAGACGACCTGCCTGAACTCACCAGCCTGAACTGGCACAATGGGGCTGGTTGATGGCCGCTCTGCTCCCAGCTCCCATGGGGAGCAGATTGCCCTGGGGGGTCCTGGGCGGATTGCAGGTGGATCACCTCCACCCCAGAGTTAGAGCTTCGGCGGTGCCTGTCAGGCTCAACTCCACACCCCAGAAGGATAGGGACTGCATGCAGACGCACCTGTCGGTGCACGCATGTGCACGTGCGTGTGTGTTTGTGTGCCTGCGTGTGCATGTGTGTTCGCATGCGTGTGTGTGCACCCATATGCTGGCACACAGGCCTGGGAGCAGGACTGGGGAGCAGGTGTGCATTGTACAGTGTGTGTCTGTCTGCTGAGTGTGGGGAGAAGTGGGTGAAGGGTCTTAACTGAGCATTTCAGAGTGCCACAGGTATTAGTATTCCCCTTTGGAGACGAGAACATCACAATGGGAAGAGGTTTGGTGACTGGTTCAAAGTTACAGTGACAGAGCAGGAATCTGGACCCACAGCTGCCAGACCCTAGAGCCCTCCCCTCCTGCAGGGCAGCAGGCTGGCCTGGACTGTCGATGGGCACAGGGCAGTAGTGGGGAATTGTAGAGTGGGGGCTGGAGGATGGAGCCCAGTGCAGACAGCAGACTGTGAGGAAAGCTTGCTCCAGACCCCTCTGCTGTTCCCACCTCCCACCTCCCACCTCCCACCCCGCCGGCCTCAGGCCTACCGTCCAGGGCGAGCAGCGAGTCGTAGAGCTTGCACTGCACTTGCCCGGTGCTCTGGGAGGCGCAGGACATCCAGAGCCCTTCATAGAGGCCCACGGCGGTGATGATGGCGTCGCCTGCGTAGGAAGACTGCTTCCACTGCGGCAGGGCTGTGCTAGCAATGATGCCCACCCAGCCACCCAGGGCCAAGAAGTAGCCCAGGAGCTGGAGGCCTGAGTTGGCCATGGCCTGGGGGAGGGGACCGAGGGTCCCGGGACTCAGAGCTGGGCCAGGGTCCCAGCAGGGGCTGTGGTCATGGCCAGGTGGGAGGAGCAATTGGGCAGGGGGAGCAGTGAGAAGGAGGGTCAGAGGCAGAGAAGGAGAGGTGGTGGGGCGGCAGCGGCTGGAGCAAAGGCAGTGGCTCTGGACTCCAGAATGCAGGGGGAGGCCCAGGGGCTGGAAAAGGCCAGGGCCCGCCCACAGCAGCCGCCTAAGCCAGAGCAGGGTCCCCAGCAAAGCTCATGCCCAGCCCCCTGGGGGCGGAGGGCCGGCCCATGGCCCAGGTGGTGTCCCTGCCCCGCCCCGTTCCCCAGGGATAGGGAAGGGAGGGGCTGAGAGGAATGACCCAGCTGCCCTCAGGGCCTTTCCCCCCAGGGAAACCCCTTTAGGAACCTGATTTGGGTGCCCTAAAATTCAGATAATCGCTCACCCAAACACCAGCCCTGGGAGGATGGGCTTCGCTCTTGCAAGGCTGATGTAACTCTTGGGGTTTTCTGCCCTTTGACTTTAGGACAGAAGGGAAAGGGATGCCAGTTTGCAGCAGGTAAAACTAGAGTTAGACGTCACAGATAACTTTTTGGCAGGGGCTCTGAAGCTAGATGTGGGGAGGCTGAGCTAGGGGTGGGGTGTTGGGAAGAGGGGTCATGGGTACCTGGGAGCTGTGTGTGCCAAAAATCAGGGAGGCCAGACCAGGAAATAAGTACTGTGGGGTCTTTTTGAGATCTGAGGGGGACAGAAAAGGGGCCCTATCAAGGCTGGGCCAGCGCTGGCTGCCGGCCAGCAAGGGGCCTGCTGGGGAGCTGGGGAGACAGCCCCGACCTTCTGGCATCAGCCTGAAGGAAGGCGGATTGCTCAGTCCCTTAATCCCCTTGCTGCCTGGCTTAGTAGCTCCCGCTGGGACTGGAACACTGGGCCCTGGCCCCCAGCTCTAGAGCAGCCTGGTGCAGAGCAGTGGCCTCTGCACATTCCTGGGGTTCAGGCTGCCCCCTCCGAGCACCCCCACCTCCCTCTTCTCTCTCCCAGTCTCTCCGTCCTCAGGAGTAGGGGAATGTTTAACTCTCTTCCACCTCATTAGCAATCCCCTCACGTTCAATTGGGCCCCACTGCTGCGTGGGTGCAGGAGGAATGTCACAACCCTGCTCCCACTCCTGCCAGCCCCCGGCCGCCCCCTCTGTCCCCAGTAGCCCACCCACCTTTCCTGGACTACATTGCGGGAAGGCAGGGTCCTGCTGCAGACCCCTGCTGGCTTCCTCCCCTACAGCCCAACCCCCCTCTGAAGGGACAAGTCCCCAGCCTGCTCCCTCGCATTCTTCACGTGGCTATGCAAACGAGAGGGTGCCAGGCGCTGAGCAGACAATGGCAGCCCTGTGTGCCCGCCCAGGGTGCCCGCCCAGGGCGTAGGCCTCTGGTATGGCCTGCAACTCTGGCCAGAGCTGGGGGAGTGGTCTGCCGTCTGAGGGTCAAGGGTGGGCACTGCTTGGCCTGTGGTGGCCCACACTGCGACCCTCTGAGGCTCTCTGTGCTGGGAGGGTCAGAGCCACATGCTCTCAGACCTGCTTCCTGCATGACCTACGGGTCCGAAAGAGCAAATGGGGTCTAGGACAGTGGCAAAGAAGTAAGTCCTGAGCTCAAATTCCTCTGCCACAATGACAAGACAGTAGGATCGAGGGGAGCCTCCTCCATCCTGCTGGGGCCGCAATGGGCACCCTGCGACCAGTGCATTAATTTAAGCATGCGGGCCACCGTTGCAGGCAGCAGGCCTCCTAACAGTAAGGAGACCACGGCGGAGGGAGGTGATAGACCCCCAGCCAGGAAGCAGCAGGAAGAGTTTTCCGCTTGAAACTGTGTGGTGCTTGCCCTCACGGTCTCTCTCCCACACTCCTCCCTTTTTGAGGGAGGCACCGGGTCCAGATTGAAGGGGGCTGCGGGCAGTGACAAGATACTCCCCAGGGGTGACCTGAATGACTGTGGTGCCTCAGGGTCCTCACTCTAAATGGGAGGTTTGCTGCATGGAGTTGTGGTGGTCTGTTAAGGTAAGCGATGTCTGCGGAGGGCAGGGGCCTGGTGCTGGGTAGCTGCTCCTCATATGCTTCTCCAAAGGCAAAGCCCTCCTTCTCCCCACGCTGGGCCTTGGCGCCTTTTCCCTGCCATCTGCGGGAGTGCTCTCTGTAGGGAAGATCCAGGGGTCATTCTGGTTTCAGGGGGACCTGGGTCAGGAGCCCAGAGGCCAGTCAGAAACACGCCTCAGAGACCATGGGCTGCGGCCCCCTCCATTGACAATTTGAGAGCCAAAGAGGGAAAGGGAGCCACGGTCCACAGGGCCCCAGAGCCAGCAGGAGGCCTGCATGCTCCTCCATCCTGGGCGTTCCCAGAGCCTCTTCGTGATCCAGAACAGGGCTCTCCTCTTCCTCTGAAGCGCTTCTGTTTATCCCTTCTCTTTGTTATTTGAGGCTTTGAGTCTCTCCTACCCTGATGGCCTTCCCTCATTCTTGTTCCAAAGCCTTTTGGAATTCAGATTCTGCTTCTGGAGTGGCACTCCGTAACCTGGCACAGCTTCTCCACCTAGGGCACCTACCACTCCTGGTGCCCCCCTTGCAGTCCAGTGACTCCCAGGCATGCGGGGAGAACAGGAAGGCTCAGGGACCCAGCCCAGCCTCCATTAAGAGCTCACTGAAACTGCCCTGGGGTGGCACACCACACTGTGCTTTCACTCAGGCTACGAGAAGCCTACAGTGCTAGCTTTACCCCTGCCACTGAAAAGCTATGTGACAGCCAAGTCCTCGGCTTCCCTGGACCTGGTTTCTCCACTGAAAAGTAGGGATAATAACACTTGCCCTGTCTGATGCATGAGGGAGTTTACAAGGATCAGATGATAGGTGAGAAATGCCGTTTGAAATCGTAAAACGCCTGCAGAACTGTGGCTAATTAAAACTCTGTTCCAAAAAGACTCCCCGCACCGTCTGCCCCTCCAGCCTTCGCACCCTGGGAGTGGGCAGACTGCCTGTGGCTGAAGACCCACTGCCACTTCCTCTGCAACAGTGCCTGAGAGCCGGCCTCGCTAGGTATGTGGTGATCACTGACTGATTGGTATGAGGATTCAATGTTTTTGCCTCCTTCCCTGTGAAAAATCGGAGACCTTTCCACCGCCTTCTCTCACTGCCAGTTAGGAGGGTCTGATTCAGTCTTTAGCAATCTAGCACCTTCTCTGCAATCATCATTTGAAATTTTGGAGTTCTTATCACCCTGCCAACTCAGAGTCTGAGATTCCCGGAACTATAAGCTTGGAATGGAGACTACTTGCCTCAGGGCACACAGCTAGAAAGCAATACAGCCAGCTGTGTGGCCACCCCCAACGATTCTGCCTGCCCAGGCACGGCTAAGCATCCTGATCTGCAATCCCATCATACTCTTGGCATCTTTTCATTCGCTGCACTTAGCACATCATTTACCTCCTTCCTGAGGTCCCTGAGCACCTTGAGACTGTGTTAGCAGACACGTTTTTGTGTTCCACTCTCTCGCCCGGGCCTAGCGCCTCTGTGACACATGTGGCCGTCCCATTTGTCTTATCTCCTGTGCTAACCACACTGAGTACAGGATCTGTCTCTTGATGCCCCTCCTGAGAGCTCTGCTAGATGCCTGGGGCACCAGAGACTAGTGGCGTCTTCCATATCTGAATCTTCACCGAGTTTGAGGAGTTGCTTCTCGTCCCCTCCAACCCTCCCATGGGCTCTCTCCTTTCTTCTCGCCCTTGCACGTGCCTTACCAAACACAGACCTACATCACAGTCGCATCTCAGCCAGGCTGCCATCGCCCCATGCTTCCAGGAGGACTCGCCCCACTCTAATTATATATACTTCTCTTGGGCCTGCTGCCTTGAAAACATCTGGCCTTTTGTGAGCTCAGTTAAGAGGCTGCTGCCTGTATCTGGTTAGCATAAGCTGAAACTGTAAAGGTCATCTGCCTTGATGTGGAAACTTCTGGAAAACCAGAATCAGGCTGATGTAGTCTCCTGTAATGTTGATGTCTACCATGGGCTAAGCGTTTTGTGCTGGTTGCTTTGTGAGCATTCCCTTGCTCAACCATCCTGGGAAGGACTGTGATTCCATTCCGCTGGTGAGGAAACACACGCAGGTTCCCTAACTTGCTGGAGGTCACACAGCTCCATGTGGTGGAAGTGGGGGTGTCACCCAGCTCAGTGTGTGAGTAAAGTTCATGCTCTTTGCACTAATGTGGTCCTCTCTGTATGCCGAGTGAGTCACCCAAATAGGACAGCGGGGATCAACCATGATAAAAGGAGGAGTGACTATTTTGACTGGATCATTCCCATCAGCCAACTAACACGCAGTGCTATCTCCCAGCTCAAAAAATAATCGTTTCCTAAAAATCAATTTTTCTTTTTTAATAGAGATACGGTTTTCCCATGTTGCCAAGGCTGGTCTTGAACTCCTGGGCTTAAGTGATCCTCCTGACTTGGCCTCCCAACATGTTGGGATTACAAGCGTGCGTCACTGTGCTCAGCCCAATAACCTTTTTTTTTTAATTGGAACTTTTGTTTTTGTTCGTATTTATTTATTTGAGATGGAGTTTCACGCTTGTTGCCCAGGCTGTAGTGCAATGGTGCAATCTTGGCTCACTGCAACCTCCGTCTCCTGGGTTCAAGTGATTATTTCACCTCAGCCACTTGAGTAGCTGGGATTACAGACACCTGCCACCACACCCAGCTAATTTTTGTATTTTTAGTAGAGATGGGGTTTTGCCATATTGGCCAGTCTGGTCTCAAACTCCTGACCTTGGGTGATCCACCCGCCTTGGCCTCCCAAAGTTCTGGGATTACAGGCGTGAGCCACCGTGCCTGGCTGTTTTTTTTTTTTTTTTGAGATAGAGTCTCGCTCTGGCACCCAGGCTGGAGTACAGTGGCGTGATCTTGACTCACTGCAACCTCCACTTGCCAAGTTTAAGCGATTCTCCTGCCTCAGCCTCCCAAGTAGCTGGGATTACAGGCACCTGCCATGAAGCCCAGCTAATTTTTGTATTTTTAGTAGAGACGGGTTTCACCATGTTGGCCAGGCTGGTTTCAACCTACTTACCTTGGGTGATCCACTTTCCTCGGCCTCCCAAAGTGCTGGGATTACAGGCGTGAGCCACAACGACCAGCCTTGTTCTTTCTTTGAGGCATGGTCTTGCTCTGTCACTCAGGCTGGAGTGCAGTGGAGCAGGCTTGACCTCCTGGGCTCGTGATCCTCCTACCTCAGCCTCCTTAGTAGTTGGGACCACAGGTGTGCATCACCATGCCTGGCTTTTAAAAATTTTTTTAGAGGCAGGGTCACCCTATGTTGACCAGGCTGGTCTTGAACTTCTGAGCTCAAGTGATCCACCTGCCTTGGCCTCCCAATCTGCTGGGATTATAGGCGTGAACTACTGAGCCTGGCCTAGCTGCTTCTTGATGCCTTTTCTCACACCTCACATCCAATCCATCAGCAATGCCTGTTGGCTCTACTTTAAAAATAGGCCCCAGACACCCCTGACAATCCACCACTCTCCTTTTTATTTGTCTTTAGAGCTGGGATCTTGCTTTTTTGAGCAGGCTGGAGTGCAGTGGGGCGATCACAGCTCACTGCAGCCTCGAACTTCCAGGCTCAAGCGATCCTCCTGCCTCAGCCTCCTGAGTAGCTGGGACTACAGGCGCACGACACCTCTCCTGGCTAATGTCACTACACTCTTTCTTGCCCAATCTACACTGCCACTGACTTCCTTGTTTTTCCTCCACCTTGGGCCGACTTGTTTTATTTTCTACCTCAAAGGGTTACACACACACACACACACACTTTACACGTGTTATCTGTCTCTCCTACAAAATACAAGCTGTATGAAGGTGGGGACTTGTTTTGTTCACTACCATGTTCCCAGGACCAGGCACTTAGCTGGTGCTCAGTAAATATACATTGGTTGATGGAAGAAGTGAACACTCAGGTGCAGGTTCCTACACTCAATGCCCTGTAGCATCTCAAGCACAGTAAAAGCTCTGGACCTAGTACCAGGGATGTAGCCAGAGGAGCTAAATCTCCATTTCCAGTGTTTCCTAGAGTGTGTCGTTCTGCACAGGGAGGCTGAGATACAGGACACGGAGGACAGACAGCAGAGCACAAAGCATGTGGCTGACATGGGGGCGACGTGCCAGGGCACTGCTGACCACTGTTCCCTGCCAGAAGAGGATTAACCATAATCCCAACCATTCACCCAGAGCTTTACCATTTACAAGTGTTGTCACATCCGATACTGCATCTGGGCCATACAGCTGCCCCAGAAGGTGAGCAGAGGGAGGACTATGATCCCCATTATACAGATGACAACCCTGAGGTGCTGAAGGTTAAGTGTCTGGCCTGTGGCTGCACAGCAAGTGGCTGAGCCAGGTGCCAAGCCAGGCCTTCTCGTCCTGCACCTGCCACTGGGTCCTGCCTAGAGCAATTTTTATCAAGTGAGACCTCTGGGACAGAATTTTTGTCTCTGGGCAAATTTCCACTGTCTGAACAAACCAAGTAAAAAACACCATGAATCATTTATTCTTTGGTTGTCTACACAGACACTTAAATACTGTATTGCTGTCATGCAGCAGCCTGTGGAGGCCCCTTGGGGTGTCTGGGCCTGTGTCCTGAGCCCTCAGCCAGGTCCAGGGGGTGCGGTGTCTGGTCATGTCCACTCCAAGAGCAGTAGCACCATGTAGAAGGCTGTGAGCAGGGTCCCCTCGGCTGAGTGGCAGACGTAGGCTCACTGCTCCACAGCCCTGAGGGACTGGCCAGCTCAGAGCGCGGGAGAGTTCCTCTCCGTGGGTCTAGTCACCCATCTATCTGACCTGGATGCTGTCATAGCTCATCCTTGGGCTTTGATTCGCTGCCTGAGAGAGACTCTTGTGCAGGTTCAGGGGGGCCCTGCTGGGCATCCAGGGGCTGCTCCTGGGAGAGGTCCATCTCTTCTGGGCTGAAAAGCATCTTCACCAGGTCATCTGCCTGCACCCTGTCCTGCAAGGACAAACCCCTGTCCATTCAGAGAGGCCTCCGGACCAGGCACTCGCTATCTTTCAGCTGCTACTTCCCAGGGGACAAGGAAGGTTCCTTAATGGCCCCAGGCTCATCTCCTTCCCAGCAGGTCCTACTCTCTGGACAAGGACAGCTGAAGTGGGGCCCAAGGACGGAAGCAAGAACTCAGCATCGCTCCCTGTCTTGACCCCTTTCCCCACCTGGATCGCGTTCACAGCAGGCCCAGGGAGGACAAGGCAATGTGACCATAATGACAGGGCATTGGAGCTGGTGTCCCAAGTGCTCCTTTCGTGTCTCGGCCACTGGCAATGGGATTGGGGGAAGGGAGAGGCAAAGCCAGGGCACTCTGGGAATGGGTCACTGCAGCACCGGCTGCTCTCACCCGCTCGCTGTGTCGAGGGTCCAGGGTGAACCACAGGGCGATGGCACAGCGCTGCCCCCTGGTGACAGCCTTCACTCCATGTGGGTTTTCAGTGCCTGAAGAGAATCCCACGGCCCTTCCACACTGAGGTTGCACCTCTGCCTAAGGGGGACAGAAAGGGAAGGGGGGGTTGCACAGGACAAAGACTGTAGTCCACTCTCAGAAGAAACATGGGCTCATTATGGCTCAGGACCGAGGGCAGCTCTTCAGGTTGGCTTCCCTAAGGCCAGAACTAAAGAGAAAGGGTGACCGGCGAGAGGAGTGATGGACACGTCTCAAAGCCCCTCTGGCTGGGGGAAGGGTACTGCCCACTGGGAAGTCCAGTTGGTTATTTTTGTCCACCGCACTTTGGGAACATCAGCTGTAGAAAATGGACTTTTTATCTCCCAGGGACAAGGACAAAGGAGCACTCACCGTCACGGTCTTGGCATCCAGTTCAGTGAAATAAAAGTTTCCGCCATCGAAGTCTCCATTGAGGTAAAGGATGGCGCTGGGAAAGGCAGAGACATCTCAACACGGCCCTTCCCCACCTCCCTCTCCCCAGAGTCTTTGCCTCCAGGTGCTCTCAACCAGCAGCAGGACGGTGGTTTCGTGTGGGAGGGAAGACTTTTAAGAACCTACACTGATGCCGCACAAACTCCACCTTTCCACTCTCCACCCTCGCCTCAGAGTCCCCTGTGCCCTTCTCAGGGTGCTTCTGTACCAAGTCCACTCACACTACTGTTCTTGTCACACCACGCTATGATTCCCTCTTTGCCTATCTTCTTATCCAGCAGGTTTGGGGATACAGGATTGGACTCTGGGAACAGCTAGCCCAAACCAGTATGTGTGTGTGCTAGGGTGGGGTAGTAGAGTGCAGGGCACTGTGGGGCCTCTGAGGAGGGCACAGACTTCCTCACCCCGCACCTGCCCCACACTCACCTGTAGTCCCGGAAGGTGTAGGCTGGGGGCTCTTTGACACACACGAGGGTCTCAGCATTCAGGATGCAGTTGTCTACGTGGACTGGATGACTATCATCCTTCCTCTCCGCCTGGACCTCTGGGGCCAATGTCACACGTTAGCACGGCAGCACCTCGGGAGATGGCACAGCTCTCTTCTTGGCAGGGGAGGTGCTTCCCAAAATGTGTCTGAGTCTATGGAATGCCCAGTGAACTAGGGGGGTGTCTTTGGCTAAGCCACAAGCCTAGGGGCCAGGACAAGTCTGCAGGCTTCCTAGGACAGTTCTTGGCAGAAGTGAGCAGGGTGTGGCAAGCAGGAATGAAGGGCTCCAACCAAGGGCAGATCCTGGGCAGAATGGCACAACCCTTGTTTGTAGCTGCACTTTACAAAATACAAAGGCCCAGGGAAGCGAGAATGAGGGGTCAGGAGGTGGGAGGGATGCAGGAAAGAGTGGTCAGCCTTCCCTCAGGACGGCAGAAGATGGGACTGAGTGGGAGGAAGTGGGGCAGAGCTGCCTAGCAAAGGGAAAGCATGAACTTCAGGGGGGCTCTGGGGTGGGGTGAGTGGAGAAACCATGCAGGGAGAAGGTCACAAAAGGGAACAGACTGGGCTCACTGTCAAATACCAGGCAGACCACATCTTTCCCCAATGTAAACCTTTGTGTAGGCACCATCACATCGTGGTGGGTGCCTCCTTCTCCATTCCCACTTGTCCAGCCAGTCACTAGGTCCTGTCCATCCACCTCCTGCACCTTCCCAGGGCCTCGCTTCTCCCTCCTCCCACTGCCACTTCCTGAGTTTAGGGCTTTACCCTTGTCCACGGAGGTCACTGCCGACCAGCTTCCCTTTTTGGTTTGAAATCTCTCCGCACACACAGCAGCAAAATGAATCTTTTAAAAGTCAAGGCCTCACCACGTCCTTCACTGCTTGATGAGGCCTCTCTGGCCTCCTGGGGCCTGTGCCTGTGCTCTCCCACCGGGGGCTTGTGACACACCCAGTTGTGTGTCTGACTGGTCCCTTTGGGTGTGCCCAGATTCTGACAGAATTCCAAACATCCTGAGGCAGAGGAAAGCTGTCTGATCTGTGCCACCTACCAATGGCCGTCAGTGCCAGGGGCCTGCTGAAGGCTCCAGTATGACAGAGCCGGCTCTGGGCCACATGGGATCCTTGCAGCACTGGCCGAACCTCTCGCCTTCTCAGACATGCAGAGGGAATGTGGGTGGGTGAGGGAATGAGGCGTAAGCTCCAGGCCACTCTCACTTGTAAATCACGCAGCTCTCTCACAAATTTGGTATTTAACAATTAGTAAAAGAGAACCTGCCACATAGCTATGGTTGAGCTAAAGGATAAAAAATCCTTGAAGGTAGCTCTCCATTTGGCAGCTTTCTTAGTTCCCCTGACTACCGGGCTGCACAATGCCTCCAATCCTGTGCAAACACCATCCCACCACCCAGTGTACTCCGTAATCGTATTCATCCTGCAAAACTCCCATCGCTTCCTCGGGAAGCCTTCTTTTTGCTGTTGTTATTATTTTTGCTTTTAACAAACCCTTCTGTTGAGGGCTGACTTTCAACAGGTGGCAGCGAGGGAGCTGCTCAGCTCTGTATGAAATCCCGACCGGGAAGCAGGTCCTCTGTGAATGGTTTAGCGCCAGCTTCCCCATGAACGTGCGTTGCGTGACGAGTGAGGGGAGGCCACCTTTCTGGCTGCACCCCGTTTCCCTCTGGGAAGCCTTCTTGATAGCCAGGTAGGTTGACTGTAACTTCCTCCATGCTACTGTGGCATGCATCACACTGGGATGCCACTCATTTGTTTACATTGGTTCCCCAACTGGAGAAAAGGGATCGCATCCTATTCTCTGTGTCCTCAGCATCCAGCACAGAGCTGAGATGCAGCATGTGTGGGAGCCTGCGGGGGTGATGAGTCCCACCTTCGATGGCAGTGCGGCACACCAGATGAGAGTAGGAGAAGTAGAGGGGCGTGTCCAGGCGGAAGTAGGACTCCATGATGCGCCGCACCTTCTCCGTCACGTTGTAGTACAGGTGGGCACTCTGCAGAGGAACTTTGCCTTCTTGCCCCAGCTGCCAAGGAAACAGGTGGTCAGCTGCCCTGAACGCCTGATATGGTTTGGCTCTGTGTCCCCACCCAAATCTTATCTTGTAGCTCCCATAATTCCCATGTGTTGTGGAAGGGACCCAGTGGGAGATGACTGAATCATGGGGGTGGATCTTTCCCGTGCCATTCTCATAACAGTGAGTAAATCTCACGAGATCTGATGGCTTTAAAAAAATGGGAGTTTGCCTGCAGAAGTTCTCCTTTTGCCTGCTGCCATCCATGTAAGACGTGACTTGCTCCTCCTTGCCTTCCACCATGACTGTGAGGCTACCCCAGCCACATGGAACTGTAAGAGTCCAGTTAAACCTCTTTCTTTTGTAAATTGCCCAGTCTTGGGTATGTCTTTATCAGCAGTGTGAAAACGGACAAATACAACGCCCCTCTTTGGGCTGCCAGAGACAATGAGGACTAGGCCCATCTCACATCCCCGCACCCCCACTGAAGCTGCAGCCTCTGCTGCCCATGCCCAATACCTCTACCATATTCCTCTTCCTCCTCTCCTTCCTCTCTCTATGAGCACTCTGTGCATCCTGCACAGAAGCACAGCCCTCTGAAATCAGCCTTTCTTCGGAAAGCATTCTCATAGCTTTGGCCAGCAGTCTTAACTGCTCACTTTGCTTTTATTACACTCGGTCGAACAGCGAGGATTCGAAAGAGAACCTCACTCAACATAACTCATCTTCACTTCCTGGCAACAGGAATGTTGGCAGGTGGACCCTCTTCACCTTTCCTGGCACCAGCCCCAACTCCTCCTCAAAGCCTGAGCTTCCCCCTTTCCCACCGCTTTCTCCACACTCTAGAATGCCAAGTGTTGATCTTACCTTGAGGGCTTTGAAGACAGTGACACCATAGAACTTTTCATTGGGAGTATGTGGGGAGGTTTGACCCCGGTAGCCATCTCCTGAGGTTGCTGCCACCTACAAGGCCCAAAACACAAGGTGATGTTAGCCACGACAGCTGAGGGCTTGAGAAGAGGTGGTCAACTGCAGCCAGCAAGAGGAAGGTGAAGGCTACCACCCAAGGGGCACTTGATGGGGGGAAGCTGGACCCTCAGGGGAAAGTGCAGTCACTGGGCTTCCCTTACGTTGGTCAGTCTCTGCAGCTCCTGACATTCATGGTCAGAGATTACACCGTCCATCACCACCCGCTGGGAACCATTCAGGAGTCTGGAGTTCATGGTGAGACTGATGCCTTCATACAGCAGGGGGCCACCTGCAAAGCAATGACAAAACTTTAGCTAAATCTAGCAGCAGCTCTGACCAAAGACTCTCCATTAGATATTGCCTCCTTGTCATAAACAGAAATTCCAGCTGTTTCCTTTTCACCAGCAAAATCTCCCGCTAGGTCATTTTCAAAGGCAGAATAGTCCAGAGGACAGAACATAGAGCTGAAAGATGAGATTCCCAGTCCCAGCTCCATGACCAAATAGCTGCTAGCTCTTGGGCCATGACACACTGTTGAGGAAACATCAGAAACACAATCCTAAAACATGAGCTCGAGAATGAGGAAGAACTGACTTTGACTCCTAGATCCTCCATTGATTAGCTGTGTGACCTTGGCAAGTTACTTAACCTCCCTGAGGTTAATTTTAATTAATTAAAATGTTCTCATCGGTCAAACAGCATCTACCTTATATGTTTGATGCCAGTATAATGTTAAGAACAAGGAAGGCAAGTTAAACACTTAGCACGACATTTGGCAGATGGTAAGTCCTCAAAAGTTTGGCTACCATGATATCATCATTTTCATTTAAAATAAGGATCTTAGGCCGGGCGCGGTGGCTCAAGCCTGTAATCCCAGCACTTTGGGGCCGAGACGGGCGGATCACGAGGTCAGGAGATCGAGACCATCCTGGCTAACACGGTGAAACCCCGTCTCTACTAAAAAATACAAAAAAAAAAACTAGCCGGGCGAGGTGGCGGGCGCCTGTAGTCCCAGCTACTCGGGAGGCTGAGGCAGGAGAATGGCGTAAACCCGGGAGGCGGAGCTTGCAGTGAGCTGAGATCCGGCCACTGCACTCCAGCCTGGGCGACAGAGCGAGACTCCGCCTCAAAAAAAAAAATAAATAAATAAATAAATAAATAAAATAAAATAAAATAAGGATCTTGCAATCTGCATGACCCATCTCTCAGACAATTGTAAGAATCAAGAGAAATAACAAAGTGAAAGTGGTCTGAAAACAAAGGAATGCTGGACAAATTATTTTCATACACTAATCTTGTTTAATTAACCTCTGTTAATTTAAGCAACTATAGGGCAAAGGTCAACATTTCTCTCTTACAGTTCTCACGGTGTTTCTCTGTGCTAGGGACATACTAATACTAGAGACTCAGTTCAACTCCACTCGATAACTGAGGCTTCAGTGTGTACCAGGAACTGTGCCAGACAGGGTGAGAGATGAATCCTAGAAGCAGTACCTGTTCTCTAACAATTATGCAAATAACTAGCACAAAACAGATCGTAAATGCCCTAAGAAGTTCAAAAGAAAGGAGGGCACTCCAATCATCTGGGAGGTTAAGAAAGGCTTTACGGCTGGGCATGGTGGCTCACACCTGTAATCCCAGCACTTTGGGAGGCCGAGGTGGATCACAAGGTCAGGAGTTTGAGACCAGCCTGGCCAACATGGTGAAACCCTGTATCTACTAAAAACACAAAAAAATGAGTCAGGCATGGTGCCACATGCCTGTAATCCCAGCTACTCAGGAGGCTGAGGCAGGAGAATTGTTTGATGATCCCGGGATGTGGAGGTTGCAATGAGCGAAGATTGCACCACTGCACTCCAGTCTGGCAACAGAGCGAGACTCCGCCTCCAAAAAGGAAAAAGAAAGGCTTTGCAGGGTGTATCTCAGATGCCCTCATGGGCAGGGATGGTGGGAAGCATACTAGGAGAGCCAGGCATAAACACAGACTGG
The DNA here is from genome assembly GCF_024542745.1 of Macaca thibetana thibetana. Lineage (NCBI taxonomy): Eukaryota > Metazoa > Chordata > Mammalia > Primates > Cercopithecidae > Macaca > Macaca thibetana. Next base: position 41,824,236 of record NC_065578.1, read on the forward strand.
TGGGCAGCAGGCAGGCTTATGGAACAAGGTGCAGTCCTGTGTGAAGAGAAGGTGTAAACAGGACAACAGTAGAACATTCAGTTAAGGGGCAGGCACGGAGGATGGGTCAGAGGCCGGTGTGTGGAAGACTGGCCTAGCTACCATGAGCAGGCAGAGGGAAGGACAGGCCAGGCGAGGAGAGGGTGGGTACAGATAGGAGGTGCCAGGCCCTGAAGGAGACCTGAGGCAATGAAAAACAGAAAAGGCTGGGGAGAGAGCTGAGAAGCAGCACTGCAGAGCAGAGCCACAATCAGTAGGCCTTCCCAGCAGCTTGCAGGGGACGGGCACAGGAGGAAGAGGAGTCAAAGGAGGCCTGAAGGCGTTGAGTCTCGGTAACAGGACGAATGGTGAAAACTGGGAGAAAAGAGTTTGGGGAGACAGGATGAGTTAATACCTATAGAAGTGGACAACACTAGTCACTCGTGTTTCTGTGACACAGGAGTCTTCTTTCTTTTTTATTTTTTTTAAAGATGAGGTCTTGCTATATTGCCCAGGCTGGATTCAAACTCCGGGGGTCAAGCGATCCTCCTGCCTCAGCCTGCCGAGTAGCTGGGATTACAGGTGTGCACCACTACATCCTGGAGTCTGATTTCTGAACCAAAGGACAATTCTCAGTGCTCTTTCCAGTTGAAAGTCCCGCTGGTGAGTTAGGAAGGATGCCCACTGAACTGGGACCCTGAGGCTGGCTCATGATGAGTTCTGTAATGCTGGGGTGCAGCGCTGCCTGGCAAACGTGAGGTGACCTGCCTGGCTCCCTGAAGACAGTCAGACATGCCCCTATCTCTGTCCTCTCACCTTCCCGGGTCAGTCTGCTCACATCCAATGACTCCTTGGTCTTCTCTTCCACTAGGGTCTCAATTTCTTTCATAAGGTTCCCAATCTCCTGGGAGATGCGTACGGCTGTTTCCCGTTCTGACCTATGGGCACAGCCGCTCTGAGGACTGCATTCGAAGGCCAGCCCTGGGCTCCACCCCAACTTCCCAAACTGGACCTGCCCACCCCTTGCCAGGAGTTCAGATCTGCCTAGGCTCAGGAAGCCTCAAGTGCTTCATCACACTGATCCAACCATGTAGTTTCTTCAAGGTCCTCACTTCTGTTTCTCTTGCAATCTCTTGGGAATCACCTCTTCCGGAGTCCATGAATCCTAAGTAGGTCCGGAAGAAATGAAAAAGGTAAGATGATCTACTTAATCTTCCAGGTGTCTCAATGCATAAAATAGGCCCACAGAAGTAATCCAGCTCATCACCCTTTTCCTTTCAGGAGACAAAATGGGAGGTTTCCACATCTAAGTCACTTCTAGCTGCCCAGTGTTCCCCTTTCATCTGTCTCTCATCCCTGCCTTGCACAGATCCCAGGCTAGGCTCAGCCTCCAACAATTTTCTGTCAGAATTGCACAGTGTTCCCCTCGTCCCCATTCGTCTCCCCCGCTCACTCTGTCCCTGCGCCCTTCCAGCTCCTGTACCCTAGCTCACCGGATCCACAAAGGGGATTCCAAAAACATCATAAGCGAAGAAGAGCAGCTCTTTCTCCAGAAGGCTTCGCTGTCGGTACTCTTTGGCACTCTGCGGGTACAAAGGCAAACAAGTCCCCCAGAACTCAGCCCTGGCTTTTAACCTCTGGGGGTTCCCCTCCCTGGCACCCCACACTGACGCTCCCATGTGACCTGAGGCCTCCTTCTCCCTACCAATGCTCTCTGTCTGTTCCTCAGTTTGGGACAAAAGTCTAATTTCTGTGTCCAAGGGTTCCTCTGCCTGGCACAAGCAATAGTACCTCTGAGGTACCGGAATAACCAGGCTTTACTTAAGGGAAAAAGCCCTGCTCCTCCCCCATCCCAACCCCCATTAGTCTCTAGGACAGAAAATCTGATGATTCTTAGAAGTAGAAATATTCTTCAAAGAAGGAGAATTCTTTCTTGACTTCTACAGGAGTCCACAAAGCAGGAAAAGGAATCAGGCATTAGGCAACTGACATGTTATTCATTTAATCTTTATAGCCACATCTGAGGTTGATACTAGTATGCTCATTCTACAGAGGAAGCATCTGAGGCACAGAGATGTACCACTGTCTAAGGTGACACTACAGGACATGGGAGAGCAGGGACCTACAGTCAAACCCAGGTCTTCTGTTATCTTTTTTTTTTTTTTTTTTCATAGCAGAATGTGCATTTGGACAGACAGAGCCGGGTCTTTACAGTCCTAAAGCCCATGTGCTTTCTGTTCTGCCACCTGCCTCCTCTCAGACCCTAACCAGGCCACACCCCTCCCTGAGAATGAGCAGCTGCAGTGGGAGGGCCTGGCACTCTGGCCTTCCCACGTGGACTCCCGGGCAAGGCTTACCCAGGGCAAGGAAACTGAGTACCTTCCAGGGTCACATCTTTCCCTAGGTGCCCTGCTAATCTCCAAGCAGCAGGAGGAGGAAGGAAGAGAAAAAGAAGACATCATCAGTTGAAATAAAACATGAAGCAGTTCAAGGAGGAATTAAAGGAGTCAATGAATCCTATGTCATCTACTATATTTACCTAAGAGGAAGAGAGACGCTTTCTCCTCAGGAGTTTACATTACTGGCTTCTGTCACCGAGTGCTATGTTATCTCATTTAATCCTCTCCAATTACCCTATAAGGCTGCTATGAAGCAAACCCCACTTCCATCCTTTATTCATTCCACGCTCATTTACTGAGTGTCAGCCATGTGTCTGGAGCTGTGCCTGCACTGGGGCCAAGCAGGGAACAGATTCCGGTCATCACTGACTGGCCACAAGCCACTGCACAAGTTGCTTCCTCTCTCAGATGCTAACAGTCCTCATCCCTAAAGTGGGAAGAAGACTGCCCACCTTGCAGGGCAGCTGTGATGATTAAATGGGATGATGGATACAGCCCACCCTGCACAGAGCTTCACCTGGACAGGGGCTCAACAAATGTTAGTTACCATCTTTCCAAAAGGGGACTTCTAGTTACAAATGCGAGATTGGCCACATGGGTTTATTTCCCCTCACTCCCCTCAGGCTCCCCTTAATGGCCATAAGGCAGGGAAAAGGTATTAACCAAGCAAGACGAAAGAGACTGAAAGTGCCATCTTAAAGCCAGATGGTCACCATCTAGTGGCCAAAGAGGACAACTACAAAGACAACACACACGGGAGGGACAGCAAGAGGCTGTTTCTACTGGAGCCTCTCAGACTCCCCAGGGCTGGGAAGGAAGAGCCTGGGTGTTTCCCTTCAGCGCAGCAGCCTTTGTGTTTTACAGATATTTCTCCCGGTTTTGGAGTGAGACAAGGAAAACGCTGAAAGATGGGAGAGAGAACAAACAATGGCAGGAAGAAGAAGAGATGGGAAAGAAAATGGAGACAGAAAACAGGTGAACAGGAAAAAAAAACAAAAAACAAATAACCCAGCATTAAGTGAAAAATGATAGATCTTGGCCAAACAATATCGAGTGTCCAAGTTAGGGGTGCCAAGAGGGGAAAGAACATGCCCGCCGCGCAGTTCTACAGGACTCAGAGAACAGACTTCTGGGCCCAGATAACGCTAATTGAGGCTCCTGTGTACTCCCCACACTCCCTCCTGTGCTGTGCTCCTTTCTCCTCTGAATAACAAGCCGAGTGGGTGAACTCACATCTGACCCCGACACTGACACCTGGCTCCTGCCCCGCACGCGCAGCACCGACTCCCCTCTGCTACCCCACTCTTCTGCCCTCAGGTCTGCATTCAGGAGTTCAGCTGGCAGCTGTCATAACAGAAGGAAGTTTCTCACCTCACGGGGGCCAATGGATCTGGCGTGTTCTTCTCCAAGCATAGCTGCATAATAGGCCAAATTTTGGTTCATCACCTCGTCATTGGGGAAGAAGAGAAGATAGGTCTTGGCACATTCAACAGCCTGTGTATAATTCCCAACTGCAAAGTGGAAAGAAGAATGGCTGAGAGGAAAGGGTCAAAAGGAAAGGATCAAATCCTGGCACCAGGGACCACTTGGTGCTCAGTCTCCGCAAAGCTTAGGCAATGGCAACATGACAAGGTGGTGCCTGCTACTTAACATGATGGCCTGATTTCAGGGGCAGAAGTTATGGAATACACATAGAATGTGTGATTAATTTTAAGGTGAGGTGGTCAGTGTCCTCAGGGCTGCCTAACAATGAAAGAGAAAAGAATCAGAATTCTCTGCATGCCCACATCTTTAAAGATGCACAAATAATTCAAATACTCCTTAATATTCTGCCTCAATACACTCAATCATTAGATCAATTTCTCTGTCTTCCTACCTTCTTTTTTCTATAGATTTTCAGAAGACGGGGAAGATTACAATAGCAGACTGTCTCTTTGGCAGAATAGTTCTTGTTGATATTTGTTAGTCACCTCAACTCAACTGTAAATATTGTACACTCATCAATATGTTTGTAATGCTTAGCACACAGTGGGAACTCTGCAAACAGTTGGTTTTCTGGGTATTAATTGGCAGCCCCACAAAAGCATCAGTGCTATATCAGGGAGAGGGCTGGCAAATGTCCTCTGAGCTAAACAGTGGCACACCCTTACTTTCGCTATTAACTTTAATTCGAAAGCAAAAATAGATTACAAGTTATAGAAGGCACAAGAGATGAGGTCCTAAGTCTCCCTCCCCCAGCTTTTTGGGTTGCTGGTATTGGCTTCCTAGGCCAGTTGCTTATAATAAACTACCCAAGGATCACTTGGCATGGTGCCTCCCATAGCTACTGAAAGAAGCCAAACACCTTGAGGAAGTAAGTGGCTGTAATCCCTGTCCACCTTGCCTTTAGCTTCTTAGTTAGCCAGCAGAGAAAGAGGAAGGAAAGCAGGCCTTACTGTTATAGTAGGCAAACTGCAGATAATTATAATGGGATGGGAGGAAGTCTTCAAAGGGCTTCTCTCGACTTGGGTGGGAAGCAAGCTCAGTGACGCAGTTCTGCTTACAGCTGAGGACCTGGATATAATGATCTGAAAGGAATCAAAGAGGCGGAATAACTATGAGGTCACTCTTTAGGACTCAAATTCTGGTTAAAATGAACGCATTCAAATGGAAGCAATTTTTCATCGGCTTCTCAGATTTAATAAATTGAGGGATGAGGGTGAAGATTCTCCATTTATATTATCAGATGGTGACCTTAGAGTCCCAGGAGGCCTGGTTGAAGGTCTGGTTCTGAACTGCACCCACCTGTGATGGCCTGGAAGAGGTCAGCGTTGTACTCAAGGTAGTTGTAGCCATCGTAGTCATAGGGCCCTTCGCAGAGGGCATGGCACTCCTCATAGGCCACAAAGTACTCGTGCAGCGCTGCCTCTAGGTGGGGCACGGCTTCCTGTGGCTGTTCCTCTGAGTAGAGTCGCACTCCCAGTCGAAATTCTTGCTACTGGGAAGAAGGAGCACTCAAACGCAGGCCACAGAGGAGGAACCCACTCTCCTTGACCTCAGCCATCTTCACGGGGGTCCTAATTTCCTGTTCCTCAGGTTACGGATGGAAAGGGGTGACCTGGGTGCCACTATATAATGAAGGCCTTTTGTAAATGGTCTTTACATGTTCCTCCGGAAATTTGAAAACATTTAGCTTTTTTCGAGACAGAGTCTCACTCTGTTGCCCAGGCTGGAGTGCAGTGGCACAATCTCAGCTCACTGCAACCTCCTCTTCCTGGGTTCAAACGATTCTCTTGCCTCAGCCTACCTAGTAGCTGGGATTACAGGCACGTACCACCGTGCCCAGCTAATTTTTGTATTTTAGTAAAGATGGGGTTTCACCATGTTGGCCAGGCTGGTCTCGAACTCCTAAGCTCAAGCAATCCTCCCACCTTGGCCTCCTAAAGTGCTGGGATTATAGGTGGGAGCCACCATGCCTGGCCAAAAAACATCTAACTCTTAATCTGGATGAAAGATATCTGGGAGTTCATTATGATTTTCTTTTACTTTTCTTCCCTCCCCCGGCCCCCCACCAAATTAGTAACAGATTCTTGCACTTTTTTTTTGAGACAGAGTTTCACTCTTGTTGCCCAGGCTGGAGCGCAATGGTGCAATCTTGGCTCACCGCATCCTCTGCCTCTGGGGTTCAAGCAATTCTCCTGCCTCAGCCTCCAGAGTAGCTGGGATTACAGGCATGCACCACCATGCCCGGCTAATTTTGTATTTTTAGTAGAGACAGGGTTTCTTCATGTTGGTCTGGCTGGTCTCGAACTCCTGACCTCAGGTGATCCACAGGCCTTGGCCTCCCAAAGTGCTTACAGGCGTAAGCCACCGCGCCTGTGCCAGATTCTTGCGCTTTTTTGTAGGGCTAACAGTTTTCAAATAAACACAACTTACATTTGTTTTGTTTTGTTTTGAGACAGAGTCTTTTTTTTTTTTTTCTGAGACAGACAGCCCAGGCTGGAGGGCAGTGGCGTGATCTTGGCTCCCTGCATCCTCCACTTCCTGGGTTCAAGTGATTCTAGCACCTCAGCCTCCTGAGAAGCTGGGATTACAGGCATGCACCACAACACCTGGTTAATTTTTGTATTTTTAGTAGAGACAGAATGTCACCATGTTGGCCAGGCTGGTCTTGAACTTCTGGCCTCAAGTGATCCACTCACCATGGCCTCCCAAAGTGCTGGGATTACAGGTATGAGCCACCATGCCTGGCCGACATAACTTAACTTTTTTTTTTTTTTTTTTGTGATGGAGTCTCACTCTGTCACCCAGGCTGGAGTGCAGTGGCGCAATGTCAGCTCACTGCAACGTCCGCCTCCCAGTTCAAGTGATTCTCCTGCCTCAGGCTCCTGAGTAGCTGGGACTATAGGCACACACTACCATGCTCAGCTAATTTGTGTATTTTTAGTAGAAACAGGGATTCACCATGTTGGGCAGGATGGTCTCGATCTCCTGACCTTGTGATCTGCCCGCCTTGGCCTCCCAGAGTGCTGGGATGACAGGTGTGAGCCACTGAACCCGGCCACAATTTACCTTTAAAAGTCATTCTTTTCTTTTCTTTTTTTTGACTCTTGCTTTGTCACCCAGGCTGGAGTGCAGTGGCACAATCTCAGCTCACTGCAACCTCCGCCTTCCAGGTTCAAGCTATTCTCTTGCCTTCACCTTGAGTAGCTGGGATTACAAGCGTGCGCCACCATGCCTGGCTAATTTTTGTATTTTTAGTAGAGATGGGGTTTCACCATATTGGCCAGGCTGGTCTCAAACTCCTGACCTTAAGTGTTCCACCCGCCTCGGCCTCCCAAAGTACTGGGATTATAGGTGTGAGCCACTGTGCCCAGCCTAAAAGTCATTCTTACATTGTTTCTAACATTCTTGGTTCATAATTAAAATGTAAGGAACCATAAGCTCTCTATAAAATGCTGTATCATCACAGACAATCTCTCCTTTGGAATAGACTTTTCCTGCTAAACAAACAGAATAAGAACATTGAGGGCTACTGTAACATTTATTGTAGTGAAAATCAAAAATGTACATGACCAAAAAAATGTGACTAGTGAATGAATATAGTCTCCGCATAAGATGGACTATCATGCAGCCATAAACAATTATGTTTTCAAATAAAACTGAAGACATGAGAAAAGGCTGATACTAATGTTAGCTAAAAAATGATGACAGGGCTGGGCATGGTGACTCACACCTGTAATGCCAGCAGTTTGGGAGGCCAAGGTGGTAGGATCGCTTGAGCCCAGGAGTTTGAAATCAGCCTGGGCAACACAGTGAGACCCCATCTCTACAAAAAATAAAAACAATAGGTGGGTGTGGTAGTGCATACCTGTAGTTCCAGCTATTTGGGAGGCTGAGGCGGGTGGATCACTTGAGCCCAGGAGGTCAAGGCTGCAGTGAGCCATGATCACACCACTGCACTGCAGCCTGGACAACAAAGTGAGACCCTGTCTCAAAAAAATAAAAATAAAAAAAGATGATAAAAAATGCATACACAATATAACACCAAATTAGATGAAAAAAATTATATACGGAAGACTATCTAAACTGGTTTTCTTAAGGTGGCAGTATTACAAATGATTACTTTTTGTTTTATACTTATCTACATTTCTACAATGCTATACAATGAACATTTATTACTTCTGTAATGTAATTAGAAAACAACCTTAGCAATGTCATTTAAAAAAAACGAAAGAATGCATGCCTGTAGTCCCAACTACTCAGGAGGCCGAGACTGGAGAGTCTCTTGAGTCCAGGAATTTGAGGTTACAGTGAGCTATGATCAAGCCACTGCACTCTAGCCTGGGTGACAGAGCAAGACTCTGTCTCTAAAATAAACTTAAAAAGAAAGAGAGAAAGAAGGGGATAAAGTTTTTTTTCACCATATGGGGTTGAGTCTCAAGATCCTTGAAGTCGGCCTCCTTTACTCCAGACATGGTTTGGTAATAGTCTAGGTTCTGCCGCATCTCCATGTGCTCAGGATTGCCCATGAAGAAGGTGTGTGCTGCAGCGACAGCTTTCTCCAACTTGTTGATCTAAGAACGAAGCATGAGAAGGTAATGCTCACATCCAAACTCTGAATGTTTGTGTCCACATGAGCAGTCTACATAAACAGGAAATCCCTGCTCCCCGAGCCCTCCACTCAGCATGCCCAGCCCTGCCAGCCCCAAGAAGCACACCTATTGCAGGAACTACCCACCAGAGATTAGGAGCACAGTGCCCTGGGCAGATTTGTAGCTCTTTCCCAAGTCAGATTTAGGGGTTCCCCAGATTATAGGAAGTAGCAATGTTGTATTTTAAAACAAAGGTCATATTGTATGGGGAGTGCTGTGAAAGACTGACTGCCCATATGATATGTTTTCATGCTGGGCGCGGTGGCTCACATCGGTAATCCCAGCATTTTTAGAGGCCGAGGCAGGTGGATCACTTGAGCTCAGGTGTTCAAGACCAGACTGGGCAACATGGTGAAACCCTGTCTTTACAAAAAATACAAAAATTACATGGTACTGTATGTCTGTAGTCCCAGCTATTCTGCAGGCTAAGGTGGGAGGATCGCTTGGGCCTGGGAGGCAGAGGTTACAGTGAGCCGAGATGGTACCACAGCATTCCAGCTTGGGTGACAGAGCAGGATCCTGACTCAAAAAAAAAAAAAAAAAAAGAATACATATATATATTTCATGATTCAAATGTAATGCCTGACCTGAAAAAATTCTGTGGCTTCAAGGATTTAGGGGTAGAGAAAAAAGAGCAGCTAACAGACTATGCCTAAGAATTTTCCTAGAATTTTTTTTTTTTTTTTTTTTTTTTTTTTGCATAAAATAAAATGAAGCATTCTTGAGACATTTAGGGAAAATGTGGATGGCTAAAAATTCTAAGGTCCTTTACTAAGTCCAGACATGTACTTTCTGACTCAAAGCTCAGGGCTCATGAGGTTCAAACAAATAGGTCTAAGAAATCTGAGGGGTTGGTCGGGGGCGGCAGTTTGCGCCTGTAATCCCAGCACTTTGGGAGGCCAAGGGGGGCAGATCACTTGAGGTCAGGAGTTTGAGACCAGCCTGGCCAACATGATGAAACCCCATCTCTACTAAAAATACAAAAATTAGCTGGGTGTTGTGGCGCACACCTGTAATCCCAGCTACTTGGGAGGCTGAGGTAGGAGAATCACTTGAACCAGAGAGGTGGAGGTTACAGCGAGCTGAGATCGCCACACTGCACTCCAGCCTGGGTGACAGAGTGAGACTCCGTTTCAAAAAAAAAAAAAAAAAAAGCAATCCAAGGGGGAGAAAGAAATAGGCTACAGACTACAACAATACCCACAGCAATGGACTCCAGCATATCAAAGTAACACAGGTTTCATATATAGAATCCAACCAAATAAATCACTGATGATCTAGTAATTAACTGTGTGGACACTGGTATCAAAGAGACCGGTCATGGCCAGGCACAGGGGCTCATGCCTGTAATCCCAGCACTTTGGGAGGCTGAGGTGGGCGGATCATGAGGTCAGGAGTTTGAGACCAGCCTGACCAACATGGTGAAACCCCGTCTCTACTAAAAATACAAAAAATAGCTGGGCGTGGTGGCATGCGCCTGTAATCCCAGCTACTCAGGAGGCTGAGGCAGGACAATTGCTTGAACCCAGGAGGCAGAGGTTGCAGTGAGCTGAGATCGCACCATTGCACTCAAGCTTGGGTAATGAGAGCGAAACTCCGTCTCAAAAAAAAAAAAAAAAAGAAAAGAGGGCCAGCCGTGGTGGCTCATGCCTGTAATCCCAGCACTTTGGGAGGCCGAGGAGGACGGATCACGAGGTCAGGAGATCGAGACCATCCTGGCCAATATGGTGAAACCCCGTCTCTACTAAAAATACAAAAATTAGCCGGGTGTGATGGCATGTGCCTGTAATCCCAGCTACTCGACAGGCTGAGGCAGAAGAATCATTTGAACCAGGAAGTCAGAGGTTGCAGTGAGCCAAGATCGCTACTGCACTCCAGCCTGGCAACAGAGCAAGACTCTGTCTCAAAAAAAAGAAAAAGAAAAGAGACCGGCCAGCAGCAAATCTGGGCTTAATGACTCACTGACTGGCTGGGCAGTAGACAAGATATTTAAAGTTTACTTTCTAAACTCAGTTTCCCTAATCTATCATCTGGAGATAGCATTCTGTAGCTATCTCCTAGCATTGTTGAGAGTTCAAAGAGATAATAATACATGCAGCCTGTAATACATGGTGCTGGGCACAGATCAAGTGCTCCATAAATTTTAGATGGTATGATTAATATGCTAAGAAAACTTATTTCCTTATCACTGGTACTAGTAAAGGCACACTAAAGGAGTCAGCCCTGGTTAGGTGACCCAAGGTAAATAACTCCCCATCTCTGTACCTCAGTTTCTTTAACTGTAAAATTAGAAATTTTCTCAGGTCTGTCCCTTTTACGGAATTACTCTATCTCTTGTATCTTTCAGCACTGCTCCTGCCTGTCTCTGTTCTCCCTCATGTCCTCACTCCTCTCTCCACCCCCAGTCTTCTTTACTCCCTAAGCACTGAGGTACTTAACCTCCTCTCTTGTGGACAAATGCCTGTCTCCTAATCATGTGCCACCAGTTTCTCCTTCTTCCAAGGCTCATTCACCATGGTTTCCAGAATGAGTGTTTTAAAACCCAAATCTGAGGATGGCTCCCTGCAGTCCGCAGAATTCTCTTCCAAATTTGGCCTCAGTGACCATTCTAGCCTCTTCTCCTACTACTCCCCACACACACCTCGACATTGCAATCACAACAATTCATTTTTTTTCCTGAATACATCATGCTTTGGTTCTACTTTTCCCTCTATCTGGAGGAGCCTTCCTTCCTCTCCCCCTGACAACACTTAGGACGGGCTTCAATATTACCTCTTCTTTGAAGTCTAATTTCTCTGAGATAAAGCTAGAGTCTCCCTCCTTTGTGCTCCCACAGCCCTAAGTATATGCCCTTGCAGTATCCCTTACTACAGTAACTCTTAACATCAAAGCAAGACAAAGCAAAGATGTTAGTCGAGCATTTAAGTACCTGTACAAGAACTGGAATGCAGTAGGCATGTAATACATGCTTGTCAAATAATTTTAGAAAGTGCTATGATGAAGCGACATAACCAAAGACATAATGCAATTATTTTGATTTCAAGTCCAGCGCTCTTCCGAGTAACTAGGAAAAATGAAGGGAACTGTGTAGGCAGAATGTTGTGGAGGGGTGGAAATCTGAGGTCCCCAAGAGTCTCTCAGTCTCTCTTTAGGTCGAATCGAAGGTCTTTTAAACTACAGATATAACAGATATAATGCACAGCTCTTTCTCCCCCCACCCCCAATACAGCGGGACTAATAACAGCATCTACCTGACAGGATATTGTGAAGATTAGGGCAAATGCGTTAATAAAGGCAAACTGCTTAAAATACTGCCTGAAGTACGTGCTGGCTATCATCATCATCATCATCATCATTATCATCATCATCGTCACCATCACCACCACCAAACAAGCCTGGAACGCTCCAAGCCCAAGTGTACACTTGAAAACATGGCATTCTGGCATTCCTAAAAATACTCATGTTCTTTGTAAACCTGACAGACTAGCCAGAGGGTCCCCCCGACAGGCAGGGCCAGACAGCCCCTGCTGGCGACGTGGCAACCTCACATCCTGAAACAGAGCTGCTGAATCAAACAGCAGGAAAAGCACCACTGGAAAACCAACCGGAAGGAACATATTGTAGACCGCTACTAGCTTCTCAGTCGGACACTTAAAATGACATTAGGATGGGAGACCCAAACTACCGCTTTAATTCCCTGCAGGAGATTTCCCAGGGAACAAAATGGCCATGAGTTTTGCTTGGCCTGTGCCCTAACCCCAGGCTGGACCTCTGGGGTTAGCAACTGCCCATGCGAACTGGGCGAGGAAGGTCTCCTGCCAGGGAGCAGCTCTCCCCGGCTCCGAGGAGAGCTCCCCAGCCAGGAGGCCACTTTCCCCTCCCTGCGGACACTTCCCCGATCCCCCTGGCTCCCCAGGTCCCCTGCAACATTCCTCTCCCCAGAAGGACCCCGGCCGCCCGGCTCCGGGCTGGTCTGCACCTTGAAGTAGGCGACCTGCAGGTAGTTGTAGGGGCTCCGCTTGCGGAACTCCAGCTCCATCTCTTCGCTGAGCGAGTGGGCGGCCGGCGGCCCGAGGCAGCCGCGCAGGCAGGCGGCGCGGCGCAGGAGGCCCCCGAAGAAGCTCAGGTCGCGCAGGGCTGCGGCGCCCGAGGCCTGGGCCGGGCTGGGGAGCGATTCAGGGTCCAGCTCCCACGGGAAGTCGGCGGCACACCGGGTGCGGCAGCGCAGGCGAAGGGCGCGGAGGGCGGCCCGGGAGCGCAGCGCCCGTTCCATGCTCAGGACCACCCCGGGCCAGTCCCCGCGCGCATAGGCTGCGGTCCCCTCCGCGAAGAGCAGATCAGGAGTCACCACGCCCCATCCTGCCTCGGACTCGACCTCGGCTTGGGAGGCAGCGGCCACGACAGCCAGCAGTGTGGTCAGCAGCTTCAACACGCGTGCCGCCATCGTCTCCTCAGACCTAACGGGACCGATAGCCACCCAACACAGAGGCCGGAGTCCCACCCCCGGAGAAGGCCCGCCCCCGGGCGAAGCCCCACCTCCCAAGCCGGGCGGCGCATGCCCACGAGGCTTGCACCGCCTCTTTTCCTTTCAGTCAACCCAGATACCCCCACCGGCCCTCAGCGAATCCCGGCGCGTCAGCCGGAGCCCCGCCTCCGAGCTCAGGCTTTGCTCAGTCGCTCTGAAGCCCAGTGGACAAGAAATACGGAAGCTCCGCCCACGCACCTTTATGCGCAGGCTCTCCCGACTCGCACCGCCCAGGGAGTGGGGAGGATAAGTCGCTGTCATGGAGGACGCCGCAGCGCTCGGGAGGACCGAGGGGGTCCTTGAAAGCCAAGGACCGCAGCCAGCTGCAGGCCAGGGAGGTATGCGGGGCGGGAGTCAGCAAGGGGAAGTCAGCCCCAGCGAGGCAGCCGGTCTCGGGGCTCCGCGGGAGGCCGAGGGCGGGAGCTCACGGCCTGTTCCTGGCTGTGTGTCGCAGGAGCCCTGGTGGAGCTCACCCCGACCCCCGGCGGCCTGGCCCTGGTGAGCCCCTACCACACCCACCGGGCCGGGGACCCCTTAGACCTCGTGGCGCTCGCAGAGCAGGTGCAGAAGGTGAGGAGGCGCGACCGGGGCAGCGAATAACCGTCTTCATTCACGTTGTGCTCTGCGTCTTTCGGCTCAGACCTCACTACCACCTAGGGTGGGGGTGGCAATTGCTCTTGTCTCCATTTTACAGACGAGTAAAGCCGACTGTCATTGTGAGTCGGTGGCCTGACTCGAATGACCTTCTGTGACCAAAAGCTCCTCTAACGGCAACTTGAGTGCCCATAATCTCCCTTCGTGGGAAGGTTTACACAACACATTAGCGTTCATTATTTCATTTGCACTTTAGGACAGCCTTGTGAGGTAGGCAGTACAGAGTTATCTTCCCATTTGACAAAGAAAAGTTCCCCAGAAGTTTCAAGGTCCGCTTTTTTAAAGCTGCTTCCCATAAGATCTTTGTTAACTGAGAGTTTAAACATCTAGCAGGGCAAGGACTCCGAGTTTAGTCCTTATTAAACATAGTATTCTCAAGCCCAGTGCTTTTATATGGATGGCCAAAATAAGTCAAATAAGGAGGAAATGTGAAATAATGGAAAAAACACTGGAAGTTTGGACACGTGACTATTAATCCCACTTTTGATACAAACTTGCAGTGCGACTTCAGGCAGATTACTTCTCTCTGGACCTCAACTATTTTATCTGTAAAGTGAAAGGTTTGAAGTAGGAGAGCTCCAAGATCTAAAGCTTTGTCATTATTCAATGAAAAACCAGATTCCTTCTTATCTCTTGTCAAGACTTCCAGTTATACACCCTCTTCAGTGTGCACAGATGGAGGGTCCTGCTGTTTTAAAGATTATGATGGCCCCTTATCCCTGTATACACTATCAGATTTAGCCTTGATTATGTTCTAAGGTCTTTGCTTTGCTCAAAATTATTTAATGTGCTCAAATTCCCTCACGTCTTTTTTTTCCCAATGATCCTAGAAATCCTTCGAATCCGTTTTTTTTTTTTTAATTAAGAAAAATTCAGATACATAGGAAAGCTGTTTTAATTCAAAACTTGTACTTTCTTCTTTTTAAAGAACTGGGGAGCAAAGTGCAACTTTTATGGATTAAGAGAATATGCTAATCAGATCACTATTATTGGGAGGGAGGTTGATAGGGATAGAATCTTGTGCACACAACATACTCATGTGCTGTCGAATGACTATCATGTTTATTATAATGGCCTGAACAGATGGAATAAAGAACAGTTTTTGCCTTTCATCCTATAATCTTGTGAAATACAGAGGATGCATTATTATGCTGCCTCTGTTTCCCCAATACAATCTGTATTTGAGAAGCTGAAGAAAAAAACAACTTTAGAGACAAACAAATTGAATCAAACATATTTACTATCTAAAATGTACTTTTTGGCTAGGTGCCATGGCTCACATCTGTAATCCCAGCACTTTGGGAGGCCAAGGTGGGTGGATCATTTGAAGTCAGGAGTTCGAGACCAGCCTGGCCAACATGGTGAAACCCCGTGTCTACTAAAAGGTGTGGTGGCTCACGTCTTTAGTCCCAGCTACTCGGGAGGCTGAGGCATGAGAATCGCTTGAGCCCAGTACATAGAGGTTGCAGTAAGTCGAGATTGCACCACTGCACTCCAGAATCAGGGACAGAGTGAGACTCAAAAAAAAAAAATGAGGCTGGGTGTGGCGACTCACACCTGTAATCCTAGCACTTTGGGAGGCTGAGGCAGGAGGATTGCCTGAGCTCAGGAGTTGGAGACCAGCCTGGGCAACATGGTGAAACCCTGTCTCTAGTAAAATACAAAAAATTATCTGGGCATGGCGGTGTGTGCCCGTAGTCTGAAGCTACTCTAGAGGCTGAGGCAGGAGAATTGCTTGAACCTGGGAGGCAGAGGTTACAGTGAGCCAAGATCACACCACTGCACTCCAGCCTGGGCGACACAGCGAGTCTTTAAAAAAAAAAAAAAAAAAAAAAAGGAACGGAGGGGGCAGGTCCAGTGGCTCACGTTTGTAATCACAGCACTTTGGGAGGCCGAGGTGGGCAGATCACGAGATCAGGAATTCAAGACCAGCCTGGCCAACATAGTGAAACCCCGTCTCTACTAAAAATACAAAAAAGTAGCTGGGCGTGGTGGTAGGCGCCTGTAATCCCAGCTACTCAGGAGGCTGAGGCAGGAGAATCACTTGAACCCGGGAGGCAGAGGTTGCAGTGAGTGGAGATTGTGCCACTGTACTCCAGCCTGGGCAACAGAGTGAGACTCCATCTCAAAAAAAAAAAAAAAAAAAAAGAAGAAGTTATTTTTTTTAGCAGGACTCACCCGGGTATTGGTGTGTGTTCAGAAAGCTCAGGAGGCCTGGTATTAAGGCATGAATTTTGGAATCAGACTGACCTGTGTTCAGATCCTTTGCTGTTTATTATCTGTGAAACCTTGGACAGGTTGCCTCATGTCTGTGAGTCTTAATTGCTAAAATGAGAAAGTGAGGTTATCATCTCCAACTTCATAAAGGTGTTGTGAGAAGTAAATGAGATGAATGTAAAGGGCCTCAGAGTAGTTGAGGCTAGGGTTAGTGCTTAGTAGTTGTAGGTACTCTTCTCTTCATTTTTTATGAGGCTTTTTTGTTTTTAAGTTGTTCATGAAATATTTTGCATTTTTTGTTTCTTTTTTCCTTTTTTTGGACCTCAGCCTAATCCATATTTTGCATTTTATATTAACTCTTCAAAATATAAATTCAAATTTTGTTTACGAGATTTACTGCTAGCACCTTAAGAAAAGGGAGGGTTATTATAAGGCTACCCCTAACCTGGAACTACCTTAGCTCTGGAAATACCTACTGTCTCTTTGGCCATATATGGCTCCTCTTTTCTTTCTGTCTTTTTTTTTTTTTTTTTTTTTTTTTTTTTTTGAGACAGAGTTTCACTCTTGTTGCCCAGGCTGGAGTGCAATGATGCTGTCTTGGCTCACATCTACCTCTGCCTCCTGGGTTCAAGCAAGTGTCCTGCCTCAGCCTCCCAAGTAGCTGGGATTATAGACATGTGCCACCACGCCTGGCTAATTTTGTATTTTTAGTAGAGACAGGGTTTCTCCATGTTGGTCAAGCTGGTCTCAAGCTCCCAACCTCCTGTGATCCACCAGCCACGGCCTCCCAAAGTGCTGGGATTACAGGTGTGAGCCACCATGCCTGGGCTTTCATTCTTGGAACAAAATGCAAATTCTTTTACCGTGGGCTACAAGACGGCAAGATCTGGTCTCTGCTCTCTTTTTTAACCCCGTTCTACACATTGCCTATCACTAACTACTCTTCAACTGCATTGGTCTCAAATGCCTGCAAACTTTTTTTTTCCCAGCTTTTCTCATGGTCGGTCCTCTCCTTTCATTTAGACCCAAGTCTAATGTTACATCCTTAGTGAGGCCTTCTTGTCTGAAAAAGGCCTTACCCTACCCCATCCAAATGACAGTATTATTAAATTGAATTCAAATAGTTCTAGGCTACATATACTTTCCAATTCCCCACCACTCCCTATTATTAAACTTCATAAAAATGAAGTAGCTTTTCTACTTATTTGTTATCTTTAACCTGCTTCTACCACATAATTGTGATTATTTCCTTCATAATAGTGCATTGTTATTATGTGTACATATAATATTAACTTTAATCATGTTTACTTTTTGGTATCTATTACTCAGTGGAGCTGTGCTTTAAAATATGGTACCCACTAGCAACATTATGTCTGTTAAGCACTTATGTTGTTAGTGTGGTTGAGGAACCAAATTTTATATTTTATTTTATTTTAATTCATTTGAATTTAAAAACAATAATTACTTCAAGTATTGGAACTCAAGTATATTGGAACAATTTGAGTATGTGAATCAACTTTTTCACATATAAATTTTATTAAGTCTAAATGCAGATGAAGTATTTCTGATGAAAATTTAGCATCCAAATTGAGATGTGTTGTGAGTACAAAATAAACACTATATTTTGAAGGCTTAATATCAAATGCAAAATATGGATTAGACTGCAAAGGACCAAAAAAAGAAACAAAAACAAACAAAAAATGCAAAATATTTCATTAACAACTTAAAAATAGTGATTACATGTTAAAATGAACATGTTTTTGATATATTAGGTTAAATAAAATGTGTTAGCTGGAGCACGGGGGCTCATGCCTGTAATCTCAGCACTTTGGGAGGCTGAGGCAGGCGTCTTACTTGAGGCCAGGAGTTCAAGGCCAGCCTGGCAAACATGGCCAGACCCCATCTCTACTAAAAATACAAAAATTAGCCGGGCATGGTGACGCATGCCTGTGGTGCCAGCTACTCAGGAGGCTGAGGTATGAGATTCGCTTGAACCCAGGAGGTGGAGGTTGCAGTGAGCCACTGCACCACTGCACTCCAGCGTCTGTGACAGACCGAGACTCTGCCTCAAAAAAAAAAAAAAAAAAAGTATTGTTAGAATTAATTTACTGTTAACGTGGCTACTAGAAAATTTAAATTTAAAATTTTATATGCGACTTGCCTCATATTTCTGTTAAACTATATTAGACTTGACTTGCCATCTTAAAGGCAGGGATTTCTCTTTCCTGTTAACCAGTACACCCAGTGCCTAGTGTGGTGTCTGACACACAGTAGCTGCCTAATATACATCTGTGGGACAGATAAATGACTCAGTTTACTTGTATGGTTTCTGTTCACTCATAACACTGGTTTATACCTGAATTTTGCCGTAAGACTCCTCAACTAACCAACAAATTCTCTTTAATATTTTTTAGTTCAAGTTCTAGTTTAATTTCCTCATTTCTTTACCTTAATTGTGTATAATCAGCTCTTCGTAAAAGTAAGCTGGAAATTTTTGACAGATTTCTATTGCCTGAGTGGTAATCCTTCCCAGCACATGAATTGATCACATTAGTCTCTCCTAACTTTGAGAATTTGATCTATTTTAAGAAATGTCCTGGCTGGGCGCAGTGGCTCACACCTGTAATCCTAGCGCTTTGGGAGGCCGAGGTGGGTGGATCACCTGAGGTCAGAAGTTCGAGACCAGCCTGGACAACATGGTGAAACCCTGCCTCTACTAAAAATACAAAAATTAGCTGGGCATGGTGGTGGGCATCTATAATCCCAGCTACTCGGGTGGCTGAGGTTAGAGAATCACTTGACTCCAGGAGGCACAGGTTGCAGTGAGCCAAGATCGCGCCATTGAGCTCCAGCCTGGACAGTAAGGGCGAAAACTCTGTCTGAAGAAAAAAAATTTCCATTGCCTTTAGTTGCACTTTGTGGCACATGACAGGCAGTCTTGTGTGCACATTATAACTCTGTTTCAGGTCCACATCATAATGCAGTCTTTTAAAATACGTTTTAAGTAATAATTAGAAATGCACATATAAGTTAAAATTTAAGTAGTTGTGATGTAAATAACTGAGGAAATGGTCAGATTAACACATACTTTCTCAGTTCTGGGGGTGTGGGGGTCACATAGAAAAACCCGAATACTTTCTGTGTGTATCTAGATTTCTACCTTAGCAGATGATAAGGGCCAGATCACAAGTGTCTTTTAATTATTTAAAATCCATCCCTGATTTCACAAGGGTTTAAACATGAGAAAATGGAGACCTGAGAAGTGTGTGGTGTTTGTTAGGTAAAGAGCAGGAGGAAAAATGGACTGGTTGGAGGAGAGGGTATATTCAATATATTTGGTAGCCGGAGAGAGAGAGAGAGAAAGAGAGAAGGCATGTTGGAGAACCAAAGAAGTTCAGTGTAACTGCAGTTCATAGTGAAAGGGTAGAAAGCTATGGGAAATAGAAGAGAGCATGTAACTGTGGTGTGGAGTCATGTCAGGGTGGCCTTCTCATGACAGTGCTATCTGAGTGGGGCCTCAGGATGAGTGGGAGGCTGTGGGGCAGTGGAGAGAATGGGAAAAATATTTTAGGCAGAAGCAAAATATTAGCATAAACCTCTTCACTGGGATCCAAAAAAGAACATCATAGAAGTCTTTTCCTCTTTCAACCCACAGTTTAGTTTTCTCTCACCTGTAGGCTGATGAATTCATCCGAGCAAATGCCACCAACAAGCTGACAGTCATAGCTGAGCAAATCCAACATTTGCAGGAACAAGCCAGGAAGGTAAGGAATGACTGTTAGACAGGCTTTCATTTTCTTTCTTTAGTTCTCAGGATTGGCTGAACTTGTTTATAATCATTGTGACTTTTTATGTCTTTAGTGCCTCCTAGAAATGTAGAGGTAGGTGTTGAGTAAAATAGAAGGAATAAGCTTAAGAGGTTAAGTATAAGTTTTTGTTTGTTTGTTTGTTTGTTTTTGAGACAGAGTTTTGCTCTTGTGGCCCAGGCTGGAGTGTAGTGGCGTGGTCTCAGCTTACTTCAGCCTCTGCCTCCCGGGTTCGAGCGATTCTCCCGTCTCAGCCTCCCAAATAAATGTTGCCAGGTTTTTTCACCATATTACAAGCTACGTGGTACAGGTCAGCATCTCTGTGAGCATCTTCCAGTACCTATGAATCACAGATATGTAACGAATTAGGCCTCCCTTGTTTTGTTTTTTCCAGGAGAAGGTTTCATGAGGTAAAGCATTTTAACAGGGGAATATGTTTTCATTTATAAAAGAAATGTACTGGCTGGGCGCGGTGGCTCAAGCCTGTAATCCCAGCACTTTGGGAGGCCGAGACGGGCGGATCACGAGGTCAGGAGATCGAGACCATCCTGGCTAACACGGTGAAACTCCATCTCTACTAAAAAATACAAAAAACTAGCCGGGCGAGGTGGCGGGCGCCTGTAGTCCCAGCTACTCGGGAGGCTGAGGCAGGAGAATGGCGTGAACCCGGGAGGCGGAGCTTGCAGTGAGCCGAGATCCGGCCACAGCACTCCAGCGTGGGAGACAGAGTGAGACTCAGTCTCAAAAAAAAAAAAAAAAAAAAAAAAAGAAATGTACTTAGCACAGAAAAATAGGAAAGAAACTTAAAAATTACCTGGAGTCATTATTGCTCAACGTTTTGAAATACCTTTTTTTTTTTTTTTTTTTTTAAGATAGGGTATCACTGTATCACCCAGGCTGGACTGCAGTGGTGCAGTCTCGGCTCACTGTAACCTCTGCCCCCTGGGCTCAAGTGATCCTCTTGCCTCAGCCTCCCAAGTAGTTGGGAGTACAGGCATATGCCACCACACCTGGCTAATTTTTTGTATTTTTAGTAGAGATAGGGTTTTGCCATGTTGCCCAAGCTGGTCTCCTGAGCTCAAGTGATCCGCCTGCCATGGCCTCCCAAAGTGCTAGGATTACAGGCATGAATCACTGTGCCTGGCTTGAAATATAATTTTTTTTTTTTTTTTTTGAGACGGAGTCTTTGCTCTGTCACCCAGGCTGGGGTGCAGTGGCGCGAACTCGGCTCACTACAAGCTCCGCCTCCTGGGTTTACGCCATTCTCCAACCTCAGCCTCCCGAGTAGCTGGGACTACAGGCGCCCGCCACCTCGCCCGGCTAGTTTTTTTTGTACTTTTAGTAGAGACGGGGTTTCACCGTGTTAGCCAGGATGGTCTCGATCTCCTGACCTTGTGATCCGCCCGTCTCGGCCTCCCAAAGTGCTGGGATTACAGGCTTGAGCCACCGCGCCCGGCCCGAAATATAATTTTTAAAAGCCTTTTTTACAGCATAGCAGCATAGTCTAATTTTTGTTTCTTCAGAGTAATCTGGATCTTAAAAGTGATTCATTGCTATTGGGGACCAAGATCCTAAGCATTGAATGGTTTCCAAATTTTAATTGGGATGATCACTGAATATGGGTGCCTGTTATCTCCAATACCTAATTCGTTACATATCTGTGATTCATAGGTACTGGAAGATGCTCACAGAGATGCTGACCTGCACCATGTAGCTTGTAATATGGTGAAAAAACCTGGCAACATTTACTACCTCTATAAACGGGAGAGTGGTCAGCAGTATTTTTCCATCATTTCTCCAAAGGTAAGAACATAGATTGTTTGCCCAAAAATCTACTCCAGCCTCTGAGAAATTCTTGGTATATATGTGAAAATGTAGACATGTGGATTGGTATATGGTTTCTTAGAAAACTGGGGGTGATGTGAGCCCAGACATGACTATAAAAAATATACCTGTGCTTAAATTATTTCACTCATTTTCTCAAGGGAGGGATCTGATGTGTAAGGTAACTGCTTTCCAAAGATTGTTCTGACTGGTATGAAGTGAAAAGCCAAAAAAGAGATTGTGGCATAATTAGGAAATGAGCTCAGTTTGTTCACAACCCACCCTGATGGGAACTGCCTCCTTTGCCTTCTCTAGGAATGGGGGACAAGTTGTCCACATGACTTCCTTGGTGCCTACAAGCTACAGCATGACTTGTCCTGGACTCCGTATGAGGACATTGAGAAGCAAGATGCTAAAATCAGCATGATGGACAAGTTGCTAAGCCAGTCAGTGGCCCTGCCTCCATGCACTGAACCCAACTTCCAGGGACTGACTCACTGAGAGTGGGCTCTGACAAACAGCTCTCACAGGACCTGGCTGTCACCTCCTTGTTGACCCCATTGTTATCTTGAGAATTGAGGACATGTAGGTGAATCACAAACTTCCTGGAAAGAGACCCTGTGTGAATGTAAATGCTGTCATTTTGACTTTTAATTGGGATGGTAATAATCATTGAGACAGAGTCACTGTCTTTCGGGATCCTCTCTGGACCACAGATACCCAAGTCAGTCAGTTTCAGAGTATTGGCCAATGTACTTTCCTTCTTCCTCTCCATCACTTCTTCCCTTAAGTTAAAGTGTTAGAGAAGACTTTCTTCTTCCCATAAAAAGGTTGGTGGATCGTTTTCCAGAGAGAACTGTTTTCAGTCTTTTTTTTTTTTTTTTTTTTTAGTAACTGGTAGTATTTAACATTGGGGTTGAGGCTGTCTCACAGTTGGTGCAACTCCAGTTTAAAATTCATCTGGGAACGAGAATGTTGGGTAATGGAGGGTGATTAAACCCCCCCCCCCAAAAAAAAAAAAAACCACTTGGCTTGGCTGGACCAGAGAGTGTGTGATTCTGGGATTTCTGTGCTGTTGATGAGGTTTGTCTTGCCCCTTTTGCTCTCTCTGCCTTGCTAGAGTGAATGAGAATCTGAGGCAGCAGCAAAGGCCAGGTTTGGGGAGTGTCAACTTTGAAACTCACAAATTTTAGACTTGGAAGAGACGTTGGATGCTGCCACTAATCATTATAGAATCCATTGTGTAGTCTCCCAAGGAGGAGCTCCCAGGCTCAGCCACCTGCAGCAGAACAAACCCATTTAAATGGCTACTTAAAAAATACTGTGGAAGAGAGTATGGCAGTAGAGTGAGAAACAAGAAAAACAGCCAAATTGTTGACTGTGAGTTAACTCAGATTGAAATTCATTTTGACAAGAATTATTCAAGAACTTAAGGGCCTTTGGCAAAATTACTGTAGTTCTTATTCCGACTAGGCTGTTGTAGGACTCTACCTTCTTTCCTGTCTGTTCGGTGGAATTAGCTCGTTTATGGATGATTTAGCATGGCTGTAATCTATTGCGGTATGCTGTAAAAGGACAGAGAGATATGTCCTTGAACTGACAATGGCCCAAGTTTCTCTCTGGGAATGGATGTTCCTTATACTGATCTGCTTGGTAATACCCTCCCCCCCATTATTCATGGTCTCTCCTCATAAACTGGATTTCTTGTGAGCTGTAAATGGTCCACCTAAGGCCTCACACAGGATGGGGCTAGAATCTAACAAGCTCACTCAGATGACACTTGGTCGCTCAGTTCACATGGGAATGTTCTTTGGACTCAGCTGCAGAGGTCTTTTGCTGGGGTGCTGCAGAGTCGGAGGGAAGAGACATTAGTGGTACAGTAGTGGAGTCTGACTACAGAAAGTTTCCCAGGTTTTCAGAAGGTTCTCATCTGCATCATGATGACAATTTTGAATAGGTACTTCATTAGTTATCAGATAAACAAATTACTACAAACTTAATGGTTTAAAGCAACACCCATTTATTTCAGAGCTTATAGGTTAGGAGTTCAGGCACCATTTCATTGGGTCCTCTGCTTCATGGTTTCTCTGAAACCCTGTAAGGCTGAAATCAAGTTATTGGTCAGGGCTGTTCTCATTTGAAGGCCTGACTGGGGGAGGATCTGCTCCCAAGCTCACTTAGATTGTTAGCAGAATTTCTTTTCTTTTTTTTTTTGTTTTATTTTGTTTTTTGAGACAGAGTCTCACTGTGTTGCCAGGCCTGAGTGTAGTGGCTCAATCTCAGCTTACCGCAACCTCTGCCTCCTGGTTCAAGCGATTCTCCTGCCAAATAGCTGGGATTACAAGCACACGCCACCATGCCCAGCTGATTTTTTAATTTTTAGTAGAGACAGGGTTTCACCATGTTGGCCAGAAGGTCTCGATGTCTTGACCTCATGATCCACCTGCCTCAGCCTCCCAAAGTGCTGGTGCTTGAGCCACCACATCAGGCTTGTTGACAACCCTCAAGGGTTGCTGGCTTCAGGGATTCCACTAGCTGACTGTTGGCTGGAGGTTGCCCTCACTTCTTGCCACACGAGCCTCTACAACATGGCAGCTTTCTTAAGCAAAGTAAGCAAGGATTAGAGTCTGCTAGCCAGATGGAAGTTACAGTCTCATGTAGTCTGATCACAGAAGTGACATTTCATCACCTTTGCTGTAATCTGTTGGTTGGAAGCAAGTCACTAGGCCAGCCCATATTCAAGGGAGGGAGTTATACAAAGGCATGTATACCAGAAGGCAGACATCACTGAATCATTGAACAGATCCTAGAATCTATCTGCCACAGGGCTCAGTTGAGAAGAAGAAAGGAAAGTTCTAGGTAAAAAAGGCAATATTACAAAGTGGTTAAGTGTGATGGTGTCAAAGTCACAGATCTGCACTTCACTCTCAACTCTAACAAGACAGCCTCCCAGCTGGCATCCCTGCTTCCTCCTCTATCCCCTCTCCAATCTATTCTGCATGCAGTCATCAGCTTGATCATTTGAAAATGCAAATCTCCCTCGCTCTTGACATTTCCTAACCTCAACAGCGGGACAGCAGTGATTGAAAAGAGAGAAACTTCCTTTTGTTCAGTAAGATGTACTCCCTGCACTGACCACCAAGGGGTGTCATTGCTCTTTCCTGGTTAAGCCAGTTACCACACTTGGGAAGGGCTAGTGGCAATGTGAGGTGATTTGGGGCACCTGAGAATGGGAAACTAGGACCCAGTGATTATATACAGTAATCACTTTTCATTTACCCATCCATCTGTTCACCTGATAATTTCATTAGTATGAAGTACCTTCTAGGTTCCAGGTTCTGGGGAATAATAGAGCTGAATCACTATTTCCAAGGAGCTCACAGTATGGTAGAGAAGGAAACAAGTTAACAACTCCAAGATGCTCTAAGAAGGGGTGTGATAGAAGTACGTGTGGAATATTATGGAGCTCCAGGGAGGGGTTCCTTATTGAGCTTGGAGAATTTGGGAAGACTCTTGGAGGAGCTAATGCTTGCTTGGTGTTGAAAACCATACAAGTTAGAACTTTCTGGAGGCTCCAATTGCCCTTTCATAGGAAGTTTGTCTTTTGGGGGTTGGGGTAGGGTTCATTTTTGGATGGAGTTTATTTGTGAATGAAGACAGAGACATCCATTTAAGCCATATCAACCAAAGCAGTCCTGGCCACAAGGAGGGGTGGAGTGAGATATGTCCCGGCTAGAAAATCCTTGTGTCTAAAAGCTAGGAGATAGATGAAGAGGGGAAGGAAAAAACATTCCAGACAAAAAATAACATGGAAGGGACATTGACTAGAAGTGATACGACATGTGAGGAATTGCAGCCAGTTAAACAGGAGAATATGGACCGGGGGCTATGGGAGAAGAACTAATGGAAGGATTTGGGTAGGTTGGTAATATTGGCCATTAGAAACATCATTTTGGCAGCAGAGGCTGGGTAGAGGGAAGACAGGAGCTTCCATCCCTAATCAAGGCAAGGGATGATGGGAGTCTGAACTAAGCAGTGGTAGAATGAGAGGGCCTGTATTTCACCAATTGCAAGGTGTACTTTTTCCCCCCACATTTTGGTATCTCAAACCTGGACACTTCTAAAAGTCAGTGGCATGTCACAGTTTAAGTGGCATTTTTTCTTTCTTAGAGCTACATAAAAAGATCAAAACAGATAGCATCTTACATTTGATGAAGCATGGCACATTGAAAGTACAATCAATTGCCATCTTGTTAATAAAATGTCAGAGGGATGAGAGGAAAGACTCTTAGATGATGCTTGAATTCAAGCATTTCTGGCTTGAGTATCTGCAATGAATAGTGGGGATCCACTCAACAAAATTTGCAGGAGGAGGAGGACATCCCTGTCATTTTCCAGAATAATCAGTGATATTCTGTGATATTGATAATCCACCTAGTTGGCCCTTCCAAAGTTACTGGGTGTGAGTAACAGTTGACTGTAGCTCCCTTTCTCCACCCTAGTGCTCTGGAAGGAGGAAAGGAGAGCTGGCTTGTATCTTACTTTCTCAAGTTATCAGTCCACAAACATGAAGAGTATTAGTGTTACAGACACAAAGATGATAAGTACTGTCTAGTGAGCCTTTATTCTGCTAAGTGTATCCATTATCTCTTTTAATCTTCACATAACCCACCATCAATGAGGTATATAGTATTCTTATGTTACAGAGCAGGAGCATCTCAGAGATTCTGAAACTGGCCCATGGTTATACAGATGGGAAGTGGTAGAGGTCAGATTCAGACACAGTCCTGTTTGAGTCTGACCATAACCTTAATCCTGTTTGGGCCAATTAAGACAGTCATAAAGGATCTCGGTATAGAGGTATAAAGAAGTTAAATCACAAAAGTGATAAAGTAAGGTTTTTTTGTTTTTGTTTTTGTTTTTGTTTTTTTTTGAGACAGTCTCACTGTGTTACTCAGGCTAGAGAGCACTGGCTCAATCATAGCTTACTGCAGCCTTGAATCCCTGGGCTCAAACGATCCTCCTGCCTTAGCCTCCCAAGTAGCTAGAAATACAGGTATGCACCAATATGTCCAGCTAATTAAAAAAAAATTTTATAGAGATGAGGACTCACCATGTTGCCCAGACTAGTCTCAAATTCCTGGCCTTAAGCAGAATGAGATGTTTATGTGAGACACTACCGGAGTAGTTCACTTGGGCGTTTAGTGATAGGTATGTAGAGGATGTATATCAAGGTATAGAGAAGTAACTTATTTAAGGTCATACAACTTATACAACTTACAAGCAATTGAGCCCATATCTCTGGCATTAAAGCCTGGATATAGAACCCCCATCAGAAGATAGGGTTCATTCATTCCTTTAAGGAGCTGGAGCTTGGGAGGAAGGAGCTACAACGTGCCTGGAAAATTTTCATTTCTGTAGTCTTAAACAGCATTTGATTGAGTGGAGCAGTCCGTACTTGAAAGCTTTTTTTTTTCATTTTGATTTGTAATATTATCATCTCCTGCTTTTCTCTACTTCACTGACTGTACCTTTTCTGTGTCCTGATCCTCCTCTTCCTGACATCTACATTCTGAGGCCAAGTCTGTGGCCCTCTCCTTTTTATCTCTACTAAGTGGTCTAATCCATTCCCCAGGCTTTAAATGCTGTCCACACACTACTGACTCGCATACATACCTACAGCCCTCATCAGTCCCCAAGTTTCATGCACACTTGTTTGCCCAACAGCCTTACTTGCTGTCTCCACTTGACTTGTAGTCATTACAAATTTAATGTGTCCAAATCTAAACTCTTGAGTTCATCCCCAAAACCTGTTTCACCACCAGGCCTCTCTCTATCAGCACCTGTCTCACATTGTTGTAGCAGCCAAGAACCCAAGTCATTCTTGGTTCTTCTTGTTCTCCTCATACCAGTCAGCAGTCCCAGCTCTGCCTTCAAAATGTATCCCAAATGTGACTGCTTCTCTTCACCTCACCCCTTTCCCCCTTAGTCCAAGCCACCAACATGTCCAGCCTGGACAATGCAGTAATCTCCTAACTTGTCTCCCTGCTTCCACAGAGATTGTCAACATCATCTTTTAAAACTACAAACCAGATTGCACCTCTGTTAAAAAAAAAATCCCAGAGTTTCTCATTTCTTCCCTAGATTCTATGTGATCTGCCACTCTCAGGACTCAGCATGTTCCTGCTTTGCTGACCTTGCTGTTCTTCCCACACACCAAGCTCATTGCTGCTCATTGGCATTTGCTGTCTCATCTGTTTGGAGCATTGCCTCCAAGATCTTTGCAGGTTTGTGTCTTCTCATCCTTTAGGTCCTTGCTGAAATACCACTTCCCTGATTACCCTATCAGAAATACCAACCCTTCTCACATTAAAGTGGTTCTGATTCTGCTTTGTTTTCCACAGCACTTAGCACAACCAGAAATGATGTGTGTTTTGCTTCTGTTTATAAGTTCTGTGATTATAAGTTCTGTGAGGACAGAGACTGTCTGTCTTGTTTACTGCTGTTTCTAGCATCTAAAATAGTGCCTGGCGCATGATAAATACTCTTAACAATGAATAAGTAAGTGGGCCAGGCATGGTAGCTCATGCCTGTCATCCCAGCACTTTGGGAGGCCAAGGCAGGCAGATCACTTGAGGTCAGGAGTTTGAGACCAGCCTGGCCACCATGGTGAAACCCCCATCTCTACTAAAAATATAAAAATTAGTCAAGTGTAGTGGCAGGCACCTGTAATGCTGGCTACTCAGGAGGCTGAGGTACAAGAATTGCTTGAACCTGGGAGGCGGAGGTTGCAATGAGCCAAGATTGCACCACTGCACTCCAGCCTGGGCGACACAGTGAGACTCCACCTCAAAAAGAAAAAGAATAAATCAAGTAAATCAATGGATGGACATCTGTAGCTCTGTACCTATATCCTGCAAAGGATCCAAGTCAATGCAGTTAATAGAAGTATAATGTGAGCCACATGTGTGATCTAAATTTTTCCAGTAGCTACATGAAAAAGTAAAAAGTGAAATTAACTTTAAGAATACATTTTATCACAGGGTGCAGTGGCTCATGCCTATAATATCAGCAGTTTGGGACTCTGAGGCAGGAGGATCGCTTGAGCCTAAGAGTTCAAGACCAGCCTGGCCAACATAGGGAGATCTCATCTCTACAAAAAATACAAACATTAGCCAGGCATGGTGGCGTGTACCTGTGGTCCCAGCTTCTTGGGAGGCTGAGGTGGGAGGATTGCTTGAGCCCAGAAGGTCAAGGCTGCTTTGAGCTATGATCATGTCACTGCATTCCAACCTGAGTGACAGAGTGAGACCCTGTCTCAATAAATAAATAAAATATATTTTATCTAACCCAGCATATCCAAACTATTAGCATTTCAACAATTTACTAAAAAAAAATTATTTTACATTCTTTTTTAAACTAAGTATTCAAACTTTGGTGTGTATTTTATACTTACAGCACATCTCAATTCGGACTAGCCACCTTTCAAATGTTCAGTAGCCACTTGTGGCTGCTGGCTACCGTATTAGCACAAGTGTAAGTAGCCTAACTTACTGTTCCTGTTCTGTACTTCCTGTGAGATCCAGAATGAGGAAAGCTAGAAACTTCTGGTAGGGGGTATCTTTCTCAGCTACCCTGCTTCCTTCCCCTCTCCTGAAGGAAACTTTGGGGATGTCCAGGCTAATAGATATATGATCATATCCTTAGATTAATAATGCTAATAATTGAGCTTCTACTCTGTGCCAAGCATATAATCTCATTTAATTCTGACAACAATCCCATTTTACAGATTAGGAAACAGGTTCAGAAAAAGTAACTTGTTCACATTTATACATCTGGTAAGTGTTAGCGCTGGAATGTAAACTTGGTTTAAAGGTAAGCTGGTATAATAATTATGCTACAATTTTTAATTTGCCACTCTTTTTTTTTTTTTTTTTTCGAGATGGAATCTCGCTTTGTCGCCCAGGCTAGAGTGCAGTGATGCAATCTCGGCTCACTGCAGCCTCCGCCTCCTGGGTTCAAGCAATTCTCCTGCCTCAGCCTCCCAAGTAGCTGGGACTACAGGCATGCACCACCATGCCTGGCTAATTTTTTTTTTTTTAAATTTCTAGTAGAGGGGGGGTTTCACCATGTTGGCTAGGATGGTCTTGATCTGATCTCGTGATCTGCCTGCCTCAGCCTCCCAAAGTGCTGGGATTATAGGTGTGAGCCACCGCGCCAGGCTAATTTGCCACTTTAATGGGCCACATGGCAGGGAGCAATGAAGAGAAACACATAGATGATCAAAGGAAGCTGGCCTGACTCAGGCTGGGGTGTGTAGCACACCTTTTGTCACCTCCACCCGGTTCCTCACACACCCTAGGTCTGACTTTGGTATCGCTGTTTTCAGGTCTCGGCTCCACTAATTATTAATGGTGTATTCTCCAGTAGAATCAGCTGTCTGATCCCCTATTTCCTCTTCTGTAGGATGGGAATGCTAACACTAACCTCAGGGTAGCGGGCAAGTTCCAGTGAGATGATGAGAATGTCTGTACAACATGTAGCCCAGTACTTGCTGCCTGGTGTTCCCCTCAGAACATGCTCGGTCTTACACTCCTCTTTCCCGGGCTGGCTGCAAGGAGAGGCAAAGTGTCACTTGACCTCCTAGCTCCCTTGCCCTTTTATATTCTCCTGTGGGGTCCTCACAGTGATCCCTGCTCTATTGTTGCTTCCGGTGGGCTGGTGAGGATGGGGCCGTATCTGAGAACTGGTGCCTGAAATCCTTACCCAATACCAAAAAGTTTCTTTGTGTAACACTCTGTCAGCCTAACTGCCAAAGATAGTCACCTCTGAGAAGCTCTTACGCCCTCCCTCTCGCCGCTCTCACCCCTGGGAGTCCATCTCACATGGGCTCCTGAGGGGGCTCCTTCTTCCCATCCCGTCTGTTGCTCATCTGCCTCCTGGCCCGCAGGATTGCAGATCCTTCCTCCGCAATGGCTGCCAGCTTAGTCTTCCTGAAACAACCTGACCATGTCACCTTCCTACTTAAAAACTTTTCTTCAGGAATTGAGTGCAAATTCCTTAGCTTGTCATTCATCCAAATAGTATTCCTATGTGCCTATGCCCTTCTTATAGGCACAGCGAACAGCAGCGAAGCAAACGTACAAGCAGCCCTGCCCGCGTGGAGCTTACCCTCTAGGGGCCCCGCAGAGGCTGGGTCCAGCATCCCAGCACAGCCTCGCCTCTCCAGCGCACTTCCCGCCCCACTCCAGGCCCACGCGCCGGGGCCGCTGTCTCCACCATGAAGCCTTCCCAGCCTCACTCAGGTAGAGAAGACGTCCCCTCCCCCGGGACTCCTCCATTCCCCGCCGCCCCTACTACAAGACCTGGGCTCCCCTGGAAACTGAGGCCCTTCTCCCTGACTACAGACCCGCAACCCCTCCCCTGCTCTGGGGATTGTGAGCTAAGAGCCAGGGTGGGAGCAAGAGGCTCTCCTCTTCAGGGCTGGCCCCCTGCACTGCACAGGAAACGGGGCAGGAGGGCGGACCCCCATCTCATGTAGGAATGCCTTGTCCCCAGGGTGAGCCCCCAGGTGAGCCTCCGCGGCCGCGTGGAAGGGACAAGAAGCGCCGCTGCCCGGGTGCTGTTGGCGAGCAGCCCAGCTCCATCTTCCCGGTGTGGTAGCGGCTGGAGCCAGGCCTGGGCAGCCTTGGGACAGCCAGAGTGGGCCAGGGGACCACGTCCCGTCCCCAGAGGCCGGGGACGGTTTCCAGCCTCCAGGAAAGGAGCGGGGGCTGGGAGGGGAGAGGGTCTGGAACTGGCATGAGCGGCGTTGCCGTGTCTGCCACGCGTGTCACCTGCTGGAGAGTCCGCCTGGATGATTTCACTCCGCGGAGGCGCCGCCCCACCACTCAGAAACCTCAGAGCCATACTCAACTCTCCCCTCCTCTCCAGCCCCGCTGTCACAGCCCTGCTTTTCTCCTCCTCACGTCCACGCTCCCCCGCCCCGCCTCTCTCCCCCCTTCACCCCCTCCCGTCTCCTGGCCGGTTTCCTTTTCTGTAGTTTGTCCCCTCAAAGCCGCCCTGCACTCCCTGCCCGTGTCTGACCAAGACTCTGCTCCCTTACTGAACAGCACAGTGCCCGCCACGGGCTGCCACTCAAGGTCACGTCTGCACGACCACCCCCTGCAGCCTACCTGCCAGTGTTACCTCTGGTCACCCCTCTCTTCCAGGATCCAGGGATCCAGCCTCCTCATCGTGCTTCCGCACCTGCGGCTCATACCCTGGGCCAAGAATGCCCCTCCTAATTCTTTGTTCATCCTTAGAGACCCTGAAAAATGTCACCACAGGACTGGAACCTTCCTCTGCCCCACCCCAGACTTAGTCTCTCCACAACAGCTGGCACATCCCCTTGTCCAACATTACACTTGTCCCTACACACAGCTGCCTCCTCTTCCAGACTCTGAGTTGCTGGAGGGTGCAGCCTGGCTCTTGTTCTTCTCCCCATCCCCCCCGACACAAGGCCTGACACAGAGCAGCCATCAGCAATAAATAAACAGCATTTTAAAAATGAGTAAGTAGAAGATCATAAGAACTGGGTAGTTGCTGGGTATGTGGAAGGGGCTGGACTGTTGGGCGTTCATCTGAGAAGGCTTCTTGGAGGCCACATTGGGCAGGGTTAGATGGGGGGTCAATAAATTTGGTGCAACCAGAGGGCCTCAGGGAAGCACCAGAGTGACCTGTGATGTTAATTTAACAAACACAGAACAACTTCTATTGTCAGGCCTCATACTGGGCACAGGGACCTCGGCCAGCACTCAAATTGCATCCCCTATAGGAACCCCAGGGTAGGCGGTGCCAAAACTCTGCCAAAACAGAGTGCCAAGTATCACATGGTAAGCACAAGAAGATGAAACCATACAGATGAGGGACACCTAACATGCTCGGGGCGGGGTGGGGGATGTCAGAGGGGCTTCCCAAAGAGGAGCACTACCCAACCCAAGGCCAAAGAGAGGGTCTGAGAAGGGTGGGGAGGACTGAGAGGAAGCTGGGAGAGCTGAGCAGAGCTGGCATACCAAACACAGGAGTTGGACTCCATCCTGAGGGCATTCAAAAAGCTGGGGAGTGACCAGATCACCTGCAGTCTGGTGCTATGCCAAGCCTCAGCCCTCACCCCTCCTGGGAGCCTTCTCACCTCCTGGCAGGCTGAGCCCCTTTTCAGTGCTCCCTTAGTAGCCTGGTCGCCTCTTTTCTGTGCAGAGTTAGGTACTGTGGCTAAACTGTGTCCCTTGGTCTTAATCTTCTCTGTGTCCCAAGCACCAGGCACCACATCTTGCCCCTGGCCAAACATTTGCTGAATGAATGGCGGGTGGCTCCTTATTTCTGTTGTCTTCTATAGCCCTTATTCTCAGTTCCACATCCTTTCACGCCTGGGACTTGTGCATTCTGCTGCAAACAACATTTAATTGGGAAAGAGGAGACCCAAATCAAATCCTGGCTCCACCATTTACTGGACAAGTCACTTAACTCTCCTGAAACCTCAGTTTCCCCATCTGTAAGATAAGGTACCACTATGAATAGAGTCTAAGTCTCCACATGTATGCAAAAGACTCGTTTCCTTGGATAGGTTGTAAACTCTGTGATGGCAGGGACCAAGGTTTCTACCAGCACCCAACTCAGGCACAGCATATAACCAATACAATGCTCAGTCCTATTGGTTGGTAGACAGCAGAGTACAGGGGAAAGAACACTTAAGGCAAAATTGTAAGTTTTGTTCTGCCACTTCTGGTGTGACCTTGAGCTAGGTTGTTCCCATCTCTTGAGTCTTCCTTGCTTTACCTGGAAAGTAGGGATTAGAACCCTTGCCTGACAGTGCTCACAGGGCCAGTGGAAATCCTAAATGTGAAAGTGGTTTGTGAATGAAGGAGATAACGAAAGAGATAATATAGTAGACAATTGACCATTAATTAAAAATTAACCAGCTGTGAAGTAGCACAGAGGCAGCAGCAATGCTTGACAGCTGGTAGACAGACCCTGGGCACCTGCTGACTCTGAGCAGCAGACACTGGGATGTTTGATCTTGCTGGGGTCAGCCCAGAGACCCAGGAGAGACCACTACAGCAGGTTCACGGGGAGGGAGTATGCAGCAAGTCCTTTGTCCCCTTCCCCTCCCAGATTTCCCTGGCTTGCATTGCTTCCTGTCGTAGGTTTGGAGGGACTCTGGCATAAGAAGGTCTTAGGAATCCCAATGGCTGTGGCCACGTAGCTACTGATCCCCTTTGGTGAGTGAGGCTGGCCCACTGAGGCAGTGAGCCCAGCAGTGCTGTCCTGATAAACTCTAGTCCCAAACTCCAAGTCAGCCCTCCCAGCTGCTGGCATCTTTGTGGCAGGTTAATGAGAAAGGACCACGGTTTGTCTCAGCTCTTGTCCAGACCAGATGGGCCTGGGGCTGAACAGAGGGGCTGGATGGAGGCAGAGCTGGAGGTGAGATTAATCCTCACCTCTGAAATGGGTGAGGATTAAATGAGAAGACAGATCTGGGAACACCTTGAAGCTTGTTTATTTTACTCAAGTGCAGGATCTATTTGTGGCTGATACATTTGCCCCAACCAGTGGGGCTTCTCAGTTTTGAGGAGGAATGGGGCTCTTTCTCCAAGAGACTCAGTTGCACAAGCAGATTATGTGTAAGGTGTACAAATGTGGTCTTAGAGTAAAAGCAGAGATAAGACAGGCTGTGAAGATGGGCAGGACCAGCCAATTCCCTGTTGTGGGAGAGACTGGGAGAGACTGGGAGCGCTGTGGGACCTAGGGTGGACGGTGCCGCACACACAGGGAGGCTGCTGCTGTCTCGCAGACCTGGCCATCGAGCTCCCTCACTGCCACATCCCATATACCTCCTCCTGCTAAAATCTATGCTTCCAGCAGAAGAAACACCAGATTTAGAATCAGATGGGATTTGGTTCTACTTACTGTGTGACTTTGAGCAAATACCTTCCTTTCTTTTAACCGTAGTTTCCTCATTCATAAAATAGGGGAGAATTCTAGCACCATCTCCTGAGGTTGTCAGGCTCTGAGAAGGAGACACGGGAATGAGAACATGGTGAAACGATCTTTGTGAACTATTCAGTGTTGTACACATTCTTTTTTTTTTTTTTTTTTTTGAGACAGAGTCTTGCTCTGTTGCCCAGGCTGGAGTGCAATGGCATAATCTCGGCTCACTGCAACCTCTGCTTCCCAGGTTCAAGCGATTCTCCTGCCTCAGCCTCCTGAGTAGCTGGAATTACAGGCATGCACCACCATACTCAGCTAATTTTTGTATTTTTAGTAGAGACGGGGTTTCAACATGTTGGCCAGGCTGGTCTCGAATTTCTGGCCTCAGGTGATCCACCTGCCTTGGCCTCCCAAAGTGCTGGGATTACAGGCATGAGCCACCGTGTCCGGCTACACATTCATTTTTAATCTGTCATCTCTTCCCTTGTGGGAAGTAGGCCTGCTGTTCTGATTGGGGCCTGTCAGAACCAGGACCTTAAGGCACCTCGGCTGCAGCCCTGTGCTTCAGGAGGAGTGAGCTTGGACTGTGGGACAACAGGGCTTCCTGGCACTTCTTCTCTCTCAGGCCAACCCTTGGTCAGTGACAAGGGCCCACCTCTCAGATGGGAGAAGGGCCCATATCCCCTGCATTCTGGGCCATGGGGCTCCAGGATGGTCGGCATATGGACTGGAGGGATGTCTGCGCTGCAGGGCAAAGGTGCAGCCAGAGAGGGAGTGGAAACTATGCTTGTGTTGGTTCACCCACTCTGCTATTGAGCTTTTCCAAGACGCTGGATCCTCAGCACCTTTGTCTTCACCTCCTGAGTCTCCTTCATCTACCTCCTGTCTCCCTTAGTCTAGTCCAGCCAGTGAAACTGAATGTAGGGAGGGTGCCATTTTGGGATGAGGTCTAGTGGAACAGGTCCCTGGGAGCCTCTTCTGGGACTCCTTGACCTTGGGAACCCTTTGCCCCTCTCTCTTGGGCCCCAGGTAAGGGTACCAGTTTCTTCCTGAGCCATGACCAGAGCCATTCCCAGATAAATGAGGTTTCCTGGAAGGATGTTACCAATGCCTTATCTCTGGCCAACATGGTCCTGGGGCTCTTCTCCATCATCTTCAGCTTCAGCAGGTAGGTCTGGGGCCCAGCAAGCTCTTAGCCAAGAGCTGGAGCCAATGGCATGAGGGAAGGAGAGGGAGAGTCTAGAGAGCAGGCACTGAGGCACAGGAATCCACAGTGTACCCGGGGAAAGTGCAGTGGCTTAGGAGTCAAAGGGCCAAGATCCCAGACTCAACTGTACCAGTTCATTCCAGCTGTGGCAGTCTAGAATGGTTTTTATGAGAAAGTCAAGAGATTCTGTTCTGGTGGCCTTTATACAATCTTTGGGTAGGCCACAGTTCATATTTTCTAATTCTTAGATCATACGACCTGGCAGAATATTTGAAATTAGCACTGTTCTGGAAGGTCCGAGACATGCATATGTTCCCCTAAAACGTTGTAAGCAAATTCTATTTCTGTAAGTTGAATCCCATTTCGATGTTTTCGGGATATCAGTCCTTTAAAGATAAATCCTTTATGATGCAGGTAACATCCTCCTAATCTACTCGATTGTCTATAACCATCAGCAAGTGACTTCTCTTTGGATTTATTTCTCATCCATAAGATAAGATGACTTTACCTGATGATGTTTAAGCTCCCTTGCAGCTGGAAATTTTTGTGATTCTCTAAAATCTTGGTTTTTCGAGTATAATAAAGTAGGGCACACCTACAGCAGAAAATCTCTTTTTTAAAGAAACTTTTCTTTTTTTTTTTTTGGGATGAGGTCTCACTATATTGCCCAGGCTGGTCTCAAACACCTGGGCTCAAGTGATCCACCTGCCTAGGCCTCCCAAAGTGCTGGGATTACAAACGTGAGCCACTGTGCCCAGCCCAGAAAACTTCTATCTTCTTAGTTCAGCTTAATTATCTGGGAGTGTTGTTTTTTTGCCATAATGGTGCCCTGAGTATTTTTATTTAGCTTCAGTCCCCTTTAGATACATAGGACTGGGTCTAAACAAAGGAAATGCTGTGGTTGTTTGGAGACAGCTGAGGTCTAGGTCAGGCCCTTTGCTTCTCCTGGGCTGCCTAAGCATTGCAATCCGGGTGCAGACTTGAGAATGGGCCTCTCAGGGCAGGTTTGCTTGGAGCTGTGGTGGCAGCTTTTAGAGGGACCTGGGGACAGGTGCTGGATGGAGGCACAGAATCAAGAATGTGGGATCTGAAAGAGCTCATGGAAATAATTTAAAGCATCAAAATACATGAGACAAAAACTAATAGAACTGCAAGGACAGTTGATGAGTCCACTATCAAGGTTGGAGATTTCCACACCCCTCTATCAGAAACTGACAGATCCAGCAGGCAGAAAATCAGCAAAGACATAGTTGAAGTCAGCAACACCATTGGTCACCTGGATAAAATGGACATCTATAGAGTACTTCATCCAACCATGCAGAGTACACATTCTTCTCCAGCTCACTTGGACAGATCACATTCTGGGCCATAAAACATACCTTAACAAATTTAAAAGAAGCATACTCTCAGCCCACATGGAAATGAACTAGAAGTCAGTAACAGAAAGACAGCTGAAAAATCCTGAAATATATGAAGATTAAACAACACACTTCTAAATGACACATGGATAAAAGAAGAAGTCTCACGAAACATTAAAAATGTTTTGAACTAAAAAAATGAAAACACGATTTATCAAAACTTATAGGATGCAGGGAAAGCAGTGCTTTGCTTTGAGGGAAATTTATTTCATTGAATGCATATATTCAAAAAAGAAAGATTTAAAATCCATAATTTAAGCTTTAACCTTAGGAAACTAGAAAAAGAAAAGCAAATAAATCCAAAGTAAGCATAAAAAGTAAAAAGTAAAAATTAGGCCGGGTGCAGTGGCTCATGCCTGTAGTTCCAGCACTTTGGGAAGCTGAAGCAGGTGGATCACTTGAGGTCAGGAGTTCAAGACCAGCCTGGCCAACATGGTGAAACACCATCTCTACTAAAAATACAAAAATTAGCCGGGTGTGGTGGCACATACCTGTAATCCCAGCTACTTGGGAGGCTGAGGCAGGAGAATCGCTTGAACCTGGGAGGCAGAGGTTGCAGTGAGCGGAGATCGCACCACTGCATTCCAGCCTGGGCAGCAGAGGGACTCCATCTCAAAAAATAAAATAAAAATTAGAGTGGCAATCAAAGAAATTGAAAACAAGAAATTAATAGAGAAAAATCAATGAAACCAAAAGCTGGTTCTTTGAGATCAATAAAATCGATAAACCTCTAGCCAAGCTAACCAAGTTAAAAAAATGAAAAGACAGAAATTACCAATATCAGAAATAAAACAAGGGTCATTACTACTGATTCCACAGACATTAAAAGTATAATAAAGGAATGCTATGAACAAGCCTCTGCCCACAAATTTGATATCGTAGCTGAAAATAATCAATCCCTTAAAAGACATAAGTTGCCAGGCACAGTGGCTCACGCCTGTAATCGCAGCACTTTAGGAGACCGAGGCGGGTGGATCACGAGGTCAGGAGATCGAGGCCATCCTGACTAACATGGTGAAACCCTGTCTCTACTAAAAATACAAAAAAATTAGCCGGGCGTGGTGGCGGGCACCTGTAGTCCCAGCTATTTGGGAGGCTGAGGCAAGAGAATGGCGTGAACCCTGGATGCAGAGCTTGCAGTGAGCCGAGATCGCACCCCTGCATCCAGCCTGGGCAACAGAGCTAGACTCTGTCTCAAAAAAAAAAAAAAAAAAAAAAAAAAGACATAAGTTACCAAAACTCACACAAGGAGAAACAGGTCATCTGAATAGGTTTGTATCTATTAAACAAATCATTTAGCACACACTCCTCATTTTACAGATGGGGGAACAAGCCTAGAGATGGGGTAGTGATTTAGCTAATAATTCATAGAGAGATGGTGGCAGAGGCTGGGCTAGAACCTAGGTCCCCTATGCCATCAAAAATGCCTGGAAGTTAGAGTTGGAAGGGATCTCAGTGATGTTCTAGGGGGTTTGGGGCACCTCTTTAAGACTGTAGATTGAGTTTGTGAGGGATGTAGGCGTGTATGTGTGCATGTGTGGTGTGAAAAGCAGCATATATCAGAAAGGATGTGAGTGTGGGGGACATGAAGGGATGTGTGTGTGTGTGCAAGTGTGGGAGGTATGTAGGAAGTATATTAGTGTATACTAATATACTAATGGGGGGTGGGGGAGAGTCTCCAGTGGAGACTGCGAAAGTGCTTCCCCATTCGGGCTTGCTGGCCTGCACTTTAGGAAACGCCACTATGCCTCCTGGATGCTCCTGGTCAGCTTCCTGTTGGACATGGCAGTCAGGGCAATGACCAGCCACATCAACATCTGCTCCAAATGGGGTGAGTTCAGGCCCCAGGCCCCTAATCCTTGTCCCCAGTAGCATCCATCTGGGGTCACCCCTTCGTCCATCCTCTAACATCCCGCAGGCCTTCCTCAGGCATCCACCCCTGTTCACACCCCCCCGAGAGCAGCAGCAGCAGCCCTGGAGCAGGAGTTCGAGAGCCCCGCAGTCCAGCTCCAGCTCCTCTGCTGGCTCACTTACTGACCTTTGGGCAGTCCTTGTCCTGGCTTTCAGTTTTCTCATCTGCCCTGCTTCCCTGTTCTGGACCCATCCAGGTATTGGAGTGGAAGTGGGTAGGGGTGGGGTGAGAGGAGGTTGGCAGAGAGGAGATGAAAATTAAACCAGCAGAGCAGCTGGTTTAAAATACAGTAAAATGCTTCCATGTAAGATTTAGCTTGAAAAAAGTCCCATAGCTTATCAGTTTGTATCTGATTGTAGCCCAACCCTTGCATGTTAAAGGATAGGAAAACTAAGATCTGAGAGGGAAATACTTGCCCAGGGCCACTGGCCAGCACAAGGCAGAGCCAGGAGGAAATCCTGGTCTTTGATCTACAGACTGCCCCCCAGGGGAGCAGCTGTTGCTTTCTGGGACCTCAGGACCCCTCTTGTCACTACCCCAGCTCCCCTACTAGAGGGGGACTAAGGTGCAAGACATGGGAGTATAAGTTCTTCTAACTTTGGGCCCTCTGGGGCAGGAGCTGAGCTGAATGACTTTGCCGTCTTCACCACCTTCGGCCTGGCCTCTGCTCTGCTCCTAGGCGTGGATGGACTTCTGAGTGGGATCCTGGCCATCATCTATGTGTCAGCTGCTTCTTTCCACTTGTGCTTTTATTCACCTGGTGAGTGGAATCAAGGTTGCCTTAGAACAGAGGGCAGGGGAGCACAGAACTGGCATCTGTCAGATGCCAGAAGCCTGGGGTGCAGTTACTGACTCCTTTTTTGGAGCTCCTCTTCC
The DNA here is from genome assembly GCF_024542745.1 of Macaca thibetana thibetana. Lineage (NCBI taxonomy): Eukaryota > Metazoa > Chordata > Mammalia > Primates > Cercopithecidae > Macaca > Macaca thibetana. Next base: position 41,864,195 of record NC_065578.1, read on the forward strand.
TTCCTCCTTGCATGCCCCATGCCTCATGCTCATTGAAGGCTGCAGGCTGCATTGGCAGAGCCCTGGGCTGGGAGGCAAGGGCTTTTGTTTCTTGGAGCAGCTGTACCTCTTTCTCAATGCATGACCTGTGACATTTGGATGGAGCACACTGATTCTTGGACTAGAACTGGAGGTATATTCTAGTTCCTGAAAACAGATGGAGAAACCATGCTCCAGTGAGAGAAATTATCTTGCCTAAGGTCACAAAGTGAGGGAGAGCAGATACAGCACAGGACTTAGACTAGCAGGTCTCAAAGCAGAGACTTCCTAGGAGCCAGGGCACACCCTGGTCCTAGCTGGCTGTCTGCTTTCCCTTGGAAACCCAATGTAAAACCCATGCATCATCTTTGTGAATAAATGATTTTCAGCCTGCCACTGCCTTTGGGTTTAAGGGAATATTGTATCCTGGGTAGGGGAATACCCAAAGAGAGAGGGGCCTGCTTCATTTTGGTATCTTTAGAGCAGAGGGAAGCAGCTAATCTCCAGTGTTCTTCCCGGCAGGAGTCCCCTCCACATACAAGGGTCTACCCTGCCCCTATGCTTCCTGCATCTTGGCTTCCACCTCTCTTCTGACCAAAGGCAACAGGTTCATCCTCTGCTGCATGGCCTCACTCATGATTCTCTTCATGATGGACCAGAGCTACTATCCATATGACAAAATCCTGGAGTCTGAGAACTGGAAAAAATTGGTTTATATGGGAGGTGAGTGAAAATGTCACTATGGCCCGTTTGTTATCACTGTTGCTTATTGCCACTGTACCTCACCCCAGCATTTTTCTATCTCCCTTGTTCGGCTTTATTTTTCCCCATAGAACTGATGATCATCTGACATACTTACTAGTTTTCTTATTGTCTATAAACACTAAACCAACCCCCCAATAGAGGACTCTCTTTTATTCATGCTATTAATATAATCCCCAGTGCCTAGAAGTGTGTCAATCACATGGTAGGTGCTCAGTATCTATTTGCTAAATGTTAATAAGTTCAAAAGAGATTTAGGAAGCACCCCCCGTGTGCCAGGTACTGGAAATCAAATTGGTAAACTAGGCAAACAGTCCCTGCCTCTGAATCTAGAGCCTGATCACAGGGGAGACAGATACCAAACAAATGATGGCAGAAATAACTAGAAACATAGAGTTTTACTATATGTATTACACAAGTGCATGGTGCTCTGAGAGAGTGTCAGAGGGTGACCTACTTCAGGCTGGGATGATCTGAAGGGAAGGAAAGGATCCTTAAGCAGGTGTCATTTAAGTGAGACCTACAAGAGGAGTGGCCAGGTGGGGATGGGGAGGTTCAGGAGGTTCAGGAAGAGGAACAGTTGTGATGGCTTTGAGGCCACAGGGGCTGGACACATTAGTGGAGCAATGTGGCTGAAACTTGCTGAGATAGCCAGTGACAAAGACTGAGGCCATGAGGTGAGCAGACCTGGCAGGATTTGGGATTTGAGACCAAAGGCAAATGAGGAGCTTCTAAAGGGATTTATGCAGGGAACTGGCATGGCTGGAGCAGCAGTTTTCAATGATCACTTTGACTGCAATGTGGAGAATAGATTGTAGGCCTGAGAATGTAAGTAGGAAAACAAACTTTTTGTTCAGATGAGAGGTGATGGTGGCAGTGGAGATAAAGAGAAGTGAATGGATTTGAGATAAATGTTGGAAATAGAATTGACATTGAGGAAGGAGGAGGAGACATGGATGACTCTTAGGGTTGGGGTTGAAGTAACTGAGCACTGGGTTCCAGGCCCTGAGTTCCTGGTCACACTGGCACCTTGCAGAAGTCTCCCTAGAGCTTCCCCTGATTTAGGGCTTCCTTCAAGGAATATCAGCTTTTCTTCTCTTAAAATATGCTCCTGTAAACAAGACAAACATCTATGGGGATACAGAGTTCCTTCCTTTATTCCCGTGTGAGTCCACTCTAGTTTATAGGGTCTTCGGTTTCATCCTGACCTTTCTCTTAAGGTTTATACCTTTTGTAACATTAGCACCAACAGCCCTATCCAAGTTCCAGGAGCTGGCTCCTCCTATGCCTTAGGTGGCAGAGGCAGAACAGTGGTGAGAAGCTTCTGGGTTTGGAAGCTTCTCAGGAAGACCTGAGCCCAAGCTCTAACTCTAGCACATATTAGTTGTATGAACTTGGGCTAATACCTCACTGTTTTGAGCTCAATTTTCTTCATCTGTAAAACGAAGCCACTAATCCCTACTTTGCAGGATTACTGAGATTAAATGAGATAATAAATATAAATCCTTTGGTACAGATGTGTCCATTTCTAGCCTCGTTCTTCTCCTCCACCTCCCCTTCTCCTATCTCATAACAGTAGTATTTCTTAGTGTTCTTCACTCCTGTGGATACTACTGATCCCCCTTGTCTCAAAGTAAACCACATACTTGGCCTCAGCCTTCCTCAGATTGTCCTGCTGTGTGAGTAAAGGAGGAAACTGCACCTTACAGATTTTGACAACAGTTAATACCACAGCCCTACTGGGTAGATTTCAAAATGGCTGCTGTGGACATTCGTTTTATTTGGAGTGCAGCCAGTTGCCTTCTTAGACTGAGGTCCCTTCTACCCCACAGAGCTTCGTACGTCTGAGAACTGGCCTGTGACCAGCACTCTGAGACCTTAGGATATACTTTTTTTTTTTTTTTTTTTACAGAGAGTACCCCAGTATCATATATATACGGTAGAGATGGGGTCTCACTCTTTTGTCCAGGCTGATCTCAAATTCCTGGACTCAAGCAATCCTCCTGCCTTGGCCGCCCAAAGTGCTGAGATTACAGGCATGAGCCAATGCACTGGGCAGGTACTTTCCAAGACAACTCTGGTTTTCACGATTGTCTTTTTGCCTCAACAGATCAATGACTATTCTTGAAATGCAGTATTCCAAAATGCCCATGCGTATCGTTAACTGCTTCTTACTCCTAGAAGCGGTCTTCTATCAGATCATATGTTCTGATTTCTCTTACAGGATACATGGTGATCATTCCCATGGAAATACCATTGGCTCATACTCTCTTTGTCCTCTTTTTGAGCTCCCTGAGGCAGTGTGTCTAGTTTTTAAGAGTCAAACAGAAGTGGGTTTGAATCAGGACCTTGCATGGGTTACTTCTGTTTCTTCTTATGAAAAACAGACTTAGTTCTAAACCATGGGATTATTGTGAAGTGTAAATGAAAAAAATATACGTATCCAGCAGAATGTCTAGTGCAAAATAGATATTCCACAAACGTGAGTGCTCTTTTGTCTTTTGGTGGCGAATCTGAGAGGCAAATTGTGTTGGGAGTCCCCAAGACCACCTCTGAGAAGACTCACAGGACTCAGCTTGTTGTTGTACTCATGGCTAAGATTGATTTCCGCAAAAGGATACAAAGCAAACTCAGCAAAGGGAAAAGGTGCATGGGACAAAGTTCAGGGGAAACCAGGTGCAAGCTTCAGAGAGTCCGCTCCCAGTAGAGTCACACGAGATGCACTTAATTCCTCAGCACTGAATTGTGATAATACAATAAAGTGTTGTCTACCAGGGAAACTGATCAGAGACTCAGTGCCCAAGATTTTACTGGGGGATGGTCACGTCAGCACCCTGTGCCTACCACATATGAAAATTCCAGACTCCCAGAAGGAAAGCAGGTGTTACCACTGTGCTTATATGGACAGTCCAGGAACAGTGAGACACTCTTATCAGTTGGGGAAAGTTTTATGTTGGTCTGGGGAACTGTTTACTATTCAAGTTTCCAGCCATCAGCCAAGGGCCAGCCTTGCAAGAAGGCCTTTCTGAGGATAGCAGTCTCAGGCCTGCATGTAAACTCTTTTCTGCATACATACCATATTGCATTGGTCATTATCACATGTTAAATTCCATGAGGATAGCAGTCTCGGGCCTGCATGTAAACTCTTTTCTGCATACATACCATATTGCATTGGTCATTATCACATGTTAAATTCCATGAGGATAGCAGTCTCGGGCCTGCATGTAAACTCTTTTCTGCATACATACCATATTGCATTGGTCATTGTCACATGTTAAATTTCAAACAATGAGGAAGTTTTTTTTTCCTGACAAGAGTTTTTCGGTTTTTATCTTGTTTTGTTTTGTTTTCCCTAACCAAGGCAATTCAGATTTATTCTTGGCTGGAACTTCTGATGTGAATTTGACACAATGGAACCTGAGACTGCATTGGGCTATACTTCTCTAGTTACTTACCTATCTCTATTAAACTGAACTTGAAGACAGGGCTCCTGTCTCTTTTTGTTTCTTAGGCACTGTGGGTGAAAAATAAAGAATGGGAGGGTGGGGACGGGAGAGCAGAGGGTAGAAAGCATAGAAGACAGCTTTCTAGAAATTGAGTGTCTGCACTTTTTCTTCTTCCAGGTGTCATCATGCTGTTTTTCTCCCCACTGTCTCTGTCTGCTTTTTACTGCCTGATGTGGTCGCTCTCATACATCTTCTTTCCAGATGCTCTGTGGGGCAAGGCAGCCTGTGTTTCGCCACAGCGCTGAGGAAGCTAAGCAGCTCTACCAGCTCCTGCCGGCCTCTGTGGGGTTTGTGTCAGCATATCGGGTCAAGCCTTGTGTAGCTGCACTAAAGCTTTGCGTATACCTGTGTTGTCCTATACTAGATATATGGTATGTCTCTTGCCGTGAAGTGAGAAACCCAAAGTAGGGTCAGTGACCTTCCCTTCTTTCTGTTTATTCAGGGTTCTGACTCCCTTGGGGACAATACTTGTTTATGTAGAACTTGTTCATGTAGAACAGAATATCCCCCCGCCTCAAGCTCAGTGTGGGCTGGGTTTGAGTTCCAGCTCCGCTACCAACGGGGTGACTGTGTTACTAAGGTCTACCCCTTGGAAAGGAGTGACAGCCTTCAGAACTGGTATTGGCCTTGGCCTCAGCCCTGCCTGGTGGGACTTCCTGAAGCATTTCTTACTCTTGCAGACTCTGGCTCTGAGAGTAGAGCTAATCACAGGACTCTCTTGTTGCCCAGTTTGAATGTGTGTAGGATTTTGTAACTTAAACATTCTGTATTTTAATAGTTCAAAGCTGTTGCCTTTTGCTTTGTTTAGCAATTAGATACACTGGGCATCATCTGGCTTGCAGGATCTCGTGTGGATTTTCTTTCCTACGCTAGAAACTACTAAATTCTAGCAATTCAGATGCCACTTCATATTCTAAAATCCAAATCAAATAGAAATAAACAGTACTGTATGGCAAAGTTGTACCTCACCGAGAACTTAGGTCCACTGAACCCCCAGTGTAGACAGACATTCCACCTCCCAGAGGGTGGAAAAAAGGATTGATGGCTGGTTCTGCTCCACCCTCAGAGACTGTGCTGGAACACCTTCTACTCTGGATATAACTTTTTTAAGTTTCCAGAACAATGCATGTGGTAAATATACATCTATTCTCAAATTAGATGTTTAAAAATAAAAACCCAAAGTAAGATTTGGCTGTAACAGAATAGATAGTGCCTTCCTGTTAAATCATTCATATGCTCCTAGTTAGATGGATTTGCCCGTGCTCCATGACTTTATGTCTCCTTCAGTTTAGGTTTTGTATTTTTGCTATCTGCCATAGTGCCTGACACTCAGAAATGTTCACTTTGTATATGAATTGATTTAGTTGTGGATTCTAGTAAGTTACATACAAGGTTACTATAATGTGGTAAGAATTTTACAAATATACACGGGCTTAGACATCTCAATACAATGTCCTTCAATGCTGTACATTCATTTCAATCTGATGCTCCCCTTAATCAAAGCATTTTAGGAACTCCAGTTTGAAAATGGTCTTCACATAAATTCTTAAGGACCAAGCAGCTGTAACAATGCCTGAATAAATAGGTGCTCAACAACACCAAAAAGCGAAAAACATGTTTTATTCTGAACTGACTAAATTCTTTCCAAAAACCTAACATTTGAGATTAGCCAATTATGTTCTATTCTTAAATCAAATTAGGTATCATATTTGAATTCAAACGACTTGTGGCTGCTTCTAAAATTTGAAACTATGTTGAAAGGAAGAAGATGCAATTCTGAAAGAGAATTTCCATGTCCATTTTAAGTGAAGCAGCAGAGTTAAATACACAGACCCCCAGGAGGACAGCTTTGAAAAGTAAAATACCCATTTGGATGTGTAAATTATGGCTTGATTGTAACAGCAATAATTCATACTTAATTACCTCCAGTTTTTGTGTAGGTTAATGACACTAGGATAGTTATAGGTCAGCTGACAGCTGGTTAACAGAGGGATCTATGCTTCCTTGCACCTCTCTGAGAGTATGGTTATACTTCCATATGGGCTTCAGGGTGTCAGATACTAAGGCTACTCATTCAATGCCTTCACTTCCTCAGACAGTGGTTTTCTAAAACAGAATGTCTCTTCTTGGGCTTCCTCTTAGGAACAAGGGAGAAGGCTGAGACTTTAAAATCCACACTTCTCAAATGAATACATGAAGCCAGCAGGGTTTAGGCAGTTCTCTTTGTCCTAAACTTGAGAGTGTAGATCTCCCTCCTGGTCAGCTTCTAGTCCCTTCTTCCTAACCTGAAGTCCTACTCCTGTGTCTGATAAGCAGAATCAAGTGACTGAGAATTCTGCTACTCTTTTAGCCCTGTGACCTTGAATAAAACGTTTAATCTCTCTAAGCCTATTTTCTTATCTGTAAAATGGAGGATTTACTTCCTTTCAGGGTTCTTTTGTGGATTGAACAACCGTGATGTTTTATGTGGATGAACGTAAAACACCTAGAATAATGAATGACATATAAAATATGTTAAATAAATGTTAGATGGCTTTCTGTCCCCTCTAGCCTTCTTCTCTTCCCATATATACATATTTCAATTTATAATAGTAGTAATAGTTAACATTTACTATGTACAGTAAATGTATAACGTTTACTATATATACCATATAACTTGCTATATGTCAGGAACCATTCCTTGAATTTTACTATTTTACATAATCCCCTAAACAATCCAATGAGGTAGGTGACCACAGGTTTTAGGTCAGCAGTTCTCAAAGTGTGGTCTGTGGATCCCTAGGGTTCCTGAGACCCTTTCAGGGTCAAAACTGTTTTTTTTTTTTTTTTTTTTTTTTTTTTTTTTGAGATGGGAGTTTCACTCTGTTGCCCAGGTTGGAGTGCAGTGGCATGAGCTCAGTTCACTGCAAGCTCCGCCTCCCAGGTTCACGCCATTCTCCTGCCTCAGCCTCCCAGGTAGCTAGGACTACAGGTGCCCACCACCACGCCCGGAATTTTTCTCTTTTTTTTTTTTTTGTATTTTTAGTAGAGATGGGGTTTCACCGTATTAGCCAAGATGGTCTCAATCTCCTGACCTTGTGATCCACCCGGCCTCCCAAAGTACTGGGATTACAGGCGTGAGCCACCGTGTTTTCTTAATCCTAAAACTGGGACTAAAATGTCACTCTGTTGACATTTTTGCCAATGGAGCAAAGCAATGGTGTGCAACATGCCCAGCATTCTGGTTTGGATCAAGGGAGTGGTCCTAAACGGTACTGCTAGTTACTGTACTTTTCACTGCTGCAGGCTCACAGTAAAAAACAAAAAACTCAAGAATGTCATGATGAGTAGTAAAAAGTATTAATTTTATTAAACTTTTACCCTTGAGTAAATTTTTTTTTTTTTTTTTTTTTTTTGAGGCGGAGTTTGCTCTTGTCACGCAGGCTGGAGTGCAATGACGTGATCTTGGCTCACTGCAACCTCTGCCTCCTGGGTTCAAGTGATTCTCCTGCCTCAGCCTCCCAAGTAGCTGGGATTACAGGCACCTGCCACCACACCCCGCTAATTTTTTGTATTTTTAGTAGAGACAGGGTTTTACCATGCTGATCAGGCTGGTCTTGAACTCCTGACCTCAGGTGATCCACCTGCCTTGGCCTCCCAAAGTGCCGGGATTACAGGTGTGAGCCACCGCGCCTGGCCGAGTACACATCTTTTTAATATTCTGTGGAATGAAATGGAAAGCACACATAGAACATTCCTGCTGCATACTGCAGTGATGATGTTTTTCTGGAGGAAAAGCACTGCTTTGAGTTTGAGCTGAACTCGCTTCTTATGAAACACCAAAGGACGATTGACAAACTGGGGTTGCTCAGACTTGTCTTTCTGAAAATATAAAGGGAGACAGCCTGTTGCTTCAAGAAATAGTTTTTGTTGCCAAGGATAAAATTTTAACTTCCAAGTGAAAAGCAGAATTTTAGAAAACTTGTATCCAAACTCCGTCACTGGGCATTTGACACTTTTCCAATACTCAAGACTTTTCTGGTGAGATCAGTGTGGATATTAATGAATAAATATTTCTGATGTTGTGTAATGCTGCGGTAACATTTAGAAAATTCGCATACCTCAGCGAACCAATATTTTCTAAATGATCAGTGCATGATGTTACAACATCATGCATGGGTGAAAGATCTGTTCATAGGGAAAGATTCAAAGACCAAAGGATTTTAATGTAACAGAGTACAAAAAGATCACTAACATGTTATCAGATTCTACATTGCAACTAACCTTTAAGAAACCACCACTCGCTGAGTTTTGGTATAGTAGTAAAGCTTATCTGCAATGATCATAAAAGGCTATTAAAATACCCCTCCCTTTTCTAACTACATATCAATATGAGGCCACATTTTCTTCATATATTTCAACTAAAACAAGATGAGAATCCAGTATACAGAAGCAGGTATGAGAATTCAGCTTTTTTCCATTATGCTGGATATTAGAGATTTGCAAAAATGTGAAACAATGCCACTCTTCTCACTAAATGATGATTTTTGAAATTTTTTTCACAAAAATGTTATTTATGTTATCCTATAAGGGTTATCACTTTTAAATGAATTAGTAAATATTTTTTAAACTTTTAATTTCTAATAAAGCAAATATGATCTATACAACAAGTTTTAGTGTATAAAAAAGCCCTGAGACCAAAAAACTTAAGAATTATTGACTTAGGGGCCAGGCACAGTGGCTCATGCCTGTAATCCCAGCACTTTGGGAGGTTGAAGTGGGCGGATCACTTGAGGTCAGGAGTTCGAGACCAGCCTGACCAACATAGTGAAACCCTATCTCTATTAAAAATACAAAAATTAATCAGGCATGGTGGCGGGTGCCTGTAATCCTAGCTGCTCATGAGGCTGAGGCAGGAGAATTGCTTGAACGCAGAAGGCAGAGCCAAGATAGTGCCACTGCACTCTAACCTGGGTGACAGAGCAAGACTCTGTCTCATTTAAAAAAAAAAAAATCATTGACTTAGGGAGATTAACACTTGCCCACACAATCACCAACTAGTGGATCTTAGCGTCAAACCCAGGCAGCTTGACTTCCAAAGTCAATCTTGTCATTATTGGTTTTAGATGTAAGGCTTCAAAAATATCTCTGTACCTCTGAGAAATTGGGGAGGGACCACATCAGGATGAAGGAATTCTGGGCAGGTAAGCAGAGATGATGTGTTCCTAGTTTTCTTTGACTATGTTTATAACACCCTTAGCATTCAATGTTATTCCAATTATGGACACAGTGACTTCTGGACCCCTTACCCTGGTATTTCTTAGCAGTAGAAAATAAATCTTTTTCTTTCTAAAATGTGAATAAAAGGCCAGGTATGGTGGCTTATGCCTATAATCCCAGCATTTGGGAGGCCGGGAGTTTAAGACCAGCCTAGGCAGTGTGGCGAGTCCCCATCTTTACAAAAATATTTTTAAAAATTAGCTGGGTGTGGTGGTACACATCTGTAGTCCTAGTTACTTGGGAGGCTGAGGTAGGAGGATTGCTTGAGCCCAGGAGTTCAAGGATGCAGTGAGCTGTGACTGTACCACTTGCACTCCAGCCTGGGTGATAGAGCAAGACCCTGACTCAAAGAGGTGGGGGAGAAAAAAAGGGAAGGGGAATACAAAGATGACCCATTGCTGTCTTGGTTCAGATATCCTCTTGTATCTCGATTTTTTGTTTTTTTTTTTTACCACAACCCACAGTAAGGAATAATTTTTACATCAAATGCAGTATACACATTCATGTGTATGTAACCCTAAAACAAAAGTTTCACCAAACAATATCCTTACCACATGTGGTAGTTTTTTTTTTTTTGAGTCTTGCTCTGTCGCCCAGGCTGGAGTGCAGTGGCGTGATCTCCACTTACTGCAAACTCCACCTCCCGGGTTCACACCATTCTCCTGCCTCAGCCTCCTGAGTAGCTGGGATTACAGGAACCTGCCACTATGCCCGGCTAATTTTTTTTTTGTATTTTTAGTAGAGACAGGGTTTCACCGTGTTAGCCAGAATGGTCTCGATTTCCTGACCTCGTGATCTGCCCTCCTTGGCCTCCCAACATGCTGTGATTACAGGCATGAGCCACCGTGCCTGGCCCCACATGTGGTATTTTCTAATTTATTATTTCATTGAAAAGAAAAGCTGGTCATAATTTACTAAACTGATTTTACAACCACTTGCAGTTTGAAAAACTGTGCCATACTAGAGTGTTTCTCCAGGACAAGAATATACCCAAGGCTGAGTGATGTTAATACAAGCAGTTCCCAACTAAGAATCTTTCCACACAATGATCATGTCTTTCCTGGTTATGTGAAATCTGAAAACATTTCCCATGAAACAATCTGAAAGGTGGCTGGAAAGGGAAGTAACATTTTCTGAGTGCTATGGTTTGAATGTGTCCCCCAAAGTTCATGTGTTAGAAATAATCCCCAATGCAACAGTGTTAAGAGGTGGAAACGTCAAGAGATGATTAGGTTATGAGGGCTTTGCCATCATGAATGAGTAATGATGTCTTATTGCTGGAGTAGGCTAGTTATCTTGGGAGTGGGTTCCTAATAAAAGGATGAAGTTTGGCCTCCTTCTCCCTCCCTTGCCCTTTCACCTTCAGCCACAGGATGATGTAGCAAGACGGCCCTCAGCAGATGCAGGCCCCTCCGCACTGGACATCCCAGCTTCTAGAAGTATAAGAAACCAATCTCTGTTCTTCATAAATTACCCAATCTAGGCCAGGCATGTTGGGTCATCCCTGTAATCCCAGTACTTTGGGAGGCTGAGGCGGGTGGATCACTTGAGCTCAGGAGTTTGAGTCCAGCCTGGGCAACAAAGTCAGACCCTGTCTCTACAAAAAAATACAAAATTAGCAGGTATGGTGGTGCATGCCTGTAGTCCCAGCTACCCAGGAGGCTGAGGTGGGAGGATGGCTTGAGCCAGAAAGCAAAGATGCAGAGGTTGCAGTGAGTCGAGATCATGCCACTGCACTCTAGCCTGGGCAACAGAGCCAGACCCTGTCTCAAAAAAAACAAAAAACAAACAAAACAAAACAAAACAAAACAAAAAACCCCACAAAAACACAAACCCAATCTAAGGTATTGCTGTAACAGCACAAAGTGGACTAAGACACTGAGTATCTATTACATACATTATTTCTCAACAACACTCCTGACAGGAAGGAAATATCATTCCATTGTGTAGATGGGAAAACTGCAGTTCAGAGAGGTTAACTGGTAGTTGGGTACCCCAGGTCATTTGGCTCCAAAACGGCTTTTTTTTTTTAAGCATATGACAGTATTTCTGTGTATTTATAGGGACAGCTCCCTCCAACCCCCTACTTATCTGACAACACAAAACTCCATTCAAAAAAATTTAGCAGGATGCCACAGAACCTAATTACCATTTGTGGAGATAATCTATGTAGAGATTATCCTTAATTATAACTTGGGCTCTAAAAACACATTCTCCACAGTGGCAGAAAGTTTAACATCCCATTAACTCCCCAGTTTACTCCTGAAATATGCCAGAGCAATGGGAAAAGTATTCTCAGTGACTCCAGAGGCAGCACAGGGAGACAGAGGAGACAGGGACAGCTCGAGGTGTTTCCAGCATTTCCAGCTTAGAGGAAAGGAGGTGGCAGTGTCTGCCTCTTTGCCCCATCTGAGTGGTATTTTTTCAGCTCTCTTAAGTCCTGCTCCCCCTACTCCCAAGGAATTTCTGGAAATGAAATATCCTAGAAGAACAATCTCTTCTTTTGCTCAGCATTAAAATAACTCTACTAAGCATTCAGGTATGAACTACCATTCTTGATACAAATGTCAGAAGCAGAAACCACCTTACATTTCTACACCTAAAAATGGCAGTTGAATGGCGGAGGGGTGGTGGTTGGTTTCTGAGGGACGTCTGAATATTTCCATCATAAATTCGTTTCTAGGTCTGATAAGGCAGACAACAAAACAAAAAACAAAAAGCACCTGCACTCCCCTCTTGCTGTTGATGAAAGCCTGCTGCTAGCTCTCCACAATCACCGGTGAGGAAATCCTAGCTTCAGGCCTCTAACCCTGAGTAGTGACTCATCTGGGAGTAAAGGGGTCACATATTTATATCTGTGTGCCTATAAACTAGAGATCAGCAGGGTCTGCAAAGTTTTAGCTCCAGGAAGAATGAAAACTGGAAGCAGTCGTGTTCTTTCTCTCCTCTCTGCCAAGCTCCTGAAGGAGAGAGGGTGCCTTCTGCTCACCTCAACTTTTCTTACCTACTACATTACTTTGTATTCCATTTTCTATGGCTAGGCACTTGCTAAAGTATCAGTAAATGAACATTTTATTAGTATTTTATTTGTATTTTTGGAGAAGATATAGTTCATGAGAAACACTGATTTTTCTCAAATAGAAAAAGGTTTTTTTGTGTGTTTTGTTTTTTTTAAAAAAAAAAAAAACAAAAAACAAAAACCACTGTCTTAGAAGAAGAAAACAAGTCTCTTCAGCAAGCATGCGGCCAATTCAGATTGGAGGAACCAGTGAAGTAGAAGTTACACATAGGAAGTGAGTTCAGATTTATCCACAAATGTCTTCTGGCCTAGTTCTGTAAGGCTCCAAATGGGCCATCTCAGCTTAAAACTGGCAACACCCTGTCAAACAAAAATCTCAGGGTCCCATCTGGTTTGAACCTGGGGAGCTCATTCTCCAGGAGGCTGCATCTGTTTACAGAACTCATCAAACTGCTGCTGCTCCAGTTCTGTCATGACTCTGTTGAGGGCATAGATCTGAATGAGAGAAAGAGATACATCTGTTAGCAATGGAAGCAGCTGCACAACGCATCTTCTGACATAACAGGTGGTGCCTTCTGAAAATACCAGAATCTCACCAGTAGTGGTAATGCAGGGACAGTGATCTGGGAATAGGAAAGTTAGATATTAGTTCCATCTAGAGAATCAAGAATGCAGCAGGATGCAGGTGACTTGATTTGGTCTTTAAGGGATTAGTAAGATCCCTTAAGAAGAAAACAAGTCTTTTCAGCAAGCATGTGGCCAATTCAGATTGAGGAACCAGTGAAGCAGAAGTTACATATAGGAAGATCAGATTTATCCACAAATATCTTCTGGTCTAGTTCTGTAAGGCTGCAAAATGGGCCATCTCAGCTTAAAATCGATCATGGGACATGATAGGTGGTGGGGGAGGATATTATGTGTAAATAAATGTAATGGAAAAGTATAGGGTCTGTTCTGGAAACTTCAAGTATGCCAATATGAAGGATATTATAGAGTAGGGGTTGGGGAGCTGAAGAAAGCAAGAAAATTATGTTGGGGTCTTAAATGCCATATCAAGGAATCTGGATTTTACCTGGCAGATTCTGGAGAGCCAGCAAAGATAAGTGTGCAGGGGAACAATGTGAATATATATATAGTGTGTATATATACACTATGTTTAGTATATATAGCTTATATAAGTAGAGTATATATAATATATAAGCTATATATACTCTATAGCTATATATACTAAGAGTATATAGTATACTTGCAAACCTCTGACCTGACAGATCCTCCCGTCCTAGCCTCCCAGTGTGTGTGTATATATATAATAGTATATATACAATATATAGCCTACATATAGTATATATAAGCTATATATATATAGCTATACACTATATAGCTATATATACTAAGTGTATATATACTATATATATACTTGCAAACCTCTGACATGACAGATCTTCCCACCTCAGCCTCCCAAAGTATATACTACTAATAGTATATATACTATATATACTATATAGCCTATGTATAGTATAGGCTATATATATACTATATGTATAGTGTAGGCTATATATAGTATAGGCTATACATAGGCTATATAGTACATATAGTATATACTATATATAGCCTATACTATATAGTATATATATAGCCTATACTATACATAGGCTATATAGTATATATAGTATATATACTATTAGTAGTATAAGTATATACTATATATAAGTATATACTATAGTATATATACACATCTATACATATATGTATAGCTTATCCATATATACATATATACATTATACATAGGCTACATATACTATATATAGGCTATATATGCTATAGGCTACATATAGTATATATACGTATGTATCGCTTATATATACATATATACTATATATACTATAGATAAGCTATATATACATATATAAGCTATATATGTACTATGTAGTATATATAGCTTATCTATACTATACAGCATATATGTATATAATCTATATATAGTATATGTATATAATCTATATACTATGTATATATTCCTATCTATATACATGTATATAGCCGATATATGTATATGTATATATACACATATAGCCTATACATATATGTATGTATAGCTTATCTATATACGATATATGTATATATAGTTTATCTATATACTATATATGTATGTATATATAGCTTATATATAAGCTATACATATATCTAGTTCAGACACAGTTTTGCTCTGTTGCCCAGGCTGGAGTGCAGTGGTGTGATCTCAGCTCACTGCAACCTCTGCCTCCCAAGTTCAAGCAATTCTCCAGCATGAGCCTCCCAAGTAGCTGGGATTACAGGTGACCGCCACCAAACCCAGCTAATTTTTGTGTTTTTAGTAGAGACGAGGTTTTATCATGTTAGCCAGACTGGTCTCCAACTCCTGGCCTCATGTGATCCTCCTACCTCGGCCTCCCAAAGTGCTGGGATTACAGGCGTGAGTCACTGTGCCCAGCTACAAGCAACGTAATTCTATCTGTGCTTTAGGAGACATCTGTTACAACAGTCCAGAAAGGAGGTCATGGGAATATCGCCTACAGCAGGCAGTGGTGATGGAAAGAAGATGGCAAGAGACATCCTCAGGTAAAAGGCAGGGTAACTACACCTTATTCCTCACCTTTCTTTATCCTTAATCCACCCACTAAAGAACAGAAACAGATCACAGAACTTCCTAATTTGTAGAAGAAAAAAATGAAAGAGCGAGAATGTGTACATGTGTAGAGGAGCTATAACTTGATTAACTGAAAAGACAAGGAAGGGGGAAAAAATGAAACTTAGAAGTGGGACAAATAGAAAATACAAAATAAGAGCAGAAACGAATGAAAAAGCAACCAAACCTACAATAGAGAGGATCACCAAGACTGCAAGATGGTTATTTGAAAACACTAAAAAAAAACCTTGCAAACTTCTGACATGACAGATCAACATAAAAAGGGAGTGGGCAGCCAGGCACGGTGGCTCACGCCTGTAATCCCAGCACTTCGGGAGGCCAAGACGGGCGGATCACGAGGTCAGGAGATCTGTCATGTCAGAGGTTTGCAAGTATATATATAGTATATATACACTTAGTATATATAGCTATATAGTGTATAGCTATATATATATAGCTTATATATATGTAGGCTATATATTAAAAAAAAAAAAAAAATATCCCAGCACTTTGGGAGGCCGAGGAGTGGGGATCACTTGAGGTCAGGAGTTCGAGACTATCCTGGCTAACACGGTGAAACTCCGTCTCTACTAAAATTACAAAAAATTAGCCGGGCATGGTGGCGGGCACCTGTAGTCCCAGCTACCCAGGAGCCTGAGGCAGGAGAATGGCATGAACCCGGGAGGCGGAGCTTGCAGTAAGCCAAGATCACATCACTGCACTCCAGCCTGGGCGACAGAGCGAGACTCCTTCTCAAAAAAAAAAAAAGGGAGTGGGCACAAATAAACATTATTAGGAACTAGAAAGAAGACTTAACTACTGACATAACAGAAATTAAAATGAAACATTATGAACTCCGTGTCAACACATTTGACAACCTAAATGAAACAAGTTCCTAGGAAAAGTAAAATGATCCAAACTGACTAGAAAGCTTGAATGATCCCGTCATCTGTAACAAAAATGGAATTCTGCAGAGTGATGAAAACTGTTACAACACTACCGCAAATAATTATTGCAACACAGAATGCGGCTGATAAAACTGGTAAATTTTATGTACATTTTACCATAATAAAAATAAATAAAATTGAATGGTTAGGCCGGGCGCGGTGGCTCAAGCCTGTAATCCCAGCACTTTGGGAGGCCGAGACGGGAGGATCACGAGGTCAGGAAATCGAGACCATCCTGGCTAACATGATGAAACCCCATCTCTACTAAAAAATACAAAAAACTAGCCGGGCGAGGTGGCAGGCGCCTATAGTCCCAGCTACTCGGGAGGCTGAGGCAGGAGAATGGCGTAAACCCGGGAGGTGGAGCTTGCAGTGAGCTGAGATCCGGCCACTGCACTCCAGCCTGGGCGACAGAGTGAGACTCCGTCTCAAAAAAAAAAAAAAAAAAAAAAAAAATTGAATGGTTAAAAAAAAGCCGAGTGAAGAGAACCAGTCACAGTAACATAATATGAAAGTTCAGAAACATGCAAAACAATATATTGTTACACTACAAAATATTATTTGGAAGTACATAGACAGTAAATTAACATAGAACAGCAAGAATGATTAGCATAAAATACAGCAAGGAGGGTACCGCTGGTGGGAAGGGTGAGGTACATGAACAGAAAAGGGGTACGCAAAGCTTCCCAGTTACTGGTCATGTTCTATAGTTGGGTGTTTTATGAAGCTGCACACACACGTTATATAAATATACTTTTAACACACACATATATATACAAATATATATGTAAATATTAAATATGTATTATATATATTAAATATGTATATCTATTTATATATTAAATATGTATTATATATATTTATATATTAAATATATATAATTTGCGTGTGTGTGTGTGTGTGTGCGCGCGCGTGAGCGGAGTCTTGCTCTGTCATCAGGCTGGAGTGCAATGATGCGATCTTGGCTCACTGCAACCTCCACCTCAGGGTTCAAGCGATTCCCTTGCCTCAGCCTCCTGAGTAGCTAGGACTACAGGCGTGCACCACCATGCCTGGCTAATTTTTTGTATTTTAGTAGAGACGGGTTTCACCATGTTGGCCAGGATGGTCTTGATCTCCTGACCTTGTGATCCACCCGCCTCGGGCTCCCAAAGTGCTGGGATTACAGGCATGAGCCACCATGCCCGGATTCACATATATATATGTTTTAAAACCTCCACTTGCTTCATTATTTACTAGCATTTGTAATCTGCACATTACTGTGCTAGGGACTGATAGGCATATTAAATAGCTTCTCAGAGACCTTCAGATCAAGGAGGCAAGATGGCAGGAGAAAGAGGAGACTCACAATGGGTCAGAGTATCCAGGCCAAAGAATGACTTTCAGTCAAGAAGGAAACAGACCCCAACAGTGTCAAACGGTGCTTCCACTGCCAATGCGCCTTCCATTCCCATTCACCTCCCACATCTCTCCTTCACATCTAACTTTCTGGAATCTGGCATCTGCAGAATTGAATAGAAACTTTCTCTTCCTCCCCACAAAGGGTCTTGTTGCATTACATTCCAGGCAATAAAGATTAAAACAAAAACAACAGGCCAGGAGCGGTGGCTCAAGCCTGTAATCCCAGCACTTTGGGAGGCCGAGACGGGCGGATCACGAGGTCAGGAGATCGAGACCATCCTGGCTAACCCGGTGAAACCCCCTCTCTACTAAAAAATACAAAAAAAAAACTAGCCGGGCGAGGTGGCGGGCGCCTGTAGTCCCAGCTACTCGGGAGGCTGAGGCAGGAGAATGGCGTAAACCCGGGAGGCGGAGCTTGCAGTGAGCTGAGATCCGGCCACTGCACTCCAGCTGGGGCGACAGAGCGAGACTCCGTCTCAAAAAAAACAAAAACAAAAACAAAAAACAAAAAACAACAACAAAAAAACAGGATGGGTGCGGTCACTCAAACGTGTAATCCCAGCACTTTGGGAGGCTGAGGAGTGGGGATCACTTGAGGTCAGGAGTTCGAGACCAGCCTGACCAACATGGTGAAAACCCATCTCTACTAAAAATATGGTGGCAGGTGCCTGTAATCCCAGCTACTCGGGAGGCTGATACAAGAGAACTGCTTGAACCTGGGAGGTGGAGGTTGCACTGAATCAAGATCGTGCCACTGCACTCCAGCCTGGGTGACAGAGAGAGACTCCATCTCAAAACAAAACAAAAACACCAACCAACCCAACAGAAAAAAACAGCAAGGCAGCTGTAGGGGGCAAGGCAAAGCAACAGACAAAGGTCAGAAGATGTTTAGACCACAGGCCTGCCCCTCATTAACTACAGGACTCTACTCACATCACTTTAAAGTGAGGATAATACTGCCTACCTCACAAGGTCATATATTTTACATATCGGATTAACCAAGGTTAAATGGGAGTCACAATAACTCCTGTTTTGGAGCCCTGGTGTAAGGACTAGATGTGGCTATGCATGTGTAGCTTGGCCCAGTCCTGGCACATCTCAAGAGCTCCACGGAGCCAGCTGCTGCTTGAGTGCAGCAAAGTTGCATTTCAGCAGGTCAACAGGAACTTAGCAGTTGTTCAACTTAGAATCCACACAATAAAAGCAGGCTGCCTGCTTGGAAACACAAGATTATTCCTGATCATAATCACTGCCATTTATCAAATGCTTCCTAAGCCAAGTACTGCGCTATAGGCTTTACACATGGTATTTCCATTCCTTTTAATGGTCTTCTGAGGTAGATGATATCCTCATTTTACCAAGGAGGAATTGATGAACTGGGGGTTCAGAGAGGTTAAGTATCTTGTCCAATGTCACATGGAAAGAACTGGGATTTATGGAGGAGCTGAGATTTGAAGTCAGACAAATAAATTTAACCTGTAGAACTTTACAGAAGGGTGTCAATAAGGACATGAACAATGTCCTCAACATCTATCCTTACAATATGCACAGAGGACAGTTTCACAGGGCTGGTTTTTTTAAATGGATTTTAACATAATTACTATGTGTACATAGACAACTAAGAATAGGGAAAAACCCCCAAATTAATGTTTTAACAAGTTAACAAGCTGTTACTAAAGACCATATGCTTGGATTAAAAAAAAAAAAAAAAAAAAAAAAAAGAGTACAATAGAGGAAGTCTCTCATTCAACCTAGCAGTCTACCTAATCTCTTTTAATAAATCCAGCACATTAGAGTGGTAAAAATTTATCTTTTAACACTCCACATAAAAACATGTGTGCCCTCTCCTACATTTAATCATTAGTAGTCTCTAAAATGGTAAAATAAATTGAATTTACATTAGCAAATGAAAGCACAAATTTGTACAGCTAGGCTCAGCAGCAAAAGTGAATAAGAATGAAAGGTGAAAAGCTGGTGTATGCCCTGTGGAGCGAGGACTTCCATGACGGTCCGTGCCCTGCAGCCAAACACAGTCAACATGCCACCATTTTCTCATTGCTCTTAAATGAGCAAAACCAAATTGTTTTTTTTATTTAATGAAATATTAAATCTTTATTTCCCCCAACATAATTTGTAATCAGGTAGAGCAGAGGTAAGTCCCACCATCACTGGGGACAGCAGCAACATACAGACTTCAGAAACAGACTTGATTCATCAATAACATCCTCCCCTGGTACCATTAGAAGGAATGCATCTAATAACAAATTTGCAATGTTGTCACGTTGTTCTAATTTATTTGATTAGTTTATCTGAAAAACTTTATACATTATTTAAGACAACAGTAAATTATTTTCTTGCTCTGAAAAAATAATGTTTTTCACATTTTAAAACCTCTTAGTATCCTTTTGCAAAAGGAGTTGCAAGAAATGTGACAGCTGGGTTTGCAGAATGTCCATGTACAAGTTTGTATTTATAAGAACCTGGTAATCTGCCTATAATTTGCTTCTACAAATAGAGCTCTTTACAATAATATTTTTTTAAAAACAGGCTTAAACTTTCCCCTATTCATTCTACTTGTAGCAAAGAGGTACTTACTTTTCAAGTATTACATGGTAAAAGGCAAGTGTTTTTTTTTTTGCCAATTTTAAGCTGTTAAGCTTTAAGACCAAACTATTTATGTGAAAAAAAAAAAATGATGCCTAGTCAATCCTAGTTGTTGCGGGAAGTCAGGGACCCTGAACGGAACGATCAGCTGAAGCCATGGCAGAAGAATATAAATTGTGAAGATTTCATGGACATTTATTAGTTCCCCAAATTAATACTTTTATAATTTCTTATGCCCGTCTTTACTGCAATCTCTGAACATAAATTGTGAAGATTTCACAGACACTTATCACTTCCCCAATCAATACCCTTGTGATTTCCTATGCCTGTCTTTACTTTAATCTCTTAATCCGGTCATCTTCGTAAGCTGAGGAGGATGTATGTCACCTCAGGACCCTGTGATGATTGCGTTAACTGCACAAATTGTTTGTAGAGCACGTGTGTTTGAACAATATGGAATCTGGGCACCTTGAAAAGAGAACAGGATAACAGCAATGTTCAGGAAACAAGGGAGATGGCCTTGGACTCTGACTGCCGGTGAGCTGGATGGAACAGAGTCATATTTCTCTTCTTTCAAAAGCAAATAGGAGAAATATCGCTGAATTCTTTTTCTCAGCAAGGAACATCCCTGAGAAAGAGAATGCACCCCTGAGGGGAGGTCTACGAACGGCCCCCTTGGAGGTGGCCGTCTTTTACAGATAAAGCGAAGGGATGAAATAAGCCCCGTCTTCTGTAGCGCTCCCAGGCTTATTAGGACGAGGAAGTTCCCACCTAATAAATTTTGGTCAGACAGGTTGTCTGCTCTCAAACCCTGTCTCCTGATTAAGATGTTATCAATGACAATGCGTGCCCAAAACTTTATTAGCAATTTTAATTTCACCCCATCCTGTGGTCTTGTGATCTCGCCCTGCCTCCACCTGCTTTGTGATATTTTATTACCTTGTGAAGTATGTGATCTCTGTGACCCACACCCTATTCGCACACTCCTTCCCCTTTTGAAAATCACTAATAAAAACTTGCTGGTTTTACAGCTCAGGGAGCATCACGGAACCTGCTGATACGTGATGTCTCCCCCGGACACCCAGCTTTAAAATTTCTCTTTTGTACTCTTTCCTTTTATTTCTCAGACCAGTCGAGACTCTTAGGGAAATAGAAAAGAACCCACATTAAATATTGGGGGTGGGGTTTTCCCTGATACCTAGTCAGTCATTTTATAGCCAAATGCTCTTGTCTTTTAAAGAATGCAGAAAAATACTAATTTGCTAACAAGGAGCACATTGGAAAAAGCCATTTTAAAGTACTGAAGAATGAGGAGTATTTTTTTTTCTACTGATGAAAATTATTAGAAAAGCTATCCTGTCTGTTGTCTTTAGCTAGTTTTAATAAGTCTGTTCAAAATAATGGTCAAGAAATCTTTAGAAAATTGGAAGAGGGGATGCTTTTTTACAGCATGAAAGGAATTCCATTAATTGTAGAAATTCTCATTAAATTTTGACTTTGGTTCTTCATAAAAAATACTGATTTAACTTCTGCAGTCTATGTGTTTGAACACCATCTACCTGAGACAGGGACCCAAGCATCCCTTCATCGTCAAAGGCCAAAATTGGATTCAAAGGAATTTCTGGGCTCTTACTGTTGGTGACATCTAATCTGGATGGTTTCGAACCAATGGGTAAATTTATAATTTCTTCAAAATTTTCATTCTGAACAGATACTCCATTTTCATTTGGTTTTCCAAATTGGGGGTGCTCTCCACAGTCACTTTTGATTGGTGTGAGGTAACCACATATGGGCTGGCAACTGGTTCTCCATTTCCCAGAGCATTTGTCTTACACAGAAGTGTAGATAGGTCTGTTCTTCCAGTGAGAGCTCCCTTGGCTATATCACCATTTCTCTGATCAATGGTTTTCTTATCTGTAGCTTCTGTTCTCCCGCTTCAGGGCTGTTCCTTATAGCAACCCTTATATTGTTCACCAAAGCACAATGCAGTCACATCATCTGGGGACTTGGATCCAGGTGGGAATGGGAAGGTAAAGGACGACAGCTCTCAAGTGGTCTGCCTTAACCCAAAGGTAGATTTCAGTTTACATATTAACTTCAAATGCACTAGTAAGTTTACTTATTATGTTTACTACCTCCCCTTGCTGGAATGCAAGATCCATGAAGGCAGGGATTCTTTTCTGCTTTATCATCATGTGACTCAAATTCCTAGCACAGTGCCTGGCACATACTAGCAGTTCAATTTTTTTTTTTTTTTTTTTGAGACAGAGTCAAGCTCTGTCGCCCAGGCTAGACTGCAGTGGCGCGATCTTGGCAACCTCCGTCTCCTGGATTCAAGCAATTCTGCCTCAGCCTCCCAAGTAGCTGGGACTACAGGTGTGCGCCACCACGCCCAGCTAATTTTTGTATTTTTAGTAGAGACTAGGTTTCACCATGTTGGCCAGGATGGTCTCAATCTCTTGACCTTGTGATCCGTCCACCTCAGCCTCACCAAGTGCTGGGATTACAGGCGTGAGCCACTGCACCTGGCCAATATTTAATGAATCAATCAGATTAACAAAAATTAAAAGTTAACAATATCGGCCGGGCACGGTGGCTCACGCCTGTAATCCCAGCACTTTGGGAAGCCGAGGTGGGCGATCACGAGGTCAGGAGATTTAGATCATCCAGGCTAACATGGTGACACCCCACCTCAAAAATACAAAAAAAATTAGCCGGGCGTGGTGGTAGGCACCTGTAGTCCTAGCTACTCGGGATGCTGAGGCAGGAGAATGGCATGAATCCAGGACGCAGAGTTTGCAGTGAGCCAAGATCACACCACTGCACTCCAGCCTGGGCGACAGAGTGAGGACTCCATCTCAAAAAAAAAAAATTGACAGTATCAAGTGTTAGGAAAAAAATGAGGAATGAGAATCCTCTTCCACTGCTAGTGGGAGTGCAAATGTATACAATTCCTTTGAAAGCAATTTGGCAGGCCAGGCGCCGTGGCTCACACCTGTAATCCCAGCACTTTGGGAGGCCGAGGTGAGCAGCTCACTTGAGGTCAGGAGTTCCAGACCAGCCTGGCCAACGTGGTGAAACCTCATCTCTACTAAAAATACAAAAATTAGCCAGGCGTGGTGGCACATGCCTGTAATCCCAGCTACTTGGGAGGCTGAGGCAGAAGAATTGCTTCAACCTGGGAGGCAGAGGTTGCAGTGAGCCAAGATTGCGCCACTGCACTCTGGCCTGGGTCACAGAGTGAGACTCCATCTCAAAAAAAAAAAAAGCAATGTGGCAATGTCTAGTAAAATTGAGAATGTACCCAGTAATTTTTCTAGTTAAATACCCTATAGAAATTCTAAGGCAAGTGCCAAAGGAGACACCTAAAAGCTTTTCACTACAGCAATGTTTGTAATAGTAAAAAATACTATAATTTAAATGTGCATCCCTGTAAGAATGAATAAATATACTAAAATGGATGCATAAAATAGACTACTATAAAAATTAATGAGAATAAACTAGATTCTTATATTAGCATGAACAGTTCTTAAAAAAACAATGTAAGCAAAATGCAAAATAAAATGCAGGAATTTTATTAATGTAAAAATTTAAAATACTATTGTATATTGTTCAAGGATCTCTATTAACATATTTGAATGTAAAAGTATGAAAAAAAGTAGTTGTCCATGGAAAGGTAAAAGGATGTAAGACAGGAAATGGACAAAACAGACAGATAAATAAACAAAACAAAGAGGGAAAAAGAGACCAGCAAGCTTTTCCCTGACATTAAATACTAAAATAAAATACTTATGTTTGTATGTGGCTCAATATTGGCAGTGTAAAGTTTAAAGCTTTTTATTCTCAAATTGATTGTAATCGTTGAGAGAACAAAGGAACACAATGGCTTGGGCCTCTACCTGGCATGAGTAGCTACTTTCTGCACCAAATCCAGAACATCTGTACTGGGGTGTCTGACACTTGCGTGCTCTCTCTCATTCTGACTCCTTCTTTCCCCTTACATACCACTTTTTTTTTCCTTTCTTCCTTCCCTTGGGTCTCTACCACAAAAGCTCCGCACCAGGCTGGGGTTCTGACACTAACTTGGCATGTGATTCTGGCCTGCCACCTCACCATTCTGAACCTCAGTGTTTTCCCCTCTAAATCTGGGAGAACACCCATCCTGCCTGGAGGCAAGTAGGGCTCGCTGTCAGTTCTTTCTGCTATTTCTCTACTCCAGCATCATCTCCAGCAGACTACAGGCATACAGAGCCTCCGCCTTAATCTCACCTCTGCTCTTTGTCTCTGCTTCAGCTCCTGCTGGGCTGATTTCTGTTTGGCCTTCTCAACTCTGCTGACAGGTTCTTTAACTTTGGTTTTTTCTTTACGTGCAGGTGGATCCATGGCTTGACTTCTGGGTATTTCTTAGGAGGCTCTGATCTGGGTGGTACAGAAAAAGGCAGATCTTAAAAAAAAACAAAACAAAACCTGCCAGTCATTCCTCTAACTAATCCTTTAGCTCCGCCCCATCCTTTGCCAGGTGAGGCAGAGGGGTCTGGTAGCAAGGGCGCTGGATGTGGCGGAGTAGGAACCCAGTCCCAACGCCACAACCTCGCTGGGTGTCCCTGGGCAAGTCTCCTCCCCACTCTGAGCCTTAGTTTTCTGTCTGCAAAATGGGTTAATAGTGTCTTCCTGGCCTCCCTCCAGGAGCTGCTGTGTGCGGGTGGAATGCGAAGACCCCTGTGAAAGCTCTGCCCACTCTGCGGCCTGCGGCACCCACCGCGGAACCGTCCTAATGGGATGCTGAGGTCCAGGGGACGCCCACGGTTTTCCCACCGCGGCCGGCCTAACTGTGCCGCAGCAGCCGCTCCTGGAGCCTGGGGGCCGGGCCCCACCGCCGCCCGGGCCCGCCCTCCGCCGCCCGGCCCCCGACTCCGCCCCGGCCCGCCCGGCCCCGGGGGACGGCCCCCGCCTCCCGCCCTCTTCGCTCTTCTGGAGGAAAATGGCGGCCGCTGGAGCCGCCGACAGAGGGGCTCGGGAGTCGGTACCTTTCCCGACCGGCCCGCTGGAAGTCGGAGCCTCCGCCGAGTCGCAGACAACGCCTCCGGGGGGTAATCCTCGCCTTCTCTCCACCACTGGACCCAGCACTGCGCGCCCGCCGCCCCTCGTCCTGGGCGGGGCCGCGCGCCGGGGGGAGGGGCGGAGGGCCGAGTGCCAGGAGGCTTCCGCCCGCAGGAACGGCTGCGCGTGCGCGGAGAGGATAGCTGGAAAATCACGTAGAGGGAGGGGCGGGGAAGGGGCGGAGCCAGGGCGGGGTGGGTGGGTGGTGGTTACTGCTAACAAAAGCTTTTTCACCGTTATATTTTATGCAACAGCTGCTAGGTTTTAGAGGGTGAGATCTGAATCCTGGAATTGGAATTGCTCAGAATTCGAATTCCGAGCCTCAATTTCTTAATTCGAAAAGTGGGGATTGGTGATTGCCACCTTCTTCATTCATGAGTTTATTGGGAGGATCAAATGAGATCCCGTTTGCCGCAGTGCTTTGAAAAAGGAAATCTTGACAGAAGTACCAATAGCCAGTATAAATACAGAGAATATTCACGTTCAACTGATTACGGAGGAGATGTAAATTAAAATAGCTGACTGTCATTTTCAATGTATCACATTAGCAAGGATTGACAAAAATGACAATAGCTACCTTACATTTGGGCATACTATATTCCAGGCACTGTTCTTACAGCTTCACATTTATTAACTCCTCATAATAAATGTCTAGAATGTATATGTGTATATTATTATCTCCATTTACACATAAGGGAACAGAAGCACTGAAAAGTTTAGTGAGTTGTCCCGGGTCACACAGCTCCTAAGTGCTGGAGCAAGTATTTCAGCCAGGATTCATAGGACAATGGCCTTATCCAAAGTAAAACCATGTTTGGGTCCACTATTTGTTCCTCTATCAAAATGGCAAGAATTGAAACAATTGATAGATGCTAAGCAAGCAATGAACTCAGCCCAGATGGACACACACTTCCAGTCAAACTGTAAATCGTTGACAGCCTTTCTGGAGGTCAGTTTAGTACTAGGTATCAAAAGCCTTAAAACACAACCCCCCAAAAAGACAAATACTGCATGTTTCCATTCATATGAAGTATCTAAAGCAGTCAAAGTCTAAGAAACAGAAAGTAGAATGGTGACTGCCAGTGGCTAGGAGAGAGGGAAAAGAGGAATTGTTAAAGGACGTAGAATTTTAGGTTTGTAAGGTGAAAAAGTTCTAGAGATCTGCTGCAAAATGTTTATTTTTTATTTATTTAATATTTAAAAAATAGATGGGGTCTTGCTCTGTCACTCAGGCTGGAGTGCAGTGGTGTGATCATGAGTCACTGTAACCTGGGCTCAAGCAATTCTCCCACTTCAGCTTCCAAAGTGTCTGGGACTACAGGTACACACCATCATGCCTGGCTAATGTTTTTAATTTTTTTGTAGAGACGGGGTCTCACTATGTTTCCCAGGGTGATCTGGAAATCCTGAGCTCAAGTGATACTCCTGCCTCAGCCTCCCAGAGTGCTGGGATTACAGATGTGAGCAATTGCGCCCAGCTTTCCCAGAATTTCTACAGTAAACGTTCATACTTTAGCAATCAGAGGAAAGTATAATAAATGTCTTTTTAAAAACCCTATACAAATGCTGATTCGATTATTATTAATAAATAACCAAGCCAGAGTCTATTTCAGAAATCTTGATGTAGTACTGGTATTTCACATTTGTGTCACATGGTATAGTTTATAATGTTCATATAAGCTATGAACTAGATTACAGCTGGAGACAGGGCAGGACCTTTAGAAGCCTTTAAAAAGCCAGCTAAAAACAGACCAGCTATAGGGAATGGAGGAGTGGAAAAGCCACATGGAAGACTGGAAAAGTAGTGGTGCCATTGAGGCACTGCTGAAAGTGGAAAAGTTGATAAGTTGGTTTGGGAAAGGATGAGAAAGAGGATAAGTTAGGAGTGTGTGTGTATGTGTGTGTGTGTGTGCACGTGTGCGCACAGAGAGGGACCTAGAGAGAGAAAGAGATAGGTTATGCTTCAAGTGGCAATAGGCAAGAATTGTCCACTGAGCAATTACAAGACTCCAGAAAAGCACAGAACTGGAGATACTAGTTTGGGATTCATTCTTTATCAGGAAGGTGAAGGTTGGAGCCAGGAGGGAGTGAAAGTTGAGGCTGAACTGCCGAGACCAGCTCAGTTGGGGAGACCCTAACCCAGTGGCACTAGAGGAATTAAAGACACACACACAGAAATATAGAGGTGTGACGTGGGAAATCAGGGGTCTCACAGCCTTCAGAGCTGGCAGCCTCAAACAGAGATTTACCCACATATTTATTAACAGCAAACCAGTCACTAGCTTTGTTTCTATAGATATTAAATTAACTAAAAGTATCCCTTATGGGAAACGGAGGGATGGGCTGAATTAAAGGAATAGGTTGAGCTAGTTAACTGCAGCAGGAACATGCCCTTAAGGCACAGATCGCTCATGCTATTGTTTGCGGCTTAAGAATGCCTTTAAGGGGCTTTCCGCCCTGGGCTGGCCAGGTGTTCCTTGCTCTCATTCCCGTAAACCCACAACCTTCCAGCGTGGGCGTTAGGGCCATTATGAACATGTTACATTGCTGCAGAGATTTTGTTTATGGCCAGTTTTGGGGCCAGTTTATGGCCAGATTTTTGCGGGCCTGTTCCCAACATGTCTCCCTTCTTTGATTTGCAAAGGGATAAAAGCAAGGGCAACTTTGTCACAGTGACAAAGTCCTACTTCTCGCAGGAGTTGGGATCCGCATCTGCAGACTATACAAAGACAACGTAAATTAAAAACACAATCATCACTGAAATCACAGAGCTTCCAAGTATTTTTATCCATTTTCAACTCCTTTAAGCACTCCAGTTCCTGGAATTAAGGTCAGGTGTGCCTGGGATGCTTTAAATATTTGTTCTTTTCATTTTAAATCCTTATGTTAAGCTCCTAGAGCGGGCCATATCATTTGAGGTTGAGGTGCCACTATATCGCCATGGTTCCAGATAATAGGAACATTTGCCATACTTCTTATCATTTCTACCATCTGACCGTTTTGTTCAGATCATCTGAACATAGTATGACTGTGGCACGCAGACTGAGAGGTGCAATTCAAGCTAAACATCCCCTTGGGGGACCAATTAATAATGATTCCATAGGAATCGTTGTGCAGCACCTCTGCCCGTGCTGCAAAGCAATCTTCCTAGACAAGTACGTTCATTTCTTCAAACTGGGTCCAATCCTGTTCACAAATAGGTTTTTGAGCGTGGTATGCCTCAATTATAGGAGCAGATTTATTATGGTAAATCCTGAGATCAGAAAGCATGTGTAACTGTGTCATAGTGGTTGTATCCAGGCATTATTACCAACTGTTATTGAAGGAATACTCACAGCAGTGGTGATAACTGCTATCATAGCTACCATTAAATTATTCATTGTGACTGGTTGTCCTGCTTTCCTCAGGTTTTCTTCCACCATCTGTGACAGCTTCTTGATCTGTCCCCAGGTGGGTGGCTGTGTTCGACGGGTGTTGCTCGTGACAGTTGGGTTCCTCCTCAGCTCCAGTCTCGACATGGCTGCAACTGGGGGGTACTCGGGATCCTCCCGGAGTCTCTTCCTCAGCATCTGGCTCATAATAAGGTTTCAGGTGTCTTGATGGTATCCAAATCGGCTGTTGATTTTGGCCTGGAGAAATACAAGCATAACCTCTACCCTAAGTTATTATTTTACCTATTTCCTAACTTTTTATTATTGGATCTCTCCACCAAATCAGTTGTTCTGTTTCTGTCTTTGCAGCTGCTTTCTGTAGATGCTGTTCAGCTGCTGATAACATCTGGCCTTCGGGCGGATTCAAAAAATTTAAAGTTAATAATGCTAGGTTCAGTTACATCTGTGGGTTTCCATATTCTCTGTCTCTCCCTTTCTGCTTTTGCAACTGCTGTTTCAGGGAGAGATTCATTCTTTCCACTATGGCTTGTCCTTGAGAATTGTATGGGACACCAGTAATGTGTTTAATATTCCACATAGAGAAAAATGTAGCTAGAGCTTGGCTAGTATAGCCTGGGGCATTATCTGTTTTAATAGAAGCTGGAATGCCCATCACTGCAAAACACTGCAAAAGATGACATTTAACACAGGCAGAAGACTCTCCTGTTTGGCATGTAGCCCAGACAAAGTGAGAAAAGGTGTCCACACATACATGTACATAAGCTAGTCTCCTAAACGAGGGAACATACGTGACATCCATTTGCCAAATAGAGTTAGGTTCCAGTCCTTGAGGATTAACTCCTCCTGTAAAAGATGAGGAATGTACAATTTGTCAAGTTGGGCATCTCTGGATAATAGCTTTAGCTTCTTTCCAGGTAATGCTGTAATGCTGTATCTGCGTTTGAGAGCAGAGGCAATAACATGGGTTAAATTGTGAAAGTGTCTAGCATTAGATATTGCATTAGCAACTAGGTGATCAGCCATTTGATTCCCTTCAGTCAAAGGTCCTGGAAGAGGTGTATGAGCGCTAATGTGAGTAATGTAAAAAGGACGCATTCTACTCCTAACTGCTGTTGGCAATTGGGTAAATAAAGTCATCAATTGTTTGTATGAAATCGTAACTGAGCATTTTCTATTAACTGTGTGAATTACACAATTAACTGTGTAATTAACCACGTATGAAGAATCAGAAATCACATTAATAGGCATATCAAAAGCAGTCAATACCTCAATTACAGCTACAAGCTCCGCTTTTTGAGCTGAATGTAGGACGTCTGGAAAACTTTACTTTTCGAGCCAGAATAAGAAGTTTTACCATTACTAGATCCATCTGTAAAACAATGAAAACGCTTAGTGGGTTGCAGGTTGTTTACTGCGGGTATTGTAAATGCAAACCGTTCACAGTCTTGCTCAGCTAAAGAAAGAGTTTTTAAAATTTATTTAGGCCAATTTAACTATTAAAGGCCAATGTTTTGGAATTACAGCAGTAGAAGGCAATCCTGGCTGTAATGCTCCCACAGATTGTATAACCGAATTGATGGCTCTTAAATCAGTTAACATTCTCCATTTACCTGACTTTTTCTTAATTAGGGAAACTGGAGAATTCAGGGGGAAAATGTTGGAGCTATGTGCCCATTTTCCAATTGTTCAGCAACTAATTTCTCTAAAGCCTCCAGTTTTTCTTTACTTAGCGGCCATTGTTCTATCCAAATTGTCTTATCTGTTAACCATTTTAAAGGTATAGGTTCTAGAGGCTTAACAATGGCCGCCATTAAAAATTATTTCTTAATCTTTGCTGGGAACTTTGTTTTTCCTCTTGAAGCGGTTCTTTCAAACCTTGCAAATTTTTTTCTAGTCCCATACCAGGGACATACTCCATTTGATGCATCATATGTTGACTATGAGGGCTATGTAATTGTTCCAAAATTAGAACTTGTGCTCCCCATTGTTGTAATAAATCTCTTCCCCATAAATTTATAGGTACAGAAGTTATAATTGGTTGAATAGTCCCAGGTTGTCCATCGGGCCTCTCACAATGCAAAATGTAACTACTTTGATATATTTCAGGGGCTTTACCAACTCCAACTATGTTAAATTGAGCGGGTTGAATTGGTCATGCGGACAGCCAGTGTGGTAGAGACATTATTGAAATATCCGCTCCTGTATCTATCAAACCTTTAAATTTCTTTCCTTGAATAGTTATTTCACGGGTAGGACGTTTATCAGTAATTTGATTTACCCAATAAGCTGCTTTGCCTTGTTTATCTGTGCTTCCAAATCCTCCTGTTCGTTTAATTTCACTTTTTCCCATTCCCACATACGGCACAATCAGGTGCTGTGCTATGTGCTCTCCTGGCTCTGCTTTCCAGGGAACAGAAGTAGATATAGCAATTTGAATTTCCCCATTGTAATCAGAATCAATGATTCCTGTATGTATTTGTACCCCTTTTAAACTCAAAGTAGACCTTCCTAAAAGTAATCCTATTGTACCTGCTGGCAAGGGTCCACAGACTCCTACTGGGACCTTTTACAGGGGTTCCCCAGGCAGAAGGCTCACAGCCTTTGTGCAGCCTTAATCTACTGTGGCACTACCGGCTGTGGCAGGGGACAGACATTGTACAGGGGCGAGGGAATGGCCTGAGCTGGAAATGCCCTGGTTTAGAACGGGGCCCGGAACAGGCCCCTCATGGCATTTCCCGAAATCGGGTTCCCTTCTTTATCAAACTTAGAGTGATATGATTAGCTCAGTGTTTTACTTTTTAACATTTTGGACATATTTCAGGCTTAAGAGTTTTCTTTTTTCCCCTATCTGGCAGCCTGACTTGCTGATTTTTTCTACGTTTTTTTTTAGTATGACCATGCTTTCCACAGTTAAAACAAGCTCCAAGAAATGGAGTATTTCCTTTATCCACTCTCAGTCCTGCCATTGCCTGTGCCGACAAAGTAGCTTTATGCAGATTACCTCCCATACCATCACAGGCCTTGATATAATCAACTAAATGTGCTTTCCCTCTGATAGGTTGCAGAGCAGCCTGGCAATCGGGATTAGCATTGTCAAAAGCTAATAACTGCAGCACTGTATCCTGAGCAGCCGAATCTGCAATCATCTTTTTAAGAGACTCCTGTAACCGAGCTATAAAATCAACCTATGGTTCTCTAGGTCCCTGTTTTATAGCACTAAAGGAAGGGTATTGTTCCCCACCTGAAGTGATTTTTTCCCAAGCTCTAACGCACACTCCTCTAAACTGTTCTATGGCATCATCCTGCATGACCAGTTATGCATCTAAACCAGCCTAGCCGCCAACCCCCAAAAGTTGGTCTGCAGTTATATTAATTTGAGATTGGGTCTGGGCATTGCGAGCAGCCTGAATGGAAGCTTCATCTGCCCACCAAGTTTTAAATTGTAAGAACTGAGCAGGAGTTAGACAAGCTCAAGTAAGAGCATCCCAGTCAGTAGGAATCATCTGACTGGAAACAGTAACATTCTTTAACAGTCCCATTACAAAAGGAGAACCTGATCCATACTGACTTACTGCTTGTTTTAATTCTTTGAGTAATTTAAAAGGAAAAGGCTAAAATGTAGCTATAATATTTCCCTGTTGATCTGTGGGGTGTAACAGGGAACTGCCAAGCCTCTAAATCACCGTCTAGTCTAGCTTGCGGGATTCCTGCCTGCATAGAACTAAGAACCGTCGCTCGAGGCACTGCTCAAATAGTCACTTGGGCAACTACTTTTTGCCCGGCGTCCTCCGGAAAAAAAGATCTGGAGGGTCATTTTCTTCAAAATAATAAGGAGGGGGGTGCAGAAGGGTAGGGATGAACCTCTCCTTCCTTTGCTGCTTTAGCTTTAGCTGGCAAATAAACATGCTCTGTAACCTCTTCTGTTACTTTGCTATACTCTTGTTCCTCCTCATTATCAGTGTGAAAAAGTTCCAAGGTGAAACGAACCAGACCCCATACCTGTCGCATTGTTACCCTGACGCTTCCGAGCTCCCCTTCTTACTCACCACGGGGATTGCTTTAAGAGTACTCGGGTGTCCTCCAGCTAGTTTTCCGTTCCAACCGGTGCTCCAGCGACCCTTCGACCTGGATTCGAGGCCCTATGAATGGATGCCACTTGCCGAGATCAGCTCAGTCGGGGAGACCCTAACCCAGCAGTGCTAGACGAATTAAGGACACACACACAGAAATATAGAGGTGTGAAGTGGGAAATCAGGGGTCTCACAGCCTTCAGAGCTGACAGCCCCAACAGAGATTTACCCACATACTTATTAACAGCAAACCAGTCATTAGCATTGTTTCTATAGATATTAAATTAACTAAAAGTATCCCTTATGGGAAACGGAGGGATGGGCTGAATTAAAGGAATAGGTTGAGCTAGTTAACTGCAGCAGGAACATGCCCTTAAGGCACAGATCGCTCATGCTACTGTTTGTGGCTTAAGAATGCCTTTAAGGGGTTTTCTGCCCTGGGCTGGCCAGGTGTTGCTTGCCCTCATTCCCGTAAACCCACAACCTTCCAGCGTGGGTGTTAGGGCCCTTATGAACATGTTACATTGCTGCAGAGATTTTGTTTATGGCCAGTTTTGGGGCCAGTTTATGGCCAGATTTTGAGGGGCCTGTTCCCAACACTACTTATCAAAGTCCCCTCTCTGTTCTTTCCATGAGTTTATGCTTTGTCTGTCTCTTTTGTGTCTACCAGTGGACTCTTGGCCAGTCTGCAGAATTTCTTGGTTTGTTGAATGACTAGCAAGAGTTTATAGTAATATAACTAGAATATTTTTACAGTTGAAGTGTATACCATACTAAGATTATATTCACTTCATTGAATAACATTTTTTCTAGAGTCAAAAATTGTCTATTTTTTATTTGCTTAATGATCTATGCATCCATTGTTTATTTTTTATTTTTAGAGATGGGCTCAAGGGATCCTCCCACTTCAGCCCCTGGGTAGCTGGCACTACAGATGTGAGGCACTATACCCAGCTGTCTATGCATCTATTTTTAACTCTTTCACAAACTCTCCATTAGAGCTATAAAATATCTCTTGGTCTGGTCACATGAACCAGGTCATTTACCAGTGTCTTTTTTATTTTTTTCTTGGCAACATCCCTCCTTAGACTCATTCTCTGCTCCAAACTCCTCTGCTTGGCCTTGCTTCACAGCTCTCATCCTGGGATTAGGAACCTAACCACATTCTGGGGATTCTCTTCTTGTTTCTTCTGTGCCAAATGCCCTGTTCACTGGAGCTTATGTTTTTCTGTTCTTGGTTTATTCTCTCATTTTGGAGGAGTACATTCTCCACTAACTCCCCAGAAGGGATTCATGGAAGGTGAATTTTTGAGTCCTTGCTTGTCTAAAAATGACTTTATTTTCTTTCATCCTTGAGTGACAGATTTCCACGTTGGAAATTATTTTCCCTCAGAAGTTTAACGGCATTGATTCATTGTCATCTAGCTTCTCATGTGGCTACTCTTGAGGAGACTAATTTATTCTGACTTCTGTTACTTCCCGTATATTTTGTTTGTTAATTTGTTTTTGGAAGCTTTTAGGATATTTTTCTCCTTTATCCTTGATGTTCTGAACGTTCATAATAAACCATCTTGTAAGTATTTTTCATTCATTATGCCAAGCACTCAGTGGCCCCTTTCAATGAGGAAACATAGTCTTCAATTCTGGGAAACTTTCTCTGTGATCAGTTTCTCTTTTTTTTTTTTTTTTTTTAACAAATAGAGACAGGGTCTCCCTATGTTGGTCAGGCTGGTCTTGAACTTCTGGTTTCAAGTGATCCTCCTGTCTCTCAGCCTCCCAAAGTGCTTGGATTACAGGCATGAGCTGCCACACCCAGTCAGTTTCCCTGTTTTTAAATTTTTCTTCATGTTCCATTTCCTGGTTTTGTTTATTCTGCTTTACAAGAGATTTTCCTGAGCTTTATTTCCTGGTTCTTCTATTGAATTTTTTCATTTCTGCTACAAAAATGTTAATTTCCAAGAGTTTTTCTTTGATCCCTGACTTTCCTTTTGGGTAGCCTCTTGCTCTTATGTTGTGGATTCAGGATCTTCTCTTATTTCATATTTCTGAGGATTCCAGTTGTAATTTTCTGCTGTTTTCTTCTGTTTCCTAGATTGTCTCTGTTGTTTATTTTGATCTCTGGCTTTCAAGTTGGAGGAAAACTCAGACAATAACAGATACCATTGAGTATCAGCCCCTATTTTAAGTATTTTGCATGTTTAAGTATTTTGCATGCTTTAGCTAATTGAATCCTTACAACAACCCCATAAGGTAGAGCCAGGCCCTGGTCCCTCCCATCTCAAGCCTGGAAGGTTCGCAGTTGAGAATCAGCTTTCTTCTTGCTGATGTCAAGGGTTGATGTCAGGAACCCTTTACCTGATGTTTCCCCCAATCCTGCCTCGCTCTGCAGGCACCTGGGTTAGAATTCAGTTTTTCCTAGATCTGTTACTAGTCAGCCCTCTGCTTTCCTTCATTAAAAACATGTATTGACATCTCTATTGCACAGTTTGTCCTTATAGGCTTTTCCTTTTGCACTCCAAGATTGTCATTTTAGTTCATTTTGGGAGGTAACAGAGATAAGCATTTGTGTTCAATGAGCCATGTTTATTTAACTGGAAATCCAGAGCTCTGTCTCCCTCTTTAAGTCAGGAAGCATACAGACCAAAAAAATTATAGTGATTATTACTAGATTCTGGGATTATGGTTAAGAGTGATATCTTTATCTATGTCTGCAGCTATTTTTCTCACTCATAGAGTTAGAAGTCTAAAAATCACATTTCAGATAAGAAACTCATTTTATGATGTGATTTAGACTGATAAAATGCTTCTTGAGAAAGCAGTAAAAATATTAATTATGACAAGTTATAAATTGGTACAATTACTTTGGAAAACAATTTAGTATCATCTATAACCTGGCAATACCACTTCTAGGTATATATTCTTAGGAACGCAAACGTATTGAGGACCTCAGAGAGCTTCAGTTTATGAGTTATATTTTTTGAAATTTTCCATGTTAAAAATTAAAACATGACTAGGTGTGGTGGCTCACGCCTGTAATCCAGCATTTCAGGAGGCCAAGGTGCGAGGATTACTTTAGGCCAGGAGTTTGAGACCAGCCTGGGCAACACAGTGAGACCTCATCTCTATAAAAACATTTTTAAAAATAGCTGGGCTTGGTGGCATGCACCTGTAGTCCTAGCTACTAGGGAGACTGAGGCAAGAGGATCACTTAAGCCTAGGAGTTCAAGGCTGCAGTAAGCTATGATTATGCCTTTGCACTCCAGCCTGGGCAACAGAGCTAGACCCTAGCTCTAAAAAAAAAAAAAAAAAAGTGAAAACTGAGAAAAATTAAATATAATTATTACTTCTTTTAAAAATAAAAATAACACACAAATTACAATCAACAAAACATGTATTTATGAAAAGCAACTTTTTTGATACAAAAATATTACTGAGAAGAGTAGCACTAAAGCAACTTTTTTGATACAAAAATATTACTGAGAAGAGTAGCACTGCTTTATATAAATCGTTTTTAAAAAATTAACTAATTAATTTTTTTTTTTTTTTAAGACGGAGTCTCACTCTATATTGCCCAGGCTGGAGTGTGGTGGTGTGATCTCGACTCACTGCAACCTCCACCTCCCAGGTTCAAGCAATTCTTGTGCCTCAGCCTCCTGAGTAGCTGGGATTATAAGCGTGTGCCACCATGCCTGGGTAATTTTTGTATTTTTAGTAGAGACAGGATTTCGCAATGTTGGCCAGGATGGTCTTGAATTCCTGACCTCAGGTGACCCGCCTAGCTCAGCCTCCCAAACTGCTGGGATTACAGGCATGAGCCACCATGCCCTGCCCTAATTAATTTTTAATTGACACATATGGTACATATTTATGGGGTACAGAGTAATATTTTGATATATACAATGTGTAGATCAGATCAGGGTCATTATCGTATTCATCATCTCAAACATTTATCATTTCTGTGTTTTGGGGACATTCAATATCCTTTCTTCTTTATTTGAAACTACATAATATATTATTGCTAACTATGGTCATCCTACAGTGCTACAAAACACTAGAAGTTGTTCCTCCTACCTAGCTGTAATTTTGTGTTATTGAAGAAATCTCTCCCTATCCTCCCCTTCCCTCTCCAGCCTCTAGTAACCTCTATTCTGCTTTTCACTTCTATGAGATTAAGTTTTTCTTTTTTTTTTTTAACATCTAACTATGAGTGAGAACGTGTGGTGTTTAACTTTTTGTGCCTGGCTTATTTCACTTAACGTAATGTTTTCTAGTTCCATCCATGTCACTTTGAATGATGGGATTTTATTCTTTTTAATGGCTATAAATATTTTAGATGTCTGGCTTAATAGAAGACAGTTATATTCTCAAGCCAGCTATATCTTTCAATCTGCTGCAGTATGTTTTGTGGTTGAAGTGTACGCAATTGGAAAAGGAGCATTTCAATAGCTTTTTCAGATAATCGTGGATATTCTTTGATAAGACACCAAAACTCAGCAAGTGGAAGTTTTTTAAAGCTTAGTTATGACATGAAATCTGAAACCATAGCAATGACCTTTTTATACTCTATTACAGCAACACTCACAGTTTTTTCTTGCATTTTGAATGAATGTTTTACCCATGCAGGGTTTTGTCAACACACCCATTGATCATTTGGAAATTGCTGGGTCGCTGAGTTATGCAGATCTTCTAAATGTTGACACATTTCATTATGCAACATCAAAAAATCACATTTATTTATTTATTTTGAGACAGAGTCTCGCTCTGTCACCCAGGCTGGAGTGCAGTGGCACGATCTCGGCTCACTGCAAGCTCTGCCTCCCAGTTTCACGCCATTCTCCTGCCTCAGCCTCCCGAGTAGCTGGGACTACAGACATGTGCCACCAAGCCCAGCTAATTTTTTGTATTTTTAGTAGAGACGAGGTTTCACTGTATTAGCCAGGATGGTCTCAATCTCCTGACCTCGTGATCCGCGCCTCAGCCTCCCAAAGTGCTGGGATTACAGGCGTGAGCCACTGCGCCCGGCCAGAAAATCACATTTCTTAATATCAATACCAATCTCATCAGAAAAGTCTTTTGCTATCGTGAGGGTATCAAGCCCATAACAGCACATAAAAATTTTCCAAAATTCTAATTTTTGCTCAAAAGATTGAATTTTCTCATTGACAACAAACACTGTCAATTGCTTTTCTTGAAGTGACAGGTGCACTTGACTCATCTGGAGAAAATGCCTGCCCAATACCCAAGGCTGAATAATGCTACTTTGTCTTTCAGCTGTACTTTCAGGTAAGAATGGTGCTCCATGAGTCAAGTGATTACTTCAGCTCACAATCACTTAAGGTTTTTTCCTCGAGAAAGTCATCATAGCTTGATATGCAGCGTAACTGTTTACGCATCCTTCCCATTTTGTCACACAAAGTATTAAAAAAATGTGTATCTAAGAGTTGAGGTTTAATAAAATGTGTAACTTCTACTACAGTTTGGTGCCACTTGCTGATTTGTGCTAGCTGTTTTACCCACTATTGCTTTTGCAGTGTCCTTGAAGATGTCAACACCATGAAGAAGGCAAATAACATCTTTATTGTGATGAATGTAGTTTTAACCTGGCTGATAGGGCCTCAGGGACTTCCAGGGTTCGTGGACCACACATTAAGAACTGGTGCTCTAGAGAAATTCTTGCATATATGAGCAGGAAATATCTATCAAGAATGTGCAGGGCAGTACTGTTTATAAAAGCAAAAGCCTGGAAACAACCCACATTTCTATCATTAAGGGACAAGAGAAACTGTTGGTAGATTTATATAATGGTCTACTATATAGCAGTGAATGACTATCCAGGTGAAACAACCTGGATTAATTTCAGTGTCTTAATTTGTACACCCCCAGAACAGAGTGTGAGGTGTGAGACAAGTCCTTCAGTTCAAGAGTGTATTCAGGAAACAGAAATGGGAGTGAGCAAAAAAGGAAGAAAAGTCAATAAAAGGTGCAGTATGGAATTACTTACCACTCTGAACCACTGTGCTCAATCCCATTGGGAACACTCGGAGGAATCACATCGAATACAGCTCAGAGCTGAAGGTGCAAGGCTGGAGCATTTTGTCTTGACTCCTCTCACTGTTGTTTATATCTCCGAGGTGTTGTGGGCCACCACAGATGTCTGCTAGACCCAAAAGCTAATGTTGAATAAAAAGGGAATCATTGGGAATTATGTACAATGGGCTCCATCTTTATAAAGTTCACACGACATAAAAATGTATAAGGTATTGTTAGTGATATAATTATGGAGATTATGAATATATAGTTAAGGATATTATGAAAGCAAGACAGGCGGGAAGCGTTTATCACATGTTGAAAAACAACAAGCTTGCTTGTCAGAAGGCACATGTCAGGGTGTAGCTGGAGATAAAGACAGTGAGTTAAAGAAGGTGGCTAATTGGTGGATGTCTTTGAAACCAATCTTCCAATTTACTCTGATTTGAAAAGTAAAGGGGAAGGTTTTCAGAAAGAATGTGATAGGATCAAAATGCATCAAAGGGAATTACTATTGGCAGCATTGGAGGAAAAGGGAGCAGAGGGGCAAAAGTCCCTTATACCCAGTCAGTCATACTCAGTGGTTCCCTCACTTCTGGGAGCCTCCTCTTTGCTCTGTTCTTTTATCAGAGGCAGACAGACAGGGTGTGGCTTGCTGGTTTACAGGGACAGCTAGAAGGGAGTTCTGTGGGGGCAGAGAGAGCCCTGGCCTCTCACATTTCATAAAATATGAACTTTTCCTGGCCCACATCCCTAGGCCTTCCTGATGCACCTGCCTGCTCCCTGGTCTCGCTGCATGGGGAAGGAGAGTTCCCAGCTTGCAAACTCCAGCTTTGCCTGTGAGAGGAACAAACATCCCTGATCCAGAAGGTGGT
Organism: Macaca thibetana thibetana; assembly: GCF_024542745.1. NCBI lineage: Eukaryota > Metazoa > Chordata > Mammalia > Primates > Cercopithecidae > Macaca > Macaca thibetana. The sequence goes on from NC_065578.1 coordinate 41,903,840, forward strand.
GAGTTCTCCCCTCTCTCTTCATGCTTTTTAGTCCTTTAACTTTCTCAGGATCCTCAGGTTCAGTAGAGAAATAATCCCCTTTTCTCCCTACACACAAGAACATTTTGAAGGGAGCTGTTAGCTATCACTAAAGAAACACAGGAGACAAGTGACAAGAGAGCTGGACGGGTTTTGTTGAAGGACTCTTATTTAAGTAGTATTGTCATCATTATTATTATTATTATTATTTTTTTTTTTTTTTTTTTTTTTTTGAGACGGAGTCTCGCTCTGTAGCCCAGGCTGGAGTGCAGTGGCCGGATCTCAGCTCACTGCAAGCTCCGCCTCCCGGGTTCACGCCATTCTCCGGCCTCAGCCTCCCGAGTAGCTGGGACTACAGGCGCTGCCACCTCGCCCGGCTATTTTTTGTATTTCTTAGTAGAGACGGGGTTTCACCGTGTTAGCCAGGATGGTCTCGATCTCCTGACCTCGTGATCCGCCCATCTCAGCCTCCCAAAGTGCTGGGATTACAGGCTTGAGCCACCGCGCCCGGCCTGTCATCATTATTAAACTACAGCCAACATTTATTTAGCTCTTACTATTTGCTGGACCCTGTGCTGTATGCTTTTAGACTGATCATTTGCAGATTTGCAGGGTCCTATTAAACTGCTTGGGATTGTCAAGAGAACATTGTTACAATCTTTTTTCTGATTTAGAAGTTTTAAAAATTAAACTGTTTCAAACTTCAAATGTAAATAACTGCCTAGGGGAAAATGTTTCCAACATGTGTAGTGGAAAAAAAAATGGTTAGTGTATGAAGAATTTTGCAAGCCATTAAGAGATAAATGTCCTAATAGAAAAAAGAACAAATTACATAGACAGGTAATTGACAAAGTCCAAATAACAGGTGAGTAATCAAAGAAATATAAATTGAGATGAAACACTATCAAATTAAAAAAAAAAAAGATGGCATTTTGTTACTCATCAAATTTGCAAAATTTTTTTTTTAATGATAATATCCAGTGATGGTAAGGTTGTAGGAAAACAAGAAATTTCATATGATACTTTGGTAAATTGATATGACTTTCTGGAGGGCAATTTGTCAGTGCAGATGAAAAGTCTTCCCATTTTAAAGATGGGAAACTCAAGGCCTAAGAATCTAAGTGACTTGCTTAAAGTTACAAAGTCACAGCTGGGCGCGGTGGCTCATGTCTGTAATCCCAGCACTTTGGAAGGCCGAGGTGGGCAGATCATGAGGTCAGGAGTTTCAGACCATCCTGGCCAACATGGTGAAACCCAATCTCTACTAAAAATACAAAAATTAGCTGGGCGTGGTGGCGCACGCCTGTAGTCCCAGGTACTCGGGAGGCTGAAGCAGGAGAATTGCTTGAACCTGGGAGGCGGAGGTTGCAGTGATCTGAGATCGTGCCACTGCACTTCAGCCTGGCGGCAGAGCGAAACTCCGTCTCAAAAAAAAAAAAAAGTTACAAAGTCACAGAGCGGTAAGGGACCAAGCCAAGACTAGGACTAAGCCCTCTGATTCTAGCCCTCAATCCACTGCCACTTATAGCAATGTTTATAATAGCCATGTATTGGAAAGCAACCTAAATATACACAATATAGAATTATTTTAAAGCTTTTACATCTTATATCCTAATTTCTAAAATTCTGTGTCCATGATGGAATCCTAAAGTCATGGAAAGAAGATTTGATTGCTTTGGGAAATGCACATAATGTTGCATTATGTGAAATTGGTGAAAATATCAGGTATCAAAACAGTGTATAAGTATTTACTTATTTATTTAAGACAGGGTCTTGCTCTCTCATCCAGACTGGAGTGCAGGGGTACGATCATGGCTTACTGCAGCCTCAACCTCCTGCGCTCAGGTGATCCTCCTACCTCAGCCTCCCAAGTAGCTGGGACCACAGGCACACACACCATAGCCAGCTGATTTCTTTTTGTATTGTTTGTAGCAATAGGGGTTTGCCATGTTGCCCAGGCTGGTCTCAAACTCCTGGGCTCGAGCAATCTTCCCACCGCTGCCTCTCAAAGTGCTGGGATTATAGGCGTAAGCCATTGTGCCCAGTCATGGTTTTTTTTTTTTTTTTTTTACAAAATGTTATGTACATGCATAGAAATAATATTTGTAGAAACATTATCTTTGGGTGGAGGAATTACAGATGATTTGAAATTTTTGTCTTTGTTTTGGATCATTTCCAGATTTTCCTACAATAAGTAAGACAGAAAAAGCCCCAAACTGTGGCATATACATTGAACTTTAGGAAGTGAAATCGTATTTTATATTTGTTGGGGAAAATGTCTTTGTAAAGGGGTTCCATGATAATCACTCTGTAAAGTGAGGTGGTCATTTGCTCATTTTGTGACTCATGATACAGGGCTATGCAGGCATGCATTCATTCATCTGTTTATTCATTATGAATGAATGTTATTCATGCATCTGTTAATGTTTTACATTCGATCTGCTTCCAGAAAGGATCCTGGCAATTCACTTGCACAGTACCCTGAAGTGTGTATGATTGCCTTTCCTGTTCTAAGTGTAAAACAGAATAATACCTACTTTTCTGAGACGTTGTCAGTACTGAAGACAATATATAGAGAGAACCAACAAATGCAATAAATAAGAACTGTTATTGATTTAGAGCAATATCATCATTTGGAAACATATTTATGATTTAGTGTTAATTCACAGCCATTAATACTATGTTGACTACCATAATATTGATATATTATGTGTTAGAAGAGATGGAGGAAGGGGCCATCCTGGCAAACTAGATTAGAAGAATAAATCCTAGAGGTCAGTATGGTGACCAGATGGTTCTTACATCTGTGTAAGAAAATATGAAATAAAGGACCTGGTAGCACGTCTTACATAGAGTGACAATCTAACAGAAGGACTTCATTTGGTTTTTATTTCCAGCATCTGGTGCAAATCATTTTACATGTGTTTTCTTTGATCCCTACTATAACCCTATCTATGAGGTAGGTACTATTATTAACTCCATTTCATGTGCGAGCAAGAGGAGGTTTGGAGAAGTAAATTAACCTGTCTAAGGCCACCAGCTAGGAAATGGCGGAGCCAGGAATTGAACCCAGGCTGACTCTAGAGCTCATTCTTTTTATTTATTTATTTATTGTTTTTGAGACAAGGTCTTGCTCTGTCACCCAGGTTGGAGTGCAGTGATACAATCACAGCTTACTGCAGCCTCAACCTCCCAGGCTCAAGTAATTCTCCCACTTCAACCTCCTGAGTAGCTAGGACTACAAGTGCGTGCCACCATGCCAAGCTAATTTTCTTCCATTTTTTGTAGAGATGGAGTCTCACTATGTTGCCCAGGCTAGCCTGTAACTCCTGAGCTCAAGTGATCCTCCTGCCTTGGCCTCCCAAAAGTGCAGGGTTATAGGCTTGAGCTACCATGCCCAGCCTAGAGCTTACCCTCTTAACCACTTCATAGATTGTCTGAATCTTAGAATATGGGTCCATAGAGGTCTCCTCCTATTTGATTTCAGGCAGCCTTGGGTTAGCTTGGAGCTCTGTGTCACTCTGGGCATGTCTACCCAGGCAGGGTGTGCTTCAGAGTCACTAGAAAGTTGAGGGGTTTTGGGAATAACTCCAGGGAATCCTGGGCCCTACTTCCACCTTCAACCATACTTGATAAAATAGAGAGCTGTTCTCATTTACTCCACTTCTCTTGTCCAGTTTTTGAGTGGCTAGTAACCAATAGGAAAGTGGGTGGGACAGTCACAAAAAAATGTGTCCTAATGTGATCCTAACCTCACTATGGCCTAGTACTATGTTGTCATTTGATTAGAGGGGTATGTTGTATAAAATATGATTTAAAGAAAGACAAGAACAACCCTAAACCAGTGTGCTTTTTGCCGTGAGAAAACAGAATTGGGTTTTCAAAATGAGAATGTGTTCAATACTAGCTTCATCTTCAGTTTCCCAATCTCCCTTTGACACGTCCTCTGTGTGCCATGACCTTTTCCATGACCTTCAGGGACTGGGCCTGCTGACTTATACAAAAGCCTCCTCTTTGGAAAGGATTTGAACCTTGGAGAGAATTTAAGAGATGAGTTGCCTTTTCCTAGAGCATTTACATTTTAAACTTTATCCTCACTTGTGGCATGAGAGATTCTGTTTCCTGCTAAAGCAATTTCAGGCAGTAGCAAATAGGTGGGGAAAGAGCTTTACAGGAGGAAATCCTTTAGGGTCTCCCTGTGATTCATGCACGCAGTCATCTGAACCTGCTAGGGATAATTTTCCTCACTTAGTTAGTAGTAATAACAACAACTACACACTTATGAGCACTTGTTCTGCCAGGCATTTGTGGCCAGTGCTTGGCAGGCAGTATCTCTTTGAACCCTCACACTCATCTGTGAGGACAGTTCCCCTTTATAGATTAAGAACCCGAGGCCCAGAGATGTTATGCAACCTTCCTAGGGACACAGAGCTAGTAATAGGCAGAGCTAAGATTTGAACCCAGGTCTTTCTAGTGCCAGACCCTGAATTTGTACGATTAATGCCTTCAGGATGACATGGAGGGGCCTCACTGCCTTGATCTGTTATTTGTCAAGAGTCAAACTTGAAAAGGCTGTCCAGGGAAACCTCCAGGCTGCATCTTGGGCAAAGATTGGCTTGAAACAGGCACTTCCCAAGCCTGGCCTTGGACACTAACTGTAAAAAGAGGCCATTACTGGTGTTTCTTTGGTTAGTTCTGGGTATAAGTTCTGGATCCTCATGCATCTCATCTGCACCGTCATCCTCACTCACGGCATTTAGAGACTTAACACGCCAGCCTCCGTGTGAGCATTCACCTCTTTCAACCCTCACCATAATCCCACAAGGAGGCACAGTTCTTATACCCATTTTGGAGATGAAGAAACACAGTCTCAGAGAAGTTCGGTCACAATATCACAAGAAGGTAAGTAGCAGTGCTGGGACTGGAGCCCCTGCCTTTGTGATCCCAGAGCACCAGCAATACCGTCTCGGCCTCGGCTCCTGGGTTATACCCTCTGTCACGCCAAGCCCATCAGCCCGCCTGTGCTGTCTCCCTCTGTCTGTCCTAGTTCGGATGGAGATGGCGAGTTCTGCCGGCTCCTGGCTCTCTGGCTGCCTCATTCCTCTCCTCTTCCTCCGGCTGTCTGTGCATGTGTCAGGTAGGAGTTTCTGATCCTCTTTCCCTGCCTGGTACATGTGACGTTGGCATCCCCAGAATAAAGAAGCTTGGTTGGAAACATTACGTCTTTTGGGGTTCTGTTCCCCCGGCCCTGGCAATCCTTTCCAGAGTCCTTCCTGGGCTCTGTCAGTCCCCGGGATACCCGCTTCCTCATCCTTTCCCAAGCTTTCTCCTGCCCTCCCTCCCAGTTGGCCTTGTCTCTTTCTTTGTCCAGGCCGTGCAGGGGATGCCAGCAAGTTCCACGTGGCCTTACTAGGGGGCACAGCCGAGCTGCTCTGTCCTCTCTCCCTCTGGCCTGGGACGGTGCCCAAGGAGGTGAGGTGGCTGCGGTCCCCATTCCCGCAGCGCTCCCAGGTTGTTCACATGTTCCGGGATGGGAAGGACCAGGATGAAGATGTGATGCCGGAATATAAGGGGAGGACGGTGCTGGTGAGAGATGCCCAAGAGGGAAGTGTCACTCTGCAGATCCTTGACGTGCGCCTTGAGGACCAAGGGTCTTACCGATGTATGATCCAGGTTGGAAATCTGAGTAAAGAGGACACCGTGATCCTGCAGGTTGCAGGTTAGAATGGGTTTGAGGTGCCTAGGGTCATTTGTGGCAGTTGGACAAGCCCAGTCAGGACCTACTTTGTCTCTCCATGTCTAGACTTTTTTTCCATTTGCAATGTAGTTTTTACTTGCCAGGACGGCTCAGCCTTACCCAGCCATGTCCATTGATCTCAGCTGAAGCGGTGAAGCTGGCCCAGGCATTTCTGATAAGGAAGGAACTCAGACTTTGGAAAACACTGTACAATGCAGGTCCTGGTTAAATAGGGCTTGGAGGATCAGATAATAGCTTTTCCTCCCTGGGTCATCTTTGTATGCTCCACTATAAAGGAACTCATTACATGGCTGTAAGGAAATGTCTTCAAGGGACAGATCCCCTGCTGTGACAAGGATTTACTTAATGGGTCCTCTCCTGGGGTTCCTGAGAACGTAAAGGGTTAGGAAGGGAAAGACAGTGTTTGTCTCTCTCTGTCTCTTTTTTTTTTCTGTTTGTTTGTTTTGAGACAGGGCCTTGCTCTGTTGCCCAGGCTGGAGTGCAGTGGTGCAATCATAGGTCACTGTAGCCTCGACCACCTGGGCTCAAGTAATCCTGCCATCTCAGCCTCCCAAGTAGCTGGGACTACAGGTATACTACTATGCCTGGCTAATTTTTTTTTTACTTTTAGTAGAGACAGGGTCTCCCTATGTTTCCTAGACTGCTTTCCAATCCAGCAATCCTCCCCGCTTGGCCTCCCAAAGTGTTGACATTACAGGCATAAGCCACTGCACCCAGTTGAGAGTGTTCTCAAACTAGCTTCAATATTTTTTTAAAAAATAGCCTACTGAAAATCAGTCTACCAAAAATCAGTCTATCAATATTTTAAAAAATCAGTCTACCAACCCAAACCCAACTCAACCCAACCCAAAACATGTCTTTGCATTTGCTTGAATGACACTGGCTTCACATGGTCACATGCTGATTATCTTTTGGTCCTAATTTGAAGTTGCACACTATGAAGTGGGGATGAATCAATTACTTTAAAACACTCAGTAGTTGGTAGACAGACTTTCCAAAGTTGGAGTCCTTTGGGGTGAAAAGTAATTTTTTTTTTTTTTGAGATGGAGTTTCGCTCTTTTTGCCCAGGGTGGAGTGCATTGGCACAATCTTGGCTCACTGCAACTTCGCTTCCTGGGTTCAAGTGATTCTCCTGCCTTAGCCTTCTGAGTTAGCTGGGATTACCGGTGCCTGCCACCACGGCCGGCTAATTTTTCTTTTTTCTTTCTTTTTTTTTTTTGGAGACGGAGTTTCGCTCTCGTTGCCCAGGCTGGAGTGCAATCTCGACTCACCACAACCTCCGCCTCCCAGGTTCAAGCGATTCTCCTGCCTCAGCCTCCTGAGTAGCTGGGATTACAGGCATGCGCCACCACGACTGGCTAATTTTTGTATTTTTAGTGGAGACGGGGTTTCTCCATGTTGGTGAGGCTGGTCTCAAACTCCCAACCTCAGGTGATCCACCCGCCTCGACCTCTCAAAATGCTGGGATTACAGGCATGAGCCACCATGCCCGACTGAAAAGTAATTTTTAAAAGGGGACTGAGATGCCCAAAGGCATCTGAATCATGTGATACAGTTATTGCTATGGGTGAATTTTTAAATGTCTGAGAATAAAGCTAGAGACTGGCTTATCCTACTAGGAGGAGTGTGGGGAGAGGGTGGAGAGAGGACAGACATTCAAGTTTCATTAACAGCTGCCCCTGTTCATCACAGGAGGTTATGGGGGAAGAGGGCTCTGGCTGGGACCACACCCTGGCGGAGGCCCTGCTGATGTGTAGATAGGTGGGATGGTTCCCAGAGCCCTGGGCCAAGTGGAGAGAACCTCAAGGCAGGGTACTTCCATCCCTGTCAGAGGCCCACTCTCTGGAAAACCTGGGCTCTTCCAAACAGCGGTGTCTAGCAGAGTCAGGGACAGCACACCGGGGAATGTGTCCTGAACCATCCGCAAAATGGCCTTTGGCCAAGAGAAGACCACAGCCGCGGTCATAGCAAGTAAAAGCTGGGGCAGAAACAGGTTTGAAGGTGCTGGTGGTTCCAGAGGAAACTCCTACCCTAGTAGGAACTTTTTGAGGAATTTTCAGTTTTTTATATTCTAGGAATAAAGCATGTATATTGTAGAAAATTTGAAAAAAATCCAAAATATTTAAAGGAAACTGAAAAATGGCCTATTAATAGCTTAAATTAGAGAGGACGGCTGCTAACATTTTTGTATCTTTCTTGCAAGACTTTATTGTGTATATGTATCTCTGAGCATGTATATGTTTATGCATGTGTATTCTTGTGCCCAGGATTTTTTTCCACTTACAATGTCATGAGCATTTGTGTTTTTTTGCCCATGTCCCTAAGTAATATGATTTTAAGGGCTGCATAGTATTTTACCATGTGGCTATAGAATAATAAAATTAATCAAAGCCCTGTTTTGGGGCATCTGGATGCTTTCCAAATTTTCCTCATATTATAATTAAAAGTGCAATGAACATCTTTGAGCATATTTTGGAAAGTGATTTTGATTTTTTTTTTTTTTAGAATGTGCTTCTGGAAGTAGAATTAATGGATCAAAGGGTTCAAACCTTTTATTTATTTTTTCTTTTTTATTTATAATAAAGATGAGGTCTCACTATGTTGCCCAGGCTGGTCTCAAACTCCTGAGCTGTAGTGATCCTCCTGCTTCAGCCTCCCAAAGTGCTAGGATTACAGGTGTGACTCACCACACCTGGCCTGAACCTTTCAATGATCCTTGAAACAAACTGGAGACCAGCCTGGCCAACATGGCAAAACCCTGTCTCTACCAAAAAAATAGGGCATGGTGGCATGTGTGTGTAATCCCAGCTACTTAGGAGGCTGAGTGCTTTATATGACTGATCTCTTTAAATCTCTCCAAACTTCAGAGATAAGGAGTCCTGTCATGCACACCTTTTACAGATGAGGGACACTGGGCTTGGAGGGGCTCAGTCTCCTGCTTCAGGTCACACAGCATTGAGCAAGGACACACCCTCGGCTTAGGCTCTTAACCACTTCTACCCATAGCCCGCTTCTGCTCATTTCTTCTCTATTTCTTCTTTCTTTTCCCCTTTCTCTCCTGCCTAGGCTTCAGGCCTACTGCTGTAGCATGGTAGAAATTGCTTTGCCCCTGTCACAGTGCTCAGGGCAAACAAAGAGGTTGCCGCCTGCTCTTCTAGCGCAGAGTGGGTATTGACAGGCGTAAACAGGCAGGCGCTCCTGGGAGGACTGCAGGTGCGTAGTGAGGAGAATGCCTTCAGTCTTCTGAAGTCCCTGGCTTCTTTTTCCATGGAATTATAGGGCAGGACGAGATTGTGGTCAAGAAGTTTGTTTAAGTCATCATCTTGAGGCAGGACCATCGAAACCATTCCCGAGAGATGAACATCTCAGTTATCTTTTTTTTTTTCTTGAGACGGAAATTCACTCTTGTCACCCAGGCTGGAGTGCAATGGCGTGACCTTGGCTCACTGCAACCTCTGCCTCCCGGGTTCAAGGGATTCTCCTGCCTCAGCCTCCTGAGTAGCTGGGATTACAGGCGCCCGCCACCACACCTGGCTAATTTTTTCTTTTTTTGAGACAGAGTCTTGCTCTGTCGCCCAGGCTGGAGTACAGTGGTGCCATCTCGGCTCACTGCAAGCTCCGCCTCCCGGATTCACACCATTCTCCTGCCTCAGCCTCCCAAGTAGCTGGGACTACAGGCGCCCGCCACCACACCTGGCTAATTTTTTCTCTTTTTGAGACAGAGTCTTGCTCTGTCGCCCAGGCTGGAGTACAGTGGCGCCATCTCGGCTCACTGCAAGCTCCGCCTCCCGGATTCACACCATTCTCCTGCCTCAGCCTCCCAAGTAGCTGGGACTACAGGCGCCCGCCACCATGCCTGGCTAATTTTTTGTATTTTTAGTAGAGACGGGGTTTCACTGTGTTAGCCAGGATCTCATGACCTTGTGATCTGCCCGCCTTGGCCTCCCAAAGTGCTGGGATTACAGGCATGAGCCACCACACCTGGTCCCCACACCTGGCTAATTTTTGTATTTTTAGTAGACACGGAGTTTCCCCACATTGGCCAGCTAGTCTTGAACTCCTGATCTCAGATGATCCTCCTGCCTCTGCCTCCCAAAGTGCTGGTATTACAAGTGTGAGCCACCATTCCCAGCCTCAGTTATCTTTAATGCCATCCAGGGCTTGAGTTATCACGAGAAGCAAAGAGCCTCTTGGCTGGAGGTCTCTCCCTAGAGGTGATGGAGACAGTTGGGATGTGCCGGAGCCGCCTGCCATCTGAGACGTGCCAGAAACTCTTGGACATCTCCCCGATGTCAGTCGTTGGTGGTTTCTGTTTCAGCCCCATCTGTGGGGAGTCTCTCCCCCTCAGCAGTGGCTCTGGCTGTGATCCTGCCTGTCCTGGTACTTCTCATCATTGCGTGCCTTTGCCTTATCTGGAAGCAAAGAAGATCAAAAGGTAATTAAGTGGTAAGGGAGCTCAGGCTGGTGGGAAGTGGGACTGTGACTGCTCTGGGAAAGGGCCAGACGGAAGTAGATGTAGACATGACACTTGTCCATAGGTTGGGGACCCTGCAAGCTGGCTGGGAGAAAGCTGGTAGAGCCGTGCCCTGGGGACACACATTGCAAAGGGAGTTCAATAAACTGCAGAAAGGCCCCTGGGCAGAGCTGTAAATTCTCATCCTTTGAAAAATTAGAAAATAACCGACTATGCCAGCCTTCTGATTAAGAAATTAATTACAGCCTTTTAATAAAGAAATCCAATTATATCCATTGGATAAGACTCTCATAAAAAATGGTCACATTTCACAGGCTCTCAGGGCTGCAAGGGACTTTGAAAGTCACAGTCACATAATCCAACACTCCTCCCCTTATCTGATGGTTTGAAGACTCTGTAATCCTTTCAAATGCCGGCTTACCTGTAGTGACAAGGAGTCAGTCCTACTCAGGCAGCTTGGTGCATCTTGGGACACTTGTGCCTGTTAGAAAAAGGCCTTCCTAAGCTGAACTGACATTTCTCTCTCCCTTTTAGAGAAACTTCTCTATGAACATGTGACGGAGGTGGGTAAGTGTTCTTGGCTGGGGGCAGGGGAAATGTTTATTTTGTTGTTAATTTCTGTACCCCCATACTCACTAACCTGGATTCTGTTCCTGAAAATTCCATTATCTGCTATCCTTGGTGATGGTGGCAATGTCTAAATCCATTGCTTCCAGTGTTTACTGCCTCTTTTTTTTTTTTTTTTTTTTTTTTTTTTTGACGGAGTCTCGCTCTGTCACCCGGGCTGGAGTGCAGTGGCCGGATCTCAGCTCACTGCAAGCTCCGCCTCCCGGGTTCACACCATTCTCCTGCCTCAGCCTCCCGAGTAGCTGGGACTACAGGCGCCCGCCACCTCGCCCGGCTAGCTTTTTGTATTTTTTAGTAGAGACGGGGTTTCACCGTGTTAGCCAGGATGGTCTCGATCTCCTGACCTTGTGATCCGCCCGTCTCAGCCTCCCAAAGTGCTGGGATTACAGGCTTGAGTGTTTACTGCCTCTTACTTGTAATAGCTTGCCTTCCTGTATGTTTAATGAATTTTGCCTGTGAGCTCATTGCTTGATCTTATTCTGTGGGAGTTGAGTAGGTTGAACATGAGGGAAGCTTTTATTTGTTCAACAAATACTTGATAATTATCTGCTAAATGCCCTGGACAATACTAGATTCTGGGGATAAAATAGTGAGTAAAAGCAGACAGAGTTTTTGCCCTCCTGGAGCTTTCAGTGTAGTCAGGGAGATGAGATGAATTAAATAGTTACACAAATAATGTGTACAAATGCTACACAAGAAAGCTCCTGGTTCTGTGAAGGCTATGACCAGAACGAGCTAACCAAGCTTGAGGGTTGAGGGTGTGAAGTTTGTCCTGAATGACTAGAAGTCATGAGTGAAGAGGGAGTGGAAAACCATCCACCGCAGAAAGAACAGCTTCAGAGAGAAGCATGGTCGGGGAAAGCAGCACTCACTGGGGAGCTGAGGAGGTGTAGGAGGGAGGGGAAAGTGGCAGGGGTGAGGCTGGGGAGCTAGGCGGGGCTGGGCCTCCTAAGGCCTGGTGGGCCACATTCAGGATTTTAGTCATTCTCAGAAGAGCAGTGGTAAAGCAACGAATGGGGATATCCAGATGGAATTGTGCTTTGAAAAACTTGGCTGGGTGCGGTGGCTCATGTCTGTAATCTCAGCACTTTGGGAGGCTGAAGAGCGTGGATCGACTGTGGTCAGGAGTTCAGGCCCGGCCTGACTAACATGGCGAAACCTGTCTCTATTAAAAATACAAAAATTAGTGGAGCAAGGTGGTACATGCCTGTAATCCCAGCTACTCAGGAGACTGAGACAGGAGAATTGCTTGAACCCCAGAGACGGAGGTTGCAGTGAGTTGAGATCGTGCCACTGCATTCCAGCCTGGGCCGCAGAGGAAGACTCTGGGTTTTTTTTTTTAACTGGCTGGGCACAGTGGCTCACGCCTGTAATCCCAGCACTTTGGGAGGCCGAGACGGGCAGATCACGAGGTCAGGAGATTGAGACCATCCTGGCTAACATGGTGAAACCTTGTCTCTACTAAAAATACAAAAAAATTAGCCGGGCATGGTGGCGGACACCTGTAGTCCCAGCTACTTGGGAGGCTGAGGCAGGAGAATGGTGAACCTGGGAGGCAGAGCTTGCAGTGAGCCGAGATGGTGCCACTGCACTCCAGCCTGGGCGACAGAGTGAGACTCCATCTCAAAAAAAAAACAAAAAACTGAACAATTCTCCCTGGCTGCAGTGTTTAGTAGAGACCAGTGGGAGTAAGACAGGATGTGGGAGACAATTTGGGCTGCCATTTCTGTTGTGCAGATGAGAGTTGATTAGAGACCAGATCAGGGAGGTGGAGGTGAAGATAGAGGTGGACACGTCCAAGGGCAGGTAAATGCAACAGGAACCAGGGACCCTCAAGGCAGTGGCAAAAAATCTCATTATCTTTTCCTTTCTTCCTCTAGACAATCTTCTTTCAGAGCATGCTAAAGAAAAAGGTAACGATATATAAAGAGTAAGGGGTAGGGAACAAAAAACACATTCTTTATTTTCTATGTAAATGTTGACAGTCATTATTATAACTCTATTACTATAATACTATACACACATGCACACATATACCCTCCATTGATATTACTGGAATTTAGTTTGCAATCTCAAGGGGCTGTGGAGCTGGTGGCAGTGGGTGAGAAGGTGTCCGGGTCAAAATTCATAGGCCTAAATTACCATAAACTCCCTTCATTAGCCTTTCCGCCAATCATTTTAAAAAGAAGTCTACTTATTATTGAAAAGTATATTAATGTGGTCATATGGGATGTATGGGAATTTCAAGAATCCACACAACCTTTGCACAGAGAGAGGTGGTATGATACAGAGGAAGGGTTGCAGGCTCTGGGGTCAGTGACACCTCAGATCATTGGTTTGCCACTTACTGGCCTTGAATAAGTCACTTTACTGCTCTGGGTTTTGGTTTCCTCATCATCAAAATGCAGATAACTTCCTCTTACTTGATTGTTTTCAGTGTTAAAACAGGCAACCTTAAAAAAAAAAAAAAAAAAAAGAAATCTGTCACAGTGCCTGGAACTCCTTTTCCTTATTGCCATTTTGTCTTCATTAATTGGACATTTACTGTGGGCCACTGAGGGTCAAAGTTGGACACCTTGTTGAAGTCTATCTGGGAAGACAAGTCACTGGCTCAGATGACTCCAGATTCAATTATTTCAGCATCTCCTCTCTTCCCTCCTTACATCTCCTCCAACCCGGTACAAGTGTGGCATGTATCTGGCAGACACTGGCTGTTCTGCTCAAGTAGGGAGGGAACAATGTGGGGTGAGGGCGAGGGCCTCCGACTCAGAAGTCAGACAGACTTAGATTGAATCCCACCTCCTTGGTCACTTACTAGTTGAAAGACCTTGGGCAAATTTTGTGTCCCTTTGAGCCTCAGACCACCCCCCTATAAAATGGCAATAATAATTCTAGGCACCTCACATTGTTGAGGATTGAGTGCCTACTTCAGTATAAGCACAGAAGACAGTAAGTGGAAGCTGTTAGTAGTGGACATAGTGACAATAAACCATAAGCTACTTAGGAGCCGTGTCATATTCGGCTGCATTTCTCCAATGCCTAATGCCTAATGCCTAATACATGCCGGGCCCTTAGCACGGGAACTGGTGGTGGACTCAGGATGTATAACTTCAATTGTCCGGCAGGGTAGGGGGAAATGTGGGCCATGTGGCCCTCCAGAGAAGCCGCAAGTACTCCCCGGAAACATATGTCTCATACACATATATCCCCAAATCCTCTGGGACCTCCAATTTGTGAAATTTATAACCACAGGGGAGTTACTGTAGAGAATAATAAAGCCATATTAACAAGTTCATGCTAGGCCTTTGGCCAGTTTTACATTTAGATACCAGAAACGGTGGGCTATAAAAGGACAGCAGTGCATACACTCATGTACCAGTTACAAACCTATAGAAACACTCATGCAGACAGCAGAAATGAAACCAGACAGATGAAAAGGAGGGGAAGGGGAAGGAGGAACCAAAGTCCCGGGCAGGCTGGGTCACTGGGGGAGTGTCACCAGCACCATCAGATTTCTGGGTCTGAACTCTGGGACACGGAGCTGGGACTAGGGACATAGAAGCGTCACCATCATTTTAATCTTCTGGGGTGGAGTGATGAGGCTTCCACAGCCCGAGGAAAAAGAGGCAGGATCTGATCACTCACTCCTCTCTCTCTTTCTGGTTTTTAGGAAAACTCCATAAAGCTCTCAGTAAGTTCTGCTCCTCATCTATGGCACAAGCTCCTTCTGCTGACACCTTTGCTTTAGGATGAGCATCTCAGTTTCACTTCCTGGGGCAGAAGGGAGGGGGTAAGGGTAATTCAAGCCATGGGGACTGGGGCTTTCTTGGCTCTCCAAGGTCTCTTTTCTCAAGTGTTCTCTGTTCCTCTTTCCTACACAACTGTTATTTAGTCTTTAAATTGAAAAATGTTTCACCAAGAAGAGATAGATGCACCTCCCATAGGTGAAGCCATCTGGAAGTCCCTTTTATCACCCAGGCATGAAATTTCCTTAGATGGGGTCCAAGAGGACGGGATCCTCATTAAACTGAATATGGTGGAGCAGTACTTCTCCATCATTTCATGTGTGAGGACCTCTTTTTAGCATTAAAAAAAAATCTGGCCAGGTGCAGTGGCTCACGCCTGTAATCCCAACACTTTGGGAGGCCAAGGCAGGTGGACCACTTGAGGTCAGGAGTTAGAGACCAGCTTGACAACATGGTGAAACCCTGTCTCTATTAAAAATACAAAATTGGCTGAATGTGGTGGTGCACGCCTGTAATCCCAGCTACTTGGGAGGCTGGGGCAGGAGAATCACTTGAACCCAGGAGGCAGAGGTTGCAGTGAGCCGAGATTGCACCATTGCATTCCAGTCTGAGCAACGAGAGTGAAACTCTGTCTCAAAATAAAAATAAAAATAAAAATAAAAATAAATCTGTAGACATGTGACATATCTATGCATTATTATATTGAGAAAATATACATGCTCACAAAGTCCAATACTCAGTGATAGTCTTAAATGAAGTAATATTTCCTACAACATCTACATAAATTTATGTTGTCATTACCTGTAGGTGTGAGATGTGTTACTTATTTAGCCTGCAGATAAGGTTTGGCTCACATAGGAATTTGCTGATCCTCTGCAGTATCTCTGGGGATACTCCCATGGTCCACAGCTGGGATCTATTGCTCTTGCAAATCTTCTGGGGAAGTTCCAGGGTATGGCTATTGAGTATCTATCTGCCCGTGGTGGGGATGGGACTGTAGCATTATGGGAGGGCCTCTATATAGAGGCCCTCCTTCTGATTTGCCAAATTGTTTTCATTCTTTAGAGAAACTCCGGAGTGAACTGAGTAAGTTTCCCATGTTCTTATAACTTCCGTACCAACTTATCTCTTGTTGCCCTAATATTTCCAGTGATAGCTCATTCCCCTTGTTTCTTCTTTCATAGAGCTGAAAAGAGCTGCAGCAAACTCAGGTGAGATGCACTTCCTCCACGTTTGACCACCACCCTATAGGAGTTCTTAATGTCTCCAGTGTTTTAATGATCCCCTTTTCTCATTTTTCAGGCTGGAGAAGAGCCCGGTTGCATTTTGGTAAGTTATACCAATCAAATAGATCCACATTTCAGAGCACATCCTCCCTATGGCTTTGTAACCTTAGATTTTGTTTCATTCCTCTGGAATGCATGTAATTTAACATTTTTTAAATCAAATCTGTATATCTGCCTATCAAATTAAAAAAATCTTTGTGACCGATTTTAGGTCGTACTTAGATTTAGAAAGTATCCCCTCTTTTAGAGCGCTGATAAATATTAGGTTTGGTCTTCTTAAGGGTTTTCTGTGATTTTTGAGATTTTTCCTATGTTTATCGGTTATTTGTATTTCTTCTTTGTGTGACTTTCTGTTCCTGTTCTATTTGGGCTATTTTTTTATTTGTGAGGACTCTTTCTAGATAAAGTATATTAGCTCTCTGTCATATTTGTCACCAATTATTTTTCATTTGCATTTCCTTATAGTATTTTTCTGATGCATGAGTGTTTTATTTTTACGTAGTCAAATGCATTCATCTTTTCCTGTGTACATGCTTTCAGGTTTGGGAAGTCCTTCCTGTCCCACAACCAGATAAATAGCCACTGCTTCCACCACTTTCTACACATATGCTTTTTCTTCTTTCTCTGCAGACCAATTTGCTTAGGGGTGGTGATTAAGATTCTCAGAGAAGAAGGGAATGGGTTGAGCAGATGCCCCAACAATATACATTATGAAAAGATTTGCACCTCTCTTTCAATTTATTCCTAAATAGTTTGCATTTTTTGCTGCTGTTCAAATGGGATCTGTTTTTTTTTCACTGCTTTGGGATCTTTATCAATTTTCTAGGCTTTTATCCTTCTCTTGTTCACACCATCTTCCTTCAGGCACAGTACAACGAATTATGAGTTGGCCACTGGAAAGAACTCCAGGTCACCTTGGCTGGCATTCTGGGAACATACAAACCCTTCTGTCTCACATTTACAGTCTGGCTTATTGCCACCACCTCAACTGCGTATGGACTTAACTCTCCAAAAAGAGCCTGTTTGCTGTATTTCGGGAAGGAAGGAGACTCACTGTGACACTCATAATCCACAATTTTAAGGAAGAATCCTTCTCTCTATATTAACATTTAAAAATAATAATTTAGTCTTACCTATTTGGGAGGCTGCAGTGGGAGGTTCACCTGAGGCCAGGAATTCAATGCTGTAGTGTGTTATGACTGCAGGCCCATGAATACCTACTGCATTCCATCCTGGGCAACATAGTGAGACCCTGCCTAAAATAAAATAAAATAAAATAAAATAAAATAAAAATAAAGCAGATAATTATAAGTAATAATTTTAAGTGACAAAATGAACATCATGTACTCACTGTAGGAATGAGGCACTATCTCATTAGTTCATCAAGTCTGCGCAATAGCTCTACAACACAGGTTCTGTTACTATTTCCATTTTACAGATGAGGAAACTAAGGTTCAGAGATGAATAACAAGCCCAAGGTCACATAACTAGCATGTGGCAGAGCTGGGATTCAAATATGCTATGTGGCTATAGGACCTAACATCAAACCCTATATTTATCATCACACATTTGATTCTTTTGGAACATCAAAGACAAAGGTAGTGTCTTACTCTATTTTCTGTTGCTGTAACAGAATACTTGAGACTGGCTAATTTACCTAGGAAAGAGGTTTATTTAGCCTATGGTTCTCGGGGCTGGATGGTCCAAGATTGGGTGACTGCATCTGGTGAAGGCCTTGTGCTACTTCATAGTATGGTGATAGCTGCTTCTGGAAAAACAGAAGGGCAGTGAGTGCCTGCAAAAGCAGAGAGGAGACAAAGTGCCTGATCTGCTTTATCACAACCCACTCTCCAGAGAAATAAACCCAGCCTTGTGAAAACTGTATTAATCCCTTTGTGAGGGACCCAAACACCTCCCACTAAGCCCTACCTCTGAACACTGCAGCAATGAGGGATTAAGGTTCCAACACATGAACTTCTGAGGGACACACTTAACTCACAGCAGGTAGTTATTCCCTAAGGATTAAGGCAGCTTCACAGACAGATGAAGAAGAACTTTTTCTTCTATTACCTAGTAATCGACCAGGAGACCTGTTCTTTGAAAGAGAAAATTATTTGATTCCAGTACACACGGTGGGGGCGGGAATCCGTGAACTAAAATGGGCTAATGACAGTGATGGCAGACCTAAATATTTTTTTTCCCTCCAAAGCTATCCCCACATCCCTTAAGACCTAGGCTTCCAAGCCTCACCTGTCTATGTCTCTTGCAGTGGCAGTGACCCTGGACCCAGAAACAGCACATCCCAAACTCATCCTTTCTGATGACCAAAGATGTGTACGGCTTGGAGACAGAAGGCAGCCTGTACCTGACAACCCCCAGAGATTTGATTTCGTCGTCAGCATCCTAGGCTCTGAGTACTTCACAACTGGCTGCCACTACTGGGAGGTGTATGTGGGAGACAAGACCAAATGGATTCTTGGGGTATGTAGTGAGTCAGTGAGCAGGAAGGGGAAGGTTACTGCCTCACCTGCCAACGGACACTGGCTTCTGCGACGGAGTCGTGGGAATGAGTATGAAGCTCTCACATCGCCGCAGACCTCCTTCCGCCTTAAAGAGCCTCCACGGTGTGTGGGGATTTTCCTGGACTATGAAGCAGGAGTCATCTCTTTCTATAATGTGACCGACAAGTCCCACATCTTTACTTTCACCCACAGTTTCTCTGGCCCCCTTCGCCCTTTCTTTGAACCTTGCCTTCACGATGGAGGAAAAAACACGGCACCTCTAGTCATTTGTTCAGAACTACACAAATCAGAGGAATCAATTGTCCCCAAGCCAGAAGGGAAAGGCCATGCTAATGGAGATGTGTCCCTGAAGGTGAACTCTTCCTTACTACCCCCGAAGGGCCCAGAGCCAAAGGATATAATCCTGTCCTTGCCCTCTGACCTTGGCCCAGCCCTTCAGGGGCTCAAGGTTCCTTCTTTTTAGGGATATGCCACATTACCTGCTCCCATCACCATCCAGCCCAGCACCCTGGACTTCAGTCGCCTGGTCCAACCCCATGATTCTGGAACGTCTCTTCTCCTTAACCCAATCCAGACCCTTTTGTGGTTTCTATTTGTACCACTTTTCTCCCAGAACTCAGTTCTGAAGCTTGCCTTTCTTCTAAGGAATTGAAGTTTCCAGTGACCTGAAGGGAGGATTCCTGGAAACCAATCAGTTTAGGTGTAGGTGGAGATGTTGAATATGTGTTACCAAGATATAGCACAGGTTCAGGGGAAAGAGTTCTCTACTCCAGGGGTTATTTAGAAGACACTTTCTCTGCCTCATCCTGCCCTCAAGCTTTAGTCAAGAAGTTATGGCCCCCAGTCCCTGACTTCTTATCCCATCAAGGGCTGCTTTTCTCTCTTTCTCTCTCTCATTTCTGGCCTCTGGCCCCCAAAGTCAGCTTTCTAAAAGCAAGCATGTTTTAGACCACTCACTCTTTCCCTCTTTCTTCAGGAATGAGTTGGGGGAGGAGTAAAACACATCCTTTTCTACTCTCTCAATGCTGTTTATAACGTAGTTTGGTGATATCCAGAGCTAATGTACATGATTTCAAAAGCTAATCTGCCTGTTGATGATAACTAGGTACAGGGACTTTAAACACAGTTGCTATAATCCTGAAAAGCCTCAGGAGCAATCAGGTTACTGGGAAGCACAGCTGCAGAGAGCTCAGACCTCTGCCCTCCGACTTTGGCCCAGACCTTCAGAGGCTCAGTCTGTTGAGTCTGTTGTGACTGTCTCATGAATCAATCTGTTGTGCCAGCCCTTTCTGAGATTCAGAGAGGCCCAACTAGAAAAAGTGGCAGTTTTAACCACCAACGTAGAAGCTTTCTTTTTCCCCACAAGACCATTGTACTGGAATACTTGACTGTGTAGCAAACAGCCTCTTAGGTTGGAGAGTATTGACTTCAAATAGGAAGTTGGTAGACTAGGTGTGAGGATGGAATAATGACCTTGATTTTTGGGTGCGTATTGCAGAAGCCTAGTCACTTTTAAGTCACACCACATAATGAGATCTGTGGCCTAATTGTGGAGATGTTGGTTATCAGTTTGCAGATGAATACAGAGTTCTATCCAACAGAAACTGTATCTTTCTGTTTGTCAGAAGTTCTCTGTTAGTTCCTGTATTAGTCAAGGTTTTCCAGAGAAACAGAATCAATATATATTGGGGCAGGGGGGCGGTGGTTATTATAAGGAATTGGCTCACATGATTATGGAGGTGGTTAAATCCCAAGATCTGCAGGGTAAGTCAGCAAGATGGAGTCCCATGAGAGCTGATGGTTTAGTTCCAGTCTGATGGCAGCAGGCTTGACACCAAGGAAGAGCTGATGTTTAATTCAAGTCTGAAGGCAGGGAAAAAATGCTGATGGCCCTGTCCAAAGGCTATTAGGCAGGAAGAATTCTCTTAGTCAGGGCAGAGTTAGCTCTTTTGTTCTATTCAGGCCTTTAACTGATTCCATGAGGCCCACCCACATTTGGGAGGACAGTCTGCATTACTCAGTCTACTGATTTGAATGTTAATGTCATTGAGAAACACCCTCACAGGAACACTCAGAATAATGTTTGACCAAATAACTGGGCATCTTGTGACCCAGTTAAGTTGGTACATAAGATTAACTATCACAGTGACTCAGTGGAATTGTTTGCTTTTCTACAGTTTTAAAATAAAAGTTTGGTATTTGTGTTTTGGTATGCTGTTATTTTCATTGCGAATGAAGAGTTGTGGGGAAGGTAAGAGATTGGTTTTCAAAGAGCTTTGAGTCCCCCAAGGCAAGGTTTAGCCACCATTCACACTAAAGCCATAGTTTTATTCCCGAGTCTGCTCTCTAGTATTTTATTTTATCAATTTATAAACAAATAGTGTTCATCAGGTACACATATTTCACTCACCCACATTCAGTTCCAAACATGCGTTCCTGAATATCCCAGTCTTAAAACTAACTCACATTGTCAGCTTGTGGAGGCAGAATACTTACATACATACATATACACATGTATATATGTATGTGGATATATACATATCTATTATATAGGTGCATATGTATATATGTAACATGTATGCATGTGTATATGTATGCACAGATACACATATGTATGTATACATATTCACATGTATGCATGTATATACACATGTATATATTAATGTGTATATGTGTATATGTATATACACATACGTATGTGTATTATACATGTATATATATATACATATCAGTCTACTGATTTGAATGTTAATGTCATCAAGAAATAACCTCAATATATGTATTATACGTACATATAACCTTACAACTATATACAACATATATACATATATATGTATGTGTATATGTATACACACATACACATGCATGAGTATATATGTATGTATATAAAATATCCTTACAGTAATTCTGCCAGGGATTTTATGGGGGAGGAAGTTGGTACTCCAAATGGCTAAGTGGTAGAGCGGGGTTTTATACTTGATTTATCTAGCTCTGAAGGCAATGCTCCTTGTTCTGTGCACTGAAACATTGTGCAGCTATGAGAAGCCTGCAGTTAGTCTACGTATTCCATTAGCCTTTTATTATTTAAAAAAATAAAACCTGAAAAAAATGACATAGTCCTGGATACTTTGGTGATCTTGTTGTGTCTGGATTGATGAATAAGTGTCAGGCTTAATTAGGGATGCATGCAGAACGCGGGAAAATCCCTACTTAGGGACGCTGGCAGACCTGGAGGTTGCTCCTTGGACGGGTACTTTTCGCTTCTCCGATAAGGAGAATGGGTTATTTTATCTTTAAACTCCCTTCCAGCTCTACCCTCCTTTGATTTTAAGTTATTAAACCTTGAGTGCGGTGCCATACTCTTGGCTTCGTTGGATGTCTACAGGACGGTCAAGGGTTACCAACTCAAAGTAAAGAAGGAACTCTGAGTACGTGCCCCCTTGGAGGTTGTGTAGGTTAGCTATACAGATTCTACAACTTCCCAGACGAGTGGCCCTGAGACTTGGGGTTGAACGCGCGAGCACGGAAAGAAATCCCACCTTAGGACAGAACCCAATCTCTTCAGCTGCGTTCTAAACTTCGCAAGTTTTCTCCGAGTCTACGCGCTTCCTTAGGACTACAACTCCCAGCATGCCACGCCGGAGGTCAAAGCTTATTGGCGGTCCCGCTAGGTCGCTTGCGTTGTGGCAGTTATAGTAGCCAATGGAAATAAAGGATTATCTTAAGAAACCAATCCTGGAGTAGTAGGGAGGATCCTTCCTGGGTTCCGGCTCCGGCCCCAGCGCCTTCCCTTGCCTACGGAGGCGGTGCTGTCCCTGACCGAGCAGCGGGAGTGAGGTGGGTCCGGGTTGGGCCCGAGGTCGCGGGGGGGAGGCGGACACGACTTCGCGGGAAACTCTGTACACGGCCACTTCACTCTCACCGAGAAGTTGGAGGCTGCTGCTTTGCTCCCTGGACCGAGTGGGAAGCCAAGGGGCCTTGTGGTCCCTCCGCCCCGACCCTCGGCCCTGGTCCCCGGACGACGCAGCCAGGTGGCTGTCCCCACCCTATTCCCCGGCCCTTCTGTTGGGTTTGAGTATACGGCACTCTTGCCACTGACCATACGTTTAGAATCAGCCCTTCCTCCTCTCCCACCCCTCCGGCCCCAAGCCCGCCGGCAATCTCTGAAAGCAGCCCTTGTCCCCTTGGGCCTCCGCCATTGGCTTCTCCCCGCCCCACAACACACAACCCAGCCTCTTGGGCCCTGGCCCTATGACACTTCTGGCAGTCTTTGCTCCCTCTTCCCTGACCAGCTCCTGCTACCCTCTGGCTTCCTTGGTCCTCCTCTATCTTTGACCCGTTATCTAGCTTCCCTGTACAATTACCCTGTTCGTCAACACTTTGCCCTTGGTCTTTCACAACTCCTCTCTCCCCTTCCTCCCCGCAGCCCTTGACTTGGCCCCAAAGACCTGTAACTTTGGCCCTCCATACCGCACTATGGCTTAGCTCCTTCCCTTTAACCTAGCCCCTTCACCGTCATCATCTGTGATCACTAGCCCCATCTTCTTGGCTCTTACTTCTTAGACCTGGCCCCTTCTCCACTTCTCAGCCCCTTCCACCTATGCTTCTCCCTGTGCAGCTGAGCCCCCGGGAAGACAAAGCCCAATAGACCTCTTTTCCCCCAAAATCTCTGCAGTGTGATGTGACAGTGCCTCTGTACTTCAGCTTCATTCTCGTCTCAGTAGGCAATTGGCTTTCTATCTCTGCGCGTCCCAGTCTTACCCATCCTGCAAGTCTTAGATCAAATACCTACTATTCCATGAAACTGCTCAACCCTGATCTCATCAGGGAGATACACCTGTGTCATGTGAACTTCAGCGGTACTGTTTTTATTTATTTCCTTCCTTCCCGTCTTCTCTCCTTTTCTCCTTCAGTACTGGTATAATGGTTAAAAGCACTGGCTTTGAAGTGATGGGCATAGGCCCCAGTTCTGCCACTTACTTGCTGTGGGCCCTTGGTCAAGGTACTTAATTTCTCTGAGCCTCAGCTTTCTCATCTCTAAAATAAGGATGATGTGAAGTGAAATTAGATGATTCATGTATGGTGCTTAGTTCACAGCTTAGCACTTGATATGAGCTTTGAAAAATGTTAATAATGTGCCAGTGCTGTGTTAGACACTGAGGAGTGGGTACAAAGGTGACTAAGGCCCAGTTCCTGCCCCTGTCCCCTGAACTTAACCTTCTGCATTGTAAGACAATTTCTGCAGTTCATGGTCTGTGTCACTACACTGTATCACAAACTGTGAGTGGTAATCATAATCCTAAATCCTTTTGCTCTTACATTGACCTAGCATCCAGCCCTGGGTAGAGCTGGAGCTTGGTAAATTATAGGTTCTCAGAATAGCAATTTTGGAATGGAGGCCAAATAGCTCATAGCATAGAGATACTGTAGCCGTGGGTCAGATGGGAGCAGGGCAGGGGGTGGGGGATGGGATGGTGGCATAAATTAAGATCACATTCTGTCACTTATACATTCAAAGACATTTGAGCACCCAGCTTTATGCTGCAGAAGGAGATTACTAATATGACCCAGTCCCTTTCCTCAAGTTGCTTATAAACTGCTAGTAGAAACAGACATGTAAGTAAGTAATTGCAAACCACTATAAGGCAAGCACAAGATTCTGTGAGTGCATAAAGGAGAAAGGCAGGAATCAGGAGATTGCTGAGGAAAAGTGGGTGAGAATAGACACAAGTAACCATGAATTGGGTTCTGAAGACAGAGCTGGTGTTTTATTCAGCTCATTCAACAAATACTTATGAAGGATCTACTGTGTATGGCTGCCACTACTCTAGGAGTTTTGGTTACATTGGTAAATTGAAAAAAAAAAAAAAACCCCCCAAAAAAACACAAAGACATCAGCTCTCATGGAACTTATGTTTTAGGGAAGCAGACAATAAATAATTGACATAAAGAAAATGTCAGAAGGTAAGATATGCTATGGGGCAGGGGGACTGGGAGTGTGGGAGTGACTTAAATTTTTTAAAGGATGGTCAGGAAACAGTGTCTAAGTATCACGGAATAGTTTCTCATGTTTACTTGCGTTTTTGGAAGTAAAGCAAGTCAATTATTTTTCATATTGATTATCTAAATTCTTCAAGGAGCACTAACAGGGATTGGTAAATTACAGCTCACTTCCTGTTTTAAATAAAGTTTTATTGGAACACAGCCACACTCCTTTATGTCTTATCTATGGCTGCTTTAATGATTCGTGATACAGTGGCAGAATTGAATAGTTACATGGCCATAAATATCCCATGGCCATAAATATCCCATGGCCATAAATATTTACTAAATATTATCTGGCCTTTTACAGAAAAAGCTTGTCAATCTCTGGTTCTTAAAGAGTTGAGGGTCTGTCTGTATTTCACATTTTAGAAGGTTATATACAGTTTTATGCTATTTTTAAGTTAAAAGTTTTTTCTTAATGAGATCGTTTAAAAGATCTTTTTCTTGTGTTCTTCACAGGGCCTGGATATAATGTCTTCAACAGTTGTAACAGCAGCTGCTATTTGCTGATTGACAGCATGTGTCACACACTCTGCTGAGTATTACAGGCATTTTTTTCTAATATAAAGTCTTGTAGTGTGGGTAGGTATCACAATTTTAGTGATGAGGGAGTTTAAGCTCAGAGTGGTTGAATAATTTGCAGAGAGTAGTAGAGTTAGTATGTGTCACAGTTGTAATCCAGCCCTAAATGTAGTCAGTACCTCTTTCTTCATTCTGTGTTTTTTTCCAGAAATACTTGCAGACTTGAAGGAATTATCAGTCTTTCATTTTCTATCATCAGTGTCCTGTGATAGTTTGTGCTTCCCTCCCTCATCCCTTTGTTCATGTCACTCTGTTCACCAGCCCACTCTGCTGAAATGTCGTTATTTCTTCAAGGCCTGGAGGAAATGCTATCACTCTCATCAGAGGTACTTTTCACCCCAACTCTTTCCCTGTCCTTGGCTGTAGGAACCTAAAGGAGTCTGTGAGGCTTAGCACACATTTACTGATGTTTGCACAAATCAAGGCCTATACTGGGCACTCTTATGTGTTTAGTTTTGGGGTGGAGTGTGGGGAGTGTGGTTTGTGTGTCTGTGTCTGTGTTTATCTTTGTGTGTACTTGGTATGTGAGTGTGTGCTTGTGTGTGGTGTGTGGGTATATGTGTGTAGACATATATGTAACTATGTGTGTGGCTGTGGCATGTGGCTAAATGTGTGTGTAGTGTGTGTGTGGTGTGATAATGTATGGTTGTGTGTGGTGTGTAGGTGTGTGGTGTGTAGTTGTGTGGCTGTTGTGTGTGGTATGAGAATGTGAGTGTGTCTGGTATGTGAGTATGACTGTGTCACATGAGAATGTGGCTTTGTGTATGGTGTGAGTGTGTATGTGTGATTCTGCTTGCTTGTGTGCATGCATGCGTGTGCGGGGGGGGCAGTGGGTGGGGCTTTGTGTGGTGTTTGAGAATGTAGTGGAGGGCACTGACTGATCAGAAGAAACACAGCCCAGGCCCCACAGTAGGTCCTGGAGGTCCCAGGTATTAACCCAGATGTTTACTTGCTAGATTCTGCTGTGGTCTGGAGAGGGGTACAGTGGCAGAAATCTCAAGAAAAGGCAAAGCTGGGCTTGTCACCTAGGAGAGCCTCAAGATTTAGAGGTTTTGTTTTGTTCATTTTGAAATCTGGCAAATAGATGGATACTTGTAAGGAAGGCTTTTCAAAAAGGATTAAACATAAAAAGAGTTAGAGTTAACTTACAGTTAGGCAGAAAAATTGCACTTATCCCAAAATGAAAGCTCTTTTACTTGCCCATGAATTATAGTCTGGATTGTCGTTGCTTAGTGATATCAAGAGTGACATTATTCAAATGGCACAAAATATCATCTGGTGGTGGTGGACAAAGCCGGTACCTTCTTTTTGCTCTGGTGGGTAGCTTTAAATATCTCTGAAAGTTTGTCACTTAAAAGGTAGCAAGTAAAGGTGTTCTATCCAAGTATTCCAGTTGATTGAAGTTATTTCTAGTGGATGGTCCCATGGGGAAGGTGTATACCCTTCAAACTGAACAAAAGATTCCCTATGATCTGGCCCAACCCAAAGAATAAAGGTGTTGGCCATTTGTGTTCATTCTCAGGGTTCAGAGATGGGCAGTGAGAAGGAGCAGAGTCCAGAACCACACCTGCCTGAGGAAGGGGAAGGGGGTAAGCCTTGGAGAGTGGATGACTCAGAGGGTTCTTGGATCCCACCTGGGGAGAAGGAGCATGGGCAAGAGAGCCTGTCGGATGAACTGCAAGAAACTCATCCAAAAAAACCATGGCAGAAAGTCACTGTCCCGGCTCGAGAGCCAGGGGATCCCATTGCTCATCCAAGGCATGAGGCAGATGAGAAACCCTTTATATGTGCCCAGTGTGGCAAAACCTTCAATAATACCTCCAACCTGAGAACACACCAGCGGATCCACACTGGTGAGAAGCCTTACAAGTGTTCTGAATGTGGCAAGAGCTTCTCGAGAAGCTCCAACCGCATCCGGCACGAGCGGATCCACCTGGAAGAGAAACACTACAAATGCCCCAAGTGTCAGGAGAGCTTTCGGCGGCGCTCAGACCTCACCACACACCAGCAAGATCACCTAGGCAAGCGGCCATACCGCTGTGACATCTGTGGCAAGAGCTTCAGCCAGAGCGCCACACTAGCTGTGCATCACCGGACCCACCTGGAGCCAGCGCCCTACATCTGCTGTGAGTGTGGGAAGAGCTTCAGCAACAGCTCCAGCTTTGGCGTGCATCACCGCACCCACACAGGTGAGAGACCTTATGAGTGCACTGAGTGCGGGCGGACCTTCAGTGATATCTCCAACTTTGGAGCTCACCAGAGGACCCACAGAGGGGAGAAGCCCTACCGGTGTACTGTGTGCGGGAAACACTTCTCCCGGAGCTCGAATCTCATCCGCCACCAGAAAACTCACTTGGGCGAGCAGGCTGGGAAAGATTCCAGCTGAAGGAGAGCCCCATTTAGAGTGAAGGAGAGAGAGCGAGAGACCCCAACCTATTGGAGGAAGATCTTGAGCATCTGCTGCTGCTACCTTGACCTCAAGCCCTTCATCCCACTTTGGAGAATGGTTTTGTATTGCCTCTGAAGTCAGGATCTCAGGAAGTCCTGATAAGGGACTCTGGAGTAAAAACCCTTGCCTCTTTCCGGGCCAATTTCTCGTGCTGAAAAGTCAGAGGACCCAGTCTTGGCTTCACTTTCTTGGGGTGAAAGAGAAATAGGGTAGGCTCAGAACATGCTCGTGTCATTAAGGCAGCAGTCCCCTGGCCTTTGAGGAAGTACCTATGAGATGGGTGTCACTATCTGAAGGTTCTCCAAATTGTCTGTGAACTTGCTTAGGTAGGAGTGCACTGCAGTGTCCTGCTAGTTCCCACCTATTGTGCCCCAACTTTGCTTCTAGATCTCTGGGCTGGGAGGAGTGACCTTCTCAATGGAAGGGGCCTCCTTGGTCTGGAGAAGAGATCTGAGGTCCTGCCTTAGAAATGAAAGGGAAACCCTCAGGGAGCCATGACCCAGGGACCTTCACACTCCCCAGTGTTTGTTACTTGTTATCCCTCCCCCAACCTCCCCAACCTGCCTCTGTTTTCCCCAGAGTGATTAGCAGTAAAACCCTTCAATGAAAAGGACCCGTGTACTTATTTGGGGAAGTGGGGAGCTGGGGAGATTGTCCCACTGAACCCACTCTGCAAGGGAGTTGAATTCTAAGAAAGACAGATGGGTAGATGCTCTGGAAAGCAAAAGAAAGCCGACTGAGTTTCTGGGGCCTTTGAAGAGAAGGGGGAAAGGAAAGGAACTAACATTAATTGAGCATCCACTACATGCAATTGTTTCCATCAGTCACATTTAGATTCTTTATCTCATGTAGTTGTTACAGCAACCCTCAAAGGAATAAGAAGAGGACATGGAAGTGAGTAAAGATAAAGTCACTTGCTGTGAAGTCATAACAGCAAGTATGTTGTGGAGCAGAGTTCAAACTTGGGCCTCCCTGACTGCCAGCTGTTGCTCTTTTCACCAGATTTACCTTTTAGCTTCTGAAGGAGGAGCCACTTAGGAGACTTGCCTGGAGGTAGGAGCCAGTGTGGCCTCTTAGTATGGCCTTGGACCATTTGCTCTATGGCAAGTCAGTACCAAGCATGAGAACCTTTTCAACTTTATTTTGAGGTCAACTTTATTTTATCTTGAGACAGGATCTTGCTCTGTTGCCTGGGCTGGAGTGCAGTGGTGTGATGACAGCTCACTGCAGCCTTGATCTCCTGGGCTCAAGTGATCCTCCCACCTCAGTGTCCCGAGTAGCTGGGACTGCAGGTGCACACCACCACACCTGGCCCTCAATGTTATTGATTGAGCACTTACTCTGTGCGTAGGAAGAATGGCAGTGACAGGGAGTAGGGGGTGAAGGGTGGGATAAGGTGAGAGAAATCTTAAAACCCATAATGAGAGTCTTTGCTTTTAGTAGCAATAGTTTAGTCCCCAAGGCTGAAACAGCTTAGCACGGATTCTGTCTGGTTTCCTGTCCTCCTGGTTTAGGCCCGGCTCCACATGGCAGATTTCAGTGTTTTCTACATCGAAGTTTAGTGTTCACCCAGTTTTCCTCTAACAAATACAAAAGAACCCTTCCTCTAACAAATACAAAAGACCTCTGTCTACCTCTCTTGTGAATTTGGGGCCCTACTCTTCCAGAGTGAGGGGCCCTCTTCATTTGTAGCCAGTTGGCAGAGTGTGATTCTGGCACCAGGCTTGGAACTGACATCACCCATAACCTTGCCTAACATGGGGACCCTGCCATTCACCAGGAAGAGATGTGCTAGGAACTTTACACTCATTGAATTCTCACAGCAACTAACAATGACCTGCATTTGCCATATGTAGAACTAGGCTGATGGAGAAAGTGACTTGCCCAAGGTTACAGAGCAAGTAAATGTAGAGTGTAGGACCTGAACTGCTGCCCAAATTCAAGTCCTGTATTTTGTCCAACTACAAAAGACTTCCCAAATGATTCCTTTATATTTATAGGGTACTTTATTGTTTACCAAGCACTTTTATTTCATACACGTTTTCCGATTCCTTGAAAATCTCCACACAATATATTTTAAACATATAGTCACCCAAACGTGAGTTGGCACCCACCCTAATAATAAAGATCACTATCTTCTAAACCCTACTAAGTGCCAATTATTGTACACCTCTTATCTCTAATCTTCATACTATCCTTTAAGGTAGTAATGTCCCCATGTTCAAGGCAAGAAAATTCTGTGAGGTTAAATGACCAGACCTATTGGCAGAGTTGGACTTAATTCAGGTATGTCTGATCCCAAAGCCAAGCTCTTCATTATACCCACCATCAAGCTAGGTCTACAGATCCCCTCTCAGTCTGGGAAGCTTGGTCTGACTCCTTTCTGACTTGGAGACTTTGTGACGACCACTGTGACGTTTTTTGTTTTTTGTTTTTGAGACAGAGTTTTGTTCTTACTGCCGAAGCTGGAGTGCAATGGCGCGTTCTCAGCTTACCGCAACCTCCACTTCCCAGGTTCAAACAATTCTCCTGCCTCAGCCTCCCGAGTAGCTGAGATTACAGGCATGTGCCACCACACCTGGCTAATTTTGTATTTTTAGTAGAGGTGGGGTTTCCCTATGTTGGTCAGGCTGATCTCAAACTCCCGACCTCAGGTGATCCGCCCGTCTCGGCCTCCCAAAGTGCTGGGATTACAGGCGTGAGCCACCGTGCCCAGTCCCCGCTGTGATTTTATAAGAGTGTCTGCTGCCATTTGGGCCTATGACCAATGTACCAGGCCCCTGCTTTGATCTTGGAACATAACTCCCCAGCCGATTTCACTTGTCCCTTTTTTTTTTTTTTTTTTTTTTTTGAGATGGAGTCTCACTCTGTTTCCCAGGCTGGCGGACAGTGGTGTGATCTTGGCTCACTGCAGCCTCTGCCTCCCGGATTCAAGCAATTCTCCTGCCTCAACCTCCCGAGTAGCTGGGATTACAGGTATGTGCCACAACACCTGGCTAATTTTTGTATTTTTAATAGAGACGGGGTTTTGCCATGTTGGCCAGGCTGGTCCTGACCTCAGGTGATCCACTTGCCTCAGCCTCCCAAAGTGCTGGGATTACAGATGTGAGCCACTGTGCCCAGCTCACTTGCCCTTTTTTGACCGTAACTTATATGCTAAGATTTTTTTGTGTGAGTCAATGCTTTTGAGTCCTGACTAGTCCATTTATTCACTGTCTAACTTCCTTTTAAACTTTATTTTCTCCTTCATTGCCCTTATTTTTTCCCTTTCTCCCTCACTCCATCTATTCTTTCTTCTCTTCCTCTCCCTCTTTTCCTACTTCCCTCTTAGTCACTTGTAATACTGACACTGAAGACAATGTGGCCCCTGATTTCTAGTGCAGGAGATTGCCACACAAATCCAGAGTTGCAATGCAGGATGATAGGTGTCATTACAGTCGTACCCAGGATGCTGTAGAAGCCGGGGGAGTACCTTAACCTGGCCTGTAGTGGACAGTGGGGCCCAGAAGTGGGTAAGACATAGTCCTTCCTGGCTGGGCACGGTGGCTCACTCCTGTAATCCCAGCACTTGGGAAGCCGAGGCGGGCAGATCATAAAGTTAGGAGATCGAGACCATCCTGGCTAATACGGTGAAACCCCATCTCTACTAAAAATATGAAAAGTTAGCCAGGTGTGGTGGCAGGCACCTGTAGTCCCAGCTACTGGGGAGGTTGAGACAGGAGAATGGTGTGAACCCGGGAGGCGAAGCTTGCAGTGAACTGAAGTGGCGCCACTGCACTCCTTTCATCTGAAAGGATATGATTGAATTTGGTCTGAATGAATAGTTGTTTATAGCAGAGAAAAGAGAGGAAAGGTAAAGGTTATTTCAGATGGAAGGGAAGGCTTAGTGTTTTAGGAAATAATGAAATGTTTGATAGTGTGCCCTGTGTGAGGAGGAGAGGAGGTCCTTGTGTTGGATGCCAGGTTAAGAAATTTTGGACTGTGTACAATAAGGAATTTTAAAGCTTGGGAATGACATGATAACATTCATCATTTATTTAGGAAAAGCACTTGGGCTAGTGTGGAGGATAAACTAAAGAGGGATGAGTGATTTGGAAACATGCTCAGTGTGTAAACCAGGTGCCAATTAGGACCCTCCTGATCCACAGAGAGTTCTGTATGATTGCCTCAGAGCATTGCCAATTCCACAGAATGGGAAATTTCAAACCTTCCACACCATTTCTGCAGATTCCTGGGGTTTATGACCTCATAGTCTCTTGCCTGAGATTCCTGTGATCTGTATAAACCTTTTCTATTTTGTCCCCATTAGTCCTGTCACAGAAGTCAGCTCTTTTGGTAAGTTTAGAATCCTTGCAAGAGATTGAGAATCTTAGTGAGGAGTTACATTAAGACATGTCAGTAGCTTCCTATTCTGTCATTTCTGCTCACCTCCCCACCCTCTCTCTGGATTGCCACAATAAGACTATGGTGCATCATTGTTTGTTGTTTGATATTCTGAGATAAGGTCTCCCTCTTGCCCAGGCTGGAGTGCAGTAGTGTGATCACAGCTCACTGCAGCCTCCGCTTCCTGAGCTCAAGCAATCCTCCTACCTCAACCACCCCAGTAGCTGGGACCACAGATGTATGCCGCTGCACCTGGCTAATTATTTTTGTTAGAGATGGGGGTCTCACTGTCAGGCCTCTGAGCCCAAGCTAAGCCATCATAACCCCTGTGACCTGCACGTTTACATCCAGATGGCCTGGAGCAACTGAAAAATCACAAAAGAATTGAAGCAGTCAGTTCCTGCCTTAACTGATAACATTCCACCATTGTGATTTGTTCCTGCCCCACCCTAACTAATGAATCAACCTTGTGACAGTCCTGCCCTGGACAGTGAGTCTCAGGAGCTCCCCACTGAGCACCTTGTGACCCCCACCCCTGCCCACAAGAGATAACCACCTTTAACTGTAATTTTCCACTACCTACCCAAATCCTGTAAAACTACCCCACCCCTATCTCCCTTTGCTAATTCTCTTTTTGGACTCAGCCCACTTGCACCCAAGTGAAAATAAACAGCCTTGTTGCTCATACAAAGCCTGGTTAGGTGGTCTCTTCACACTGACGTGCATAACATTTGATGCCGAAAAACCCGGGTCGAGAGCTCCTTTGGGAGACTGCCCCCCTGTCCTCACCCTCCCTCAATGAGGAGATCCACTTATGACCTCGGGTCCTGAGACCAGCCCAAGGAACATCTCACCAGTTTCAAATTGGGTAAGCTGTCTTCTTCACTCTCTTCTCCAGCTTCTCTTGCTACCCTTAAATCTCCCTATCCTTCCAATTCCAGTTCTTTTTCCTCTCTAGTAGAGACAAAGGAGACACATTTCATCCATGAACTCAAAAACTCTGATGTCGGTCATGGATTTGGGAAGACAGTCTTCCCTTGGTGTCTGATCATAGCGGGGACGCCTGCCTTGATCATTCACCCACATTCCACTGGTGTCTGATCTCCACGGGGACACCTTCCTTGATCATTCACCCACACTCCCTTGGTAGCAGGTCAACTGCAGGGACGCCTGCTTTCCCTGCTCACTCACATTACAGCCCAGGACTCAGTCAGGGATGCCTACTGGAAGCCTGGTAGGTGCCCACCTCCATTTCTCCGTGTCTCTACCTTCCTCTTTAAAGTTACCTTCTCCACTATGGGCAACCTTCCGCCATCCATTCCTCCCTCTTCCCCCTTAGCCTGTGTTCTTAAAAACCTAAAGCCCCTTTGACTAACACGTGACCTAAAACCTAAACATCTTATTTTCTTCTGTAATACTGCTTGACCCCAATACAAACTTGACAATAGTTGCAAGTGGCCAGAGAATGGCACTTTCAATCTGTCTATCCTTTAAGACCTAGGGCCGGGCGCGGTGGCTCAAGCCTGTAATCCCAGCACTTTGGGAGGCCGAGACGGGCGGATCACGAGGTCAGGAGATCGAGACCATCCTGGCTAACACAATGAAACCCTGTCTCCACTAAAAATACAAAAAAATTAGCCGGGCGTGGTGGCGGCGCCTGTAGTCCCAGCTACTCGGGAGGCTGAGGCAGGAGAATGGCGGGAACCCGGGAGGCGGAGCTTGCAGTGAGCCGAGATTGCGCCACTGCACTCCAGCCTGGGCGACAGAGCGAGACTCCGCCTCAAAAAAAAAAAAAAAAGACCTAGATAATTTTTGTCGAAAATTGGGCAAATGGTCTGAGATGCCTTACGTCCAGGCCTGTTTTACACTTCCCTCCCTCCCTAGTCTCTGCTCCCAATGCAACTTGTCCCAGATTTTCCTTCTTTCTCTCCCATCTGCTTCTTCAGTCTCCATCCCAAGTTCAGAGTCCTCCAAATTCTCCTTTTCCAGTGACCCCTCTGACGTCTCTCCTCCTTCCCTGGCTGCTCCTCACCAGGCTGAATTGGGTTACAATTCTTCCGCAGCCTCTGCTCCCCAACCCTATAACCCTTCTATTACCACCCCTCCTCACACCTGGTCAGCTTACAGGTTCATTCTGCGACTAGCTCTCCCCCACCTGCCCAACAATTTCCTCTTGGAGAGGTGACTGGAGCTGAAGGCATAGTCAGGGTACATGTGCCTTTTTCCCTATTGGACCTCTCCCAGATCAGCCAGCATTTAGGCTCTTTCTCATCAGACCCCACTAAATATTACAGGAATTCTAATATTTAACTCTGTCCTACAATTTAACCTGGAGTGACTTCTACCCTTTCCCCAGATGAGTGAGAAAGAGTTTATACCCTAGCCCAATCTCATGCTGACAACTGCCGGCATCATTAGCCAGGCCTCCAAGAAGGCACCAGGGCAGTTCCCCAGGAGGATCCCCAATGGGGATACCAAACGGGCTCCCAAGATATATCTAGACAAGATTACATGGTCTCTTGCCTAGTTGAGGGGCTTAAAAAGGACAGCATACAAAGTTGTTAATTATGACAAACTTAAGCCACTCAAGGTAAGGATGAAAACCCAGCTCAGTTCATGGCCCGCTTGGTGGCTACCCGCAGACGCTTTACAGCCCTGGACCCAGAAGGGCCAGAAGGCCATCTTACTCTTTTTTTTTTTTGAGACGGAGTCTCACTCTGTCACCCAGGCTGGAGTGCAGTGGCGCAATCTTGGCTCACTGCAAGCTCAACCTCCCAGGTTCCCGCCATTCTTCTGCCTCAGCCTCCTAAGTAGCTGGGACTACAGGTGCCCACCACCACGCCTGGCTAATTTTTTGTATTTTTAGTAGAGACGGGGTTTCACTGTGTTAACCAGGATGGTCTCGATCACCTGACCTCGTGATCCACTCACCTCGGCCTCCCAAAGTGCTGGGATTACAGGCATGAACCACCGTGCCCGGCCAGCTTACTCTTAATATGCATTTTATTACCCAGTCCGCTCCTGACAGGAAAAAACCCCAAAAACTAGATTCCAGCCCTCAAACCCCACAACAAGACTTAATTAACCTCACCTTCAAGGTGTTTTACAATAGAGAAGAGACAGCCAAGCGACGACAACATATTTCAGAGCTGCAACTGTTTGCCTTCACTGTAAGACAAACCCCAGCCATGCCTACAGTACACAAAAACCTCAAAACAACAAAACTGCAGCCCCCAGGCACTCCTTCAAAACCTCCTTATGGACCTTGCTTCAAATGACAGAAGCCTGGCCACTGGGCCTTGGAAGGCCTGCAGCCCAGGATTCCTCCTAAGCCTTGTCCTGTCTGTGCGGGACCCCACTGGAAGTCAGACTATCCAACTCAGATTACAGCTGCTCCTAGACCTGCTGGAGCAAAAACCCAAGGCTGTCTGGCTGACTCCTTCCCAGGTCTCCTTGGCTTAACAGCTGAAGAGTGATGCTGCCTGATCATCTCAAAAGCACCCTGGACCATCACGGACGCCGAGCTTTGGGTAACTCTTACAGTGGAGGAAGACAGGAATGTCAGGCCTCTGAGCCCAAACTAAGCCATCATAACCTCTGTGACCTGCACGTATACATCCAGATGGCCTGGAGCAACTGAAAAATCACAAAAGAAGTGAAACAACCAGTTCCTGCCTTAACAGATGACATTCCACCATTGCAATTTGTTCCTGCCCCACCCTAACTAATGAATCAACCTTGTGACATTCCTGCCCTGGACAATGAGTCTCAGGAGCTCCCCACCAAGCACTTTGTGACCCCTGCTCCTGCCCACAAGAGATAACCACCTTTAACTGTAATTTTCCACTACCTACCCAAATCCTGTAAAACTTCCCCACCCCATCTCCCTTTGCTGACTCAACCCACTTGCATCCAAGTTAATAAACAGCCTCGTTGCTCACACAAAGCCTGTTTGATGGTCTCTTCACATGGCTGCATGTAACACTCACTGTGGTGCCCAGGCTGGTGTTGAACTCCTGGGCTCAGGAGATCCTCCTGCCTCAGTCTTCCAAAGTGCTGGGATTACAGGCACGAGCCACTGTGCCCAGCCTGCATCTTACTATATAGATGGTGTCTTACCATCACCATAGATCTTTTTCTTCCACATTGCAATAATTACTCCAAAATTGCAGTGTGTCTTACAATTAATGTTTTGGATTAAATGAAATGTCACGTAAGAAAGAGATGAGATGGTGATATCAGCAAGATGGGGAAATAGGAGGTAGGTGTCAGCCTCCATTTCCCCCACAGAAACACTGACTTAATATACAGACCCAAATACCTTTATTTTGGTAGAATTCTAAAAACCAATTAGGTTTTACTACCCCAGGCAAGCACGAAGCCAAAAAGAACCACACTG
Organism: Macaca thibetana thibetana; assembly: GCF_024542745.1. Lineage (NCBI taxonomy): Eukaryota > Metazoa > Chordata > Mammalia > Primates > Cercopithecidae > Macaca > Macaca thibetana. Next base: position 41,940,129 of record NC_065578.1, read on the forward strand.
AAACAGGTAAGGAGCCATTTCACTTTATCTATGATTGTCCCTTCCTCAAACCAGCACAGCTCAGCTTGGGTCACAGGTTCTTCCTTGGGAGGAAGAGAAGAGCAGAACATACATCTAATGTTCTGGCCTTTTGGAGGGCTGCCAGTGGACTGGTTTCTTTTCTTGTGTAACTTGATGTACTAACGGAACTGGAATACTCTAGATGCCTGGGGGCCACTGAAAGCAAGGGAGAATAGGGTTGGGAAGTACATCTTGCTGCAACAACTGGAGGGCCTGTAGTGCCAGAGACAGAGGTCAACACACTCAGCACAATTGAGAGAAGGCTCCCAATTTGTGGCTTCTCTCTTGGGAAGGAAGGAGAAGAGCAGAATATGTGTTAGTATTCTGCCTTTTGGGAGAACTGCCTAAGGGACTGGTATTTGTCACCTAATTTGGGATGCTAATGGGGAGCCAACATAATTTGAATGCCTGGGGGCCACTGAGCACAAAGGAGAGCAGGGGGACTTGCTGCAGTACTACCAGAGAACCTGCAGTACCTCAGACAGACACTAGAAAGAACAGGAAATTATGCACTTCTGAAAGTAACAACAAACTGGCAAAGGTCTGTAATTGAGAAATTACAAGCATGAGCCCAGAGAAGTAACATCCCCACCGAAAGGATTTGGAGGTTCCCAGAATCTACCTTGGCTACTTATTGAAGCCAAGACCTTATTGAAGGTCTTTCTCTGTATGAAGCCAGTCTGTGAAAAATCAGAAAAACAATATGTGAATGAAATGAGAATGTCAATAGAGACAGAAACAAAGAACCAAACAAATTCTGAAACCGAAGAATACAATAACTGAATTGAAAAATTCACTACAGGGGTTCAACAGCAGACTTAAGCAGAAGGAAGAATCAGGTAACTTGAAGACAGATTGAACTTAGTGAGTCAGAGGAACAAAAAGAAAAAAAAGAATGAAGAAAAATTTTAAAATCCCAAGGGATTTATGGGATACCATCTAGTGGATCAGTATACACATTATGTGAGTTCCAGAAGAAGAGGGAGAGAAAGGGATTGAGAATGTAATTGAAGAAATAATGACCCAAATTTCCAAAATCTGAGGAATGAAATGGACATCCAATCCCAAGAAACTCAAAGAACTCCAATTAAGATGAACCAAAGAGGCCCACAATAAAGAACACACATTACAATCAAACTGTCAGCAGTTAAAGACAAAGTCTTGAAGCTAGCAAGAAAAAAGCAAGTCATCGCATACAAGGTAACTTTATAAAATTATCAGGGAGTTTCTCAGCAGAAACCTTATAGGCAAGAGGGAATGTGATGGTGTAGTTAAAGTGCTGAAAGAAACAAACACACACACACACACACCCTGCCAAACAAGAATACTACATCCAGCAAAACTGTCCTTCAAAAATGAAAGAGAGGCGGGTATGGTTACTCATGCCTATAATCCTAGCACTTTGGGAGGCTAAGGCAGGAGGATTGCTTGAAGTCAGGAGTTTGAGAATAACCTGGACAACATAGCAAGACCCTATCTCTACACACACACACACCCCCACACACACAGCTGGTGTGATGGCATGAGCCTGTATTCCTAGCTACTCAAGAGTTTGAGGTGGGAAGATCACGTAAGCCCAGGAATTTGAGGTTAGAGTGAGCTATGATCATGCTACTGCCTTCCAACCTGGGTGATGGCAAGACAATGCTAAAAAAAAAAAAAAAAAAAAAAAAAAAAAAAAAAAAAAAAGAAAAGCTTACTAAGATAAGCAAAAGCTTAGGGAATTCATCCCCACAACACCTGCCTTACAGGAAATGTTAGGATGAGTCCTCAGATTTAAACTAAAGGATGCTAGACAGCAACACAAACATGTACAAAAATACACAACTCACTAGTAAAGGTATATCCATAGATAAATACAGAATACTGTAATACTGTAATGTTGGTATGTAAATCCCTTAATAACTGGTATATAATTTAAGAGAGAAAAACACAAAAACTCAAACTGCTTTTGATGCATACAAAATATAAAAAGATGTAATTTGTGACATTGATAAAGTGGGGGAGAGGTAAAGGAGTAAAGTTTAATGTAATTGAAATTGTTATTAGCTTAAAAGAGATTGTTATAACTATAAGATATTTATGTAAACCTCATGGTAGCCATGAAGAAAATATCCATAGAAGATGCACAGAAAAAAATGAGAAAAGAATCAAAGCAAGTCAACACACACAAAAATCAGTGAAACACAAAAGGAAGGGCACCAAGAGAAGAAAAGAGAGACAAAGTAACTACGAGACAGACAGAAATAATAATAAAGTGGCAATGATAAGTTCTTTCCTATCAGTAATTACTTTAAATTTAAGTGGATTAATCTCTGCAATTAAAAGACATAGTGCAGCTGAATGAATAAAAATAATTCTGGTTTCTAGTTCCACGTGTAAGGAGCTTAGAAGTCACCCCTCTGTTTTAGCAATAAGTAAAAGCTGAACAAACTAAAAGATCAACAGCTCTACTTAGATCCATAAGATCCATAAAAGATGTGAGGTCACAGGGCAAATCATTGCCCCTGAAACTGGAGAGACAGGTAGATACAGAGAATCACAACATACCAGAACAGAAACCTGTGTGGAAACCAGTGCCAGGGTAGGAAAACCTAAACTGTAACTGATGAACTTCTGGAACATTTGGAGAGCTCCCAAGGGACTGGTACTTGTAATTCTGTAGAGCTCCTTGTTTCATTTAGGACTTTCACTCCATTCCTTTTCTGAGAAGGGTCTTTCTCTTTCTTAGCAGTGAAAGGAACTAGTCTGTCCTTCCTGGTTTTCTGTTAAGCTAAGCCCATTTCATTTTAGCTCCTTCTTGAATTCCAGCCAGCTGAGACTTTCCTCTGGAATAAGTCTCAGAGGACTGCAGTGTCCTGACACCAGCTAGAACCAGTGATGTGGCCATGTTCCTGGCACCTGAGACCACTCAGTACCCTACACCCCAGGGAACAGACAGCCCAGCACATCAGGTAGATTGCCCCCAGGACATAAGGAGCCAAAGTTCATGCCACTGAGAGTCTGAGAGCTGCCTGCCCAGGGCCACCATCACTGACAGCAACTCTGCCCCCTTTAGCAGAGGGGCCATACACTGCCTGGGGGCCCAAGGACTGAACTGCTTGGGGCTGCTGCTACCACTGCCACCGTTGGTGCCAGTGCACATGCCATCTTGGGGCCAAGGACCGGCCCACCAACACCTGTGCATGCTGTCCAGGGACCAGAGGACAATCCGTTTAGGGTCACTGCTGCCACTACTGATACTCGCATGCACTGCCTGGGTATCTGAGGACTGGCCCACCCAGAATCCATATCTACAGCAAAGCTTCACCACAGCCTTCACAAACAACTGCAGCCTAAGTCAATGAGGAACTTGGAAATACTGGTGACACTGATTACAGCTGTAGGAATCATACAGACACTACACTATAATGCTCACTCAGAACCAAAACTGAAAAACCCTACCCAATTGATACTATAGATACATCTACAGGAAAAAGTCTTCCCCTATGAAAGCTACTTCATAAAATTGGAAGAAGTGACTATTATACTAGATGCATAGATATCAACATAGAGACACAAGAAACAAACAAACAAAAAAGACAAGGAAACATGACACCTCCAAAGGAACACAATAATTATTCAATAATAGACCCCAAAGAAAAGGAAGTCTATGAAATGCCTTAAAAGGGATTCAAAATAATGATGTTAAGGAAACTCAGGAAGCCGGGCGCAGTGGCTCATGCCTGTAATCCCAGTACTTTGGGAGGCCAACGTGGGTGGATCACTTGAGGCCAAAAGTTCGAGACCTGCCTGGCCAACATGGCGAAACCTCATCTCTACTAAAAATACAAAAAAATTAGCTGGGCATGATGGTGCATGCCTGTAATCCCAGCTACTTGAGAGGCTGAGGCACAAGAATTGCTTGAATCCAGGAAGCAGAGGTAACAGTGAGCTAAGATCGTGTGCCACTGCACTCCAGCCTGGGTGACAGAGTGAGACTCAATCAAAAAAAAAAAAAAGAAAGAAAGAAAGGCGAGAGAGAGAGAGAGACAGAAAGAAAAAGAAAGAAAGAGAAAGAAAGAAAGAAAGAAAGAAAGAGAAAGAAAGAAAGAAAGAAAGAAAGAAAGAAAGAAAGAAAGAAAGAAAGAAAGAAAGAAAGAAAAGAAAGAAGAGAAAGAAAGAAAGAGAAAGGAGCCTATATGACATATAGGATACCATCAAGAAAATAAACATTTGTGTTTTTGGTATTCCAGAAGAAGAGCTGGCAAAGGCATAGAAAACCTACTTAATGAAATAATCACTGGAAATGTCTCAAGTCTTGAGAGAGAAATATGAACAACCAGATATGGAAAGCTCAAAAGTCTCCAGATAGATTCAACCACAAAATGTCCTTTCTGAGACATATTATAAAACTGTCAAAAGTCAAAGACAAAGAGAATTCTAAAAACAACAAGAGAAAAGCATTAAGTAGTATATATAAGGGAATTCCCATCACAGTAACAACAGCATAAACCTTACAAACCAGGAGAGAAAGGACGCATATATTCAAAGTGCTAAAGGAAAAAAAATAAAACAAAACTACTAGACAAGAATACCCACCAAAGGTATCCTTCAGAAATGGAGAAATAAAGTTTTTCTCAGGTAAGCAAAAATTGAGGGGCTTCATCACCACTAGACTGGTCCTAAAAGAAATGCTTAAGGGACTCCTACATCTGCAAGCAAAAAGATGGTATCAACACTTACGAAAACACAGAAAGGTATAAAACTCACTGGTAGAGTTAATATACAAATAAAAAAAAGATTCAAACATTATCACTGCAGAAAACCACCAAATTGCAAGAATAAACAATAAGAAAGGAGCAAATGATATATAAAACAATCAGAAAACAATTACAAAATGATGAGAGTAAATCCTCACCTATCAATAGCAACCCTGAATATAAATGTTTCAAATTCTTCAGTTAAAACATATAGAAAAGCTGGATGGATTAGAAAAAAAAAAAAGACCGAACTATATGCTGCTTACAAGAAAGTCACTTCACCTTTAAACATGTAATAGACTGAAAGTGAAGGGATGGGAAAAGATATTCTACACAAACGGAAACCAAAAGCACGTGAGAATAGGTATACTTTTATCAGACAAAATACACTTTAAGTAAAAAACAGAGACAAAGGTCATTATATAATGTTAAAGGGATCAATTCAGAAAGAAGATTGTGAATATATATGCATGCAACACCAGAACACCCAGATATGTAAAGTGTATTAGAGCTAAAGAGAGACCACAATACAATAATAGATGGGGACTCCAACACCCCACTGTCAACATTAGACAGATCATCTGGACAGAAAATCAACAAGGTAATATCAGAACTGGAAATTCATTTTTCTATTTTTTTCCTTCTTCCTTTACATAGAAATATGTTTTTCTATGTTTAACTTTATCTATTAACTTTTATCTGTAGCTGGTTTGATTTTTCTCTCTTTTTTTTTTTCTCTTTTCTTTTTTCTGACCACAAAGATCCAGAAGGTATCTACAGTTGGTTTGAAAGTTCTATTTTATGCTTCTGGAGGTTTCCCCTAACTTACCTACACTCACATTTATACTTTTTACATACATAATCACAAGGTCCCACAATAGGCTGTCTGCAAGCTGAGGAGCGAGGAGAGCCAGTCCAAGTCCTAAAACTGAAGAACCTGGGTCCAGTGTTTGAGGGCAGGAAGCATCCAACATAGAAGAAAGATGTAGCCTGTGGTTGTTTCTCCAGTGCCAGAATGCATAATTGGCATAGACATACTTAGCAGCTGGCAGAACCCCCACATTTGCTCCCTGACTGGTAGGGTGAGGGCTATTATGGTGGGAAAGGCCAAATGGAAGCCATTAGAGCTGCCATTAGAGCCATTAGAGCTCCACAGATTAGAAATGGAATCTGTGGATTCTAATGGAAGCCATTCGAGCTCCACAGATTAGAAACTAATCTGTAGAGATTAGTTTCACCATCAAGGACTTGAAAGATGCAGGAGTGGTGATTCCCACCACATCCTCGTTTAACTCTCTTATTTGACTTGTGCAGAGGACAGATGGATCTTGGAGAATGACAGTGGATTATCATAAGCTTAACCAAGTTATGACTCCAATTGCAGCTGCTATACCAGATATGGTTTCATTGCTTGAGCAAATTAACATGTCTCCTGGTACCTGATATGCAGCCATTGATTTGGCAAATGCTTTTTCTCCATACCTGTCCATAAGGCCCATGAGAAACAATTTGCCTTCAGTTGGCAGGGCCAGCAACATACCTTTAGTGTCCTACCTCAGTGGTATATCAAGTCTCCGGCTTCGTGTCATAATCTTGTTTGGAGAGACTTTGATCGATTTTCTTTTCCACAAGATATCACACTAGTCCATTACATTGATATCATTATGCTGATTGGATCCAGTGAGTGAGAAGTAGCAAACACACTGGCCTTATTGGTGAGACATTTGTGTGCCAGAGGATGGGAAATAAATCTGACTAAAATTCGGGGACCTTCTATCTCAGTAAGATTTCTAGGGGTTCAGTGGTGTGAAGCCTGTCAAGATATTCCTTCTAAGGTGAAGAATAAGTTGCTGCATTTGGTCCCTCCTGCAACTAAGAAAGAGGCACAATGCCTACTGGGCCTATTTGGATTATGGAGGCAACACATTCCTCACATGGGTGTGTTACTCTGGTCCATTTATTCAGTGACCCAAAAGGCTGCCAGTTTATATTGGGGTCCAGAACAGAGAAGGTTCTGCAACAGATCCAGGCTGCTGTACAAGCTGCTCTGCCACTTGGACCATAAGACCCAGCAGATCCAATGGTGCTTGAGATGTCAGTGGCAGATAGAGATGCTATTTGGAGCCTTTGGCAGGAGCCCATAGGTGAATCACAGTGGAGACCTCTACGATTTTGGAGCAAGGCCCTGCCATCTTCTGCAGATAACTTCTGTCCTTTTGAGAGACAGCTCTTGTCCTGTTACTGGGCTTTGGTGGAAACTGAACATTTGACTATGGGTCAAGTCACCATGCAACCTGAACTACCTATCATGAACTGGGTGCTTTCTGACCTGTCTAGGCATAAAGTGGGGGCATGCACAGCAGCATTCCATCATCAAATGGAAGTAGTATATATGTGATCAAGGTCGCGCAGGTCCTGAAGGTACCAGTAAGTTACATGAAGAAGTGTCTCAAATGCCCATGGTCTCCACTTCTGCCACCCTGCCTTCTTTCCCCCAGCCTGCACTGATGGCCTTATGGGGAGTTCCCTATGATCAGTTGACAGAGGAAGAGAAGACTGGGGCTTGGTTCACAGATGGTTCTGCATGATACACAGACACCACCTGAAAGTGGATAGCTGCAGCAGTACAGCCCCTTTCTAAGACATTCCTGAAGGGCAGCGGTGAAGGAAAATCTTCCCAGTGGGCATAACTTTGAGCAGTGCATCTGGTTGTGCACTTTGCATGGAAGGAAAAATGGCCAGATATGCGACTATGTACTGATTCATGGACTGTAGCCAATGGTTTGGTTGGATGGTCAGGGACTTGGAAAAAGCATGATTGGAAAACCGGTGATAAAGAAATTTGGGGAAGAGGTATGTGGAGGACTTCTCTGAGTAGTCAAAAACTGTGAAGATATTTGTATCCCATGTGAGTGCTCACCAATGGGTGACCTCAGCAGAGGAGGATTTTCATAAGTGGATACGATGACCTGTTCTGAGGACATACTCAGCCTCTTTCCCCAGCCACCCCTGTCATTGTCCAATGGGCCCATGAACAAAGTGGCCATGGTGGTAGGGATGGAGGTTACACATAGGCTCAGCAACATGGACTTCCACTTACCAAGGCTAACTTGGCTACAGCCACTGCTGAGTGCCCAATTGCCAGCAGCAGAGACCAACACTGAGCCCTTGATATGGCACCATTCCTTGGGGTGATCAGCCAGCTACCTGGGGGCAGGTTGATTATATTGGACCTCTTCCATCACGGAAAGGGCAGAGATTTGTCCTCACTGGAATAGACACTTATTCCAGATATGGGTTTGCCTGTCTTGCATGCAATGCTTCTGCCCAGACTACCATTCATGGACTCACGGAATGCTTTATTCACCATTATGGTATTCCACATAGCATTGCCTCTGACCAAAGCACTCACTTTACAGCTAAAGATGTGCGGCAGTGGGCTCATGCTCATTGAATTCACTCGTCTTACCATGTTCTCCATCATACTGAATCAGCTGGATTGACAGAACAGTGGAATGGCCTTTTGAAGTCACAATTACAACACCAACTAGGTGACTATACTTTGCAAGGCTGTGTGTGCTCTGAATCAGTGTTCAATATATGGTACTGTTTCTCCCATAGCCAGGATCATGAGTCCAGGAACCAAGGGGTGGAAGTGGAAGTGGCACAACTTATCATCACCCCTAGTGACCCACTAGCAAAATTGTTGCTTTCTGTTCCTGTGACATTATGTTCTACAAGCCTAGCAGTCTTAGTTCCAGAGGGAGGAATGCTGCCGGCAGGAGACACAACAACAGTTCCATTAAACTGGAAATTAAGATTGCCCCCTGAATACTTTGGGTTCCTCCTACATTTAAGCCGACAGGCTAAGAAGAGAGTTACAGTGTTGGCTGGGGTGATTGACCCAGACTATCAAGATGAAATCAGTCTGCTACTCTACCATGGAAGTAAGGAAGAGTATGCATGAAATACAGGAAATCCATCAGGGTGTCTCTTAGTATTACCATGCCCTGTGACTCAGGTCAATGGGAAACTACAACAGCCCAATCCAGGCAGGACTACAAATGGCCCAGACTCTTCAGGAATGAAGATTTGGGTTACTCCACCAGGCAAAAAACTATGACCTGCTAAGGTGCATGCTGAAGGCAAAGGGAATAAGGAATGGGTAGTAGAAGAAGGTAGTCATCAATACCAGCTATGACCATGCGACCAGCTACAGAAATGACTGTAGTTGTCATGAGTACTTCTTATTTTGTTAAAAACATGTTTGTGCATGTATACACTTGTACTAAGAAAATATTCTTCATTTTTATTCCCTTTTTTCCTTTATCATGTGATACAAGATTTATTTACTTCATATCAGCATTTAAGTTTTGTTAATTTTATGTAATAGCATTTGGGTTGGGGATTGGTGCCCAAAGGACAGTTGTATTATGTTAGGTGTAATTATATCTTTATTTGAAGATTATGGTTTTTTTTTATTTATTTGAAGATTATGTATGATCTCAGGAGATGTGTATGGGTTCAAGTTGACAAGGGACGGATTTGTGATGGTTAATACTGAGTGTCAACTTTATTGGACTGAAGGATGCAAAATATTGTTCCTGGGTGTGTCTGTGAGGGTGTTGCCAAAGGAGATTAACATTTGAGTCAGTTGACTGGGAAAGGCAGATCCACCCTTAATCTGGGTGGGCACAATCTAATCAGATGCCAGCATGGCTGGAATAAAAAGCAGGCAGAACATGAACAGACTAGACTGGCTTAGCCTCCCAGCCTACATCTTTTTCCTATGCTGGATGCTTCCTGCCCTTGAACATCAGACTCCAAGTTCTTCAGCTTTGGGACTCAGACTGGCTTCCTTGCTCCTCAGCTTGCAGATGGCCTATTGTGGGACCTTGTGATTGTGTGAGCTAATATTCCTTAATAAACTCCCCTTTATATATACATCTATCCTATTAGTTCTGTCCCTCTAGAGAACTCTAATACACATACAATAGAAGATTATGCAGCCTTTGAAAAGAATGAAATCCTGTCATATACTGCAACGTGGATGAAATTTTGGGACATTATGCTAAGGGAAATAAGCCAATCACAAAAAGCAAACGCTGCAACACTGCATGATTTTACTCAAATGAGGTATCTAACACAATCAAACTCATAGAAACAGAAAGCAGAATGGTAGTTGAGAGTCTATAGGGTGAGGGAAATAGGAAGTTATTATTCCATGGGTATAGAGTTTCAGACATATGAGGTGAGCATGTTCTGAAGATCTGTCATATAACAATGTGCACATAGTTAACAAGACTGTAGTGTACACTTAAAAATTGAGAGGGTAGACCGGGTGCGGTGGCTCACGCCTATAATCCCAGCACTTTGGGAGGTTGAGGCAGGTGGATCACCTGAGGTCAGGAGTTCGAGACCAGCCTGGCCAACATGGCGAAACCCTGTCTCTACTAAAAATGCAAAAATTAGCTGGGCATGGTGGTGGGCGCTTGTAATCCCAGCTACTTGGGAGGCCGAGGCAGGATAATCACTTGAACCCAGGAGGCAGAGGTTGCAATGAGCCGAGATTGTGCCACTGCACTCCAGCCTGGGCGAAAAGAATGAAAATCCATCTCAAAAAAAAAAAAAAAAAATTGAGAGGGTAAATTTATTTTATGTATTTTTTTACCACAAAAAAATAAAAATAAAGAAATGAGCTAAGGCAGTAATTGGCTTGACTGTTTATGCCCTAGAATGCACAGATTTGGAAAGAAAGAGATGATAGGGGTTCAGGAGTCTCAAAGAGCAAAACCAAGACTGCCCAAAACTTTTGAAAAGCACCCTTTACACTTCTCAGTTATGTAATGGGAAATAAGTCTGTGTCTTGGATTAGACCAAGGATATTGCTTTTTTACCCAGTGCTATTGTTTCAGTTGTCCTCCAGATAGCAGCCATTAAACTGAAGAATAGATAGATGGGATAAATGGTATAAGGAAATTAGAAATGTTCTTTGTTATCTAAATAATTAAATGCTATTTTAAAAAGATACATCCCTAACAATCTAGAGTTAAAGCTTCCAATGATTTCAAAGTGTCAGGGAGGTAATGAAGAGACAGACACAGAGAGAGGTAAATGCATGCCAAGATTCTTAATGTGTCTGGAGTAAAGATTTAGATACCATGAGCTTTAGGCAACCAGAAGAAAAAGAAGTATAAATGTGAGTGTAGGTAAGTTAGGGGAAACCTCCAAAAGTATAAAAATATAACTTTCAAACCAGTTGCAGATATCTTCTGGATCTTTGTGGTCAGAAAAAAGAAAAGAGAAAAATCAAACTAGCTATAGACAAAAAAATTAAACATAGAAAAACATATTTCTATGTAGAGGAAGAAGAAGGAGAAAAACAAAAATGAATTTCCAATTCTGGTAATTCCGTGGACTAAAAAACTGTTTATAAAGCACCTACAGTTGTGCAATTGCTACATAAAACACAGCAAATATCCACTTAGGTGCATGCAACTTTTTTTCTTTAGTTTACAGAGATTCAGTTTGTATTTATTTATTTTTTGATGATACAAGTAAATTTTAATGAAAACAATGTGCATGTATTTTGTGGCTAAATCTAATTATAATGCCTATTATTGGCATAGAACTTTCCAGTTTATAAAGAACTTAAAAAAAAAACTTGTAGTTATGGGGTACATGTGCAGGTTTGTTATATAGGTAAATTGTGTGTTGTAGGGGTTTGCTGTATGGATTATTTCATCATTCAGGTAATAAGCATAGTACTCAGTAGGTGGTTTTTCAATCATCATCTTCCTCCCACCCGCTACTCTCAAGCAGGCCCTGGTGTGTCTATTGTTTCCTTCTTTGTGTCCATGTGTACTCAATATTTAGCTCCCACTTATTAGTGAGAACATGTGAACATGTGGTATTTGGTTTTCTATTCCTGCTTGGTTTGCTAAGGATAATGGCCTCCACCTCTATCCATGTTGCTGGAAAAGACACGATCTTGTTCTTTTTTATGCCTCAGTAGTATTCCGTGGTGTATATATACCACATAAAGAAATCCAGTCTACCATGGGTGGGCACTTAGGTTAATTCCAGGTCTTTGTTATTATGAATAGTGCTGTGATGAACATATGCATGCATGTGTATTTTATGGTTGAACAATATATTCCTTTGATTATATATTCATTAATAGGATTGCTAGGTCAAATGGTACTTCTGTTTTAAGTTCTTTGAGAAATAGCCAAACCACTTTCCACAGTGGCTGACCCAATTTACATTCCCAACAGCAGTGTGTAAGCATTCCCTTTTGTCTGCAGCCTTCCCAGCATCTATTATTATTATTATTATTATTATTATTGCTTTTTAATAATAGCTATTCTGACTGGTGTGAGATGGTATCTCATTGTGGTTTTGATTTACATTTCTCTAACGATTAATGATGTTGAGCATTTTTTCGTATGCTTTTTGGCCACATGTATGTCTTCTTTTGAAGTGTCTGTTCATGTCCTTTGTAACTGAGATCTCTGGACAAAGATGATATCCTCAATGAGCTACACCTTAGTGAAAAAGTGATCTAGGAGAAAAAGAAAACCAAAACACTTTGCTTGCTTTTGTGGGCTTGTATTGAATGGTATTGATCTGGTTTATGTATTGAAATAATTAGAAGAAGATGTTTGCAGTAAGGCATTTAAAATTCTGAAATTATTCAGGTAAAGGGAAATAATATTACTATAATAATATATAATATTAATATAATATATAATATTAATATGATAATATTAATATATTAATTTTTGAGATTAAGCATGCCTGTGAAAATGGTAAGGAAGGCACTAAAGCAATAAATTGAATTCCAGTTAGCAAAGGGGAAAACCTGAATTAATAAAAACAAATCAATACCAAAGAAAAATAGGACAAATAGAAATATTTGTCCAAATAAATGTGAAATGAAATGAACTAACCAGTTAAAAGACAAAACTTTTTCAGATTAGTTGAGAAAACCCCTGTGGCTTACTCCTGTAACCCCAGCACTTTGGGAAACTGGGGCAGGAGGATTTATTGAGGCCAGGAGTTCCAGGCCAACCTGGGCAACATCCCTTGTAATCTGAGCTACTCAGGAAGCTGAGGCAGGAGGATCATCTTACAGGAGTTTGAGGCTGCGGTATGCTATAATCATGCCACTGCACTTCAACCTGGGCAACAGAGTGAGACCCTGTCGCTACAGAAAAAAAGAATGAAAGAAAGAAAAAAACCCCTCAAATCCTGTTATATGTTATTTATAAGAAGTAAACCTAAAATGTAAGCACACAGAAAGGTTGAAAGTACAATAATTTTTAAAATCCCAAGGAATTACCAATTAAAAGAAATTTAGTGTGTAGAAAATATAGACTATAAGGAAAAAAGCATTATTAGGGACAAAAATGGCCACATAATGAGGAGTTACAATTCACTAGTAATATATATTTCCAAAGTTATAAGCACCTCAAAAGTTAGGTGTAGCCTTGTTTCTTTGAGTGGAAGCTCTAAGAATCAGTGTGTATTTTGCAACAGTGCTCTTTTTCCACTGCTATGGCAACCAGGATTGTTCTAGGTAGTACCTTCTCCATCAGCCCAGGTCCCAGACTGAGGATGAGGACAATACTCCTAGCCAATTCATGATGGATATGTGTCATTAGCAGGAAATAAATCTTTGGCCAGGCTCCATGGCTCACGCCTGTAATCCCAGCACTTTGGGAGGCCGAGGCAGGTGGATCACGAGGTCAGGAGATCGAGACCATCCTGGCTAACACAGTGAAACCCCGTCTCTACTAAGAATACAAAAAATTAGCTGGGCGAGGTGGTGGGCGCCTGTAGTCCCAGCTACTCGGGAGGCTGAGGCAGGAGAATGGCGTGAACCCGGGAGGCAGAGCGTGCAGTGAGCCGAGATTGCGCCACTGCACTCCAGCCTGGGCGACAGAGCAAGACTCCGTCTCAAAAAAAAAAGAAAGAAATCGTTGATGGGTTCTTTTATGACAGCTTTATTGAGGCACAGCTGACACAATTTGATAAGTTTTGACATAGGTTTGCACCTATAAAAGCCATCACCACATCAGGATAATGAACACATCCATCACACCCAAAAGTTTCTTCATGCCCTTTGTGATCCCTTTCCCTCATCCCTCTTCACTGTCCACTGGCTTCCAGGTGAACATTGAATCTGCTTTTGTCACTGTAGATTAGCTTACATTTTCTAGAATTTTATATAAATGGGATCATGCAGTACGTATTCTTGTTTCGATTGGTCTACCTTCTTTCACTCAGCATTATTTTGAGATTCATGCATGATTTAGTGTATATAAATATCCATTTTTATTGTTGAATTTTATTTCATTGGATGGCCATACATTTATATGTTTATCCATTCACCTCTTGATGGACATTTTGAGTGTGTCCAGTTTGGGATTATTACAAATAAAGCTGCTATGAATATTTCTGTACAATTCTTTGTATAGCCAAATTGTCACAGGATCCCTAGGGTGTCACTTTTCCAGTCAGAAGCCTCTGTGGCCAGTGGCACCTTTGCCCAAGTTTTGCTAGGTTCATTCTGTCCACTCAACTTGACAGGCTGTGCTCAGTTCGTGCTACTGGCCCAGATCCCATGCCTGCCAAGGGCGAGCCAGGTGCATGAGAGGTGCATGAGAGAAGTGCATGGGGTCCAGCCACTGCACACAGCCAGGCATGCCAGCTGCTGTGGGTGGGCAGCTCCAGGCGCTGGCACAGGTGCCGGTTCCATGTGAGGCTGTGGCTGAACCAGGCATACTGCAAGCGACTTCCACTATGGGCTCCAGGGAATGCGGTGGCTCCAGGAAGCTTGGAGATGCCAGGAACCACAGAGCCCCAAAGAGGGTGTCACAGCCCTGACTCGGAGAGCCCTTAGGTTTGGACTCCCTGAAGGATCGCAGCTCTTCTCTCCTTCTCATCACTTGCAATGTGGCAAGCCAGTGGGAGGGGGTAGGATGTGTTTCAACCCTGTTTGTGTTACAGCTTTTTCAGCCCCACCATTTTGCAGGTCCCAAGTTCTTGTCCTGCATCCAGGAAGAATGAGGTATGCAGACAACTGGAAGGTGAGCAAGGTGAAAAGGTGCTTTACTGACCAACAGTATAGCTCTCAGGAGACCCAAAGTAGGTAGCTCCTATCCACAGGCAGTTTGTCCTGTCAAGTCTGCAGCCCTCAGAGGAGAGGAGACCCAGAGTGGGTAGCTCCTATCTGCAGGCAGATTGTCCCAACATCTGCATGAGTCTGAGCCTGGCTGAGGCTGGGTTTTTTATGGGCTTCAGAAGGGAGAAAGTGTGTGCTTATTGATCCATGGGTGGCCATGGGTGGGCCCAGAAAAAGCACCATAAGTTCTCACTCCAGGCCGCAGACTCCATCCAGAACTGACAGCCCAGTTCCCATGCTTTAGGACGTTTCTGGCATGAAGATGAGGCTTCACCAGGGGCCTGCCCAGGAGCCTGTCAGTCTCCTGCCACCATCAGTCATGTCATCCACAGTGCCCAGGCTGTTTGTGCTGAGGGGTGCCTGCAGACCTCTGCCTAGATGCCCTCAGAACTCCCTCAACCTCAAAGTCTGGAGGTGGCCGAGGCAGCAGGGCGCTGGTATGTCAACAGCACCCTGAGTGCACTCCCACACCCTGCTGGGTTGTGACAGTGCCCAGGCTTGGCCTCAACTTTGTTCCAAAGTCAGAGCAGGCAGTGAATGCAGGGAGAGGCCAGGCAGGGGGAGCAGGTGCTTCCAAGCCTGCAGGGGTAGGGAGGCTTCCTGGGCCCCGAGAGTGCAGGGATGCCTGGATCCATAGCCACAGTTGGGTGGCTGCAGCTGTGCCTGGGATGGCAGGGCTCCCACCCTGCCAGCTTGGAAAAAGGTGGGGCTCCCGCCTGTTTCCAGCTCCCAGCTCTTTGGGGCATGCAGTTCCAGCTGGGTCTCCTCCATTGCAAAGCCAGCGACTTTGCAGTGGCCACTCTAGATGGGCTGCAGTTGCCATCAATATGCTTTCATTTCTCTTGGGTAGGTAATTAACTAGAAATGACTGGCTCAAGTGATAAGTATATGCTTACCTTTTTAAAAAACCATCAAACTGTTTTCCAAAGTATACCATTGTGGTTTTCATGTTTGTTTCCCTAGTGGCCAATGATGTTGAAAATATTTTTATGTGGTTATTTGCATCCATATATCTTATTTGGTGAAGTGTCTGTTTACCTATTTTTTTCCATTTTTTATTGGGTTGTTTGTTTTCTTTTTCAATTCAAAACTTCTGGTCTTTGAAAGATACTTCTAACAGAATAAAAAGACAATTGGGTATGTGTGAATATAAACAGTAGCACAGGGAGATCTTTATAATAATATGAGTGTTCTGTATCTTGATTGTTGTGGTGGTTACACAAATATACACATGTGATGAAATGATATAGAACTACAGACATACATTGTATCCATGTGTTATTCCTGGTTTTGATAGTGTACCTTAATTATGTCAGATGCAACCATTGGGGGAAACTGGTTGAAGGGTATACAGGGACTCCTTGTACTATCTTTGCAACCACCTGTGAACCTAAAATTATTTCAAAATTAAAAATTTTACAAGAGACAATTGACAGACCTTCTAAAGTAAATGGCGTGTGGATGTTTGATTATAAGGGGAAAGATAAAACGGATCCCTATCTTACAACATACACAAAAGTCAATTCCTAGAGTATTTGAAACCTATATATAAACAGAAAAATGATTATACAAGACAATGTAGAAGATTATCTTTTTGACTACTGGATAGGAAAATATTTCTTAATTTGGTCAAAATGGACAAACTAAAAGAAAGAAAATCAATAAATTTGACTACATTAACATTAAACATTTCACATAAAAAGAGTGAAAAGGGCCGGGCGCAGTGGCTCACACCTGTAATCCCAGCACTTTGGGAGGCTGAGGTGGGCAGATAACCTGAGGTCAAGAGTTCGAGACCAGCCTGGATGACATCATGAAACCCTGCCTCTACTAAAAGTACAAAAATTAGCCAGGCATGGTGGCACACGTCTGTAATCCCAGCTACTCAGGAGGCTGAGGCAGGAGAATCACTTGAACCTGGGAGGTGGAGGTTGCAGTGAGCCGAGATTATGCCATTGCACTCCAGCCTGGGCAACAGGGCAAGACTCTGTCTCAAAAAAAAAAAAAAGAAAGAAAGAAAGAAAAAAAGAGTAAAAAGATAAGCTACAAAATGAGAGAATAATTGCAACACATAAAGCTAAGTAAGATGTGATATGTAGAATATGTAAATAATTTCTGTAAGTCAATAAGAAGAGACAATTCAGTTAGCAAAATGGACAAAAAGTAGTAGTATTTCCACTCAAGAAAAAGCATAAACAATATGTAAACATATTTTAAAATGTTCAGGTTCATTCAAAGTCAGGGAAATGTGTGTGGAGACCACAGTAAAATCCAATTTCACAACCGCCAAATATAAAAGTTGGATAATACCAAACGTTAACTAGAATATGGCATAATAGGAACTTTCATATGTTCCTAATATTGGTATAAATTGGAAAATTCCTATAGGAAATCGTATGGCATTACCTTAAAAAGTTCAACATGCGGCCGGGCATGGTGGCTCAAGCCTGTAATCCCAGCACTTTGGGAGGCCGAGACGGGCGGATTACGAGGTCAGGAGATCGAGACCATCCTGGGTAACACAGTGAAACCCCGTCTCTACTAAAAATACAAAAACTTAGCCGGGCGAGATGGCAGGCGCCTGTAGTCCCAGCTACTCGGGAGGCTGAGGCAGGAGAATGGTGTGAACCCGGGAGGCGGAGCTTGCAGTGAGCTGAGATCCGGCCACTGCACTCCAGCCTGGGTGACAGAGCGAGACTCCGTCTCAAAAAAAAAAAAAAAAAAAAAAAAAAAAAAAGTTGAACATGCTTGTACCCTACAATGTAGCAATTCTACTACAAGGTACATTCCCTAGGGAAACTCTTGCATGTGGGCACCAAGAAACATGTAGAAGACTGTGTATAGTGGCATTGTGCATAATGACAAAACAAACAAAAAATAACAAAAGTAACTGGAAAAAACTGAAATGTCCAATATTACAGTTTTGAGATTTATCTATGTTGTCACATGTATTCTTTGATTTTTACTGCTCTATAGTTTTATAGAGTATGAATTTTATTGTATTCTTTTTAGGGGAATGCTGCAAATTATTTATTATCATTAAAGGCACTACAGCCAGATCTTTTTTTTTTTTTTGAGACGGAGTCTCGCTCTGTCACCCAGGCTGGAGTGCAATGGTATGATCTCGGCTCACTGCAACATCCGCTTCCCGGGTTCAAGCCATTCTCCTGCCTCAGCCTCCTGAGTAGCTGGGATTAAAGGCGCCCACCACCACGCCCGGCTAATTTTTTGTATTTTTAGTACAGATGGGGTTTCACTACGTTGGCTAGGCTGGTCTTGAACTCCTGACCTCATGATCCACCCACAAGCCAGACCATTTTACTAGTGAGCTTTTGCTAAACTTTCAAAGGAACTGATGATTCTTATCTTATACATGTCGTTCCAAAGGGGAAAAAAATTTTCAGCACATTTTTAAGAGGTTGAAATAATATTGATACCAAAAACATTTAAGGGCAATAAAATGGACAATCTTATTTATGATGTGGATGCAAAAATTTTAATAAAGTATTAATTTTTAAGTCCAGTATTAAATTTAAAAATAATGCATTCACAGTCAAAGTATAGCTTATTCCAGAAACATAAGGATTTTTCAAAATTAGAAACTCCATCAGTGCTTTTGGCTTCCCAGCCTAGTCTCATTACTTCATCTGAGGCAATGGCACAGGCAACGAAAACAATGTAAGCAATCAGCCACTACAATTACTCTGATCCAAGCCAAATTATACAGAGGACTAGGGGAATGAACATTTGGGTTCATTCCAGACAACAAGGCTATTGATTTCAACACAGAGATAAAATAGATGTGTAACTCCATGATTTATTTATTTATTTATTTATTCATTTATTTTTGAGACAGAGTCCTGCTCTGTCGCTCAAGCTGCAGTGCAGTGGCATGATCTCGGCTCACTGCAACCTCCGCCTCCCGGGTTCAAGCAATTCTCCCACCTCAGCCTCCGGAGTAGCTGGGATTACAGGCACACATCACCATGCCCAGCTAATTTCTTTGTACTTTTAGTAGAGACGGGGTTTCGCCATGTGGGCCAGGCTGGTCTTGAACTCCTGACCTCAGGTGATCCGCCTGCCTCGGCCTCCCAAAGTGCTGGGATTACAGGCATGAGCCACCGAGCCCAGCCCAACCGCATGATTTATTAACCTAAACTGACTTGGCTAAAGTTGACAGGAGAAACAACTGTTCAACAGATCTAAAACCTAGAAACTTTCTTGACTGTAGAAACTCAAGATAATCTTTTCTTTTATGACATTATCTCTTTGTCTTCTGCTTGAATCGCTTGAAAATGCCTCCCCAGTCCTCCTCCTAAGGTAGAGCTAAGTTCTCTAACAGCATTTGCAGCATAGAGGCACAGCTGCTTCTTTGTTTCCACGGGGCAGTCTGCTTTTTCTCTGATTCTTTCTTGGTCACTGAGCCCTGCAGGGGAGCTTCAGTGCAGGAAGGCGCAGTACAGCCACAGTAGAGTTGCCCAGGAACAAACTCAATAGTATTCACCCAGTCCTCTGAACCTGCTCATACAGTTGCAAAGTTTGAATTTCTTGACTCAGCTTTGCCTGTATTCTTTTCAACAAGTGGTCCAACTATCGATGAGAGACTTGAGGAAGCAGCAAGGGATGACATTGTAGTTAGCTCTGTAGCAGTTGCTTCTTCCTGTTTCAGAGGCTTGCTATGTTCATATCTGCAGTGGTCTCCATAAATATAGTACCCTTGCTGAAAATAATTGCACACTACACCATACGGACTGTCAGAAAGGTCAAGCGAGTAGTGACAGTTATCTCTTTCTTACAAACCCCATGCATAAAATATCTGCAGGTGACGTGCCCTCACTGCCGCTTCTGCTCCTGATATTGTGGCTGTTGTTCTGGGAGCTGCAGCATTCACCATTACTGTTTATGATAGTACAATCATTATTCCCATTTTACAATTAGTGACACTAAGGCACAGAGAAGGTAAGAAATTCACTCAAGATCAAACCTAAATGGTTTGTTTCTAGGGCCTGAAGTTTCAACCACTATCCCATATTATAACTTACTGTCATCAACACAATTTTGTGGCAGACAAAGCAAGGTATGAGAGATATTCAAGCTCTGATGGAATAAAATTAATATGTCTTTAGAGCTGAAGGAGAAGGCATATCAGTGATTCTCAACCTTGGCTGTATATTAGAGCCACCAGAGGAGATTTGAAAACTCCTGATGCCTAGACTGTACCCAGACCAATTACAGCAGAATTTTGGGAGATGGGTGGAAAGGTCACCCACGTAGTTGTTAAAAAAAAAACTACATTAAAATATCATAAGATGGCCAGGCACGGTGGCTCACGCCTGTAATCCCAGTCCTTTGGGAGGCCGAGGCAGGCGAATCACCTGAGGTCAGGAGATCGAGACCAGCCTGGCCAACATGGCGAAAACCCATCTCTACTAAAAATACAAAAATTAACTGGGTTAGGTGGCATGCATCCGTAAACCCAGCTACTTGGGAGGCTGAGGCAGAAGAATCACTTGAACCCAGGAGGTGGAGGTTGCACTGAGCTGAAAGCATTCCATCCTGGGCAACAGAGTGAGACTTTGTCTCAAAAAAATAAAAATTAAAAAAAAAAAATCGTAAGAGGCTCACATATCTACTCAAATTGTGGTAGAAGTTTCTATTCTTGCAACCTGAGTTAGGTTGCAAACTTTGACCAGATGAATTACAGAAGGGTATAATTTGAATCCTGTAGAAGGATATGGACTAGAAGGCCCCTGTTGTCATGGTGACTATGAAAACGGCTCACTGTATCCAGATGTAGCTCAGGTAGAATCATTCTGGAAGCCTGCAAAGCTCAGATCCTGCTCCCCAATGTCAAATCTCTAACCAATAATCACCTTATTGTGTTAACAAATTTTCAACTCTATAGCTTCAACTTGTTTAAGATGTCAACCTCAGTTTTCCTGACAAGGTAACTATCTCACAGCCATGAACTGTTGAGCCAGTCACCTCAGCTTGGCCCCCTGAGTTGGTAACTCTATCATGGTTGTGAATTCTTGACCTAGTAATCTGAACTCCCTGGAGATGCTAGAACTCAGTAAGTGACTTTTCAAACCTGAAAAGGCTTAGAATTAAAAATAGAGATGATAAATAAATCAAACCTATTATGTTAATAATTTTGTGTTTATAATAAGTTCATATGTGTGGGAGTATGGTACTTAAAGTGTAATTTTAATATAATATGGCATATTGAAGAATCCAATAGATTAACTTAATTTGATCAATTAGACCTGTGAGGTGTATGAAAATTTAATTAGGGTTATAAATAGTATTAGAATATTTGACAATTAGACCTAATAAATTTGCATGTTTAATATACATAATAATTTTTAGTTGAGTACTTGGGAAGGATTTGCTTATCAGGGATGGAAATTTTTTGCTTTTTTTAAATTTATAATTTTAAAAAATTTGTTCCATAGGTTATTGGGGTACAGGTGGTGTTTGGTTACATGAGTAAGTTCTTTAATGATGATTTGTGAGATTTTGGTGCACCCATCACCCGAGCAGTATACACTGCACCCTATTTGTTGTCTTTTATCCCTTGCCCCCTCCCACCCTTCTCCCCAAGTCCCCAAAGTCCATTGTATCATTCTTATGCCTTTGCATCCTCACAGCTTAGCTCCCACATATCAGTGAGAGCATACAATGTTTGGTTTTCCATTCCTAAGTTATTTCACTTAGAATAACAGTCTCCAATCTCATCCAGATCGCTGCAAATGCTGTTAATTCATTCCTTTTTATGGGTGAGTAGTATTCCATTGCATATATATGCCACAGTTTCTTTATTCACTCATCGATTGATGGGCATTTGGGTTTGTTCCACGATTTCGCAATTGTGAATTGTGCTGCTATAAACATGTGTGTGCAAGTTATCTTTTTCATGTAATGACTTCTTTTCCTCTGTGTAAATAACCAGTAGTGGGATTGCTGGATCAAATGGTAGTTCTGCTTTTAGTTCTTTAAGGAATTTCCATACTGTTTTCCGTAGTGGTTGTACTAGTTTACATTCCCACTAGCAGTGTAGAAATGTTCCCTGATCATCTCATCCATGCCAACATCTACTGTTTTTTATTTTTTGATTATGGCCATTCTTGCAGGAGTAAGGTGATATCACCTTGTGGTTTTGATTTGCATTACCCTGATTGTTAGTGATGTCAAGCATTTTTTCATGTTTGTTGGGCATTTGTATATCTTCTTTTGAGAATTGTCTATTCATGTCCTTAGCCCACTTTTTGATGGGATTGTTTGTTTTATTTCTTGCTGATTTGTTTGAGTTCGTTGTAGATTCTGGATATTAGTCCTTTGTCAAATGCATAGATTGTTAAAATTTTTTCCCACTCTGTGGGTTGTCTGTTTATTCTGCTGACTGTTCCTTTTGCCATGCAAAAGCTCGTTAGTTTAATTCAGTTCCAGCTATTTATCTTTGTTTTTATTGCATTTGCTTTTGGGTTCTTGGTCATGAAATCCTTGCCTAAGCCGATGTTCAGAAGGGTTTTTCCAATGTTATCTTCTAGTATTTTTCTAGTGTCAGGTCTTAGATTTAAGTCCTTAATCCATCGTGGGTTGATTTTTGTATAAGGAGAGATATGAAGATCCAGTTTCATTCTCCTGCTTGTGGCTAGCTAGTTATCCCCATGCCATGTGTTGAAAAGGGTATCCTTTTCCCACTTTATGTGTTTGTTTGCTTTGTTGAAGATCAGTTGGCTGTAAGTATTTGGGTTTATTTTTGAGTTCTCTATTCTGTTCCATTGGTCTATGTGCCTATTTTTATACCAGTACTATGCTATTTTGGTGACTATGGCCTTATAGTATAGTTTGAAATCAGGGAGTGTGATGCCTCCAGATTTGTTCTTTTTGCTTAGTCTTGCTTTGTCTAATGTGGGCTCTTTATTGGTTCCACATTAATTTTAGAATTTTTTTTATAATTCTGTGAAGAATGATGGTGGTATTTTGATGGGAATTGCATAGAATTTGTAGATTCCTTTTGGCAGTATGGTCATTTTCACAATATTGATTCTACCCATCCATGAGCATGGGATGTGTTTCCACTTGTTTGTGTTATTTATGATTTCTTTTAGCAGTGTTTGTAGTTTTCCTTGTAGAGGTCTTTTGCTTCCTTGGTTATGTATATTCCTAAGTATTTTATTTATTTATTTATTTTTGCAGCTATTGTAAAAGGAATTGAGTTCTTGATTTGGTTCTCTGCTTGGTTGCTGTTGGTGTATAGAGGAGGTACTGATTTGTGTACATTAACCTTGTATCCGGAAACTTTGCTGAATTCTTTAATGAGTTCAAGGAGCTTTCTGCAGGGGTCTTTGGGTTCTTGAGGTAAACAATCATATCGTCAGCAAATGGTGACAGTTTGACTTCCTCTTTACCAATTTGGATGCCCTTTCTTTCTTCTTTCTCTTGTCTGATTGTTCTGGCTAGGACTACCAGTACTATGTTGAAGAGAAATAGTGAGAGTGGGCATCCTTATCTTATTCCAGTTCTCAGAGGGAATGCTTTCAACTTTTCCCCATTCAGTATTATGTTGGCTGTGGGTTTGTCATAGATGGTTTTTATTACGTTGAGGTATGTCCCTTGTATGCTGATTTTTTAATCATAAATGGATTTGCTGAGAGTTTTAATCATAAATGGATCCTGGATTTTGTCAAATGCTTTTTCTGCCTCTATTGAGATGATCATGTGATTTTTGTTTTTAATTCTGTTTATGTGATGTATCACATTTATTGACCTCCCTATGTTAAACCATCCTTGCATCCCTGATATGAAACCCACCTGATCATGGTGGATTATCTTTTTGATATGTGGTTGGATTCAGTTAGCTAGTATTTTGTTAAGGATTTTAGCGTATATGTTAATCAGGGATATCAGTCTGCAGTTTTCTTTTTTGGTTATGTCCTTTCTTGGTCTTGGTATTAGGGTGATGCGGGCTGCATAGAAAGAATTAGGGAGGGTTCCTTCTTTCTCTATCTTGTGGAATAGTGTCAAAAGGATTGGTATCAATTCTTCTTTAAATGTCTGGTAGAATTCTGCTGTGAATTTGTCTGGTCTTGTACTTTTTTGTTGTTGTTAACTTTTTTTTTTTTTTTTTTTTTACTTTAAGTTCTAGGGTACATGTGCATAACGTGCAGGTTTGTTACATATGTATACTTGTGGCATGTTGGTGTGCTGCACCCATCAACTCGTCAGCACCCATCAACTCGTCCTTTACATCTGGTATAACTCCCAATGCAATCCCTCCCCTCTCCCCGCTCCCCATAATAGGCCCTGGTGTGTGATGTTCCCCTTCCCGAGTCCAAGTGATCTCATTGTTCAGTTCCCACCTATGAGTGAGAATATGCGGTGTTTGGTTTTCTGTTCTTGCAATAGTTTGCTGAGAATGATGGTTTCCAGCTGCATCCATGTCCCTACAAAGGACACAAACTCATCCTTTTTTATGGCTGCATAGTATTCCATGGTGTATATGTGCCACATTTTCTTAATCCAGTCTGTCACTGAGGGACATTTGGGTTGATTCCAAGTCTTTGCTATTGTGAATAGTGCTGCAATGAACATATGTGTGCATGTGTCTTTATAGCAGCATGATTTATAATCCTTTGGGTATATACCCAGTAGTGGGATGGCTGGGTCATATGGTACTTCTAGTTCTAGATCCTTGAGGAATCACCATACTGTTTTCCATAATGGTTGAACTAGTTTACAATCCCACCAACAGTGTAAAAGTGTTCCTATTTCTCCACATCCTCTCCAGCACCTGTTGTTTCCTGACTTTTTAATGATTGCCATTCTAACTGGTGTGAGATGGTATCTCATTGTGGTTTTATTTGCATTTCTCTGATGGCCAGTGATGATGAGTATTTTTTCATGTGTCTGTTGGCTGTATGCATGTCTTCTTTTGAGAAATGTCTGTTCATATCCCTTGCCCACTTTTTGATGGGGTTGTTTGTTTTTTTCTTGTAAATTTGTTTGAGTTCTTTGTAGGTTCTGGATATTAGCCCTTTGTCAGATGAGTAGATAGCAAAAATTTTCTCCCATTCTGTAGGTTGCCTGTTCACTCTGATGGTAGTTTCTTTTGCTGTGCAGAAGCTCTTTAGTTTAATTAGATCCCATTTATCAATTTTGGCTTTTGTTGCCATTGCTTTTGGTGTTTTAGACATGAAGTCCTTGCCCATGCCTATGTCCTGAATGGTATTTACCTAGGTTTTCTTCTAGGGTTTTTATGGTATTAGGTCTAACATTTAAGTCTCTAATCCATCTTGAATTAATTTTCATATAAGGAGTAAGGAAAGGATCCAGTTTCAGCTTTCTACTTATGGCTAGCCAATTTTCCCAGCACCATTTATTAAATAGGGAATCCTTTCCCCATTTCTTGTTTTTGTCAGGTTTGTCAAAGATCAGATGGCTGTAGATGTGTGGTATTATTTCTGAGGACTCTGTTCTATTCCATTGGTCTATATCTCTGTTTTGGTACCAGTACCATGCTGTTTTGGTTACTGTAGCCTTGTAGTATAGTTTGAAGTCAGGTAGCATGATGCCTCCATCTTTGTTCTTTTGACTTAGGATTGTCTTGGCAATGTGGGCTCTTTTTTGGTTCCATATGAACTTTAAAGCAGTTTTTTCCAATTCTGTGAAGAAACTCATTGGTAGCTTGATGGGGATGGCATTGAATCTATAAATTACTTTGGGCAGTATGGCCATTTTCACGATATTGATTCTTTCTATCCATGAGTATGGTATGTTCTTCCATTTGTTTGTGTCCTCTTTTATTTCACTGAGCAGTGGTGTGTAGTTCTCCTTGAAGAGGTCCTTTACATCCCTTGTAAGTTGGATTCCTAGGTATTTTATTCTCTTTGAAGCAATTGTGAATGGAAGTTCATTCATGATTTGGCTCTCTGTTTGTCTGTTACTGGTGTATAAGAATGCTCGTGATTTTTGCACATTAATTTTGTATCCTGAGACTTTGCTGAAGTTGCTTATCAGCTTAAGGAGATTTTGGGCTGAGATGATAGGGTTTTCTAAATATACAATCATGTCATCTGCAAACAGGGACAATTTGACTTCTTCTTTTCCTAACTGAATACCCTTGATTTCTTTCTCTTGCCTGATTGCCCTAGCCAGAACTTCCAACACTATGTTGAATAGGAGTGGTGAGAGAGGGCATCCTTGTCTTGTGCCAGTTTTCAGAGGGAATGCTTCCAGTTTTTGCCCATTCAGTATGATATTGGCTGTGGGTTTGTCATAAATAGCTCTTATTATTTAGAGATACGTTCCATCAATACCGAATTTATTGAGAGTTTCTAGCATGAATGGGCTGTTGAATTTTGTGGAAGGCCTTTTCTGCATCTATTGAGATAATCATGTTGTTTTTGTCTTTGGTTCTGTTTATATGCTGGATTACGTTTATTGATTTGCGTATGTTGAACCAGCCTTGCATCCCAGGGATGAAGCCCACTTGATCATGGTGGATAAGCTTTTTGATGTGCTGCTCAATTTGGTTTGCCAGTATTTTATTGAGGATTTTTGCATTGATGTTCATCAGGGATATTGGTCTAAAATTCTCTTTTTTTGTTGTGTCTCTGCCAGGCTTTGGTATCAGGATGATGTTGGCCTCATAAAATGAGTTAGGGAGGATCCCCTCTTTTTCTATTGATTGGAATAGTTTCGGAAGGAATGGTACCAGCTCATCCTTGTACCTTTGGTAGAATTCAGCTGTGAATCCATCTGGTCCTGGACTTTTTTTGGTTGGTAGGCTATTAATTATTGCCTCAATTTCAGAGCCTGCTATTGGTCTATTCAGGGATTCAACTTCTTCCTGGTTTAGTCTTGGGAGAGTGTAAGTGTCCAGGAAATTATCCATTTTTTCTAGATTTTCTAGTTTATTTGTGTAGAGGTGTTTATAGTATTCTCTGATGGTAGTTTGTATTTCTGTGGGGTCAGTGGTGATATCCCCTTTATCATTTTTTATTGCGTCTATTTGATTCTTCTCCCTTTTCTTCTTTATTAGTCTTCCTAGCGGTCTATCAATTTTGTTGATCTTTTCAAAAAACCAACTCCTGGATTCATTGATTGTTTGGAGGGTTTTTTGTGTCTCTATCTCCTTCAGTTCTGCTCTGATCTTAGTTATTTCTTGCCTTCTGCTAGCTTTTGCATGTGTTTGCTCTTGCTTCTCTAGTTCTTTTTTTTTTTTTTTTTTTTTTTTTTTGAGATGGAGTCTCACGCTGTTGCCCAGGCTGGAGTGCAGTGGCGCGATCTCGGCTCACTGCAAGCTCCGCCTCCCGGGTTCCCGCCATTCTCCTGCCTCAGCCTCCTGAGTAGCTGGGACTACAGGCGCCCGCCACCGCGCCCGGCTAATTTTTTGTATTTTTAGTAGAGACGGGGTTTCACTGTGGTCTCGATCTCCTGACCTTGTGATCCGCCCGCCTCGGCCTCCCAAAGTGCTGGGATTACAGGCTTGAGCCACCGCGCCCGGCCCTCTAGTTCTTTTAATTGTGATGTTAGAGTGTCAATTTTAGATCTTTCCTGCTTTCTCTTGTGGGCATTTAGTGCTATAAATTTCCCTCTACACACCACTTTAAATGTGTCCCAGAGATTCTGGTATGTTGTGTCTTTGTTCTCATTGGTTTCAAAGAACATCTTTATTTCTGTCTTCATTTCGTTATGTACCCAGTAGTCATTCAGGAGCAGGTTGTTCAGTTTCCATGTAGTTGAGCGGTTTTGATTGAGTTTCTTAGTCCTGAGTTCTAGTTTGATTGCACTGTGGTCTGAGAGACAGTTTGTTATAATTTCTGTTCTTGTACATTTGCTGAGGAGTGCTTTACTTCCAATTATGTGGTCAATTTTGGAATAAATGTGATGTGGTGCTGAGAAGAATGTATATTCTGTTGATTTGGGGTGGAGAGTTCTGTAGATGTCTATTAGGTCTGCTTGGTGCAGAGATGAGTTCAATTCCTGGATATCCTTGTTAACTTTCTGTCTCGTTGATCTGTCTAATGTTGACAGTGGGGTGTTGAAGTCTCCCATTATTATTGTATGGGAGTCTAAGTCTCTTTGTAAGTCTTTAAGGACTTGCTTTGTGAATCTGGGTGCTCCTGTATTGGGTGCATATATATTTAGGAGAGTTAGCTCTTCCTGTTGAATTGATCCCTTTACCATTATGTAATGGCGTTCTGTCTCTTTTGATCTTTGATGGTTTAAAGTCTGTTTTATCAGAGACTAGGATTGCAAGCCCTGCTTTTTTTGTTCTCCATTTGCATAGTAGATCTTCCTCCATCCCTTTATTTTGAGCCTGTGTGTGTCTCTGCATGTGAGATGGGTCTCCTGAATACAGCAAACTGATGGGTCTTGACTCTTTATCCAGTTTGCCAGTCTGTGTCTTTTAATTGGACCATTTAGTCCATTTACATTTAAGGTTAATATTGTTATGTGTGAACTTGATCCTGTCATTATGATATTAACTGGTTATTTTGCTCGTTAGTTGATGCAGTTTCTTCCTAGCATTGGTGGTCTCTACATTTTGGCATGTTTTTGCAATGGCTGGTACTGGTTGTTCCTTTCCATGTTTAGTGCTTCCTTCAGGGTCTCTTGTAAGGCAGGCCTGGTGGTGACAAAATCTCTAAGCATTTGCTTATCTGTAAAGGATTTTATTTCTCCTTCACTTATGAAACTTAGTTTGGCTGGATATGAAATTCTGGGTTGAAAATTCTTTTCTTTAAGAATGTTGAATATTGGGCCCCACTCTCTTCTGGCTTGTAGAGTTTCTGCTGAGAGAGCTGCTCTTAGTCTGATGGGCTTCCCTTTGTGGGTAACCCGACCTTTCTCTCTGGCTGCCCTTAACAGTTTTTCCTTCATTTCAACTTTGGTGAATCTGATAATTATGTGTCTTGGAGTTACTCTTCTTGAGGAGTATCTTTGTGGCGTTCTCTGTATTTCCTGAATTTGAATGTTGGCCTGCCTTACTAGGTTGGGGAAGTTCTCCTGGATGATATCCTGAAGAGTGTTTTCCAACTTGGTTCCATTTTCCCCCTCACTTCCAGGCACCCCAATCAGACGTAGATTTGGTCTTTTCACATAATCCCATACTTCTTGAAGGCTTTGTTCATTTCTTTTTCCTCTTTTTTCTTTAGACTTCTCTTCTCACTTCATTTCATTCATTTGATCCTCAATCGCTGATACTCTTTCTTCCAGTTGATCGAGTCGGTTACTGAAGCTTGTGCATTTGTCACGTATTTCTCGTGTCATGGTTTTTATCTGTCAGTTCGTTTATGGCCTTCTCTGCATTGATTATTCTAGTTATCCATTCTTCCATTCTTTTTTCAAGATTTTTAGTTTCTTTGCGCTGGATATGTAATTCCTCCTTTAGCTCTGAGAAGTTTGATGGACTGAAGCCTTCTTCTCTCAACTCATTGAAGTCATTCTCTGTCCAGCTTTGATCCATTGCTGGCAATGAGCTGCGTTCCTTTGGAGGGGGAGATGTGCTCTTATTTTTTGTATTTCCAGCTTTTCTGCCCTGCTTTTTCCCCATCTTTGTGGTTTTATCTGCCTTTCGTCTTTCATGATGGTGACGTACTGATGGGGTTTTGGTGTGGGTGTCCTTCCTGTTTGTTAGTTTTCCTTCTAACAGTCAGGACCCTCAGCTGTAGGTCTGTTGGAGATTGCTTGAGGTCCACTCCAGACCCTGTTTGCCTGGGTATCAGCAGCAGAGGCTGCAGAAGATAGAATATTGCTGAATAGCGAGTGTACCTGTCTGATTTTTGCTTTGGAAGCTTCATCTCAGGGGTGTACCCCGCTGTGTGAGGTGTGGGGTATCGGTCTGCCCCTAGTGGGGGATGTCTCCCAGTTAGGCTACTCAGGGGTCAGGGACCCACTTGAGCAGGCAGTCTGTCCATTCTCAGATCTCAGTCTCCAAATTGGGAGATCCACTGCTCTCTTCAAAGCTGTCAGACAGGGTCGTTTGCGTCTGCAGAGGTTTCTGCTGCTTTTTTTGTTTGTTTGTTTAGCTGT
This sequence comes from Macaca thibetana thibetana, assembly GCF_024542745.1. Taxonomy (NCBI): domain Eukaryota; kingdom Metazoa; phylum Chordata; class Mammalia; order Primates; family Cercopithecidae; genus Macaca; species Macaca thibetana. The sequence continues at coordinate 41,970,162 of NC_065578.1, forward strand.
GCCCTGTCCCCAGAGGTGGAGTCCACAGAGACAGGCAGGCCTCCTTGAGCTGCTGTGGGCTTCACCCAGTTTGAGCTTCCCAGGGGCTTTGTTTACCTACTTAAGCCTCAGCAATGGTGGGCGCCCCTCCCCCAGCCTCACTGTTGCCTTGCCTTTAGATAGCAGACTACTGTGCTAGCAACAAGGGAGGCTCCATGGGCATGGGACCCTCCCGGCCAGGTGTGGGATATAATCTCCTGGTGTGCTGTTTGCTAAGACCCTTGGAAAAGCACAGTATTGGGATGGGAGTTACCCGATTTTCCAGGTGTTGTGTGTCTCAGTTCCCCTGGCTAGGAAAAGGGATTCCCTTCCCCCTTGCACTTCCCAGGTGAAGCGATGCCTCGCCCTGCTTCAGCTCTCACTGGTCGGGCTGCAGCAGCTGACCAGCACCGATTGTCCAGCACTCCCTAGTGAGATGAACCTGGTACCTCAGTTGAAAATGCAGAAATCACCCGTCTTCTCTGTTGCTGCCGCTGGGAGCTGGAGACTGGAGCTGTTCCTATTCAGCCATCTTGCTCCACTCCTCGTTGTTGGTAACTTTCTAATTACCACTTTAATCTTGCTGCTTGTGATTGGTCTGTTCAGGGTATCTAATTCTTTCTGATTTAGCTAGGAGGGTTGTATTTTTCCAGGAATTTATCCATCTCTTCTAGGTTTTCTAGTTTATGTGCATAAAGGTGTTCATAGTAGCCTTGAATGATCTTTTGTATTTCTGTGGTGTCAGTTGTAGTATCTCCCATTTCATTTCTTATTGAGGTTGTTTGGATTTTCTCTCTTCTTTTCTTGGTTAATCTTACTAATGATCTGTCAATTTTATTTATCTTTTCAAAGAACCATTTTCTTGTTTCATTTATTTTTTGTATTTTTTTTGTTTCAATTTCATTTAATTCTGCTCTGATCTTGGTTATTTCCTTTCTTCTACTGAATTTGGGTTTGGTTTGTTCTTGTTTCTCTAGTTCCTTGAAGTGTGACCTTAGAATGTCAGTTTGTGCTCTTTCAGTCTTTTTGATGTAGGCATTTAGGGCTATGAACTTTCCTCTTAGCACTGCCTTTACTGTATCCCAGAGGTTTTAATAGGTTGTGTCATTATTGTTGTTCAGTTCAAAGAATTTTTTTTTTTTTTTTTTGAGATGGAGTCTCGCTCTGTCGCCCAGGCTGGAGTGCAGTGGCCGGATCTCAGCTCACTGCAAGCTCCGCCTCCTGGGTTTACGCCATTCTCCTGCCTCAGCCTCCTGAGTAGCTGGGACTACAGGCGCCCACCACCTCGCCCAGCTAGTTTTTTGTATTTTTTAGTAGAGAGGGGGTTTCACCGTGTTAGCCAGGATGGTCTCGATCTCCTGACCTCGTGATCCGCCCGTCTCGGCCTCCCAAAGTGCTGGGATTACAGGCTTGAGCCACCGCGCCCGGCCCAGTTCAAAGAATTTTTAAATTTCCATCTTGATTTTGTTTCTGACCCAGTGATCATTCAGGAGCAGTGTATTTAATTTCAATGTATTTGCATGGTTTTGAGGGTTTCTTTAGGAAATGATTTCCAGTTTTATTCCACTGTGGTCTGAGAGAGTGCTTAATATAATTTCAATTTTCTTAAATTTATTGAGGCTCCTTTTGTGGCCTATTATATGGTCTATCTTGAAGAAAGGTCCATGCACTGTTGTATAGGATGTGTATTCTGGGGTTGTTGGATGGAATATTCTGTATATATCTGTTAAGTACATTTGTTCCAAGGTATAGTTTAAATTCATTGATTTTTTGTTGACTTTCTGTCTTGACCTATCTAGTGCTGTCAGTGGAGTATTGAAGGCCCCTACTATTATTGTGTTGGTGTCTATGTCATTTCTTAGGTCTATTAGTAATTGTTTTACAAATTTGGGAGCCCCAGTGTTAGGTGCATATATGTTTAGAATTGTGATATTTTCCTGTTGGATAAGGCTTTTTACCATTATATAATGTCTCTCTTTGTCTTTTTTAAACTGCTGTTGCTTTAAAGTTTGTTTTGTCTGACATAAGAATAGCTACCCCTGCTCGCTTTTGGTGTCCATTTGCATGAAATGCCTTTTTCCACCCATTTACTTTAAGTTTATGTGAGTCCTTATATGTTAGGTGAGTCTCTTGAAGGTAGCAGATACTTGGTTGGTTAATTCTTATCCATTCTGCAGTTCTGTATCTTTTAAGTGGAGCATTTAGGCCATTTACATTCAATATTAGTATTGCGATGTGAGGTACCATTCCATTCATCATGCTATTTGTTGCCTGTGTACCTTCTTGTTGTTGTTTTATAGGTCCTGTGAGATTTATGCTTTAAAGAGGTTTTGTTTTCATGTGTTTCCAGGATTTTTTTCAAGATTTAGAGCTCCTTTGAGCAGTTCTTGTAGTGGTGGCTTGGTAATGGCAAATTCTCTCAGCATTTGTCTAAAAAAGACTGTATCTGTCCTTCTGTATGGTGCTTAGTTTTGCTGGATGCAAAATTCTTGGCTGATAAGTGTTTTGTTTGAGGAGGCTGAAGATAGGGCCCCAATCCTTTCTAACTTATAGGGTTTCTGCTGAGAAATCTGCTGTTAATCTGATAAGTTTTCCTTTATAGGTTACCTGGTGCTTTTGTCTCACAGCTCTTAGGATTTTTTCCTTCATCTTAACTTTAGATAACCTGATGACAATGTGCCCAGGTGACGATATTTTTGCAATGAACTTCCCAGTTGTTCTTTGCACTTCCTGTATTTGGATGTCTAGGTCTTTAGCAAGGCTGGGGAAGTTTTCCTTGATTATTCCGCCAAATATGTTTTCCAAACTTTTAGATTTCTCTTCTTCCTCAGGAACACCAACTATTCTTAGGTTTGGTGGTTTAACATAATCCCAGACTTCTTGAAGGCTTTATTCATGTTTTCTTATTCTTTTTTCTTTGTCTTTGTTGGATTGGATTAATTTGAAGAACTTGTCTTTGAGCTCTGAATTTCTTTCTTCTACTTGTTCAATTTTATTGCTGAGACTTTACAGAGCATTTTGCATTTCTCTAAGTGTGTCCAGTGTTTCCTGAAGTTTTGATTGTTTTTTCTTTATGCTATCTATTTTCTTGAATATTTCTGTCTTCATTTCTTGTATCGTTTTTTTGGATTTCCTTGCATAGGGCTTCACCTTTCTCTGGTGCCTCCCTGATTAGCTTAATAACTAACCTCCTGAATTCTTTTTCAGGTAAATCAAGGATTTCTTTTTGGTTTGGATTCATTGCTGGTGAGCTAGTGTGACTTTTGGGGGGTGTTTAAGAGTCTTGTTTTGTCATATTATCAGGGTTGCTTTTATGGTTCCTTCTCATTTGGGTAGGCTCTGTCAAAGGGAAGGTCTAGGGCTAGAGGCAGTTGTTCAGATTCTTTTGTCCAATGGGGTGTTCCTTTGATGTAGTACTCTCCCCGCTTCCGTATGGATGTGGTTTCCTGAGAGCCGAGCTGTAGTGATTGTCATCTCTCTTCTGGGTCTAGTCACCCAGCAAGTCTACCAGGCTCTGTGGTAATACCAGGAGTTGTCTTCACAGAGTCCTGTGATGTGAACCATCTTTGGGTCTCTCAGCTCTGGATACAGCTCCTGTTCCAGTGGAGGTGGCAGGGTGGTGAAATAGACTGTGAGGGTTCTTAGCTTTTGTGGCTTAATGCTCTATTTTTGTGCTGGCTGGCCTTCTGCTGGGAGGTAGTGCTTTCTAGAGAGCATCAGCTGTGGTAGTATGAAGAGGAACTGGTGGTGGGTGGGGCCCTAGAACTCTCAAGAGTATATGTCCTTTGTCTTCAGCTACCAGGGTGGGTAGGGAAGGACCATCAGGTGCAGGCAGGGCTAGGGATGTCTGAGCTCAGACTCTCCTTGGGTGGGCTTTGCTGTGGCTTCTGTGGGGGATGGGAGTGAGGTTCCCAGGTCAATGGAGCTATATTCCTAGGAGGATTATGGCTGCCTCTGCTGAGTCACGCAGGTTGTCCAGGAAGTGGGGGAAAGCGCAGTCACAAGCCTCATCCAGCTCCCACACAATCCAAAGGGCCGGTCTCACTCCCACTATGCCCCGCTAATGGCACTGAGTCTGTTTCCAGGCAATGGGTAAGCAGGGCTGGGAACTTGCCCCAGGCTACCTGCCTCCCAGGTGTGAAAGACAAGGGCTTGAGTTCTTCCCAAACCCGTGGAGTCTGCAAGCAGGATTCACACCCTCCCCCAAGTTCTGGTCAGGAGGCTTCTCAAATGCTTCAAATTGTTACAAAGTGCATCTGGAGACTTTCTTCTCTCCGTGGCATTTTTTCCTGCACCTCTGGCCACCCTCTCAAACAAGTCCTGTGATGCCAGGCAGGAATGGCCTGCTTAGGGACTCAGCGAGCTCCCAGGGCCTTTCCCACTGCTTCTTCTACCCCTGTATTTCACTCGGCTCTCTAAATTGACTCAGGTCCAGGTAAGGTCGAAATCTTCTCCCAAAAACTAGATCTTTGGTTTCCTTAGTGGCGGCATGTGTTCAAAAGCAGAGGATCTCCCTTTCCCACTTCCGCAGCTTGGGCACTCACAGTATTTGGGGTGTCTCCCAGGTCCTGCAGGAGCAGTTCACTTCCTTCAGAGGGTCTGTGGGTCCTCACAGGATTCCTGACTTATTCCTGCAGTCGTTCTGGAGCTAAAATTCACCATGCGAGCCTCCACATGCTGCTCTGTCCATCAGAGTCAGAGTGGCAATCTAGTCCTGCCTCCTCAGTGATGAACTTGACTGGATAGGCATATTGACAGGTATAAAATGAAAAAAGAATATATGAAATTTACAAATTCAGTTTAAAATTCTAATATAATTATGTTGTATAAGCTTATAAGTGAGACTGTTTAAAAGAGTTTAGATAGTTCTACCTGAGTTACTTGAACAATAATAAAAGATCCCCTTAAACTGAATTATTATTTTATATAAGCTCAGTTTATAAGTATACTATTCTATCTGTAAATCTATATAATAGATTATATATAATAGACTTACAGATAGAATAGTATACTTATGAACTGAATTTTAAGACTTAAATAAACCTAGGTATTGAGTTTTAAATTAATAAATTAAATATTAACTTAAAACCTAAGCTGCTGTAAGTAGTCTTTTTGTGCTCACAGAATCTGCCCTCAGACATGAAAAAAAAAATTACATGACACTATTGTTATCTACATTTAACAGATGAAGAAACTAACACTCAAAAAGGTTAAGAAGCCAGAGTCAGCTCCATGAATGTCTGGCTCTAAAACCTGTGTCCCCACTTAACATATGGCTTCCTTGACTGACCAACTCCCTAAAGAGACAGGTGACTTGGGAACAATTAAATAAAATGTTTTGAAGTAACTTTACCAAGGTCTGATTATATGTATTATAGATTGATTTTATAGCTAAGCAGTCAATTTCAGCTTAAGAAAAGAGCATTTTTTGGCTCATGTAGCTGAAAAGTTTGACTTCAGACATGGTAGCGTCAGAAATGGTAGCTACAGACTGTGTTGGCTCCATTCAGAGACAGGCTTTCTTTCCCTTTGTGCTACAAGACAGCTGGAGCTATCCCTCTGGGCTAAAGTACAGCTAAAACATGGACTGCCTCTCTTCTAATTGTTCTCACAAAAGAATCATTTCATCTCACTGATATGAATAGGTCATGGGTCCATTCTGGAACTGATCACTGTGACCAGGGGAAGGTGATGCTTTAATGGTCATGCCTGGGGTCAAAAATTGACCCTTGGAGTTTGGGCTGGAGTTAACTATTCCATAAACATATGGACTGAGAGTAGGGAAGGAGCGACCTTCCTTGAAAAGGGTGATTGGATGGCAGGCAGCCAAAATAGATGCCCACTATAGGGGGCAACTTTACCTCTCTTACTTTAAAGTTCTTTGTAGTACCTCACTATATCATTCATATTTACTGCTGACATTTCTCTTTCTTTTGGCCAAGAATCATGATACTACACTATAACTTAATTGAGCGTCGTTTATTTCTCCTGTGACTGCATGTCGAAGGCAAGGGATATCTGTATTGTTTTTCTTCAGTGACCTACGTAAATGCTTGTCTAAATGAAAAAAACCTAGATTACAGGAGACTGGGTTTGTTACGTAAGAGAAGAAATGTTGGAAAAGTGTTTTTAGGGAATTGTAGGTGGCAGCTCTGTAGTGTAAGGAGGAAAAGTCAAATTCACTAAACGCTTATTGATAACTTTCTTTGTGTTAAGCTGATCTGTCTTGGGGACAGTGTTCCAGTGGCCTTCAAAGAGCAACCAGTCTGAGCCAGGTGTGGTGACTTGCACCTGTAGTCCCAGCTACTTGGGAGGCTGAGGTGCGAGGATTTCTTGAGCCTGGGAGGCTGAGGCTGCAGTGAGCCATGATTGTGCCATGCATTCCAGCCTGGGTGGCAGAGCAAGACCCTGTCTTAAAAACAAACAAAAAACAAAGAGTAACTAGTCTAAAGGAAGAGACTGGATGAAGGGTATTGGTTACTGTGATTTGGTTTTGGCCTAGATCTAGGTTATTATGGATTGCATAGAGCTTTGGTAATAGACTGAGTCCTGGAGAAGGTTTGGGTTGCCATGTATGATGTTGGTTGGGTTTAAGGTTCTTATTTTTCATTTATTGAGCATCCCTGTCAAATTCTTGACACCCGGAGCCTGGGGCATGGGAATGAGCAGGTAAGAAGACTCCCAGGATAGGCCCCGGTCTTGATTCAGGGTTACACCCATTACTCTGTTAACAATGTCAGGAACCTAGCTAAAAATAGAGATTGAGATACCCACCAAAGCACAGACATAGGGGCAGACTGGGATAAAGCAGAGACCCACGCTGCCAGGCACCCAGTGAAACAGTGCATTTTCCCAAAGACAGCATGACTGCTGAGATGGAAGCATTACTGCCCAGTTCCAGAGGGAGGCTGTGAAAGGTGTCTGGGCTTCAGACTCAGTTTAGTAGAATTGCGCATACTTTTTACTTTGGCTGTGCAGAGGAAAGACATCTATAAAACACTGCACTCATTTGGAAAACCTGACTGTGGTCATTTTGAAGCCAAGGCTTGCTTAGAAAGTGTGGAAATTGATAAAGTAAAGGAAATTGATAAAGTAAAGATCCGTGCAAGGGTTTCCTCTGCCTAATCCTCCCACTTTCCCCATTCAAACCTAAACTCGAGCCTGCTGCTCTCCAGCCTAGCGTTGCTCTTGCCATGGCTCTCAGCGATGCTGACATGCAGAAGCAGGTAAAGCATATGATGGCTTTCATTGAACAAGAAGCCAATTAGAAAGCAGAAGAAATAGATGCAAAGGCAGAAGAAGAGTTCAACATAGAGAAAGGTCGGCTTGTGCAAACCCAAAGACTAAAAATTATGGAATACTATGAGACGAAAGAGAAACAGATTGAGCAGCAGAAGAAAATTCAGATGTCCAATCTGATGAATCAAGCAAGGCTCAAAATCCTCAGAGCGAGAGATGACCTTATCACAGACTTACTAAATGAAGCAAAACAGAGACTCAGCAAGGTAGTGAAAGATACAACCAGGTACCAAGTGCTGCTAGATGGACTGGTTCTCCAGGGTTTAGTACCAGTTGCTGGAGCACCAAATGATTGTTCGTTGCAGGAAACAAGACTTCCCTCTGGTAAAGGCTGCGGTGCAAAAGGCAATCCCTATGTACAAAATTGCCACCAAAAACAATGTTGATGTCCAAATTGACCAGGAGTCCTACCTGCCGGAGGACATAGCTGGTGGAGTTGAGATCTATAATGGGGATCATAAAATAAAGGTTTCCAACACCCCAAAAAGCCGGCTGGATCTCATAGCCCAGCAGATGATGCCAGAAGTCCGGGGAGCCTTGTTTGGTGCAAATGCCAGTAGGAAGTTTTAGGACTAAGCCTCAGGAGGTGGAGCTCGTTCTCGGCTCTCCTGCTGTGATGTGGAAGATTCTGATATTTGAAGAAATACGAATGTTTCTGTAGCTTCCTCTTTACTGCCCCAATATTGCTCTGTATTTATCAGTGATGCCCCCTGTCACTAACACCTTGCCTAATTGTTCACAGTGGCGGAAGGCTTCATGTAATACGATCAGGACCCACCTCTAGTTCATCTGAAAGTAACACAGCATCCGTTTGGCTCTGCAGCACTAGGGGAGGGGGCAGATGGTGGCTGCATGGGCTTCCTGGGTCTCCGCTCTCCGTCTGGCCTAGAGGTGATGTGTTTGGTATTCTCAGCCCTGCAGTTCCCACTGTGGAGGCTTAAGGCACATGTGGCATACCACTCCTTCCAGCAGTTGTTGCTTCACTGTTACCTGTTTAGGCCTAGAAGTTTTCTCTCACTTGTACATGTGATTTAAAATCTAAGTCCTGAATATGCTTTATTTATTAAAAGAGTTATGTGGATTTTTTAATAATGTGGAAATTACGTTCATGTTATACTGTCAACAAAGATACAATTTTTTTAAAAAAAGAAATAAAAAGAAAAGAAGTAGAATTTAAAAAATCTTTTTAAGTGAAAGTATGGGAAAATAGGAGCAGAGCTGGAAGAGGAGCCATGCAGACCCCAGGAAAGAACAGCTCATGTTCCCTTTCCCTCCTACCTCCCTGGAGGCAGGAGCTAATAAGAGAAGATAGCCTCTGTGACACTCCTTTCTCAGTGTATGTGGGTCTGAGATAAAGGTGGAGGGGGACTTCTTCTGGGAGTGAAGAGGGAGTAGCCTACCCTCCTGGACAAACACAAACCCTGATGTTGTTATATCTGGGCTGAGGACAGCTGTCCATTTCTCACCACTTCTGTTAGGGTTTTCAAGAGAAACAGAACAAATAGATTATATATTTGTTCTGTTTCTCTTGAAAACAGAACAAATATATAATCTATTTGTTCTGTTTCTCTTGAGAACCCTAATAGAGGTTCATTATGGAAATTGGCTCACATGATTGCAGAGGCCAAGAAGTCCCACATTATGCTGTCTGCAAGCTAAAGAACTAGAAAAGTATGTGGTGTGATTCAGTCCAAATTTAAAGGCCTGAGAATGAGGGTAGCTGATGGTATTACTAGCAGTCCAAGGCTGAAGGCCTGAGAACCGGAGGTAGGTGGGGGGTGGTGCAGAGAACTGCTGGTATAAGTCCTGGAGTGTGAAGGCCTGAGAATCAGGAGCTCTGATGTTCAAGGGCAAAACAAGATGGGTGTCATAGCTCAAGAAGGGAGAGAGAAAACTCTTTCTTCCTCTGTCTTTTTTTTTTTTTTTTTTTTTTTTTTGAGACAGAGTCTCACTCTGTTGCCCAGGCTGGAGTGCAGTGATGCAGCTTCGGCTCACTGCAACTTCTACCTCCCAGGCTCAAGCGATTCTCCTGCCTCAGCCTCCTGAGTAGCTGGGATTACTGGCGCCTGCCACCATGCCTAGCTAATTTTTTGTATTTTTAGTAGAGACAGGGCTTCATGTTGGCCAAGCTGGTCTCAAACTCCTGACCTCATGATCTGCCCACCTTGGTTTCCCAAAGTTCTAGGATTACAGGCGTGAGCCACTGTGCCCGGTTGCCTTTTGGTTTTACTCAGGTGGACCCTTAATGGATTACATGATAACTGCTCACACTAGTGTCAGTGGATCTTTTTTACTCAGTCTGCTGATTCAAATGCTAATCTTCTCTGGGAACACCAGCATAGACTCACCCAGAAATAGTGTTTGACCAGCTGTCTGGGCATCCCTTAACCCAATCAAGTTGACATATAAAATTAACCATTACAAGTCTGCCCCTTAGGAACTTGGCATCCATATGTATCTCCTTAAACCATAGTTAGTCTCCAAATAATAACAATAACAAGGTCATAATTCCACTTAACATGATACAACCATCCTGCATGCAACAAAAAATGCAGTAATCCCTTTTCCAGAAGAGGAAGTAGTCTGTGAGTGATGTGTAGTCTTCTGATATCCCATACTTAAAATACTAAGACGTATTTTAAGTATTAACAATACTAGTACTTAGAATACTAGTATAAACTCAATACATCTTATGTTACATGATAAGGGATAACAAAGGAAAGAAAACAAAGATGTTTGTTTAATATATGTATACATACACACATTTTTTAAAAAAATAGGAATGAAATACTCTTGACAATTAGTATTCTTTTCTGTAACTGATGACATGGTTGTAGCTCAGACTTATAACTACCATCTTCAACTACACATTCTGTATTCCCTTTGCCTTCAGCAAGAACCTCAGCTGGTCTTGGTTCTTAACCTAGGAAGCCAGGGTTGGTTTGGGGGCGGAGGGGAGGTAAGCCAAACCTTCATTCCTAAAGGGTCTGGGCCATTCATAGTCCTGCCTGGTATGGGTTGTTGTAGTTTTCCATTGACTTTAACCATAGGACACGGTAATACTGAGACATTCTAAGGGATCTCCTGTGTTCCAGACATATTCTTTCTTACCTCTTTTATGTCACATTTCCCCATGGTAGTCATGGTAGTCCCCAGCCAACACCATAACTCCCCTATTGGCCTGTTGACTCAGAGGCATGAGGGGAGCCCAAAGTGGTTGGATGGCAGTCTTAACTTCTAGTTCAATGGAATTTAGTTCAATTGTGTCTCCTGGTGGAAGCAGTCCTCCCTCTGGATCCAGCAGAGCATACCTTTGTAGAAACAGGAAGCAAAATTTTTGTTAGTGGATCACTAGGGAATTAGTGTGTGGTGCCCTTCCCATTTCTACCCCTTGATTCCTGGACCATAAATCCTGACTATGGGAGAAACAGTACTGTATGTTGGACATTCATTCAGAGCCATACAGCCTTCTGGAGAACCTTGCCTCTGCCTTGCAAAGTATTGCCACTTAGCTGGCTCTGTAGGTGAGTCTTCAAAAGACCATTCCACCATTCTATCAAGCCAGCTACTTCAGGATTGCGGGGAACATGACAACACCAATGAATTCCATGAGCATGGGCCCACTGTTGCACTTCTTTGGCTGTGAGTTGAGTTTCCTGGACAGAAGCATGTTGCATAGAATGCCACAATGGTGAATAAGGCAAGATGAAAGTCCCTGGATGGTAGCTGACAGAAGCATTGCATGCAGGGAAGGTGAATCTGTATCCAGAGTAAATGTCTATTCCAGTAAGGACAAAATGTTGCTCCTTTCATAATGGAAATGGTCCATTATAATCAACCTACCACCAGGTAGCTGGCTGATCATCCTGGGGAATGGTCCTATATCGGGGGCTCAGTGTTGGTCTCTGCTCTTGGCAGATTGAACACTCAGAAGTGGCTATAGCCAGGTTGACCTTGGTGAGTGGAGGTCCAGGCTGCTAAGCTACACATAACCTCCATCCCTGCCACCATAGCCACTTTGTTCATGAGCCCATTGGGTGTTGACATGGGTGGCTGGGGAAAGAGGCTGACTGATAACCACATAATGGATCACCCTATTCGCTCAGTTATTAAAATCCTCCTCTGCAGAGGTTATCCTTTGGTGAGCATTCATATGGAACACAAATATCTTCATGTCTTTTGCCTATTCAGAGCAGTCTGTCCACATACGCCATCCCCATATTCCTTTGTCACCAATATTCCAACCATGTTCCTTCCCAGTCCCTGGCCATCCAGCCAAACCATTGGCTATAGCCCATGAATCAGTATATTATCGCACATCTGGCCATTTCTTCTTCCAAGCAAAGTGTAGAATCAAGCACACTGCCTGTCGTTCTAACACTGGGAAGATTCCCGTTCAGCACTGTCCTTCAAGGATGTCCCAGAGAGGGGCTGTAGTGCTGTACCTGTCTACTTTCAGGTGGTGCCTGCGTATTGTACAGAACCATCTTTAAACCAGGCCCAAGCCTTCTCTTTCTCTGTCAACTGATCATAGGGAACTCCCCATGAGCCCATAGGTACATGTTGAGAGAGAGAAAGTAAGTGTAGCAAGAGCGACCATGGGCATTTAGGCCACTTATTCATGTAACTCACTAGTGCCTTTAGGGACTGCTCTGGCCTTATTACATACATAACACTTCTGTTTGACAATGGGGAGCTGCTATGCACACACAACTTTATGGCTTGGTGAGTTGGATAACACCTCGTTCATGATGGGCAGCTCAGGTAACATGGTAACTTGGTGGCCTATGGTAGGTGTTTAGTTTCTACTAAGGCACAGTAGCAGGCTAAGAGCTGTCTCTCAAAAGAAGAGTACAGTCATGCACTGTGTAATGTTTCAGTCAGATGGGCCACGTATACTGCTGTGGTTCCATAAAATCATAATACTGTATTTTGTACTGTACTTTTCTAGGTTTAGATACATGAATACTTACTGCTGTGTTGCAGTTGCCTACAGTATTTAGTGCAGTAACATACTGTACAGGTTTATAGCCTAGGTGCAATAGCCTAGTTGTACAGTAGGCTATGATATCTAGGTTTGTGTAAGTAAACTGTATGATGTTTGCACAATGGCAAAATCACCTAACAACACATGTCTCAGAACATATCCCTGTCATTAAGTGACTCATGGCTGTAGTTATCTGCCAATAATGTCAAGGTCTTGCTCCAAAATCCCAAAGGCCTGCACTGTGATTCACCTATGCACACCTGCCAAATAGGCTCCCAACAGCATCCCTATCTGCCATAGACTCATCAAGCACCATAGGATCTGCTGGATCATATGGGCCAAGTGGCACAGCAGCTTGCACAGCAGGCTCAACCTATTGTAGAGTCTTCTTTTGTTCTGGGCCTCATTTAAAACTAGCAACTTTTTGGGTCACTTTGTAAATGGACCACAGTAACACAATCAAATAGGAAATATGTTGCCTCCAAAATCCAAAGAGGCTCACCAGGTATTGTGCCTCTTTCTTGGTTGTAGGAGGGGCCAAATGCTACAACTTATTTTTTACCTTAGAAGGGATATGTCCCACACCACTAGCCCTCTAGAAATTCCACTGCGTAGAAGGCTTCTGAATTTTAGTAGCATTTATTTCCCACCCTCTGACATGCAAATGTCTTACCACTAAGTCTCAAGTATACTTCTTGCTCACTAGGTCCAATTAGCATAATGTCATCTATGTAATGGAAGAGTGAGATATCTTGTAGAATGAAAAGATGATCAAGATCCCTGAAAACTAAATTATGGCAGGACTGCGAGTGGATGTACCCCTGAGGTAGGGTGGTGAAGGTATATTTCTGATCTTCCAGCTGGAAGAAAACAGTTTTTGGTAGGCTTTATAGATGGGGTGGCAAAGGCATTTCCCAGATCAATAGACGCATACCAGGTACCAGAGGATGTGTTCATTTGTTCAAGCAATGAAGCCACATCTAGTATAGCAGGTGCAGTTGGAGTCACCAGTTAAGCTTATGATAATCCACTCTAATTCTGTAAGATCATTTGTCTTCTGCACAGGCCAATTAGGAGAGTTCAATGAGATGTAGTGAGAATCACCACCGCTACATCTGGTGTCACTAAACTCTGCAATGAAAGGAATGCAGTATTGCTTTTGTTTTACTGTTTTCCTAGGTGGAGGCAGTTCTAGTGGCTTCTAGTGGCTTTTTCCATGATAATATATCATTGTCAGGGAACCAAAGTGGAGGTTCTACCAACTGCTAAGTATATCTGTTCCTTATGCATCCTGAAACTGGGGTAATAACCACAGGATGGGTTTGGGGACCCCCCTGAGCCCACTGAGGATGGACCTGAACTAAAATTCCATTAATCACCTGGCCCCCATAATTCCCTACTCTGATTGGAGCACCACAGTGACATTTTGGGTCTCCTGGAATCAAGGTCAGTTCAGAGCCAGTGTCCAGTAGTCTCTGAAAGGTCTGGTGATTTTATTTTCCCCAGTGCACTTACTGTGATTAAAGACTATAGGTCCCTTTGAGGAAGGCTGAGGGAAAGACGAACAGCATAAATTTTTGGTAGTGCACCAAGATCCTTCCTCCAGGGGACCTGGATTTCCCTTAATTCAAGGGGTTCTGGGTCTGTAAACTGGCTCAAGTCTGGGAATTCATTGAAGGGTTGTGACTCTTTTTAAAAATGATTTGAGCTAGACTTATTGTTCACTTGATCTGGAACCTTTCTGCTTATACAGATCACTTCTAGGAACACCATGATTAACTAGTTAATGCCATAAGTCTGCAGGAGTCAGGCTATTCCTATTGCTGCTTTGACTCTGCTGTCCATTATAGTAACTATGCCCACCATACCTTTGGCAGTTTAGTGCTGCTACTTGGCCCCTGCCACCACATAATCTAATTACTGTGACTGCCTTTGTTTTCTAGTTCAGTGGCTGTGATTCCCACTGTAAGATCTGGCCTACAGAAGAGAGTGATCAAGGATGTTGGAGATCCCTTCAAAAATTTCATTTATTTATTTATTTATTTATTTAGAGACGCAATCTTGCTCTGTCGCCCAAGCTGGAGTGCAGTGGCATGATCTAGGCTCACTGCAACCTCTGCCTCCTGGATTCAACCAATTATCCTGCCTCAGCCTCCTGAGTAGCTTGGATTACAGGCATCCACCACCACACCCGGCTAATTTTTTGTGTATGTACTTTTAGTAGAGACGGGATTTCACCATGTTGGCCAGGCTGGTCTCACACTCCTGACCTCAACTGATCTGCCCGCCTTGGTCTCCCAAAGTGCTGGGATTATACTCTCATAAATTTATTTCTAAAAGTATTGTGCAAGATGTCTTCTGGACTCTCTTCATGTGGGTTAGTAGGTCTTAAATGACAAATCCATTGTAATGTTCCAATTTCCCCAAGCCTTTGAATCCCTTCCTCTACATTAAACCAGAGAGATCGGGCATTTCCAACTTGCATCATCATGGGCCACCTTTTTCAGCCAAAAACCAAACAACTAGAGCCCTTTCTAACTTCCCCAAGCGGCAACATTAAATGCAGAATCTCTGCTTAGTGGGCCCACATCAATAAATTAAGCCTGTAAAGGAGCAGGATTGAAAAATAATAAATTAGGCCATCCAACTCTATGTTCCCTCTGCCATTATTATATACTCCTAATATCCATTCTCACACATGTTCCCTAAATTTATGCTTGTATAAGAAGAAAACTCAAGTAATTCTTTTGGAATACAACGTACCTTCTCATGAGCCATACCTCACTTTAGGGGCCTGCTGGGACTTGAGTCTAGTTAGGGGTGTAGAAGAAAGAGGAGTGGTGAGGATGAGTCCTGAGAAGAATCAACATGATCTTGCTTAGCAACTGCTTTAGTGGAGGCCACTACCATCCCTCAGGCAATTTAGGATTAATCCCATCGGGCAGAGGTAGAAAAGCCAGTACCACTGCAGTCAGGGAGGCCATTTTTGTTGGGAGTGAGGAGGCCACTTTTGCTGGGGTTGGGGAAGCCACTTCTGCTGAGAGTAGGCAGGCAGCTTTTTCTGGGGGTGGAAAGAACTCTTCCACTGGCAAAGGAGACTTATCAGAATTTAGGACTCAATGTCCTCAGCTTCATTAGGATCTTCCCCTAAGTCCTCATCCTAACATATTGGATGGGACATTATTTCCCAATCAATACCCTCACTTCAACAGTAGGCACCTTGTAAGGCTGGGTGTTCCATTTGCATTGTAATTCAGCCAATTACAAGATGAGATCTTCTGTTTCATTTGTAGCAATTTCAGTCCTGAGGTTATAGGAGATAAGGCTCTCCCTCAGGGCACATGTAGAAGCTCTTAGACCATTTATGTGACGCTCAAGCTGGTAATTTGAATCTCTGAGCTCATCCTCCTCTTTCACCATTTTGTTCAATGACATTAGGAGCAACCAACCAATGGCATTATATTCCTTGGTTTTCCAAAAATGTTTGAAAGTATCATATACAGATTTACTTAGGTTCTTACTTCTTATGTTTGGTAAACTAGGACCATCTAATGCATATCTTTATAAATAGCTCATGCAATAGACTACTAGATATAGAGTCCTTAGCATCTTGAAATCTAAGGAGATTGAAGAGCCAATTCCATAAGCCCCAAAACCAGTTCAGAAAACTCATCCTTAAAATTCTGTTCCTCTAGAACCACTCTGAGTATAAAAATCTGCATTCATCAGCGTTCTTGAAAAAACCAGAACCAATAGGATATTTACATAGATATTAAGGGCAGATGTATTATAAGAATTGATTCAAGTGATTGTAGAGGCCAAGAAGTCCCATGATATACTGCCTGCACAAGAAGTCACATGATATACTACCAGGAAATATGGTAGTGAAATTCAGTGTGAGTTTGAAAGCCTGAGAACCAGGGGAGCCAATGATGTAACTCCCAGTCCAAGGCTGGGGGCCTGAGACCCAGGTGGCTGCTGCTCTGACTCCTGAAGTCTGAAGGCCTAAGAATCAGGAGCTCCAATGTCCAAGGGAAGGAAATGGATGTCCCAGCTCAAGAGAGAGAGAGAATTCTCCCTTCCTCTACCTTTTTATTCCATTCAGATGGGCCTTCAATGAGTTGGATAATACCTGCTAACGCTAGTGTGGGTGAATCATTTTTACTCAGTATGCTGACCCAAATGCTAATCTCTGGGAATACTCTCAAGGCATACCCAGAAATAACGTTTTACTAGCTATCTGAGTCTTCCTTAACCCAGTCAAGTCGACACATAAAATTAACCATTATACCATTCAAAGTCTGCCAGACACATCCTCTGATGAGGTGCCCAGCTTGGGGGTGGAAGACACCCAGTATAGGAAGTAGGTATTTTGAGAGCACATTCAAGGCAGACTTAGGAAACAAAATCCCAAAGGCAGCCAGAAGAATACTAATGTGAATCCTCCAAAAAGGTTATCTTCAAACTGGGTATTCATAACTGGGGATGTCCAAAAACATTTCCAAGGAATATGTGAACATATTTAGCTTTAAGGGAATCAATTTCCAAATCCCGATCTTTACCTTCTGCATGTACTGTTTTCAAAAACGAATCTTCCTGAGAGGAGTAACATCAGTAATACAGCATAATAGGACGTCTCAGACCTTGTTCTTCCGTAGACACTGACTTAATATATGGTCCAAAAAGCTTTTATGAGAATTCTAGAAACTAGTACCTGAGGCAAGCTCAAAGTCAAGAACAGCTATATTAAAATGGGTAAGAAAACCCATTTTCATTTAACTTACAATAGCCCTTTCCCAAAGCCAGTACAGCTTGGTGCTTTCAGGAGTAAATGCTCAACTTGATGCTTCTACCTTACAAGGGAAACAGAAGAGTAGAATGTGCATCCAACATTCAGGCTTTTCAGAGGGCTCCCTGAGGGACTGGTTTCTGTCTTGCCTGACACTGAGTGCTGATAAAGTAAAAATACTCTGAATCCCTGGGAACTGCCGAGAATAAGAGGTATCAACAGCTTGTTGTAGACCCTGAGAACTTGCAGTACTGTAGACAGACACCAGAGGGAGGAAGAGACTACAAGCTTCTGAAAAGACATCAGCAAACCTCTTGAATTGGGAAATTACAGGCACAAGCCCAAGAATACATATCTCCAGAAAAGGTTTGAGAGACCACTCCCCCAGACTGTTGGTTGAGCTGAATGTTAAAGGTTTTCCCCTTTATGAAGACAATCCATAAAAACTAGAAGATATGGTCATTTTTTCAAATCCACCAACTCCTGCAAAAGATAACAAGACATATGATGATAGTGGGAAACATGATCCAATCAGAGGACCAAATATGTCTCAGAAATGGAACTCTAAAGAAACAGAGATCTATGAATTACCTGACAATGAATTCAAAATAATCATCTTAAAGAGGCTCAGCGGGCTACAAGAGAATCAGATAGATAAATGAAACCAGGAAGTGATATGTATAAACCAGAATACCAACGAAGACGCAGAGACTGGGTGCAGTGGCTCATGCCTGAAATTCCAGCACTTTGGGAGGCCGAGGCAGGAGGACTACTTGAGCCCAGGTGTTTGAGACCAGCCTGGGCAACACAGTGAGACCCTGTCTCAAAAAAAAAAAGACAAAATCTATTAAAAAAAGACCAAATGGAAATTCTGGAGTTGAAAAAAACAATAACTGAATTGAACAATTCACTAGAAGGGATCATAACAGATTTAAGTGAGCAGAAGAAACAATCAGGAAATTTGAGACAGATGATTTGAAATTACTGAGTCAGGGGAAACAAAAGAAAAAAGATGAAGAAAAATTAAGAAAGCCTAAGGGACTTATGGGATACAATGTATGATCCAAAGAAGCCAACCCTGAGACACATAATAACCAAACTGTCAAAAGTCAAAGAGAGACTCTGAAGGCAGCAAGAGAAGAGTGACTCATCAAGTACAAGGGAGCTCTTATAAAATTATCAGCAGATTTCTCAGCAGAAAACTTACAGGACAGAAGGGAGAGGGATGATATATTCAGAGCACTAAAAGAAAACCTGCCAAGCAAGAATAATATTCAGGAGAACTGTCCTTCAGAAATGGAGAGAAATTTGGTTTCCAGTCCAGCATGTAAGGACCTTAGAAGATAATACTCCCATCTAAACAAGTTAAAAAGCTGAGCAACAACAACAAAACCAAGCAATAGGTGAACATCTCTTCTTAGATTTGTTAGAGGAATGAGACCACTAGGCAGATTGCTGCCTCCAAAATTGGAGAGACAGGAAAATACAGAGAGTCACAAGTTACTGGAAATGCAACACATGAGCAGAAGCCTCTACAGGAGGTTTGAAAACAGGAATAGGAAAACCTAAACAGTAACTGACCCAATTTTTAGAGAATCAGTGTGGACAACTCAAGGAGTTAAAAACTCCACCAGGGGCCAAGCATGGTGGCTCACACCTGTCATCCCAACACTTTGGGAGGCTGAGGTGGGAGGATTGCTTCAACTCAACAGTTTAAGAACAGCCTAGGCAACATGGCAAGACTCCGTCTCTACAAAAACTTTAAAAATTAGCTGGATTTGGTAGTGCACTCCAGTAATCCCAGCTCCTCAGGAGGCTGAGGCAGGAGAATCGCTTGAGCCTAGAGGGATTGAGGCTGCAGTGAACCATGATCATGTCACTGCACTCCAGTCTAGGTGACAGAGCAAGACCCTGTCTCAAAGAAAAAAAAAACACATTTCAGGGATATTGATTATGGAGACCCCTCAACACTTTTGTGATTTTTATCTCTCAGAGCTCTACCAGATCCTCACAGTGAATCTCAGAGAAAAATCCCTTCATGCTTCTAGCAAAGGGAGGGGAAATAAACCATTTGTAGTATGCCAGAACATTCTGTTGTTTTTAAAAAGGTCTACCCTTAGGAGAAATAATTTTGCCAGAGCCTAACCTATCTTGGGGAAGGGAAATACCCAACTCCAACAGGCTGTAGCTTCCCATCTGGGGGAAAGGAAATACCAACTCCAGCTTCCTCTAGGCTTCCCTGTAGGAGAAGGGAGATACCCAACTTCAGTCTCCTCTAGTGGTTCTGCCCCCACCTAAGGGGAAAAAACACAAGCTGAGAAGCACTGGTGAAGTTCGCAGTCCAGACCCACAGGCTTACCAAAAGATTGAGACCTAATAGTAGAACTGCAGAACACTTCTCCTCCTGCAACACCGCACTGTTACGTTACTAAAGATCTATATCTTTTTTTTTTCTTTTTCCAAGACAGAGTCTCACTCTGTCGCCCAGGCTGGAGTGCAGTGGTGCGATTATAGCTCACTGTAGCCTCGAACTCCTGGGCTCAAGTGATTCTTCTGCCTGAGCCTCCCAAGTAGCTGGGACTACAGGCAGGCTCAGTTAAGGTTTTGTTTTTTGTTTGTTTGTTTGTTTGTTTAGAAATGGGGTCTCACTCTGTTGCCCAGGCTCTAAAGGCCTATTTACCACAGTTCCATTTATCCAGTACAAAATGGCTCATTTTTTTCCAACAAAAAAATTAGAAGACACACTAAAAGGCAAAAAAACACAGCTTGAACAACTAGTGCAAGCATCAGAGCCAGACACAGACATGGCAGGGATGTTGGCATTACCAGACTGGGAATTTAAAACAACTATGATTAATATGTTAAGAGCTCTAATGGAAAAAGTAGATAACATGCAAAAACAGATGGACAGTTTAAACAGAAAGATGAAAATTATAAGAAATAATAAAAAAGAAATGATAGAGATAAGAAAAAAACCACTAACAGAAATGAAGAAACCTTTTGATGGACTGATTAGTACACTGCACATGGCTGGAGAAAAAAGAACCTCTGAGCTTGAGGATATGTCAACAGAAACTTTGAAAGCTGAAAGTGAAGAGAAA
Source organism: Macaca thibetana thibetana (assembly GCF_024542745.1). Classification (NCBI taxonomy): domain Eukaryota; kingdom Metazoa; phylum Chordata; class Mammalia; order Primates; family Cercopithecidae; genus Macaca; species Macaca thibetana. The sequence continues at coordinate 41,990,356 of NC_065578.1, forward strand.
AAAAACGTGAAAAAAACGAGAAAGAATATCCAATCACAAAAAATGTAATATAGGCATGATGAGAATACCTGAAGAAGAAAGATAGAAAAGAACAACATAAACATTTGAAGCAATAATGCCTGAGAATTTCACCAAATTAGTGCCAGACACCAAACCACAGATCCAGGAAGCTCAGGAATCACCAAGCAAAATAATGCCAAAAATAAACAAACAAAAAAAAAGCTACACCTACACATATAATATTCAAGCTGCAGACAACTAAAGATGAAGAAAAAACTTTGAAGGAAGTCAGAGGATAAAAAGCCACTTACCTACAGAGGAGCAAAAATAAGAATTATATCCAACTTCTCCTCAGAAATCACATAAGCAAGAAGATAATGGAGTGGAATACTTAAAGTGTTGAAAGAGAAAAAGCCAAAGTTAAGGTTAAGGTTTTGTTTTTTTTGTTTGTTTGTTTGTTTGTTTGTTTAGAGATGGGGGTCTCAGTCTGTTGCCCAGGCTCTAAAGGCCTATTTACCACAGTTCCATTTACCCAGTAAAAAATGGCTCATTCTAGGATTCTATACACAATTTGGAAGCAATCAGATTGAAATAAATAATACAAATAATAAAAATTATATCAGCAATCAATGAATTGAAAACAGGAAATCAATAGTGAAAATCAACATAACCAAAACCTGTTTCTTTGTAAAAATCGATAAAATCATAAGCTTCTAGCAAAGCTAGCTAAGAAAAAAAGAGAAAAGACATGAATTATGAATATTGAAAATGAAAGAGAGATCAATTCAAATCCCATGGATGTTAAAAGAATAATAAATGAATATTATGAACAACTCTATGCCCACAGATTTGATAACCCAGATGAAATGGACCAATTTCTTGAAAGACACAATCTGTTAAAACTCACACAAGAAGTAGACAATCTGAAACAGGCTTGCATCTGTTAAAGAAACGGAATCAATAAATAATAAACTCCTCAAACAAAAAGTACTAGGCTTGGATGGATCCACTGGTGAATTCTACCAAACATTTAAGAAAAAATTATACCAATTTTCTAAACATCTTCCAGAAGATAGAAGCAGCTCATTCTATGAGGCCAGCATTACCCTAATACCAAAACCAGATAAATACATTACAAGAAAACTACAGATCGATTTGTCAATTTAAAATAAATAAATAAATAATAAAATTTAAAAAGAAAAATACAGGCCATCTCTCACGAACATAGATGCAAAAATCCTCGACAAAATAGTAGCAAAGCACACCCAATGATGCATTAAAAAAATATTATATACCATGACCAAATGTGATTTATTCCAGGCATGCAAGTCTGGTTCAACATTAAAAACTCAATTGGCTGGGCATGGTGGCTCATGCCTGTAATCCCAGCACTTTGGGAGGCTGAGGCAGGCGGATCACCTGAGGTCAGGAGTTTGAGACCAGCCAGGCCAACATGGTCAAACCCCGTCTCTACTAAAATACAAAAATTAGCTGGGTGTGGTGGCACACACCTGTAATCCCAGCTACTCAGGAGGCTGAGGCAGGAGAATCACTTGAACCGGGAGGTGGAGGCTGCAGTGAGCCGAGATTGTACCACTGCACTCCAGCCTGGGCGGCAGAGTGAGAGTCTGTCTCAAAAAAAAAAAAAGAAAAAGTATTTCACAAAATCCAACATTTGTTCCTGATAAAAACTCTCAGGAAACTAGAAATAGAGAGGAACATCCTCAACTTGATTAAACAATGTTCACAAAAACCCTACAGCTAAATATTATACTTAATGGTGAAAAATGTGAAGCATTATTGTTGCTAAGATCAGGAACAAGGCAAGGATGTCCTCTTCACTATTCCTTTCCAACATTGTATTGGAAGTGCTAGTTTATGCAACAAGATAAGAAAATGAAATAAAAGGTATGCTGATCAGTAAGGATGAAGTTAAACTATTGTTGTTGGTTGATGACATGATTGTCTATATAGAAAATCCAAAAGTATCTACAAAATAACCCCTGGAACTAATAAGCAATTAATTATAGCAATGTTGCAGGATACAAGGTTAATATACAAAAGTAATTTGCTTTCCTATATGATAGCAATGAACAAGTGGAAATTAAAACATACTACCATTTGTATTAGCACCCCCCATATTGAAATACTTATGTATAATCTAATAATATATATGCAAAATCTCCTATTTTGTGGATATGATATAGTAACAGTGTGGTATCTTGTTTGAATATATAAAGAAGAGTAATGTAAGAGTTTTATTGTAAAATGACTATATCGGCCTGGCACGGTGGCTCACACCTGTAATCCCAGCACCTTGGGAGGCCGAGGCAGGTGGATCACTTGAGGTCAGGAGCTCAAGACCAGCCTGGACAATATGGTGAAACCCCATCTCTACTAAAACAAAAATACAAAAATTAGCCGGGCATGGTGGTGGGCACCTGTAATCCCAGCTACTCAGGATGCTGCTTGAACCCAGGAGGTGGAGGTTGCAGTGAGTCGAGATTATGCCACTGCACTCCAGCCTGGGTACAGAGCAAGACAGCATCTCAAAAAATAATAATAATAAAATAAAATGGCAATATCACATAGCAGAAATTAAATCTCCTGCAAATATTTGAATTTAAGAAGATAAATTTGTAACTTCAATCTAAAAATAAGCAAAGAGATAGTTTTTCAAATTCTTTTTTTTTTTTTGAGACAGGATCTTGCTTTGTCACCCAGGCTGGAGTACAATGCTGTGATCATAGCTTACTCATTGCAACCTCGACCTCCTGGGCTCAAGCAATCCTCCCACCTCAGCCTCCTGAGTAGCTGGGACTATGGGCGTGCACCACCACACTCAACTAACTCTTGTATTTTTTGTAGAGACAGGGTTTTTCCATGTTGTCCAGGCTGGTCTCAAACTCCTGAGCCCAAGCGATCCACCTGCCTTGGTCTCCCAAAGTGCTGAGATTACAGGTGTGAATCACCAGGCCTGGCCTCAAAATTCTTTTGGGAAGTATGTGAGCAAAAAAATTTGAAGATAACTACTCTAGAAAAAAGACAGAGATGTGGAATTCATTTTGAGACAGCGGAGGAAGATGGAAAAACTGATATCCTAGGTTGGAGTCAACACCACCCTCGTCTTGAACCATAATTCAAAATCAAGCTCTTTGTCCATGACAATTGTGAGGCACTGGGATCCAGTCCTTTATGAGGAGAATAGGACAAAAACAGTGAGTCTGAGAAGAAAGGAAATCCATTACCACTTAATAAACGTGCTTAAACCTTCTCACCTACTGCTTTATGCAAACATGTATGGAATAACTTTTGTAAGAGATTGCACATTTTAAGGGGAAATTTGTGATTCCCCTGCTCCCTGATAAAAACTGGGTAAAGGAAAGCCCAAGTAAATTGACAGGTCCTTACCAACTGTCATTTCAAAGCATTAGTCAAGGCCTTTGACAAGCAAAGTGGGGACTGGGCAAGCTGGTTGGAGTTTGGGCCCAAAGCCTGAGCTGGGAAAGAGGCCAAGGGACTTAGATGTCTAAAATTCAATTTTAGGTTATGTTGTTATGATTTAAATCCCTTCTCCCCCACTTTCTAAAAAGGTTTATACGAGCCTTAGATTAGTATATTCAACTGCCTACTCAATGTCTTTAGCTGAATGTCTACCAGGATTCAATTTAACACATCCAAAACTGAACTTTTGATTCCAATTTTCTCAGTGGTCCCTTTCTCAGTTAATGGTACCACCATTTATCCAGTCAATTTGGCTAACCTTTATTTCTCTCTGTTTCTCAAACCTCACAGCCACCCCATTAGCAAATCCTGTAGGCTGAATCTTCAAAATACATCCCCTCTGACTACATCTACTTGTTGCTACTACCTGAGGCAAGCCACCATCACCTCTTACCTGGACAACCGCAACTGCCTCTTGACTGTTCTTCCCACTTCCACCCTTGCTCCCCTACAGTTTACAGCAGCCAGATGATCCTTTAAAAATGTAAATCAGGCTGAGTACGGTGGCTCACGCCTGTAATCTCAGCACTTTGGGAGGCTGAGGCAGGTGGATCACCTGAGGTCAAGAGTTTGAGACCAGCCTGGCCAACATGGCAAAACCCCATCTCTACTAAAAACAGAAAAATTACCCGGGCGTGGTTGTGGGTGCCTGTAATCCTAGCTACTCAGGAGGCTGAGGCACAAGAATCACTTGAACCTGGGAGGCAGAGATTGTAGTGAGCCAAGATCATGCCACTGCACTCCAGCCTGGGCAACGGAGTGAGACTCTGTCTAAAAAAAAAAAAAAAAAAAAGTAAATCAGATCATGTCACCTTTCTGGCCAATATTCTCCAGTGGATCACCACTGAAATAAAACCCAAAGTTGGCCAGGCACGGTGGCTCATGCCTGTAATCCCAACACTTTGAGAGGTGGAGGTGGACGGATTACCTGAGGTTAGGAGTTTGAGACCAGCCTGGTCAACATGGCAAAACCCTGTCTCTACTCAAAATACAAAAATTAGCTGGGCGTGGTGGCAGGCACCTGTAGTCCCAGCTACTAGGGAGGCTGAGGCAGGAGAATTGCTTGAACCCAGGAGGCAGAGGTTGCAGTGAGCTGAGATTGCCCCACTGCACTCCAGCCTGGAAGAGTAAAACTCCATCTCAAAAACCAACCAACCAACCAACCAACCCCAAAGTCCTCATGTGATATAAGAGGCCCTACAAGATCTAGCATCCTGCCACCTCTCTGACCTCATCTGTGTCACCCTGGTCCAGCTACCCAGGCCTCCTTGTTGGTCTGCTAACATGGTCCTGCCTCAGTACTTTCGAACTTGCTCAGAAGGCTTTTCTCCCAGATACATGTATGATTTGTTTCCTTATCTCATTCAGGTCTGTGTTCACATATCACTCCTTGAGGGAAGGCTTCAAATGATCTCATCTAAAACTGACCCCCATCCACACTGCCGCTTTCATCCCCTTAGGGTGGTTTTTTCCCCCTAACACAAATCACCATCTAAGTTTATCACACATTGTTGGTTGCTTATTGGGTTTCCCCCAACAGAATGTAAGCTCCGTGAAGGCAAATCTTTGTTTTCTTATTGCTGCATCCCTGGCATCCAGGAGGTGCTCAGTAAATGAATGAAGTGAAACTAAAGAAGATATGAGTTCCATGACAGGAAACAGCTTGTGGTAGAAACCCTGCGCCTGTTGGTTTAGGGGATGTTGACCGTCAGAACCAGAGATAACCTTAAGAATAGAAGAGATCCTGCCAGGCGCTGTGGCTCCACCTGTAATCCCTGCACTTTGGCAGGCCAAGGTAGGTGGATTACCTGAGGTCAGGAGTTCGAGACCAACCTGGCCAACATAATGAAACCCCATCTCTACTAAAAATACAAAAAATTAGCTGGGCATGGTGGTGGGGACCTGTAATCCTAGCTACTTGGGAGGCTTGAGCCGGAAGGATCACTTGAACCCAGGAAGTGGAGGTTGCAGTGAGCCGAGATGGCACCACTGCACTCCAGCCTGGATGACAGGAGTGAAATTCCATCTCAAAAAAAAAAAAAAGAAAAAGAAAAAGAAAAAAAAAGGAATATAAAAGATCCCTGGGGGCCAGGCATGGTGGCTCACGCCCATAATCCCAACACTTTGGGAGGCCAAGGCAGGTGGATCACGAGGTCATGAGGTCAGGAGTTCAAGACCAGCCTGGCTAACATAGTGAAACCCTGTCTCTACTAAAAATACAAAAATTAGCTGGGTGTGGTGGTGGGGGCCTGTAATCCCAGCTACTCAGGAGGCTGAGGCAGAGAATTGCTTGAACCCAGGAGGTGGAGGTTGCAGTGAGCCGAGATCGTGCCACTGCATTCCAGCCTTGGTGACAGAGGGAGACTCTTTCTCAAAAAAAAAAAAAAAAAAAAAAAAAAGAAAGAAAACAAAAGATCCCTGGGAATTCACAGAAACCTTGGGGGTGATTACCAGACTTTCTGAAGCGTTTGGAAGGGGGAAGATGATGTAACTTCAGCTGACATCTGCATTACAATATATATTATCTTATTTCATTTTAGTATTACAACAGACAAAGAAACAGAAGATCAGAAAGGTGAAGGACTTGCCCAAGATTATTCAGGTCAATAGCAGAGCTAAATAGCTAAATCAGCTATTTCTGACTCCAGAAACCATATTTTTTCCAAGACCCAGCATAACTGAGGAGGAAACTTGGCAACAAGTGTGTGCTCAGTTAGGCAACGGTTCAAATAATTAAGCAAATGCTTCATAAAGTGACAGCTAATTTGGTATTTTGATATCAGATAATCCTAAGGAGAGACCAAAGGCAGACCAGGAGAAAGGAGCTTAAACAAAAAGTTTTAGGGTGAGGAGCTGTCCTGGGAACATAAGAGTACATCAGCTTCGCTGGAGATTAGGGTGTGGAAGGAATGTATTGGGAGATAAGGTCGGCAAAGGCCAGAATGTGGTTAAGGAATTTGGGCTTTATCATGAGAAAGTGGGGAGTATTAACCCATAGAATAATGTGGTCAGAACACATTTTTAGGAAGATCATTTAGGAAGCCAGGGTCAGGGATACCGGATGGATTTGTTGTAGTAGGACCAGTCAAGGGTTCCCTCCAAAGCAATGTAGTATCTCTGAAACCCTGAAAAGGTGAGGTTAAACCCTGCCTTGATCGAAATGTTCACAAAACAGCCACTAGTTGGCAGGAGTGTGCCAATGAATGAATGAGCCAAACTCCCAACTAGCACAGCTTCCCTTCTCTCACTCCTTGAGCTGTGGTGGGATATGATCAGCTGGTGGATAACAGGAGTAGGTGGGAGGGCAATCTCTTCGGAGGAAACTTCAAAGGCCCAGAGGAGAAGGAGAATGTGATCAGAGAACAGAGTGGATGGATGGCTGGAGGATAGGGTTGGAGTCGAGTGGGGCCAGCCGTGAGGGAGAGAGCTTGATCATGAATGACTTGAATTTTCAGGTTAAGAAACACAGACATTATCCTGAGAGAAATGAGGAACCCACGAAGGTTTTTAAGTAGGAGAGAGACATAACTAGATTTGAATTTTAGGAAGATCATCGATTGCAGTGTGGAGAATGAGGAGGAAGGAGGAAGCAGAGCCAGTGAGAAGGCAGTTGCAGTGATCCTGGGAGAGGTGATGAGTGGCCAGCACTAGGGGCAGCAATTGCAACGGACAGACGGGCCAGAATTGTAGGAGACTTATGAAATAAAAATCACAGAATGAAAAAGGGGCCACTAAAAATGTAGTTGACAGAAGAGAATGAATATCCTTTCCCTATTATTAAATGCATCCTGAATTGTCAGATCGTCTACCTAAAATTGCACTGGAAGAACTCAGATTTCAGAACTTCTTGGCTTCTAAATTCTACTTCATTCATTCAATAATCCTGACCAGAGTCTGTGGTGGAAAGTGGGGACCAAGGAACGGCTCAGTCCTGTACCTGCGGCAGCTGCCCCCACCCCGCCCGCGGGCCCAGTGTGGTGGAAAGATAGTCAATTCCGGTACAGCGTGGAGAGCGCTTTGATGGAGAAAATACAAGCCGATGTAGTGTCCCCGGGAAAACCTGATCCAGAAGGCTTCCAGGGAGAGGAGATTTTGCGTCTAAGATTTCAAATGAAACATCTCATAACACTGTCAGTGAAACAACTAAGCACTGCTGGGAAAAGATGGTGGCCTGCTGGGAAAAGATGGTGGCCCGGAGAACAGTCCCGTTATCTATTTACCCCTTTTCGTCAGAAACCGTAGGCGTCACCTTATGCAGGATAGGAACCCGGGTGAGCTACGTCCCCAGGGATGCCCAGCGATACACAAGTCACCGTCACCCCCTCCAGAGTAAACAGCATCGCCTGACAAGCAGGCGTCCGGGTCGTCCTCAAGGGCCAGCGCCTGGAACCGCCAGGGTGTGATTGGTGGAGTCTTGGAGCCCGCCCCTCGTCGGGCCCAAAAAGTCGTCTCTGATTGGTGGAGACGCCACCTGGCCCCGCCCCTCCCCAATCTTGTCCGGGCGCCGCCGGCGGCCGGGCTTTGGGGACCGTTGTGAAGTCTGGGGAGGATGCGCCATCGACCCCGGCAGTAGGCGGCCGAACCTTGGTCCCAAATCTTCTACCCCGGGGTGGATTGCGGCCCCTAGAGGAAAGGCTTCAGCGGACCGACCGGCAGCTGTGCCGCCACGGCACTCTGGGACACGCTGAGGGCGGGCCGGGCTCCCTGCGCCTGCGCTGACATTTTGCAGTTTGGGAAATGGCGGTGCTCGGGGACGTGGCGGGAGGGAGCTGCGAGTGGATTGTCGGGCCTTTTCAGACCGGGGTCTGGATCCCCGGGCCGGGGCGGTTCCGGGTTGCTGCCTGGCTCTGCCAACTTTCGGGGCCCTCGCGTACGGCCACCGGCGCGGGGCTCCCACCCATCCCCACCCCACCCCGTCTGTTTCCTTTCCGGTCCAGTGGGGACAGCCTCTGAGTGAGGAGCGTCGTAGGAGTAAGATACCCGAGTGGCAACCCTGACAGCCTAGGCCCCAGCCTCTCCTTCTCGCCCTGTCCCCAACCCTCTCCTGCATGGGGACCCGGATAACTCCTTTCCACAGAAGTCTTTTGGGAGCACGTGATAAGGCTTCTTTTCACCTGGCCTCAGCCCTTCATCAGTTAACCGCCCTGTCCTCAGGCTCAGGCAGGGCACATCCTTCTCAATCTGCTCTCCTTTGTGAGATGCAGATGGATGTTCTCATAGATTTTTATACCTAATGGTAATGCATATAGGTATTTCCATTTGCTAAGTACCAGTTTTCCTTTGTCAGCTGACCCTCTAGAGACAAATATCCTTGGTGTTTTATTTCCTAAAGTATCTTCTGAGTGCCTGCTGTGCATCAAGCACTGTACTGAATAGTGCTGAGGACCCACAGGAACCAAATCAGCATCTTCTCATGAAACTCAGACTAGTGGCAGAAAACTGGACTTGTGATGAAGGAACAGATGAAGTGCTCTGGAATTCAGGGGTGAAGGAGGAAGATGAGCTGTCTTTAGAGAGGAAACAGTAGCATATAGAGGAACCAGAGGGGGCAATTCCAAATGAAATGAACACCAGGCAGCTTGACAGCTCACTGGGCCCATACAAAGAACGTGGTTCATTTTGTGTGTAGGGGGGAGGGGTGCGGGAGGTGGGTGGAGTTAATGGAGTAGGGGTTGTATAGTACCATTGTTAAAAGCAGGGGTTTTAGCTTATTCACTGTACGACTTCAGGCACATAACCTCTTTGAGCCTGTCAAGTAAAGGTACAGTATTTACTTCACATTCAAAATAATGCATTTCAAGCCTGAGCATCACGGCACAAAACTGCTGTCTTTTTGAACACCAACTATCAAATATGTGATAGAAATGCCTTGAATGTCAAGATAAAGAATGTATATATTCTCTGGGTCACAGGGATCAAACAGATTTTTGAGCAATAGAGGACACTGATGAGAGGTGCGTGTAAGGGACTGGATCCTGAGTCAAAGTCTAAGCCGCTGAAGTGGTTGCAACCCCACTTACTTTTGTCTCACTCCCATCCAAACCTCCCTACCCTCAATCCACAAGCATTTCAAAACCATGTTTCTAAAAACCAGCCATTTATATCTGTTTAGGTAAGTAACAGGAGTGAGGTGGTGTATTTACAAGTTGGCTTGTCCAGATATACTATAACTTAGTGTCTGTATTTAATATTGACAACCAAAAAATATATATAAATATCTTGCATCTATACACAACAGGGCAGGAGTCTCCGTGTCTTCTTGAGCAGTGAGTTTGCAGGCTCCCACAGGCCCTCTTCTCATGGTGACAGTGTGGCCCTCAGTGCAAAGGAGACTAGAACCCGGCAGCCCAGACTGGCCCTTCCCCTCTCCTCCCTGCACTCCAGTGCTCCCAACTGATCTCAGGTAAGGAAAAATTAATTTGAGTGGTTGGGTAGGAAGAGATGGGAATGGGCAAATCCTAATGGAGCCTGACCCCTAGAGTGGGGAGATCCAGGCCAGCAGAAGGGGTGGCCATAGCCACCTCCTGGGATAGAAGCCTTGTAGTTCATAGTTCGATTAGTGTGTCCTTAGGACATAGGTCCGGCCCTACAGATTAGCTTGGTGAAGAAGGCAAGTGTCTGGACAGGGCATAGTCCCCACCCTCAGGCACTGAGCCATTCAGGGTGAAGCCTGGGATGTGGGTAGAGGAGACTCAGGCTGATATAAAAATAACAAAATCAGTAATAAAAAAATTATAAAACCTGTTGCTTGTCTGAATAGATTTGAGCAACAGTCTTGCTTTCGTTAAAATCCTGGAGCTGTTAAGTCCTGAATATTCTTCTGGACATCATTGCTGGCTGGAGAAAGGAGCCCCAGGCCCGGCTCGGCTGACATCTGTCAGTTTGGAAGTCTCATCCAGCTGCCTGTGCTCCTGAGAGATCCTTAGGGCTGCTGGGAGCAGGCCGGGCTGGTGGTCTGGGGCGCCTCACACTTGGGAATCAGCCCCCAGGGGATGGAACAGCTCCTCGGGTGTCTTGTCACTTTGGCTGGCTCCCCCCTGCCGGAAGCCGGAAGCAATCTCATCGAAGGTCCGGCCTTTAGTCTCGGGAACTTTGAAGTAGGTGAAGATGAAGAACAGAACCAGGAGCACAGTGAAGATGATGAAGACGTAGGGACCACATAGTTGCTGAAAGACATACAGACACGCTTGGTTGGAGTCATGACCCTACATCCTGACTGTAGGACTTTGGATAAGTCACTTTACCTTTGGGCCTTTGAGCTGAAAAAGGGAACATCCACCTCCCCAGGAAGGCTATCATAATTAAATGAGATCACACTTGCACCTAGCGTGTAATAGGCTCCAGGAGCACCACTCAAGGCTAAGGGGAGAACCCTGGAGTTGAGGTCAGCATTCTTGGTCATGTGACCTGGGCTTCCTACCCTCGATTTCCTCCTCAGCATGATTCCTAATGAGAATGCTGGGCCAGCACTTTGCACAGCACTGTGGGGTCATGCGTGCAGGCGAGAAATGGTGAGTATAGAGACAGTGGGGTTCTCACCTCCACATACTGGAAGCACATGCCCACAATGAAATTTGAGGTCCAGTTGGAGAAGCCTGCAACAGCAATGGCAGCTGGACGTGGACCCTGGCTGAAGAGTTCAGCCACGATGAACCATGGAATGGGGCCAGGACCCACTTCAAAGAAGGCCACAAAGCCAAAGATGGCTACGATGCTCAGATAGGACATCCAGGGTAGTTGCTCCTGTTGAGGATGACGAAGAAGGGGAAAAGTTAGACTGGGTTGTGATGGATCCTCAGGGGAAACAGAAGCTACAGAGGCAGCCCAGAGCAGAGCCATGCTAGAAGGCAGGAAGCCTGGGGCTGGTCCTGGATTTGTTGTGTATCCAGCGTTGGGCCTACGTTTCCTCATCTGAACAAAATGACTTAAGTCCTGCGGGTTGGTTCCAAGTGTGAGCCCACCCCCTGGGAGTGGTAATGTGGTATGCATGTGGAGGGTGCTAAGAGGCCCCGTGGTCCCCTGGCTGTGCCTGCAGTGCAGTCTGCCTGTGGCAGGATGCAGAAGAACATTCCTGGGGGTGGGGTGGATTCAGGTTCTAAGGTTTGTGTGGTGCCCAGCTCCGGATGGTACAGAGTAAGCACTAAGCATATGGTTCTCATATAACCATTCTCCTTGAGGCGGCCCTGGTGGAAAAGTTACGGTCTTTCCACTTGCTGTCTGTCCGGCCTTTCGGCAACCACCAAACTTTCCAAGCCCAGGTTGAGCTGTAAAATGATAGTCCTGGTGCTTTCCTTGCCCAGAGGCTGAATAAACGACTGCCTGTGTGTGAGTGCCAGGCACAGGGTTGGCATAGCGGTCACAGTCACAGGCTTGGGGCTGAGGTTGATTCTTGGCTTCATCCTTTATCTGACAAGTTACTAACCTCACTGGGAATTAGGCTTCCTCCCCCATAAAATGGGAAGAACTGAACTACACCTCTAGTCGTGTGAACTGAATGAGGCAAGACGTGGTTCTGCACCTCTGTGGGGAGGAGAGCAGTACTTCCCAGGGTTGCTGTGAAGATGAATTGAGGCTACAGATGAAGATTGGAAAGGGTTAATATTAGGCAAAGTAATTCCTTAAGGAGGTGAGAGTTTGGGGTCTGGGACCAGAGGTGCTGTGCTGAGAATCCATCAAGCAGGGAGGAGCAAGTTCAAGAGAGGATGTGTATGGTTTGGAAGGTGACAACTTCAGGAGCTAGAAGGTCGAACCCACAGCCAGGGAGAGCGCAGTCACCACCTGGCCTGCCAGCCTGGGGCTGAGACAGGCATTTTGGGATCTGAAGCCCAGGCGAACTCCCCCACATCCCTCACCCTCCAGAACCTGGCAACTCACCAGCAGTGCCAGCGCGATGGTCATGAGTACGGCACAACCTGCCATGCCAGCCAGGCCTATGAGATGCAGGGTCCGCCGGCCTGCTCGCTCCACCACAAACAGCTGTGGGCAGAGACAGTGTCAGTGCCACCCCTGCCTGGTGCCCCTCTGAACCCACCCACCCAGAGGCCTCGCCTCAACAGCCGGGAAAGTCACAGGACACTGCAAAGACCAGCAGGGAAGATGGCACCGCCTCCTCCCTGGGGCTTGGCTGGGGGAGCCAGTAAGCGAAGACTCACCGACACAACAGTGAAGGCCGTGTTGACGATGCCGGAGCCAATGGTGGCGTACACAGGCTGCTGCACCCCTGCCTTCTCAAAGATGCTCGTGGAGTAATAGAAGACCTGCCAGACAACAGAAACTGTTGGAGCCTACCTGGACATTGTGGCCCTTCCCTGCCTCTGTAGCAGTGCATGTGGAACCCAGGATGAGTAAAGAATGAAGGGGACAAATACTCAGGCAGAAGGACACTGCACTGCAGTGTCCTTACAGGCTTGGGTTCTAAAGGGAAGGTTCTCCTTTGGCAGAGGCGTATCTGTTATTTCAAGTTTGGGGCTTGTTCACCGTGCACACTTGACCAGAGGGCTTGGCTGGGGCACAGGAAGGGTGGGTGGGGGCACTCACAGCATTGATGCCCGACAGCTGCTGGGACAGCTGCAGCACCACAGCAATGAGGATGGGCTGGCGGTAGGCGGGGGAGCGGAACAGCTCCAGGATGGTGACCTTCTTCTCCCGCATCATCTGCCGACTCTCTTCCTTCATCTCCTGCAGGTCATGGGTCACGTCAGCCGTCCCGCGCAGCTTCTTCAGCACTGGAGGGACCGGAGGGAAGGTGGGGGTGGCTCAGAGTGGGAAGAAGGCCAGGGCTCAGGGAGTGGGGAGGAGGGCAGGGCCCGGCCCGTACCACTCTTGGCCCGGTTCTCCTCATTGCGGTTGATGAGCAGGAAGCGGGGGCTCTCGGGGCAGAAGGGCAGCACGATGCACTGCAGCAGGGCCGGGACGAAGATGATGCTCAGCAGCAGGGGCCACAGGTCCTCGTTGCCCATGATGGAGTCCAGGCCGAACACCTGGGGGAAGCAGGGGCTGTGAGCCTCTGCCCTGACCCCCCTTCCCACCCTGTCCTGCCAGAGTGGCCTTTCCTACTTTGTGTCAGCTGCTGCTTCACAGAAGAGCCCCAGTTCTAGAGGCTCTGCCACTAGCATGAGGCTCAACCTCTCTGAACCCTCAGTTTCCTCATCGGTCACATGGGGAAAGTAGGACCTACCCCACAGTGTTGCTGGGAGGACAAATGCCAAGGCCACAGATGTGTCCAGGACAGAGAACGGGGGCTGCTACTCTGCCACAGGAGGGTTTTGGGGACAGGGAAGGGGAAGCCTCCTGGAGAGAGGGTACACTGCACATAATGGCCTAAGGCATGCTGGGGGAAGGCGGGCCCTGTGGTTGGCGGCCTAGAGTGAGAAGAAAGGGATTGAGAAGAGTCAAGTCATCTTGCTCTCAACTAGGAGGCCATGGTGCTGTGTTCTCTGGACCTGTGTACCATAGCTGTCCTCTGCAGGGCTGTGGGGGCTGGGTGGAAGAGAAACTGCCCTGCGGGGCACAGATCTAAGAGCCACTGAAGCTGTGGGCAGGGGCTGTGCCGGGCAGGTAGATCCTGCCCTAGCTTACCTGGGCAATGAGGATGCCAACGACGATGCCCAGCTGGTGCAGGGTGCCCAGGGCCCCACGAAGGGCTGTGGGTGACACCTCACCCACATACATGGGCACGAAGCCTGTGGTCAGGCCGCAGTACACACCGATGATGAAGCGGCCCAGGATCAGCATCTCAAAGGACTTGCCCAGTTTCGAGAAGCCCATGAGCACGGCAGACACGAAGGCCAGCAGGTTCATCATCAGCATTGAATTCCGCCTGGGGGTGGGGTCACAGGTCAGGCCGGTGCCCACATTCCTTGGGCTCCCAGGGGCTGGGTCATAGGTAACACCCTAGAACAGACAGGGAAGTCTCCCCCACCTCCCACCCCATCTGGGACTCCCTGGGCAGGAGGGCATGGGCCCTCCAAGGGCAGTGCCAGGACCTCTCCTACTTACCGGCCAAAGCGGTTAACGAAAAGGCCCACAGAGAAGGAGCCAATCATGCCCCCCACGGAGAATATGGCCACAGAGAGGGACCAGAGTGTGGTGAGCGTGGTGGGCAGGATGCGCTCCCCATAGCGGTGGATCCATGTCTGGTTGTAGAACTCCTCAATCACCTGCAGGGGGAGATGCAGCCTGGGTGGGCAAGCCCCGGGCCAGGACCCAGTCTTCCTTTTCCTTTCCCCTTGCACCCCTCCCTAAGAGAGGGCCGGGGCCTGGCTCTGCCACAGATTCACTCCATGTTCTTGAGCTAAGTCCCTCTATTTCTGTGGGCCTCAGTTTCCCCAGGCAAGAAACAAGGGGTTGGAGTCCATCTGAGAGCCCCGCCAACTCTCCCGCTTCCCCTAACGTGTGGTTTCCAGTGCCCTGTGGTTTCACAGGCTCAGTGTGACTTGCTGGGATGACAGCAAGTGACCAATGGTGGAAGTTCAGGCATAGAACAGAGAGGTACAAGGCCAGGTGTGGTGGCTCACACCTGGAATCCCAGCGCTTTGGGAGATCAAGGCAAGCAGATCACGGGAGGTCAGGAATTTGAGATCTGCTTGACCAACATGGTGAAACCCTGTCTCTACTAAAAGTAAAAAAAAATTAGCTGGACGTGGTGGCGCAAGCATGTAATCCCAGCTATGCGGGAGGCTGAGGCAGGAGAATCGCTTGAACCCAGGACATGGAGGTTACAGTGAGCCAAGATTGCGCCACTGCACTCCAGCCTGGGTGACAGAGTGACACACTATGTCTCAAAAAAAAAAAAAAAGAAGTACAGAAGGAAAAGGGCCTTCCTACTTGCCCCTTTTATCCTCACCATGTCTCAAAGCCCCAAGGGCCCATCTCCTGCCACCGGGCCCTCTCCCCAACCCCTTGCTGGGGAGGAAGCAGGGCTTGACAGACGGGTTCCGCCATCCAGGAAGTACAGACTCCCTGACCGCACTGAGGGCCTGGTGTGACAAACTCACACATGTCACCCTTCAGATGTGCTTGAAAGACTCACACTGTGGCTTTCTGTTCCCCAGGCCTAGCTCCCTTGTGTCTGGCCTGCGAGCACCCCCTTGAAGGACCCACGCATGGCCTCCTCCCCTCTCCCAAGGGCCCAGCTAGGAGGTACGGGGAAAGGCTCCACACAAGGAAGCAGTTCCAGGAACTGGAAACGCCTGTCCTAGGACAGACCTGCCCACCAGCCCTGCCCCCACCCTGGCCAGCTCCCAGGGATGTGGTAGGCAGGCAGCACCGGTTCTGCCTGAGTACACTCACTACACTCTCAGTGCCACGGGACTGGCCAGACCCATCCAGCCACACGTATAGCAGAGTGCAGGCCTAGTTACCCAGAAACGGCTTCTTGTGCACGTATACCATCACACACACATAACCATGCTCACAGAATCTGAATATTCCTGCTTCAGCCAGTCACAAACTCACAGGCCCCTCATCCCCTACCACTTACAGCTCAAACTCAATTCCATTTGAACCCAACCCATCCCAACACCCCTCCATGTGTGTGCATGCCGCAAGTTCATACACACACAGCGGTATGCAGCCTCCATCACTGCTGTTGGTCCTCCCTATCCCTTCCAACCCACCGAGGTCTAGCAAAAGAGGAAGGTGTGGGCGGGCACACTTGCCAAACGGGGGCCTGCAGTCCCAGAAATGCCCACTGAATATGCTGGGCCTGCCTCCTGGTGCCTTCCTTCCCATTGCTGTGGGTCCTCAGCCTCTAGTCATCTCTTTGCCTGCCCTGTCACAACCTGTCCCAAGTCTGGAGGCATCTGATGGAGGCCAGGCTCCAACGGGCGAGGACAGTTGGTAGGGGAGAGGCAAGCCCTAAGGATCTGCCTGTCCATTCCAAGGATGCCAGGCAGGGCAGTGAACAGAAACCTGAACTCTGAATCTGGACACAACTAAATTCAGGTACTAGCTCCACCCCTTATTTCCAGTGTGACCATGAGCAAGTTATTTCATCTCTGAGTTTCCATGGCCCCATTTCTAAAGTGCAGACATTAGCAGTAGCTGCTTCACAGTGCTGCAGGGAATCAGTGACACAGCGCTCTCCAGTGCTTGGTGTCATCATCCCTAAAATCACCCCACTGCACACTGGTGGCCTGAAGGCTGTGCAGACCACTAACAGAGTCTCCCCAAGCCTTCAACTCGTAACTCAAATTCGGGGCTCTTGCCTGGTATCAATCCAATCTCCCTACCTACCACACCTTTGCGCTATATACCATTTCCCACTCCTCTACACCTTTGAGATGCTACCACTCCTGCCTGGAAGGTACCCCTGGCCTTACTGCTGAAACCTTTCGAGATGCAGGTTTCCCTGACTCCAGGAGTTTGTCTTCCCTGAGGAAGACACTTGATTCACACCTGGTCTGTCCCAGAGCCAATGCCAGGGATACCTGGTGAGTAAATGGAGGAATTGATGAACTAAAGATGTTTGGCTCTCCTCTTAGAACCCCTTGATTCCGTTGGGGGCAGAGAGAAGGTAGATTTTGAGAAAAAAACAGAGCAACAAAACACAAAGTGTTCTTCTATGGACGAAACTAACCCCAGAGGAGGACTGGTTGGGAACGGTAATGCCCTGTTTATCAGGCTCCACCAAGAACAGGCTGTTCTGGATGAGGGTGGATATGGGAACTGTCCAGATAAATGGCGCTTCCCTTTTGAGGGTCCAACCTTTCCTGACCCATTATGGGGTGAAAATTTGAAAAGATTTCACTTTGCTCTCCTGAGCAACCAGACCTACAAGCAGGGCTGCAGGGCAATGGTGTCTGCCCTTGGGGCTCTCTGCAGGGGCAAAGAGAGGTGTTTGCGCCTGTGCAGACTGGCTCCTGATGGCTAAATTTCTGCAGTCCATAGTTCTAAGGTATTCCCCCACTCCTCCGTGGTTCAGAGGCTTGTCTTGTACAACTCTACACACCCCTTTTGAAATTTGCCAAGAAGTCAGCAAATGGAATTTGTTTGAATTGTATACAAAGAAAGAGTAAATAGGTGCTAAGTAAGGCCTGAAACTACCTAAATAAGCTTGAAGATCTGTCGAGATGTTGGGGCAACTAATAAGAGAGGTGTATAAGTGAGGTGTGACCAGAGCTCCACCCTGAGTTACGTCTCCTGTCTGTGGTCACACAGTCAGAGGGACCCAACCTCGTCCAGGGCTGGCTCCTGGACGCTGCCTAGCTGCTCTGTTACTCAGACCACTTTATGGGGTGGAGGAAGGGTGAGCAGCCAGCTCTCTGCATGTTAACCTTGGCCTAGACTCATCCTCTCCAGCCCACAGCAGCACTTCCTGGCCAAGCTGAGGCTGGGGAGTGGGTTTCTGCCTCTTGGTGCCTGAGATTTCCGGGAAGAAGCCACGCCTGGTTTTCCACTCCTACTGCTGGTTCCGGTGCTCTGTGCCCTCTCCTCCCTGGGGATTCATATGGGGTTCCATGCTGACTCTTGGCCCAGGAAAGGCGGGAATGCTGGAGAATGAGAAGAACCCTACATAGGGAAAAGCTCTGGACACATCCTCCCTAGAAGTGTCTGGGTGCACCTCAGGAAAGAAGACTCAACTTATGCCCTGACAGGATCCCACAGGCCCAATCCCGTGGGCTCCCAGCAGCCTCCGCAGCCCTGGGTCATGTGTGAGGTGAGACCTGGCACGTGCCTGTTCTGAACGCTCCCACCTCACATGCCCATCCCAAGCTTAGGAGTTAGACACTTGATGCTGCCACCACCCCACATCCACCAATCACCAGGTCCTCTCGATTCTGCCTCCGAGTCTGTCCTACTTCTCTACCCAGGCAGCCTGCCCTGGGTCTCATCTGGATTCTGCTCCTGACTCTTCCTATCCACCAAAGTCAGACCTCATTTCCCAAAGCGAACCACCCCTCAGAATGCAGTCGGTGTCCCGCACACCAAATGTGCCAGGCTCGGCCATTCACCCGCTTCTCTGCTCCCTTCCCAGCCCGGTCTCTTCACCCAGCCGTGGGGTCTGGGTGGCGGCAAGCGTGTTGAGGAGGGAGGAGCGGTTCTGGTCAGTTCCCAGGGGGACTGCCATGGCATCGGCCAGCCGAGAGCTGAGGGGCTACTAAAGATCTCTGTCCAGGTGCCTCACTGAGCCTAGAGGACACCCACCATGGAGACCACCCTAGAGAAGCAGGTTGACTGTGGGCAGCTGAGATCCTTTGGACCAGATGGCTTCTGGTACACGAAGCTATTCCTCACCCAGTGGCTTTCCTGGGGTGAGGGGGAGGCCTGCACAAGCCTAAGGACACCCTGGGAATCCCCATACCACCTCCTGCCAGTCTAGGCAACTGTGGGTGAGACCACATGTCCGCCTGTCTACCAAGGAACTTCTCACTTCCCGTTTGTAGAGCGGCATGAGGCGGCGGACACTGCCTGGCACATGGGTAAGCTGTTACTGTTGTCACTGTTGCTCTCTCAAGAAGAGAAGTCACCACCTTCAGAGGAGCCTTAGGGACAAGGTTTTCCATTTTGAAATTGCCAGAAATCATTACCTTAAGAATGTAAGAGGAAGGAGGAACCTGAAGGAACTAGGGGCCTGCTCGGGGAGTAAAGCTAGTCTCCAGGCCCTGCTCAGCTGCTCCTGGCAGAGGAACCCAGCAGGTCTGTAGCCCCAGAGGGCAGAGGTACCAGGGCCAGACTCCAGCTTCGGGGAAGGAAGAGCTTTATAGACTTCAGGGTAAGAGGCTGCCCACCTTACAGGTGGTGAGTTCCCTGTAAATAGGGAACATACGGCCGGGCGCGGTGGCTCACGCCTGTAATCCCAGCACTTTGGGAGGCCGAGGCGGGCGGATCACAAGGTCAGGAGATCGAGACCACGGTGAAACCCCGTCTCTACTAAAAATACAAAAAATTAGCCGGGCGCGGTTGTGGGCACCTGTAGTCCCAGCTACTCGGGAGGCTGAGGCAGGAGAATGGCGTGAACCCGGGAGGTGGAGCTTGCAGTGAGCCGAGATCGCGCCACTGCACTCCAGCCTGGGCTGGGCGACAGAGCGAGACTCCGTCTCAAAAAAAAAAAAAAAAAAAAAAAAAAAAATAGGGAACATGCAAGTCAAAGTGCTCCAGAGCCGAACTGGCAAACATTTTATGTAAAAGGCTAGCTAGAATCCATTAGGCAGGGTCTGTGAGCCACATTCTTTTTTTCTCAACCTTGTAAAAATGTAAAAACCATTGTTAGCTCACAGGGTAGACAAAAACAGGCTGCTGGCTGGATGTGGCCCTCCTGCCAACCCTTGATCTAGGATTCTGGACCACTGCCGGGAGGGGTATGTGTTTTGGAACCTCTGGCTGGTCTCACCATCCTTCCTGCTAGACATTCCTCTACCCCAGGAGGACTAGGTCGGCTAGGTCATCCCCAGCAGGGATCCCTGGGCCAGGTTGAAGCTCCATCTCAACCCTCCCTGTGCTCTACTGGATGCTATTGTGGGGAAAAAGGGGCTAACTGCCAGCCAAGCTTTCAGCGCCAGTTACAAGGAGGAAAGGGCCAGCTTCTCCGGCTTAGCCTCTCAGCCTGGCCTTCACCCCTGTTCCCTGCCTGCCCGTCTTCCAGCTGGGGCTGGCCCGGCACCGCCCCTCCTCCAAGCTCTCAGCCCAGGGCCTTCATCTCCACAGCAACTCTCAGCCACACCCCAGGGTCAGCTGGGAGATTGGAGCCAGATGTTCCAGGTGGGGCTGGACAGATAACCCTCCCCACTGGGTCCCCTGGGGCCTCATTTTGGTGCCTGGGGGAAGAGGCCCAGGTTGGGGCTACAGCTGAGCCCCAACCCGCCTGCAGAGGGCTGGACCACCCAGGCTGCTTGCCTGGAAGGGCGCGGACATGGCTAGCCTCCAAACCAAGGCCAGGCCTGCCGGCAGACAGAAGAATCACCCCACCGCGGCAGCCGTACCCGAAGCCCTTCTAAGCTCTTGCAATAAAGTGACTCCTCTACCCCAACTATGACTCACGAGGCACACGCGGTGACTCCCTCATACGACACCTCACATCTTTGCTCGGGCCTAATCACCTTTCAGGGCATGCACAGATACTCCTCTGGAAAGCCTTCCTCCTAAGAACCACCCCTCCCTCTCCACTGCAACTGGTTCTCAAACAGAGGCGGCTTTGGCACCCCATGGGACATCTGCCAATGCCCAGAGACATTTTTGGTTGTCACACTGGCTACTGGCATCCAGAGGGTGGAAGCCAAGGATGCTGATAAACATCCTCCAACGCACGGGACATGCCTCTGCAACACCAGCAGAAACATCACAGTGCCAGGTTGAAAAACCCGGCTCTAAGGGCGAAGCACCCTCTTCCTCTCCCTTCCCTGCTTCCACTGTGCTTGTTCACATTTCCATCATTGCCTTTAGACGGCTAACTGTAAGGTACCGTGTGCTCCCTCTGTAGTAAACCTCAGCATGGAGATGGTCTGATGCATCCGTGTCGCTGGTGCCCAGCACGGCGCCGGAGGTGGAGAGTTGACACTAAATGACCAGCAAGCCACGAATCTAACTGAAGGGCTTGAGGGGTGATGTGATATGACAGGATGTGATGGTGTAAGAGATTGTGCAACTGTGTGTGGGAAACTTGAGACGCTGGTACATGACTGAGCTTGACTCAGCTCCGAAGTGAGAGCACACACGGCCAGCTGGGTGGCAGTTGTAGGTGAGTGAAAGGGTGTTTAGGTAGCCATCTGGGACTGTGCCCATCTTCCACAATGGTCAAGGGCACAGACTAGGGCCAGACTCCCTGGAGTTACATCATAGCCTTGCCACTTATTAGCTGTGTGTCCTTGCTTTCATTGCTTAACATCTCTGTGACCTAGTTTCTTATAAAGCAGGGAAAATTATGGTGTCTGCCTAATGGGGCTATTTTGAGGAACAACTGAATTACTATTTCTAGAGTATGTATAACAACGCCTGGATTGTATAATAATCTGAAACAATGTATAACAAGCCTTAAGTAAGCAGTAAGGGTTTATGGTAGTGGTGATGGATGAAGGGGAGAGGGGACCAGAGCTCTTTGGACATAGGAGAGAGAAGGAGAGGCTGCCTGGAGCACGAAGCCCAGCTCAGCCTGACGGGACACAGGGCTTGGGTTGGGAGGCGGGTGTTGCCTCCAGCTCTTTCACTCACCAAGCTGGGTCATCTTGGGCAGACCTCACCTCCTCTGCAGACCAGGTTCCTCCTTTGTCAAACAAGGAGTGTTGTTTGTCAAACAATGAGGTCTTTTCTGGCCCAAACTCTCTGGATTCTGAGGATGCCTTATTCTTAGACATGCCTGACACGGTCCCTTGGGCCAGGACTTCATGGTTTCTCAGTGCTGTTAGTCTACTGGCACTCAGTTATTTCTACTGGCAGCTCAGTCATTTGGGGAGGGGAAAGGCAGTGCTCAGATGAGCCCAGTATGATGGTCAGGATTCCCTGTTCATTTAGCTGCTCCCCCTGTGGCTGGGCTCACCTCTTCCACCTCTGTCCTCCTCCTCCAGGAGGGGATGCATGGCAGGAATTTCCTGTCATCACTCACAGCAGGGCAGGGCCAGTGCGCAGAGCTGGGGAAGCGTGAGGCCTGGAGCCCACCTCTAGCTTAGCCCTTCACTCTCCAGATACCTCATCTGGCTTCAGTTCCCTCATTTAGAAGAGGGGAAGATAATGTCAGCTCCGCCTGCCTTGTAGAGTTGCTGTGAGGCGGTAATTTATGGGGAGGTGCTTTGTAAACATGTAAGCAAGTAGAATTAATTAACCACTTCCAGGGGGAAGCCCTTTGGGGCCTGTTTTATGGAAGAGAACAAGCTTCTGGCATCCTCACCATTTGTGGGGCAAAGTCTCTTTTCAAGAGTAGGCAAACCATGGCCAACCCAATGCTGTTTCCTAAGAGAGGTTCTTCTAAACAGACAAGGGAAGTTGGTGTGCCCAGTGCAGGCAGTTAGCGATTCCTCATCAGCAGAACATTTCACATCCCTGCACCTCTGCAGAAGCCACTCCCACTGCCCAGACACCTGCCCTTCCTGCCCTATGGGGTCAACTCACACTTCAAGGTCAAGCATGCCTGCCAAGTCCTCCGTGAAGCCCCTTTTTTAAATCTCCCCTGTCTCCCCAGCCCCAGCATTACTTGCCCCCCGTTTGCTCTCACAGCACCTTGAAGCCCTCTGTTAGTGACACTCTGGCTTTCTCCAAGGGGTCTCTCCCACTGCTGTGGAGACAGGGCCTGGCTCGGACTGTGTCTCAGGCAGCTCCCTGAGGGCCAGCATATGCCTGCTGTGTTCACAGCTATACTTCTCCCTCCTCACTGTCTAGGACAGCATCTGGCACAGCGTGGATGCTCAGGAAGTCCTGGCTGAATGAAAGAGTTGACTGGATGGAATCTGTGCCGCCCTAGGGCAGGCCTTCAGCCCTACCCGGGCACAGGAGTCGCTCTGCCCTGTTACTACATGTGGGCTCTGAGCCTCACTTTCATTTCTTCCTCTTGGGTCCTTCTATCCTCTCTTCACATGTTACATGTGTCACTTCTAATCTGTCTCCGGGTTGCAAAAACTGCAGCCAGCCTTGTGAGAAGTGTTGTAAAGTGCAAAAGTCAACAGACCGAGCGCCTGGGTGCTTGCCCAGGAAACACCGCTAGATTTCAGTGTTCTCGGTTCTGGCCACTCACATCTCCAGTTTTGGTCTGCTGGGGCTGGTTCCCGAAGTGACCTTTGGACAGGTGCCCATACATGGTCCTGTGAATGCAGTTTACAGCCTCACCTGGGCCCTCTGAGCTGCTGACCAGCCCTGTGATGCCCTGGTCAGAGGTTCTGCCCATAGTCCATGACAGTTATAACCTCTCGCTTATTTCTGATTAGACGGGAGGCCTCAGGGATCACAGAAGTCCATCTCAGATTTGTCTACATCTTTGGAAGTCTCTCAGTCCCTGGCTGGGCATGGTGGCTCACACCTGTAATCTCAGCACTTTGGGAGGCCAAGGCAGGTGGATCACCTGAGGTCAGGAGTTTGAGACAGCCTCACCAACCTGGTGAAACCCCATCTCTACTAAAAACACAAAAATTAGCTGAGCATGGTGGTACGCACCTGTACCAGTAGCCCAGCTACTCAGGAGGCTGAGGCAGGAGAATCACTTGAATCCAGGAAGCGGAGGTTGCAGTGAGCCAAGATCATGCCACTGCACTCCAGTCTGGGCAACAGAGCAAGACTCCATCTCAAAAAAAAAAACGGTATCTCAGTCCCTCCTGGCCAAAGGCAGCCCCTCCCTTCTGCTCCGACACCACCTCCCTCCTGCAAGACCTCCGCCCTCACTTCCTTATCTTCACGCTCTCCTCTGCTGATTCCTTCCAACATGTTTTAAAATGACCTTCATTAAAATACATACATACATGCATACATACATACATACATAAATTCCTAGCCATACCATAATTCCAAACCTCCTCAACTCTTTTCTCCATTTCCCACCAACTCTTTTGGAAGGGCTGTCTCCACCCTTTCTCATCTGCCTCTCACTCTTCACCCAATCGTAGTGAGGCTTCTACCCGTGCTGTGTCACCCAGTCAGCCCAAATGGCCACAAGGCCACCATCGCCTCTTCTGCATTCAGCAATGTGGAGAGGCTTGCCCAGTTCAACCCCTGGGGCACCTGATGGCATTCCTCCACTCCGTTCATCCACTCACTATCCACCAGTGTCTATTACTATGACAGGCACCGTTCTAGGCACTGAGGACACAGCCGTGGACAAACCAGACAAATACCCTGGCCCTTCGACAGCTTACATTCTCCCTCTGTGTTGGGAGGGTATCCTCTCCTGGTTTTAGAGATACCAGCTCTTGTTCTTCTACTTAGGGTCCTTTTCTAGCAATGGGTTGTTCTCTGGGGCCTTAATCTTTTTACTTTTAATTTTTATTGATTTAATTATAAAATTGAGATGAGGTCTTGATGTGTTGCTCAGGCTGGTCTTGAACTCCTGGGCTCAAGTGATCCACCCACCTCAGCCTCCCAAAGTGCTGGGATTACAGTGTGAGCTACCACGCCTGCCTTACTCTTCATTTCTCTTTTTATTCCACAGTCTCCCTAGAAGATCTTCCTCCGCTGTGTGGATACCAGTGACTAACTCTCAACTTTTCTCCAGCCTGGGTCTAAGAAACAGACCCACACATGCAGGTGCCTCCTGCACATCTCCAGCTGTGTCACCCACGTCTCCATTCCTGCACATCCCATGGCCACCTCTCAGCTCCTGGCACACCTGCTCCTTCTTCAAACCACACATCACCAGATACCTAGAAACCATTTTTAAACCCTTCTCTGTTGCCCTCGCACGGAATTGATGACCAAATCCTGTCCATTCTTCCTCTGAGGGTTTGCTTTTATGTCACTAGTGCAACGGCAACTTTCATGGTTTCCCGTCTCTAGTCTCACATTCTTAGGTCTACCCCTCCATACCAGACGCCTGAGTCATTTCCGTACAATGCAAGTCTGATCACGTCTGCCCTGGGCAGTGGGTTCCTATTGTCTTCATCCTGAAGTCCATGCTCCCTAGCTGCCCCTCCCCACCCCCACCGCCCCTTCTGACTGTGCCATGCCATACTTACAGGGCCCTTTGTGGTCTGGCTCTTGCCTACCTTGTTGACCTCCCCAACCTTCCCCCTCCTCCTGTTCACTCTAGTGACACACTAAACTACTCATGCTTTACTCATGCCAGGCTTTCTCTCTTCTGGGCATTTACTTTGCAGGCCCCCTGCTCACCCCAACCCTGTTCTGTTTCTGGAAAACACCTTCTCTGTCCTGACCTTAGAGTCCTAGTTCTGTCATTAACTCACTATGAGATCACAGTCAAGACATCACTCGGTCCAGTACTGTCAACCTTGGCTGCACAGGTGAATTGGTGGAGAAGCTTTTAATTGAATGCCCAAACAGCATCCCAGACCAATTAAATCAGAATCTGGGGGTGTCCTGGAAACCCTAGTGTGCAGCGAAGTGGAGAGCTCAGCCTCCCTCTGTTTCCTCCCAGCCTGTCTTACAGACTTTCCATTTGTAAGGATTCCCAAAGGGAGCCAGTTCTGAAGCACACACTTCGGCAAGAGCTGTCAAGAGCACTTAGCAAATGCAGGGCTTGGGGCTGGTCCAAACATGGGCCCACGGTCGCCATGCCCGGCAAACTTGGAAAAGTCCCGTCACCTCCGCGGCAGCTGAGCATGACTCAGCAGGCCAAGCCTTCCTGGTGACTTGCTCCTTGGCATCGGGCATGGCCCATAGCCCATAGTGCCTATTTGGAAAAGAGCCCAGCTAACTCCAGACACTACCTGGTTCCCCCAAACAGGCCCCTGATCTTTGGGAGTCACCACACTCACTTTCTAGCCGCATCCGTCTAGACAAGAAATGTGGTCCTGACGTGAGTGAGGACTGCCCACTCATTTGGTCCTCTCTGAGAAGGTACAGATTTTTAAACTGGCAAGGCAGCTGGTTAGGAAGACCGCCTGCGGCCATGGAAATAAAGAGCTTGGCTTCTGACTCCAACATTCAGTAGCTTTGTGACCTTGGGCCTGTCGGTCATTTCATCTGCCTGGACCTCAGTTTTCTGGGTCTATAAAATGGAAATCACCACCCAATCTCATAAACACAAGCAAAATGCCTGGTACAGAGGAAGGGCTCAGTTAGTTTCCTTTCCTGTCCCTACCCCCTACCCCCTTTTCCTCTTCTCTCCTCCTTAATGCAAGTAGGCTGGGCTGGAGGAGATGATCTAGGTCCCTTCCCATCCTGACATTCAAGTAAACAAGTGAGGACAGATCTAGGATGCACGGTAGGGAGGAGGAAGCCAGCACAGACCTTCACCCCCTGCGGCTCCCCAGGGCAAGACGCCATTTCTGCTTTGACTGGCACAGGGCCTTCAGGGAGAGGACGCAGTTTCAACCTACAATTGGATGCCTTAAAAGGAAGTGCACTGCCTGTGGATGGGTATGAGTGCAGGCTCAAGGACCACCTGGCAGGCAGGTGTTGGATACCAGCTGTCTCTGACTAGCTGGGTGATACTGGGCAGGTTTCCTCTCCCTGGCCATTTCCCACACCTGCAGGCTGGGAGTGGTGCCTGTTGCCTACAGTGCTGCAGTGAGCATCAAGTGAGACAAGCCCAGGAAAACCCTCTGCAGCCCCAGAATGCCATGGAAATGCAGCATTGTTGTATTGAGCTTTGCTCTGAGTTTATTATATCATCCAACATATTATTATACGACTGAGTTGGGTGGAGGGTTGGTCAAGAGGCCCTATAAAAGACCCCAGGATTCTGTGGGACCTGAGATTCTAGAATTCTGCCGCCCTAAGATTCCAAAGCAAGAGACGAGTCTCTGACATTGTCAGGGCCAGAAAATTGGCTGGAGAGGCAGATAGTGCGTTGATGTAAATGACTCTAATTCAGGTGGTGGTGTGAGACCATGGGCATGTGTGATGTGCAACAGAGCAGGCTCGTGTCCATAAGCCAATGATGGCATAGTACTCACCTTCTGGGGCGCATTGATGACTCCAGTGTTGTAGCCAAACTGCAGGGAGCCAAGCACTGCTCCTCCCACGGCCAGCATGAGGCGACCCGTCAACTTCTGCAGAGAAACAAACCACACTGTTATAGGCGTGTCTGGGCCCAGGTTACTACAGGGCAGGGCCTGGACTGGCAGGTTCCTGTGTTCAGGTATCTTGCCTGACTCCTGGCACCACACCAGTCTTTCTCCCAGGAAACTTGGCCTATTCCCGACCTCAGGTGCCCAAACCAGCCTAGCTGACTTCAAGACACTGGGCTGGCCGACCATTTCCTGGGGAGAGAGGGGAAGTATGGTCTTCTCTCTCTGTAGCCAGGTCTCAGAGAGGCAGAGGCTTCGGATTCGTGGGGGTCTCATTTCCCTGGTGAAGCCATGCCTGGGGTCTGGTGGTTCTAGACTCTCTAACTGGGAGGCCCAGGAACCAACCCTCCTATGTGAGGGGGCCCAAATTACTTGGTAGGAGTAGCACAGATATAGGAGAAACAACCTGGATTTGGAGCTGAAGGCGCTGGCTTCTGATTCCAGCCCATCGGCCTGTTTGCTCTGTGAATTCCAGCTAAGTCCCCCTTGCACCACTTCTCCCCTGTCCTCCACTTCTCCCCTGTCTTCCATTGGATGGTCAGCAAAATGGCAACAGCTTCGTTTGTCACATTGGAGATGTGATCCCACCTTGCCCTGACCTTCCTGCTGTTCACAGGGCAGGAAACTGAGCCCTGAGAGGGTGAGGCAAGTTCCAGATCACTCAGGAGTCTGCAGCAGAGAGCTCAGGGCTCCGGACTCCCTACCCAGTGCTCCTGACGGCAACAATCCCCAAACCATAAGACTCCCAAGGTTATTTGGACATAGATGACATGCTAGGCAGGAATGCACTTTGGAAAAGTGCACAAGGTGAGTAAGAGTGTTGGGCCAAGGTGTTTCCAGTGGGCAAAGGGCTAGGAGAGAAAAAGGGCAGTTTGCTTCTATCCACTGGAAGCCGAGGACATGAGGCAGCAGGAAGGGCAGAGGCCAGCAGGTGAAGAGCCCTGCTTAGCCACAGGTGACTGAGAGGCCAGTGGGATGTCCGCCTTGCTGGAGAAAAGTACTCTTTTCAGCTATAAAAATGAGGAAATCAGGAAATGTGACATTAGGCAGGCCTTTAACTGATTGTGGGAGAACAGGGCTGCGGGAGGCACACCAAAGAAATGACTGGCATTCGCTACGCACACCACACCAGACTGGGCACTGGAAGTGAGTGGAGCTGGCCACGGCCTGCCTGTGGGTTTCTGGGCCTCGGTTTCCACAGAACCCAGAAGCACCCTTTACTTCAAGATCATCACAGATAGCCCTGGGCGTAGCTGTTATCAGGCATATTCCCAGTATGGTCTTTTCATTCTCTGGAAGCTGTCAGTCAGGGCAACGATTGCAAAAGCCAAGGCTCTCACATCAGAGGCTGCGAAAGAGGAAGAAGACTTTGGCCCAGGAGGAGCGTACAGCTCAGAGCCCCCTCTGTGTGTGCGTTGTGTCCTTCCTTCCCATTAGTCTGACCCCTTAGCCTGCCTCGGGACATTTATTCCACATGCTGGGGCTTCCCTCATACCACAGGGACTCCATTCTCTCTAAGTTCTCTGCATTGCCCAACTGGAAAGACAGCCCCTCCCCCAGTATGTCCTGGCACTGCCCCGAGTCTCCCTCTCTCAAGTCTCTGGGGAGCCTTCAGGCCCAGAGCTGTTGTTCTGAGTGGGTAGTGAGCAGCTGACAAACTTCTGGGGGATCCCAGTGACACACCAGGTCAAGTCTAACTCATAGGGTGGACACTGGGATTAAATCAGAGGCTGTGGCAAGGCACTAAGCATCACCAGGAGGGTTCACTAAACAGCGACTGCTAGGCCCACCACGTGCTGGGCTTTCTGCCTGCGGAATTACCTTCATTTGGCTTATGGGATGCAAAGTATATACTGTATTTTTCTGGAACACATTAGAATAGATTAAAAACAAGCAATGCAGCGACATCAATCTATGATTTCAGAAAACGTGGCGTGGCATAGTTATATAATGGAATACATAACCTGGGGGTTCGAGGCCGCAGTGAGCTGTGATCACCCCATGGCACTTCAGCTTGGGTGACAGAGTGAGACCCTGTCCCAAAAAACAAAAGCAAAACCAAAAACAGAGCAGTGTGTATATTGTATGCTCCCTTTTGTGTTTTAAAAAAAAATTGGCTGGGGGCAGAAGGAGAATATACACATCTATTTAAAAGAATGCACAAGAGGCTGGGCGCGGTGGCTCACACCTGTAATCCCAGCTTGAGGCCAGGAGTTCGAGACCAGCCTGGCCAACATGGCAAAACCCTGTCTCTACTAAAAATACAAAAATTAGCCGGGCATGGTGGTGCGTGCCTGTAGTCCCAACTACTTGGGAGGCTGAGGGACACGAATCACTTTGTCTGGGAGATGAAGTGAGCTAAGATGGCGCCACTGCACTGCACTCCAGCCTGGGCGACAGAGCAGACTCTGTCTAAAAAAAAAAAAAAAAAAAAGAATGTACAAGAAAGGTGACATTCTAACCTGGGGGGCCTGGGTGACTGGGGACAGGGTGAAAGGGAGATTTCATTTTATAGCCTTTGGCACTTTTTTGAATTCTGAATGGTGTGAATGGAATCACCTATTCAAAATAATTTTTACAAGCCCTATGATTTCATATTACTTAGAACAAAGCAATTTAAATAAAAACATAATTTAAATAAAAACATTTTTTGTTTAAATAAAAACAAAAAAATTTAAATAAAAACATGTTGGCAGAGCATGAGTGAATGACACTGGCCATGTGAGGCAAGTGCTATTATCACAGGCCCTGTTTTACTGGGGTCTGCATCTGATGTTCCAGGGGTCTGGAGCCTCTGAAGTCATCCCTGGGGCCCCACTGAGCAGCTGCTCGATTTTAGCCTCTGGCAATGGGGGCTGCTGGGGTCCAAGGACATACCCCTCTGCTGGACCTTGTCATCGGCAGGTCGAGGTCAAACTCCACTTTAGAAAACCTGCCTACCCACGCCCTGGATCACATCCACATCCACCCAGGCAGCTGCGGCACTAGGACTCACTAAAATACCAGTGACCTATGCTCCAGGTCTCATGCTAAGTGAGGCTGGGGCCCCGGATGAAACTGGACCCAGTCCTGACACCAAGGAAGGGGTTTCCAGTCCAGTGGGGTGGGGGCAGTGGGGAGGCAGATGAAGATGAGTGGCTAGTGTGGTCTTGGCTTCAACAGGAGGCTGGTATGAGGCACTGTGAGAACCCTGGAGGGAAAGATTTCCAGTTTTGCCCAGGTACAAAAAAAGATGAGCTCCCAGGAGGTGACACTGGAGCTGGGCCGTGAAGGACACACAGAGAGTCTGCCAAGTGGGAAAGCAGTGGCAAGGCTACATTCCAGGTGGACAGAACAGTATGTGCAGGGGGAAGAAATGGGGACCGATCGGTCAGATTAAGAAACAGGGTGCTCAGTGTGGCTCAGTGCTAGGTGTAGGGGGAGGGACATGGCCCCTGCTCCTCAGTAGGCACACGATGACACTGCAACCAATCTCAGATTCATGCTCCCCTTCTGCTGCGCCCACCATAGCCGGCTTGATCACTGCTGGGCTTGGAAGCTGACCCACGTTTAAATGCAGCAAGCTGCCTCCTTTCACCTTGGAGTGGGATACAAGGTAGCCCTGCTTTGGGCCTTGGTTTCCTCACCTAGAAAATGGAGATGAAAGTTCCTTCCTTAAGGCGTTGCTGTTAAGTTTTCTATCAGTATCCATTACGAAGCCTGGCAGAATTCCCTCCACAAGTATTTGCTGGAGCAAGGAAGAAGAGCAAGCTACCCTTGACCGGGCAACCTCAGCACCATCTGCCCCCACCAGCCAGTGGCTGGAACTGGAACATGGTAACGAAGTCCATTCACTCAACGTGTATTTATTCTGGTGTCTGTCAAGCTGATGAACAGTTGGTGATGACTTAGAGAAGGGTACTAGCCCCAGACAGCTTGTGATTTTCTTGTGGGAGCCTTTTTTACTGGTGGGGAGCAATCTACAGCCCAGAATCTGGGATCCCCAGCAGCCCATCATCACTCCCTGGGGATAAGACTACTTTCTAGAACATTCCATTCTCTTCCAGGCCTCTGCTCTTGCTATGTCCTCTACAGTCTCTAGCTTATTACCCATCTGTCACTCAGTTTGGGAACTCCTTAAGAACAGAACCAGGGGCAGGACGCAGTGACTCACGCCTGTAATCCCAGCACTTTGGGAGGCCAACATGGGCGGATCACTTGAGCTCAAGAGTTCAAGACGACGAGCCTGGGCAACATGGTGAAACCAGGTCTCCACTAAAATTACAACAACAACAACAAAATAGCCGGATATGGTGGCACACATCTGTATCCAGCCACTCAGGAGGCTGAGGTAGGAGGATCACCTGAGCCTGGGAGGCAGAAGTTGCAGTGAGTCATGCCACCTTACTCTAGCCTCGGCAACAGAGTGAGAAAAAAAAGAATGGAACCTGGGTCATACCGTGTCTGCAGCCAGAGTGGCCAGAGGAGGGAACAGCACATACAAATTGCAAAACAAAGAAACCTGCCACTTTTCAATTTAGCTTTTAGGCAAAGCTGGCTCTGTGTGTATCTGTTGTGCCAGACCAGTTCATCCTCAGCCATTATCAAACCCCTGGAGAGTGCTGGACTATCAGAGCTCTGAGAGGTGAAAACAGCATCCCCCAAAACCCTCCACTCCAAACCCACAGGGCTGTTGAGGAAAGACCTCTGAAGTCAGGCAGACCGAGTTCAAATCCTGACTCTCCTAACAGAGTCATGACCTCTCAGCTTGGCCAGCGCCTGGGCCCAGGGTCCAGCACAGAGAAGGATTTCTCATGTCCCCACCCCTCACCCTCCCTATCCCACTGCTGGGGGTCTCACGACCCACAAGAGACCTCCCTCTCCCAGGAAGCCGTGGATGGGGTGTTAAGATTCAGGACCTCTCCCCCAACACTCAGATGCCAGATGGCCCTGGCCACACTGTATAACTTGCAAAAACCGTGGCTTTTTTTTTTTTTTGAGATGGCGTCTCACTCTGTCGCCCAGGCTGGGGTGCAATGGTGTGATCTCAGCTCACTGCAAGCTCCGCCTCCCGGGTTTACGCCATTCTCCTGCCTTAGCCTCCCGAGTAGCTGGGACTACAGGCAACTGCCACCATGCCCGGCTAATTTTTTGTATTTTTAGTAGAGACGGTGTTTCACTGTGCTAGCCAGGATGGTCTCGATCTCCTGACCTCGTGATCCGCCCGCCTCAGCCTCCCAAAGTGCTGGGATTACAGGCGTGAGCCACCGCGCCCGGCCAAACCGTGGCCTTTTGACCCATGTCAGTGTGTCGGCATAGCGCTCCAGCCCCCGGGTTGGCCTGCGGCAGGTTCTCAATCTATATTGGCAGAGGGAGGGCACATGGCTACTGCCGCTCAGAGGCAGGGTATTCCTGGCAAGAGGAGGGTCCCAGGGCCAACAGAATGCAGACGTTGCTCCATCTTGTCCTCTTCCTACAGCATCCCACGTGGGTTCCCGAGGTGCAGGGAAGCAGGGGACGCAGGGCTTTCCAACTGCTTAGTACACAGCACAAAGGTGGGCGGGAGGGGTTTACGTAATCCATGACAGCTCCCTTTAACTTGTTTTGTTGTGTTTCTTACTCATTTAAACAAATTTTGGGGCATTAAAAGAAAGAACCTCAAGGCTGGACGCGGTGGCTCACACCTGTAATCCCAGCACTCTGGTAGGCCGAGGCAGGCGGATTGGTTAAGGCCAGGAGTTCGAGACCAGTCTGGCCAACACAGCAAAAACCCTATCTCTACTAAAAATACAAAAACGGGCCGGCACAGTGGCTCACGCCTGCAGTTCCAGCACTTTGGGAGGCCAAGGCATGCAGATCACGAGGTCAGGAGATGGAGACCATCCTGGCTAACACGGTGAAACCCCGTTTCTACTAAAAATACAAAAAAAAAAAAAAAATTAGCCCGGCGTGGTGGCACACACCTGTAGTCCCAGCTACTCAGGAGGCTGAGGCAGAAGAATGGTGTGAACCCAGGAGGCAGAGCTTGCAGTGAGCTGAGATCGTGTCACTGCACTCTAGCCTGGGTGGCAGAGCAAGACTCCGTCTCAAAAAAAAAAATACAAAAATTAGTGGGGCGTGGTGGCACATGCCTATAATCCCAGCTACTTGGGAGGCTGAGGCACGAGAATATAATCACTTTAACCTGAAAGGCAGAGGTTGTAGTGAACAGATATCGCACCACTGCATTCCAGTCTGGGCGACAGAGCAAGACACTCTCAAAAAAAAGAAAAAAAGACAGCCTGGGCTGCAGTAAGAAAGAACGAAGCTCAAGAAATTGCAGACTGCTGTAACATTGGCACATGACAGGAGGCGCCTGAGGTCAGAGGGCAGGTGCCCAGCCTAGCATACAAACAAAAGCCAGGGTTGGGACTAGAGTTGTTTGGTTTCCTAGCCTGGCATTTTACCCTCTGACCAGTTCCATCCTGCCAAGTCTTTTAAAAAAGAAGAGTGATGGACTAACAGCCCGAAGCCTGACCTTAAGGTGACCTCAAGCATTAAGTGCTCCTGAAGCCACTTCCTTTAAGCCTTCCAGTGATGTCAAGACCCTTGCATGACTGAACCTCCCGACACCCCTGGTGGCCCTCGAGGCAGAAGGCACTCGCCAGTCTTGAAAGTACAACTGAGAGGAGGGAGCTGGTGCATTTATCAGCAGCACCAGCGAGCTGAGGCACCCTGCCAGGGGCTGCTCATACATTCTGATTTAACCACCATGAACAAGCTTTTGGGGAGAGATTGCTCCCTTTTCACGGATGAGAAATGAGAGGGAGGGAAAAGCGCAGAACCAGGGCGCTCTAGGCTTCAGGGAAGCTTCCAACTGGGGGTCTCTGATGCCAAATTCTGCGCCTTGCCTGCTCAGGTCCTCCCCTTGTTTCCGGGTACTGGTCTCTGAAGGAAACAAGGTTTCTACCTGGTGCTTTCTATGTAGGTCAAATTCCATAACAGCAGCTCTCTGAGCCTTGCCCACTCTGAGCCGAGACAGCACGGGCACAAGCTCAGAAAACTTTGGGCCACTTTGCTGCATTTGCTGTAAGCCAAAGTTGGCAAACTATGGCAGCTAAGAATGAGTTTTACATTTTTAAGTGGCTGGAGAGAAAAAAAAGACAACCACTAATATTTTGTGATACGTAAGAATTATAATAAATTCACATTTCAGTGACCATGAATAAAATTTTATTGGAACCACAGCCACACTCATTTGTCTACGGCTGCTTTTGTACTGCAACAGCAAAGCTGAGCGGCAGGCTGAGAACTGCATGTCCCACAAAGCTGACAATATTTACGCTATATGTGGCCCTTTAGAAAAAAGTTGATTGTCCTCTGATTTAAGCCCCAAGTCCCCTGAGCTGCCCAGCATTCTCAAAGCCTTCCAGGCAAAACCACATCCTCCCTAAATAACCGAAAAGGTATGCATCCTATAATGGAATGTTAAATGTAAACGATTGGCTTCTTGGCCGTGTGCGGGCGTGGGGTCAGGATCTGGACCCTGGGGAAACTGACATCCCTGAGAAGATACACATTTGGTGGTTAGATGGGCAATAATTCAAGTAAGAGAACACTAATTTGGTAAGACTGGGCACATGCAAAGTTCACTGTCACTCTCAGCAGACACGTTTAACTCCCAGCTCCTCCACTTGTGTGACCTTAAAAACATCCTTTCCTGGCTGGGCACAGTGGCTCACGCCTGTAATCCCAGCACTTTGGGAGGCCGAGGAGGGCGGATCACCTGAGGTCAGGAATTCAAGACCAGCCTGACCAACATGGTGAAACCCTGTCTCTACTAAAAACACGAAAAATTAGCCGGGCATGGGGGTGCACGCCTGTAGTCCCAGCTACTCAGGAGGCTGAGGCAGGAGAATCACTTGAACCCAGGAGGCGGAGGCTGCAGTGAACCAAGATGGCGCCATTGCACTCCAGCTTGGGCAACAAGAGTGAAACGCCGTCTCAAAAAAAAAAAAAAAAAAAAGTCTTTTCCTCTAAGCTTCAGTTAGTTCTCCATAAGAGAGGATTTTCTATGAATAAATGATAGTGCCAAGGAAAGATTATGCCCGAATACATGCTCCCAACACTCTTCTAGTCAATGGAAATTCAGTGATAAAACTATACTAAATCCCTGCCTATGGAACTTGATAGTTTAGTTGAAGGCTGGGGAAGAAAATAAATACATGTAATACATCAGGTGGTGAGTGGTATGAAGAAAGTGACGGGGGTGCTATTTCTTAATCATGGTGGGACATGCCTAGAATGAAATATTATGCAATTGGAAGAATGAAACACATCTGTGTTTCACATAACACATCTGTGTTATGAAGAGTACCAGGGTAGATTGTTCAGGGGGAGAAAAAAGCAATAGGTTGTACATATTGTGTAAGGAACAGGGAGTTGGTGAACTTGTATAGTAGCACTTGGTTGTATGTGCAGAGAGAAACACTGCCAGTATTTACCTCTAAGGGTTGGGTTGGTGAACAGAATGGGTTGCAAAGAACTATGTAGAAAGTGGGATCCAACTACACATATATTTATAGGCATGTATCTACACATGCACAAAGAGAAGTCTTTAGGGTAAACACCAAACTGTCAAAACTAGAAGACATTCTTTCATTTATTATGCTTCTCTGTAGTTGGCTCTATAACTTCTGAAATTTTTTTTAATCCAATTTCTTTTCCAGTCACATCCAAGCACTTTATTGGACACAGCTTGGATGCCAGGACTTGGCAGACACCACACACTGCCCGCTAGGCCCTGGACTGTCTAGGGCTGGGAGCGAGCGTAGTTCATCCAAGGAAGTGTCAGACCACATGGTAACTCCACAATGCAACACTGTGGTTAGAGACTTTATATAGCTGGGAGATGGAGGGCTGCCCCACAGATGTATGAACAGGTCCAGTCTTCCATAAATAAACCTACAGTGGAGAGGAAAATGACACTGGAATTCATCCTTAGACACGGAGCACCCTAGATGGGTGGGGGCATCCTCACTGGTCAGGGGGGCCAGGATGGGTGATGAGGGGGCCCAGATGTCCACAGCATGGAGCAGGCAGGGGCAAGGATGGGGTCAACAGATGATGGGCATTTGCACTAGGACACTGCATTCACAAGACCAACTACTGAAGGGACATGTGTGTCAGGCTGTTCATTCTGGAATGAGGAGGGGTGATCTTTATATTGTATTCTGTGGCTGGTGGGCTCAAAGGTTACTTTGTGGAGAGAATGAGGGCAATGAGACCATACAGTGAAGATGAGGTCAGGATCAGGCCCACAGATAGCCCGGGCTTCTGGGCAGCACTTCATCCCCCAGAGTGCGGATGGCACAGCTGGCTGCCAGGCCACTCAGGCCCACACTCAGGCTAGCGCTTGGCTGGAGGAGATTCCCGTAGAGGCTGATGCAGTCAATGAGTGAGTTGGAGATAAGGACTTCCACCACCAGCTTGTAGATGGTGATGATGCCAGCCATGACTGCTGGGACACTGGACTTCATGATCAGCTCCAGCCGCATGAGGGCCAGGGCCACAGTGCAGTGCCACTCTAGGCTGTGCCACAGACAGCACGCAGGGCTGTGGGATGGAGGCAAGGCGAGCCCAGAGCCGACTCTGTTTACCTGGGGCCAGAATCCTCTGGGGATAGCTTCTGCACAGCTGTGAGGGCCACACCCAAGTTATCACACGCAGCAGGGAGCCGAAGAAGGCACCCAGCTAGGGGAAAGAAGTCCTCAAGAAGAACTGCCATAGCTGGGTGCTCAAGGAGCCCAGGGCAGTTGCTTGTTTCTTTCCTCGAACTGGGCCCCCCAGCCCGAGAGAGTCCACCTCTTCCTCCAGCGGCGCTTATGGCTAGCTGGCCTGTCTGCGCTCCCACTGTGCTATGAAACCCTATCTGTGCCGCTCAGCACTCCCCAAGCCTGCTGCACAGCCCACATGCTCCCCTGGAGCCTCAGTGCCGCTGACCCAGACAGCTAGGTCTCATCCCCAGTACAGCTGAGGACACAAGCTCCATCAAGAAGTGTGGCTGGCCTAAGGTCAAATGGTAGAGCTGTTTCTGATGGAGCCCTTTCCTCCCCACTCCCAAATGCCAGGGCAGGGGGAGATACAGGCAGACTTCCTGTCCAGCAGAGGCCTCAGTAGCCAAAAGCTCCATCAGCTGAGGCCTGGCAAGAGCTCTCTCCCATTCCAGGGTGCGCAGGCCCCAGGGAGGCAAGTCAGTGTGGTCACAAAGAGAGGAGATGATGCTTCTTTCTGCCCAGGTTGAAGGCCTGGGAGCCCTGCTCAGTTACTGCAAAACCCTAATGTTTATGCATCAGCTACTGCCAGGCCTGGTGGCTGGAAGACAGAGTCTCAGGCTCCAGTCCACCCCTCCTGTGAAGGGAGGTAACAATTGGAGGCTTGTTTGGGTGGCCAGGGCTGGGCCTGCAGGCCTGGACACAGCCTCTCTGAGTCCACGAGTCCGGTCAGGAGGCCTCCCAGCCTCCGCCATCATGGGGATGTCAGTTACCAGACTGAGTGAGCGGCTTTATCACCTCTATGCCCAGGAGTGAGGTGGGGGAAGGGGTGAGGTTTCAGGCCCCAAGCCAACACTGCACACTTTCCTCTTTGTTCCAGGCCTCCCCAGCTCTGCCAGTCTTAGGGAAGCGGGGAGCTGGATGCCTGTACCCTTGGTACTGGAGCAGAGCTCTGGGCCGACACCCCGTGACCAGGAGGCACTGGGCAAAGCTGAGCTCCTTGAAGTCACAAGCTGATTACAGGGGATTTGAGGCTGGTCCAGCTCCGGGGCAAATAGGGTCGAATCCCTGGATGGCTCGGTACTAGACAAGGATCATCTTGGGGCTGTTTACATCATTCGTACACCCAGACTGGCCATACAAAGGGTCTTTCCACTTCAAATAGCCACTGCCCTAATTTAGGGCATGGGGCCAGTCTCACCACATCCACCGGGGGTAGCCAAGTCTCTGTTTATTGAGAAGGAAACCAAGGCTCCAAGGAAAGCCACTTCTTCAAGGTCAGAGTTTAGTGGTAACACCTAGTGTTTTGTTTCCATTTACAGTAGAGTTTCAGTTGTCAAGTTACGTCTAATCCAACTTTCAGGCTCCTATGGCATGCAGAAAGAACATGGGCAAGTCCTGTGTCTGGGGATTCCTGCTCATTTGGGGGTGGGTGGAGGATGGCACAGACAGGCGTGTGCACAAGAAAGCATCTTTTAAGAAAAACACAGCTAGGCCAGGCACGGTGGCTCATACCTATAATCCTAGCACTTTGGGAGGCCGAGGTGGGTGGATCACCTGAGATCTGGTTCGAGACCAGTTTGACCAACATGGAGAAACTCCATCTCTACCAAAAAAGTTACAAAAAAATTAGCCGGGCATGGTGGCACATGCCTGTAATCCCAGCCACTCGGGAGGCTGAGGCAGGAGAATCACTAGAACCTGGTAGGCGAAGATTGTGGTGAGCCGAGATCGTGCCATTGCACTCCAGCCAACAAGAGCGAAACTCAGTCTTAAAAAACAAAAAAACAAAAAACAAACAAAACAAAACAAAAAAACAAAAAAAAACACAGCTCCGTAGAATGCCTGAAATCTTTTGTGATAGCCTTATCTCAGATAAATCTCTTCCCTTCTCTGGACTCAGTTTCCCCATTTGTCAAATGGAGGGCTGGGCCATGGCTGGAAGGCCCCTCCTGCTCTGGGTTCCTTCCACCCTCTAATGTCATCCTGGAAAGGCTGGCAGCATGTCTTGGAGTGGGAGGCTCAGTGTGTGATCTTTGCAAAGTCATTTTTTATTGGACCATGAGGTCATTGTAACTTGTATCACAGGGCAGTTGTGAAGACCCTAGGAGTTACTGGACATGAATGTCCCTTTCAAACTATCCCAAGGGTGACCGAAATTCAGAAAGGCAGGCAGGCAGCCTAAGGCAAAAAGGCAAAGCAAAGAAGCCCAAAGCAGCGCAGGGCACTCACATGAGCGGACCCTCCCTGGCCTGGCACTCTCACCCATGTGCCATCCCTACTCACTTCCTGACAAGCCCCTATTAGGAAGAATGGGTTAGTGGGAGCTTTAATGATTTACCTGACTTAATACCCACGGGCCAGCATCCTGACTCCCCAAAAGCTCATACTGCCAGAATGCCAGCTTTTAGATAAAGGCCAAGGCCCAGGTACAGGTCACCCACGGCCCAGGTAAGTGCAATGCATCACGGGAGTCCAAGGAAGCAAGAAATATTTATGGAGCATCTATGGGGACAGAGACATACATTCTTTTCTGAATTCCTAGACACTGTAATGATGAAAACTGGGCAATTGAGGCAAGCTGGGAGTCAAAACCACATACGCAAACACCTATGCTCAGCCGGGTGCAGTAGCTCATGCCTGTAATCCCAGCACTTTGGGAGGCCGAGGCGGGCAGATCACCTGAGCTCAGGAGTTCGAGACCAGCCTGGGCAACATGGCAAAACCCCGTCTCTACCAAAAGTACAAAAATTTTGCTGGGCATGGTGACGTGCGTCTGTGGTTCCAGCTACTCAAGAGGTTGAGGTGACAGAATCACTTGAGCCTGGGAGGTAGAGGTTACAGTAAGCCGAGATCGTGTCATTGCACTCCTGCCTGGGTGACAGAGTGAGACCTCGTCTCAAAAAGGACAAAAAACAAAAAACTATGCTCTCTGCACCACAGAGGGGCTGAGGATGCCGCGGATTTCTGATTTTTCCTTTTCTGGAAGATAGAGACTGGCCAGAAAAGTGATGAGTGATGGGCATAGGCAAGGCTAGTTACAAGTTCTTCACGAAGGGTAGGGTGAGACATCTGGGGCAGGGCTCACCCTTGCGTGCTGGTGCTGCCCAGGAGGGATTGTGGGCGAACCCCTGGCTTGGAGGCGAGGTGATTCCATCTGTCCCCTACTTCCTATTTGGTCAAGCTCATTACTATGAGTTACAGAGGAGCACAATGGAACACAGGGAAGTTAGTTAAGTCAGTTCCCATTTCCTGGGAGACAAAGAGGAACATAGCAGAACCAAGGCTTTGGAGCCAGGCACACCTGATTTTCAGATCTTGCGTGAAAGGCAAGCGATACGACCTCTCCAGGCCTCAGTTGAACATCGTGCACAAAAAGGTTGTGCTTGCAGGTCAACTCAGCAGTCTCCAAAGCGAAGGGCTTTATTCCAGAATGTATATGGAATGATCTACACAAGATTTGGAGGGGAAATGACCCCAACTGCCGTCTTGTATCTATTTGTCTTTTGAAATTTCTGTTTTGTGAAAGCATATAATCTGTTAGTATCAAAGTGCACGTGCATGAATTTAAAAATACATATATACCACTGTGAAAGAGGTGTTCCAACATTAATTACTGACGAGGTAGACAGTGGAAAATTTGGAGAGCACTCCATGAAGAGCACCCGTCTGCTACACTATTTAGAAGCAGCTGGCATAAGGAGCCACCTTTGAAGGTAAGCAAACTCTCTCCCTTTTGCCTAAAATTCAAGAAATGCTGTGGTGAAGAGAGACAGTGGAGACAGAAATGAAATTAAATCTGATGGGCCTGGGTTCAAATCCAGTTCAACCACTTACTAGCTGTGTGACTTTAGCAAACTTATTTCCCTTCTCTGAGTTCCAGGCTGGTGAGTAACCAGCAGGGCTATATGGTCCGTGACGCTGAAAAGTAGTTTGGCTAAGAACCTGTTGATTTTCTCCTCCACTTTCCTGTCTCCACGTAGAATATTCACTCATTCACTCAACAAATAAATGCCCATGTCTGGCATAGCATGCTGAATAGATAGCTCCTTCCCTAGAGGAAGTGACAAAAGTGATCTCTATCTTTCAGATGGAAAAACTGAGGCCCAGAAGTTGCCTGCAAGAGCCCTGAGATATTTGGACTTCCTTGCCACTAGCTAAAAGAGCTTCTCGCTGAACTTTCGTTTAGTTATATCCCACCCTTATGGCTCACCTAGGATTCTGGGAGCCTTCCCCGGGAACTTCCTCGGGGTCTCACCTGAAGCGAGGGCGCGGGAAGGGTGAAGCAAGTCGTCTGGACTCATGGATTCAACAGGTGTGGGGCGGAAGGCCTTTTCCCGCCGAGGGTACGGCCCAGCGTCACCCCTCTCAGTCCCACCGGGACACCTCCACAGCCAGTAGGAAGGGCAGTTCAGAATTCAGTGCTACCCCCGCGTCCCAGCTAAGAAAACAAGGGCCATCCAGATGCCCTCCCAGCTGAGATGGAAAAATCCAAGTATAATAAAGAGGGAGCGTTTCAAAAGAAAAAGGGCACTTGAAAAGATTGTAGACTGGGGAGGAAGGGAGGGTGGAAAGAAACAACGCCCTATACACAGGAGGGGTTCCACAAACATTTGTTGGAAAGAAATCGCTCTGCGGAAGTTAGAAAGATGCCCTGCAGGACAAGCCCGTCTACACATGAAAAAAGAAATCCCATCTAGGCAGTTGTTGGTCCCCAGAGTCCCCATCCCTCATTCTCCAACCCTGTGGCGTGCGCGCCTCCCGCTCGACTTCAGCCTGGGGCTCTTTCCCGGTTCCCGGATCCCCCGTCCCTCCGGCTGCGCTCCCCGCCCGGTCCCGAGGGTAAACCTGCCTCCGCGGAACACATCTCCGCGAGACTGGGCCAAAGCTTTAGGGCCTACACTCCTCGGAAAGGAGAGCCTCCAAGACCGGAGGTTCATCTCAACCCCCGCGTTAGAGCCCGGGCCTGGAGAGAAGTGCCCTCCCCTCGGCCTCGGCACCGCGGGGGACGGGCGGGAGGAGTAGGGTAGGCGGGCGGGACATCTCGCACCAGGCCGCCCACCTACTGGGGCGCCCGGGTTAGGGGAGCCGGCGGAGAGCGGGGGCGGGTCCTGCCTCCTCCGCGCGCCGGGGCCGGGGCTGGGCCGGGGGCTCGGCCCGCTCAGCCAATGGGCGCCGCGCTCGGGCCCCCTCCCCCGCACCGGGAGGGGCCGACGCTGGGCTACCGCCGCCGAGGTCGTGTGCGACGTGCCGCGCCCGGGCCCTGTGTCCCCAGCACCAGCAGGGCCGCGTGGACGGCGCGGCGCCCCCGGAAAGAAGCCGCGTGCTCGGTGCCGGCGCCAACTACGCACGCGGCGCCCTCCGGCCCGCTAGATCCGGAGCCCATTCCCACTGCGGCGCGCGGCCCGGCGGGGCACTGCGCTCGGGACCCGCATCCAGCCAGGCTCGGAGAGGCGCGCGGCCCGCCCCAGGCGCACAGCGCGGCGGGGCGGCGGGGGAGGCCCTGGCCGGCGGAAGGCGGGCAGGAGTCCGCGCCTTTGTTCCCGGCGGGAGGGCCCGCGGGCGCGCGACTCACCTTGCTGCTGGGCTCCATGGCAGCGCTGTGCTGGTGGCTCTGGCTGCGCCGAGTACGCGGGTGGCGGCGGGCGTGCGAGCGGCGCTCTCCGGCCCAGGCTTGTGCTCTGGTCTGGGGACTCCGACTGCGACTCTGACTCCGACTCCCGTCGCTTGGTCTCCAGCTCCCTGGCGCGCTCACTCGGGGACCCGCGACTAGCTACCGGCACGCTCGCTGGTGCTACCTCTTGCCTCTTGCGGGAGAGCGCGCGGACCGTAGCGTTTATAGGACCCCGGCCATTGGCTGGCGACGCCGGTGTGTCAGGGGTGTGTGGGCAGGACCTCGGGGCGGGGCTTGGGGCCCAGCCTGTCCTGGGTGGTGCTCCGCGGGGAGGGGGTTAGGGGAGGGGCCGGGGCCGGGGCCCCCCAACCACTGCCTCGTTCAGGCTGCCGATCGGCCCTCTCTGTGCGTTGGGACCGCGGAGCGCGTTCGCTGTGTGACTCAGGGCAAGTGTGCGCACCTCTCTGAGCCTCCGCGGCCTTCTCTAGCAAAATGGTGGAGCCGGTACCCGGCTGTAAGGCAAGCTGGGATGCGCGGAATAGCGGGTATAAAGCTGGACTGGAGTTCTCCCTCGGCCGCTGGGTGACTTCGGTGCACTAGGGATAGTAACAGTACCACCTCGTGGGGTTATAGAAAGACCAAGTGAGTTAATATTTGTAAAGTGTTTAGAACAGCGTCTACTGCGTGCAAAGTAGTATTTATTTGTTAGAGAGACTCCAGGAGGTCTTGCCCAGTGATTGACTTTTCCCTTCCCTGTCTCCACCCCCCACGTTCCCGTTTGTGAGCCAAGCCTTGCTTTTGCACCGGCCGGGCTCTGCCTAGAAATGCATACCCGTCTCAAACCTGGGCTTTAAAATCACCTCCTCTGGGACGCCTTCCTCTACTTCTCACAGTTCAGGTGAGTCTATGGTGACCTATAAGTGTGTAAAATATGAAAGGCAGGCTAACTGACTGACGTTAAGGACATGATAGACCTTGGGTTTAAACCAGCTCAACTGTATACTGGCCCGGCCGCGATCCTGGGCGAATTCCTGGCCAATG
The DNA here is from genome assembly GCF_024542745.1 of Macaca thibetana thibetana. Taxonomy (NCBI): domain Eukaryota; kingdom Metazoa; phylum Chordata; class Mammalia; order Primates; family Cercopithecidae; genus Macaca; species Macaca thibetana. The sequence goes on from NC_065578.1 coordinate 42,033,849, forward strand.
AGGCTGTTTTCGGTTTTTTTTTTTCGGTTTTGTTTTGTTTTTTTTTTTAGACGGAGTCTCGCTCTGTCGCCCAGGCTGGAGTGCAGTGGCACGATCTCGGCTCACTGCAACCTCCGCCTCCCGGGTTCAAGCAGTTCTCTGCCTCAGCCTCCTGAGTAGCTGGGATTACAGGCGCCTGCTATCACGCCCGGCTAATTTTTTGTATTTTTAGTAGAGACGGGGTTTCACCATTTTGGCCAGGCTGGTCTTGAACTCCTGACCTCGTGATCCACCCACCTCGGCCTCCCAAAGTGCTGGGATTACAGGCGTAAGCCACCGAGCCCGGCCGAGGATGTTTTCTTATGAGTAAATGGAATTCTCACACCAATCTCATTGCTATCATGAGAGGTGCAATTTCCAGATAAGCTCATGAAGTGTTTAGCATGGAAGTTCTCATTTACTGGTTGGTGGTATTGTTGGTTTATTTATTTATTTTGTTAGTAAATAAATAAATGCTGGTCTCGAACTCCTGGGCTCAAGTGATCCTTCCACCTTAGCCTCCGTAGTAGCTGGGAGTGTAGGCATGTGCCACTGCACTGGTAGTGGTATTGTTATCATCTGACTTCACCTTATTTCCTCTAGACCAGTGTCTTGCTTGAGATACAGTGAAGGGAAGGACACCCAGTCCAAAGGTCTGATCAAAATCTTGAGGGTCCCTTTCCTGATGGAGGGAGTCATGGTAGGCTTACTATCTGTTGGAAACCAAGAGGCTGAGCTGACCAGATGACCCCTGGAGTTCTCTGGCAATGTGTCCAGTTCTGGCTGAGGGGCACCTTGGTTGAGTATGGAGCCCTGAAACAGAATGCAGGTGCATTCTGGGCACCCCCCTGCCCAAGGCTTCAATTCCTATGATCTCTCTATGCTCAGCCTGGAAAGCTTGGGGCCACCTCTCTCCTCACCCCTGGACAGAGCCCACTAAGTCCTGCTGACTCCGCTGTCTACACCACCTCATCCTCTTTCCCTCCCCTGCTGTCTGCAGGGCCTACATCTCCACTGGTCTTTCGTCCTCCAGTCCTGCACCCTGCCACTCTCCTGCTCATCTGTCTGAAATTGTCATGGAGGGAGTAAGGGCCAAGCCTGGCCATCACGGTCCTTCTTCGGGGCACCAGTTTACACACTCAACCTCGCCCCTCATACCAGCAACTCACATCCACACCTTTGCTCAGCTTGTCTCCTCTGCCTGGGAATCCCCCCGCCCGCCACCTCAGCATACCAAAAAGCACCATGGGTCCTTCCTCCTCTGGGAAGTTTCCCTGGTTCTCCCAAGTGGAAATCTTTCTCTCCTTTACCATTTGGTGTTTTGTAGGTTGCCACTTGTCTTCTGTCTGCCTTCCCTCAGCCTGTGAGCACCTCGAGGACTAGTTCTGCAGCTGAGGCACGTGGGTGAATGATTGAAGGAGGGAGGGAATGCACGAATGAGTGAGCAGCTAATCTACCTGTCTCGAATGTTCCTTCCACTCTAGTCTGTCCTGCTGATATGTCCAGGCTTTCCTTAAGTACCGTTTGGGTTTTGCTACTTCCCTGCTCAGAGTCTCTCCACAGCTCCTTGTTTCTTAGCACATCCAGTCTACTGTCTATGTCTTTTCTCAGTTGTGGGTTTGCCTCACTCAGCCCATGGGTCACACTTACCAAACAGCCACCTTGTCCTTCTCTGGGCCAGCCCCATGCTGGCCACTTTCCCAGGGACAGAGACATGTGACCCTGTTGTTAGCCTCATGGAGGCCCCAAGCTGGAGGGGGAGCAAGAGGGGAAATGAGCAGCAACAGTACCAAGTCAAGCATAGAGGGTTAAGAATCTGTACAGGAGCAGAACTTGTACCACAGGGGAAGGAGAGTGAGTAGAGAGAGCATCTGGGAAGGGGGAGGTCATGCTAAGCAGAGTTTGGAAGGCTGAATAGGAGTTCACCAGATGGATCCAGGTAGGCCATTCTCAGCAGAGGGAAGAGCATGTGCAAAGGCAGCAGACTGCCAGAATGATTACCTAGGGGCCTTAAGAATATCTGGGCCGTTCTTAGAGATTGATGATGGAGCCCCAGATCTGGACTCTGGAGTCCCAGCTCTGCTATTTACTTGCAGACATTGATGGGCAAACAATGGCTTCTCTTCTCTGAGCCCGAAGACCCACATCTGTAAAATAGATATAATAAACCCTTCCTGGGTAGGCCTGAAGGAAAGTGGATGTTTATAAAGGCTTAGCTACATAAACTGTACTCGTTCTTGACTTGAGAAATTCAGTCAAATCCCCATCCCATGGTAGGGTGGTACTTGAGGAACAAGCAAAGTGGCCAGAAGAAAAGCTTTTCCTTCACCCACTCCACCCCATCTGCCCACACACAGACCCCATTACCCTCTCTGTGTTCCTCTCTATGAATGTTTTATGACCCCTGGAGGCTACTGGTCAGAAGCAAATTCATCAGAAGCTACTGACTAGATTCTCAGGTGGACTGGTTTGTTTTTTGGGTGGCTGAGTCCTTGGAAGCAGAGTTTAACTCCAACTAGGGAATAAGCCCTAGAGAAGCCCCCAGGAAATAGCATCTGAGCAGAGAAGGTTCGGGTGCAGGGGGAAAGGGGAGCAGGAGGGGCAGCTAAGTAACCCCTGTGGCTGGGGGATGGGGGCTCAGGGAGGAGAAGAGACTGAAGGAATCACAGAGACTGAAGGTGGAATCACAGAGGCTCCCAAATGTCAGGTTATAGGAGTTAGGGCTTTATGCAGTGGGTAGTGTGGAGCCATGGAGAGTTATTGAGCAGGGGAGGGACCTGAGGAAACCTCAGTGTCCCCACAGGCCTACCCTACCTGAGGCACTAAAGGGGGTGTGAGGAGGCTGTAGAGCCCCAGCATTCAGCTTGAATGACCTGGTGCCCCTTCCCTAGTCTGCGCCCACACTGACAGCTTTGTTCCCTGGAGGCTGTCTTTAGTCCTGGACGGAACTCGACCTCTTCTGGGTCCGATTCTAAGCAGTTCCAGCCCCAGCTAGTCTGGAGGAAAAGAGCTGTCTGGGACTGGCTAGCAGGGAGGTGTCAGGTGCCAGGCGGATGCTGGAGCCTAGTGCGTGCCTCAGAGCACGCAAGTGGGTGGGGGAGGGGTGGTGGTGGTGGTGGTGGCAGGGCCATGCAGGGCGGGTCTTAGCAGCTCCAGAGTTAGGAGTGAGTAAGGCGGGCTGGGAAAAGACTCTGTTGCCTTTAAAGGCAAGCGCCCCTGGCAGCCAGGAGGAAAGGTTTTGCTGAGTCAGCTGCAACTGGTATAAGGGGGGATAGCAGGGGCTGGGACGGAAGTGCCCCTAATCCGAAGGATGTTTTGCAATTCAAATCCTCCTGTATTGCAGGTAAACACAGTGTTGGATTCCAGGAAGGCCTGATGGGCCAGGCACGACAGTTTTGTGTGTTTAATATTTTCATTCTGATTTGCATTCCTGCTTGAACCACCTGCTCCCAGAAAGCTTTTCGGCATCCCTTCTTTATCTTCTGTATGCCCCTTCTTGACCCTCTGCAAATGGTCTTATCAGGGCCACCACCTGCTCGCTGATGCTGGGGGAATTGAAGGGATGTATTCCCCTCCCTTCTCTCTTGAGTACCAGACTTTTCTGTCCAGCTGCCTCCAGCACAGCCCTCTGGATGTCCCACAGGTCCCTCGCACTCACCATGCTCAAACCTGAACTCATTATTTTTGCGCATCCCTTCCCGTCCCCACCCTAGAGATGGCTGCTCTAGCCACCAAATTGCCCTAGCTAGAGATCTGGTATCTTCCCTGACCCCTCTCTGTCTCCCTCATTCCCCATATCCAGTCAATCCCGTGGACTCTGCCTGCCTTCTCCATGCAGACAGTCCCTCCTACAGCACAGGCTAGGACCACTGTTCATTCATCCTTCTCCCTGCCACCACACTGGTCTCTTTAAAATGCATAGCTGACCACATCACTGCTTTGTTCAGACATCTTTCCATGGCACGCAATGATGTGGCTGAATCTCATAGACATCATATTGAGTGACAGCAGCTGTGCAAAAGTGTGATTTCATATGTATAAAGTTTAAAAACAGGCAAAACTTATCTCTGGGGTAACAGCACTTACCCTTGGAAGGGAGGGTTGTGACTCTGGGGGCGGGTGCTGGTAATCAGGGTGAGGCAGGTGGAGACCAGATCAGCAGTACTGATTTTTTTTATTTCGCCTCGAGCTTTAATATGACTCAGCACAGCATGTTACTAATCCTGTTTTTATTTAAAATTTTGATATTTTGTCATCATGGATTTTTTGCATTAATTCTGGTTTTTCAAAAATACTGCATTAAAAATATGATTTATCCTGATGACAGAGTCTGCCGTCTCCCTCCACCCCTGCTTAAATTTTATAGGGGAGGTGAGTGCCTTTCTTGTCACACCCTGTTTCTGACTGTGTTAGTAATGTTGTGTCCTCATCAGGGTGCTGGTTGCGGGTGTGTTTAGTTTGTGAAAGTGCATTGAGCTGTGTACATTTCTGATTTTCGTACTCTTCAGTATGCATATTTTGCTTCAATTAATTTTTTCTAACTTAAAATATTTCCATGATTCCAAGGGAGTGTCTCCATCTGCTTCTTCCAGTGTCCCCAGCACCAAAAACAGCACCTGGCTCACACTGGGTCTCATACATTTTTGTTGAATGAAGGAATACAATATTTCAGTTAATTTAATTCCAACAGCAACTCTATGAAATGAGTATTTTTCTATTTTCTTTTTCTTTTTTTTTTTTGAGATGGAGTCTCACTGTCATCAGGCTGGAGTGCAGTGGCACGATCTCAGCCTACTGTAACCTCCAACTCCCAGGTTCAACAGATTCTTCTGCCTCAGCCTCCCGAGTAGCTGGGATTACAGGTGCGCACCACCACGCCCAGCTAAATTTTGTATTTTTAGTAGAGACGGGGGTTTCATCATGTTGGTTAGGCTGGTCTCGAACTCCTGACCTCATGATCTGCCCACCTCGGCCTCCCAAAGTGCTGGGATTATAGGCGTGAGCCACTGCACCTGGCCTTTTTCTCTCTGTTTTCTAAAGGAGAAAACCAAGGCTCAGGGAAGTAATTTGCCCAAAATCACACAGGTAGTAAATGTGAGTGCCAGCACCTGGATTGAAAAAAAATAAACGGAGCCAGGTGTGGTGGTGCATGCCTATAGTCCCAGCTACTCAAGAGGCTGAGGCAGGAGGATTGCTTGAGCTCAGAAGTTCAAGTCTGGCCTGGGCAACAAGGTGAGATTCCCCCCCATTTCTAAAAATAAATAAGTAGGCCGGGTGCAGTGGCTCACACCTGTAATCCCAGCGCTTTAGGAGGCCGAGGCGGGCAGATCATGAGGTCAGGAGTTCAAGACCAGCCTAACCAACATGATGAAACCCCGTCTTTCCTAAAAATACAAAAATTAGCCTGGCATGGTGGCAGGCGCCTGTAATATCCAGTTACTCAGGATGCTGAGGCAGGAGAATCGCTTGAACCCAGGTGACAGAGGTTGCAGTGAGTTGAGATCGCACCACTGCACTCCAGCCTGGGCAACAGAGCAAGACTCCGTCTCAAAAAAAAAAAAAAATTAAAAATTAAAAAATAATAATAAATGGATGACTTGACTCTAGAGAAAAGTGTTAAATCAAATGCTGCCAGATTATCTGTCTTTAAAGAAAGCAACAAAAACAACAGAAACTCCAACCGGCACTGCCTGCTCTGACCCAGCACCAGTACAAGCAATTTGCTTTGCCTGGCTCTTATCACTTAGATTACAATTATTTGAGCCTTATCTGCCTCTGAGATAATGACCTCCTCTAGGGCTGGGGCTCAGGTATTCCTGTCTTCCCTCTGTCCAGCAAGTTATTTGGCACAAGAAAGAAGCTATAAATGTGTAATAAATGAATGAATCAAAGAATGAATGAAGGAGGAGGCTGACAGTGGTATGTGGTGGGCGGACCACAGGTTTTGGAAACAGACCTGCTAACTATATGTCTTTGAGCATGTTACCTCACCTGAATCTCAGTTTCCCCAACTGTAAGATGGGGCTAATAGCAGTACTCACCTCTAAGAATTATTGTGAATATGAAGTAAGGAAACGTGTATCAGGTGACTGTCCTACAGTAAATACTTGAAATGTGGTAACTATTATTATTTCCATTTTTTTACATTCTCAAAGCCTGATTTTCTTCAGGGTTATAGGGATCTGCCCCTCTCGATTTCCACGTATTGTTTTCTGGAGGTCTGGTCTGTGAGGTTGGAAGAAGAGACCTGATGGTGCTTCCCCCAGTAGCTTTCTTCCCCGTGGGGTGGGCAGAACTCTGGAACAGTCCAGACATCTGGCTTCATGGCCCAGCTCCACCTTGCGATTGGTGAGTTGCTTATTACCAGTGAGCCTCAGTTTTCTCTTTGTAAAATAAGGCCCAGAATAATCTGTGGTTTTTTTGTTTTTGTTTTTGTTTTTTTGAGATGGAGTCTCACTCTTTTTGCCCAGGCTGGAGTGCAGTGGCACAATCTCGGCTCACTGAAACCTCTGTCTCCCAGGTTCAAGCGATTCTCCTGCCTCAGCTTCCTGAGTAGCTGGGATTACAGGTGGCTGCCACCACGCCCACCTACTTTTTTTGTATTTTTAGTAGAGACGGGGTTTTACCACGTTTGGCCAGGCTGGTCTTGAATTCCTGACCTCAAGTGATCCACCCGCCTTGGTCTCCCAAAGTGCTGGGATTACAGGCGTGAGCCACCGCGCCTGGCCCTCTTTTTTTTTTTTTTTAAGACCCGGAATAATGTTGACCTTGGAGATCTCTGGGGAGGATTCAATGGCTTGGCCCTGGGCCTAGTGCACAGTAAGCCCTCCACAAGTATTGAGTCTGAGGAATTAACCTGGCACCCTGAGGCTGGGGGAACAGCAAGGAGACCAGAGGGACCCTGAGAAGCCCAAGGACTGATGGGAAAAACAAATAGCCTGGCATAGTTTTGTTTTATTCTTAGAATCATATTTCTCCAGAGAAGTGGAATGACAATGCCTTTCATGCCGATATAACTTTTTCTTTCTTTTTTTTCCTTTTAGAGATAGGGTCTGGCTATGTTGCCCAGGCTGGCCTCAAACTCCTGAGCTCAAGCAATACTCCTGCCTCAGCCTCCCAAGTAGCTGGGACAACAGGCCAGCACCACTGTACCTGGCTTTGATGTAACTTTGTAACTCTGCAAAACTCCTTCCCACATGTCTTTCCTTGGGTCCTCCCCACACCTTATGCTGCAGGCAAGACTAGAATTATTCATGTATCCACAGTTGTGGAAACTGAGGCACAAAGAAATTAAGCCACTTGCTTGAGATCACAGTGAAGGAAGAATTTGGAAGCAAATTGAAGATGTAAAACCTGGGCCTCCTGACTTCTAGATACCACCATGCGGCAATTTGGATCTGAAAGAAAGCACACAGCTTACGCCCGGACAGAGCAGCCGGTGTCTAGCTGTGCCCACTTGCCCCACCCAGCCCCCACCTGTGTGCCACCTGGCAGTCATATGCACATTCATTACAGGGGAGCTGGCTGACTCACACATTATACTGGGGCTGACTCATGCTTTGCAAGAGGGAGAGTGAGAATCAGTTGGCCACAGGAGCCCCCGCTTTCCACATCGAGGCTTGAGATTCATGCCTCAAATCCACGGCAGTTTAGTTCTTTAAAAAGGGAAAGCACTGTGAGCTGGCTGGAGCTGGGGATCTCTGGACTCAGAGAAAAGTGGTTTGGTTCAACTCTGGGCTCTGTTACAAGTTGACTGGGTGACTTCAGGCAAGTCATTGTCCCTCAGTCTCTTCGGCTTTGTAACAAAGGGGTTGCAACAGATAAGTGCCAAGACTTTTCAAGCATCTGAAAGACTGTTCTTGCTCTGGTTTGAGAAACCTCGTCATAATAATGTTGTATGTGTTGCTAATTCACTATGTGCCAGGTAAGTGATTGGTATGGGGTTATTAATATCTCATTTAATTCTCATAATGAATTCTAGATTTACTATTTTTTGTCCTATTTCTCAAAGGAGGAAACTGAAGCACAGTTTCAGAGTGATTTTCCCAAGGTGGAGCAGGTCAGCAAGTGGCCGAGCTAAGAATTAAACCTGGTTTGTCCCCAGACTTTGCATAAAATCTAGTCTAAGGCCGGGCGTGGTGACTCATGCCTTTAATCCCAGCACTTTGGGAGGCTGCGGCGGGTGGATCACGAGGTCAGGAGTTGGAGACCAGCCTGGCCAACATGGTGAAACCTCGTGTCTACTAAAAATACAAAAATTAGCTGGGCGTGGTGGCAGGTGCCTGTAATCCCAGCTACTCAGGAGACTAAGTCAGGAGAATTGCTTGAACCCGGGAGGCAAAGGTTGCAGTGAGCTGAGATCGTGCCACTGCACTCCAGCCTGGGTGACAGAGCAAGACTCCATCCCAGGAAAAAAAAAAAAAAAAAAAAAAATCTGCTCTACACCTTTATGCTATTAGACCTCAATTTCCTCACTTAAAAAAATTAAACTACATGACATAAAATTTACCATTTTACCTATTTTAAGATTACAGTTGAGTGTCATTGAGTACATTCACACTGTTGTGCAACCATTGCCATCATCCATCTGCAGAATTTTTTCATCTTCTGAACCCACTAAATAATAATTTCCCATTCCCTGTTACCCCTAATCCCTGGCAACCCCCGTTCTACTTTCTCTGTGAATTTGACTACTCTAGGTATCTCATTTAAAGTTTCCTCATCTTTAAAACTACGATAATAAAGATCAAGTGTTATTCGATCCTTCTCCCAGTGGCATGGTTGGCTCAAACTTGAATGTAAGTCACAGTTCTTCTATTCACCTACCCCTCAGGCAGGTTGCTTAACCCCTTTGCCTCCCTCATTTCCATGTCCCTAAAGTTGGGCTGGTGGACCCTGTTGGGACGATCACAGGAGACAATGGGGATGAAGGTACTTGGAAAACCCAATGCCACTTCTAGAACGTGTTATACCGTCTTCCTGGCGGGCTGGAACGCTGGCTTAGATTTATAGTTGTGACAGCTGGGTAGGCTTTAGAATTGCACATTACAACCTGGCCAGTGCCCAACCCGACATTTGGGGCTGAGGCTGGGAGGTAGAAAGCACATCATGGAGGGCTTTGACTGCTTGGCTATAGAGCCCTCCCCTCAAGGAGCTTACATTCCAGCCTGTGCACCTGGTATTGTAAAGTGACTGGTATAGTTTTTACTTACAGAGAGTGCTCAGGCAGCAGTCTGTCCTGCGTGGTTCTTTTAACTGGTTCCCAGAGGCCTGGTCTTGTGGCTGAGAGTCCTGTCTTCCCTATTTCCTTGAAGTAGTGATTGTTAGGATATTTTGGTTGCAAGCATCAATGCATTTAAGCCAGCTGTCACCAAAAAGGGAGTTTTTGTTTGTTTGTTTTTGAGACGGAGTTTCGCGCTTGTCACCCAGGCCGGCGTGCAATGATGTGATCTTGGCTCACTGCAGCCTCTGCCTCCCAGGTTCAAGCAATTATCCTGTCTCAGCCTGGGCAACAGAGTGAGACTCCGTCTCAAAAACAAACAAAAATGTTGTTGAAATCCGGGCATGGTAGCGGCTTACGCCTATAATCTTAGCACTTTGGGAGACCGAGCAGGCAGAGCACTTGAGCCTGAGTTTGAGACTAGCCTGGGCAACGTGGCAAGACCCCATCTTTACAAAAAATGCAAAAATAAACTGGGCGTGATGATGCGTGTCTGTAGTCCTGGCTACTCAGGAGGCTGAGGTGGGAGGATCCCTTGAGTCTGGGAAGGGGAGGTTGCAGTGAGCTGAGATTGCTCCACTGCACTCCAGCCTGGGTGTCAGAGCAAGACCCTGTCTCAAAACAAAACCACAAAAATGTTGTTGAATGGAGACTCTACATTCATTGACATGGTAAGAAAGTCAAAAAGTATTTTTGAAGGGAAAAAAACAGGTTGCAGAGCAATATGTTTATCACATTTTTAAAAGTAAATATGCATAGGTAATATATTTGGACTTCTGTAGATATATGCTAAATGTTAAATGAACTATGGAGAGTAGAATTAGGGGTAATTATTATTTTCTTTTTTGTAATATCTGCATTTTTCTGCAATGAATAGGTATCAGTTAAGTAATAATAAAACAGTTCCGCTAGGCGCAGTGGCTGACGCCTGTAATCCCAGCACTTTGGGAGGCTGAGGCGGGTGGATCACCTGAGGTCAGGAGTTTGAGAACAGTCTGACCTACATGGAGAAACCCCATCTCTACTAAAAATACAAAATTAGCTGGGCGTGGTGGCTCATGCCTGTAATACCAGCTACTAGGGAGGCTGAGTCAGGAGATTCGCTTGAACCTGGGAGGTGGAGGGTTCAGTGAGCCGAGATTGTGCCATTGCACTCCAGCCTGGGCAACAAGAGTGAAACTCTGTCTCAAAAAAAATAAAGAAAATAACAATAATAATAATAATAAAAATAATTCCTACCTCCCAGGGCTACAGTGTGTGTTAACTAAGACATGTATTCACTTATTCCATAAATACTTATTAAGTACCTAATACGTGATGGTATTTGTGGAAGCTGCACAATGACTGGCCAGTGGTGGAGGCTCAGTAAGTTGGAGTCACTTAAAGCTCTGCCTTCCAGGTGTGCACAACTAAGCTGAATGCTCCACACAGGTGCTTCTGCTCTTGTGGTCTGTGTGCATTCTGAAAATCTAGGAACGCAAACAAGGTGCCACAGCTATCTATTGCTGTAGATTAACCATGTCAAGCTGGGTGCAGTGGCTCATGCTTGTAATCCCAGCACTTTGGGAGATCGAGACAGGTGGATCACCTGAGGCCAGGAGTTCAAGACCAGCCTGGCCAACACAGCGAAACCCTGTCTCTACTAAAAATACAAAAAGGGGCCCGCTCAGTGGCTTACGCCTATAATCCCAGCACTTTGGGAGGCTGAGGCGGGCATATCGCGAAGTCAAGAGATCGAGACCATCCTTGCCAACGTGGTGAAACCCCATCTTTACTAAAAATACGAAAAGTAGCTGGGCATAGTGGCACATGCCTGTAGTCCCAGCTACTCGGGAGGCTGAGGCAGGAGAATCACTTGAACCCAGGAGGTGGAGGTTGCAGTGAGCTGAGATAGTGCCACCGCACTCCAGCCTGGGCGACAGAGTGAGACTCTATCTCAAAAAAAAAAAAAAAAAAAGAAAAGAAAAAAGAAAAAAAGAGTACCATCTCAAAACTTAGTGGCTTTAAACAGCAACAGCTTATTATTTCTCATGATTTTGTGGATTGACTGGTCAATTCTGTCCCACATGATGGCAGCTGGGGTGACTCATGCAGTGGCATTCAGCTGGACACATGACTGGGCCATTCTCTCCATATGGTGTCTCATCCTCCTCTGTCTCCTGAAGGATAGCCTGGACTTCCTTATAGCATGGTAGCTGGGTTCCAATGGGGACTGTTCCAAGGGGACAATCCTCAATGTGGAAAAGCTTATCCAGCCAGGTTATATCAATGCAAATCATTCTGGATTTAAGTTGCTTTGTCTCTTGATCTCTCATGAACATTCCTGTGTGAGTAAATATTCTTCCCAATGTGATTTTCTTCTTGTTGTTAAAGACAGGCTCTGGTTCTGTTGCCCAGGCTAGAGTGCAGTGGCATAACCATAGTATAATCATAGCTCACTGCAGCCTTGAATTCCAGGGCTCGAACAATCCTCCTGCCTCAGCCTCCCACATAGCTGGGACTACAGGTGCACACTACCATGCCCAGCTAATTTTTTTTTTTTTTTAAAGAGATAGAGTCTTGTTGTATTGCCTAGGCTGGTCTCCAACTCCTGGGCTCAAGTGATCCTTTCACCTCAGCCTCCCTAGTAGCTGGGACCACAGGCATGTGCCAACACACTAAATTAAAAAAATTTTTTTTGAGAGATGGGATCTCGCTGTGTTGCCCAGGCTGGTCTCAAATTCCTGGACTGAAGTGATCCACCTTCCTCAGCCTCCCAAAGTCCTGGGATTATAGGTGTGAGCCACTGCACCCTGCCCCCAACATGATTTTTTTTTTTTTTTTTTTTTTTTTTTTTGAGACAGAGTTTCGCTCTTGTTGCCCAGGCTGGAGTGCAACGGTGCGATCTTGGCTCACCAAAACCTCCGCCTTCCGGGTTCAAGCGATTCTCCTGCCTCAGCCTCCCGAGTAGCTGGGATTACAGGCATGCGCTGCCACACCTGGCTAATTTTGTATTTTTAGTAGAGACAGGGTTTCTCCATGTTGGTCAGGCTGATCTGCCTGCTTTGGCCTCCCAAAGTGCGGGGATTACAGGTGTGAGCCACCGTGCCCAGCCCCAACATGATTTTGAATGGTTGACTGATAGCCCATCATTGAATGAAGCAGTTTCATCTTGATGAATAATTCGGCAGTTTTCATTTTGGGGCAGTTATGAACAACTCTGTGAAGGACAACTTTGTGTCAAGAACCCAGTACATATCACTGTAGGAGAAGGATTACAGGGCCGAAGAACAGGTGAATTTTTAAAGCTTTGCCAAATTGCCCTTCAGAAAAAATGGTACATTTTGCACTTCTATCAGCTGTAAAGAGACCTGCTTTTTCGAAATCCTCCGGTCGATACTGGGTGTGGTTTGTCTTTTCAGTCTTTGTCAATTGGATCAGTGAAAAATGGTGTTTTATCATTGTCTTCAAAAGAGAGGATTAGAAGTAAGTTACCCAGAGCCAGATGCTTGAGAAGAGAATTCTTGTCTTTTACTCTGAGGTAGCCCGAATAAATCAGCAGGGTTGAGGCCAGGGCAATGCAAAGTGTCCCTCTGCACAATGTCAGGCTATTAAATGCACAGTGTCCCTCTGCCCGCTGACTCAGGCTGTAAAATTGGAGCATGGTGCTGACAAGAGTGCTCATGGCTGTGGGGATGAGGTCACTGTGTCCTCACCATGCGGTCGACTGGGACAAGCCCATTGCTTTCCTGTCCCGTGTCTGTGGGCCTTCTGGCAGACAACAGGGCTCACGGCCTCACCCTCCACGCTCGTGTTGGCTTTCACCTTGTTCCCTCTGACCCACTCTGGAGGACCTGGTGCTGCATCTGGGCCAGGCTGGCTGTAACTTAATAAGAGTTGTAAAAAGGGGCGTGTAAAACAGGACCCTGAGATTGGTCTTTGTTTTTGAGCAACCAAAGCCATACCCCATAGGGTCAGAAGTTTTAAAACTGGGGGAGGTTTCTTGTGTGGAGGCAGAGTCCTGGACTCAAAGCCGACCCTGCTTCGTCCTAGCTGTGGAGCAAGTAAGGGAGCTTTTCCGAACCTCAATTTCTTCATCTCGAAAATGAGGGTAATGGTGATTTAAGGACTATTATCTTCTTCCTCTGTGCCTGATGCTTGTGATTCTCACAGGAACCCTCGAAGGCTGAGTATCCCACCCAGTTTACAGATGAAGCAAAGTGAGGCCCAGAGAAGGGAAATTGCTTGCCCAAGATCACCCAGCAAGTAAGACACACAGCTGGAGATGAGCTCAGGTCAGCACGGAAGCACGCGAACTCCTTCTGCAGGCTTTGTAAAGGACTGATGAGAAAAGCAGATGGTTGAGAGCTCTACAACTTCTGTGAGGTAAAGAATATCTGCAGGGCTGGACACGGCGGCTCTTACCTGTAATCTTAGCACTTTGGGAGGCCAAAGTGGGTGGATTGCTTGAGTCCAGGAGTTTGACACCAGGCTGGGCAACATAGTGAAACTCTGTCTCTCTAAAAAAAAAATTAGCCAAGTGTGGTGGCGTGTGCTTGTAGTCCCAGTTACTTTGGAGGCTGAAGCGGAAGGATCCCTTGTACCCAGGAGACAGAGGTTGCAGTGAGCTGAGATTGCACCACTGTACTTCAGCTTGGGTGACATTTTTTTTAAAAAAAGGATATCTGTGATTACAAGATTACAATGCAATTTTGAAAGCCAGCTGTTGCCCAGCTGGACAGCTAGAGTTATTCTCAGTGGTGGGATGGCTGAACTGAGGGCCCACTGTGGAGAGCTGGTTTCCCACTGGAGTTCTCTGAAAAGGTGCCTGATTTCACAGCTCTGATTCTACAGAGGGAGGCCGGGCCCTTCACATAATTGCTACCATTTATTTATAGAACTATTCCTCTGTGCGTGATGCCCTTTATATGTGTACAGTCTGTGCTGCAGTCAATTCTTATAGTGATTCTATGCAGAATGTACTTTAGAGGGGACTGCTGGGGCGCAGGGTGGGTAGGTAACTTGCCAGCTTGGTGGGGTTGGGTCTCCAGCTGGTTGGGACCCCACCCTCCTGTCATGGCCCAGAAGTGAGGCATTCGGGGCTGGACCACCAGCGTTTATGAAGCTTTGTGCTCCATTATCCCATCAGAACGTCTTCTCGGCCCTGGCAGGCAGCCAGGGCAGGGCCATTCTCCACTTTACTGACAAAGAATCCCAGGGAGGGGAAGAGGGTGCTACCCCCACACCCCCATTGCCTCTGCCTGCTTAGTCCAGAATGCGGAATAGAGAAGTAATGGGAGAAGCTCCCAACTGTTGCTGGATCTCTGCCTTCCAGGGAAGCTGTGACCTCAGTAAGGGCAGGGTGTGCCTTTCCAGGGAACTCGAGGTGGGGCAGGATGGGTAGGGAGTGAGATCAGAGGGAAGTCCATGTTGGGAAGATAGGAAGGGAGGTCTCTGGGGGTTTGTGGAATAGAGGAAGGGAACATCATAGAACAGGCCAGGAATAGGAGCTTGACCTGGAGATTACTTTGCAGCAGGTTTAAACAGGGGCCATGTGGGAGAGTGGAGCCATGGGGTCAGAGGTTACTGCATGCAAATTATGACTCTGCCCCTTATGAGAATGGTGAGTTTGGAAAAATGATTTCCCTGGGCCTCAGGGTCTTCATGTATATAAGGGCCGAAGCCCAGCGGGTAACTGGAGCACTGCCTGGGTTAGATCCTGGCTCCACCACTTACCAGTGTGACCAAGGGCGAATGAATTCACCTCTCTGGGCATCAGTGTCCTTGTCTGTAAAATGGACTTGATAATAATGAAACCTACCCCTCACAGGCCTGTGGTGAGGATGAAGGGGTCTGGCAGCACATAGAGAATTCTTAGAGCAGCCTTTTTTCCTGCAGAGTCTTTGTTGCTATCATCATCATCCTTATCCTCATCCTCATCATCGTCTACCTCCAAGGATTCTTGGGAGGCTTAAACAAGGCAGGTTGCACAAATTGTCTGGCACAGACATCATTAAATAATAACAGGGCGGAGTGATGGGTGCTGTGATACAGGGAGGTGCTGGGAGAGATACAGGAAAGAGAAAAGACTTCTGTCTGGCTGGGTGGAAGAAGGGTGTGGAAGGTATGGAAGCCAAGGGAAAACTTCCCCTTTGCCCTCTGAAGGTTCACTGAAAAGTCAGCTGACAAAAGGCAGATTAATAGAAGAAATGGCATGCAAATTTATTAATGTGCACACAGGGGAACCACAGAGTGGTTGATTACTCCTCACCCTGCAATGGGGTGCAGAAGCTTATATGCCATCTTGAGGTTACAGAAAGAATGGGGGCTTCGGGCCTGAGCACGGTGGCTCATGCCTATATTCCCACCACTTTGGGACACCAAGTTGGGTGGATCACCTGAGGACAGGAGTTTGAGACCACCCTGACCAACATGAAACCCCGTCTCTACTAAAAATACAAAAAATTAGCAGTGCGTTGTGGTGTGCACCTGCAATCCCAGCTACTCGGGAGGCTGAGGCAGGAGAATCGCTTGAACCCAGGAGGTGGAGGTTACAGTGAGCCGAGATCGCACCACTGCATTCTAACCTGGGAAACAAGAGTGAAACTCCATCTCAAAAAAAAAAGAGGCCGGGCACAGTGTCTTATGCCTGTAATCCCAGCACTTTGGGAGGCCGAGGCGGGTGCATCACCTGAGGTCAGGAGTTCGAGACCAACCTGGCCAACATAAAGAAACCCTATCTCTACTAAAAGTACAAAAAGTTAGCCCGACATAGTGGCAGGTGCCTGTAATCCCAGTTACTTGGGACGACTGAGGCAGGAGAATCACTTGAACCAGGGAGGGTGAGGTTGCATGAGCTGAGATCGCGCCACTGCACTCCAGCCTAGGCAACAAGAGCAAAACTCCATCGAAAGAGAGAGAGAAAGAGAGAAAGAAAGACAAGAAAGAAAAGAAAGAGGGCTCAGATCCTGGCAAAACAGTTTATGAAAGAGGGAGAAGAGGAGGCCTCCCTCAAGGAGGCCTCAGGTGGGACTCAAGAATCTTCACATTTTTCCTTCAACTTTTATTTTAAGTTCAGGGGTACATGTGCAGGATGTGCAGGTTTGTTACATAGGTAAACGTGTGCCATGATGATTTGCTGCACTGATCATTCCATCACCTAGGTATTAAACCCAGCATCCATTAGCTATTCTTCCTGATGCTTTCTCTCCCCCCATCCCACCCCCAATAGGCCCCAGTGTGTGTTGTTCCCCTCTGCATCCATGTGTCCATGTGTTTTCATCATTCAGATTGTAAATGGGCACCTGAAGTGTTTGGTTTTCTGTTCCTGCATTAGTTTGCTGAGGATAATGGCTTCCGACTCCATCCATGTCCCCGCAAAGGACATTATCTTGTTCCTTTTTATGGCTGTATAGTATTCCATAGCGTATATGTACCACATTTTCTTTATCCACTGTATCACAGATGGGCATTTAGATTGAAGAATCTTCACTTTTTAAAGCTTCTCAGGAAATTCTGATGCCCACCCAGAATTGGGAACCCCTGCCATGGAAGAGGGTGGGGGATATCTTTAAACAGGAATAGGGTCCATTGAGATGCCCACCCCAGACCTCCAAGATTTGGGCAGAGAGCTTGAGAAGGTGGGAAGTGGGTGTAGGAGACTCTGACCCCCAGCCTTCCACCCCTCTCCAAAGCAGTCCCTCACTCTGATGGCCACATTTACCACCAGGATCGGCCTCTGGAAGTGCCTGTTCCCTATAGCCCTCTGGCTCCAGCAAGGACAGACGGCCTTCCCTCCTTCCTTCCTTCTTCCCAACAGTTTTTGAGCTCCTCCGCCATGTGCTAGGCATGCTGTTGGGTCCTGAAAGTGAATAAAATAGGTAGTTTCTCCCCCCAACCTCCTGACCCAAAGTTTGGGTGATTCCTGCTCTTTTGGCTCAGCTAAGCGTGAAGTGCTGTGTCATCAGGAATGTGGCTAAGCACAAGAGACCTGGGACAGGAGTCCATCCTGGGGGATCAAGTGGTGGCCGCAGGGCTCAGTGATCCAGCCTCCAGGCCCTGTGGCTTCCTGGTTCCCCCTTCTCACAGGCCCAGAATCTTGTCCTGGCTCTGGCCTTGCGGGCCAAACTCCCAGGCCCTGCCCTCGATACCCCCTACCAGGAGGGTTCTGGTGCCTGGAGTAGGAGTGAGCTGTGCAGCCGCCTTCCCACCCTCATCTTACACAGAAGAAAACAGCATTGGGTAAGGTCTGAGCAACTCTTCCCAGGGGCAGGGTTAAGAATCATTTCCTCACAGGGGTAGCAGAAACAACAAACACAAGGAAATGACAGGGATGCCGAGGATTTCAGAGCACACAGCTCCGGTCCAGGATGGACTCCCACAGAGAGATGGGGGGAACACTCCCGGGGCAGCTTCCTCACCTCCCTCTTGGAGTCGGTTCTTGTGTCTTCATGCTGGGTTCTGTTGTTTCCTTTCATCAGGATCCCTTGCCCACTCCAACCCCACCCACACCATCAAGGATGTCACCGTTTCACTCGCTCATTGCCATTCATTTACTTCTTCCTTTCTCATTCAACACATAGGTGCCATGTGCCAGGCACAGGATAAAGCCATAGGCAATATACAGCCTCACATGGCATTCCCAGTTGGATGGGGTCACCAACACAACCAGACAGCTCTAATACAACATGATAATTGCCACTGTGGAGTTGTGCATAAGGTGTTATAAAACCGAGGAGTAACCCAGGCAAGGTTGATTCTTGAAGAATGCATAGAAATTCATGGAGCACATACCAAGCAGTGAGAATAGCAAATGCAAAGGCACGAAGTTTGTGATGGCTACAGCGTGGCAGGTTCAGGGGAGCAGAGGGAGTGGAGGCTGGGAGAAGAGCAGGGGCATCCATGAAGGGCCTGGAAAGCTGGGCTGAGGAACTAGAACTTTCTGCTAAGCAGGGGGCAGTCATTGGAGGATTTTAGGGAGAGAAGGGACATGGTCAGATCTGCCTCTTTTTTTTTGAGATGGAGTCTCACCCTGTTGCCCAGGCTGGAGTGCAATGGCACGATCTTGGCTCACTGCAACCTCCACCTCCCGGGTTCAAGCGATTCTCCTGCCTCCCAAGTAGCTGGGATTACAGGTGCCTGCCACCACACCTGGCTCATTTTTTGTATCTTTAGTAGAGACGGGTTTTACCATGTTGGCCAGGCTGGTCTCCAACTCCTGACCTTGTGATCTGCCCGCCTCGGCCTCCCAAAGTGCTGGGATTACAGGCATGAGCCACCACGCCCGGCCAGATCTGCCTTTTAGAACAATGCTATGGAAGTTGGTTTTGGGGAATGGGTGGAAGGGGGAGAGGTCAGGCAGAGTGTTCAATAAAGAGGATCAGACACAGGCCAGGTAGAAGAAGCCGATGCCTAGCCTAGGACAGGGCAGTTGGCTCAGCAAGTGTGAGCACTTCTCAGCGTAAGAGCTGAGGTGGGAGAGGGGCAGATAGGCTGTGGAGCTGGCCACACTGAAGGCAGCTGTGTGTTTCCAGGGCTCAGGACCAAAGGGAGGCTAAGGCAGGAAGGCACTCCTGGGCTTTTGACTTGAGCAGGCTCAAAGTCAGCAAATGCAGCTGGGTCTGTGTCTAGCGATTGGGAAGGTCCACAGCAGGACTCCAGCCTATACCTGGGAGTCAGGGCAAAACCCAGCCTAGGGAAGAGCCCCCAGGAGCCAGGCTGGGTGTCAGGTGGGGCCCTTGCCCTAAAAGCAGAAGAGACTACAAGGCAGAGCACCGAGCATACCTGGCTCCAGCACCTTTACGTCTCTGGCCACTTCTCTCTTATGGCTCCCTGTAACGATGAGACGTGGACACCTGGAGGCATCTGGGGCTAGTTTCTTCATACCTGCCCCGCTCAGATGACACTCCCTCCAGGCTCTGCATCTTGACTCAGTTACAACCTGATCCTGAGCTGGGACCCAGGGTTGTCCTGCTCCTGGCTCCAAGCTCCTGGCGAGGATGAACTTTGGTTTGGCTCTACCTGCTCATGTACCTTCGGAAGTGTGCCCACCTTGCCAGCCTCGTCAGAATGCAATCTCAGGATGATGTAAGAGTTCAGGAAATGCCACTCCCAAGGTCTATCACTTTGGACTTCAAACTGAGAGCATTTGAGGAACAGCAAATGCAGGGAGGGACTTTCTCTGAACTTCCTATATCTGCTTCAAGATAAATCCTCCAAAAGGAACTCAGTGGTTATAAATCCCCTCCCCAGGAACGTCATCAACCAGAGAATAGTAAACTCAGATCACAGGACAGGAAACTGAGTCAACACCACCCCAGACAGACTTTATCACATATCATTCTGAGGGACCATTCATCTTTCACCCAAATAATTTACTCTCTCATAAGTTGCTTGAATCCTCCCTCCACTCACCCCCTGTAAGAGGTCCATATGCTCTCACTGAGGTTTAGGACATTCGCTTTTCTTTCATGTGATGTCTCCATGCGTGTAGTATATTTGTGTACCTTTTCTTCTGTAACCCTTCCTTCTGCTTTCAGTTTATTTCATAGACTCCATTATTGAACCTCAGAGGGGAAATCTTCCCTCCCCTGCAGTGATGCTCTGGGACTGCCAGACACCTGAGCTCACTCCCAACAGCCCATTTGGACAATTAGTCACTCATATGATAAACATTTTTTAAGCCCCCAAAGTGTGCCAGTCCTTGGACAGAAAGCTGGATTTACAAGGTCAGATCAGATTCAGTGCTTGTGATAGAAGAATTCGTAATACAATGGAGCCAAACGCATGAAACACAACACAGCCTATTACAACACAACGCGGCATGACAGCTTCGCACATGCCAACACAGGATACGAGAACTCAGGTCTGTTTTCTAACTTCTGGGGCCTCAGCTGAGAAAAGGCAGCTCCCAGTGAAAGGAGGCTTATTAATTAGGAAGGGAGCTTATTGGAATGTCAGCAGTGGAAGGCAGAGGGGAAGAGACTGTAAGTCAGACCAGCTGCTTCAGTTCTGGCACCATAACCTTGGACGGATGACAGAACTCTCTGTGCCTTAGTTTCCACATCTACAAAATGGAGAGAATGATAGTGTGTATGTCATAGGGCTTAAGGATTAATTAAGATAATACACGTAAAGTGCCTGGCACAGTCCCTAGAAGGTATAGCAAGCACAATAGCATCAGCTATGTGGTTGTTGTTGCCATAGAATTATAGAACCTGATTATACTCTTAGTTTCTTGGAGTCAGAGAACTGTAGAATCATAGAACCCTAGGACCTTAGAACCTTAAACATAGAGGTTTATAAACATATATAAATATAACGTGCACCAGAATATTAGCTAGGAGGGTGAAGAAGGGAGATCTCCCTATTCCTTCAGATGGAGGCGAAATGTCCTCTAATGCCTGAGTTTCAGGGCTGTCACATTCCGTTGCTCAGGTTGTACACAATATACCTCTAAAGAAGGCCATTCACATAGACTTTGATGTGAATGGAGTTCCTTAGATGCAGCATGACATGCACCATTGCGTGAGAAAGCCCACATTTCTCCCAGAGAAGTCGGCTAAGTCCCAGAGGGCTTACACTTACTACCGTAATCTCTGCCTCCAGAAAATCCTGAAAATCCATTTTCTGCCTCCAGAAAATGCTGGCTTTGTCCTGAGCCACACTGACCTGAATGTGATGAAACTGAAGCTTGGTTTCCATATAAAAATCAAATCACTCTCCTTAAGCATTCCCGAGAGCAGATTATACAGAGATCCAGAATGTTCTGGAGAGGGATCACATCTTGTGAAGCAAGCTATGCTTATAGCCACCCAGATGGTACAATGAGATGTGAGCTGTTCCTCCCCGACCTGTCACTTTCTGCTCACTTCTCTTTCTCCCTCCCAATTTGCTCCTCAGGAACCCAGGCATAAGCCATCCCAGGCTCTTGGAAGGGTCTCAACTCAAAGCCCTTGTCAAAGCATTTTCCTCAATAAAAGTAGTTCCTTTTCCCAACAGGAATTTGGGCCACATGTTTAGGTAGTAATTTTTGTATGCCTTATCACATTTAGTGCCACTTATAAAACCTGAGACTCACAGAATTTTAATACCAAATAATCTAAGAAACAAAAATTTTGGAATAACCTAGCCTAAGGACCACAAGTTCTAAGAATTGTGGAGAATTTCAGAATCCCAAAACTCTTAACAATTACAAGAGGCCTTAAGGGGTCATTGAGTCCACACCTTATTCAACACAGACATCTCCTCTGCAACATTGCTGGCAGGTGCCGATACTGCCTCTGCAACAACAACAACAAAAAAGCATACTTCTGAGAAAAATTGGAAGACAGCTTGTTATCTGAACTATACATAGGCTTGAATAATCTATTTTTGGTTTTTTGAGATGGAGTTTCGCTCTTCTTGCCCAGGCTGGAGTGCAATGGTGCGATCTTGACTTACCGCCACCTCCACCTCCTGGGTTCAAGCGATTCTCCTGCCTTAGCCTCCTGAGTAGCTGGAATTACAAGCATGCACCACCACACCCAGCTAATTTTGTATTTTTAGTATTCTTTGTATTTTTAGTTTCTCCACGTTGGTCAGGCTGGTCTCGAACTCCCAACGTCAGGTGATCCACCTACCTCGGCCTCCTAAAGTGCTGGAATTACAGGCATGAGCCACCGCGCCCAACCTGAATAATCTATTAGAGTCTTTATCTCTAAGAAGGGAAATACATCTGAACTAAAGGGTAAAAAATGGCATGTTTTAACTGGTAAGTCTAAATGCAAAACAATGACAACAAAGTTTTAAAGGATTGCTTCCTTCTTAAGCTTTATTTTCATCCTCTGTCAGTGTATCACTAGACTTATCTTTCCCAGACACCCAGACCTCCCACGCGAGTATATACTTTCCATTTGGCTTGATTTCAAGTGCTAATGTATAAAGCTTCTGGGTTCTGGGTCTGGCAAGCTATTTCTCATGTTCTGTGATAAAATATTAAAAACCATCTCTAAGGTCTTCCAAGAGGGGATATGTGGAAGATACATTTCAATTTTCCACTGCATTTCAACCTCAATATAATGTGATTAGCTATGGCATTGGAAATTAGCTTAATACTGGCCCATCTTACTAAAGGGGCCAAGGAAAAACTTGCCCTTTACCTCTGAAGATCCACTGTAATCAACTGACACAAAAGGCAGATTAATAGAAGAAAAGGCATAACCATTTTATTTTAATATACATAGCACAGGAGAACTGAAGGAGAATGATTACCCTGCTATCTTAATTTAATTCCAGTGTGGTCTGAGAGCAGACATTGTATGGTTTCTGTTATTTTAAATTGGTTAAGCTGTGCTTTATGGCCCAGAATGCAGCCTGTCTTAGTGAATGTTCTGTGGGAGCTTGAGACGAATGTGTTTTCTGCTGTTGCTGGATGAAGTATTCTATAGACACCAATTATATCCAGTTGATTGATGGTGCTGTTGAGTTCAACTATGGTCTTACTGATTTTCTGCCTGCTGAATCTGTCCATTTCTTAAAAGGATGTTGAAGTCTTCAGCTATACTAGTGGATTCATCTGTTTCTCCTTGTAGATCTGTCAGTTTTTGCCTCCATATTTTGCTGTTCTGTTGTTAGGCACATACCCATTAAGGATTTAACTGTGTCTTCTTGGAGAATTGACCCGTTTATCATTTGTATAGGGGACACAGCACAGGCAGGTGTCAGGAGCAGATATAAAACCTTTGTGGGTGGAAGGCGCGGGTTCTTCCACCCCATGGGAGCCCCACCATGACTGGCTAGGAGGCTGACATACCCACAAGGAAAAGCCTGAAGTGGCAGCAGAGCCTGGAAATGGGGCTGGGGAAAGAAGGAGAAGGAGAGGGGAGAGGGAGACAGGTATCTCAGGAGACAGAACCACAGAGTGGTTTAGTGCTTGGGGATTGGGCTGACTGACCCGGCTTTGCCAGTTACTAACTACATGACCCTGGCATGAGACTTAGTCTCTCTGAGCCTCAGTTTCTTCATCCAAAAAAAATGGAAATGGCACCACCACAGTGCTGTTGTGTCATATGAGAAGGTACTGTGTGTGGGCCTTGCATACTCTCCGCCCACTACCTATGGGGCTGGGCTGCCAGCCCAGCTCGCAGTGGCACACCTGCACGACCCTGAGCAGTGAGGAGCAGTGAGTCCTTGTTGAGATGGGCCACAAGCAGCCCTCCGGTCCAGATAAACTCCCTCAGTCCGAGCCTCATCTCACCCAGCCCCAGCTTTCCTCCTTCCCAAGACACTGGGCCTGGAGAAGACCCTGCCCTGTCCCTGCACGAGGCCTTGATCCTTGCCTACACTGTTTTCTGGCTGTCGTGTGCTTCAAGGGGATGTGGATAAGGATCCCTCTCCTCAAGCCAAACCTGGTGCTTCTAAGCTGTGCATCCTGCAGGTGCGCCTGTGGGCATGGAGGCAGCAGGCCTATGTCTGGATTCTGCCCTCCGAGGGCCACCAGGCTGCATGGGGTCATCTTCTAGGCTCACTCTCCTACCACAGAGCTGCTACCAAGCAACCCCAGTCCAAAGGGTGGCTGCAAGCCTCTCATTCCCCAAACAGCCTGTACTGTTTGGTTGTTTCATGAAGACAAATATGGAAGAGACTAATGGAGAGCCCAAAAGAGAAGCTGAGATGTGACTCGCCATCTGCCTCTGGTCTTGGCAGCCCAGGGGGGTTGGGCCCTTTTTTTTTTTTTTTTTTTTAAAGATGGAGTCTCGCTCTGTTGCCTAGGCTGGAGTGCAGTGGCGCGATCTCGGCTCACCACAACCTCTACCTCCCGGGTTCAAGCGATTCTCCTGCTTCAGCCTCCTGAGTAGCTGGGATTATGGCCACATGCCACCACACGTGGCTAATTTTTGTATTTTTAGTACAAATGGGATTTCACCATGTTGGCCAGGCTGGTCTCGAACTCCTGACCTCAGGTGATTTGCCCACCTCAACTTCCCAAAGTGCTGGGATTACAGGTGTGAGCCACCGCGCCCAGCTGATTTGGGCCTTTTCTGTACATTGCCTCTCCCTGTAGGGGCTGGCATGCTGTCCTGGGTTTATCCCAGTGCCCAGGTCCACTGACAACATCTAGCTTGAAGTACTAGCCTAGCCAGCTGAGACCAAACCCCAGGGAGTGGCTGGGAATCTGAATCTCCAGGACTCTCCCTGTCCCTCCCACTCTGGAGTTGAGGACATGTTCCCCAGGAGACGAGGTGATGCTCCACTGTCAGCTGGGTGCCCTCCCCTGTTTCCTGGGATGGCTGTGACTTGGGCCCCAACAGTGGCAGCAGTGCCCTCTATCAGGATCCCCTCCCCAGGTGATGGGGCCTTCAGTCAGGGCATGGTGGGCAGTCTCTCGAGGGCCAGGCAGGCCTCTGGTGTCTTTGTATTTAAAGTGGGTATCTTGGCCGAGCACGGTGGCTCACGCCTGTAATCCCAGCACTTTGGGAAGCCGAGGCAAGTGGATCACCTGAGGTCAGGAGTTTGAGACTAGCCTGACCAACATGGTGAAACCCCATCTGTACTAAAAATACAAAAATTAGCTGGGCATGGTGGCAGGTGCCTGTAGTCCTGGCTGCTCAGGAGGCTGAGGAAGGAGAATCACTTGAACCTGGGAGGTGGAGGTTGCGGTGAGCCAAGAGTGTGCCACTGCACTCCAGCCTGGGCAACAGAGAGAGACTCTGTCTCAAAAATAAAATAAAATAAAAAATAAAGTGGTTTTTTTTTTTACACAGCATATAGGTCGGTCTTGTTTTTGATTCACTCTGACCAAATCTCTGTCTTGTAATTGGTATATTTAGATCATTGATGTTTACAGTGATTATTGATGTAGTTGGATTAATGTATACCATGTGTGTTATTGTTTTCTATTCATTGCCCTTGTATTTTTGTCTTCTACACATTTTCTTCCTTTTTAGACTTAAGTGAGCATTTTATGTGATTACATTTCCTCTTATTTTCAGAATATTGATTATACTTACTTTTCTTTTCTTTTTTTTTTTTTTTTTTTTTTTTGAGACGGAGTCTCGCTCTTTCGCCCAGGTTGGAGTGCAGTGGCACAATCTTGGCTCACTGCAACCTCTGCCTGTTCAAGTGATTCTCCTGCCACAGCCTTCTGAGCAGCTGAGATTACAGGTGCATGCCACCACACCCAGCTAATTTGTGTGTGTGTGTGTGTGTGTGTGTGTATATATATATATATATATATATATATATATATATTTTTTTTTTTTTTTTTTTTTTTTTAGTAGAGACGGGGCTTTACCATCTTGGTCAGGTTGGTCTCAAACTCCTGACCTCGTGATCTGCCTGCCTCGGCCTCCCAATATACTTACTTTTAAAAAAATTTTTAGGCCAGGCGTGTTGGCTCACACCTGTAATCCCAGCACTTTGGAAGGCTGAGGCGGGCAGTTCCTTGAGATCAGGAGTTTGAGACCAGCTTGGCCAACGTGGTGAAACCTTGTCTCTACTAAAAGTACAAAAATTAGCTGGGTGTGGTGGCGTGCGCCTGTAATCCCAGCTACTCAGGAGGCTGAGGCAGGAGAATAGTTTGAATCCAGGAGGCAGAGGTTGCAGTGAGCTGAGATCGCACCACTGCACTCCAGCCTGGGCGACAAGAGCGAGACTCCGTCTCAAAGAAAAGTTTTTTTAAGGATCGCCCTAGAGTTTGCTGTATACATATACACTAATCCCAGTCCACTTTCAAATGACACTATCCTGCTTCGGTAATGAAACATTCCTAATTCCTCCCTCCATCCCTTGTTTCGCTGTATTCATTTTGCTTATATATAGCTATATTCATTGTTGCTATTATTATTTTGAACATTATCTTATTTGTTAGATTAAGAATAAGAATAAAAGTATTAATTTTCTCTTTACTTATTCTTTCTCTATTGCTCTTCTTTTCTTTAAGTGGATCTGAGTTTCTGATCTATATTATTTTCCTTCTCTCTGAAGAACTTCTTTAAACATTTCTTGTAAATTAGGTTTACTGGCAACAAATTCCTTCAATTTTGTTTGAGAAAGTCTTTGTTTTTCTTTCACTTTTTAAAAAACAAGATCAGGCACGGTGGCTCACACCTGTAATCCCAGCACTTTGGGAGGCCAAGGCTGGTGGATCACCTGAGGTCAGGAGTTTGAGACCAGCCTGGCCAACATGGAGAAACCGTGTCTCTACTAAAAATACAGAATTAGTCGGGCACGGTGGCACATGCCTGTAATCCCAGCTATTCGGGAGACTAAGGCAGGAGAATTGCTTGAACCTGGGAGGTGGAGGTTGCAGTGAGCCAAGATCGTGCCATTGCACTCCAGCCTGGGCAACAAGAGCGAAACTCTGTCTCAAAAAAAAAAAAATGTAATTTTTATTTTGTTAATATAATCAAGTACACAAATTGATTTTCTTTCTTTCTTTCTTTCTTTCTTTCTTTCTGTTTTTTTTTTGAGACAGTCTTGCTCTGTCACCCAGGCTGGAGTACAGTGGCATGATCTTGGCTCAGCACAATCTCTACCTCCCAGGTTCAAGCAGTTTTCCTCGCTCAGCCTCCCGAGTAGCTGGGACTATAGGTGCACATCACCACGCCTGGCTAATTTTTTTATTTTTAGTAAAGATGGGGTTTCATCATGTTGGCCAGGCTGGTCTTGAACTCCTGACCTCAGGTGATCCACCGGCCTTGACCTCCCAAAGTGCTGGGATTATAGGCGTGAGCCACTGTGCCAGGCCACAAATTGATTTTCAAATACTAAAACAACCTTGCATTCCTGAGATTAAACTCTATTTGGACTAGATTTATTAAACTTTGTATATATAGCTAGATTTGTTAACTTTTTTTTTTTTAAATGGAGTCTCGCTGTGTTGCCCAGGCTGGAGTGCGGTGGCGCCATCTTGGCTCACTGCAACCTCTGCCTCCTGAGTTCAAGTGATTCTCCTGCCTCAGCCTCCCAAGTAGCTGGGATTACAGGCGCATGCTGCCATGTCTGGCTAATTTTTATATTTTTAGTAGAGATGTAGTTTTACTATGTGGCCAGGCTGGTCTCAAACTTTTGACCTCAAGTGATCTGCCTGCCTCGGCCTCCCAAAGTGCTGAGATTACAGGAGTGAGCCACTGTGCCCGGCCAACTTTTTTTCTTTTAGAGACAGAGTGTTGCTACGTTGCCCCAGGCTGGCCTGGAACTCCTAGGCTGAAGGGATACTCCCACACTAGCCTCCCAAGTAGCTGTGATTATAGGCACATGCCACCTCACCCAGTTCCTTCACTCCTGAAGGAAAGTTTTCAGGATACAGAATACGAGGTTGGTGGGTTTTTTCTCCCAACATTTAAAATATTCACTTCATTCTCTTTTAGCTTGCTTGGTTTCTAAGAACTCAGATGTCATGTCTTTGCTCCTCTGTAGGCAAGGTTTTCCCCCCTCTGCTTTCCTTTTTAGAAAATTATTCCTTTTTTTTTTTTTTTTTTGCCAAAGTACTGTTGGCTACCTCTCTGCTTTCATTCCAAGATTTTTTCTTTATCTTTGATTTTAGATTTTATGCAGTTTAAGTATGATATGCCTAGGTGTAGCATTTGGGGCTTTGTGTGTGTATGTGAGAGAGAGAGAGAGAGAGAGAGAGAGAGAGAGAGAGAGAGAGAGAGGAGAGAGATAGATCTCTGAGTTTCCTGGATCTGTGGTATGGTGTCTGACATTAATTTGGTGAAATTGCAGGGTGCGGTGGATCACGCCTGTAATTCCAACACTTTGGGAGACCAAGGCAGGTGGATCACCTGAGGTCAGGAGTTTGAGACCAGCCTAACCAACATGGTGAAACCCCGTCTCTACTAAAAATACAAAAAAGTTAGCTGGGTGTGGTGGCAGGTGCCTGTAGTCCCAGCTACTCGGGAGGCTGAGACAGGAGAATCACTTGAACCTGGGAGGCGGAGGTTGCAGTGAGAGGAGATCGCACCACTGCACTCCAGCCCGGGTGACAGATCGAGACTCTGCCTCAAAAAAGAAAAAAATTGGTGAAATGTTCAGTTATCCTTGCTTCAAATATTTCTTTTGTCCTTTTTTCTCCTTCAGATATTCCCATTATGCATATAATATAGCTTTTAGAGTTGTCTCACAGTACATGGATATTCTTTCTTATGTTTTTTCAGTCTTTTCTCTCTTTGCTTTTCAGTTTTGAAAGTTTCTACCCACATATCCTCGGTCTCAGAGATTCTTTCCTCATCCATGTCCAATGTACTAATAAGCCCATTAAAAGCATTCTTCATTTCTATTACAGTATTTTTTATCTCTATCATTAAAAAACATTCTTTCTTAGAATTTTTGTCTCTGTGCTTACACTGTCTATCTGTGCTTGCATGTTATCTACTTTTTCCATCAAAGCCCCTAACATTAATTTTAGTTGTTTTAAATTTTTAGTCTGATAATCTTAACATTCCTGTTGTATCCCAGTCTGGTTCTGACGCTTGCTCTTTTTCTTCAAAGTGTGTGTTTTGCCTTTAATATGCGTTGTAATTTTTTCCATTGAAAGCCACACATGATATGCTGGTGTTGGGGCTCAGAAACCAATACAACAAAATATGGTATTTTGACATGCCAAACTGAAGAAAAAGCCTCAAGGTCTCTCTGACCTTCCCTCATCTCCTGTCTCTCAATCCTCGTCCCTCCCAAAGCACATGATAAAGTTGTTTTCTGAAGTTCCCCTATCTGCCTAAAGTCCAGTTCCGCCAAAGTAGAAGACAATTGCCTCTAGTCCCGTCTTTGAGTTTTCATTAACTGAATTTGTAGCACAGGAAGAAAGACCCAAGTCTGTCAACAAATCTAGAGAGACTTTTTTTTTTTTTTTTTGAGATGCAATCTCACTCTGTTGTCCAGGCTGAAGTGCAATGGCGTGATCTCGGCTCACTGCAACCTCCACCTCCCAGATTCAAGCGGTTCTGCCTCAGCCTCCCAAGTAGCTGGGGCTATAGGCTCTCGCCACCACGCCCAGCTAATTTTTGTATTTTTAGTACAGACAGGCTTTCACCATGTTCGCCAGATGGTACACAGACTTTTGTCACAAACCATTGTCTGCTCTGCAGGCCCAACAGACTTTGTCGAAGGAAATTGTATGTTTTTCAAGCCCATTGAATTCCCCTAAAAATCATTTCCTATCCCCTAAAATCATGCATACTTTCCCATCTTCCTTTCCCCTAAGAAGAAGGGTATACAGTGCTCACTTTGGCAGCACATATACTAAAATTTTGACGATACAGAGAAGATTAGCCTGGCCCCTGCGCAAGGATGGTATGCAAATTCATAAAGTATTCCATTTTTTTTTAATTTAAAAAATTTATAAGTTTTTTAAAAAGAAGAGTACCATCTTACTCCATTGGGATATTGGGTAATCACTCTATGATTCTCCCCTGTGCATACTAATAAATTTGTACACCATTTCTCCTACCAATTTGCCTTTTGTAAGTTGATTTTTTTTTTTTTTTTTTTTTGAGACGGAGTCTCGCTCTGCCGCCCAGGCTGGAATGCAGTGGCCGGATCTCAGCTCACTGCAGGCTCCGCCTCCCGGGTTCACGCAATTCTCCTGCCTCAGCCTCCCCAGTAGCTGGGACTACAGGCGCCCGCCACCTCGCCCGGCTAGTTTTTTTTGTATTTTTTAGTAGAGACGGGGTTTCACCGTGTCAGCCAGGATGGTCTCGATCTCCTGACCTCGTGATCCGCCCGCCTCGGCCTCCCAAAGTGCTGGGATTACAGGCTTGAGCCACCGCGCCCGCCAATTTTTTTTTTTTTTTTTTTAAGACAGAGTCTTGCTCTTGTCGCCCAGGCTGGAGTGCAATGGTACAATCTCAGCTCACTGCAACCTCTGCCTCCTGGATTTAAACGATTCTCCTGCCTCTGCCTCCCAGGTAGCTGGGATTATAGGCGCCCGCCACCATGCCCAGCTAATTTTTGTATTTTCAGTAGAGATGGGGTTTCTCCATGTTGGCTGGACTGGTCTCGAACTCCTGACCTCAGGTGATTCACCCACCTTGGCCTCCCAAAGTGCTAGGATTACAGGTGTGAGCCACCAAGCCTGGCCTGTAAATTGATTTTTTTTTTTTGAGACGGAGTCTCGCTCTGTCGCCCAGGCTGGAGTGCAGTGGCGCGATCTCGGTTCACTGCAAGCTCCGCCTCCCGGGTTCACGCCATTCTCCTGCCTCAGCCTCCCGAGTAGCTGGGACTACAGGTGCCCGCCACCTCGCCCGGCTATATTTTTGTATCTTTTAGTAGAGACGGGTTTTCACCGTGTTAGCCAGGATGGTCTCAATCTCCTGACCTCATGATCCGCCAGTCTCGGCCTCCCAAAGTGCTGGGATTACAGGCTTGAGCCACCGCGCCCGGCCCGTAAATTGATTTTTTAGTGAAACTTCCAAGAGTGAAGGGAACGTTTTCCCATGGCTCCTACACTGGGTAAAAGGAATTCCCGTAAAATAGGCCTTTAGCAATGTGGTGGAGGAGGTGTGGGGCAGGGGTGGTGTTCCACAGTCCTGTGATTAGTCCTCAGTCTTTTCATGAGCCGGGGAACCCTCCTGGGCTGTGAAGTTCACCAGTGCTTCTCCATTTTTTTTTCTCCCCTTAGGTGGGACAGAGAGGGGTGTGGAGTTGGCTATTTCCCCTCCCTCAGGTCAGCTAGGCTCTGATTAAGCTCCAGAAGATTGGGCTGGGCTGAAATAGTTTCTCTTGAAAGCAGGCCTTGTTAAGAACAGAATGCTCTGGCATATTTCAAAATGGTCACTTTTCCCATCCCCCTGCTGAAAGCACAAGGAGATTTTTCTCTGACATTCACTGGGAGGACCCGATAGAGATCCTGAAGATTAAACTCACAAACATGTGGGTGCGCCCCTATGGCTGGATCTTGCTGGAATGTTTAACGTTCAGATTTGCCCATACTGAGCCTCCAGCAGTTCTTCAATTACAGGTTAGGATGTCCTGTCCTGGTACTGGTTCTAGAGGAGGTTTCTACTTGGGAGTTTCTGCTTTTCTGTCTCTTCAATTTTGAGGGCAGTGGTTTGCCCTGTGATCTCACTCCTCTACAGGATCTAAGAATTGTTGATTTTCCAGTTTGTTCAACCTTTTAGTTATTATTATGACAGAGAGACAACGTCCAAGCCCCTTACATGCCTGATTGGACACTGGGTGTCTCACTGCCATGTATTGAACACTCAGGTGGAAGTAAGCACTTTTAACATATTATCTTATTTAATCCTCACATTCACCCTGTGAGGTAATACCACTACCCCATGTTGTAGAGGTAATTATTATGGCTCAGCAAGAATTTAGGGACTCCCTCAAGGTCACACAGTTAGAAAGTAGGATTTGAACCTCAGTCTGTCTGTTAACAAAGTCAGTGTGTGTCCTGCGCACCATGCCATGCCCCAGAATTAAGCAGATTCGGTTAGGGCTTCAGACCCAGAGGCAGACAAAAGCCAGAAACAGAGACAGGAGCCCAGGCCAAAATGGAGGTTGGGACCCAGAGCCTCTGAAAGGTCCCAGGATGTATGTATGACAGACCATCCCCCAGGTCTCCAGAGGTAAGTGTTGAATCCGCCTTTTTCCCCTTTCCAGCTGCGTCACTTGGGTGAGCAGCTTTACCTCCTCTAGCCTCAATTTTTTAGTAGGTAGCTCAGGGCCTGGCAAATAGTAACTGCTCAAAAAATGGAAGTTTGTCATTGTTGTTGCTAGGTAGTGGCTAATGTTGCCAGCTGGGAGGCTGTAGGTGCTAATCCCCTCCAGCTCTGGCCAAGTGAGGTCAGTCACTGGAGATGAGGTCAGAGCCCTTAGAGGAAGGCACCCTGACTCCAGCTGGGCTGGCTGGAGAGGTGGCAGCATTGGAACCTCAGTGAAGAAGCATTCTGTTGACAGTTATAATGAGATATGCCAGCTCTGGTTTCCCACGGGCACACCAGTTACCTCCTCTCCCTGGTTACTGACCCAGTTGGCACCCAGTGCCTGAGAGCTTGACGGCACAGTAGAATCCGTCCTCCTCTGCGGGCAGGTGTGCCAGCTGGTATAAAGGAAGAAAAACCTCCCTGCTCCAGTGCAGAGCCAGCTCTGACACTTCCTGACCAACTCCAGTGCCAACTCTGACACCACGAACTTCTGCTTTTTCAGAACGGTCACAGAGACTAGATTTACCCTCCCTTCTGAAATGCCTTAAAATACAAAACCAAACAGACACACACACACACACAAAATGACACTCAAGACACTATGTATGGCCGGGCGCGGTGGCTCAAGCCTGTAATCCCAGCACTTTGGGAGGCCGAGACGGGCGGATCACGAGGTCAGGAGATCGAGACCATCCTGGCTAACATGGTGAAACCCCGTCTCTACTAAAATACAAAAAAAAATTAGCCGGGCGAGGTGGCGGGCACCTGTACTCCCAGCTACTTGGGAGGCTGAGGCAGGAGAATGGCGTGAACCCGGGAGGCGGGGCTTGCAGTGAGCTGAGATCCAGCCACTGCACTCCAGCCTGGGCAACAGAGCCAGACTCCGTCTCAAAAAAAAAAAAAAAAAAAAAAAAAAAGACACTATGTATACATTAGACAGTGGCAAACAGTGATCATTGAGAGAAATGAAGAAATACAGGTTAGTCCTACTGACTTGTCACCTGGAGAAAGTTGCCATGCCATGGCTCCCCTCATTAACAAGACATGTCCAGGGGCCTGGGGGAAGCCAAAGAGGCTGAAGTTTGTAAGGCAGAGTACTGGAGAGAGGAGAACTACAAAGAGCGAGCGCTGGAGATATTCAGAGGGTCCCCCTTAACTATTCAGTTGAGTATTAATCAAGTGGAAATTACCTGAGGCTGGGGTAAGAAACCACCCAAAAAGATAAGAGAGAATAGTGCTCAGAGCTCGCACAGAGCTAGTAGACAGAGTCTGTTCCTGATAGCCAGAGGGGATTAATTCAAGGGGTCTCAGGGTATTAGCTGAGTAGTGGGGAAAAAGTAAACCTACAGAAATACAGCTCTGGGCCCATCTAAACAAAGGACCAAACTGTTTCTGAGTAACGTAATTATTTTTCAGAACACAACTTGAGATTATTTATACATTCATTTTCTTTTTCTTTTTTTTTTTCCTTTGGTCTACCACTCTGCCAGAGATCAAGATTCTCTAATTCTTCTAGAAATACAAAAATATATAGTACACAACAAGGTAAAATTCACAAATGTCTGGCATCCAGTCAGTGGTTACCAGGCATGCAGAGAAACAAGAAAACACTTCCCATAATGGAGAGGTAATCAATCGATTGACACTGACCTAGAAATGACGCTGACGGTAAAATCAGTAGACAATACCATTAAAACAGTTATTAAATGTATGTCATGTGTTAAGCTAGAAGAACTATTGACTATGTAGGGACATGAAAATATTTTAAAAGACCAAAGAAAACGTTTAGAGATGGAAACTACAATGCCAGAGATGTAAAACACAGTGGATGGAAAGAGTGGAAGATTTGACATTGTAGGAGAGAATATCAGTGAACTCAAAGGCACAGTTATAGAAACTATGGTGAGCTTGGGCAAAATGAAACAGGGAGAGAAAAAAGACCTTTAAAAACCGCAATATTTTAGGGAACTGCAAGACAACTTCCAACAACCAAATTGCTAGTGCAATAAAGCAAGGAAAAGAAATAAAAAGCTAAGATTGGGAAGAAAGAAGTGACACTATCTTTATTCTTGGACAACATGGTTTCCTGTGTAGAAAATCCTATGGAATCTATGAAAGAAGCTACTAGAACTAATAAATGAGTTAGCAAGGATACAGGCTACAAGATCAATATAAAAAACTTCATCATGTTTCTGTATACTATCAACAATCTAAAATTTAAATTTCAATGGCATTAAAAAATGAAATACTTAAGGTAAATCTGCTAAAATATATGTAAGACCTATACATTGAAATGATAAAATGTTGTTGACATAGATTAGCACTGTTCATAAAAGAAAAAATTGATAAATTTGATTTTATTAAAATTAAAACTTACTGCTTTTAGAAAGGCATTGCTAAGAAAATAAAAGACAAGCCACAGAATGGGAGAAAAAAGAATCACTATCTGACAAGTAACTTGTTTCCAGAATATATAAGTAACTCTTACAAATCAGGTTTTTTTTTTTTTTTTGCTTTTTTTTTATTTTTTATTTTTTTGAGACGGAGCTTTACTCTTTTTGCACAGAGTGCAATGGCATGATCTCGGCTCACTGCAACTTCCACCTCCTGGGTTCAGCCTCTCAAGTAGCTACGATTACAGGTGCGCGGCACCATGCCCAGCTAATTTTGTATTTTTAATAGAAACAAGATTTAACCACGTTGGCCAGGCTGGTCTGAAACTCCTGACCTCAGGTGATCCTCCTGCCTCGGCCTCCCAAAGTGCTGAGATTCCAGGCGTGAGCCACCGTGCCTGGCTACAACTCAGTATTAAGAAAACAACCCAATTAAAATATGGGCAAAGATTTGAACAGACACTTCATCAAATAAAATGGATGGTAATAAGGACATGAAATGAAGCTCAATATTATAGGCATTAGGGGAATGCAAATTAAAACTCAGTATGATACCACTACACATCTATTAGGATGGCCAAGATTAAAAAGACTGATCATATTAAATGTTGGGGAAGATGTGGAGCAACTGGAATTCTCATACATGCTGGTAGGAGTGAAATGGTATAACTACTTTGGAAAAACAGTTTGGTAATTTCTCAAAAAGTTAAACATACGCCTACCATATGACCAAGTTATTTCACTCCTAATTACTTACCCAGGAGAAAGAAAGCATTACAAGTACTTGTACGTGAATATTCATAGAAAGTTTATTTGTAATAGCTGAACAATGGAAACAATCCAGATCTCAGGGCGAAGGAAAAAAACTAAGGTCTTGGCCCAGTGATTACTGAGCAGAAGATTTAAACGTGGGTCATGTGGGAGTGTGGAGCCCTGGGATCAGAGGCTCTTGGGTGCAAGTTGTGATGCTACTTATGAGAATGGATGAGTTTAGGCAAATAATTTATCTAAGCCTCAGTATCCTCATCTGCAAGAGGGCCTGATAATAAAAGTACCTGCCTCACAGGGCTTTGGTGAGGATGAAAGGGTCTAGCAGCATATGTATAATTCTTTTTTTTTTCTTTTTTTTTTTTAGACGGAGTCTTACTCTTGCTCAGGCCAGAGTGAAGTGGCGCAATCTCGGCTCACTGCAACCTCCACCCCCTGGTTCAAGCGATTCTCTTGCCTCAGGCTCCTGAGTAGCTGGAATTACAGGTGCCTGCCACCACGCCCAGCTAATTTTTGTATTTTTAGTAGAGTCGGGGTTTTACCATGTTGGCCAGGCTGGTCTCGAACTCCTGACCTCAGGTGATCTACCTGCCTCCACCTCCCAAAGTGCTGGGATTACAGGCATGAGCCACTGTGCCCGGTCCATATGTAGAATTCTTTGAGCAAACTTTTCACATGCTCAACCTTTGCTTTTATCGTCATGATCATAACATCATCATCATCTACCTCAGAAGTACCTGGGGACCTGAAACAAGGCAAGCTATACAAACTGTTTGACACTGGCATCACTAAATAATTATGGGACAGAGTGATGCATGCTGGGATATAGAATGGTGGGAGGTGCTGGGAGACTCACAGGAAAGAGAAACTACTTCTGACTGGCTGGTTGGAAGAAGAATGTGGAAGGCTTCCCAGAGGAAATAGTGTTTTAGCTGGCCTCAGAGGTCAGTGTGGAAGTTTCCCAGGTAGACAAGGGGGATATAGAAAGACGAACTAGTGTGAAGACTCGGATGTGAGAGAGCCTGAAAATGTTGGGGACATAGAGGAGTTTCATGAGACTGCGTGTCTGGGTGAGGGCAACGTGTGAGCCTGCACAGGACATGGGGGCCGGATGGCAAAAGGCCGGAAATGCCTTGCTTGAGGTTTTAAATTTGACCTGGCAGGTGAGGAGTTCCTTCCTGTTAATATGGCAGAATCACAAAGGGCACTTAAAAGAACAAATTCTGCAGTCCTACCCAGCAACATTCTAAGTCAGCAGGTCTCAGATGGGGCCCAGAAATCTGCAGCGTTTATTTTTATTTATGTGGTTTTTTTAGGAGACAGGGTCTCACTCTTGTCACTCAGGCTGGAGTGCAGCGGCACAATCACGGCTCACTGAGCCTCAACTTCCCAAGCTCAAGTGATCCTCTCACCTCAGCCTCCTGAGTAGCTGGGGTCACAGGTGCATGCCACCACACCAGGCTAATTTTTTGTATTTTTATTTTTTTATTTATTTTGAGACGGAGTCTTGCTCTGTCGCCCAGGCTGGAGTGCAGTGGCACAATGTCAGCTCACTGCAACCACTGCTTCCAGGGTTCAAGCAATTCTCCTTAGCCTCCCGAGTAGCTGGGATTACAGGCGTGAGCTACCATGCCCAACTAATTTTTGTATGTTTAGTAGAGACAGGGTTTTGCCCCAGGCTGGTCTCGAACTCGCGGGATCAAGCAACACTCCGGCCTCAACCTCCCAAAGTGCTGGGATTACATGTGAGAGCCACCGTACCCGGCCTACAATGTTTATTTATTTACTTATTTATTTATTTAATTTCACTCCTGTCAGCTCATGCCTAAGGAATCTACAGTGTTTAAAGCTCCCGGGGCCAGATGTGGTGGTTCACACCTGTAATCCCCTGTAATCCCAGCACTTTGGGAGGCTGAGGCAGGCGGATCACCTGGGGTCAGGAGTTTGAGACCAGCCTGGCTGACATGGTGAAATCTCGTCTCTACTAACAATACAAAAAAAAAGCCAGGCGTAGTGGCATGCACCTGTAGTCCCAGCTACTAGGGAGGCTGAGGCATGAGAATGGCTTGAACCTGGGAGGTGGAAGTTGCAGTGAACCAAGATTGTGCCACTCTACTCCAGCCTGGGCAACAGAGCGAGACAGAGACTCCATCTCAAACTAACTAAATAAATAAATAAATAAAAGGCTCTCCAGGAAATTTTGATGCCCACAGGGATATGGGAACTCCTGTTATGGGGAGGAGGGCATCTCTAAGAAGGAATAGGCCCTATTGAGATGCCAGCCATAGACCTCCAGGAGTTGACCATCGAGCCTGAGAAGGTAAGCAGAGGGTGTAGGAGACCCCTGACTCTGACCTCCACCCTCATTCCTCTCCAGGGGAGTCCCGCACTCTGATGGCCACATCTGGTGCCAGGTAGTTTCTTGTAAAGATCTACACTCACATTACAGCCTAGACATCCCACTAGTAGGTATTTACCCAAGACACCTGAAAGCCTGTGTCTACCCACAGACTCGTAAATGAATGCAACTCTATTTGTAATTAGCCAAAATTTGAAACAATCCAAACGTTCATTAGCAGGTGAATGGCAAAATAAGTTGTGATATGTTCATACAATGAACTATTACTCAGCATAAAAAGAAATGAACTACAGATACAGATAAGGAAACTTTCGGAGGTGATGGATATGTTCATGATCTAGTCTGGGGCAAAGGTTTCAGGGATGTATACATGCGTCAAAACATATCAAATCGTATAATTTAAATATGTGCTGCTTATTGTATGTCAATTATATCTCAATAAAGCTGTTATAAAAATCTGATGCCAGTTCTGTGCACTCACAGCCAGTGACAATCCCAAGGCCACACTGAATGATTACTATGCATGAGGTACTGTGTGCTGAGCATTCTATGGAGAATTTTTCCTTTAACCCTCACAATAGCCTTAGGAGGTGGCACTATTATTATTAATACCTCCGTTTACATAGGCAGAAAGGAAAGTTCAGAAAGGTTAAATCAATTCTCCACGGAAATGTCACCTGACTGAATTCCAGCCCCAGCTTTACCCCTAACCTAATCCAAGCTGTGTTCTATTTGTTTTTATGATTATACAAGCATTGTAATCATTATGGAAAGCAAAAGAAAACATGTTTCACTTGCTTTCAGCCAACGCCTACACATCATTGAATCCCTATATGTCTAGTGATTTTTTTTGAGACGGACTCTCACTCTGTTGCCCAGGCTGGAGTATAGTGGCACAATCTCGGCTCACTGCATCCTCTGCCTTCCGGGTTCAAGTGATTCTCCTGCCTCAGCCTCCTGAGTAACTGGGATTACAGGCACGTGCCACCACACCCAACAAATTTTTGTATTTTTTAGTAGAGACAGGGTTTCACCATGTTGGTCAGGCTGGTCTCAAACTCCTGACCTCGTGATCTGCCCACTTTGGCCTCCCAAAGTGCTGGGATTACAGGCGTAAGCCACTGCACTCGACCTATGTCTAGTGACTTTTATAGGCAGTATTTTTTTTTTTTTTTTTGAGACAGGGCCTCACTCTGCTGCCCAGTCTGGAGTGCACTGGCACAATCATAGCCCAGCAGCCTTGATCTCCTGGCTCAAGTGATCCTCCAAGCTCAGCCTCCCAAGTAGTAGCTGGGACTACAAGTGCATGTTATCATACTCAGCTAATTCTTAATTTTTTTTTGGAGAGACCGGGTCTCACTATGTTGCCCAGGCTAGTCTTGAACTCCTGGGCTTAAGCGATCCTCCTACCTCAGTCTCCCAAAGTGCTGGATTACAGGCATGAGCTATCCAGCCTAGCCAGTATTTTTTTATCACTATCATTCAATAATGTACATAGCATTTTGCTTGCCCCACACTTCCTACCCCAACCTTCTCTCTTTCCATGTGTTTTTGTTGTTGTTGTTGCTGTCGTTGTTTTTTGAGATGGAGTTTCACTCTTGTTACCCAGGTGGAGTGCAGTGGTGCAATCTCGGCTCACTGCAACCTCTGCCTCCCCGGTTCAAGCGATTCTCCTGCCTCAGCCTCCTGAGTAGCTGGGATTACAAGCACGCCCCACCATGCCTGTCTAATTTTTGTATTTTCAGTAGAGACAGGGTTTCATTCACCATGTTGGTCAGGCTGGTCTCAAATTCCTGACCTCGTGATCCACCAGCCTCGACCTCCCAAAGTGCTGGGATTACAGGCATAAGCCACTGTGCCTGGCCTTCTATGTGGTCTTATACTCTTCTACATGAAGAACGCCATGAACAACAGCTTTTAGGGAAGGTGATTTTTTTGTTATTGTTTTTAAGAAAAGCCCTGGGAGTGGAATGCAGGGCTCAAAGTGTTTATGCATTTTTCTCTCATCTGGAAAAACACAACTGAACCTTTTTATTGCTTAGTCTAGATTGGAACCTTCCTGGCACTCTAATCCAGACCCTGAAATTCCTGTAACATTTGTAAGTTTGGCCACTAAGCATCTGTTCTACCCATGCCTGAAGGAAGTAGCTCATGCCCCGGCACCAGGAATAGGTTTTGATGGGTCTTAGCCAATCCACATGTCCCACTCGCTGTCTGCAGCCATTTGTTCGGGGCTGGTTCTGAACCAAATCAGAGCCAAGGAAAGCAAGAGACTTTTTTGGCTTTTTTTTTTCTTTTTCTTTTTTTTTTTTTTGAGATAGAGTCTTGCTCTGTCGCCCAGGCTGGAGTGCGATGGCGCCGTCTCAGCTCCCTGCAACCTCTGCCTCCCGGTTCAAGCGATTCTCCTGCCTCAGCCTCCCAAGTAGCTGAGACTACAGGCATGTACCACCACCCCTGGCTAATTTTTTTTGTATTTTTAGTAAAGATGGGGTTTTGCCATGTTGACCGGGCTGGTCTTGAACTCCTGACCTCATGATCCACCCGCCTCAGCCTCCCAAAGTGTTGGGATTACAGGCGTGAGCCACCGCACCCGGCCCTTGGCATTCTTGAGAAAGAGAAGTGGCTTCCCCCGACACCTGTGGGTGCTACCAGGCAGACCTCCTTTTCTGAGACGGTGTAGGGAGGGACAAGGAATCCTTTAGCACAATCATGGATAGTGGGTCATCTGAGCATGATGCTGCAGAGATCAGAGCAGGCTGAAAGAGAGAGACCCCTTCTCCATTCTTGATTATGTTGTTTGAGCCACTTGAAGCCAGCCAACAGATTCCATTTGCTTAAACCAGTGTCCATTCATTCATTTCTTTGACCAATATATACTGATCACTTACTATGTAGACAAGTTCTAGGAACCATTTGAGCTAGATTTTGCATGAGCATAATTCTAAATCTAATCTTAACCTAACCCTTAGTCGTAAACTGGAACTCTGACCCTTTTCTAGTGAAGAGCTTTTAGTGGCAGGAAACAAAGGACTGGACCACTCACACTGACTCAGTCAAAGGGGCATTGGTGTAAGAATATGCATGGATCACTAAGTGAAATCCCAGGAGTATTACAAAGATTTTACTAGCAATGGGCCTCATGAGGGTCCTAATTGATGAGGAATTCATTCCCTCCCTATTACCTGTACTACCTGTGTCTTCAAAGATTCTTAATGTCAAAAATCCCAACTAATAAAGATATCCTTAAATGATTCATTCCCTGGACAAACTCCATGGCCACCTATATACATCTTTAATAGGATTCTCCCCTAGACAGTTTTTTTTTTTTTTTTTTTTTGAGACAAGAGTCTTACTCTGTCGTCCAGGCTGGAGTGCAGTGGCGTGATCTTGGCTCACTGCAACCTCCGCCTCCCGGGTTCAAGCAATTATCCTGCCTCAACCCCCAAGTAGCTGGGGCTACAGGTGCCCGCCATCACGCCTGGCTACTTTTTGTATTTTTAGTAGAGATGGGGTTTCACCATGTTGGCCATGCTGGTCTCGAACTCCTGACCTCAAATGATCCACCCACCTTGGCCTCCCAAAGTGCTGGGATTACAGGCATAAGCCACCGTGCCTGGCCTAAGACTGGTGTCTTTCAAAGAGCAAAAATTTTTCATTTTGATAAAGTCAAAATGAAATCTTAACCTAAATAAACACAATCTTAACACAGAATATTGACTTTGTGGATTTTTTTTTTTTTAATGATTTCTGTATTTTGTGTTCTTTCTAAGTCTTTGCTTAGCCCCAGGTTTCTTGGCCTCAGCACTATTGGGATGTTGGCCCAGATAATTCTTTGTTGTAAGAGGCTAGTCTGTGTACTGTAGAGTGTGTAGCACCATCCCGGCTAGGAGAAACCAACTGCAAGGTTGTGAGCAGCACTATGGAGAGTTCCATGTGATGAGGAACTAACTGAGGCCTCTGTTAACAACCATGTCCAGCCCCCGGATGACTGCAGTGCTGGTGGTCAACCCCACCTGGATTCCAACCTCATGAGAGACCCAGAACCGGAACGACCCAGCTGAGCTGCTCCTGACTTCCTGTGGAAACTAAGATAGTCAATGCTCATTTTAAACCACTAAGTTTAGGATAATTTGTTACACAGCAATAGATAACTAACACATCTTGCACATATTTTATTAAGTGTATCACTAAGTATTTGATGTGGTTTTTTTGTTTTGTTTTGTTTGAGATGGATTTTCACTCTTGTTGCCCAGGCTGGAGTGCAATGGTGCCATCTCAGCTCACCACCACCTCCGCCTCCCGGGCTCAAGCGATTCTCCTGCATCAGCCTCCTGAGTAGTTGGGATTACAGGCATGCGCCACCACGCCCGGCTAACTTTTGTATTTTTAGTAGAGACGGGGTTTCTCCATGTTGGTCAGGCTGCCCTTGAACTCCTGACATCAGGTGATCTGCCCACCTCGGCCTCCCAAAGTGCTGGGATTACAGGCGTGAGCCACTGTGCCCTGCCTAAGTATTTGATGTTTTTATGTAATTTTAAAAAGTGTTTGTAAAATTCCAGTTTCCAATTGTTGGTTGCTTGTATATAGAAATATAATTGATTTTAAAATACTGACTTTGTGTTCTGCCACTTTGCTAAACTCACTTAGTTCTCACTTATTATTAGTTCTAGTAGCTAAGAAGTCTATAATTTTAACATGTTAAGAACGTAGTGTGGACCGGGCACAGTGGCTCACGCCTGTAATCCTAGCACTTTGGGAGGCCGAGGCGGGCGGATCACGAGGTCGGGAGATTGAGATCACAGTGAAACCCTGTCTCTACTAAAAATACAAAAAATTAGGCTGGCGTGGTGGCGGGCGCCTGTAGTCCCGGTTGCTTGGAGGGGCTGAGGCAGGAGAATGGAATGAACCCAGGAGGCGGAGCTTGCAGTGAGCTGAGATTGCGCCACTGCACTCCTGCAC
This sequence comes from Macaca thibetana thibetana, assembly GCF_024542745.1. Classification (NCBI taxonomy): domain Eukaryota; kingdom Metazoa; phylum Chordata; class Mammalia; order Primates; family Cercopithecidae; genus Macaca; species Macaca thibetana. The sequence goes on from NC_065578.1 coordinate 42,076,173, forward strand.
ACTCCAGCCTGGGCGACAAAGCGAGACTCTGTCTCAAAAATAAAAAAAAATAATAATAAAAATAGAACCTAGTGTGATGGTCCCCAACCCCTGGCTGTGAATACTGTCCTCCTCCTTTCCCAGAATGCATTTTTAGAAACAGAGTACTTATAAATTCTAGGTCTGTGGTCTTTCCCCTCCAATGCTAGGAACCTTCAGGACCACCTGTAGCAGGAGGGCATGAACTTTTACTTTCACAGCTCAACATTAACACAACTCAACTACCATCCACACCTGCTTCACCTCACTAACTCAATCCTTTCGATTTCTCTGCTCAGTCACTGGCTTGAACAGGCTCAGATCTCTGGACCTCTCCATACTATGATTTCTTTGCCTCCATTTTCCTACTATGTTTTCCCAATTCAGGTTCCCAAGGGTGAGAACCTAGTTGGGCTCATCCCATCTTTTCCCTCCATGTCAGTGATTGTCAGGCAGCCCTTGAGTCAGATTCCTTCTTCTTCCAATTGACTCCATCCACAGAGGATGTCTTAGTCTATTTAAGCTGCTATAACAAAATACCATAGACTAAGGGGCTTATAAACAACACAGATTTATATTTCTCATAGTTCTGAAGCCAGGGAAGTCCAAGATCAAGGCACTGGAAGATGTGGTATCTGGTGAGGGTCCTCTTCTTGGTTCATAGATGGTACCTTCTCACTGTTCTTATATGGTAGAAGGGGCAAGGCAGCTCTCTGGACCTTTTTTTTTTTTTAAAGGCACTTATCAGGCCGGGCGCGGTGGCTCAAGCCTGTAATCCCAGCACTTTGGGAGGCCGAGACGGGCGGATCACAAGGTCAGGAGATCGAGACCATCCTGGCGAACACGGTGAAACCCCGTCTCTACTAAAAAAATACAAAACAACTAGCCGGGCGAGACGGCGGGCGCCTGTAGTCCCAGCTACTCGGGAGGCTGAGGCAGGAGAATGGCGTAAACCCGGGGGGTGGAGCTTGCAGTGAGCTGAGATCCGGCCACTGCACTCCATCCCGGGCGACAGAGCCAGACTCCGTCTCAAAAAATAAAATAAAATAAAATAAAATAAAATAAAATAAAATAAAATAAAGGCACTTATCCCATTCATGAAGGCTTTGCCCTCATGACATCTGTTAATATTATCACCTGGGGGTTAGGATTTCAACATATGCATTTTGGGAGGACACAAACATTCAGACCATAGCAGAGGACAAGGTTTAATGGTCCAAATGTACCCACTTGGGCTATGGGGGTTTTGGACAGAACCATTTTCCTAGAAAGGAGTGTGATGGGGCAGGCCATATGATGGACACTTCCCATATAGAAGATCACTTGTCTTGCAGATGGTCACCTCTCTTGCAGACCTCCAATCCTAAACCCTCAATCCTCCCAAGACATGAGGTTCACTGTTACCTAACACTGCTCTTCATCCAGCCTCTAAAATAAACTGAAACTCCCTTTATAGGACTGCACGTTTTTACTGTTAAGCATTGATTATCTTCCTCCTTCCTCCTAAGCTTCCCACTTCTTCCTCTGCTCATTCACAGTCAGAACTGAAAGGACGTGGAAAAATCACACAGTCCAATCTGGGCACGTGGCAGGGGAGAAAAGTGTGACCCAGGGAGGTGAAGTGACTTGCCCAAGTTAATGTGGAGGCTAAATTTAAATATAGGCCTCCTGATTTTACTATTAGTGTTTTCTCCCCACTAGCCAGTAGTTGGACCCAGTAGGCATGCCTCCCTCCCACTTCCACTGGGGTCTAATGGGGCAGAAAAACTGGCGCTGCAGCCCAGTGGAGGTAGGCAGGGCCAAGGAGCAGACGATAGCTATGACCCAGACTAGGTGGCAGGTAGCAGGAATCCCACCCCACCGAGATCAGGCTTCATTCGGGGTTTGGTGGGTGAATGCATGAAGGCCTAGGTCCAGATTTGGCTAGAAGATGAGAGGTGCAGAAGCAGGGGACTGGCTGATATGGAGCCAGAATCAATAGACCTGTATTACTTTCCTGTGGCTGCTGTAATAAATTATGATAAATTGGGTGAGTTCAAACAACAGACGTGTATTCTCTCACAGTTCAGGAAGCTGGAAGTCTGAAAGCAGGGTGTCAGCAAGGCTCCACTCCCTCCCCAGACTCTTGGGGAGAATCCATTCCTTATCTGTTCCAGCGTCTGGTGGCTGCAGGTGTTCCTTGGCATGTGGTTTTATCACTCTCATCTCAGACTCTGTCTTCACATGGCCTTCTCCTCTATGTAGGTATGTCTTCTCCTCTGTCTGTCTCTCTCCCCTCTCATAAGAACACCTGTAATGTCATTTAGGGCCTACTTGGACAAGTCACGTTAAGCACCTCCTCTTAAGAACCTTAACTTAATCACATCTTTTGCCATATGAGATAATGCTCACAGGTGTCAGGGATTCCTGTGGGTATCTTTTTTTTTTTTTTTTTTTTAATTTTATTTATTTTTGAGACAGGACCTCACTCTGTCACACGGGCTGGAGTCCAGTGGCACGACTGTAGCTTACTGTAGCCTCAAACTTCTGGGCTCAAGTGATCCTCCTGCCTCAGCTTCCTGAGTAGCTAGGACAACAGGCACCGTCAGCACACCCAGCTAATTTGTGAATTTTTTGTAGAGATGGCATCTCACTATGTTGCCCACTATGTTGTTCAGGCTGGTCCTGACCTCCTAGGCTCAAGTAATCCTCCTGCCTCAGCCTCCCAAAGTGCTGGGATTATAGGTGTCAACCACCATGCCCAAAATAAATGGATATCTTTTGAGGTACCACTTTTGGCCTCCCCCAGACCTCACCACCCCACATTACTATCCTCCTTACGATGGCTTCTAGACTGTGGGGGAAGGGGCAGCAGCCAGGAATCTTTCCTTATTCCATCCTGGAAGTAGAGGGGAAACTGGAGGTAGGAAGGGAAGAGATGGTCTTCTTACTCTGGACTCACGTGCTTTTGCTTATGTTCTTACTGAGTTGTCCCAACTGGATTATCAGATAGGGATTCATATTCCAATATTATGGAATTATGGGTGAAGAAACTGAGGCTCATAGATGAAATAACTTGCCCAAGAAACTCGCCCAGCTAATGGGTGTCAGAGTCAGGATTCAAAGCCAGGTTGGTCTGGCTCTGAAATTCATACTGATTCCACTGTTCTGGGGATGACAATGGGAAACCCACAGTGAAGGTTCCAGCTCTGCCCTGCTGCTATCACTGCCTCTGCCTTCTACTGTAAGTGCACACTGAGAGTTCACAGCTTCTTTAAAACAGCACCCTGTCTTTGGCCCTCAAGAACCCCGGATGCATTCATGGCTGTCAGATCTCTTGGAGAAGGCAGTCACTGGGAGACAGGGTTCTGGTTTACCCTTGTCTACACTGGCTGAAGTACTGGCTTACCCTTGTCTGCACTGGCTGAAGCCATGCAGAGAGGAGTGGGTATAGGGAGGCCCTTCTCTCCTGGGAGGTAGGATACTTCAGTTGAGGTCTGTATTAGTCTGTTTTCACGCTGCTATGAAGACATACTCAAGACTGGGTAATTTACAAAGAAAAGAAGGGGCAGGGCGCAGTGGCTGAAGCCTGTAATCCCAGCACTTTGGGAGGCCAAGGTGGGCGGATCACAAGGTCAGGCATTTGAGAGCAGCCTGGGCAACATGATGAAACCTCGTCTCTACTAAAAATACAAAAATTAGCCGGGCGTGGTGGCGCTCACCCGTAATCCCAGCTACTTAAGAGGCTGAGGCAGGAAAATCATTTGAACCCGGGAGGCTTAGGTTGCAGTGAGCTGAGATCGTGTCACTGCACTCCAGCCTGGGCGACAGAGTAAGACTCCGTCTCAAAAAAAAAAAGGAAAAGAAAAGAAGTTTAATTGACTCACAGTTCTGCATGGCTAGGGAGGCCTCAGGAAACTTACAGTCATGGCAGAAGGCGAAACAGTCATGTCTTATATGGCATCAGGTGAGAGATGTGAGTGCCCAGCGAAGGGGGAAGCCCCTTATGAAACCATCATATCTCATGAGAACTAACTCACTATCACGCTATCATGAGAACAGGATGGGGGAAACCACCCCCATGATTCAATTCTCTCTATTTAGTCCCTTCCATGAAACGTGGGGGTTACGAGTACCACAATTCAAGATGAGATGTGGGTGGGGACACAGCCAAAGCATATCAAGGTCCAAGCTGGACAACCTCTGTGAGTGACCTCTGGCAGTCTGTTTCACATTCTGGGCCTCAGTTTCCTCATCTGTCAAATGGGAGGACTCAGTTAATCTGTAAGTTTATGTTCAAGTCCTGAACTACTATGATTTAAAATATTATCACGACACAAGCCCTCGTATTTGCACAGCCTTCTCTGGTTAGCAAAATGTTTTCACTCATTGCTTACCATTCCACCAACACTGACTTCCATGGGCATGTGCTTAAGCATATGTTGGGCAGTGCTGGGCAGTAGCGGCACAGAGAGATGGAGGCCATCGCCCTTGGGAACGACTAGGGCAGGTACAGATGCAGATAAAAAAGGAGGGGTAGGTAAGAGCATGTACAGGTTGAACAAAAAACCCTAGGTGCTGAGGAGGGAGCTGATGGGGAGGGATAGTGCTGCACGTGACCCCAATCCCATCAAGTGGAAAAGGCATCTTTGGCTCCATTTTACTGATAAGGAAGATAAGAAAACTAAGGCTCAGAGAGAGAAATGACTGCTCAGAGGCACATAGCCAAGAAGTGGCCACGCCTGCCTTCATGCTGGTATTTGTCTTTTGGCACAGTTTGCTTACCCTATAGGGGATATTGGGATGGAAGACTAGGGAAGGAATCTGAACCATCCCTGAAGATACGTGCAAGGAGTACTGTTTGGTGGGGAGGTGGACACATCAGCATGCTACTCTGGATTTTCAGGAAGCACAGTTTGGCCATCTTGTAGATGTCAGGCCTTGGGCTGGGGGCCGAATCAGTGGGTTTCCTGGCCCAGGGGAGCTGCAGCCTGACCACACTAGGGTCAGAGCAGTGACAAACTGCAAGAAGCCCCAGCCTCGGCGGGCCTAGGGTTTTCTATCCAAATGAATTCATGGACGTGCATTCACTCATCTGCTTATCCACTTACTCTTTCTGAACGCTGGTCTGAGCACTGAGCACCTGGGCCTGTAGCCTGTCTGCATCTGTGTTCGTGCTGTTGCTCAGTGGCCTCGACACCTCCAGGGCAGTGACCTGGTCTCACTCTTCTTTACCTGACATAGAAGAGACTGGGCCAGACTATTTGGCGCCTCAGAGCCTCTCTCTGCTGTTGTCAGGGATCCCTTTCCAGGAGTGGGGGCTCTAGGCCAGGCTGCCAGGGTCGGAGGGCGTGGCCATGTGGGCTCCTCTCTCCAGGTCGGCTGATAAGCTCCAAAGCAGTCGGGACAGAGGGCCTCGGAGCACAGCCTTCAGCCACCCAGTGCCCCACGGTACTAATGAGGTAGCCACCCCCACGCCCCAACGCTGGGATGGGGGACCTGGCCTCTTAGCTCTCTGTTCTCCCTCTCTATCCTGGGTGGTCCTGCCCATTTGTTAGCTTTGGTGGGGGGATGGGGGATTCCTCCGCAAAGGACTGAGCTGTGGGGGTCCTGGGGGAGGGCAGCTGATCCCAGTAGAGAGGACACTTCCCTCCCAAAGTGCCTTTGTTCCCCAAGAGTCTGACCCAATTCTTCTCTTCCATCTGCCCCTGGATTGCCCTGCACAGAGAACAAAGGGCCCCGGGAAAAGGGGTGGGAGAAGAGCAAGGAGGATCTCAGAGGGTCATTCTAGGGTTCACTCTCCAGCACCCCTTGACAGGATCTCTTCCGTGTGGGGAACACAAGCCGACTTGTGCACGTGTGTGAGGTCAGGCGTGGACAGGTCCGTGGGACCACACGTACGGGCACGCGCACGGGGATAGTGTGAGTCCCATGGAGGCATCCTGTGGTAGGGAACCCGTGACGGTGACGCCACAGATGGCGTGCGGAGGCTCTCGTGGCCCCCAACCTCCACCAGGCCAGCCCTCCTCTCTTCCTTTGATGTGGACAAGACTGCTTTTTAACGTTGCGGAAAAAGCCACTTGGAGATCAGCCCATACAGGGGGACTCCTCTTGTCTCTTAGAGAAGAAATTCCGGGGCGCAGAGTCGCGCACCCGAATTCCAACTCCGCTCAGAAGCCTGGGGCGGACTCCTCTCTTCACCCAGCGAGCGGGCATGCGGCCGGGACCTGGGTGAGGATTTCCTCGCCAGCCCTCCTTAGCACAGAGCTGTGCATCTCATCACTCCCTGCGCGACCCCCAGCCAGGCCCTATTCGTGTCTGGGCTTCGGGCATCTGGTCTGCAAAACCGACTGTGCTGCTTTCCTCTGGCCGCGGCTCCGCTGGGGAGGCTGCGGCAGGGGGAGGCTCGGCAGAGCGCAGGCAGCGGCCTACTGTGCCCAGCAGTCCCCGCTGCGCTCCCCTTTGGGGCCCCGGCCCTCCGCCCGACAGGTATCGGGCAGCCCCGCCCCGCCGCCGAGACACACTGGCAGCTTTGTTACCTGCCCCAGCGCGCCCGGCCTACGAGCGCTACGTGCCGCCGGCCCGCGGCCCCCTCACTCCCTTCCCTCCCCTCCCTGCCCCCGCCCCACATTCCCGGGCCTGGGGCTGCGGCAGCTCCTGCCGGGTCTTTGTGAAGCCGGACTCTGGCATCCCTTGCCTGCGTGGGCTTTTGGGGTTGAGGTCCTAGCTCCCTTCGCCCACTTCATTTCGCCCCTTTCCCTGCTCGGCCACCCTCAAAGAAGCCAGATTTCGCCTTCCCGTCGCCTGCGACCCCCCTACTTGCAATGGCCGCCTTGCCCAACCCCAGTCGCACCCTAAGGCCCATTTCAAAGGCTGCTTCTCAGAAGCCTCCGCTGATTCCCAGTTTTAATCACTCTCCCTGGGGCACCCGCTTTGCCCTGATCGCTTGTTGTTGAACCCCTCCAGGTCCTGGGCGGGGCCAGCATACTGCCTGGCCGCACAGGAAAGTCTTCCGTGGGTGATAGGATGAGTGAAGCTGGAGACCGAAAGGAATGGAAACCGAGGTCTCCCAAGTCCAGCGTGGAGTCCTGTCCACTGCCAGGGCTGATGTCTGAGCTTCCCTCTCGGGACTCCGTGTGTGCCCTGAGGCCCTTCATTCGCGTGTCCATGCCCAGCCACACTGCACACCCGGTACCTCTGGCCTCCCAGCCTTTGCTCAGGCTGCTCCTTCTGCCCGATACACTCTCCAGCCACGAGGGCAAAGCCGGCCTCTCCAAGGGCCATCTCTCCTGGAGAAGCCGTGCCTGATCTTTGGGGCTTTGTGGTAATCAGTTCACCTGACTTTTTGTTCCAAAAGCTTTACATGTAAATTACATTTGCCCTTCACTGCAACCCTGCAAGATAGTGATGCGATGTGGCCCGAAAGTGGCTGGCCTGGGATTTGACCTTGGTTCTAGAATGACGTCAGACTTCACAAGACATCAAAGACGGGTTCTTTCTTCCACCGCATGCTGTGGCCTTTCCCTCTCAGGCCTTCCCTCAAGGACAGCTGTTCCTCCCCACCTAGCCGCATCTCTCCTGCTTTCAAGCTGGAGCAGGGTGGGGTTGGGATTCTTGCTCTAGGGCTAGGTCAGGGGCTGGGTCCTCTGTGGCTTTGGGCCTCCTTGAAGAATTTCGAGGGAGGATGTGCAGGGCGTGGGGAGAGGTGAGGCAGGAATGTGGGGCTCCGGAGGGAAAGCAGTCAAAAGTGGAGAGGGCCTCCGGAGGTGGCTTTCCCAGGGCCCTGGGAAGCAGGGGTCTGTTTGAATGACAAAGGTTCCCTGGAGAGCAAAGGAAAGCTCTAGAGGATAGGAATGTGGGAGGAGGAGGGTCAGAAGGGTGGGGAGGAAGCTGCCCGTGGGCTCCCATCTGCCGCGGCCCTTTCAAGTCCTGCTAAACCCTTAACAATAAGAGGAACTGACCAGTGGACACACGCAAAGGATGATTAACGTAGTTCACTGAAGAAACACAAAAACCTGTGAAAACGCTAGAAATCCAAAGTACAAATGAAAAAAAAGAGTCTGCTTTTTCCTATCTATAGAACTGGTCAAGATAATAGAAGTGAAAACACCAGATGTTGGTGAGGTGTGGGAAAGGGAGTGTTTTTTTCACTGCTGAGGAGGCAAATTGTACCGCTTTTCTGCAGGACTATGTCACAGTATGTACAAAAGCCTTTACAAGAATTAAAATTTGACTTAGCAATTCTGTTTCCAGGGCATATCCTAAAATCAAAGATTATTTATCCCAGCCGTATTTATAACTGGGAAAAACTGGAAATTCTCTAAATGTTCAACGACAGAGAATTGGGTAAGTAGGTTATGCCTCATTTGCAGACTGAAGACTGCAGAAATTAACTGTCATGCTCTTGAATATGAAAGACATGGGAAACACTGAAGATAAGCTGGTAAGTGAAAAGAGGAAGTTGTAAAACAGCATGACTCCAATTTTATACAGTGACTATATAAATAATATCTACCATGCAAGGTGCTGGACTGGGAGCCAGTCCCAATTTCCCATTTGAGCATCACAGCAGCCCTGAAAAGAAGATTCTAGTAACTGCATGGAAAAAAAAAATATATATATATGGAATATATATATATTTTGCATATATATACATATGTGTATATATATATATGAGGAAATTCAACAAAATGTTAACAGCAAGGGGAGAGGGCATGTGTTTTTACTTTTTTCCTTTATGCTTTCTAATCTTTTCCCAATTTTCTTTTTTTTTTTTTGAGATGAGTTTCGCTCTCATGGACCAGTCCGGAGTGCAATGGCACGTAGCTCACTGCAACCTCCACCTCCCAGGTAGCTGGGATTACAGGTGCCGGTCAACACACCCAGCTAATTTTGTGTTTTCAGTAGAGACGGGGTTTCACCATGTTGGTCAGACTGGTCTCCAACTCCTGACCTCAGGTGATCCACCCACCTTGGCCTCCCAAAGTGCTGGGACTACAGGGTTGAGCCACCGCACCGGCCCCAATTTTCTTCAATAAAAATTATAATGAAGACATTACAAAATTTGAAATCACAAAAATCATTTGTTCAAAAATATCTTTAGGATCCCCTGTTTTGGGGGTGGGTGGCAGTTTTCTGTGTATTAATGTACTGGGTTTGCCGTAACAAAGTACTACACATTAAGGGGCTTAAACAACAAAAATGTATTATCTCACAGTTCTGGAGGCTGGAAGTCTGACATCAAGGTGTTGGCAGGGTTAGTTCCTTTGGAGGGCTGTAAGGGGAGAAACTGTTCCATGCTTCTCTGCTATGGAATATGCCAGGTGAATTCTGGTAGCTTCCCATGTTCTTTGTCTTATTTCTTCTTGTGTCTCTTCCCATCTTTTTTCCTCTATGCTTGTCCACCACCTTGTCCAAATTTCTGCGCCCCCCCAGCCAGTTTTTGTTTTGTTTTGTTTTTGTTTTTTTGAGATGGAGTTTCGCTCTTGTTGCCCAGGCTGGAGTGCAGAGGCGCGATCTTGGCTCACCACAACCTCTGCCTCCCAGGTTCAAGCGATTCTCCTGACTCAGCCTCCCGAGTAGCTGGGATTACAGGGATGCGCCACCACACCCGGCTAATTTTGTATTTTTAGCAGAGATGGGGTTTCACCATGTTGGTCAGGCTGGTCTCAAACTCCCAACCTCAGATGATCCGCCTGCCTCGGCCTCCCAAAGTGCTGGGATTATAGGCGTGAGCCACCACGCTCGGCCCCAAATTTCCCCTTTTTATAGGGATACCAATTATATTGGTTTAGGGGCCACCCTAATGGCTTCATTTTAACTTGATTACCTCTGTAAAGACCCTGTCTCTAAATAAAGTCATATTCTATGGTACAAGGGGTTAGGACTTCAACTTATGAATTGAGAGCGGAAGGGCATAAAGTTTGCTCCCTCTGAGACGGGTGTGGCAGGGAGGGAAGTCCTCTGTAGGGGTAAGAGTCTATGTTGCACCACTGTGTGACCTTGGGGAGGTTGTTTAGACTGGGGCTGATATTACTCACCCTCCGGAGTTGTAGTGAATGAGGGTAAGTGCAAAAAAGTCTCTTCCCCGGGTTGGTCATCCCTAGGAAGTATCTTATCTGTCCCTTGTTCCTTATCAACACGGACGGCTGGAAGAGCACTGGCCCAAGGACATCACGTAGAGCTGAGTTTGAGTTCTAACCCCGTCTCTAGCTGTGTGGTCCCTGTAAGCCTCTGTTTCCTCATTTGTGAGATAGGAAAAGTATCTATTTCCATTGAGTTATTGTAGCTAGAAGATAGAGATAAGATGAGGAAAGACAATGGCAGTAAGAATGTTATAGAAGACACCAGGCAGTGGGAGGCATCAGCCTGATTAGTCTGAGGTAGCTGGCCTCTCCTTTAGGAAGCTTTCCTTGAACCCCACAACTTGGATTAGATGCTCCCTGCCATCCTGGGCTCCCACAGTCTCCTCTGCTACCCTCCACACCCCACCCCTCTCTTATGGCACTTGTCACACCCTACCATAGCTGTCTCTCTAGAATTATAGAAGGCTCCCTGAAGGAAGAGACCATCAACTCTGCACGCCCTTTAAAGTAGCAAATATGAACGAAAAAATAGTAAAGCCCACTGCTGGCAGTGTTGCAGGTGTTGAGGCTCAGAACATGATAGCCCAATGTATGGCACTTTGGCATGCTGAGTACTTGAACTCAAAGTGAAGCAAAATATCCAGTCCCTGTGTCTCCCGCTCCTCTTTCTCCCTTGAAGCACATCAGAGAAAACAGAATTCCTGTTCCCCAAAGCACGTCATAGAAACTAGAACCTCTCTCCCTCTAAGTCAGCCATAAAATCTAGAAAGGTTACACTTTCCCTTTTCCCTTGCCCCTTGAAGACTTTTATCCCAGAGGGGTCCTGCCCCGTGTGCTGGAGAAAGGAATGCTGCACAAAGAGACCAAAAAGAATTTGGACAGGCTTTGCTGGATCTCCCCGCTCAGTCTGTTACCATGAGGTCATGCCTCTTTGTCCAATCACATCTCCACACGGCTGTTCATTCTTCATTGAACCCAAACACAAAACACAGTTTTCTCTGGGTTTTTGGGTCTTTATTTCTGAAGGCTCCTACGTCATGTAAAACTTTGATTCAATAAATTTGTTGTGCTTTTTTATTGTTAATCTGTCTTTTATTATAAGAATAACCTTGCTTGGTGCGGTGGCTCACGCCTGTAATCCCAGCACTTTGGGAGGCTGAGGCAGGTGAATCATCTGAGGTTGGGGGTTCAAGACTAGCCTGACCAACATGGAGAAACCCTGTCTCTACTAAAAATACAGAATTAGCCGGGCGTGGTGGTGCATGCCTGTAATCCCAGCTACTTGGGAGATTGGGCAGGAGAATCACTTGAGCCTGGGAGACGGAAGTTGCGGTGAGCCGAGACTGTACCATTGCACTCCAGCCTGGGCGACAGAGTGAGACTCCGTCTCAAAAAAAAAAAAAAAAAACAAACCTTATTATGGATGTATACTTTGTATACATACAAAGTAACACTATGTATACGTTTCCTGTATACATAGTGGTGATGTGAACAAACACACTCTTTCTGGAGAACTATTTAGCAGTTCTAATAAAAGCCACACACCTAAGTATAACCTCTGACCAAGAGAAACTGGTTCGGGGAATATATTCCAAGTATCTAATGCAAAGGTGAAAAAAAAAAAGAAAAAAGAACTTACTGTATAAAGATATTCTGAGCTGACTACGTGTCATGAAGAAGAGTGGAAAAATAATGGTGCAATGAATTTGTAAACTGCAAATGATGGCAGCTTGATCCACACTGTGACAATTCAGCACAGTCCAGGAAGCATTAACTGAGTACAGAGGAGGTATGAGGTCCTGGATTCCACTCTGGGAACCCTGACAGGTCCCTGCACCAACCAGCTGGTAGACAGGCAGATAGACCATGACCATATCGTGTGAGCAGATGAGAGGAGTGGGGGCGAGCACAAGTGGAGAAGTTAACTCATGGGAAGGAGGGTCAGGAGAGCTTCTTGCAGGGGGAGTATACCTGAGCTGGCTTCAAGTGGACCGTGGTGGAAAGAATAAACAACATAGATGAAGGTGGGGAGGCATTTGCGAAATGGCAAATAATAGGTGTGGCTGGAGGATGGAATACATGCGGGCTTGATAAGGCTGGAGAATATGGCCAGAGGCTAGATCATCAAGGGCCTTGAATGCCAGTTTGTGCTTTACCCAGCAGAAGTGGAGAAGCCAACAGACATCCTGAAAGAGGCGAGCAAGAGGATCATCTTTTTAATTTAGGAAGATCATAAGGTCGCCATTTGGAGGATGGACTGGAAAGGCCAGCAGGCAGGGGGAGCCTGTTGCAGGGTCCAGGTAAGACATGGTGACAAGGCCTGGGGATGGAGAGAGGGAGGCAAGGTCATGAGATACTTATGAGGCAAAAGAGACAGATAACCCTTGGTGACGCACAGGATGCTGGGAGAGAAGCAGAAGCAGGATTGGGGCAGGCAGTGCCAGCAACTGAGCAGGGAACATGAGAGGAGGAGCCCGTTTTTGGGGAAAAGGGATGAGTCCAGTTTGGTATCTGTTGGGTTTGAAGCACCCACGGTGAGAGGTGACAATGTGCTAGCAGCCCTCACTCTCAGCGCCTCCTCGGCCTCGGTGCCCACTCTGGCGGCGCTTGAGGAGTCCTTCAGCCCGCCACGGCACCGTGGGAGCCCCTCTCTGGGCTGGCTGAGGCCGGAGCTGCCTCCCTCTGCTTGCAGGGAGGTGTGGAGGAAGAGGCGTGGGCGGGAACCGGGGCTGCGCTCGTGGACCAGTGTTACTTTCGGCCCGCGGGCGCCACACTCCGAATTCTCGCCAGGCCTTAGCTGCTTCCCCACGGGGCAGGGCTGGGACCCGCAGCCCGCCATCTCTGAGCTCCCCCTATGCGGTGGGCTCCCGCACGGCCTGAGCCTCCCGGACGGGCGCCGCCCCCTGTCCCATCGACAGCCCAAGGACTGAGGAGTGCAGGCGCGGCTTGGGACTGGCGGGCAGCTCCGCCTGCAGCCCTGGTGCAGGATCCAATGGGTGAAGCCAGCTGGGTTCCTGAACTGGATGGGGACTTGGAGAACTTTTATATCTAGCCTGAGGATCGTATGTGCACCAATCAGCACTCTGTGTCTAGCTCAGAGTTTGTAAATACACCAATCAGTACTCTGCATCTAGCTCAAGGTTTGTGAATACACTCTGTATCTCGCTAACCTAGTGGGGACTTGGAGGACTAGCACTGTGTGACTCTGTGTGTAGCTCAAGGATTGTAAATACACCAATTGGTACTATGTATCAATATACAGAGCTAACTCTGTATCTAGCTAACTAGCACTCTGTGTCTAGCTCAAGGATTGTAACTGCACCAATCAGCACTGTCAAAACGGACCAATCAGCTCCCTGTAAAATGGACCAATCAGCTCTCTGTAAAATGGACCAATCAGCAGGACGTGGGTGGGGCCAGATAAGGGAATAAAAGCAGGCTGCCCCAGCCACCAGTGGCAACCTGCTCTGGTCCCCATCCATAATGTGGATGCTTTGTTTTTTTGTTCTTTGCAATAAATCTTGCTGCTGCTCACTCTTTGGGTGCACGCTACTGTTATGAGCTGTAACACTCACCACAAAGGTCTGCAGCTTCATTCCTGAAGCCACTGAGACCACGAACCCACTGGGAAGAATGAACAACTCCAGACGCCTGCCTTTAAGAGTTGTAACACTCACCATGAAGGTCTGCAACTTCACTCCTGACAGTGAGACCACGAACCCACCAGAAGGAAGAAGCTCTAAACACATCTGAATGTCTGAAGGAACAAACTCTGGACACACCATCTTTAAGAACTGTAACACTCACCTCGAGGGTCCGAGGCTTCATTCTTGAAGTCAGTGAGACCAAGAACCCACCAATTCCGGACACAATGGGATACCCAGATGGACAGGGCAGCAGGCACCTGGGTATATGAATCTGGAGCTCAGGAGAGAGGACTGGGCAGAAGATTAAGTTTGGAAGGAATAGACTAGAGGTATGAATTGGAACCTGGGGCCACCAGAGCCCACCCTGGGAAAGTGTTTAGTAGGGGGGAAGTAGCTGGACAGTGCCCACTGTAAAGGGTCCGAGGAGCAACAGGCACTCTGGAAGGGATCTTGAGAAAGATCCAAGAGTTGAAAAACGGGGAAGATGTGCCTCACAGAAGCCCAAGGAGGAGAGTGCAAAAGGGTAGCAAGAGCAACAGCATTTTAAGTGTTCAGTTTTTGCAAATTAAAACCACAATGAGATGCCACCTTGCCTTAATGCAAGAATGACCATAATTAAAAAGTCAAAAGACAATAGATGTTGGCATGGATATGATGTAAAGGGAACACTTTTACATGCTGGTGGAATGTAAATTGGTACAATCACTATGGAAAACAGTATGGAGATTCCTTGAAGAACTAAAAGTGGATCTACTACTTGATCCAGCAGTCCAACTACTAAGTATGTACCCAAAGGAAAAAAAAGTCATATGAAAACGACACCTGCACACATATGTTTTTAGCAGCACAATTTGCAATTGCAAAGATATGGAACCGAACTAAGTACCCATCAACCAAGTGGATAAAGAAAATGTGGTATATATACACCATGGAATACTACTCAGCTATAAAAAGGAATGTGGTATACATACACCATGAAATACTGCTCAGCTAAAAAAAGGAATGTTGTTTTGCAGCAACTTGGATGGAGCTGGAGGCCATTATTCTAAGTGAAGTAACTCAGAAGTGGAAAACCAAACGTACATCCTCACTGATAAGTGGGAGCTAAGTGGCCGGGCCTGGTGGCTCACACCTGTAATCCCAGCACTTTGGGAGGTCGAGGCGGAGAGATCATGAGGTCAAGAGTTAGAGACCAGCCTGGCCAACGTGGTGAAAGCCCGTCTCTACTAAGAATACAAAAATTAGCTGAGTGTGGTGGCACGTGCCTGTAATCCCAGCTGCTCAGGAGGCCGAGGCAGGATAATCGCTTGAACTGGGAGCCGGAGGTTGCAGTGAGCGGAGATTGTGCCACTGCACTCCAGCCTGGGTGACAGAGCAAGACTCCATCTTGTGGGGAAAAAAAAAAAGTGGGAGCTAAACTATGAGGATGAAAAGGCGTAAGAATGATATAATGGACTTTGGGGACTCGGGTGGGAAGCTTGGGAGGGGGTGAGGGATAAATGACTACATATTGGGTACAGTGTACACAGCTTGGGTGAACTAAAATGTCAGAAATCACCACTAGAGAACTTACCTATGTAACCAAAAACCACCTGTACCCCAAAAACTATTGAAATAAAAAATATCCATTTCTGAGTGAAGACCTCAATAACTGCCTCTTTTTGCTGTCAGAGGACACCCCACCCCCCACCAGGACTTCCTGGGCTCCCTGCCTCTTCAGCTGGAACTCTGAACACCCCAACAACCTGTGTGTCCTTCACTAGCCCCAAGGCCTTTCTGGGTCTCGATTTCTTCCCCTGTCCAAGTAACACTGATTGCTCTGCCTGCCCTCCAGCAGGAATCAGTGCTTCAGATGAGAAACTGACGAAAGTGGTTTATAAACTGCCCAAATGATCTCTGGTTCAGCCCTTTCAAATCTCAGGTCTTCCACCAGAGGCTTGGTTGGTTTTGTTTTCTCTTGTCATGGTGGCTCCTTGGCACACTCTTCTCTCCTCTGGCCATGTCTCTGTTCTGACCTGCTTGGTGGTAGCTGGTCTGTGGCTGGCACATCCTGGGGTTTACTGACTCATCCATTCAGCCCTGATTTATTGATGGCAACTTAGTCCTGGGGCCAGCTCCTTGCTTCATTGTTCCTCCCTCTCCTATATCTTTAAGATCTTCCCCTGTCTTTCTCATCTTTTTTCCCCCAAGAGACTCAAGGATACACCATATTTTAAAACAGGAACAAAAATCTGTCTTCTGCTTCTTGTCCTCCTCCAGCTTTCTCTTCATCTGCATCCCCTCTTAACCAAGTGTCTCAAATAATCATCTAGGGCGGTCCTGGTGGCTCACACCTATAATCCCAGCACTTGGGGAGGCTGAGGTAGGAGGATTGTTGGAGCCCAGAAAAACTAGACCAGCCTGGGCAATATAGGGTGACCCTGTCTCCACAAAAAACTTTTAAAAATTAGCTGGGCATGGTAGTGTGTGCTTGCAGTACCAGCTACTCACTACATGGGAGGCCGAGGTGGGAGGATCACTTGAGCCTGGGAGGTGGAGGATACAGTGAGCTGAGATTGTGCCACTGCACTCCAGTCTGGAGACTGTCTCAAGGCTGGGCACGGTGGCTCATGCCTGTAATCCCAGCACTTTGGGAGGCTAAGGCAGGCGGATCACAAGGTCAGGAGTTCGAGACCAGCCTGATCAACAGGGTGAAACCCCGTCTCTACTAAAATTACAAAAATTACCCGGGCACAGTGATGCACACTTGTAATCCCAGCTACTTGGGATTAAAGAATCGCTTGAACCCGGGAGGCAGAGGTTGCAGTGAGCAGAGCTCGTGCCACTACACTCCAGCCTGGGCAACAGAGCGAAACTCTTTCTCAAAAAAAAAAAAAAAAAAAAAAGACCTTGTCTCAAAAAAATATGTATGTAAAATAATCATCTATGTTTCTTCACCTCCTCTTTGTTGATCCTCTGCAATCTGGCTTCCACTCCCACCTCTCCACTGAAACTCTTTGTAATGAAAATTGCAGTGGGTTGAATAGTGGCCCCCAAATGACATGTCCAAGTCCTAATCCCTGGAACCTGTGAATGTGACCCTAGTTGGACGAAATAGGTATCTGCCAGTGTAATTAAGAATCTCAAGATGAGGCTGGGCGCAGTGGCTCACGCCTGTAATCCCAGCACTTTGGGAGGCTGAGGCAGGCAGATCACCTGAGGTTGGGAGTTCGAGACCAGCTTGACCAATATGGAGAAACCCTGTCTCTACTGAAAATACAAAATGAGCCGGGCATGGTGGTGCATGCCTGTAATCCCAACTACTCGGGAGGCTGAGGCAGGAGAAATGCTTGAACCCAGGAGGCAGTGGTTGCAGTGTGCCGACATCGCGCCATTGCACTCCAGCATGGGCAACAACAGCGAAACTCTGTCTCAAAACAAACAAACAACAAAAAAAGAATCTCAAGATGAGATCATCCTGGATTTAGGATGGGTCCTAAATGCAATAGCAAGTGTCCTTGTAAGAGCAAATCAGAGGGAGAATGGAGACAGAAACACAGAGCAGGACGGCCATGTGGACATAGAGTCAGAGATTAGAGCAGTACAGTTCTAAACCGAAACACCAAGGACTGCCGGCAGTCATCAGGAGCCAGGAGAGGGGCATTAGTCAGTGCCCCTTCAGAGCCTCCAAAGAGCCACCTCTGCAGACACTGCCCTCCAGAGCATGTAAGAAAATATGCTTCCAAGCTGGGCACGGTGGCTCACACCTGTAATCCTAGCACTTTGGGAGGCTGAGGTGGGCGGATCACGAGGTCAGGAGTTCAAGACCAACCTGACCAACATGGTGAAACCCCGTCTCTACTAAAAATACAAAAATTAGCCAGGCGTGTTGGCACGCGTCTGTAATCCCAGCTACTCAAGAGGCTGAGGCAGGAGAATGGCTTGAACCCAGGAGGCAGAGGTTGCGATGAACTGAGATTGTGCCACTGCACTCCAGCGTGGGCAACAGAGCAAGACTCCGTCTCAAAAAAAGAAAAAGAAAATACGCTTCTGTTGTTCTAAGCCACTCAGTTTGTAGCAGTGTGTTATGGCAGCCGTAGGAAACTAGTATAGTAGTAATAACAGCAGCTAGCATTTATGAAGTGGCTACCCTGTGCCAGGCACAATTCTAAGTGCCCTCCGAACCAATTGAAGTAGACACACAGTAATAGAAGCAAGATTAACACAACTCATTACTAGTGACTGAGGGTTTGTCCCATCTTTGGTATTTAAAAGTTGAACCTTACACTGAAGGTTCCATAATACTGAATTTTATCTGAGGGTAAAAGAATAACATTTTATTATTTTTCTCTTTTACAGAGAAGGAGGCTGCAGTCCAAACACTTACATTGCCCGAGATCATACAGTAAATAGCTGTGGAGCTAGAGTTTTAGTCCTAGTAAGTCCTGTGTATGAGCTTAACTGATTTGCACTTCTGAGGCCACTGTTGGAGAGGAAACCAGTGAGGCTGATGGGTGAACTGACCGAGACGTGGATTTTGTATAACTGGAAGGATGGAAGAGGCCAAGGGACTGGTGAGTTAGAGAAAAAGATTCACCAGGTTGGGATTGGTAGGGTAGGCCTGGTCTAGAGGGGCTGAGAGATAGGGAGGAAGAGATTGGGGCCTTGATAACCTCATAGAGCAGGTGTCCCTGGAGCAAGAAAGCCAAAGGTATCTGTGGTCATCCAGGAAACACTGGAATCTAAGATCCCAGAACTGGGTAATGATAAGGTCTAGAACTGGCCATCGAGGTCATCAGTTGAACAAAAGTAAAGGAGAGTTTGTCAATACACTCTGCTAGGTCGAGAAACCTGGAGGACAAAGGTGATGCTGAAGGAAGCAATAAACTGCTCTGGAGTTCAAAGCATTGAGTGATCACTCCTTGTGCTTATCACGAAAAACAATGAAACCTGAGTTGATTCTTGAACAACAGATGGGAGAGGACAGATGTGAAAGTGGGAAGCCTTTCAAGGTGAAGGGTACAGCCAGGCAAAGTCATGGAAGGGTGAAAGCAGGGGGCATATAGTTTCAAGTTGGTTGCACTTAAGGGTGCATGACACAGTGCTCCGGGAATTATGCCTAGGCTTTGAAAGTGTCCTGATTTGGGCACCTCACAAAGCATATGCTGAATCAAGGATTTAGGTGCAAGTATTTTATTTTTTTTTATCTTTTTTTTTTTTTTCCTTTTTGTGGAGAATGGGGTCTTGCTATATTACCCAGGCAGGTCTTGAACTCCTGGGCTCAAGCTATCCTCCCGCCTCTGCCTCCCTAAGAGCTGGGATTACAGGCGTGAGCCACCGCGCCCGGCCTAGGTGCAAGTATTTTATTCGAGAGGATGTTGAAAGGAGCACTGTGAAGGAGTGGCGAAGAGAGGCAGAGAAGAGAGGAAAGCCAATAAAAGGTGAGTAAGTTGGGTAACCGGGGACCCTCTGAGAGACTCTGTATGACACACTTTAGAGTTGTTCCACAGAGAGGCAATGATGTCGGAGTATTTGTCTGCCTACTCGGGTAGGTCCAGAATTCTGGTGCTTGAGGGTTGCTCCCAGGGACATCAACTCTCTGGCTATTCAACCCTGCCCAGGTGAGTGAGCCAGCTCCAGCCACCAGAGAAAGCCCTGGGGAAGAGGACTGTGGATGCTTGAGGCATGAAACCACCAGTGTGTACAAGAATCCTTCACAAAATCTGTAGGACACTTTCCAGATGGGCTAAGGGGCATGGGCAGGGTACCAATAGCAACTGTTTTAGACAGGAAAGTGAGAAGTGTTCATGGAAGCCCTGCAGTCCCACTAAAGGTTTGCTGTTTATTTCTTAGGCAATGAGAAGATCTCACCAGCTCCGGAATGTGCTGTGGGAAGAGGAGGTGAGATGGAGTGTAGTGGAGGCTGTGTGCGCAGCAGGGCCCAGGGAGTGGAAAGATGGATGGGAGGGGACGGCCTGGTGAAAGACCATTGCAGGGTTTGAATGAACAGGATTTGGCAACTGATTGGGTGTGGCGCAGGGGTGGGGTGAATGAGCAGGGGAAAGACAGAATACCAAGAGCATGGTGCATCTCAGCAGGAATGAACATCTCTAGGACATGTCTTGTTTAGGAAGCATCAAAAGGGTGAAGCTAGCAGGGAACACTACCTGCTGAACAGACCAGGAAATCTTTTCTGAGCATTAGTCAGTTGGATTTCTCTTACCTTTAGCTTCCTTAAAAATAATAATAAGTCAATCTTTATTTGTTTTATTATTTATTTATTGAGATGGAGTCTCACTCTGCTGCCTAGGCTGGAGTACAGTGGCACAATCTCAGCTCACTGCAACCTCTGCCTCCCAGGTTCAAGCAATTCTCCTGCCTCAGCCTCCCATGTAGCTGGGACTACAAGCACATGCCACCACGCCCGGCTAATTTTGCATTTTTAGTAGAGATGGGGTTTCACCATGTTGGCCAGGCTGGTCTCAAACTCCAGACCTCAAATGATCTGCCTGCCTTGGCCTCCCAAAGTGCAGGAATTATAGGCGTGAGCCATCGCACCCAGCCTGTCAGTGTCTTTCTCTTCTTGCAGCCACATGAGCCTTGGTTAGTCCAGCTCTGTTGACCCTGCTGGAATTTTTCCCTGTTTATTACAGGAATTGGGCCTCTTTGATTCATACTTCCCCATAGACTGGAAACTTCTTGAGGACAGATTATATCTGATTTATCTTCATATCCCCAGTATACAGCATATAATACACCTCAACGGATACTTGATGATGAGAATAATGATGATAGTTTCCATTTATTGGGTGTTTAATCTGGGTCAGACACTGTGGTGAGCTTTTCAATACATTACCTCATCTCATGATTGGTATATTAAAACTTCTTGGCCGGGCAGTGCCTCATGCCTGTAATCCCCGCTCTTCGGGAAGCCAAAGTGGGCAGATCTCTTGAGGTCAGGAGTTCGAGGCCAGCCTGGCCAACGTGATGAAACCCAATCTCTACTAAAAATACAAAAATTAGCCAGGAGTGGTGGCGGGTGCCTGTAATCCCAGCTACTCAGGGGGCTGAGGCAGGAGAATCACTTGAACCTGGGAGGTGGAGGTTGCAGTGAGCTGAGATCATGCCACTGCACTCCAGCCCAGGTTACAAAACGAGACTCCATCTCAAAAAACAACAAAAACAAAAACAAAAAAACTTCTTTGGTTGTGGGTAACAAAATTAAACTCAAACCGACTTAGGAAAAAATAAAAAAGATGTATAGCACCTAATTGAAAGTTCCATGACTCAATCTAGCTTTAGGCTTGTCTGGCACCAGGCACTCAAACACTGTTTCAAGGAGCCTTTTTCTCCATCTTTTGGCTTGGCTTTCTTCTGTACTGGCTTTGTTTTTAGAAAGATGCTCCTCGTACTTAGCAACCCCAGTGGAAAAACAGCATCTCTTCTTCAACACATCCAGCGAGGGGTCCATGGCAGACCTTCAGTGCATCAGCTTGGGTGTGTGCACAATTCTGGACCAATCATATAATCAGGGAGATCAAATTTGCTAAATGGCCACACTTAGGTTATATTCCCATCCCCACAGCCATGGGAAGGGGTCAGTCTACCAAAATTTAAAGGAAAATCAGATGCTATCTATCTTTGTCCAGACAATGAGCAGTGGGTAACAATAGCTACTTTCTATAATAGGTATCCTTGTTTTCCAGATAAAGAAACTGAAGCACAACAAAAGGAAGTATCTTGCCAAACATTACTAGCGGGTGAAAAGGCAGGATTGAATTCAGGTGTCTTTCTCTAGAACCTGTGCTCCTCCAGGGCAACAGACAGGGTCTTTCTCATTTCTGGGTCCCCTCACTCACGACCCCCAAGATCTTAGCCCACAGTGGGTCCCCAATTCCAGTGGTCCTCCAAGTGTGGTCCATGGACCATGCAAACTGGCTAACTCCTTGTTCCTAGACCACAGTGAGTTAAGTACCAAAATCCTGAGTAAAAATTTAGAAATGTTTTATAGTAATTTGGAATTGCCACAACATGCAAAGGCTGTGACCTGAAAAGATGGATCTGAGATTGATTGTAGATAATTCGAGAAATACTGCTCTATTCAGTTATACCTAGAAGGAAGACATGAGCCGTGGGCCTGCAGAGGAAAACATGGGGGCTCCAATGGATCCACCACAGGGAGGCAGGTAGGCAGACTGCCCATCCTACCAGTCAGAAGGTGGTCGCCACTTGGCCAGCCCAGAGAAGTCTTCCTAGGAACCCCACTATTACCATAGGCCGCCGCAGCTGATGAGCCTCTCCCACTTCACAAGAAAGGCAGGCAGGGAGGCTCAGGCCCAAGCAGCTCCAGTGCCCTTGGTTCTAGTCCAGCTGGATACTGGCTGATCCTGCCCAGGGCCTGCAGACACCTGGCACTGTCTGCCTGGGCCGCACCCACCCCATGCTTCCACACTGTGCCCAGAGGGAAGATGATGGCTGACACAGAACCTGTGGAGAAGCCACCCCAAAACCAGAATTAATTTTTAAGCTGAGGTGGAAGGTCAGCTCCAGGGACACGCTGCCACCTCCCGTCTTGACATGGGCCTCCTTGAGTTGACACCAGGATGTAGCATGGCTCCAACCCTTGCTTTCCCTTTGGTTGGACACTCTCCAATGCCAGGGTCATGCACCAACAGAGCAGCTCCAAGGAAGAGCATTTTCCAAAGCCCAGATGACTCAGGGTGGCGAATGTGACCAGAGGGGAGATTCAGCCGCCAGCTCAGACCTTTGTTTGGGAGTTAACAATTCCTCCACGCTGATTTCACCTGCCTGTTCTATCGTGCCCGGTGCAGTGAAAACATCCCGGATACTTTGGATTACAAGGCCAGCTCTGCAATTTTGCTGAGTAACTGTAGGCTGCTCACCTAATCTTTCTGTATTTCAATGAAATGACTGCATTTGGAAAAGGTTGGAGCACCCATATCACAGGCCAGTTCTGGGGGCGAACTGAGGTAATGCTGTAAAGCACCTCCTATGCACAAGCCCATGGAGCATGGGAGTAGATATGAGGATGTTCCCTCACCCCTTCCAGGAAGCTGGGAGCTGACAAGGACCCAGGCTCAGTCACTTCCAACTGTGTGACCATGGGTAGGTTTCTTAGCTTCCCTGAGCCTTGATCATCTCATTTATAAAGAACAAAATACCCAACTGGCAAGGCTGGTGCTAGGAGTGAATGCAACTGAATATGCAGAAGAGCATGGCACACAGATTCTCACTCTGTGCTCATTAATTTCACACATATTTATTGTTAATGCTAGGGACTAGGTCGACTAGGTCAGGCGTTGAGCCTACTATGGTGAGCAAAGAAAGACATACCCTGTCTCTTCCCTAGGAATTTAGTAAAGGAAGTTAATTGTGAGTGAAACAGATGGGCATACAGATAATCAAATCACAACTGTGGCACCCACTACAAAGGTGAGGTGCTAAGTGCTAAGTGAAGATGGGACAAGACGTTCAACTCACTTAATGAAGTCAGGAAGGACTTCTCTGAGGCAGTAATAATTGAGCCAAGGTCTGAAGCATGAATGGGAAAGCATTCAGGATGAAGAACAACATGTGCCAAGCCCTGTAATGGGGAATCCCAGTTAGTTAAAGGGATTGAAAAGAGGCCAGCGTGGTGAGAGACCAGAGAACAAGGTTGGGATGGGTTAAGGGAGGGCTAGAGAGGAGAGGAGAGGCCAGACCTCATAAGCCATATAGGCCATGCTATGGATTTTAGTCTTTGTCCGTATTTTATAATAAATGGGGGTGAGGATTACATGATCATACTTGCTTTCCAAGTAGATCCCTCTGGCTGCAGCTCGGAGGTGAAGTGTGTGCATCAACGTAATACAGTTGGCAGTCAGGAGACCATTGCTATGCTGCAGATGAGTGATTAAGGAGTTTGAGGCTAAGGTGGTGATGATGGAGATGGAGAGGAGGGGTTGGAGGCAGCTGTGTAGGTGAAATGGAAGGCGCTTTGTGCAGCATCACCTAAGTGTGTCAGGAACAATTCCTGGTGGTACTACTGGAGGAGAAGTAGGTTTGGGGATAAGCCTATCAGTCTGGTTTTGAACAGATTGAATTTAGGATATTTCTGAGACGTCTGAGAGACAATGACCATTTCCCATCAGGTTTGGTGAGAGGTAGCCCACTGGTATCGTTTTAAAATAAAGACATTAAAAAATATGGAACACATCACGAATTTGTGCATCATTCTTGAGCAGCTGTATCATTCCAGTTTCAGTGTATGTGCTACTGAAGCAAGCACACCACTGGTACCTTTATCAAGGGCGTTTTTAGTGAGTGATGGAGCAAGAAGCTTGTACATGGGAACAAGGACACTTGGGAGTGATGGAGATGTTCATTACTTTAATTATAGTGAGGGTTTCCCAGGGGTATACATACGGCAAAACTCATCAAATAGTACACTTTCAGTATGTGCAGTTTATTGTACATCAGTTATGCCTCCTTAGAGCTGTCAGAAAAGACAAGTGGGTGGTAGGGACATGGAGACAGTGCAGACAGCCCCTACCTGTGCAGTGGAGATGAGAAACAGAGAGCGAGTGGTTGCTGAGGGAGATGAGAAGGTGACAGAGGTAGCATTTATTTTTGGTTAAGAAGGTGATTTGGGTTGGGCACGGTGGCCCATGCCTGTAATGCCAGCACTTTGGGAGGCTGAGGCGGGCAGATCACCTGAGGTCAGGAGTTCACGACCAGCCTGGCCAATATGGCAAAACGCTGTCTCCACTAAAAATGCAAAAATTAGCTAGGCATGGTGGCGGGTGCCTGTAATCCCAGCTACCTGGGAGGCTGAGGCAGGAGAATTGCTTGCACCCAGGAGGCAGAGGTTGCAGTGAGCCGAGATTGCACCATTGCATGCCAGCCTGGGCAATAGAGTGAGACTCCATCTCAAAAAAAAAAAAAAAAAAAAAAAGAAAAAAAAAAAAGAAGAAGAATGTGATTTGACTGTGTATAAAGGCTAGCTGGAAGGATCTTATCTAGAAGTAGAGGTAGAAAATCCAAGAGAAGAAGGAATAATGAGAAACATAGGTTCCTGAGGAAAGAGAAAGGGAGGGCACCAGAATCCAGGTAGAGGGTTGGCTTTAGACGAGAGCCGCAGCTTCCATGTTGAAACAGAGGAAAAGAGAAGAGGGTGGATGTAGGGGTGTGTGCATGTCTCTGAATGTCTGCATGTGTATGTGTTCATGTGCATGTGTGTGCGTGTGTGCGTGTGTGTTTCAGTGGGAGAAGACGTGGCATCTTCTTTCTCAGTTAAGTAGAAAGTGGTACTGGCTAGTACCACCTCTGAGAATAATGGCAGAGGGGTGCAGGTTTGAGGAGTGGTGAAGTTTTTTAAGACGCCAATGGATAGTGGTTGATTACTGAGCGGTGTCCAAGGCCCGTTTGAGGTGAGGGTCCTGGAGTTACAGGGAAACCTCTGGCTGTGCTGGGACTGTCTCAGCAGTGTTTGGCTTGCCAGGGACAGGCACGGGAGGATGCAGAAACGGGGGAGTTTGCTTGACCAGTGAGATGAAGACATAGGGAAGAGAACTCATGGCATGGAAAAGACCACTACTGAGACACTGCACCTCCACACTGAGCTGTGATAAGGAAGCACAAGAGGAAGAAGAGGGTGATGGGCTGGAAGAAAATAGAGGGCCAGTGGCCGGAGGGGCCCGTGTCGTCGGAGAGCACAAGCAGAGGGATTCGTGCAGTCGGTGAGTGGGACGAGGAGAGGCTGTGGGCAGCTGGTGAGGTGTGGGAGTTACGGTTTTAGAGCTGGGGTGGTTCTGGCTGTCAGCAGGGTCCACAGTGATGCTGTGGGAGGTGACTGATGACCAATGAGAGAATGAGTGAATCGATTTGTGTGCTCACCGGAGCCATTTTCTTTCTCCAGTTAGCCCAACAGCCTGTCTGTTTCTCATCCTTTGGTTTACAACAACTTTGCCCCCAACTCCGTGACTTCCTCAGTCTTCTTGTTTTTTTGGGACAGGGTCTCAGCTGGAGTGCAGTGGTGTGAATACAGCTCACTGCAGCCTCGATCTCCTGGGCTCCAGCAATTCTCCCACCTCAGCCTCCCAAGCAGCTGAGGCCACAGGCACACACCACTATGCTCGGTTAATTTTCTAATTTTTTGACAGGGTCTCACTTTGTTGTTCAGGCAGTTCTCGAGCTCATGGGCTCAAGCAATCCTCCCGCCTCAGCCTCCCGAAGTGCTGGGATTATAGGAGTGAGCCACCACAGCCAGCCTCTCAGCCTTCTTTCATGTTTTAGCTCCAAATGTCCCTTCTACTGGGAAGCTTTGCCTGAATGCCAAGAGGGGTACTTGTGCAAACTAAGCCTCCTCTGATGTGGAGACTCTGCCACCATCAACACCTGCTGCCATGCCTCTTACTCCGTGTTCTCCTCGTCTGGGTTTCTGTGGGTCCCATCCTGTATAATTTTTGTTAGGTTTCTTAAGTGGCGGCTTGCCTCTGCTGGGTGCTCATCATGCATCCACTCTGTGCCTTCACATACATTTCCCCATTCCGTCCTCACAGTAATTTTATGAATAAGTGGCACCATCATACCCTGTCTCGGATGAAGAAGTTAAGACTGCAGGAGATTAAATGACTTGCTTGAGTGGTATAACCCGGAATGGTTTTGCTCATGTTCGCATCCCCAACCCCAGAGCAGAGAGGGTGATGGGTGAACCCCTCAGTCATTCTCTCTGGTTCTCAACTCCTCACCTTGCCTAACTTCAGCGGCCTGATACACACTGGACCCTCAGCAGTGGGGTGCACACGGTCCTCACTTCCACAGAAGCACAGAATCAGGTACAGCAGAGCCCTCTCAGGTCAGCTAGTCCCACTGCCCCGTTCTTCCTTGAGACTCCTGTTATGGACTGAATGTTTGTGTCCCTCTTAAATTCACTGGAAGCCACAACCCCCAATGTGATAGTATTTGGAAACAGAGCTTTGGGAAGATAATTAGGGTTAGATAAGATGGAGAACTTGTGATGAGATTAGTGACCTTATAAAAAGGGAGACCAGGCCGGGTGCGGTGGTTCAGGCCTGTAATCCCAGCATTTTGGGAGGTCGAGGTGGGTGGATCACCTGAGGTCAGGAGTTCGAGACCAGCCTGACCAACACGGAGAAACCCCATCTCTATTAAAAATACAAAATTAAATGGGCGTAGTGGCGCATGCCTGTAATCCCAGCTACTTGGGAGGCTGAGACAGGAGAAACGCTTGAATCCGGGAGGCAGAGGTTGCGGTGAGCCAAGATCACGCCATTGCAATCCAGCCTGGGCAATGAGAGTGAAACTCCATCTCAAAAAAAAGTGAAAAAAGGGAGACCAGGCCAGACGCGGTGGCTCATGCCTGTAATCCCAGCACTTTGGGAGGCCGAGGCGTGTGGTTCACCTGAGGTTAGGAGTTCGAGACCAGCCTGGCCAACATGGTGAAATCAGCTCTCTAATAAAAATACAAAAATTAGCCGGGTGTGGTGGTGTGTGCCTGTAATCCCAGCTACTTGGGAGGCTGAAGCAGGAGAATTGCCTGAACCTTGGAGGCGAAGGTTGCAGTTAGCAGAGATCATGCCATTGTACTCTAGCCTGGGTGACAGAGTAAGACTCTGTCTCTAAATAAATAAAAAATAAAAAGGGAGAGCAGAGAGCTGGCTTTTATCCCTCCATGCTCACACACCAAGGAAACATGTGAGGACATCGTGAGAAGGTGGCTGTTTGCAAGTAGGAACAGAGCCCTCACCAGAAATGGAATCAGTTGGTGCCTTGATCTTAGAGTTCCCAATCTTTAGAGCTGTGAGAAATAAATTTCTGTTGTTTAAGTTGGCCAGGCTACAGTATCTTGTCATGGCAGCCCAAGCTAACTAATACAGCCCCTCTTCTGTCTTTTCTTTTCTTTTTTTTTTTTTTTTTTTGAGACAGAGTCTCACTTCGTCAACCAGGCTAGAGTGCAGTGGTGTGATCTCAGCTCACTGAAACCTCCACCTCCCCGGTTCAAGCGATTCCCCTGCCTCAGCTTCCCGAGCAGCTGGGATTACAGGTGTGCACCACCACAACCAAGTATTTTTTTTTCTATTATTAGTATAGACAAGGTTTCACATGTTGGCCAGGCTGGTCTTGAACTCTTGACCTCAAGTGATCCACCCACCTTGGCCTCCCAAAGTGCTGGGATTACAGGTGTGAGCCACTGCACCCAGCCTGTAACTTCTCAAAGGGGTTGTACCTCCTTTTCCTCATGATGGGGAGCTTACAAACTCCCCAAAGCGCCTGTCCATCTTGGAAGAAGAGCTCTGTCTGTTAGCAAGTTCTTCCTCCTTTGGGGTAGAAACCTACCCACTGAAACTTCCACACAACAGTCCCAGTTGTCTTCGAGATTCGCACAGAACAAGACCACGCTGTCTTCCCTGTGCCCCTTCAGGTGTTTTCAGGCAGAGATCACAGCCATCTACCCATTTTAGGTTCCACAAGGACAGAGGCCATGTCCGTTTGGTTTGTTTCCGAGTCTCCAGCACTTTGCACAACAGTTGCCCCAGAGGAGAAGCCTTACGCTTGTCTGATGGTTGAATGAACAAAACTATAATACTTTTCTGTGGGTTAAATATTTCTGGTTCCTTTAACTGTACCTCCAAGACTTTGGTTTTGAGCCTTTTCTCCATTCTCCTTATCTCCTATATTTCTATGCTCATTCTTCGGAGATAGAATTTTTACTCCTGTAAAAGAATGAAGTTTTTATCCTTATGGCTTGATGGATTGTCAAACACTCCTCCTACGTCTCCCCTTCTGCAGCTCTGCCTTGTCTTTCCACAGTGACACAGACTCCCCGCTAGAAGATAATGAATGTTGTAAAAAGCAAGAAAAGGGAAAGAAGGCCGGGGGCAGTGGCAGACGCCTGTAATCCCAGCACTTTGGGAGGCTGAGGCAGGTGGATCACCTGAGGTCAGGAGTTCGAGACTAGCCTGGCCAACATGGTGAAACCCCATCTCTACTAAAAACCCAAAAATTAGTCCAGCGTGGTGGCAGGCGTCTGTAATCCCAGCTACTAGGGAGGCTGAGGCAGCAGAATCGCTTGAACCCTGGAATCAGTGGTTGCATTGAGCCGAGATCACGCCATTGCACTCCAACCTGGGTGACAAGAGCGAAATTCCATCTCTTAAAAAAACAAAAAAAAGGAAAGAAAAGCTGACACTTTTTGCGTTCACAAATGCTACCCCAAATCTGCACCATGGTGTTCAGAGGAGGCTAACTGAGGACCGGAGGAGAGGCGAGGTGGTGTAGGTGTTCAGGATCGGAGCGCCGGAACCCAGCAGGACCGTGTGCCCATCTGAGTTCCACCACGCCAGAACCATGTGACCTGGGGCAGGTAGCAACGTCTCTGAGCCTCAGTCTCCTCACCGCCTCATCCCTCCACCTCACAGGGGAGGAGTAAACCTGAGACACGGCCCTTAACAATGTGCCTCCCACAGAACACCCTGGAGCATTGATGGTGATGATGAAGGGGTGGAGGGAGGTGGTGGGTCCTACAGTAGAAAGGTGAAGGCATCTCAGCCAGAAGGAGCTGGGTTCAAGTCCTAGCTCACCCCCTGACTGGCTGGGTCCCCTTAGACAAGTAACTTTACTTCTCCAAGCCTCTCGCTCCTCATGAGGGAAAATAGAGACGATGATAACCTCCTCACAAAGTGGTTGGGAGGATTCACTGAGTGGGTGGCATGGAAGTCCCCAGCACAGTGACAGCCCCCTCAGCAGATGTTTGTTCTCAGTCCCTTCACGTGTGGCACGAGCTCCTGTGTCTCCCTGTCAACGAGTCATTTGGAAAGAAAGGCTGGTTACTTTGAATAGATGCATAGCTCATTACTGAGGAGAAGTCCTCACTGGGGACTGTTGGAAAGAAGGCCTGTGTGTATTCATGCTCAAGTCCAGCCCCCAGTCTGAACCTGTTTGAAATGCCTCCCTCCTTCCTGCTCCTCCTCCCTGTCCTCCTCCTTTTTCTTCTTTATAGTGATGTTGTTCTGGAACCGCTGAACTTGCTGCTGGACAGCACTTAGAATGGTGCCCTAATGCCTGACACATAGTAGATACTTGAATATTTATTAAGTGAATAAATAAATGTTATAGAATAAAACTCAGTCCTTTTTTTAACTGGTGGAGCTAAGTCATTATTTCCTGCATTTGTGAATATTTTAAAATTGCAAAATAAGTTTATATTGATTTTAGAAAAATAATTAGAAACTAGAGTTGATTAAAAAGAAAAAATAACAGTTCCATGCAATCCTATCGTCCAGCCTTAACCACTGGTGCTAATTTGCTATACAGGTCCTTCCAGGCGTTCTTCTGTGCAAATACATTTAAATATCAATAAAGCATGTTGTTTGGTAAGTGGCTTTATTTTTCTTTTCACTTAGTCATATTCTGAATGTCTCTTTGTTCATTGAATATTCTCCTAAATCACTTTTAGATTTTTAATATTTGTGTGGTATCCTATCATATGAATGTCAAATGAGCAAATCTCTAATGTTGGACATTTAGGTTATTTCCAATTTTCTGCAAATTTTTTTTTTTTTTTTTTTTTTTTTGAGACAGAGTCTCCCACTGTCGCCCAGGCTGGTGAGCAATGGTGTGATCTCGGCTTGCTGCAACCTCCACCTCCCGGGTTCAAGCAATTCTCCTGCCTCAGCCTCCCAAGTAGCTGGGACTACAGGCATGTGCCACCATGCCCGGCTAATTTTTGTATTTTTAGTAGAGACGGGGTTTCACTATGTTGGCCGGGCTGGTCTTGAACTCCTGACCTTGTGATCTGCCCACCTCAGCCTCCCAAAGTGCTGAGATTACAGGCGTGAGCCACCACCCCCGGCCTTTTTTTTTTTTTTAAATACTGGGTCTAGCTCTGTCACCCAGGCTGGAGTGCACTGGTGCAATCTCGGCTCACTGCAACCTCTGCCTCCTAGGCTCAAGCCATCCTCCCACCTCAGCCTCCAAGTAGCTGGGACTACAGGTGTGGGCCACCATGTTTGGCAAATTTTTGTATTTTGATGGTAGAGACAGGGTTTTGCCATGTTGGCCAGGCTGGTCTCAAATTCCTGCACCCAAGTGATCTCCTGCCTTGGCCTCCCAAATTGCTGTGATTACAGGCGTGAGCCACCACACCTGGCCTCTTCATACGTTTTTATGGTGCTTACCATCACACTGTTTAAGTGCTTTACCAATGTTAACTCATTTAATCTCTCCTAAAACCTTATGAATTGGGTACTATTACTGTTTCCATTGTATAAAGTGGGAAATTTCAACACAGAAGTAGTACATGACTTGTTAAAGGTCACACAGCTAGTGAGGTAAGTGGTGGGGCCTGATTAGTATCCGGGCAGACAAGGATTCCAGGTCTGTAGGCTTAACCCCTATACTCTGCTGTTTCTCAATGCTCGGAATGAACATACCGGCAGCTAAATCTCTGTACATACTTTTAGTTGTTTCTTTGTGGTAAGTGCCTAGATGTGAAATGACTGGGTCAGTGGGCATGCATATTTTACAGTGTTTAGTGCAAGCTGTTCCAAACTGTGTTGCTGGGTTTTAAATGTGTCCACTCTCTCATCTCTGACTGTCTCCCACCCTCAGTGATCATAGCTTCCTGGTCTAGCAATATAGGAATGTGGGAAAATTCTCCAAGCACTCTGAGGGCGTGTCCTCCTGCACCCAGGGCCTGTCTGTCTTCTCCTCAGGGAAATCGTCCTGGTCAGCAAGTCAGCGGCTCCTTCCTTTAATGCTCAAGTCCCCTGCTACGGCCCTCACTGTGCTGGACTGCAGCAGTGTGTGTTGAGCTCTGTGAGTTCCTGGAGGTGGGGCCTGTGACCGAGCCCATTTATGTACTCATTGCCTAGTGTGGGACTTGGTGTGCCTGGCAGCAGTGTCTGATCACCTCTGTTA
The DNA here is from genome assembly GCF_024542745.1 of Macaca thibetana thibetana. Classification (NCBI taxonomy): domain Eukaryota; kingdom Metazoa; phylum Chordata; class Mammalia; order Primates; family Cercopithecidae; genus Macaca; species Macaca thibetana. The sequence goes on from NC_065578.1 coordinate 42,107,821, forward strand.
AATACACGAATGAGTGGAGTGCACATGTGGGGACAATTGGTACAGATCATCTGACACTGGAATGGTTCTCAGCATTCCAGGCCACTGTTTTATCCCTAACACTCCATCTGGTACCTGACCCATCTATGCACTCAAAAATACAATTTGACAGAGTGCACAAATAAGCACTTATTGAATGAAGGAGTGCTTAGAAGCCTACTTTTATTCTTCCTCTAGTACCTATGTTGCATCATTTTTCTTATTTAAAAAAATTAGAAAAAATAAAAAAGTATGAAGAAAAAACCAAATTGTATCCAATTCAACCACTCATCAATAACCACAGAAACATTCTGATAGACATTCTCCCTGGCTTTTCTCTGTACATAAAAACAGATGCACATTTTTTTTTTTTTCTTTTTCTTTTTTCGTTTTTAGAGATGGACTCTTGACCAGGCACGGTGGCTCATGCCTGTAATCCTAGCACTTTGGGAGGCTGAGGTGGGCAGATCATGAGGTCAGGAGTTTGAGACCAGCCTGGCCAACATGGTGAAACCCTGTCTCTACTAAAAATGCAAAAATTAGCTGGGCATGATGGCTGGCGCCTGTAATTCCAGCTACTCGGGAGGCTGAGACAGGAGAATTGCTTGAACCTGGGAAGCGGAGGTTGCAGTGAGCCAAGATCATGCCACTGTCCAGCCTGGGCAACAAGAGCAAAACTCTGTTTCAATAAATAAATAAATAAATAAATAAAATAAAAATAAAAATAAAATAAAAAGTAGAGATGGAGTCTTGCTGTGTTGCCCAGGCTGCTCTCAAACTCCTGGGCTCAAGCGATCCTCCTGCCTCAGCCTCCCAAAGTGCTGGGATTATAAGCGTGAGCCACTGCACCCAGCCTCAGATGCACATTTTAAAATCAGAACCGCCATCCTACTGCTAGTTTTACTTGGCCTGCTTTTCTCATTCAAGATAGCAGGAGCTGGATACAGTGGCTCATGCCTGTAATCTCAGCACTTTGGGAGGCCAAGGCAGGAGGATTATTTCAGACCTGGAGTTCGAGACCAGCCTGGACAACAAAGCAAGACCCCCATTGCTCCAAAAAAATTAAAAAATTTGCCAGGTGTGGTGGTGCATGCCTGTAGTACCAGCTACTCAGGAGGCTGAGGCAGGAGGATCACTTGAACCCAGGTGTTCAGGATTATAGTGAGCTGTGATCACATCACTGCATTCCAGCCTGGACTACAGAGTGAGACCCTGTCTCTCTCTCTCTTTTTTTTTTTTAGACGGAGTCTCGCTTTGTCGTCCAGGCTACAGTGCAGTGACGCTATCTCGGCTCACTGCAAGCTCTGCCTCCCGGGTTCATGCCATTCTCCCGCCTCAGCCTCCAGAGTAGCTGGGACTACAGGTGCCCGCCACCATGCCCACCTAATTTTTTGTATTTTTTTTTTAGTTGAGATGGGGTTTCACTGTGTTAGCCAGGATGGTCTCGATCTTCTGACCTCATGATCCACCCGCCTTAGCCTCCCAAAGTGCTGGGATTACAGGCGTGAGCCACCGCGCCGGGCAAGAGACCGTGTCTCTAAAACAACAAAAATCTCTTTATGGAGTTTTTGAGATTATATAAGTTAATATATTTTAAATGCTGTCTAGGCACGGTGGCTCACACCTCTAATCCCAGCACTTTGGGAGGCTGAGGTGGGAGGATTCCTTGAGCCCAGGAGTTCAAAACCAACCTGGGCAACAAAGCAAGACTCTGTCTCCATAAAAAAATAAAAAATTAACCAGACATGGTAGTACGCACCTGTAGTACCAGCTATTCAGGAGGCTGAGGTGGGAAGATTGCGCGAGCCCAGGAGATTGAGGCTGTAATGAACCATGATTATGCCATTGAATGGAAGCTTAGGCAACAGAGTGAGAGCCTGTCTCAAAAAAAAAAAAAAAAAAAATCCCTGAGCACAGAGAATGCCCAAATGTCATACATAATCAACAAACACAAGCTAATGTTATTAATATTATTATTGTAAGGAAGGTATTTTAAGCTCCAGTTTACAGATGAGGAATCATATAATAGCTGACTGTTTATTATGTGATTGTGACTGGCACAAATTTAAGAGAGTCTAAACTCTGGCTCCAATGGAAACTAGAATTTGTTGTGTATCTATAATATAACATGCATTATATATTGTGTATGTATAGGCATTTTACATGTTTTTGGATAATGTCATCTTTGGCATCATTTAGGGTCTGGTAACATGGCACATAGAATATCCTAAATCATAATATTGCATGAATTTTATTATTCTTGTTTAGTGGGAAAAAAAATTGAGATCCACAGAAGCTAAGAGACTTGCCCAAGTTCATACAATTAGCAAACAATAGGGCTGGGACTAGAACCTCGATCATTGTGGTCACCTGTCTCTCAAACAAGCCTCAGAGAAATGAAGTGGCTTGTTAAGGTGTTGCCACAGCTTCTACCCTGCTATCCCACCTCTCCAAACAGTCTTGTGGAATTTTCCAGGATTCTGGGGCTGGAAGTCACCTCTATGGTTATTAGATGTTTGACAGAGATAACCAGGACAGCAACATCCTGACTGTCACAAGGTCACACTGAGTACCCAGAAGGCCAAGTAGGTGAAATCCAAGAATCCCAAGCTGGAGCTCAGAAGTCTCTCTCTGCCTGTCCGTCCCCCACCCCCCCACCCCTGCTTCCCTCCCTTCCCTTTCTTTATTCCTTTAGCCCAACAGGAAGGAGTTGTTGCTGTTTGCTTCAGGAAGCAGCTCATACAAAGAGACAGTTCCACACCTTACCGCGGCCCCTCCCTTCCACATAGTGAAAGTAGGAGGAATAATGATTAATCAGGGCAGTATTTCCCGAGTGTTTATTATTATGTGTTAAGGACTTTTCACAGGTTGCCCCCCAAGTGACTCTTCATCACAGCCTTTAAGGTTGGTAGGTACTGTTGTTCCTGTTCTACAGAAGAAGAGACTGAGGTTCAGAATGGATGAGTAGTTGAAGTCTCACAGTGAAGGGGAACTAAACTGGACCCCAGTCTGTCTGATTAAAGAACGCTTGATCTTAATCATTATCACAGACTGCAAAAGGAAATGTTAGTACCAGGGACACCGTGGGCACAGGGACCTGGAATGACATGGCTTCAGGAGAAGTGTAGTTGGAGGGAAAAAAGGGTATGGAAGTTGCATTGGAGATGTGATTCTGGGTTGTGTCTTGTCCCTGGTTTCCTGTATGACTTTGGGCAGATTACTTCACCTCTCTGTGCCTTGAGAGACTTCGTTTGTGCAACAAGGATGAGGCTAAGAGGCCCCACAGCCAACTCTGGGCCATGCAAGGTGTGAGGATGGCAGCAGGAGGAAAACAGGCAGCAGGGGATGGGCCCTGAGTGCTGAGGGAGCTCTCAGGACCCACCTGGGCCCTGCTGATAGTTCTATGGCCTTAACTCTCTGTTAAGAGCATTTATCTAAAGGGAAGTTCATCTCTTAACCAAAGTAAAGTTGCAATAAAAACAACACTGAGGGAAAAAAGTATATATGAAATTTTCTTTTTTTTTTTTTTTTTTTTTTTTTTTTTTTTTCCAGATGGCGTCTCACTCTTTCACCCAGGCTGGAGGGCAGTGGTGCAATCTTGGCTGACTGCAGCCTTGACCTCATCAGCTCAAACAATCCTCCCACCTCAGCCTCCTGAGTAACTGGGACTACAGGTACATGCCACCATGTCTGGCAAATTGTTGTATGTTTTGTAGAGACAGGGTTTCACCATGCTGCCCAGGCTGGTCTTTTTTTTTTTTTTTTTTTTTTTTTTAAGACGGAGTCTTGCTCTGTTGCCCAGGTCGGAGTGCAGTGGTGCGATCTCAGCTCACTGCAATGTCTGCCTCCCAGATTCAAGCATTCTCCTGCCTCAGCCTCCCAAGTAGCTGGGATTACAGGTGCACACCATCACGCCCAGCTATTTTTTGTATTTTTAGTAGAGACGGGGTTTCACCATGTTGGCCAGGCTGATCTCAAACTCCCAACCTCAGGTGATCGACTTGTCTTGGCCTCCCAAAGTGTTGGGATTACAGGCAGGAGCCACTATGCCTGGCCTTGAAATATTTCTTCAAGAAAGAAAAAGAGTACTGAAATCCACCTCAGAAGATCTGGGCCTTCATCTGGACATACGATTATGATTACCAAGGGTGTAAGTCAAGGCTCAGCCTGACCCCAGCTTGAGTTGGGCTCTGGGCCCAGTTCCATTTCTCCTCTGGCCTCAGTTCTGTAATCTGTAAGCTGAGGGTATTTTTTTACAGAGTCTCTCAACATACTTGCCCTGCACACCTCTATGATCACTAAGCCCTGTCTCTACCTCAGTTCTTCTCCTCATGCCCCTCTGGGCCTGCCTGGTTCTCCAGGTTTCCAGGTCCGGCCTCAGTGAGGACACATGGATGGAGGCCCAGGTGGGCAGAGGACAGGAAAGGGGCACAGTGCCACAGGACAGACTGCTCCCGCCCTGGCCCCTAGGTCCCCCCCGGCCCTACTCCAAGTGGCGTGGGGGCCTGGCCTGAGATCAGAGGTCCACCCGCGTCAGCCCGGCCCCTGCTCGCGTCAGGAGGCGCCTTCTCAGTGCAGAACAATGCCGGCTCTTTGAAGGGCTGGGCAGCAGGGGATGGGTGTTTCTCCAAACACAAGGCCTCCTTTGCAAAACAGGCTTTGATTCCCAGGCCCGGAGGCCCCAGGTGCCTGTTGGGCGGCAGGCGGAGGCTGGGGGCTTTGTTTGGCAGGAAGAGGGGCCTCGAAGACTCAGGAACAAAGCCTGGGACAGAGCTGGACAAGGCTGCAGCCCAGCCTGCGCAGGCAGGTCAGGGCTGAGATGCCAGTGGGGGCGGGGCTCCGCATGTCTCAGCCCCCGCTCCCTCCTCAGTCTGGCTCACTCAGGGTGGCCCTGGGTTCCTCTCTCCGTGGGTTCTGGCTCTCTCACTTATGCAGCAGGTACTGTTGGATTTCCAGGCTGTCACGATGGTCCACAGGCTCCACAAATCCCTGCTTGGGGATGAAGTGAATAAAGCTGGAGTCCAGGACTTGGGATCCAGGCGGCAGGGAGGAAGGAGGCCCAAACCAGAATTCCCCAGCCTGCGCTCTGGGCTCAGGTCACTAAGAGGAATGAAGGCTGCCACTTTCTGCCAAATACCATGCTGATTACTTGGCACACACGTGTCTCTGATTTAATCCCATTTTCCCACCCAACAGTGATCTGCAGGGCACCCTAGGTCCTCTCTGCACTCATCTCTTATCACTCTCCCCTTCACTCATGTCTCTCAGCCACCCCGGCCTCCTCAGAGCAAAGACTGAAGTTTGCAGAAAGACTGAGGCAGCCTCAACACTGCAACACAGAAACTCTGCGTGAGTTGTGCACCTGCTGGCTTGCCCTGTCCACTTCAGACTCAAGGCTGCAACCGTGAGTCTTACCTGAATTTCCAGCCTTCAGACCTACCCTACAGGCTTCAGACTTGCCAGCCCTGATAATCACACAAGCCAACTTCACACACACACACATGCACGCACACACACACACACACACACATACATGCACACAGACACACATACACACATAAACATGCACACACACGCGCGCACACACACATGCACACACACACATGCACACACACATACATGCACACAGACACACATACACACATAAACATGCACACACACATGCACACACACATACATGCACACACACACGCACACATACACGCGTGCGCGCACACACACACACACACACACAGAGCTCCTACTGATTCCATTTCTCTGGAAAACCTTGATGAATAAAGTCCTCAAGAATACTAGAGTTGAGCCACACGAAGTTGCTATTTCTGTGAGTAAAAAGTGGTTGAATATTGGCAATTGCATATGATTGAACCTAGTATTTGCAGAATGAGGGAACTGCAAAGCAGTCATGAGGTAGGTGTTATCTTACCAATAGGAAACCGAGACTCAGAGAGGTGAAGCCACTTGCCAAAAAAGGTGCAGTGAATGCACAGTAGAGCTGACATTCAAACTTGGGACTGACTTCAAACAAATATAGCAGTGTCTGCCTTTTTAAATTAACCAACCATGGGGTCCCTAAGCAGAGTATATCACCTTTGTGGGCCTCAGTTTGAGAACGCAACAAAATAGTAGTCCCAAATCTGGGACACGTCTAAATGCTTTCCAACTGCAAGCTTTGAGCTGCCAGGAATATGACTGTGCCAGCCTCAACTCCTTCATCTAAGGCATGTCTTAGAGCTGCTGGTGACTTTCTTGGACCCAGAGTTTCTGCACAGCTAGCTGGTGACACACCTGGCCTCCATCTCTCAGGGGGTCCTGAAGGGAGGATGACAGGCTGACAGAAGGGCATTGCTCCGCATCTCATCAGAGACTGGAGGCACGTGGGAGGAAGGTGTGAGACGCACCAGAGTGTAGTGGTGAAGGTGCTGTTGGGGCTGGCAGACTCATCTTTGCCACTCAGTGCCCAGGTTATTTGTCCACTTATTTAATGTATCTGAGTTTCAGGCTCCCCACATGTAAAATGGGATAATAATGCCCTACACCTGGATTATTTTGAAAACTAAATGAGATAATGTAGACAAAGTACTTCGGATCTGGGCTGGGTGCGGTGGCTCATGCCTGTAATCCCAGCACTTTGGGAGGCCAAGGTGGGCAGATCACCTGAGGTCGGGAGTTCAAGACTAGCCTGACCAACATGGAGAAACCCTGTCTCTACTAAAAATGCAAAATTAGCCAAGTGTAGTGGCACATGCCTATAATCCCAGCTACTCGGGAGGCTGAGTCAGGAGAATTGCTTGAACCTGGGAGGCAGAGGTTTCAGTGACCAAGATGGCATCATCGCACTCCAGCCTGGGCAACAAGAGCAAAACTCCGTCTCAAAAAAAAAAAAAAAATACTTTGAATCTGGAGTGCTCAATAAATGGTAGTAGATAGTATGATTACTTTTAGCAAATAGTAACACCACAAAGTTTTTGGTTGTTACAGGCGGCAAAGAAAAGAAGGCAACAGTGTTTATCTTGGGACCCTGATTACATCTCTTGGTCTTCTCCAGGATTCTCTCACCCTTGACACAAACCCTTAGAAGAGGATCTGACTGTAGCCGTGAGAGGCTTTACTGCAGTGAGTTTATAGCATCCTGGGGGATGTTCCTTTGTTTAGATCTCGCTTTCATTCTGGCCCTGCAGGCTTTGTCTACTGTTAAAAAAAAAAAAAAAAAAAGCCACTATTTCAGTCTGTTGGAAATGACACACCCACAGCCCATAATTATAATACTTTGTATTTTTCATGTAGAGTGGTGTTTATGCTAAAACCATATGGGAGGTTTGCTAGTGACAGGTGCTCTAATTCCAATTTTAAATGAATGGAGATCCAGGCGTAGAGGGGAGACACAGTTTGTTGAAGCTGTGGGTGGCAGAGCCAGGCTACACGCTCCCTGCATGCGCCACTGTCCCCCTGTTCTGTGAAAACAGTCTCGCTCTGGACAGTACGATTTCCAAAGTGGGGATGCAAGACAGTCCTCTGGGCTTTGGGAAAAACCTCTCTTTGTTTGTTTGTTTTTTTTTTAAATAACAAAAAGTAATTACATCTTATTACTGTTTAATATGGAGATAAACAAACCTAAAATTTAGAAAGAAAATGTACTTATATAGAAGCTGCATAACTCTGATTATTTTTAACCAGTAATGGTATGAGATCAAAGAGTTTTGGAGACCACAGCTCTGGGGGACCATCCTGAACTTTGGCTTTCAGGATGATTTCCTTCCTGTTCTGGGGCTCAGCTCAAGCAGGTCCCTGAGGGGGGTCAAGGGGACCAAGAGCATCATCTTTCAGACACTGATGGATCCTCAGCCTCATCAGAATTGTCCACGCTGCCCAGCTCCCAGACTGTCTGGCTCACACTGGCCTAGGAGGTTATCAGTACTGGAGCCTCTAACAGCCTTTCCTGTTGCCAAAGCTCAAGTGTCCAAGAAGGCTCCCGAACCTCCTGCCCCTTCTCATCCTGCTGGGTTACAGTCTGTCCTTGGAGAGAGAGTAAACAGAGGAGGTGACAGAGTCAATAAATGTCTCCCGTGTGGCCTTGGCTAGCACATATGCCTTCCCACCAAGAGACACAGGTACGTTTGTGCTCGTGGCCCTTCCTATGACACACACAAGAATAAATATTAATAAGACAGGAAATAGTAATAAAAATAAAGAAAAGAACAAAAAGGAAAAGAATGTTTATGGACTCTGAAAGAGGTCTTAAAAAGCTAGTTCTGGGTAATCCAAAGTCCTGCCTCTCAAACCTTGTCATGAGTAGGGGATCTGGGTCAGAGCCAAAGTCATCCAAGAATATGAATTTCCCAGTCACGTACAAATATTTAATGAACGTGTGTTATTTAACCCATTAATTAATGAGGGAACTGTTAAGATGTTACAACTGGTTCAAAGGAGAACTTAAAGAACCACGTGAATATAGGCTGTAAGAATGCTGATGAATTTAAAAATATTTAGGCCAGGTGCCATTGCTTTCGCTTGTAATCCCGGCACTTTGGGAGGCTGAGGCAAGAGGATTGCCTAAGCCCAGGAATTTGAGACCAGGTGGGGTAAAATAGTGAGACTCTGTCTCTACAAAGTGTTTTTAAAAAATTAGCTGGCCAGTAGCATGCACCTGCAGTCCCAGGTGCTTGGGAGGCTGAGGTGGGAGGATCGCTTGAGCCTGGGAGGTGAAGGCTGTAGTGAACTGTGATTGCATCATTGCACTCCAGCCTGAGCAACAGAGTGAAACCCTGTCTCAAAAAAATAAATTTGCATTTAAAAATTGATCTATCTTTAGAGTGATACCCAGTGCCGGGCGCAGTTGCTCACACCTGTAATCCCGGCACTTTGGGAGGACGAGGCGGGTGGATCATCTGAGCTTGGGAGTTTGAGACCAGCCTGACCAAACATGGAGAAACCCTGTCTGTACTAAAAATACAAAATTAGCTGGGTGTGGTGACGCATGCCTGTAATTCCAGCTACTCGGGAGGCTGAGGCAGAAGAATCACTTAAACACGGGAGGCAGAGGTTGTGGTGAGCCAAGATTGTGCCATTGCACTCCAGCCTGGGCGACAGAATGAGACTCCATCTCAAAAAAATAAAAAATTAAAAAAAAAAATGATACCCAGTTGCATTCCACTAGACACAATTTACTTGCATTTCTATAGAAAAGAATAATTTGCATTATTATCAATTTTCCACAACCTAGAGAGTTGTAAAATGTCTCAAGGATAATAAAATGTGAAGATAACCTGGAAGAGAACTCCAGACAGGATACCTAGTAATCTTTTATGTCCTCGCAAAGTCTTTCTCACAATTTTTCGTGAGACCAGAAATGTAAGTTTGGCCAATACACCCAAAGGTCTTCACATAAAACTTGACTCTATTTGAATCCAAATGGGAGATGAATCATTGCAGATTTCCATCTTTTTCTCCGTCTGAGGATTCGAGAGAGGGCAGCGTGCTCTTGAGTTAGGAGACCAGGTTCAGATTCCATCTCCCTACTCTGCAGTTGGGGATCCAGGGCCTTTCACTTCTCTCTGAGCCCAAGACCTTTACCTTATAAAGTGGCACCAATAACAATGAGGCTATGGGAGAAATGCTTCATACCAGGCCCAGCACAGATTGTGAACTCAGGATACAGGGGTTTTCTTCCCCTCTTCTCGAAACGACCCCCAGGGCTCCCTAAGGCATGTCAGTTTTTTTAATAGCAAAGGCTGCCTACTTCAGCTCCCTGCCACTTCCATGCCACCAAGACCTCAGGTGGATGAAGTTTTGTCTGTGCAGAGCTCCAGAGACACCGAGCAGGCCTTGTGGGAAAGGTGGCCAAAGTCTTCTTTGGAGAAAAGTGGAACCCGGCCCCACAGTGCACCCCAGGAGCAGGTCTCTGGGGTGGTAGGGAGGGGAGGAAATCAGTGAACCCAGTGCAGAGCTAAGAAGAGATTTGGAATTAGCCAGGCATGGTGATGCACACTTGTAGTCCCAGCTATTCGGGAGACTGAGGTGGGAAGATTGTTTGAGCCCAGGAGTTCGAGGCCGCGGTGAGTGAGCTATGATAGTGCCACTGCACTCCTGCCTAGGTGACAGAGCAAGGCCCTCTCTCTTAAAAACCTGGAAAAGAGGGAGAGAAGAAGAGATTTGGTTGAGAGGAAGACTTAGAATAAACCAGGGGTTCCTACCTTTGGAAGAGTGGTAAGAGATGTCTGAAAATCTGATAGGAACCCACACCCTCTCCCCGGAAACAGGCTGGCAGAGGCTGCCTCTGGGCCTCCCCTAGCGATGCTGGGCTTGATATGAGGCACCCTCTTTAGCCCTCTCCTTTCAGTGACTGTCTCCAGTTTCACAGGAACTGGGGGCCAGCTTTGTAGGGGAAATGAGGGGTGGCAGATGAAGTGCCTTCTTAGTTCCTTAAGCAATGGGGCCAGGTGGGCTGCTGTGGCTTAGATGGGATTCAGGCCCCTAGAGCCTTGCCTTTCTTAAGGATGTGTGTGTATGTAGGAGGCCTGCCCTAAGTCTCCATCGCCCTGGTCTCTGATGAGTCCACACATCAGGGGCCAGTTTGGGGCAAGGTGGTGGCGGTATAGGACATCAAAAGGAAAGACATGGAGCCTTGACTTTCTCTTTCTTCCCAGCTCATGGGGACCCTAGGGGAAGGTAAAGAATGTGAACTTCGGAGCCAGTGTGAGATTTGTGTTAGCCACGGAACTGTGTCTCTCTGCGTTTCCTTCAAAAAAGAACTTACCGTTCAGCTGTGTATTCATTTGCTAGGGCTGCCATAACAAAGTAACTCAAACTGGGTGGCTTAAAATAACAGAAATGTATTGTCTCACTGCTCTGGAGGCCAGGAGTCTGAAGTCAAGCTGTCGGTAGGGCCACGCTCCCCCTAAGGCGTTAGGAAGGGTCTGTTCCATGCCTCTCCTAGCTTCTGGTAGCTTCAGGGGAGCCTTGACTTGTGGATGCCTCGCTCCAATCCTCCGTCTTCGCCTGGTGTTCTTCCTGTGTCTCTGTCTTCACATGGCCATCTTCTCATACGGATACAAGTTATATTGGATTAGGAGCCTACCCTATTCCATTATGACCTCATTGAAACCAGTTATATCTGCGATGACACTATCTCCAAATAAAGTCACATTCAAGAGGTAATGGGGGTTAGGACTTCAACATATCTTTTTGGAGGAGACCTAATTTGACCCATAGCAAGCTACAAGGAGTGCAATTAGCAAACCCTCTCCAGATGCAGCACCCTCAGGTGGCTACACTCTCCCCAGGCAGCTCTCAATCAGTGGCTGAGCACAACAGGGGGATCAGGGCCTAGTCATTTCTGCCTGATGGGGACTCCTCCAACAGGAGTCTTGGTTCTAGAGCACCCCACTGAGCATATGGAGACTTTCTCAGATCTGCATCACGGTCTGAAGGCTCGCTCTCCTCTTCCTGTTCTTCCCCCTTCATCTTTTACAGGCATCTCCCAATAACTATTTTGCACTCCTAACTTGAGACTGTGTCTCTTTTCTAAAGGACCAGAATTGACACAGGAGGCCAGATGGGCTCATTTACTGGATCACCTGCTGTCCAGCTGTCAGTGAGGACTCTATCCCCAAGGCATGTAGGGTATGGGTAGTCCCTGGCATAAGGTGGTGGCTCAATTGCTAAAACTTTCTTTTTTTTTTTTTTTTTTTTTTTTTTTGAGACGGAGTCTCGCTCTGTCGCCCAGGCTGGAGTGCAGTGGCGCGATCTCGGCTCACTGCAAGCTCCGCCTCCCGGGTTCACGCCATTCTCCTGCCTCAGCCTCCCGAGTAGCTGGGACTACAGGCGCCCACAACCGGGCCCGGCTAATTTTTTGTATTTTTAGTAGAGACGGGGTTTCACCGTGGTCTCGATCTCCTGACCTTGTGATCCGCCCGCCTCGGCCTCCCAAAGTGCTGGGATTACAGGCGTGAGCCACCGCGCCCGGCCATAAAACTTTCATTGGTAATGACTTGGAGAAGGCTTCAACAGAGGAAACACCCTGGCCACACATTGAGTCAAGTGTTTGAAAAGTACAGGGATGGTGTATAGGAAGACAATGAAGTTAGCTGGTGTTAAGTTGCATTGATTCTACAGTTGAAACGCATTCTGAAGTTGAATGCGTTTAAAAAAACAAAAACTAAGTGTTGAAGGTATTAATAATTGGAGTCCTGTCCAGAGTCCAGCTCACAGTGGACCCACTGGGCATGTGAGACCACTCAGTAGTCATGTCTTCAGTCTCTGAATGAATAATTGGGTTGACATAGTTGGCAGATGGAATCATCCCCACACTGGGCTTTTACCCTGTGGGGCAAGAGCTATCATAGTGCAGAAGGCCGAGTGGAAGCCTCTGAAACTAAGCCTCCACCACACCTTCCCCCCCAACCCTCTATTTTTCATCTGTCCCATTCCCCACCAAGATATTAAATCAAAAGCAATATTGCAACCTGGTGTGGGGGAGACAGATAATACAGCAGTTCCCCTTTATGCACAGTTTTGCTTTCTGAGGTTTCAGTTACCCACAGTTCCCTGCAGTCTGGAGATACTAAATGAAAGATTCCATAAATAAGCAATTCACAAGTTTTAAACTGTGTGCCTTTCTGAGTGTGCGATGAAATCTCGTGTTGTCCTGCTCCATCTGGCTCAGGACGTGAATCATTCCTTTGTCCAGTGCATCCATGATGCTGTCTATGCTACCCCACCGATACTGTATAGGAGAAAACATAGTTGGCTGGGCGTGGTGGCTCATGCCTGTAATCCCAGCACTTTGGGAGGCTGAGGCTGGCGGATCACCTGAAATCAGGAGTTCAAAACCAGCCTGGCCAATATGGTGAAATCCCCGTCTCTACTACAAATACAAAGATTAGCCAGGAGTGGCAGGTGCCTGTAGTCCCAGCTATGGGAGGCTGAGGCATGAGAACTGCTTGAATCTGGGAGGTGGAGGTTGCAGTGAGCTGAGATCATGCCACTCCACTCCAGCCTGGGCAACAGAGTGAGACTTCATCTCAAAAACAAAACAAAACAAAACAAACCCATAGTGTATATGGGGTTTGGTACTATCTGTGGTATCTGTGGTTTCGGGCATCCACTGGTGGTCTTAGAATGTAACCCTCATGAGTAAAGAGGAACTACCGTAACACTGTCCTTAAGGATCTCAAGATGTAGGAGTGATGGTCCGTCTGGTTTCTGCAGGGGCCAGACTGATAAATTTAAACCAGATGAGGGTAGGCACTGTGGCTCATCTGTAATCCTAGAACTTTGAGAGGTCTAGGTGGGGGAATCACTTGAGGCCAGGAGTTTGAGACCAGCCTGGGCAGCAAAGTGAGGCCCTGTCTCTACAGAAAATAAAACAAAAAAGTTTTTAAAGATTAAAAAAATAAACCAGATGCATCCTATAGTGTGACTATAGACACTCAAAGGCTCCACCAAATAGTAGCTCCAAATACAGCTGCTGTGCTGGTCTGCTGTCTTTGCTGGAACAGATTAATAGGGTTTCAGGTACATAGTATGCAGTTATTGATTTGGCAAATGTGTTCTTTTCTATTATAACCAGGAGAGAAGATAAAAAGCAGTTCATATGCATACAGAATGCATTATTATCTACTTCATAGTTTTATCCCAGGGCTGTGTTAATTCTCTTGCTCTTTGTCATAGTATAGTCCAACGAGAATCGTCCTGCAGAACACCTGGCCGTCCTGCAGAACATCACGCTGCTCCATGACACCCATGACGTCATGCTGACCAGGAGGATGAGCCAAGGTGGCAGCACACCGAAGGCCTTGAGAAGACAAGTGCTCCAGGGAGTGGGAGGTAAGCCTTGCAAAGATTCACAAGCCTGTCACACCTGCAAAGATATGAGGGATCTAGGAGTCAGGGGCATGCTGGGACATCTGACCAAAAGCAAAAGACAAACAGCAGCTGTTTGCTTCTGCCACCATGAAGGAGGAAGTTCAATGCCACTTAGGCCTCTTTGGGTTCTGAAGGCACACATTCCACATCTAGAGACACTTACTCCAGTCCCTCCATTGGGTGACATGCAAAGCTCCCAGCTCTGAGTGGGACCTGGAGCAGGAAAGGGCTCTGCAGCAGGTCCAGGTTGCAGGACAAACAGCCTTGACACTTGGGCCATACACTCCAGCAGATCTTGACGTTGGAAATGTCAGTGTGGAAGCAGATGTGGTATGGAGTTTGTGGCAAGCCCCACATGGAAAATTGCAAGGTAGACCCTGGGGTAAGGCCGTGCCATTCACAGGAAAGAACTGTACACCTTTTGAAAAACAGCTTCTGTGTGCTACTGAGATGTGCTAGAGACACAACTGCTGACCAGATGTCTGACTGGAATTCCCCATATATGCTAGGTCCTATTGAACCCGTCAAGTCTTAAAGTCTAGCAAGTCCAGCTGCAATGCACCATAAGACAGAAACAGTACATCTGTGATGGATCCCTGGTGGGACTTCATGAGCAAGCAGCCCAGACCCCCATGCCACCCATCATGGTTGCATCCGTGCCCCTCTCTCAGCTCATACCTACGGCTCTATGGGGGATCATGTACTACTACTTGAAAGGGAAGGAAGAAACTTGAGCTTGATTTGTGGCAAGACGGGGACCATCCTCCAGATGCAGTATACACACTGAATCCGAAATCTCATCATGGTTTCATGGAATCAGGAAAATACATGGGTCTGAGAACCAAAGGATCGAAGCAGGCATGTCCCATTTACTCTCATTTCCAGCGACCCATTGGGGACCTTGTACTTTCCATCCCTGCAGCTCTGGGCTCTGCGAAGGTAGAGGTCCCGGTCCCAGAAATGGTGAATTCTTGCTAGAGAACACAGCAAGGGCCTCATTGAACTACAGGTTACGGCTACTGCCAAAGCACTTTAGACTCCTTGTGTCCAGAAATTATAAGGTGAAAAATGGGTCACCATCTTGCCTGGGGTAACTGGCCTTGAGCTTCGGAAGGAGGTAGCTGCTTTTGCAGAATGGGTGGATACACAATAAAAATCTAAAAAATAAAATGGGAGGACTATATGTGGAACCAAGATGATCCACTTGGGATTTCTTCATCCTCCCCTGTCCCAGTGTGACTGTGAATGAACAAGTACAGCAACCCCAAGGACGTGATTGCCAGGAATGAGGGTTTGGGTCACAACATTCGACCTGCCAAGGTGGTGATGAGCACTAGGTGAAGCCCCGAGATGGACTGCAGTGGTGGGGGCTGGGGTTTGTCCCACTGACCTCCCTCTTCTAAGTCTCTTCCCCTTGGGAAGAGAGGTCCACTGGGAGCCTGAGAAGTACATCCTGTGGTGCCAGTAGACTGCGGGAGCCATGAGGTGCACTACTTGGATCTCCCTTCAATGAAGAACTCGCCACTCAGCTGTGAGCAACCCAGGAAGGTGACAGCCTCTAGCTGCAGTGCCTGTAGGCTGAGGTCATCTCCCTGGGACGCTCCTGGCCACCAAGAAGGACCTGAGTACGGCGAGGACCTGGCCATTTCTGCTGAGTGTGGAACTCTTCTAGCGGGCAGTCCTTGCTGGAGTTCCCCACTGATTTGGTAGGACCTTGTCAGTCTCGCATCATGGTCTGAAGGCTTCTCCTCCCATCTCCTCCCCTTTGTCTTTCACGAGTCACTGCAATCAACCTTTCATACTTGCAGCTCTGTCTCAGCTCTTGCTTCCCAGAAGACTCATAGACAAAAAGTTTAAATTCTAGCTCTGCTATTTCCCAGTTGTGTGAACCTGAGCAAAGGTCTTCAGCTCTCTGAGTCTCTCTTTCCTCACTGGAAAATGGAAAGGACAATGCCTCCCCACAGTTGTTGAGAGGGTTAAATGAGATGCTGCCTGCAAAATGGCTGGTGTTTAAGGCTGGAGCTGCCAGCCTTGGTAAGCTTGAGCAGGATTGCCAGCTCTGCCAGGCCACTGATTGGACTCCCATACCCATTAGGGGCTCCCTCTGCCCAGGTGGGGGTCCCAGGAGAAAGACAGAGCTTCTTGTCCTGTGAGTTTCACCCATAGCTCCAGCTCTGGAGTTACAGGGACTTGGGTTTGAATCCTCATTCTGCTACTTTCTGCCTGTAGTGGTTTTGAGTAAGTGAGTTCACCTCCTGTGACTCAGTTTCTTTATCTATAAAATGAGATGTTAATAGGTCTGAAACTGCTAAGGGTTACCGTGATAATTCAATGAAATGATGGATGCAAAGTGCTTACTACAGTGCCCGGCACCTAGGAAGCACTCAATAAATGGTAGCTAGAGTATTCATTTGTTCACTCAACACATTTCCTAAGCAGCTGCTCTGTATCTGGTTCTATGCTATGAACATGGGTCACAAAAAGAAAAACAAAGCTCATTCATCATGCTGGGAAGGAGACATAATGATCTATATTTCACTGAGGAAAAACCAGAGGCTCAGAGAGGTGAAGTGATTTGCCCAAGACCACAGAGCAATTCCCAAGTGGTGGAGCTGGGGCTTGAACCCAGATCCAATTGTCTGTAATACCTTGACCTGCACCAGGCAGCTGTTTGGAATCATCAGCCCTCAGCAGGTGGTGGAGGAGGATCTGGGGATTCCTAAAACCTTGCTTCTCAGTGGCTTCCTGTTTTCCCATGACATGGACAAACAAAACAGAGGAGCAGCGGACATCCTGACAGCAACATGACCAACTTTGGGGGTCCGGGATCACACTAAGTAACCCTGGGCTTTCAGTGTCCTGTTTGATGGATCTGGGAAGTGAGAAGGTCATTCACCGGCCCCTTTGGAAGGCTACTTCTTACCCTTGGACACCCCTGGAAGTTGAAATGACACAGGCTTTAGGGCAAACTTTTCTGTGGTCCATGGGCAGCATGCAGCCCAGGATGGCTTTGAATGTGGCCCAACACAAATTCATACACTTTCTGAAAACAAAAGATTTTTTGTGATTTTTTTAAAGCTCATCAGCTATCGTTAGTGTTAGTGTATTTTATGTGTGGCCCAAGATAATTCTTCTTCTTCCAATGTGGCCCAGGGAAGCCAAAACATTGAATACCTCTGCTTTAGGGTCAGACACATCTGGGTTCAAATCTCAGCTTCTTTACCAATTGGTCATGGAACTTCAGTCTCTGCACTTCCTGAAGAGGCCTCATCTTTATCATCTCTCTGATTCCTGTCTCTTTCTCTTCCTCTTCCCATCCTTACCACATGCCCAGCCAGAATGTTGCAGGGACAGATTCTCAGCCAGGAACTGCCAATGAGCTATTAAGGAAAAGTCTCCATTTCCAAGATCACTCACCATCCTCCTGGCCTCTCATTCCCTCTCCAGGATATCTGTCTCCTTTTATTCAGGCATTTGGGCACCCGAGTTGAAATTTAACAAATTTTCTTGAGTTCCCTACTTTGTACCAGGTCCTCAGCTAGGTACTTTCCCATAATAACCTCCATGATAACCCAAGGAGGGAGGCCTTATTATTATGCCCATTTGATGGATGAGCAAATTGAGGCTCCGCAGAAGTCAGAAAGTGGAGCTGGGATTGATCCCTAACCCATGGCCCTCCAAGCCCAGTGCTCTGCCTCCATGCAAGCACAACTGGGTGCAGTCACTGCCCAGAGCTGTGTGGATGGAAATCAGAGAAGCCTGACTCATAACTAGGTAATTGGGAAGCTGGGGCCACAGTGACTCCAGCCTGTCCCGGCCTGCAGTGTCCGTGTGCCGAATTAGGCAGCTTGAATTGCTCGTGGAGTCAGGGTAGTCTTGGGCAGGCCCTAAAGGCTCCCTGGAGAGTTTGGGGTTACCAGAGCCCTTTGGATAATAGCAAAAGTCATGATAATGACATTAACTGTGATTTGTTAAATGCTTACTACATGCCAGGTCTCATTTAATCCTCCCGGTAACCCTGAGAGGAGGAATGGTTGCCAGAATTCCCCATGCAGGTTTGTGTGACTCCAAGGCTCACCTGGCTTCCCTTGATGCAGGTGGGATAGGCATCTCCCCCGGTGATGCCTGATAGCTCCACATTGGCTTTCTTCCCAAGAGACCAGGCCTTGGCCCGGTCCTCTGGCCCTGCCCTTGCCCTGGCTCCTCAGAACCCTGCCCCTAAGCCCTCAGTTTTGAGTTGGAGTGTGAAAAGAATAAACCCTTCCTAGGTGTGGCTGAGTCCCTCCTCCCTGAAACATTGAGACCGAAAAAAGATGGAAGAGACTTCTGAACCCTATTCAGACCAAGGGAGGAAAAAAATAAGGGGCAGGCTTAATGTTTACAGACAATATAACATAACCCAAATGACCACGTCTTCTCTGTCAAGGAGAAAACTCTTCAAACTAGACAAGTGGAACAAGTCTGGCTCACGGGAAGCTATGGGCCTGGGCTGGGACCTGGCTGCTCCCAACTGCTTTTGCTCCATTCAAGGCCGCTTCAGGCAGAGATGGGGCCATTCCAGAGGCTCTTCTGGGGAGAAGAGAGGTTCCAGGAGACAAAGCCAGAAACATACTATCTCAATTTAAGCATGGGGAAAATATAGTGCAGCTAGCTTATGACAATCCCAGGCAAAATTCCAGAAGTTCCTTTCCTAAGCAGGGATTACTGGGAGCCAAGATGGGTTCACTTAGGTCAAGGCATGACTAACTCCCCAGATTACTCTTGGAGGAAGGGTAATCAGAGCATGTGTGGGAAAAGGACCACAGACTCAGAACGTAAAAATAGTACTGTGCTGTTGTTAGGACTGCCCTGAGAAAGAAAGAAGAGAACTCGTCAGCCAGGATCTGAGATCCACTTCACCCCAGCCCGTCACATATCATCGCTATAGGCTTCCCTTTGAAACAGGTAGACTCAAGGATGCTGCCACAATTTGCCTCTTGGGTGGCAAAGGAGGAGGGGCCTTGGGACATTCAAATGAGGAAGATGAAGAATTCAGAGGCAATGGATACTGATAACATGCATTTCAGAGGGAGTGGTAGTATTTGTCCAATAAAGCATATAGGATCTTGAAAGAGGTTGCAGTTTGCCCAGGGGAAGAGAATTTTGAGAATCTCTTAGAATGCACGACATGAAGGTCTGTAGGTTAAGGAAGGGCTGGTTTCCTTCTCAGGTACCACCAGCATCGCAGTCGATTTTCCTGTGGATGAGGCTTTTGAAATGTCTCTCACACATCTCTTTGAGGGTAAATGGAGAAATATGGACCAAATCTTAGGGTAGCTCAGCCTTTGCATGGCTGTTTGCACCCCTCTGCCCAGAAGAGAAGGAATGGATTGATTCTGTTGAGTACGTCTCTGCCTCCCTTATGACCTGGAGCATCAAGCAGTGTGGTCCTTTCACTAACCCATACTCGTCTGCTCTTGGGGCGCCCTGTGAGGAAGGCTGGGTGCACAGCAAAGGAATGTCTGTCTACTGTTTGAGAGGAACACATTGCTGACGTCTCTCCTCGAGTCCTGGAATTGGTCCTGCACTACTCTCCACCTCCCTGAACGGCATGGCCATTTCTACTGGATGCAATGGAGTAGAGAGGTTCAAGGTTCAGGCTCTTGAGTCAGGCTGCTCCCTGTTCCAAGCTCAGCTCCACCATTTTTTAGTTGGGTGATCTTGGGACAAGTTAGGTAATTTATCTGTGCTTTATATTTTTTATCAGAAAAGGGGGATGATAATGACGCCTAGTTCACAGGGCGAGAGCATTGGCTTTCCTTTTTTGGACCTGTGACCCACAGTAAGAAATATATTTTGGGCCGGGCGCGGCGGCTCAAGCCTGTAATCCCAGCACTTTGGGAGGCCGAGACGGGCGGATCACGAGGTCAGGAGATCGAGACCATCCTGGCTGACACAGTGAAACCCCGTCTCTACTAAAAAATACAAAAAAACTAGCCGGGCGAGGTGGCGGGCGCCTGTAGTCCCAGCTACTCGGGAGGCTGAGGCAGGAGAATGGCGTGAACCCGGGAGGCGGAGCTTGCAGTGAGCCAAGATCACGCCACTGCACTCCAGCCTGGGCAGCAGAGCGAGACTCTGTCTCAAAAAAAAAAAAAAAAAAAAAAAAAAGAAATATATTTTGTGTCAACTCCCGGTATGCACATTCCTACATATATGTACATACATGTGTATGTACAACTGAAAAACGTTTTCCAAACAACCCCTAACCTTAGTGCGAGTTGACGAACCATGGTCTATTCTATTCTTTTCTTTCATTAAGAAAAATGCTGGTTGAGAGCCATTAAATTGATTTTACTATACACATGGATCACTGGCCACAGTTTGAAAATCTCCAGGTTAGGCCGGGCGCAGTGGCTGATGTCTATAATCCCAGCACTTTGGGAGGCTGAGGTGGGAGGATCACCTGAGGTCATGAGTTCGAGACCAGCCCGGCCAACATGGTGAAACCCCGTCTCTACTAAAAACACAAAAATTAGCCAGGTATGGTGGTGCATGCCTGTAATCCCAGCTACTCAGGAGGCTGAGGCAGGAGAATCGTTTGAATCCAGGGGGTGGAGGCTGCAGTGAGCCAAGATCGTGCCAGTACACTCCTGCCTGGGCAACAGAGCAAGACTCTGTCTAAAAAAAAAAAAAAAAGAAAAAAAAAAAAAGAGAGAGAGAGAGAGAAAAGAAAAAAAAACCCACCGGGTTATGGTATAGCTGGAGTAGCATAGTTTCAAATGCTACAATTTTCTTCCACATATCACATGTGAAGAAAACCATTTTCAAGCTAGAAAGTATCCAGAAGAGAATGACCAGAGTATCCCATTCCATTGCTCCTTTTCTTCCTTCCTCTTTCCTCACTCATCCACTCATTCAATGATTATCTCTTCACTCATTTAGTCACATATGTCATTGATTTAAATCCCTGTTTCACCTAAAAGAGGACTCCAGGGAAATATATGCTCTGTAAATCACGGGAAAGAAGGGATAAATCTGTTCCTTGCAGACCTCTGAGCAGAAATGGGACTTTCCGATGGAAGTGACGGGAAGACGCGTAGGGGTCATGGTAGAGGAAGTGTTTTCCAGTCCTGGGTGCCAGTGGATGGCGGGTTCGGCTGCCCTGTGGGACTTCTCTCTTGGAAGTATGCAATCGGAGGTAGAGAAAGGGGGTTTTCAGTATTGGGTGGAGGGTCAGCTGAGGTTGTTCCTTCACCCTGTGCTCCACCAAGCTCAGGGATCTGCTGCAGCCACCACCTGGGCCACTATGGATGGAGAGGAGATCATATAGTTGGATTCTGTGTCCTCACCTTACAACCAAAGCAACTCCATTTCTGTTTTATACAATGGGATTCTCCATGCAGTTTATTTTGGAGTGGAGAAAGCCCTGAAAACATTCCATTGCTGCTAAAAAAATTTTTTAATCCCTAAACTAGGAGCTAATTAAATCCCTGTGAGTCTCAGAAGCAATCATTTCTAGGATTCTGAGACTCAAATTTTTTTCCTATAAAAACAAGTCCATTAAATTACAGCATAAGCCTTTGTTTTGCACGGTTAAATCCAGATATAATTGAGAGCAAGAGTTAAAAGAATTACAAGTGTGGCAGGAAAATGGATCGAGATGTTATTTGTGTTGGTGGTTTTTGTCCTTCATTCCAAGCATTGGGCGGTACCTTTGTGCTCCCTTGCCTTGGGGGTGGTGTTGCTGAAGCTGGCTGAAATGAGAAGTCCCTGGTAGACAACTGGTCTTGCAGGCTTTTGTTGTTTGAAAGCCTGAGTTTTTTGAGGGGATTGGGCTAGAAGAAAAAAAAGGAGGAATGAGATGGAGTTGGATGAGTAGGTCCTGGGAAGAACTAGCAGGATCCCAGAGGCTAGTGGTTATGTGCTCCCCTTTAAGGAGCCTGGACTCCAGGTACCCAGGTGCCTTTGATCCTCCAAAGCTGCAGAGATGTCAGCCTACTGGGATATTTGGGGTTTAGAGGGGCGACCATTATGGATTGAGGTCTACAGTGTTTCTCTAACATTAATGTGTTCAGGAATACCTGAGAATCTTGATAAGATGCAGTCTGATTCAGTAGGCCTGGGGTGGGGTCCTAAAATTATGCATTTCTAACAAGCTCTGAGGGACTCTGATGTTGCTGCTCCAAAGACCACACTTTGAGTAGCAAGAAGCTAAAAGGGCTGGTTCCATGTTTTCTGGGCACAACAGAAGCCTTCCGGACTCTTGCATTCTCAAAGCAGGGAGGGCCCTTCCAATAATAACAGAACTGGAATTTCCCATCAGCACAGCATAAAGGGATGCACCATCAGTTTTAATTTTATTTGAAAGAACTTGCAGACTTGAGTTTGTGATTACAAACACATAGCTGGTGCCCAGGTTGCTCAGGTTAAGTTGTATCTTTATGGGAATTTGAGGGCTATTCATCCTGCCATTCCTTCTGTCTTGCCCCAGGGTTGGATTTAGCAAGCAGCGTACATCTGCTCTCCCTTTCCTGGGTTATAAATTCTCTGGGCTTTGTGTACATTGTTTGGGGTTTTCTGAGAAGCTGGGAGTTACAGGCCTCTTCTCCTATCCCCCCTTCTCACTCCTGGGCAGTTTAAGTCCCTGGAGGAGCTGTTTATCTTAATTTCTTTGCCTGGAATTTTATCTGTTCCTTATCTTATCTTTGCCTGAAAGCACAAAATCCACCTTTACGTACCCCATCCCCACCCTCATCTCAACCTAGGATAAGAGAAAACCAAGGAGTAATGAAAAAACTCAGAGAGCACCCCTGTTTGAGGACCTTTCTTTTCAGGAAGAGAAGCAGCGTTAGCGTCAATTCTGCTTGATTACTTCTTCATCTCTACTTCCTTTGCTTGCTTAATGAGCTACCTGGGAGTATAAATTATTTTGTAAAGAATAGACAAAGTATAATCCTAGCACTTTGGGAGGCCGAGGTGGGTGGATCATCTGAGGCCAGGAGTTTGAGACTAGCCTGGCCAACATGGTGAAACCCTGTCTCTACTAAAAATACAAAAAAGTAGCTGGTGTGGTGGCGGGCACCTGTAGTCCCAGCTACTCGGAAAGCTGAGGCAGGAGAATCACTTGAATCTGGGAGACGGAGGTTGCGGTGAGTCGAGGACGCGCCACTGCATTCTAGTCTGGGCAACAGAGTGAAACTCCTTCTCAAAAAAGAAAACAAAAACAAAAAACGTAAAGGGTTACCATTCCCAGGCTAGCCCTCTGTAGCTACAGCCAGCCTCAAGAAACAATTCTTTTTTTGAGACAGTCTTGTTCTGTCACCCAGGCTGGAGTGCAGTGGCATGATCTTGGCTCACCGCAGCCTCCTCTTCCTGGGTTCAAGCAATTCTCCTGCCTCAGCCTCCCGAGCAGCTGGGACTACAGGCACCCAGCTAATTTTTGTGTTTTTAGTAGAGATGGGGTTTCACCATATTGGCCAGACTGGTCTTGATCTCCTGGCCTTGTTATCCACCCACCTCAGCCTCCCAAAGTGCGGGGATTATAGGCATGATCCACCACGCCTGGCCAGGAAACAATTCTTAAAAGGGGCTTGACCTTCTTTCCACAGAATCCCTAAAACCCCGTTTGTAAATGGAGCAATCTGTAAACACTCCTTGCTTGGAATGTAATGGTATCTTATATTTGCAGAGCACTTTACACTTTTCAAAGGGATCTGGCATTGATCCAGCATCTACTTGCACTAGTGGTACTGTCTTGTGTAATCCTCCCAGCATCCCCCATGAGGAGGTGTCACCACCCCTTCTCCATTTATTTATTTATTTATTTTTTATTTATTTTTTGAGACAGAGTCTCACTCTTGTTGCCCAGGCTGGAGTGCAGTGGCACAATCTCGGCTCACCGCAACCTCCGCCTCCTGGGTTCAAGCGATTCTCCTGACTCAGCCTCCCAAGTAGCTGAGACTACAAGCATGTGCCACCATACTCAGTTAATTTTGTAATTTTAGTAGAGATGAGGTTTCTCCATGTTGGTCAGGCTGATCTCCAACTCCTGACCTCAGGTAATCCACCTGCCTTGGCCTCCCAAAGTGCTGGGATACAGGCATGAGCCTGGCCCTTCTCCATTTATTCATCCACAAATATTTAAGCAAATGAGCCTTCCTGATTTAAGCAAAAGTTGTAGAAACAAAGGTGGACATGCTGACTGTACGAAAGGATTATTAAAAAGGAACTTAAAGGGATAGAAAGCTATACCTCTGGCCTCCTTGGCCCATAAGGATGCCCCTCTTAGTATCCAAGGAGCAGGAAAAAGTGACCGATGGGAAGCACTGAGATGGTGGTGAGAAGGGAGTCTGATCTCCTCAGCTAGGCAAAGCCATGGGAGGAATTTCTCTCCTTGGGTCTACAGTGAGTCAGTTCTCTGGGAAGTGGGTTGGGTGAATGCTGGAATTTCGTCAGTGGTGGGAGCCTGAATGTGCCGGGTCTTGTATCTGAAGAGGTGAGAGATTTAGAGCAAGACTGTGCTTAAGCTTGGAAACTAGGCGACAGGCCTGTCCAGCAGCACTGGCACCAGACGTCCCAGAGTGGAGACCAGCTTTTCCATTGACCTTCCATGGGGCTTGGACCAGAACCTCGCAGGTTCTAAGCCTCAGTTTCCCTTTCAGGAAAATGGAGTAGTTGGATGGAATGCTCTGAAGGTCTGAGACTGTTCTGGTCTTCTGGAGTTGACAAGGGAAGTGGCCTTTGAGGTTGGATCTGATTTCTTTCCTTCTTTTTTTTTTTGTGGCAGAGTCTCGCTTTGTCGCCCAGGCTGGAGTGCAGTGGCAAAATCTTGGCTCACTGCAACCTCCGCCTCCCGGGTTCAAATGATTCTCCTGCCTCAGCCTCCCGAGTCTCTAGGATTACAGGTGCACACCACCACGCCTGACTAATTTTTGTATTTTTAGGTAGAGGCAGAGTTTCACCATGTTGGCCAGGCTAGTCTCGAACTCCTGACCTCAGGTGATCCGCCCGCCTCGGCCTCCCAAAGTGCTGGGATTACAGGTATGAACCACCCCCCCCAGCCTGGATCTGTTTTCTTTAAGGGGAGTGGGGTTGGGAGTGGGGTGGGGAGCACACACAGGTACAGTCACACATGGGAGGCCGTCCTGTGCCAGGTGCTGGAGATGCAGCAATGAGCAGCGCTGACACAGGTCCTGGCCTTTGCTCTTGGGGAGCTCACAGAATGTCAGGAAGGACAGACACTGAACAAGGAGTTAAATAGTTAGTACTTCAGTGAGGTTAGGAGAGAGACCACGATGATGAGAAGGAGCCCACATGTGAAGGGCAGAAGAGAGTTCCAGGCAGAGGGAGCAGCCACACACAGGCTGTAGGCAGGAACACGGCTGCCATGCTTGGGGAACAGAGAAAGCCTGAGTGGCACAGTGGCAAGGGGAGATAGATGGGCAGTGACATCTCGCTCACAGTCTGGCTTAGGTACACAGTCTTGTTTGGAGACAGGAAACAGGACTCGGGGACCCCTCTCTGTTTCTTTCTCCCTGTGTGGGGAAGACACACACACACCCTTGGATATAGCCAGGTGGAGGCTGCTGCTCTTCAGCTGAGCTTTGCAGCAGATCATTCAAGTCAGGAAAAGTCTGTTCTTCTCCCCCCAACTCCCAACGGTGGGGGAACCTTGGGGTCTCGCCCAAGGAAAGGAAGCACTGCTTCCTGGTTTATGTTGAGATGGGAAAGACTTGCCCAAGAACAATGGCGTTTTTGCAAAACACCACTTTGTTCTGGTGAGACCAGGAGGTGGTTTCCTTCGGGACCTAGCCTGGTCCCACTGCCCCAGACCTGCCAACCACAACAGCCACATGGCGTTCTCTCTCAGACCAACCTTTCATCTGAGACACTTGCTCACGCACGGCTCTGACTGGCTTAACCCTTTGGTCCCCATCCTGCCCAGGCAGGAGCATCTCAGGGCTCATGGAGATGTCCTTAGAGATCCCAAGACATGCTGACCAGGGGAACCAAGGCTGATGGGATGGGGGAAACAATCAGACTTGACATTCTGCTTTATCGTTCAAAAGGACCTTTTGGAAAAAGGAGTCAGACCTATCCTAGGAGTGTCTCAGCTCAAAAAAATCTTTAGAGCACCAGAGTCAGAAGGTCATACTTTTCTAGGTGGGGAAACTGGGGTGGAGGAAAAATAAGGGAGCTTTTCAAGACCACACATAGAGTTAGCTGTGGGACCAAGTCTAGAATCCATGGCTCTGACTCTCAGCTTTTAATCGTGTATATGTAATCCCCTCACAATAAGTCATAGACACAATGATAAGAAACAGCCTTCAAAGGCGTGTTTTAAGCACTTGTTTGCAGAGTTCTCTGGGAAACAGTTCGATTCCCTGTCATAAAACAGCATGTAACACATCCCGGAAAAAGCATGCGTTCTTTCCACATGCTGTTCTGCCCTAGAGGAAGTTTAAATTTAAGAGGGTAAAGGGAAGAAAATCTACATTGGAGGGGCAGACAGATCTGCAGTGGCCTGGAATGTCTGGAGGGAGGTGGGAGGGAGAAGGGTGTGTTGGGAGCTGGGCTTATTGATGTCACAGGCAGTAGGGGATGAGTCCCGTGACCACTCCCGTGTTTTTCAGGCATGCATGGCTATTCCTCTATGAATCACTAAATGAGCCAATTTAGCAAAAGAATCATGTCTGTTCAAAGGGGGATATTAAGGGAAAGCAAGTGGGCATATAATTGTATGATCAGAACAATAAGTTAGAACTTTCCTTTTTTTCTCTTGCTGTTGTTGTGATATTCTGCCTGGCATAGAAATGGGTACAGATAAACAGCAACAGTTTCTCATTCTGATGGAGAGGTATGGTCATGGTGACCGTGTTGGGGGTGATGGTGTGTTCATGGTGGTGGAGGTACTGGTGACAACTATGTGGCGGTTATAGTGATGGTGGTGTTGGTTGTGGTTATGGTGACACTGGTATTGGTTATGACTATGGTGGTAGTGATCTGATGGTGATGTTTAGTGGTGATGCTGACTGCAGTTATGGTAAGGATGGTGGTGGTGGGTAGTGTGACAGTGATGGTGGTGTCTTGCTTATGGTAGTGGTAATGGTGATGGTGATGGTGAAGGCATAATGATGTTGATATGGGTGACAGTGGTAAAGGTAGGGTGATGGTGTTGGTGTTGCAAGAAATGGTTACAGTTTTGATCGTAAAATGACAATTATGTTTGATGGTGTTGATAGTGGGTTTGGTATGAGGATGGTGTAGGTATTGTTGGTCAAAATGATTTTAATGATGCTTTGTGTTGGTGATAAGGGTGGTATTGGTGTTTGTGTTAGTTACAGTAATGTTTTTGATGGTGTTGGTGACACCTGCCTGTCTCAAAGGTGACATTGATGGAAGTGCTAGTGGCATGGGTCCTAGTGTGAGTGGCGAACTTGATGGTAGTCTTGTGTCATGGCTGATGGTAGTGGCACCAGAGGTGGTGGTCCCAGCAATAATGGCAGTAGTAGGGAGGGTGATGGGAAGTTGGTGGTGGTAGCGGAGGTAGAAGCAAAGATGATGACCAGGAAGGTGGGGATTACACGGAGAGTGGTACAGGTTCTGGCAATGATACCCTTAGATATCATGAGTCAACTACAGGCTCTTTTCTCTGGAGCTGACAGCATGCTGGACGTAGGGAAAATGGCTCACCACATTCCCCCAAAGCCCTTCTTTCCACCTGCTGCAGTCCTGGTGAGGATTCATTCTCTGTGCAGTCAGAGATGGCTGTTTTCTGGGGGTCTGTGGGGATGGTGCTGAAAAACAGGTCTGTTGCTGGGAAAGTGGACAGAGAGGGAGGCTCAGGATTGCTGAGCTGGAGGGTGCTTTAGGGGCAGGTCAGCAGGAATGAGGCACGTGAGGGTGTGCTGATGGATGGCAGGGGCCACGCTGGGGCTGGGGCTGGGGCGGCAGGGAGGCAGTGGTGGCCGGCGTGCAGGGGCTCACGTAGCTGGCAGAGCCAGGGCTGTACTTCCTGCTGACTCAGCAGAGCAGGCAGAAACTGATTCTTTTCGACTAATGTGTCTTCTCCCAGGATTAGCTCATACAGTTCTGGCTGGGAAAGGGGGAGAGGCAGCCTCTCCCATCTCCCCAGGCTTAGGGGCCCTTTGGAGGAGAGGGCAGGCAGACTAGGGGGCCCCAGCAGGACCAGTAACTGACTTTGTATGTCCTCGATCTCATTCTCAATCGGCTGCCATTTGGCTGGCAGGGAGCCAGCTCCCCATCTATCAAGGGATCTAGCTGCCCTACCCCCACCAAACCCAATCCACATGGCTGGTCTACCCTGCCCACTTCTGCTTCACAAAAGGTGGCATAGCCTGGGGGTGAAGACAGTAAACTGGATTCAGACTGTCTAACCTCCTTTGCCAGGTCTCCCACGTGTTAGCTGTGTGACTGTCTGCGTCTTGGTTCATCATTTGTGAGTTGGGGACAAAGTCTGCTGCTCAGTCGGGAAGGGGGCCCATTTCTGCCCAGTGAAGCTCCCGGGCTCCAGAGTCCAGCATCTGGGGTCTGTGTGTGTGCTGGGGAGGGAAGATGACTGTGTTGGGTGCCTGGCCATGACCCCCTCCTGCCCCATGCAATGGCAGAACTGCATCTAACCTGGGTATGCCCCACTCCTGCCTGGACACCAGCCTAGTCCCCAGGTGTCCCATGAGACTTCAGGGGAACCAGGACACAAAGTCCAGCATTTTCATCTCTAAAGCTGTTCTGACATTTCCATGAGATGGAGCACATAGAAAATCACTTCTAGACCAACTAGTCCAACCCCCTTGCCTTACAGAGGGGAAACCAAGACTCAGAAAGGGGTAAAGAATTGCCTGAGGTCACCCAGCAAAACTGAGTTTGGACCAGGCTTAGAATCAAGAAATTCTCAGTTGGCGTCCAGTGACCTTTTCACACTTTTAGACCAAGACCAACAACACACATAAACATTAGCAAAATGCAAGGTTGTTTATTTGATGGCCTCTGCCTCTATGGCCTGGCCACTCCTTTCCTCCCAGGCCGCCACCTCTGCAGAATGGAGGCTGCTTCCCCAGAGCCCACAGCCAGAAGGGCTTTGTGAGGAAGGCCAGGGACAGGGCTGACACAGCATCTCTTCATTCTCCCCCTGGATGGAAGATTTTGTGTGTGTGTGTGTGTGTGTGTGTGTGTGTGTAGGGGGTTTGCCCTTTTGTGCTGGCCTTGGGTCAGAGACAGAAATGTGAGGGGACCCAATTTAGTCAGTCTTTCTGTCTAAGATGTGGGTAGAAAAAGGAGGAATTTTGGTCCGGAGTAGGAGAAGAGGTGAAAATTATGTGCCCTAGCCGGAAGACACAGCTATGATTGGGCAAATCAAAACCTTGTCTTTGTCCTTAGGATCTTGAGCAACACACACACTGTCCTGTCATGTGCAACAGTCACAGTGTGAAAGATTTTTTCTGGGAGGTTCCCATGACAACTGTCCATTCATGGCAAGAACCTTCCACGGGTCTTAGGCCACCTACAAGAGAATTGGGCTCGTACTCCTCAGTTCCACCTGCAAGGCTTCTCCAGATTCTAGGGTCTAGATTCCAGAGTCCAGAACCTGGGACTGCAAATTCAAGGCCTACTGCTGAACCTAGTCCACAATTCAGGCTTTTTTTCCCCCACAATGCAGACTGTTGTGGGGACAGATGAGTTAAGCCTATAAAGTGCTGGAATAAGGTCTGGCATGGAGTGAGTATTCAAAAAGTGTTTGCTATGCTTGTTACTACTGAGTGTTGAATAACTTTAAGCAAGACTCTTAAGCTCTCTGAGACTCAGTAGTCTCACCAGTAAAATGATGATAATTTCTTAACACGCATACTTGATATGAGAATTAAAAGGGATTAAATGGATGAAAGCATCCTGTACAAAGCAGCACCATTAGTTATTACCATCCTTGTTGTCATTAGCACAGGGGCCAGCTTCAGCATCCTTCCAGGAGCAGAAGTGAGGGGTTTGAGTGTCTTATCGGGGTTTGGATCCTTAAGAGTGCTATCTTGTGATTGCTGCCTCTCCGCAAGAGAAGTAACTCCTCTTGAGTGGGAAGATTTGAGCAGATCAGCAGTCCAGTTTGTGGCCTCTTGCCCCCAACCCTCTGCCCTGCTCAGGACTCATGCCCTGGATAGGGGTCAAGAAAGAAAGAGAAGGTTCTGGGAGCATCCTCCTATCCTGAAATTTCCGTGGAATCTTTTTTTTCCATTTCTTCATTCTAGCTCCATTTCTTTCTCTTTTCTGTCCCTTCCTTGTTCACTACTCGTTCGTTCATTCGTTCATTCATTCATTCATTCATTCATTCATCTATAGGACATGGAAGTCATGGGGTCTGCCCTGAAGCCTCTAAGTTCCCATTCTTAGGGAGAAAATGACTCAGGCTCCAATCAGGGCTTCATTACATGATTCTGTGCATGCAACAGAGGGGCAGGGATGGCACATCAAATGAAAATTCAACTTCCTTTGCGTTAAGGAAAACTATCAACAATGATGCTGTGTAGGGACTGCAAAGTCAACATCTAGAAAAAGAATGACTGTCTAACTAGTTGACTGCCTCAACTCTAAAAGAGATTAAAATGGTACACTTCCACAGATTTGGTTTTTTTTCCTGCTTGTTTGGGCTTCAGATGCATAGAATTGAGCAACTCATATGCCTTCCTCCATGCTAATGTAATTTTTCTCCTTCTTCCCAGATTCTCATGCTCATTCCTTACTCCTTTACTCACTCTAGGAATCCATTTCAATATGTTTTAAAATGTGCCCTTAAAATGTGTTTGTCTTTATAAAATATGCATTTGGTTAACAATCAGTTGCACAAGTGCTTCTTGTTTATACCTCACCATGATGTAGCACAGTTGACTCCTCCACATACCACTAATGCTCACGATGACCCATGTCCGGCACTGGGTACCGGATTCAAGATATGAATTTTACAAGGCCCATGTCCTTGAGTTGCTAACAGGCTAGGGAAATGGACAATTTAGGACAGGGTTGGGACACAAAGGAGTCAGTGATCAGTTCTGCTAGTGGGGGGCGGGGAAGGCTTCCCAAGGCAGAGCCACCTGAGCAGAGCTTGCTTTAAAAGGTGAATAAGGCCGGGCACATTGGCTCACACCTGTAATCCCAGCACTTTGGGAGGCAGAGGTGGGGCGGATCATCTGAGGTCATGAGTTCAAGACCAGCCTGACCAACATGGAGAAACCCCGTCTCTACTAAAAATACAAAAAAATTAGCCAGGCATGTTGGCTCATGCCTGTAATCTCAGCTACTCGGGAGGCTGAGGCAGGAGAATCACTTGAATCCGGGAGGCGGAGGTTGCAGTGAGCCAAGATCGTGCCATTGCACTCCAGCCTGAGCAACAAGAGTGAAACTCGGTCTCAAAAGGAAAAAAAAGGTGAATAAGAGCTCACTAGATGTATAGCAGGGAGGAGGAAGTGGGAGGAGGTGCTCCAAGTAGAGGGAGCACTATATGAAAAGGGTTGGAAGCATGTAGCAGCTTAGCATGTCTAGGAAATTGAATGATTTTGTTGTGGCTGAGGCAAATGGTATGAAAAGGAAGGGCAAGAGACAACAGCTGGCATTTGTTGAGTGTGCCAAGTGCTGTTCTAAGTGATTAAGTACTGAATTTCTTTTAAGCCACACAACAACCCTAGGCATTGTGAGAGGAAATTAAATTTTGGGACCCCAGATGCACTTAGTTGAAGGGAAAAGTCAAGCTGGGAACTGGATCACGCAAACCTGCCTCCCACTTTTAGTTCCTAAATAAGATGGTTGGCCAGGCACGGTGGCTTACACTTGTAATTGCAGCACTTTGGGAGGCCGAGGTGGGCAGATCACCTGAAGTCAGGAGTTCGAGACCAGCCTGGACAACATGGTGAAATCCTGTCTCTACTAAAAATACAAAAATTAGCCTGGTGTGGCGGTGCATGCCTGTAATCCCAGCTACAAGATGAAAAGGTACCCATATTTTGCCCACAAGGAAATTCCTAGTGAGCTGTTAAAACTTCACAATGGCAATGCATATTGATAGCTTATCTTTACAAGGCAGTCACCCCAGCCCACCAGACGTAAATGCGTATCTGATTGTTCCCTACCCCATTGTGTCTGTGTTATCTTATGTAAAATGCAGATTCCTCCCATTTTTCCTCTGCCCCTTTGTTTATGGCATCTTACCTAAAAAAATGCAGATTCACTTACAGGAAAACTGTGTACTTCTCAATATCCCACCCTTTCCCCTTTAAATTGGGAGCCCTGAAAATCATCTTTGAAGAAAGGTATAAAACTGTCTCCGGGGTGTGTCCTTAACTTTAGCAAATCAATCCCCTAAAATAATTGAGACTTGTCTCGTTATTTTCCTCAATCAACAGAGTGTACTTTTATCATTCCCATTCTACAGGAAAGGAAACAGAAGGCCAGAGAAGTTAGTAACTTGCTCACAGTCACGTAGCTTATAAATGAGGTACCCAAAACTGCATCAGGCTACCTGGGTTCCTAATCACGATGCTATGACCTCCAAAAGATGAGGAAGGTGAGGAGGTCAGAGGGGAGGCTGCAGAAGACCTTAAATGCCAGTTGAGGGGCAAGGAAGAAGGCAACAGGTGGCCCTGAATCAGAGCCTGAGTGCCATGGAGTTGAGTGAGTGTGCAAGACCACAAGTGTGCATGAGGGTGCATGTGCTACAGGCGCAGTGTATGGGTGAGTGCGTGGGTGTGGATGCATGTGAGTGTGCCACGGTGCACATGTCTGTGCCACGATGTAGGACACGTGTCTTTGTGAGACTAGACGAGTGTGCATTTGAAAAAAATCTGTGGTTGTGCACGGGTCTGAGCATGTGTCTCTGTGGGTGTGAGTGTGGGCCTTGGTCTTCCTGCCACCATGGGGCCCCATGGAAGCTGTCAGAGTCCATCAGCCTGGCCTGGTGTGAGAGGTCTGGTCTTGGCCTCAGACGCTAGATGGGCATACATCAAACGCAGCCTGAGCCTGGGACCAGTGGGGTAGAATAATTTAATGAGAATCCAGAAGGGAGGCTGCAGCTGGTGGGGAGCGGGAAGGGGGCCCATTTCTGCCCAGTGAAGCTTCTGGGCTCCAGAGTCCAGCATCTGCGGCACCTGAAAGCACTTACATTTAGGACGCTTGAGCCTGAGCTCCTTGAGGGACCAGGTCCTTGTATTTTACATGCCATCATCTAGCACACAGCAGATTCTTGGTAAATGTTTGCTGAATGCTTGACTCTAATTGGCCTCATCTTCTGTACCTTCACCCTACCCTCTACTTCAGTCCACACTTAAGCTGTTCTCTGAAACATTTTTCTCTCTGCCTCAAAAGCTTCTTGGTGAACTCCTACTCACCCCTCAAGAGCCTGCTTAAGTGGCCTCACCTCTGGTCCAACCTGTCTGCTTCCTGCCCAGTGCTCATCTATTAGAAGACTTTGACAACTATCCTTCTTCATAGACTATGTTTTGAGATTAGTTGTATTTGATATGTACATCGTGTTTCAGTCACCGAGAAAGACCTACTTGGCTTAACCGGCCCATCTCAAAGTGTCATGCAGAAGCCTGAGTTAGCTAGCTCGCCAACCGTGGTAAACCCTGTTAGCAGCTCTGGGCCTCTGCCCCCAAATCCTGGCGCCTCGATCCTCATCTTCACTTGGGTGTAGGAAGAGGCCTCGTGACTCAGGGTCTGGCCCATGGAGGGAGGAGCATCCCCAGAAGGGCTCCAGGCAGAATACAATTATTAGTGAACAAGCCGGGACCAGCCCTGCTGCCAGCCTGGCCCATGACTTGGCACTTTCTGGGGCTACCTGCTGGGCTTGGCCAAGGCGATGTGGGGCGAGTTGCCTGGGCCTGTGGGAAGCTGCTGGCAGAATACACTCCCCAGGGCTACAGACGGCAACAGCAGGGCACACCCACGGAATGCTTCGCTGGTTCCAGGGCACCCCCTCTTAAAGGCTCAGTGTGTACTCCCACCCCAGGGTCCAGCCTTAGCTGTGCAGGGCCCCGATCGGGGTCAGCTTATCTCTTCCGCATCGAGGGTGGGTACATGTGAGAGTGGGAGTGAGGAACATGGGTATGTGTTGTGTGTGTGAGCAGATCTGTGAGCATGAGAATTGTGTGAGAACGAGTGTATGTGCATGTGGATGGCTTGTGACTCTACGTCCTTGTATGTATGTATGTGTGTGAAGGTGAATGTCTGTGGATATGCTCAGGGGTGTGTGTCTGTTAATGTGTGTGCTCACGGGTTTGTGTGTGAGAGTCTAGGAGTAAACTGTGGTTTGTGGATGTGAGTACATGTGACTCCGTGTGACAACAAAGACGTGAATGTCATCTTGGTTCTGCCGTTTCATAACTGTTGAAAACTTCAACAAATCCCTTCCTCTTTCTTTTTTCCTAAAATAGAATGAACAGGACAAGACAAGATGATTTTTGTTTTTGAGACAGTCTCGTTCTTACTACCCAGGCTGGAGTGCGGTGGCGTTATCTCGGCTCACTGCAACCTCCACCTCCCAGGTTCAAGCTATTCTCCGGCCTCAGCCTCCTGAGTATCTGGGATTACAGGTGCCTGCCACCATGCAGGCTCATTTTGTACTTTTTAGTACTGGGATTACAGGCGGGAGCCACCGCTCCTGGCCGAGATGCTCTTTTAAGTCCCCTTCCAGCGTTGATATGCAACAATTGGCTTAAGGATTGTGTACAAGTGTGTGAAGGCTCTGCCTGCACCCGTGTGTGTGTGAGAGAGAGCAGCAGGGTGGTACTGTGCAAGGGGCATGGCTCGGAGTTCTGATTCCACATTTATCAGTTGTATGGTCTCAGATTAGCCCCTTCCCCTTTCTGAGCCTCAGTTTCCTCCTCTGCCGATGGGGCTAATGATTCCTATAAGGCTGCTTTGAGGGCTAAGAAATATCGTTTGTAAAGTGCTAGCCCAGAATCTGGCTCAGCTCCCTCTCTGAGGGGTGTGTGTGTGTGTGTGTGTGTGCATACGTGTGTTTCCCACATGCACACACATGGGTACTCATGTGCACATGCTCCGCTGTGCCGGTTGGTCCAGGGTACAGGGTAAGTGCTCTAGATCACTCCTGCCTTCTGCGGTTTCTGACTTCTGTCTGTGCTGGGAACTAAGCCACCCCGGAGAGATAGCCTTGGGTAGACAGTCTCCCAACTACCTGTCTGGACCCACGTTGTCCTGAGGCCTCCCTGCTGCTCCAGACTGACTGTCACATGGGTGCAGTGGCCTGGAAAGGAGGATTGGGGTGGGCAGGAGACAGGCTCCCAAATCCGATTAGTGCCCACCCGCCATCCGGGGTGTTAGAGACTAAAGAGATTCTTCTTCTTAAAGGGTCAACTGCAAGTCTGGGATGGTGGCTGAGCTGAGCTTGGGACTCCAGGCCCCTGTAGAATGGAGTGGGAGCCAGGAGCAGACAGGGTCTCGACCTCAGAGAGCTTCCAGCCTGACAGAGAGAGCCGGAAGAGTCAGGCTGGCTCTGTGGCTGCCCGTGGTCTCGGGGCAGGAGGGCTCCAACTCTGGGCCTGGAAAAAGGAGGGGCAGAGGCTTGAGGGACTGGTAGAGACTGGGGAGAGAAGAAAGACACAGGGCATTATAGGCAAGAAGATCAGTGTGGGCAAAGTGGGAAAGCTGGACTGAGGAACGTACTTGTGTGTGTGTGTGTGTCTTGTGCACTAGGGAGAGGGTGCCCTAGGGGCCTTGGAGAATATATAATCCAACTTTTCATTTTATTGGTGAGGAAGCTGAGGCTAGAGAAGGGAAGGGATGTGTCTCTGGTCAGTGAGGTCCTGACAGACTCCAGCTCGAGTCTAGGTTCTGCCTCCAATTCCTGGGTCCTAAAGACGGGGGTGTCAAGCTCAGCTGCCAAGTCCCTCCTTCCCTAGCCTTTTGCAGGTCCCATAGTGGTCTTGGTGAGGCAGAGCAGGGCCTTAGCAGTGATGTCTGCCTTCTGGCCAATGGGAGGTCTGGGGCTGGAGACTCTCACCTTGTCCAGGGGTCCCAAACAAACCCGGAGTGGCTGCTTACACCTGGGCCTGATCCATAAGGCATGTCCCAAGCCCAGACTCTGGACACCCAGAGAAGAACCCAACACTGAACCCCAGGCCGGATGGGCTCCAACACCTATGCTAGAGAAAGCCCCAACCACCTGACCCAGAGAGAACTTACAACTGGGCTCTGAACACAGACAAAAGGTCCCAGCACCCGGCCCAGACGCATCTACACAGTCTGAGTTTCCATTGCAAACTCAATACTGGATCCCTGCAACGCCATCCAGAAACTCTGTGAAGAACTGAACATTCAAATGGGAGCACCCAGAGAGGGTCCTAGCACCCAAACCCTGAACACTAAGAGGAGATCCCAACACCCGAACCGGGTCCATTTGGATCTGCTTCCAGTCCAGACCCAGAACATCCCGATTAGATGCCTACAATTGACTCAGATCTGGAGCCCACACGGAATGGACTCACCCAGGCCCTCCCTCCTCTCCACCCCTCCTTGGTGAGGCTCATCCTGAGAGGTCTTCCAAGTTCCAAGACTTTTTCTGCCGAAATGTGTGATCATCGATCGGGATGACTGCGACTGGGGAAGGGGCCAGGAGGCTAGGCCTGTTCTCTTTGGGGGAAAAGGGAGGGGATCCAGTTTGCAGGGCTAGGGTGGGAGCGGGCAGGCGGGATGTGCGCCCCTGCCCCTTCCACTCGGCGCGGGAGCTGGGACCGAAGCTGTGCGGCCTCGGAGACCCTGCAGTCCCCTCACCGGGCGCCCCCCAAACAGCCCGCGGGGCTCTGGGCGCGGGGCCAGGAAATCCGGCGCCGGCCCTTGAAGCGCACCCGGGCCGGGCGGGGGCGGCGGGGGCGGGCTGGGCGCTGCCACCACGACCGCCCGCAGTACAACGTGACTGCGCGGGCTCGGGTGGGGACAAGGCGGCCTCTGTGCCGACCCAGCTGATTCCTCTCGGGCTGCAAATCCCTTCCGGCTGACATCCCTGCCGGCTGGGACCAGGCGTGGGAACGGGGAGCGGGGCTGGGGGCGAGGTGGGCGCTGAGGAGCGGAGCTCATTGGCGGGGTAGCAAAGGCTACCGTTCCCAAACAGTGAAGCCGAGGCTAGGAGAGGTCCAATCACTAGCCCAAGTCGCATAACCTGTTTCTTGGTTAAAGCCAGAGTTCTACATGAGGCCCCATGATAAACTCTGTATTTGTTGTTGAGAGTTAAGTAGCGTTATTAGTCTCAGTTTATAAATGAAGGAATGTGAGGCTCAGAGTCGAAGCCGCCTGCCCAATGTCCTAAGACAAGAAGGGGATGAGGCTGGGACTGGAGCCTAGGACTGCCTGCTCCAAACATGGGGGCCAGACCGTCCCAGCCGACCCCTGACCGCAGGTACTCACTGACATCAAGCCGGAGGCTCTACCATGGGCCTGTCACAGGGTCCCCCTGCTCAAGGCCTTCTGTCTGGTTGGTTCAGTGTGGTGAACCCGGGGAATTAGTTCCGTTAATATGCTGGAGGACAGACGTGGGGCTGAAGGAGGGAGACGGGGTGAGGGTGGAGGCGCCAGGTGGCTGGAGAGGGGACTGGGGGGCAATGGCTTCCAGAAGCCCCTCTGCCCTCCCCTTGCAAGTGGGGAGGGAGCTGGAACCCCAGAGGCTGGAGACAGGGCCATGAGGGTGGGCTGGGGAGCCATCCAGGATCCAGCCTCACCCCGGCATCCCGGGAACAGGATGGGGATTGTCCGGTGAATTCTATGGAATTAAAAAAATGGCGCCTTCTCAGCGGGGAGGGAGCTCGGCTGGTTCCCGGGACTGTCTGGCTTCTGTCCTGACTCCTACAACTGCGGCGGCTTGGAAGTTTTTTCCATTCTTCGACCAAGATTTGACCTAGACAGGGAGTGCGGGGGCTCAGGGGAGGAGGGAGGATGGCAGGGCATGGGGGCGACTGCTGAGTGAACACATGACCTCCCGCTATGCATGTGCCTGTGTGTCTGCACAGAATGAGTATCTCTGTGATGCTCTTATGCACATGTGCCTGTGAGAATGGATCGTGGTGGCTCTGGTGGGGTGGGTGTATTGTATCTGTGGGTGCTGTTCGTGCCTGGGCACCTTGACCCTGCCAGGATGTGCGTTATCTCTCTGGGTCTGTGTGTTTGTGGCTGAACCTGTGTCTGTGAGTCTTTGTGTGTGTCTGGGTTTCCGCCCCCAACAGAGCCCTGAATGCCATTTTGCTGCCTGAATGTGCAGAGGAATGTGGGGGGCCAAGGGAGAGGGGAGCACATGTCCTGGGCTGTGGGCCTGCTGGTTGTGGAAAACTACTGAGGTCTCCTGGAGCTGGGCTGGGCAGGCCAGGCCCGGCCCAGAGCCAGGCTCTGCAGCTTTTGCCCTTCCAGGCTCCTCCCACCCTTTCTCTGCAGGGCTGGGGACCTGCTGAGATGGGTTCTTGGTGGAGCAGAGAGCATGGCCTCCCTTTCACCACTCTGCAGATGGTTTGCCAGGCCTTGGGGGGAAAAGTGAGGGGGTGAGATTAGTTTCCTCTGAAGTCCTTCCCAGCCCCAACATTCTCTCCATTCTGTGAATGTTAAAGGGATTTTAAAAAGGCAACTTCACCTCTATTTTGGGGGATGGTGAAAGCGGTAGGGACTGTTACAGCAAGAAGGGCTCCTAAAGATGATCTAGTTCCACCCTCTCCGTCTTACAGATGAGGGCACAGGCCCAGAGTAAGGGATCTGAATTCCCCAATCACCGTCTGGAAGGGCAAGGACCATGTTATCACGTCCACTGTCTCTCCATCGCCTGTCCCCCATCATGCTGCATGACCTACTCTGCATAGAGGAAGAGGCATTTGAGAAGTCCTTGGAGGATGGGAGGTTGGGTTGAGGCTCTGGGTGGCAAGAAGACATGGGTTAAAGTGTGGAAGTGGGCAGCTGAGGAGTGCAGTCAGAGTGGAGAGTGGGGCAGTTGGACACACTGGGTCCTAGGACTGAAGTGGTGTGTCTGAGCTATACATGAGGGTCCCCGCAGGCCAGGTGGGAGCGTGTGGACTTTACCCTATAGGGGATTCTGGTAAGAGGTAAAATTGCCATGTAGCTGAGTGGTTTAGGACACATGATCTGCAGTCAAATCAGATTATCTTGTATTCCAATCCCAGCTCTAAGACTTTGGTAACTGTGTAAGTACACATCCCTGAGCAGGTTACTTAAACTCTCCATAGCTCACTTTTCTCGTCATTGGAATGGAGGTAGTAGGCCATGCACTGTGGCTTGCATCTACAATCCCAGCACTTTGGGAGGCCAAGACAGGAAGATAGCTTGAGTCTAGGAGTTTGAGACCAGCCTGGACAATGTAGTGAGGCCTTGTCTCTATTAAGAAAAAAAGAAAAAGAAATGGAGATAATGATAGTATTTCCCTCCCATGGTTGTCTTGAGGAATAAAGGAGAATACAGGCAAAGCCCTCAATGCCTGACCCTGGTCAGTGCTCAGTAATAGCTGTGATGCTTCTGGTGGTGAGGCCTGTATTTAAGGCTAGTCTGGAGGAACAGAGAGAGGGTGGGGATACCAGTGGGGTGTCCACAAGAATCATGTGGCTGAGCTGCCACACTGAGGTCCATGATGCTGTCCCCTGGGTTAACTGGCTGGTGTCCTCAGCAGGGCTGCAGGAACGTGGGCAGAACCCCCTCCACTGAGTGACCTTGAGTTTGTCCCTGGGTGACCAGCACCTGAAAAAGCATTTTCAGAGGAGGATTGGTGGGATGGGGAGGAGACTGGGGAGAGATGGGGCTCAGCTTCTGACAGCCTGAGGGTAGCGGGGCGGGGCCCAGGAGAAATTTGGGAAGCGCAGGTCTCTCCTTGCTCGGGGTGCTGGAAGTTGCTGGTTTGGGTGAGGTCATGCACGAGCCTAAGAGAGAGGAAAAGGGCCCTGCAACCCAGGGAACCCCTTTTGAGCCAGACCCTTGGGAGAAGCAGCAGCCACAGGGGCCGAGGAAACCAAGGCAAGCTGTGGTCAGAGAAGGTGAGGAAAGAGTGTGCTTCAGGGAGGGAGTAGTCAAGAGAGCCCCGTCTGGGGAAACATCGAGGCAAGGAGGTAGAGGTGGAGGAAAAGGCAGCACAGAGGCTGTGGGCTTTGGCAATGAAGAGGCCACCTCTGTAGAATCCGCTTCTCAGAAGAGGGAACAAAACCCAGCTGCGGCTAGGTGAGGGATTAATTAATGGGACGGGGAAGTGGAGACAGAGGCAGGTGTCCTGTGACTGCTCAGAAGCTTGGCTGAGGAGAAGGGGGAATGACTTGTGGCAGTCAGACAGGGGAGGTTCGGAGCCTTCTGGGGTTGGAGTGACGGGGTGATATTCTCATATTTCCGGTGCAGAAACTGAGGCTCAGGGAGTTAAGAAGCTTGTGCAAAGTCATGATAAATTATTGGGGGTGGGCAGCCCAAGATCTCTGACTCTTAATGTAGTGATTTTCTAAACAGACAATTGAAATAGTGTAATACACACACACACATGGATATTAGTTCTGATCGTAGAAGTAAAACATGTTCATGGGAGAAATCTAGAAACATATGCAAAAGTGTAAGAGAAAAATAAAAAAATCACCTGCAATTCTACCACACAGAGATAAGCGTTTTTACCATTGTGTGTCGTGACTTTCTACTTTTTTCCTCTGCCAGTATACATAAATACATACCGGGATCATGTTGCACAAGTTGTTTTGTAAATCCCTTGTTTCATTTAGCAACACAGCATAAATGCTTTTCCGTAAGAATAACTATTCCTTGAGAATTTTTTTTCTCTTTTAGCCCACAGTCTAAGCAGGAAGATAAGACTTACAGATGGGATTCTACAGTAAGCAGTCGAGCAAATTCATGAGATGGTGGGGAAGTGGCTGGATTCCTGGACTGGGAGCACAGTGGGCTGGCTCTTTGGCTCCTGACTTGTCCACTGATTCATTATGTGGCCTTCAGCACACATAACGTATTTGGGCCTCAGAATCCCAGATAGCTCCAAAGGGTTATCAATGAGTCTCTCAAGGCAAGCTGTCACCATGGCAAAAGGGTTGAGGGAGAGTCTTAGAAAATGAAACCATACTGGGCATGGTGGCTCACACTTGTAATCTCAGCACTTTGGGAAGCTGAGGTGGGCGGATCACCTTGGGTCAGGAGTTCAAGACCAGCCTGGCCAACATGGTGAAACCACATCTCTAAAATACAAAAATTAGCCAAGTGTGGTGGCACGTGCCTGTAGTCCCAGCCACTTGAGAGGCTGAGGCAAGAGAATCACTTGAATCCAGGAAGTGAAGGCTGCAGTGAGTTGAGATTACACCACGGCACTCCAGCCTGGGCAACAGAGGGAAACTCCATCTCAAACAAAACAAAACAAAACAAAACAAAAACCCAACGACAAGAACAAAAAGGAAAGGAAATCACATTATCATCATGATTCCGCAGGTCAATTTCTTCATCTGAAACTTGGGAAGCGTGTTTACCTACCTTGCCTACCAGGATTGGTGATAATCAAATTAGATTAATTATTATTTATTGTTTTTGAGATGGAATCTTGCTCTGTCACCCAGGCTGGAGTGCAGTGGTGTGATCTCAGCTCACTGCAGCCTCTGCCTCCCGGGTTCCAGCAATTCTCCTGCCTCAGCCTCCCAGGTAGCTGGGATTACAGGCACATGCCACTACACCTGGCTAATTGTTGTATTTTTCATAGAGACTGGGTTTCACCATGTAGGCCAAGCTGGTCTTGAACTCCTGGTGTCAGGTGATCTGCCCACATTGGCTTCCCAAAATGCTAGGATTACAGGCGTGGGCCACCATGCCTGGCCTAGATTAATTATTATGATGTCTAAAAACAACTAATATTTGGACAATGTTTTGCTGTTTACCCACATTATCTCACTTAATCATTCTAACAATCCTGTGGGGTAGGTATTGTTTTTGTATTCTATGTTTCCGGATAAGGGAACCGTGGCTTGGAGAGATGGTGTCACTTGTTCAAGGTCAAAGGTAGTGAGTGGTAGAGTTGGGATTCAAACCTAGGTCTCCTCGTTACTAAAGCCATGAATCTTTGCTCTGTGCCCTTGTGACGTATGATGCAGGCCTACAGAGCAGTAGAGGGACATGCAACAGAGGACAAGAGAAAAAAAGAGTGGAAAGCCAAGCTGCCTTATCCTTGGTTTAGCTGTTGTTGGCCCAGGTACCAACATCTGTGGGGAGTTGCCGCCCCCTGGTGTTCTATATGTGATATGTCCTGGAAGGGAGGAGAGCTAGCAATCTGCCTTCTCCACAATAAAAGTGGGGTGGAATGAGCTCAGAATTACCCCAGTTTGTCCTTTTAAGAGTCAGGACGGGGGTGGTGGTGGTGGTGGTGGTGGGTGCATATTTCACCCAACAGTTCTGGGTAGAAGCTTTTGGTATATTTCAGCCCCTACTTGCTCCTTATCTGGGTGCCCTAGTGCGGAGTTGGTGGACACTTTGACAATATTC
Organism: Macaca thibetana thibetana; assembly: GCF_024542745.1. Classification (NCBI taxonomy): domain Eukaryota; kingdom Metazoa; phylum Chordata; class Mammalia; order Primates; family Cercopithecidae; genus Macaca; species Macaca thibetana. Next base: position 42,150,187 of record NC_065578.1, read on the forward strand.
TTTCTGACTCAAGTGCTAGTTAGAAGGGTGTTACATCATAATTATTCTTTAAACTCTACATTAATGTTTCATATGCACTTCTTTATCCATGATACAACTCAATAGAAAAAATAGGATTTCTGGCAATTCTTAGGGAATAATTTTTACTCTGGGCTGAAAAAATTTGTCATTGGCATAGCATCAAATGGCAGAGTGGTACAGCCAATACCTGAAGATGTGTACTTTAAAGGGCTTTTTCACCTGTTACCTCATTTTACAGTACCATAGCCTTCCAAGGAAGGTATTTATTTTCATTTTACATATGAGAAAATAGGCTCAAGATTCCCCCGAACCCCGCCATCCACCTGTTTGAAGCCAGGGAACTTTCCAAAACCCCACTCTGCCCCCTTGTGGCAGCCCTTATGGCTTACTCAGTAAATAGGCCACATGGCGTGCCCAAATGAGACCTATGTTGCCTCCAAAATCTAATATGTGGTGCTTCTTTCTTTGTGATGGGAGATGCCAGATGCAACAACTATCCTTAATCTTGCAAGGGATATTTTCATGTTCACCTTATAAAGGATATTTTCATGTGCTAGAGAGCCCTGGAAGCAAGAAATTTCACTAAGATGATAGATTCCTTAGTTTTTGTTTGTGATTTGTTCCATACCATCTGGTATGTATGTGTCTTACCAGCATGTCTAGGGTATCAAGTAGTACTCACCTAGTCCAATCAATATGATTTTATCAGTGTAGTAGGCCAGCATGATCTCCCATGAAATGGTGAAATGATTAGGTCCTAGCAGGCTAGATTTTGATAGAGGGCTGGAGAGTTGATATAGCTTTTGAGTGAAGAAAGTGAAGGTGTATTGTTAACTCCACTGGGTAAATGAATTCTACTTCTAGAGGTCCCCACTGACTGGCATTCCTAGCTCTCTGTCTTTGGATATCTTATTGTATAGTGTATAGGAAGTTTTGGCCTTTCTCCTTAATGTAATGTAGGCCACCATTAAGTCCAAGTTTCAGTTAGCTGGCCCAGTAAGCTGTTATAGCCACTCTCAGTTTCTTGAGCTGACATATCTGTATCAATGAATTCAGTGCAATCAAAAATTACATTTTTCTCTGTCTGGTATAACACTCTTGTAATCCACTTCCGTAAATATTTCCCAGGCTTTTACTAGTATAGCCTTGCAAAACGTATACTGGCAACACCTTGCAGTTCTTTTGGTGTTTTTGATATCTATTCTTTTTTTTTTTTTTGACAGAATCTTGCTCTATCACCCAGGCTGGAGTGCAGTGGCGTGATCTTGGCTTGCTACAACCTCCATCTCCCGGGTTCAAGCAATTCTCCTGCCTCAACCTCCTGAGTAGCTGGGATTACAGGTACCCACCACCAAACCCGGCTAATTTTTGTATTTTTAGTAGAGACAGGGTTTCGTCATATTGGCCAAGCTGGTCTTGAACTCCTGACCTCAAGTGATCCGCCTGCCTCAGCCTCCCAAAATGCTGGGATTACAGGCATGAGTCACTGTGCCTGGCCCCCTATTTTTTCTTAATTTGTATAAATTTAAGGTTGTACAAGTGTAGTTGTATTACATGGATATTTTGAGTAGTGATGAAATCTGAGCTTTTAGTGTATCCCTCACCTGAATAGTGTACATTGTACCCATTAAGTAATTTCTCATCCCCCACCCTCCTCCCACCCCTCCATCCAATGTCTATCATTCCACACTCTATGCCCCATGTGTACACATTATTTAGCTCCCACTTATAAGTGAGAGCATGTGGTATTTGACTGTTTCAGAGTAGTTTCACTTAGGATAATGGCCTCTAGTTCCACCCATTTTGCTGCAAAAATATGATTTCATTCTTTTTATGGCTGCATAGTAGTCCATTGTGTATATATACCACAAGGTCTTTTTTTTTTTTTTTTTTGAGACAAGTCTCACTCTTGTCCTCCAGGCTGGAGTGCAATGGCATGATCTCGGCTCACTGCAACCTCTGCCTCCCGGGTTCAAGGGATTTTCCTGCCTCAGCTTCCCTGGTAGCTGGGATTACAGGCGCCTGCCACCACGCCCGGCTAATTTTTGTATTTTCAGTAGAGACGGGGTTTCACCATGTTGTCTAGGCTGGTCTCAAACTCCTGACCTCAGGTGATCCACCCTCCTCAGCCTCCCAAAGTGCTGGGATTACAGGCGTGAGCCAACGCACCCAGCCTATATACCACATTTTCTTTATTCAATCATCCGTTTGGTTCCTATTCTTGAATCACACTTTGTAGTCCTGTAGTCCTTCTCTTTCTCTTTGGGTCTATTGCAACTTAAGTATTATTATGTGCCTGGAAGGAATGATGGATCATGAATATGGATTTTGAAAAGAATCAGTATGCCTCTTCAAGGTGACTACCTCTAGCAAGGTAACTATAGAATCTTCAGGAAAGGGGCAGCTAACACCTTCAGATGAGAGGAAGGGCTGCTTTTTATGGCAAAAGAGAACTAGTATAATTTGGGGGCTCAAGGGGGTTTAAATCTACCCAAATGCCCCTATTACAATTCTCAGAGTCTGTCTTTTTCTATCAACAATATAACTTTATATTTAAAAAGCAAGGCTGTGAATTTAATTTATATGTAATTTGGTCAACCACAGGAACAGATTCTGGTTTTCATAAATCTAGATTTTGCACTACAAAAAATAAGGGATTCCCTCAAATTGGTCATATTTTCTGGCTTTCTACCTATGTAGCCAGCTGAGAATTTAAAGCTCTGACCTTGCCATATTATTTCTCCAACATGCTCAGAAAAAACCAGCCTGTGCTATAGTCTTTGTATTCCTTATTTCTATCATAATGTTCTTTTTAAAATCTATTTTTTATTCCTCTTTTCTTTGCCAACTAAGAAGCAGTACTGGAATTTTTATGATAATGTTCCATTACTATAGCTACTGAGTAATAAGTAGCTTATTAAGGTAATTTTACACAGTATTTTAAATAATATATGGAACCCATCATGTGAGGTCAGGTGTGAAATTCTCCTCTTGTGACGTCATGTCAGAGCTCAAAAAGTTCTAGGCTTTAGACGATTTTGGATTAAGCTACTTATTAATAGCCTTGTCATTGGTAGGCCCTTGATTATAACCATTTATAGGTAATAACTAAAGTAACTGCATTAATGTTGCATCCCATGGACTAGCAGTGTGCCGCCTTTTCCAACATGGATATGACAGCCACATATCATAAGAAGACATGAACAGATCTGAGTGACGTCATGGGTGGGTTGTGTCAAACCCAGTTTAGGTGCCTCCATAGATTTGCTCATGTCGCCTGCTCCAGGACCCCACCTTTTGTTCAGTGGAGAGCCCTGTCCCCCGCCCCTCCCCCACCTGCCATGCTGCATCTCCTCACATGGCCAGGTTGTGTTTCAGGGCGTGGCTTTCAGTACAAACTGGTGGCAAGCTGTTCTGCGTGACCACATAGCTGCCTGGGCCTTCTTGTGAAGTTCAGTGATACACCATCTTATATTTGCTTTCTTTTATCCCCGCTTCAGTTTCCTTTTCCCCTCACTCTTACTGCCCTTGGATTGTACTTTCCAAGAAAGATTTAGCATGTAAACTTTGCCTCAGGTTATCTTTTTTAAGGGACCTGGGCTAAGACAGGAGAACTCCAGAAATGCAGTGACTAAGCATTGCAGTGACTGAGTGGGTATTTTTTGGTTTATTTGTTCTTTGTTTTTGTTTGTTGTTGTTGTTGAAAGCAAGAGAAATAGCTTAAGATAAAAAGGAGATAATTTTTTTTAGGGGAATGCAATTCAAAGAATCAAAGAAAAGACTGAACAAGTCCATAGATAAGATGGGAAGCAGGGAAAACCTGCTGATCTATGTAACCCAACCAATGGATGGTGTTAGTGGTACAGGTTGAACACCCCTACTCTGAAAATCCAAAATCTAAAATGCTCCAAAGCCTAAAAGTTTTTGGACTCCCACAAGTAGAAATTTCACACCTGACCTCATGTGATGGGTTGCATATATTATTTAAAATATTTTATAAAATTATATTCAAGCTATATGTATAAGGTATATATGAAACATAAATGAATTTCATGTTTAGACTTGGGTCCTATTCCAAAGATATCTCATTGTGTATATAGAAATATTCCAAAATCTGCCAAAAAATCCAAATCCAAAATCTGAAACACTTCTGGTCTCAAGTATATCAGATAAGGAATATTCAACCTGTAGTTTTAAAATATGTCCACAAATCTTTCTATAATCCTGCCTTCAAGAGGTGGAATCTGATTCCCCTAGAGGGGAGTGTGAACTATACCTAGTGACTTGATTTCTACTGAATAAAATATGCTAGAAATGATAGCGTGTGACTTCTGAGGCTAGGCCATGGAAAGCATTGTGGCTTTAACCTGTCTTTGATCACCTGTTGCTGCCATGTCATGAAGACAGTAAAGCAGCCCCAGGGTGAGAGGTGGGGGCTAGGTGGTGAGGAACTGAGTCCTCCTGCCACCAGCCACACGAGTGGACCATCTCAGAGTCAATCCTCTTGTTTCTGTCAAGCTGGGACTGCAGATGACTTCAGCTTGGCTGACATCTTTGATACACTCTCACAAGAGAGCCTAGGCCAGAACTATCAGCGAAGAACCTATAGAAACTGTGGGATAATAAATACTGGTTATTTTAAGTCACTGAATTTTGGTGTAATCTGTTGTGAAGCAGCAAATAACTAATACAGTATCGTTAAGGTATCCTCAATGATGATTGACCTTTGTGTCACCATTATCATCCCCATCTGCAAATAGGGATAATAATAGTACCTTACTTATACAGCTGTTTATAAGGATATAAAACACTCAAGATACTGCCCAGGACAGAGGGAGGACTAGTAGATATTAGCTGTAGTGATAGTACTGCAGCTGCTACTACTACTACCATCTATTGACTTCTTGCTCTATAATCTCAAGATTCAAATTCTCAGGAAAGAGAATATGATTAACTTCTCTTGGGTTATATGCTCTCCTCTTGGGTAAGGGAGAGCAGGGCACTTTGATAAGAAATCCCACCAAGTCTATATTTCCTCAAAGGAAATTAAGATGCTATTGCGAGATTGAGGGACAATGGTTGCAAGACAGGCAAAAACAATACCCACTACATAGAGTGTATATACTTTTAAGGCTTTTTGAATATAAACCCAAATTGCTTTCCCAAAATATATCATCTATGCTCCCACTAAAAGCATACAAGAGTGGCCTTCTCACTTCATCTTTGCCAACATTACTATTATTCCGAAGAAGACAGAAAGAGCCAGGTTAATGGATGGAAAATAACATTTTATTGTTTAAGTCTGTGTATTAGTCCATTCTCACACTGCTATAAAGAAAAGCCAGCTGGGCACAGTGGCTCACGCCTGTAATCCCAGCACTTTGGGAGGCTGAGGCAGATGGATCACCTGAGGTCAAGAGTTCGAGACCAGCCTGGCCAACATGGTGAAACCCATCTCTACTAAAAATACAAAAATTAGCCAGGCGTGGTGGCACTTGCCTGTAATCCCAGCTACTTGGGAGGCTGAGGCAGGAGAATTGCTTGAACCCAGGAGGCAGAGGTTGCTGTGAGTGGCGATCACGCCAGTGCACTCCAGCCTGGGCGACAGAGTGAAACTCTGTCTCAAAAAAAAAAGAAATGCCTGATCCATGTTGTTGGCCCCCCTGCCAAAAAAAGACAAATGCCTGAGACTGGGTAATTTATAAAGAAATGAGGTTGGCCGGGCGCGGTGGCTCAAGCCTGTAATCCCAGCACTTTGGGAGGCCGAGACGGGCGGATCACGAGGTCAGGAGTTCGAGACCATCCTGGCTAACACGGTGAAACCCCGTCTCTACTAAAAAATACAAAAAACTAGCCGGGCGAGGTGGCGGGCGCCTGTAGTACCGGCTACTCGGGAGGCTGAGGCAGGAGAATGGCGTAAAAACCCGGGAGGCAGAGCTTGCAGTGAGCTGAGATCCGGCCACTGCACTCCAGCCTGGGCGACACAGTGAGACTCCGTCTCAAAAAAAAAAAAAAAAAAAAGAAATGAGGTTTAGGCAGGGTGCGGTGGCTCACGCCTGTAATCTCAGCACTTTGGGAGGCTGAGGTGGGTAGATCACCTGAGCTCAGTTGTTCGAGACCAGCCTGACCAACATGGCGAAACCCTGTCTCTACTGAAAATACAAAATTAGCCAGGCATGGTGGTGGGTTCCTATAATCCCAGCTACTTGGGAGGCTGAAGCAAGAGAACTGCTTGAACCCGGAGGGGTGGAGGTTGCAGTGAGCTGAGATCAAGCCACTGTACTCCAGTATGGTCAACGAGAGAGAAACTCCATCTCAGAAGATGAATAAATAAATAAATAAATAAATAAATAAATAAATAAATAAGGTTGAATTGGCTCATAATTCTGCAGGCTGTACAGGAAGCATAGTACAGCCTGGGGAGACCTCAGGGAACTGATTATACAATCATGGCAGAAGGTGAAGGGGAAGTAGGTATGTCTTACATGGCTGGAGCAGGAGGAAGACAGAGAAGGGGCAAGTGCCACAGGCTTTTAAACAACCAGATCTCATGAGAATTCTATCAAGAGAACAGCACTTGGGGATGGTGCTAAACCATTCATGAGAAACCACCTCCATGCTCCAATCACCTCCCACCAGGCCCCACCCCCAACACTAGGGATTACAATCTGACATGAGACTTGGATGGGGCCACAAATCCAAACCATATCAGCCTGCAATTCTTTACTTGTGAGGTTGGGCATGTGTCCATGTTTTTATTGGCCATCTGTATATCTCATATTGTAAATTACGGGAATTGAGACTCTCAAGATAGAGAAGCTGAATAGTACTGGAGACAGTGGTGAGCAATGAATCCTACAAAGCACACAATTGAAATTCAATGAATGATGAGGACAGGCCTGAGAATCTTTGGTATTAAGTGTGAAGGATTCTTGAAACAGAAAAGACATAACTAGGCAAAACCTATTAACAGACTGTATTCTTGGAAATTATCCTGCTACTTCATGATTTTACTATTAGATAAAAATTGGTATAAAATATTTATAGCCAAATACAAGAATGAATGTGATTGGACAAAGCCTGAAATAGAAGCAAATTGTCTGTGTATGAAAGTATGATATCCGGAAATGTTGATATGAACAACTTGACCCCTAAAAGTTAACTGATCTTAGATTACTAGTGCCAATATTTAGTATAAAAGGCTTATGTAAGCAATAAAACTTTGGAATTCTCCTACTGAAAGTAGACATTCCTCCAGTTATTAGAAATAAATCCAGATGTCGGCAAATCTAAGTATTCTGGGTTTTGTTGTGTTTGTTTTGCTACAACTTGGACTAAAAGCTTTGTCTTTTGACTTAATTTTTTCATAATGTTAGACTTACAGAAAAGTTGTAACAAAGCTACAATAATACAAAAACCCAATGAACACTTCACATATTTCTCTCTCTCTCTGTCTCTCTCTCTCTCTCTCTGTGTTGGCGCATGTGTGTGTGTGTATATTTTTTCTGAATTTTCAAGAGTAAGTTGTAGAAATGATGCTCCTTTACTCCTAAATATTTCAGCGTATATGTAGGCCCCAAACAAGAACATTATCTTAATAACCTCAATATAATGATCAAAACCAGGAAATTGACATCAATACCTACTATTTTGTAATCTACAGACCTTGTTCAGGTATCTCCAGATTTTCTAACAGAGTTCTTTATAGCAAAAGAAGATTTTTATTCCAGGATTGATTCCAGTTGCCATGTCTTTATTTTTTATTTATTATTTTTTTTTGAGACGGAGTCTCGCTCTGTTGCCAGACTGGAGCGCAATGGCACCATCTCGGCTCAGCGCAACCTGCGCCTCCCGGGTTCACGCCATTCTCCTGCCTCAGCCTCCCAAGTAGCTGGTACCACAGGCACCTGCTACCACGCCCAGCTAATTTTTTGTATTTTTAGCAGAGATGGGGTTTCACCGTGTTGGCCAGGATGGTCTTAATCTCCTGACCTTGTGATCAGCCCACCTCCGCCTCCCAAAGTGCTGGGATTACAGGTGTGAGCCACTGCGCCTGACCTAGTCTTTTTTTGTTGTTTTTTTTTTGAGATGGAATCTTGCTCTGTCACCCAGGCTGGAGTGCAATGGCGCGATCTCTGCTTACTGCAACCTCTGCCTCCTGGATTCAAGCAATTCTCTGGCCTCAGCCTCCCGAGTAGCTGGGATTACAGGCTCGCACCACTAGCCTGGCTAATTTTTGTATTTTTAGTAGAGATGGAGTTTCACCATGTCGGCCAGGCTGGTCTTGAACTCCTGACTTCATGGTCCACCCACCTCGGCCTCTCAAAGTGCTGAGATTACAGGTGTGAGCCACTGCACTCTGCTCTTTAGTTTGTTTGTTTGTTTGTTTGTTATAGAGGGAGTCTCGCTCTGTTGCCAGGTTGGAGTGCAGTGGCACCATCTCGGCTCACTGCAACCTCCGACTTCTGTATTCAAGTGATTCTCCTGCCCTAGCCTCCCGAGTAACTGGGATTACAGGCACGTACCACCACCCCAGCTAAGTTTTGTATTTTTAGTAGAGACAGGGGTTTCACCATGTTGGCCAGGATGGTTTTGAACTCCTGACCTTGTGATCTGCCTGCCTTGGCCTCCTAAAGTGCTGGGATTAGAGGCATGAGCCACTGTGCCTGGCCGGATCTTTTTTTTTTTTTTTTTTCCCATAAAACATTTGATGTGTTTGAAGGCGCTAGTACATTAACTTCCTATTGCTGCTGTAACAAATTACTACAAAGTTAGTGGCTTACAATGACACTAATTATTTTGCAGTTCTGGAAATGTAAAGTCTGAAGTGGGTCTCACTGGGCTCAAATCAAGTGCTGGCAGGGCTGTATTCCTTCTGAAGGCTCTAGAGGATAATCCATTCCCATCTTCTAGAGGTCGCCTCCTTTCCTTGGCCCAAGGCTCCATTCTTCCATTTTCAAAGCTAGCAACGTTGTGCTGCCATCTATCTGGTTCTCTCTTTTGTCTCCGTCTTCCACTTATAAGGACTCTTGTGATTACATTAGGTGCTCCCTCTGGATAATCCAGGATTATCCCCATCTCACAATCAGCTGACTGGCAACTCCATTCCATCTGCAATCCTATTGCCTGCTTGCCATGTAATCTAACATATTAATGGATTTCGAAGATCAGGACATGGACATCTGCCCACTACAACAAGCCACTTTATTTTTAGAATGTTGTTTAATTTTGGCTTGTCTGATGCTTCCTAATGATTAGATTCAGGTTATACACTTTTGGAAGAAATATCAATCACAGATTTTTTTAGTAAATTGATCTTATATCTGGACACTTTGCTTAACTCTCATATGGGTTTTAGTCTCTTGATTATTTTGGATTTTCTGTGTATGCTCATATCATCTGTGAATAGTAATAATATATTCTTTCCTTCCCATTTTTACAATTATTATTTTTCTCATTCTATTGACCAGGACCTCTAGCATCATGTTAAATACTTAACTGGGATACCAGGCATTTTCTCCCTTGTCCTTGATCTTACTGGAATGGATCTAAAATTCTGTTAAGTTTGTACAATGTGCTATAGGTTTTTATCAAATTAAGAAAAATGCCTTCTATTTCTAACTTTGTGAAAGATTTTTTCATTAAAAGAAGTTGAACTTTGCAGGAGTCATCTCTTGCCCTTTGAAACACATGTGTCTTACCAAGGCGTTCAGAGTTCTGCCGCTTTTTGCTCACCAGGTCCAATTAACACGACATCATCAAAGTGGTCTGTGGGGTTGTCAAACAGTTCAAGATCCTTTGGATTTTATTATAACAGGGAGGAGAAGAATTTACATAGCCCTGGAGAAGTGTGAATTTTGTGAATGTAAACATGAAACCTGTGAATGCATAATGATATCCATCCTATGTAAATGCAAACTCCTATGGATCCTCCTAAACAAAACAAAATATCCAAACACCTTTAGTCCTTCCTTACCAAAAAGCTCATCTTTCATACCTCGTAGCTTTACTTACCAAAAACATGTCTTACTGTCTTCACATATGGAGTTATTCTCCTTTTCCTTTTTAATTTTAATTGCCATATATTGATTAGAATTTTACAAACTCTTAGAACCTTAATTTTCAATAAAGACTAGCAAGCATTGTAAACTGTCTTATCATTTTATAATTTCTAGAAACAGGTGATTCCTCCCAGAACAATTTTTTCATGTTTGCTAACAAACCCAAATATATTTAGTCTTTTTATAAAATTTTAAGAGCCAAAAATAAAATTAAACTTAAGTTCAGGAATTTATATTTTAGTATTTTATGTTAATTGGAAATAATCTAGTTATTCAATGAATAGCTGTCATTTAATTTAACCTAGCAAAACTCTAAGGGTGCAGATACTAAAGAGATTTAGGAAACCTTTTTTTTTTTTCTTTGAGACAGGGTCTCGCTTTATCGCCCAGGCTGTAGTGCAGTGGCACGATCTGGGCTCACTGCAAGCTCCACCTGCAGGGTTCACGCCATTCTCCTGCCTCAGCCTCCTGAGTAGCTGGGACCACTGGCACCCGCCACCACACACTCAGCTAATTTTTTTTTCTTTGTATTTTTAGTAGAGATGGGGTTTCACTGTGTTACCCAGGATGGTCTGGATCTCCTGACCTTGTGATCCGCTTGCCTTGGCCTCCCAAAGTGCTGGGATTACAGGTGTGAGCCACTGTGCCCGGCCTTAGGAAACAGTTTTTAAGCAGACATATTATAAAACATTATTGTTGTTTAAAAGTTCATTTATAGACTTTATCCAAGTTATAGCTATTTAGATCACTTTCTTTTTTTTAACAATTATGCCTAGAATACTCATGAAAATTAAATGAGACATTAGAGACAAAGTTAGCCATCATTTCAGGTTATTTCCCCGATAACCATTTATACATCATGAGCATGTCAGGCAGTCATCGCTGAAGCAGGAACCCTAAGGTAAAATACAGGGGTGTTTCGTTGATAACCCAGAAGACACAGCTATTTTCATTAAACCGATAATATTAAGCTAGTCTCATTTGCCAAAGATTCATCCAAGTCACGTGAACTTGACAAGCATGTTGGGTTAGTTCCTATATTTCTAGCAGTTTTAGGCATGCTCATTTATCTCTAAGTCAATTCAAATAATGCCTTTCTTTTGTTTTTTTGTTTTTGTTTTTGTTTTTGAGACAGAGTCTCGCTCTGTCGCCCAGGCTGGAGTGCAGTGGCTGGATCTCAGCTCACTGCAAGCTCCGCCTCCCGGGTTTACGCCATTCTCCTGCCTCAGCCTTCCGAGTAGCTGGGACTACAGGTGCCCACCACCTCGCCCGGCTAGTTTTTTGTATTTTTTAGTAGAGACAGGGTTTCACCGTGTTAGCCAGGATGGTCTGGATCTCCTGACCTCGTGATCCGCCCGTCTCGGCCTCCCAAAGTGCTGGGATTACAGGCTTGAGCCACCGCGCCCGGCCCCAGTAATGCCTTTTACTAATATTAGTAGAAGAGACCTTTAAGATATTTCATTTGCTCAATGTTTAAATAGCCAAAAATCATGCCCATGAGAAAGAAAGTAGACAGACGGGGCACAGCATATAGCTAGCAGCGGTCCAAGAAGAGGGGCTTAGTGGACTGAGAAGTTTTCATGGGAGAAGCAGGATCCAGTAGAGAGAACAGAAAGCTCCCCTGCTCTCCACCCCCACCAAAATTACAAGCTTCCAATTAAACTGATTTATGATGATAGAGCTCTTAAAAAGTCCTTTAAAAATATCTTAAAATCAGGTTTCAGCTGGGACAAACAGCAAATATTCCTGGCAATATTCAATTCCTTTTTTTCCCCTGAGTATATGGTTACATTTCAGCTTAGGAGAGAAGGCCAAACAAACAAAAAAGACCTTCTTATCATGCTGCAAATATACAAATGATTCAAACTAATTTTTGCAAATGTTTCTTTCCTAAGCTAAATACATTTACCGAAAAAAGAATTTATGGTGGGTTTAAAGGATTTGAACTTTGTTCTGATTTTAGATTTTTAATCTTGTTAAGGAAGTCCCTAACACTAGCTGTTATACTCTTTTGTGTCTTAAAAAAAAGTAAGTTAAGTTACTGAAGCTCTTTGTCTTCTGTGAAGAGTCTTTTAAAAGAGGCAATAAAAATGTTTGAAATCTTTTTAGGAGCTTCTGCACCTCAGTAGGTATCCCTGGTGGACCTAATTTGGGAGCCTTCATTTTTAAATGCCCTTCTCAAAGTGCAGTGTTGTTCATATGGAATGTTCTACATAATGGTCATTGTAATTTTAAATTTTCTTTGGCATAATTTGCCCATCAGTTTAAAAATATGCAAGATAATGGGCCATAATGTTTGAACATGTGGCCAGCTAAAGTCTCTGAAGGAGCACTGTCTTTGCACACCTTAGAATCTGGGATCCCATTCTGTTTCTTATTAATCTCTCAAGAGCAAAAGGAGAAATTCTACAAATATACTAGCTGCAAACAGGGTGCAACCTACATTTCTGTCTTGCCATGTATTAGCTGCAAATGGAACACAAACAACATTTCTGTTTGGTTTTTCTTGGGGTGCTTCTAAGCTTTTGGTCTGGTGCCTGCACATGCAGCTCCAATACTTGTGTGCCTCCAATAGACAGAAAGTCAAAATAGTGTTGACTCATGCCTGTTAGAATGTTATTTTGCTCTTGGAAGATGTTCAGAAACAAGAAAAATCTAGCTAACCTAAATTTTAAATTAGGTGTGCAGAAACCAAAAGAGTACTCACCACATGGACGATGTCCCTGAGGCCTTTATAAAGCTGGATCCTGAATAAAGTCAGAGCTCAGCCGAAAGGAGTGAGTCCAAAATCTATAAGGAGACTGACAGAAACAAAAAGGTGATTCATGAAAATGAAGAGCACGGGGAGCTCAGGTGGGTACTGTACTCTATTCCTGGGGCCACCAGTCTCTCCAAGGTGAGCTCGCTTCCCTCTCACTTCTGACACCAGATTGTCAACCTATAATGAGTGACAAAGAGACAAACTCTGCAAAGCAAAGGGTTTACTTGGGAATAGCAAAGGGATTGCAATCTGGGATACACGTGCTATGGCAACCATTTGCATATCTGGGGCAAAAAGAAACTTTTTTTTTTTTCCCCCAAGACGGAGCCTCACTCTGTCTCCCAGGCTGGAGTGCAGTGGCGCGATCTCGGCTCACTGCAACGTCACCTCCCAGGTTCATGTGATTCTCCTGTCTCAGTCCCTCAAGTAGCTGGGACTACAGGGGTATGCCACCGTGCCCATCTAATTTTTGCATTTTTAGTAGAGACGGGGTTTCACCCTATTGGCCAGGCTGGTCTTGAACTTCTGACATCAAGTGATCTGCCCGCCTCAGCCTCCCAAAGTGCTGGGATTACAGGTATGAGCCACCATGCCCCACCAGGAAACTTTTAAAGACAAAAAAAGAAATCCACATAAGGTATTTTGAAACAAAGACCATAGGTTACAGGGGCTTGTTGCAGGAGCTGGCATCAGTTCATTGGTGGAGACACTTGTTGCTAGATAAATGTCCTTGTGCAAGTGGCTTACCTAGAATACAGCAGTCTTGAGGAAGTTCTTGTGGTAAGTCCTGTTACTGGTCTATGTGCAGGAATTTCTTGTGATAAGTCTTGTTATGGGGATGTATACGTAAGGGCTTCTTTTTCATGGCCTCCCCTGACTCCATTTTGTTAGAGTTTGACATAAATGACTCCCTTTTGGTACTGGCAACTTTCACAGCTTCTTTTAAGAAATGCTGTATCTCAGTGCTCACAATGGTACAGAGGGAAATATTGTAAATGGACAACACTGAATTTAAATGTAGCTCAGAAGAGTCAGGCTATAAAGAGGCATTTTAGGACTTTTACATATCTATTTCACTTGGTAATACACTCACAAATTTATTTCCTCTTCATGTAGGCACAAAAGTGACATATAATAAAAATTAAAGAAAGCTCTTTTAATATCTATTTAATAAAAATTGAATGTGATAAAAAGCATCTTATAGTTTAATTGGTAGAGTTTTTTCTTAGCGGTGCATAAAATAATGATGTTCTTAAAAACTGACATCTTAGATTTAATTACATGCAGCAGTACATACAGGGCACCTAAAATGATACATGCTACATAGTGTATGCAAAAAATTGTAGCTTCTATTATTATTGTATCATTGTAGTTGTGTTTCTGGAGGAGAGGGAAGAGAACTCCCACTTTTTGTGTTTTAGTCAAGTATGGGAAAAATAGGGTCGGGGAAGACCTCTTAAAACCACTGCAGCTTTGTAATCACAGCAACGATAAATGCAAAAATAATCCTAATGAAAAAAACTCACATACTTTTTAAAAGGTTAAACTCCTAATGAGAAATAATTGTGAATTTAAACTTTAGCTTAAAAGATGAAGGTAGCTTGATAAAGATGATGTAAAGAAGGGATATAAGTGCTGATTTATAGAGATAAGTATAAAATACACAAATACCAGGGGAAACTTCACATCAGTTACTTCCATGACAGAGCTGTGGTCAAAAGGAAGGCTGTGGAGCAAATAAGTATGATATGCACGATGGATCAGAGTCTCCTTAGCTTGCTGCAGTCACTCATATTAGTGTGCTCAAATTCAAATGTTGTTATTTGGTGGTGGAAAGCATTAATATTCTGGAAAAATTACATATGAACCAGTGTAATGTCTACCTAATAATGGCTTCATTCCCCTATATACTAGTCACATGGAGCTAATCTGAGTTACAGATGCTTGATTTAGAGCAGAACAAACTGAACTTTATGTTGTACCCTGATAACCTTGCCAAGTAGGTGCTATTCACATTTTACAGAAAAGAAAATGGATTGGGGGCACCAAAGTCAGGCAAAGACACAACAAGAAAAGAAAACTATAGGCCAATATCCCTCAGGAACACAGCTGCAAAAATCCTCAATAAAATACTAGTGAACAGAACCCAACAGAACATCAAAGAGAAAATACACTGAGTCAAGTGGTTTTTATTCCAAAGTTGCAAGGATGATTCAACGTACATAAATCAATAAATGTGATTCACCACATAAACATAATTGAAAACAAAAACCATGTGATCATCATCCCGATAGATGCTGAAAAAAAAACCCATTCAATAAAATTAGCATCCCTTCATGATAAAAACCTTCAATAAACTAGGTATTGAAGGAACATTCCTCAAAATAAGAAAAGCTATATATGACAACCCGTAGCCAACATCATACTGAATGGGAAAAGTTGAAAGCATTCCTCTTAAGAGCTGGAACAAGACAAGAATGTCCACTTTTATCCCTCCTATTCAATTGTACTGGAGGTTCTAGCTAGAGCAATTAGGCAAGAGAAATAAATAAATGGCATCCAAATTGGGAAAGAGGATATAAACTTACTTTCTCTGTTTGTTGATGATATGATCTTATACCTTGAAAACCCTAAAGACTCCTCCAGTTTTCCCAGTCAAGGTAGCTGAATAGGAACAGCTCCGGTCTGCAGCTCCCAGCGAGACCAACGCAGAAGGCGGGTGGTTTTTGCATTTCCAACTGAGGTACCCGGTTCATCTCACTGGGACTGGTTAGACAGTGGGTGCAGCCCATGGAGGGAGAGCAGAAGCAAGGTGGGTGTCGCCTCACCTGGGAAGCACAAGGGGTTGAGGAACTCCCTCCCCTAGCCAAGGGAAGCCGTGAGGGACTGTGCCGTGAGGAATGGTGCATTCTGGCCCAGATACTATGCTTTTCCTACTGTCTTTGCAACCAGACTAGTAGATTCCCTTGGGCACCTACACCACCAGGGTCCTGGGTTTCAAGCATAAAACTGGGCGTCAATTTGGGCAGACACTGAGCTAGCTGCAGGAGGTTTTTTTTGTACCCTAGTGGCACCTGGAATGCCAATAAGATAGAACCATTCACTCCCCTGGAAAGGAGGCTGAAGCCAGGGAGCCAAGTGGTCTTGCTCACATGGATCCCACCCTCGCAGAGCCCAGCAAGCTAACATCCACCAGCTTGAAATTCTCCCCGCCAGCACAGCAGTCTGAAGTTGACCTGGGATGCTCGAGCTTGGTGAGGGGAGGGGCGTCCACCATTACTGAGGCTTGAGCAGGCAGTTTTCCCCTCACAGTGTAAACAAAGCCACAAAGAAATTCGGACTGGGTGGAGCCCACCACCGTGCTGCAAAGTCACTGTATCCTGACTGCCTCTCTAGATTCCTCCTCTCTAAGCAGGGTATCTCTGAAAGAAAGGGAGCAGACCCAGTCAGGGGCTTATAGATAAAACTGCCATCTCCCTGGGACAGAGCACCTGGGGAAATGGGTGGTTGTGAGTACAGCTTCAGTAGACTTAAATGTTCCTGCCTGCCAGCTCTGAAGAGAGCAGTGGATCTCCCAACACAGTGCTCTAGCTCTGCTAAGGGACAGACTGCCTCCTCAAATGGGTCCCTGACTCTCATGCCTCCTGATGGGGAGACACCTCCCAGCAGGGCCAACAGACACCTCATACAGGAGAGCACTGGCTGGCATCTGGCAGGTGCCCCTCTGGGACAAAGCTTCCAGAGGAAGGAGCAGGCAGAAATCTTTGCTGTTCTGCAACCTGCTGTTCTGCAACCTCCACTGGTGATACCCAGGCAAACAGGGTCTGGAGTGGACCTCCTGCAAACTCCAGCAGACCTGCAGAAGAGGAGCCTGACTGTTAGAAGGAAAACTAGCAGAAAGCAATAGCATCAACATCAACAAAAAGGACGACCATGCAAAAACCCCATCCAAAGGCCACCAACATCAAAGACCAAAGGTAGATAAACCCATGAAGATGAGGAAAAACAAGTGCAAAAAGGCTGAAAATTCAGAAAACCAGAAGGCCTCTTCTCCTCCAAAGCATCACAACTCCTCGCCAGCAAGGGCACACAACTGGACAGAGAATGAGTTTGATGAATTAACAGAAGTAGGCTTCAGAAGGTGGTAATAACAAACTTCTCCAAGTTAAAGGAGCATGTTGTAACCCAATGCAAGGAAGCTAAGAACCTTGATAAAAGGTTACAGGAATTGCTAACTAGAAT
Organism: Macaca thibetana thibetana; assembly: GCF_024542745.1. NCBI lineage: Eukaryota > Metazoa > Chordata > Mammalia > Primates > Cercopithecidae > Macaca > Macaca thibetana. The sequence goes on from NC_065578.1 coordinate 42,167,272, forward strand.
AACCAGTTCAGAGAAGAACATAAATGACCTGATGGAGCTGAAAAACACAGCATGATAATTTTGTGAAGCATACACAAGTATCAATAGCCTAATTGATCAAGCAGAAGTAAGGATATCAGAGGCTGAAGATCAACTTAATGAAATAAACCATGAAGACAAGACTAGAGAAAAAAGAATGAAAAGGAATGAACAAAGCTTCCAAGAAATATGGGACGATGTGAAAAGATCAAACCTACATTTGATTGGTGTGCCTGAAAGTGACGGGGAGAATGGAACCAAGTTGGAAAACATACTTCAGGATATTATCCAGGAGAACTTCCCTAACCTAGCAAGACAGGCCAACATTCGAATTCAGGAAACACAGAGAACACCACAAAGATACTCCTCGAGAAGAGCAGCCCTAAGACACGCAATTGTTAGATTCTCCAAGGTTGAAATGAAGGAAAAAATGTTAAGAGCAGCCAGAGAGAAAGGTTGGGTTACCCACAAAGGAAATCCCATCAGACTAACAGGAGATCTCTCTGCAGAAACCCTACAAGACAAAAGAGAGTGGGGACCAACATTTAACATTTTAAAGAATTTTCAACCCGGAATTTCATATCCAGCCAAACTAAGCTTCATAAGTGAAGGAGAAATAAAATCTTTTACAGACAAGCAAATACTGAGGGATTTTGTCACCACCAGGCCTGCCTTACAAGAGCTCCTGAAGGAAGCACTAAATACAGAAAGGAAAAACTGGTACTAGCCACTGCAAAAACATACCAAAATGTAAAGACCACTGAAATTATGAAGAAACTGCATCAACTAATGGACAAAATAACCAGCTAGCATCATAATGACAGGATCAAATTCACACATAACAATATTAACCTTAAACGCAAATGGGCTAAATGCCCCAATTAAAAGACAAAGACTGGCAAATTGGATAAAGGGTCAAGACCTGTCAGTGTGCTGTATTCAGGAGACCCATCTCACGTGCAAAGACACACATAGGCTCAAAATAAAGGGATGGAGGAAGATTTACCAAGCAAATGGAAAGCAAAAAAAGCAGGGGTTGCAATCCTAGTTTCTGATAAAACAGACTTTAAACCAACAAAGATTAAAAAAGACAAGGGCATTACATAATGGTAAAGGGATCAATGCAACAAGAAGAGCTAACTATCTTAAATATATATGCACCTAGATTCATAAAGCAAGTTCTTAGAGACCTACAAAGAGACTTAGAGTCCCACACAACAATAGTGGGAGACTTTAACACCCCATTGTCAGTATTAGATCAATGAGACAGAAAATTAACAAGGATATTCAGGACTTGAACTCAGCTCTGGACCAAGAGATCTACAGAACTCTCCACCCCACATCAACAGAATATACATTGTTCTCAGCACCACATAGCACCTATTCTAAAATTAATGACATAATTGGAAGTAAAACACTCCTCAGCAAACACAAAAGAATGGAAATCATAACAAACAGTCTCTCAGACCACAGTGCAATCAAATTAGAACTCAGTATTAAGAAACTTACTCAAAACCACACAACTACATGGAAAATGAACAACCTGCTCCTGAATGACTACTGGGTAAATAACGAAATTAAGGCAGAAATAAATAAGTTCTTTGAAACCAATGAGAACAAAGACACAACATCCCAGAATCTCTGGGACACAGCTAAAGTAGTGTTTAGTGGGAAATTTATAGCACTATATGCCCACAGGAGAAAGCGGGAAAGATCTAAAATTGACACCTAACATCACAATTAAGAGAACTAGAGAAGCAAGAGCAAACAAATTCAAAAGCTAGCAGAAGACAAGAAATAACTAAGATCAGACCAAAACTGGCAAGACAATCCTAAGCAAAAAGAACAAAGCTAGAGGCATCACACCACCTGACTTTAAACTATACTACAAGGCTGTAGTAACCAAAACAGCATGGTACTGGTACCAAAACAGATATATAGGCAATGGAACAGAACAGAGGCCTCAGAAATAATACCACACATCTGCAACCATCTGATCTTTGGCAAACCTGACAAAAACAAGCAATAGGGAAAGGATTTCCTATTTAATAAATGGTGTTGGGAAAACTGGCTAGCCATATGCCAAAAACTGAAACTGGACCCCTTCCCTACACCTTATACAAAAATTAACTTAAGATGAATTAAAGATTTAAATGTAAGACCTAAAACCATAAAAACCCTAGAAGAGGCCGGGTGCGGTGGCTCACGCCTGTAATCCCAGCACTTTGGGAGGCCGAGGTAGGCGAATCACAAGGTCAGGAGATCAAGACCACGGTGAAACCCTGTCTCTACTAAAAATACAAAAAATGAGCCGGGCGAGGTGGCGGGCGCCTGTAGTCCCAGCTACTCGGGAGGCTGGGGCAGGAGAATGGCGTGAACCCGGGAGGCGGAGCTTGCAGTGAGCCAGGATCGCACCACTGCACTCCAGCTTGAGCAACAGAGCAAGACTCCGTCTCAAAAAAAAAACAAAAAACAAAAAACAAAACAAAAAAAACCCTAGAAGAAAACCTAGGCAATACCATTCAGGACATAGGCAAGGGCAAAGACTTCCTGACTAAAACACCAAAAGCAATTGCAACAAAAGCCAAAATTGACAAATGGGATCTAATTAAACTAAAGAACTTCTGCACAGCAAAAGAAACTATCATCAGAATGAACAGGCAACCTACAGAATGGGAGAAAATTTTTGCAATCTATCCATCTGACAAAGGGCTAGTATCCAGAATCTACAAGAAACTTAAACAACTTTACAAGAAAAAACAACAACCCTGTCAAAAAGTAGCAAAGGATATGAACAGACACTTCTCAAAAGAAGATATTTATGCAGCCAGCAAACATGAAAAAAAGCTCATCATCACTGGACATTAGAGAAATGCAAATCAAAACCACAATGAGATACCATCTCATGCCAGTTAGAATGGTGACTGTTAAAAAGTCAGGAAACAACAGATGCTGGAGAGGATGTGGAGAAATAGGAATGCTTTTGCACTGTTGGTGAGAGTGTAAATTAGTTCAACTATTGTGGAAGACAGTGTGGCGATTCCTCAAGGATCTGGAACTAGAAATACCATTTGACCCAGCAATCCCATTACTGGGTATATACCCAAAGGATCATAAATCATTCTACTATAAAGACACATGAACACATATGTTTATTGCAGCACCACTCACAATAGCAGATGTGGAACCAACCCAAATGCCCATCAATGATAGACTAGATAAAGAAAATGTGGCACATATGCACCATGGAATACTATGCAGCCATAAAAAGGATAAGTTAATGTCCTTTGCAGGGATATGGATGAACTGGAAACCATCATTCTCAGCAAACTAACACAGAAACAGAAAACCAAACACCACATGCTCTCACTCATAAGCAGGAGTTGAACAGTGAGAACATATGGGCACAGGGAGGGAAATATCACACACAGGGGCCTGACGAGGAGTTGGGGGCAAGGGGAGGGATAGCATTAGAAGAAATACCTAATGTAGATGACTGGTTGATGGGTGCAGCAAACCACCATGGCACATGTATACCTATATAACAAACCTGCAGGTTCTGCACATGTATCCCAGAAGTTAAAGTATATATATAAAATATATACACACACACAACCCTCCAAAAGACCTCTAGATTTGATAAATGACTTCAGTAAGGTTTTAGGATACAAAATCGATGTACAAAAATCACTAGCATTTCTATACATAAATGACAATCAAGCTGAGAACCAAATCAAGAACTCAATCCATTTACAATGGCTACAAAAATACCTAGGAATACATTTAACCAACATGAAAGATCTCTATAATGAAAACTATAAAACAGTGATGAAAGAAATTGTAGATGACAGAAAGAAATGCAAAAGTATCCCAGGCTCATGGACTGGAAGAATCAATATAATTAAAATGACCGTACTGTCCAAAGCAATCTGTTATGCAATTCCTATAAATTACTGATGTCATTTATCACAGAATTAGGAGAGAAATCCTAAAACTTATATGGTACCCCATAAAAGCCTGAATAGCTAAAGCAATTCTAAGCAAAAGGCAAAAAGCTGGAGGCATCATATTACCTGACTTCAAGGATATAGTAACTGAAACAGCATGGTACTGATATGAAAATAGACACACAGATCAATGGAACATAACAGAGAACTCAGAAATAAAGCCACATACCTAGAAGCAACTGATTTTTTACAAAGTCAACAAAAATATACACTGGGGAAACGGTATCTTATTCAATAAATGGTGCTGGGAAAATTAGATAGCCACATGTAGAAGAACGGAAGAGGGCCCATATCTCTCATCATGTACAAAAATTAATTCAAGATGTGTTAAAGACTTAAATGTAAGACCTGAAACTGCAAAAATCCTAGAAGAAAACCCACGAAAAACTCTTCTGGATATTGGCCTAGGCAAACCATTTATGACTAAGACCTCAAAAGCAAATGCAACAAAACAAAAAATAGATGAATGAGACTTAATTAAACTAAAAAGATTCTGCAACGCAAAAGAAAAAATCAGCAGAGTAAACAGACAACCTACAGAATGGGAGAAAATATTTTCAAACAATGCATCCAACAAAGGACTAATTTTCAGAATCTACAAGGAACTCAAACAATTCAACAAGAAAAAAACAACCCCATCAAAAGTGGGCAAAGGACATGGACAGATATTTTTAAAAAGAAGATATACAAGTGGCCAAAAAACATACAGAAAATGCTCAACATCACTAGTGAGATGAGAAAAGCAAATTAAAACCACTATGAGATACCATCTTACACCAGTCAGAATGGCTATTATTAAAAAGACAAAAAAGAACAGATGTTGATGTGTGTGTGGAGAAAAGAGAATGCTTATACACTGTTGGCAGGAATGTAAATTAGTACAACCTTTATGGAAAACAGTATGAAGATTCCTCAAGGAGCTAAAAATAGAACTACCATTCTATCCAGCAGTCTCACTACTGGGTATCTACCCAAGGAAACGAAATACTTTTATAAAAAAGACAACTGCACTTGTATGTTTATCACTGCACTATTCAGAATAACAAAGTCATGGAATCAACCTAGTGTCCATCAGTGACGACTGGATATATAGCATGCAATACTATGTAGCTGTGAAATGAATGTAATGGTGTCTTTTGCAGCAACATGAATGAAACTGGAGGTCATTGTCCTAAGTGAAATGACTCAGAAACAGGAAGTCAAATACCACATGTTCTCACTTATAAGTGGGAGCTAAACAATGTGTTTGCATGGACATACAGAATGGAATAATGGACATTGGTCCCTCCAAAATGTGGGAGGGTGGGAGGAAGGTGAGGGGTGGGAGGAAGGTGAGGGGTGAAAAATTATCTACCGGGCACAATGTACACTATTTGGGTTATGGGTACACTAAAAGCCTAGACTTTACCACTAAAGTTTTATTCATGTAACAAAACTGCACTTCTACCCTCTAAGTCTATAAAATAAAAATTAAAATGAAAGAAATGAATTGAGGATCAGAAACTTGCTTTGCATCACATAGTTGGTGAGGGATGATGACAACAAGAATCAGATCCAGGACTTCCTAGCTCCATAGCCCATGCTTTTACACTTACATTGCAAAGCCCACTTCAACGAAATTTCTCTGATTCCTCACATCCTCTTCTCGCACGATTATACCCGAAAATAATCCAATCTTTCCTGGATGAACTCTTAGCCATGGCTTCCTCAGGCTAAGGTTTTGAAGCATGGCAGTTTAGCGGAGCCAAAAGTTAGTTGAGTTTTGCTTTAAGTGTTTTCTCAAGTTGTTAAAATTGGCTCTCAAATTGGTATCTTTAATTAGTAACTGAATTTGCTAATATTGTATAAGGTTTGTGAATTCAAAGTGAGTATAACATTTCCTTTTCTTTGCTTATTTGCCTTATAGAATTTCCAAAGTTTATCTTGGTCATAACTCCTGACTTGGAGCCTTCAAGTGATATTAGGCCCCTGAGAGTAATTCTCCTTTGAATCCAGAGCCTTCTGACTTTATGAAAAAGGAGATGTTTGTCTTTCTCTAGACTTTTTTTTTTTGAGACAGAGTCTCACTCTGTCACCCAGGTTGGAGTGCAGTGGCGCCAGCTTGGCTCACTGCAGCCTCTGCCTCTTGGGTTCAAGTGATTCTTGTGCCTCAGCCTCCCGAGTAGCTGAGATTTCTTTAGACTTCTTGTATCTTTCTTGTGGTAGAAGCAGGAAAAAAAAAGAGTTAAAATTGTTACAGAGTATGAAAAAAATCTCAGAACTAGGTTGCCTAGAATCTGGAAATGTTTGTTTATGATTTTGTTTTTCCTTTTTTGGGAAACATTTCTGGTTTTTCTCATCAGGAAGTTTGTATATACAATAGTTAGTTGCATGGGTAGTAGGTTTTGTTTAGCAAATATTTACTATTTGAAACCACAGATCATGATCTCCATGCGCAATGTCCCTGAGTGTGGTTCACCAAGGGGTTGGCATTTGGTTTCGCTTTCACAAATGAGATGTTCTTAGGAACTTTGATATTGATTGAAGATTTGGAGGTGATCAGAGTTGAGTTCATTGCAGCAAAGAATTTGTTGCATAGGTTAGTTTACTCTCTTTTTTCTTCTTACGTGTTTGTGTTTATTTCTTTATTTTTAGCCTGTTCTTGCTATGTGATTATTTATTATGATTCCTGTTGCCTAGCATCAATTCTTCCCTATTTTCCAATCCTCATTCTCCAGCCTTTTATTATTTCTGTTAGCCCCAATAACTTCCCTTATTGCTTAAAAAAGCACTTTTGTATCAAGAGCCCTGATACAATTATTGCTGGCATATATAGCAAAACTATTGACTTCTATACGGTATTTTATTTTATTTTTTTGAGACAGGGTCTCACTCTGTCACCCAGACTGGAGTGCAGTGGTGCAACCATGGCTCACTGCAGCCTAGACCTCCTGGACTCAAGTAATCTTCCTGCCTCGGCCTCCAAAGTGCCAGGATTACAGCTGTGAGCCACCATGACAGGCTTTATATGTTATTTTTATATCAGGCCATCTCACTAAACACTCAGTTTCAATGCTTGTCCTGAATTTTGAATGTTAATTCTAATAGTTTTCTCCATTGATTACCCTGCCTCAGGATTTCTGGCTATTCAGATTATCTGCAAACAATCTGTAAATAAGAGACAATTTTGTCTCTTATTTTCTTAAATTTGTGCCTCTTGCTTCTTGCTCTTGTATTGAGTAGGACATCCAGAAAAATACTGAAATAGAGGAGTGACAGAATGATATTTGCTGTAGTTTTTAGTTTTGGGTACATATAAGCCTTGCTTATATTTCTAGATTTCTAAGCATTTTTAAAAGAAGTCAGTGTTGAATTTTATGGAATGTTTTTTCAGCAACAATTAAGTTGATCATGGTTTTTCTCTCTTCCTAAGGTTACATCATCCTAACATTTCAGTGTTGATAGTAGTGGTAATCATAGCATTGATACTTGACATTTATTAAGTGTTATTGTGTCATTCGGCATTCTTAGTTCTTTATGCTCAACTTAGCATCATAACTCTTTTACCAGATCTTTGGATGTCGCTCTTCCAGCCAGAAACCTCTATGGCCCATGGCACCTTTGCCCAACCTTTGCTTGGGCCGCTGGGCTCGTTCTGCCCACTTGGTCTGGCAGGCTGTGCTTGGCTCATGTTACCAGGCTGGATCCCATGCTTACCAAGGGTGAGCCAGGCATGGAGTGGTGAGGGGTGTGTGAGCAAGTGTGAGATCCAGCCACTGTGTACAGTCAGACATGCCAGCTGCTGCTGTGGGGCAGGCAGCTCCAAGTGCCAGCATGGGCGCCAACTCTCTGCGAGGCTGCGGCAGGACCAGGTGTATGGCAGGCAGCTTCCTCAGCTGGCACTGGGGAAAGCAGTAGTGCCCTAAAACTTGGAGATGCCAGGCACCACAGGACCACAAAGAGGGAGTCACAGCCCTGGCTCAGGGAGCTCCTAGGTCTGGGATCCCCAAGGGGTTGCAGCTCTTCTCTCCTCCTCTTTGCCTGCAGCGTGGCAAGCAAGGGGCATGTTTCTGCCCTGTTTGTGTTACAGCTCTGTTAGCTCTGCCATTTGGTCAGTCCTGAGTTCTTGTCCGGCAACCAGGAAGAATGAGGTAGGCAGACAAGTGGAGGGTGAGCAAGATGAAGAAAAGGTGTATTGAACAAGGGAAGAGCTCACAGGAGACCTGCAGGGGGTAGCTCCTTTCTGCAGCCGGGGTGTCCCAACGAGTGTTCAGCTCCTAGCAGAGGAGACCCTGGAGTGGGAAGCTCCTCTCTGCCGGCAGGTCATCCTGTCATCTCTGCAGCTCTCAGCAGAGAGAAGGCCCTGGAGTCAGTTGCTTCTTTCTGCAGGCAGGCCTTCTGGTCGTCTCCCCAGCTCCCAGCAGAGAGGACTGGGGTAGCTCGTTTCTGCAGCTGGTCTGCCCATCCTCTGCTCAGCTCTGGCTGAGCCCAGGGCTTTTATGGGCCTCAGAGGGGAGGAAGTGCCTGCCAATTGGTCCATGGGTGGCCATGAGTGTCCAGGAAAAGGCACCACAAGTTCCCACTCCAGTCTGTGCGACTGGCAGCCCACCCCCCAGCCTTCAGGCCCTTACTGGCCTGAAGGTGGGGCCTCACCGGGGTCCCACCCCTTCCACCATCTTCTGTGTTCCTCCTGCCACCATTCATGGCTTCTGGGTTCGTAGCAAATTTGCTTCAAGATCAGAACCAGTGCTGACAGCAGGGAGAAGCCAGGCAGCAGGAGCAGGCACTTCTGAGCCTGCAAGGGCAGGGGTGCCTTCCTGGGCACCCAAGAGTGCAGGGATGCCTGAGTCTGCAGCTACACTTTATGTGGCTGCAGCTGTGCAGAAGTCGAGAGGTGGACAGGGCTCCTGCCTGCTCCGTGGAGGGGGAGACCTGGGTCTGTAGCCATGGTTTGGGTGGCTGCAGCTGCACCTGAGAGTGCAGGGAGGCTGGGATCTGCAGCCATAACTTGGGCGACTGCGGCCACAACTTGAGTGGTTGCAGCCTGGCCTAGAATGGCGGGGCTTCTGCCTCCTCCATGGAGTGGGAAGCCCAGGTCTGCAGTGTGCTTTGGGTGGCTTTGAGTGGCTACAGCTGTGCCCAGTAAGGCAGAGATCCTGCCTGCTCCATGGAGCAGGAGGCCTGGGTCTGTGGCCCTTGTTTGGGAGGCTGCAGCAGCACCTGCCCCAACTCAGAAGGGGTGAAGCTCCCGTTTGTCCCCTGCTCCCTCGGGCTCCATGGAACATGCAGCCCCAGTGGTGCCTCCCTGCTGCAGCCCAAGTGATGGCAAAGGCAGGCCGTCTGGAGCGCCGCTACTGCTGTATTATTACCGTGTTGATTTATGAATGAAGAAAATGAGATACTGAAAAATGTAAAAACTTGTCTCTAAGTTACTTGTCTCTAAGTTACTTAGCCACTTTTTGGCTATTCATTTAGAACCTTGCTGATTTTAATTTTCCTGCTTTAATTTTCTTCAGAAATCTTACAACCATATTCATAAGTGAAATTAGTCCATGATTTTCTGTTTTTGTGTGCCGTCATTCAGTTTTAACATAAAGATTATGTTTTTATCAAAGCATTAGTTTGGAAATGTTCTTCCTTTTTCTGTGCTCTGCTGTTTCCCATTTCATTTTCTAAATTAGCTTGTATTATATTTGATAATAGCAACCATTACTGAGCACTTATTTTGGTTAGGCACTATGTAAAAGCCTTAACCTACATTAGGCTATTTGTTCGTCACAATTGAAAAACATATATACTTTTAATGTATAAGATGTATTAGTTCTTTCTCATGCTGCTATAGGGAACTGCCCGAGACTAGGTAATTTATAAAGAAAAGAGATTTAATTGTCTCACAGTTCCACATGGCTAGGAAGGCCTTAGGAAACTTACAATCATGGTGGAAGGCACGTCTTCACAGGGCGGCAGAAGAGAGAATGAGTGCAAGCAAGGGAAATGTCAGGCGCTTAAAAAAACCATCAGATCTCGTGAGACTCACTCATTATTATCAGAACAGCATGGGGAAAACTGCCCCTATGATCCGCTTACCTCCACCTGGTCCTGCCCTTGACAAGTGGGGATTATTACAATTCAAGGTGAGATTTGGGTGGGGACAGAGAGCCAAACCATATTATAAGATTTTTTTAAAGTTTACTTGTCCAAGGTTACACAGCTAATATGGGTAGATAAGGGTATGAATCTAGGCTATCTCACTTTAGAGCTGGGCATATTCTTAACTTCTGTCTACTGTTTTCCCTCTACCTCCCTGTACAATAAAGATTCCACGAGATAGCCTACACTTTTTCCCGTTTTCTTCATTTCATGACCACTCTGCTTCAGCTGTTCTCTTTGCACTGCCTATATGTTATAGTTCCCTCAGTTTTAATGTCACAAATCTTTGCCAGAGATTAGAAACACTATATTTTCTATATCCTTTGACTGAGAATTTCACTTATGGGTTAAACCTACAAAAAGTCACACAAACAAGAACTTTTTTTATATAAAAGGAGATGTATTACACCATTGTTTTTAAAGGAAAAATTAAAAGCAATCTATGTGCCCATTGATAGATGATTATTTAAAGTAAAATATCTTTTCAAAGATAGTATCTATCACTTATTAATCTGTTATGTTAGGCATTCTGAAAATTGTTTTTAGACATTATCTAATTTTTGCAGCATTTATGGTAGATGTTATAACTTCCCTTTCTCAGTTAATGGGACTCAGTAAGGCTGACAGAGATTAAATAATTTGCTCAAGGTCCCACTGCCAGTACATGTGAAATCAGGATTTGACTCATGGCTGTCTGATACCAAAGGAGATGCCCATAGCTACTTCATTTTAATCCATGTACTAGAATAAAGCAAACAAAGGAAGCAAATAAAAATAATGACATAGACCTAAAGATATCCATTATGTGTTGTGGGTAAAAGCAGATGATCAGCTAGCATATACAGAAGGAGGCTATAGTAGTACTGTCTGCATCTTTTACATTATTAACAGAAAAACTCACTATTTGATTTTTGAAAAAAAAATGCCTAAGTTTTGAGGTCTCATGTGTGCAGACATTAGGGTAAATAATCCTTAAAAACAAAACTAGGCCGGGTGTTGTAGCTCACACCTGTAATCCCAGCACTTTGGGAGGCCGAGGTGGGTGGATCACAAGGTCAGGAGTTCGAGACCAGCCTGGCCAACATAGTGAAACCCCATCTCTACTAAAAATACAAAAATTAGCCAGGCATGGTGGCGCATGCCTGTAATCCTATCTACTTCAGAGGCTGAGGCAGGAGAATTGCTTGAACCTGGGAGGCAGAGGTTGCAGTGAGCCAAGATCGCGCCACTGCACTCCAGCCTGGGAGACAAAGCAAGACTCTGCCTCAAAAAAAAAAAAAAAAAAAAAAAAAAAAAAAAAAAAAAAAGAAAAGAAAAATAACCAACAAAAGCTAAACTGTTGATGCCTTTTAATCCTAATCCTGATTATAACGACTTAAAATAACTACATTCTCTCTTTGTTCTTTTAGGTTTGAGATCAGAAGGGAGAAGGAAGACAACAATACGAAAGAGAAAGTTTTTGAGAAGTGTTGCTTGATGATGCATTTTAGCTTTTATACGTAATTATCAAAGAAAAGATTTTGCTATAGAATGTGAAATAACATCCCTGAAACATGAACAGGGAAAGTCCACCCTTGAAGAGGACAGTTAAAGTCATTTGCAAGTCACAAGGGGTCCTGGGCACAGCTGCAAATATGTTGTAAGTGTAGAAGAACTTTTACTCAGACTCATGCCTTATTAACTGTCAGCTGATCCACAATGGAGAGAAACACTATCATTGCCCAGACGGAGGGAAAAGTTTCAGTAACAGCCCAGACTTTCTTAGTCCCAGTGAACTCACACTGGAGAGAAGCCTTATTAATGCCTGATCCTTCAGCTAGAGCTCACCCATCAGACAACATGTGGAGAAGGAGACCTTCCAAGTGCCATGAATGTGGGAGACCTTTAGGCAGAGTTGCAGCCTGATTTCCCACCAGTGCCTCCACACTGGGGAGAACCCCTATGAGTATCAGGAGTGTGGGGGAGACTATAGCTGTAGGTCCAACTTGCTCCTGGACAGAGGATGTATACAGAGGAGATGCCTCACAAATGCCCGGAGTGTGGTTGGAGATGCAGTCATAGCTCCCAAATTGCAGTGCATCAGATAACCCACACAGAACAGAAACTGTATTGTTACTTCCTGTGTGGGGAAAGCTTCAGCCACAGTTAATTTCTTTTTATGCAGAAAGGAGCCCACGAAGGAGAAAGGCCTCACAAGCATTTAGTTGGTGGGGAAAACTTCAGTTAGGGCTCAAGTCTCATCACTCATTAGAGAACCCATACTGGGGAGAGACCTTACAAATGTTCCACTTGTGGGAAAGGTTCGGCAACAGTTCTAATTGTATCACTCATCAGAAAACTCATTGGAAAAAAGTGTTATGTGACCAATATTGAAAAAGGTCTTTCAACCACTAGTGCCTTAATTGACCAGTTATGGGGTAGGAAGGGTGGGAATCCTGATTGATTTAGAGTCAGACGATGCGTATCTCTCTTTCTCTAAAACCTGCGTAAAAAGTCTGTTTCCGAAATTTTTATTTATTTATTTTTTTGAGACAGAGTCTTGCTGTGTCACCAGGCTGGAATGCAGTGGCATGATCTCAGCTCACTACAACCTCCGCCTCTCTGGTTCAAGTGATTATCTTGCCTCAGCCTCATGAGTAGCTGGGACTAAAGGCGTGCACTACCACACCCGGCTACTTTTTGTATTTTTAGCATAGATGGGGTTTCACTATGTTGGCCAGGATGGTCTCGATCTCTTGACCTCGTGATCTGCCTGCCTCAGCCTTCCAGAGTGCTGGGATTATAGACGTGAGCCACTGCGCCAGTCCTCTGAATTATAATATTCACCTCTTTTGCTGCCAGGTCTGTCCCACAGACCCTGATCCAGGTTCAAGCCATTCTCCTGCCTCAGCCTCCCGAGCAGCTGGGACTACAGGCGCCCGCCACCATGCCCAGCTAATTTTTTTATATTTTTAGTAGAGACGAGGTTTCACTGTGTTAGCCAGGATGGTCTCGATCTCCTGACCTCGTGATCCGCCTGCCTCGGCCTCCCAAAGTGCTGGGATTACAGGCGTGAGCCACTGTGCCTGGCCAATTTCTTAATTTTCAAAAAATCAAACAAGAATATTTTTCCTTATGGTGAATGCCTTTTGTGTGTTTTTAAAGAAATCTTTGCCTATCTTGAGGTCATATAGATATTTTTATCTTGCAAAACTAAAACTCTATATTCATTTAAAAAAAAGCATTTTTCCCACCAGCCTCTGGCAACCATCATTCTACACCTGTCTTTATGAATTTGACTACTCTAGGTACTTCGTATCAGTGAAATTCATACAGTATTTGTCCTTTTGTGACTGGCGTATTTACTTAGCATACTGTCCTCAGGGTTCATCCATGTTGAAGCATGTGTCAGAATTTCCTTCCTTTAAGACGGAATAATATCCCATTGTATGTATATACATTTTGTTTATTTGTTCATCTGTTGAAGGATACTCGAGTTGCTTCCACTTTTTGGCTATTGTAAATAATACTACTGTGAACACGGGTGTACAAATATATGTTTGAGACCCTGCTTTCAATTCTTTTAGGTATATGCCTAGAAGTGGAATTGCTATGGTATATCCATAATTCTATTTTAAATTTTTTGGGGAGCTGCCATATCATTTTCCATAGTAGCTGCACCATTTTTACAATCCTACCAACAGTGCCCAAGGATTTCAATTACTCTATATCCTTGCCAATACTTGTGATTTTGTTTATTTAAAAAAATATAATAGCCATTGTAATGAATGTAAGATGGTATCTCATTGTGGTTTTGATTTACATTTACATTTATCTAGTGGTTAGGGATGTTGAGCATCTTTTCATGTGTTTATTAGCCATTTGTATATCTTCTTTAGAAAAATATCTAGTCATATCCTTTGCCCACTTTTTTTTTGAGATTGAGTTTTGCTCTTGTCACCTGGGCTGGAGTGCAGTGGCATAATCTCGGCTCACTGCAACCTCCGCCTCCTGGGTTCAAGCCATTCTGCTGTCTCAGCCTCCCAAGTAGTTGAGATTACAGGCATCTGCCACCATCCCCGGCTAACTTTTTTATTTTTGGTAGAGACAAGGTTTCACCATGTTGGCCAGGCTGGTCTTGGACTCTTGACCTTAGGTGATCTGCCTGCCTCAGCCTCCCAAAGTGCTGGGATTACAGGTGTGAGCCACCATGTCCAGCCCTCCTTTGCTCATTTTTAAATTGGAGTTTTTGCTGTTGTTGTAGAAATTATTTATACATTCTGGATATTAACCCCTTTTCAGATATATGATTTGTGAATATATTCACTGATTCCATTGGTTACCCTTTTCACCCGGTTTCTTGTGTCCTTTGAGGTGCAGGAATTTTAAATTTTGATGTAGTCCAAGTGATCTATATTTTATTTTGTTGCCTGTGCTTTTGGTGTAATATTCAAGAAATCATTGCCAAATCCAGTGTCATGAAGCTTCCCCTTATGTTTTCTTCTACAAGTTTTATAGTTTTAGGTCTTATGTTTAGGTCTGTGATCCATTTTGGGTTAATTTTTGTGTGTGGTTTAAGGTCCAACTTCATTCTTTTGCACGTGGATATCCAGTTTTAATACCACCATTTGCAGAAAAGACAGTTCTTTTCCTATTTAATGGTAATGACACCCTTGTCAAACATCATTTGACCACATAGAGGTTTATTTTTGGGCTCTCTAGTCTATTCCATTGGTCTATATGTTTATCTTTATGCCAGTACCATACTGTTTTGATTACTGTGGCTTTATAGTAAGTTTTGAAATCAGGAAGTGTGAGGCCTCTGACTTTGTTTTTCAAGATTGTTTTGTCCCTTGAGATTTCATTTAAGTTTGAGGTGTATTTTTTTTTCATAGAATCATTGCCCAGGTAATTTTTTAATTTCTAAAAAGAAATCATTGGGATTTTGATAGACATTATGTCAAATCTGTAGATCCCTTTTGGTAATATTGACTTCTTAACAATATTATGACTTCCAATCTATGAACATGGATTGGAAAGAATATTCCACTTAAGAATGTTTTCCTTAGTTTCTTTCACCAAAATTTGTAGCTTGCAGTGAACAAGTCTTTTGCCTCTAAGGTTATTCCTAAGTATTTTATTCCTTTGATGCTCTTGTAAATAAAGTTTTGTTCTTAATTTCCTTCTTGGATTATTCATTGTTAGTGCATAGAAAGACAACTGATACTTGCATGTTGATTTTATATCTTGTAACTTTGCTAAATTGGTTTATTAGTTTCAACACTTTTTTGGTGGCATTTTTGGGGTTTTCTACATATAAGACCAAGTTGTCTGTGAACAGAGATAATTTTACTTCTTCCTTTCCAACTTGGATGCCTTTTATTTCTTTTCCTTGCCTAATTTCTCTGGCTAAGACTTCTAGTACTATGTTGAATAGAGTAATGAAAATAGACAATCTTGCTTCTAATTTAGAGGAAAAGCTTTCAGTCTTTCACCATTGAGTATGACGTTAGTTGTGGGCTCTTCATATGTATACACAGCTGCTTTTAAATGTCTTGATTTTCCTAAGACTTTCACCCCTGCTTCTTCTCAGGGTCTTGGATGTTCCATTGTATTTCTCTGCCTGTAGTCTGCCACTCCAAGTGCCCTTGGGTCTACAGTTCTCTGGCAGTTTTCATGTGCCATGGCACCTGCCACTGCTTTCAGTGGGGTCCAACCTGCTTTGCAGCTATGCCACCGTTCCCATCTAAGCTCTGAGTCAGATGAGATAAAAATCAGTTCCTCAGGCAGCCTCCACACAAGACAGAACAGTGCGAACAAGTCCCAGTCTTTTCCCCCTGAAAGGGGAATTGTGTGACTTCCTCCTGACTGTGTTGCACTGGGGAGAAGGTACGCAAGGGCTAAAAAAAAAAAAAAAAAGCTACACAATTTCCTACTGTTTTAAGTGTTGCTTTGTCTTGATTGGGTGTTTAATTGATTGGTTGTTGCAGATCCTTGACTGGTTCCTACAGCTGCTACGACACCCTTTTTTTTTTTTTTTTTTTTTTTTAAGACAAGGTCTTCCTCTTGTCACCCAGGCTGTAGTGCGGTGGTGCAATAATCTCAGCTCACTGCAACCTCCACCTCCTGGGTTCAAGCAATTCTCATGCCTGAGCCTCCTGAGTAGCTGGGACTACAGGCATGTGCCACCACGCCTGGCTAATTTTTGTATTTTTAGTAGAGATAGGGTTTTGCCATGTTGGCCAGGCTGGCGTTGAACTCCTGACCTCGAGTGATCTGCCTGCCTTGGCCTCCCAGAGTGCTGGGATTACAGGCCTGAGTCGGCGCACCCAGTCTCTGATTTTAGTAAATATGTTGTCGTTTACTTGATGTTTCCATGGGAGAACAGGGCCCTGGAGCTTCTGCCATCTTACTGACATCACCATAACATAACTCTTTAGACTTCCAAGTCTTGTCTTTTTAAAAACGTTCACATTTAGGTCTATGATCCAATTTGAATTGGATTTTTGCATGAATACCTGGTTTTGAATTGTAACTCCACCATGTTATTTCAATGTGGCCTTAACCTCTCTGGGCTTCAGTTCCTTCATCAGTAAGATGAGGGGCAAAATAGCCTTGGGAGGAGTTTGCATTTACATCTAAAGAACTTAGAAACATGACTGAAAAACACTGTCATTTTCTTCCTTATTCACACTGGATACATTCCAAGATCCCCAGTGGATGCCTGAAACCACACATAGTACCATACCCTATATGTACTATGTTTTTTCCTATAGATAGTTCCTATGATAAAGTTTAATTTATAAATTAGGCACACTAAGAGATTAACAATAGCTAGCAATAAAATAGAACAATTATAAGAATAGACTGTAATAGGCTGGGTGCAGTGGCTCACGCCTGTAATCCCAACACTTTGGGAGGTCGAGGCGGGCAGATCACTTGAGGTCAGGAGTTTGAGACCAATCTGTCCAACATGGTGAAACCCTGTCTCTACTAAAAATACAAAAATTAGCTGGGTGTGGTGGCACACGCCTGTAATCCCAGCTACTCAGGAGGCTGAGGCAGGAGAATTGCTGGAACATGGGAGGCAGAGGTTGCAGTGAGCCGAGATCGTGCCACTGCACTCCAGCCTGGGCGACAGAGCGACTTTCTCACACACACACACCAAAAAACAAAATATATATATATATAAAATATGTGTGTGTGTGTGTGTGTATACACACACCATAATAAAAGTTATGTGAATGTAGTCCCTTTCTGTCTCAAAATATCTTACTGTGCTGTACTTACCTATTTTCAGAATGCAGTTGATCATGGGTAATTAAAACTATAAAAAGTGAAACCGCAGATGAGGGGATACTGTAGTACACTTAAAAAATGTTACTTGCCATTAATATTTCTGTAGTTTTTTGATCCACTTGTGCTCTGAAAGATCAGAGGGGACTGACCTAATTGGGTCTGATAAAAGGCTTAATTTTATCACTTAGCATTGCTTGAGTATTGTACTGGCCTGGTGGGTGTACTGAGAAAAGCAGGCTCCTGTTTGAACAGAGGACTCTATTGTGCAAAATAGTCTCCTCCCTCTCTTCTGTTTCCTTGTTTGTACCAGCATACCAGTTTGAATACACAGTGTTCATGTCAATATTTTTGTTGATCAATTTATCAGCTCAATTTATAGAAACTTTCAGAGTCTTCCTTATTGATGTGTTTCCTGGGGCAAGGCCCATTGTTTTGCTTAACATTTCCTAGAACCTAGATAGGTCTCTGTACTCAGTTGCCCCAAGAATTTTGATCCAAACATGCACCAGGCTTTGGTATTAAATTTCTGAAGCCTCGAGGCTGAAAGCAGTTTGGAAAAGAGTTGAATCACTTTAAGCAGTTCTTCTTCGTGTGTGTGTGTTTAATTTTAAAAATTTCTGGAATATTTTTTAAATACAGAAAAATATACAAATGAATATAACAAAAATGTAACAATAATCCTTGTATCCATCATCCAGGTTTAACAAATTTTAACTTTTTGCTCTATTTGTATCAGTCCATTCTTCCTTAGAAGTAGACACTATTCTGAAATTAGTGTGTTTTCTTCTGCTCATGTTTACAGTCTTTTATCAAATATGGATTTATTAAAAATAATATATATAGTATTATTTAGTTCTCATATTTTAAATATAAAATAATGTATGTTTTACTTTTTCCGATTTGTTTTTTTCACTCAACATTCTTGTTAATGACTTATCTATGCTGATACATGGATCATTGTAGTAGGTTCATTGTTAACTGTTGCATAGAATTTCATCCCCTAAATATTCCACAATTCATTTATTCACTCACCTACTGAAGGACACACACACTGTATAGATAGTGTTTAATTTCCATTTACCTTTCTTCTTTAGTTTTATATTTATTTATTACTAATTCATCTTCATACTTTCCTCACTATTGTCTAAGTTTTTTCTCAAATTCAGATACATAAGATTTTTTTAAAACTTCATCTTGTTGAAGATCTCTTTTCTGGAGCCTTCTGAGTTGCTTGAACCTGGTTTGGTTACTCTGTTGTCATCCTGAAATCTCACTTTTCTCTCATATTGGGGATGTCCTCTTGGCCTCTCTCCTGTGCTAGAGTCTCTGTTCCTCTGCCCCTCATCTCTGCACCCATTCAGCGATGCTCCGTGTTTACACAAGGAGCTATGGTGGAGGGATTAGAAGCATAAGCTTCAGAAGAAGACAGACCTAGGTTGAATCTTTGTTTATCACAATTATGAGCAAATGTATTATCTTCACTTAGCTTCAATTTCTACATTTACAAGGTAGACATAAAACACCCATCTCACACGGTTGCCATGAAGATTAAGTGAAATGCTATTTCAACTGATATTTGTGCCACAAATATTTTCCCCCAGACTATGCCATAACTTTTCAATTTGTTTGTTGTACCTTTAGATACATAGATACATTTTATTTGTAGTCAAATTTATTATCCTACATAATTTACATTTTATATGTTCTGTATCCTTCCCTACCCCAAGTTCATAAACAGATCACTATTATAATTTCTTTTAAAAGTTTAAAGTTTTGCTTTCACATTAAACTGATTATCTACCTGAAATGGATCTACGTGTATGGTGTGATATATAAGGCTCTATTTTTTTTTTAAATATGGGTAACCAATTGTCCTAAGATCCAATATTGAATAGACCATTTTTTCTTACTTTGATTTGTAGTGCTTACTTTTGTCATATTACTATTCCATATATGAAGGTCTGCTTCTGGTCTCTTTATTCTGTTTCATTGGTCAAATACCACACAACTTTAATCATTATAATTTAAAAATAAATACTAATATCTTTACAAATTGACCTTTCTGTTCTTTCGGAAAATTGATAAACTCTCATGTAAATTTGCATCATACTTTGTATTTTCTCTTGTGTTTCTATGTACACAACCCAATTATCTATGAATGCT
Organism: Macaca thibetana thibetana; assembly: GCF_024542745.1. NCBI lineage: Eukaryota > Metazoa > Chordata > Mammalia > Primates > Cercopithecidae > Macaca > Macaca thibetana. Next base: position 42,186,867 of record NC_065578.1, read on the forward strand.
AGCAACTTTGTTTAGTTATCAATTCTTAAACTCTATGTTTGTTTTTCTTGTCTTATTGTGCTAGTTAGGACATCTAGTGCAGTGTGAAGAGAAGTGGTCATTGTGGGCATCTTTGTTTTGTTTCTGACTTAAATTATATCTGATGTTTTAACATGAAGTTTGAAGTTTGCTATAGATTTTTAGAAGACATCCTTTTTAGGTTTAAGAAAGCTGCTGCTGGTTTTTTGTTGGTAGTGGTGGTGGGTTTTTGTTGTTGTTGTTGTTGTTGTTATTGTTGAGATGGGTCTTGCTTTGTTGCCCAGGCTGGAATGCAGTGGCACAGTCATAGCTCACTGCAGTCTAGAACTCCTGGGCTCAAGTGATCTTCCCTCCTCAGCTGCCTGGGCTTCCTAAAGCACTGGGATTACATATGTGAGCCACTGCACCTGGTCAAGAAAACTTCCTTTAATCCTTATTTGCTAAGAGATTTTTTTTTTTTTTTTTTTTTTTTTTTTGCGCATATGGGATATGGTTTGCTAATGTATCGAGGCTCTTTATGTCTCTCTTCATAAATGAAACTGGTCTACGTATTTTCTTTCTTCAGCTTTTTTCTGGCTTTGGTATCAAATTAGATTGATTACCTTAAATGAATTTGAGAGCATTTCCCACCCAGTGTCCCCCCCTTTTAGGATTATTTGGAACAACTTGCATAAAATTAGAATCATATACCACTTGAATATTTGACAGAACTTGCCTTTAAAATTTCCAAGGTCCTTTTTTTAGTGGGGAGGGGGGCAGATTATTATAAACTATTAATTCTATCTATTTGAAGGTTATAGATCAATGTAGGTTTTAAGACTGTTTTTGGTAAATTATATCCTTACATAAGATTGTCCATTTCATTTAAATTATATTTTTATATAAAATGGTCCTTTTCATCAATTTAAAAGTTATCTATTTTCAAATTTATTAGCATAAAGCTATTCATAGTATTTTTCTTGTGATTTTACCAAGCCTTATCTGTGACCATACTTTGTTATTTCTTTTCCTGGGACGCAGTATAGTTCATCTCCAGTCACCTTCCTCCTGAATGATGGGTTATTCGTGTCCAGATTTTAGTGCTATTTAAAAATTTTTAACACAAAATTTGGTCATAATTATTATTGTTGGCTGGGTGCAGAGGCTCACACCTGTAATCCCAACACTTTGGTAGGCTGAGACAGGAGGATTGCTTGACCCCAGGAGTTCCAGACCAACCTGGGCAACATAGGGAGACCCCATCTCTACAAAAAAATTTAAAAATTAACTGGGCATGGTGGTATGTGCCTATAGTCCCAGCTACTCAGGAGGCTGATGTGGGAGGATCACTTGAGCCCAGGAGGCTGAGGCTGCAGTGAGCCATGATTGTGCCATTGCACTCCAAACTGGGTGGCAGAGGGGGACCATCTCAAACAATAATAATAATAATTATTACTTTACACACTTGATGTTTGCTTGTCAATTTTTTTGCCTGTAAATGTTTTCGTTTCACCCTTATTATTGAAAGATCATTTTGCTGGGTCTTGAACTCTAGGCTGATTATTGTTTTCTCTCAGCACTTTGCAGGTATTATTCCATTGTATTCTGACCTGTATTGCTGCTATGGAGGAGCCAGCTATCAGTTTAACTGGCAGCCTTGCATGGGTAATCTCTCTTTTCTGGCTGCTTTTAAGACCTTCTGTTTGTCTTTTGTATTCAGTGTTACCACAACACCAGGGGCTTGGTCTGGGTCCTGCTGCTTGCTCCAGAGAAAGCCCATCATTGAGACCAGGATTATTGCCAAGGAAGAAGGCTTTAGGCTTTAATCGGGTGCTGTAGCCAGGGAGATGGGAGATCAGTATCAAATCTGTCTCCCCTGATTACTGGAATTAGAGGTTTATATGGCAATGTAAAAGAAAACAGAAAATGTACCCCTCCCTAGTTCCTTGGGAGCAATAGTGATGAATGAGGGATCTGGCATTTCATTGTCTGGATGCTGTGACCTGGTGATTTTCAGCTCTTTGATACTTTTTTTTGAGTGGCCTGAGAGTGTTGCTAAGAAGGAACTCAAATAAAACAAAGGCAAGTTTCAAGCTTTAAGAAATGGATTGGGCCGGGCTTGGTGGCTCACGCCTGTAATCCCAGCACTTCGGGAGGCTGTGGCTGGTGGATCACGAGGTCAGGAGATGGAGACCAACCTGGCTAACACAGTGAAACCCCGTCTCTACTAAAAATACAAAAAAAATTGGCTGGGCGTGGTGGTGGGCACCTGTAGTCCCAGCTACTCAGGAGGCTGAGGCAGGAGAATGGCGAGAACTTGGGAGGCGGAGCTTACCAGAAGGGTCCATTTCTATGTTTATCCAAAAACAAAAAAAAACAACAAAAAAAGTCTCTATGGGACTACTGGGTTGGTTTCATCCAGCAGTTGACCATGTTGTATCCAAATGTGGATTTCTTTTTACTTATCCATCTTGAGAATTTGTCAGACTTCTTTAATCTCTTGTTTTGTCTTTCGTCAATTTTGGGAAATTTCTTCAAGTATTGTCTTTCTCCTATCTACTCTCTCCTGCTACATCAAATTTATACTACATGTTCTCTCCTATCTTATGTGGGTCTTAAGTTCTTTTTCGTGTTGTTCATCTCTTTGTCTTGAAGTAATTTCTTCCATTTTTTATTCCAATTTACTAATTACTCTCTCCCTTTCCTTCTCTCCTTCTTTCCTTCCTTTCTTCCTTTCTTCCCTTTCTTTCTTCCTTTCTTCCTTTCTTCCTTTCTCTCTTTCTCCCTTTCTTCCTTTCTTCCCTTTCTTCCTTTCTTCCTTTCTTCCTTTCTTTCTTTTTGACGGAGGTCTCACTTTGTTGCCCAGGCTGGAGTGCAGTGGCACAATCTCAGGTCACTGCAGCCTCGACCACCCAGGTTCAAGCAATGCTCCTGCCTCAGCCTCCCAATTAGCTGGGACTATAGCTGCATGCCAACAGGCCTGGCTAATTTTTGTACATTTTGTAGAGACAGGGTTTCGTCATGGTGCCCAGGCTGCTCTCAAATTCCTGAGCTCAAGCGATCCACCTGCCTTGACCTCTCAAAATGTTAGAATTACAAGGATGAGCCACTACCTGGCTGCTAATTACCTTTTCAATTAAGCCTAACTTTCTGTTAAACCTAACCCCTTATGTTTTTTATTTCATTTGTTATGCTTTTTCACTTCTAAATGTTCTTTTTCAAATGAGATTGGCAAATTTGGACACCCTCATTTGCTTCATCACGTTTTCATTTCTTCTTTTATTTCTTTATTGATATTAAACAGATTTATCTTCTATTTTCTATCGATAATTCTAATATCAACAGTTTTTAATGGGTTTTATTTGCATTTTTTCTTCTGATTCTTCCTTATGGTAGCTTATTTCCTCGTATATTTAGGTGTTTTTCAATCCTGAGCTCCTGTTCCTTGGGACTTTATCTGTAGCATTCTTTGAAGCCTGGATTTAAAGGTTCTTTCCTTTAGAGAAGATTTACTTTTTATTTGTTCAGGATCCAAGGACATAACCCATCTGGGACCCTTTTAAACTAAAATTTTGGCTTTGGGTTTTTTAGGACGTAAAAATAGTGTAACTACCGCAGCTAAATCTATGTAAATATGAGCTTGTGTATTAAAATTCTTACGGGATACATTTTCTTTTTTCTTTTTTTTTTTCCCTGCTCTTCCCAGAGCCAAAGCTAACACCAAATCTGTTTTACTTTGTGGAGCAGGTTTTTTTTGTTTTGTTTTGTTTTTTCCTCTAGTTTATCCATTGAGATTATCAACTATTGGCGGGGGAAGATGGGAGAGGAGCAGATCATACCTTTAGGTGATAGTCCGGTCTGACCTGTCTCTGCTCAGGACTTTGTTTTTTAGAGATGAGGTCTCTGTCTTCCAGGCTGGAGTGCAATGGCTCACTGAAGCCTTGATCTCCTGGGCTCAAGTGATCCTCCCGCCTCAGTCTCCTGAGTCTGCTCAGGACTTTGGCTTTAACTTCTGGTCCCTTCATTTGTCATCAATTAAACCTAGACCCGAGGCCACCAGGTATTGACAGATACCCTCAGAGCAAAGTTCATCTCCAGCACTTAAATTTTCTGGTGGATTTGCCTTTTTCTTGTTGTTTAAAATTTCTAAATAATTGTCTTTCCTGACAGATCAGTCATGTGTCAAAAAAGACTTGGAGGCTGGGCACAGTGGCTCACACCTGTAATCCCAGCACTTTGGGAGGCGGAGACAGGTGGATCAACTGAGGTCAGGGGTTCAAAACCAGCCTGGCCAACATGGCGAAACCCTGTCTCTACTAAAAAAAAAAAAAAAAAAAAAAACCCAAACAGAAAAACACAAACATTAGCCGGGTGTGGTGGCTGGTGCCTGTAATCCCAGCTACTCAGGAGGCTGAGGCAGGAGAATCACTTGAACCCGGGAGGCAGAGGTTGTGGTGAGCCGAAATCGTGCCACTGCACTCTACCCTGGGAAACAGAGCGAGACTCCATCTCGAAAGAAAAAAAAAAGAAAGAAAGAAAAAAAGACTTGGAGAAGTATTTCATGTAGAATTTTTAGGCATACTGTCTTGACCTGTTTCTCTTTCCATCTTTAACATCTAAAATGTTTCTCAGAAAGTTCCTTCATTTGTAAAATAGAGATGATAATAATGTCTATTTCATAGAGTTGTTTTTTTTACCTGGTGGGAGTGAGGATTCAGTTAGAAAATGGATGTATTCTCTTAACTCACTGCCTCCGAAGTAAGACTCAGTAATGATGGCTGTTATTATTTTCATCTCCTCTGGGCTCTTCCCCTCGTGTGCTTGGTAGCCCTGGGCCAGATGATCTCCGTCTCAGAGGCTTACTTCCTTATTTGTCAAGCAGGGAGACAACATTCAACGATGACTATAGAGGGGCTGGGAGAGGGAGTATGAAGAGAGGCTACGTTGCTGCTCCGGGAAGAATTTACCTTGCCCGTTTCCCTGGGGCCTATTATTGGGTATTTGGCAGCCAAAGGGGCCCAGCTCCAAGTCCAGCTGCCTCTTTATCTGGCACCCGGCTCTTGCCACGTTCACTGGGTTCTAAGAACACCCCTGGGGGCAGGAAGAGAAGATGTCATGCCCAGGCTCTCCAAGTGAGGGTTTGTTCTACACTCTTCATGCTCTTACAGCCAGCAGCAGCCTGGAATTCCCAGAGTCAGACCTTCAAATGGATCGTGTGGATGGTGCTTTCTGGAGAGACTGGGGGATGCTTTTATCTCTTGATAGTTATTGGAGTCATTCTCAATGGTTGTTTCTGTTAAGGCATATGTTATGCATGACTGTTTTTTGTGCTCATGCTTCCATGAAAGTCCTCCAATTTTAATGTAGTAACATTAAAATAGTTGCTCAAATTTGTAGCAGAGATTTGTAGAGAATCTGTTGGTTTTATGAGCTATAACTCAGTTCTGTCCTTTTCTCCCTCAAGACCGTATGTAGGAAGGGAAATGACAGAGTGTAACATTATGCAGATAATGTCACCCAGGCAGGCCGTCAGTTCTGGCCCATACTCGTTTCAACCTTCATGGAGCTCCCACCACATTACCTGCCTTGGCATCTGCTTGGTCTGAAATGTGCTTCATCTCTTTCAGGCCAGCCATTCCTCTCTCCAACTAGACTGGCAGCAGCATCTTACTGTGGGAAGAGCTAGACTTCTGAGTCAGGCAGCACTGGCTGCAAATCCTCTCCCCACCACTCACTGTCAAAGCTTTAGCAAGTCACTCAACCTCACTGAGTCTGGGTGTCCTCCTCTTTAAAATGAAAATAATTCCTCGCTGAGAGCATGAGAGGGCAAGGACCTACTGTGTGTTTTATACACCTAAAATCTCTATGTGCATTTTATACAGGATCTCCAGTCCCTTCAGCCATGATACGATGGGATGTCATTCTTATTGTCCAGATGATGAATGAGTCTTAGAGGGGTTAAATAGCTAACATAGCAGAGGTACCCTGTGTCCTATCCATCCCTTTGGGCCATACCTTATGTCTGCCCAATGTCAATATCCGTTTTCTGTGTTTGGCAAATCTATGATTGTAAGGTTTTATGACAGGCAATGCCTCACCTCTCACTTCAAAAGTCAAAGAATGTTGCTGGTTGCTTTATTTTCCTGACACTTGGCAGCCAGGGAGTGGGGACTGACCTAGATTAGAGGTGCTTATCTGAGACTTTGAAACTCGCTGAAATGACCTTAAGAAGGAATGGACAGCTGAGAATCAGTTCTAGCAGCAATGGAAGCATCTTTTGGCTGGTGGCGGTCTCAGCAGCCAGGCCCAGTGCTCAGTTGCCAAGGTACCACCTGCGTGGGTCCTGGGGCATGACCTTGGCTGTGGCTCAGGCCACTGAGTCTCCTTTGGCTTCTGACCACTCTCCAAGACTGGTATTGAGACTTCTTGTTAATTTTGTGAGCTTCTTGATATTCTTTCTCAATTTTTTTTCCACGTGAGTTACTCAGATTTGGTTTCTGCTGTTTGTAATCAAGAAACCCATGTGGCAGCTCTGCGGACCCAGTGATGGTCCTCTGGAGTCTCTGAGTCTTTTAATTTATGACGAACACTCCCATACAAATGCTAGGCATCATTTGCCTCTAGAATACAAGTTGAATCAGGCTTCCACGGTCAATTTCCTCCTCCCTCTGTTCCCTCCTCTCTGCACAGCTATCTCCATGCCCCCGGGGCCTCGTTTTTATAGCTAGTGGATGGAGGTTAGCAAAGAGAACCTGCTGCCCAGCTTCTTGTCTGTGCTCTTCATTGACTTGTTTCTTTGAGATCCTGTTCTTAGGAATTCATGGAGATTTCATGGTAAGCTCTTCTTCAGGGCCCTTCCTCTTCCCTGTTCTGCCTTCTGCCACTTTCTCTGCCTGGACTGAATTGGGTCAGGGTTCCTCCCAGGCTGGCTTGGAGAGTCTCAGAAAGAGATGACTTTTATCAAGACACTAAAGGGGATACTAAATTTAAACAGTTCAGGAGATGGTTTAAAAGACTCCTCCCTGAATGGAACCAGCTTCTATGATATGGTTTACTTTGCTTCTAGTTCCCCATGTCTGTTGTGACTCTGTTGGGTGAACCATCCAGCCTTGGAAGCATCAAAGGAGCTGGTTTAACTAAGCCCTGAATCTCAGCTGAATTCCTTAGCCTAATCTTGGGATCCAGAGAAGTTGAAGTTTGTAGTTTATATCCATTGTTTTTATCTGCTTAGGATACTCTTCTTAATAGATTGTCCCATTCCCCCTTCATGGTGGCCTTGTGGCCTTTCTAGGCCTTGTGGCCTAGGTGGATGGGATGGATAGAAATAAATGGGAAGACTCTGGGAAAGAGGGACGCTTTCTTTTCTCTTGGATGGCAACCTATAAAGACATGATCTTGGAGTTGCTTCTATGTTCCTTGCCAGAAGAAAAAAGGGAGAAATAAGGAAGCTGTTAGTTTTCTAGGGCTGCTGTAACAAATCAGCACAAAACTGGACATCAGAAAGTTATTTTCTCCGTTCTGAAGCCCAACAGTTCAAAGGCAAGGTGCCAGCAGAGTTGGTTCCCCAGGCTGTAAGAGAGAATCTGTGCCGTGCCTCTCTCATAGCTTTTGGCAATCTTTGATGCTCCTTAGTTTGTAGATGCATCACTCTGCATTCATCTTCACATAGCTGTCTTCCCTCTGTGTGTGTTGGTAATTAAAATTTTCTCTTTCTCCCAGTCATTGAATTGGGGCTCATCCTAATCCGTTATGACATCGTCTCTGCTTGATTACATCTGCAAAGACCCAAATAAGGTCACATTCACAGGTTCTGAGTGGACTTGAATTTTGGGGGACACTATTCAACCCAATACAGAGGTACTTTGAGAAAGCAGAGCCAAGAGGTGCAAAGAGAGAGAACACTGATGACGTCTTTTCAGTTCCTGAACCCAGTCACGCTGGGTGAAGCCAGCTTCTCTCTAGACTTCCCAGGTGTGCAAGCCAAAACACTTCCTTTTCCTTAAGCTTGTTTTGATTTCTGTCACTCGAAACTAAAGAAGTCTTGACTAAAATAGGGGCAAATGGAAGACCAGAAGCTTTTAACAAGAGACCAAATTGTAGTAATGAAATGTGAGTTTCCTTTCTCTATCCGCTTTCCTCCCATACCACATACAGTCTTAATCCACAACGCTCTATCCCAATGCTTTATTGTGCTAGTCTCCAGAGTAGCTAGTCTCCAGGGCTTCCTAGAGGGGATGTTCTCCAAGAATAGGGTTTGTGACGTCGTTTATTCTTTCTCTTGGTCTAGTTGGACCCAAATACCAAAGAACGGCCCTTGGTCCCCAAGGATGTCGGATAACAAATGATCCAGATTTGGGAGTTGGTCCTTGGAGGCTTGGGGACCCAGGTGATGGCGAAGTTTCATTTGAGGTAATGCGGCTCCTTCTTTGTATTTCTGGTGCTCAGCACAGTGCCTGACATATGGTAGGTGTGTAGCAAACATTTATTGACAGGCTGCAGGAAATAATATGTGTTTCATGGCTATTGAAGAAAACACAAAAGGGCATATAAGATATAGTCCCAGTCCCTGGGGAAATAATACAGCTTTACGAAGGAATTACATAGCAGCATAATAAGATCTGCAGGCCAAATATTTGAGACTCTTGGGGAAAAGAGTTGTGGTTCAAAGGAGAGGTCCCCGGGGTTTGGGTGGGAATGTTAAGGGAGGATTTTGGGGGAGGGGAAAGAAGTTCAACTGGGCCTGGAAGGACAGGCTGGGTTTAGAGAGGATCAGAGTGGGGAAGGAGCATGTAGAACAGGCATGGTGTCCTCCCAGGGTCAAGTGTGGGCTAGGCAGGCAGAGATGGGTCTTCTGGTTGGTGATGGAGGGATGAGGATGGACAGGAAAAGTCTATGAGACAGGAGTTATCTCCAAGGAGCCAATATCCCAGTCCTGCACACTAAAAAACAGCAAAAAACAACCCTCATCACTCTCATCCACCTAGACTCCATGTTGGTCCAAGACATGATGCCCTTGGCTCAGGCATGCAATCGTGAGGTATGTGTGAGCTGTGTGTGTGTGTGCAGTGGGGGGTGTGTGCTGTGGTGTGTGTGCTGTGGGGTGTGTGCTGTGGAGTGTGTAGTGTAGGGTGTATGTTGTGGGGTGTGTACTGTGGGTCGTGTACTGTGGGATGTGTGTGCTGTGGGGTGTGTAGTATAGGGTGTGTGCTGTGGGGTGTGTAATGTAGGGTGTATGCTGTGGGGTATGTGCTGTGGGGCATGTGATGCGATGTGTGTGCTGTGGGGTGTGTGCTGTGGGGTGTGTAGTGTAGGGTGTATGCTGTGCAGTGTTTAGTGTAGGGTGTGTGCTGTGGGGTGTGTGCGGTGGAGTGTGTAGTATGGGGCATGTGCTGTGGTGTGTGCTGTGGGGTGTGTGCTGTAGTGTGTGTTGTGGTGCACGGTCGCCAGGTTATTCAGGACGATGTCCACCACCTGGTCGTGCTTCAATGCCGTGAAGAAGAGGGAGTCATCATCCAAGGTGTAGGAGGCCAGCAGGACACCCTTGCCGTCGGGGAGGCTGCGGCTGGGGTAGATGATGTAGCGCGAGGGCTGGTCGGTGATGGATACTCCGCCCCGGATTCCCATTGGGATACATCCGTCCCATTCCCAGAAGCGCTGGTCACAGGCCAAAACCACCTTGGTAGTGCCAGTGTAGTGCACGGAGCAGAGGGCGTCGATCTTGTCCGTGGACGGGGGTGGCTGGAAGGCGATAAGGCACATGGCCTTGGCTGAGGCGGAGACCACCACGTAGTCGGCGGTGAGGGTGCACTGCGCCCAGGCGGGTAGGTCCGCCTGGTATGAGACCCGGACTTGGGGCCCATCCCTCACCACTGCCTCCACCTTGGACCTCAGGTGGAGGGTGCCGGGCTTCAGGCTGGCGCCGAGGGCCTTGGGGAGCTGGTCAAAGCCACCAGTGATCTCGAAAAAGCTGCAGGGGTGAATGGGGCAGTGAGGGTGGGAGGCTGAACGTGGACCCCTCGCCTTACTCCCATTCTGGGGCTTCTTTGCCTCACTCACCTTGGTGGAGTAAGAATCGTAAAAGGACATCAGGTGGCTGCAGTTGAACATTTTCAGACTATGAGCTGCAGGAGGGTAAGACAGAGAAGGAGCTTTAGATTAGAGCAGAATTCCTGGGTGGGCACAAGGAGATGGGAGTTGAAGAACCAGGGCAAGGGTAGTTTCAGGAGCTCCTCTTTTTCTTTTTCTCACCTTCATTTAAAGACCTTTTGAAGACTAAGGTGAAGACATTCACTGAAACCCAGGAGGACTGATTCATTACCAAGAATTGGGTTATCTGGTGGTTCCCTTTCCTCCCACTGCCACTGATCAAACCACCCAGGGACAGGAGAAGAGAGGGGACTGGGCAGTGAGATTGGTGGCAACATTCTTGGAGAGTGTTATAAGACAGGTGGCCCAATCACAAGAGCACTGAATAGGAGTCAGGTGACATGGGTTCGTCCACTAACTTGCCAGGTGACCTTAGGCCAGACCCTCTTCTTTCCTGACCCAGGCTGGGGTAAGGCAGAAGGCACCTTGTCGATGGACTCGTAGAAGAGATTCATAGCACTCTTGCCCTTCTCTGTGGGGCTTACGGAATAGCCCAAGAGATCTGGGTTGGCCTTGACCTCCCAGCTACGGTAGCGTCGCCTTGATGAGGTACCAGGTGTTGTCATCATGCTGGATGAACTTGTTCAGCTTCAGGCCAAATTTCTTGACATAGGTGTAGACCAGGCTGGAGCAGAGACAGGCGTAACATGGTCCCCATCCCCATGGCATCTTGTTCCTGCTGGCCTCACAGCAGAAACTAGTTCCAGCAAAAGCAATTTCTTCCTCTGCCCGGGGGCTTCAGACCAACTTCGTCCTCAGCTCTCATCCTGTTTTTCCTTCTTTTCCTTCTGTCATGGCCCGGAGGGATATGGGGTGGGGAGTTCACCCATCTCTGAATTAAGACCCTTTAGGGAATCTCAGTTTGTAGAACTCCTAAGTAGACATAGAGGCCTTTTGTTTCAGACAGAATTTGAAATTTCATTTTCCATTTCTGAGTAGGTCTAAGGCCATATCTAAAGACTCCTAGTTTGGACTAGTTCAGCTGGTTTTTGTTTTGGGTGGTGTTTGGAGGGAAATCTTGGGTTCAGTTTACATTTAAGGCAAAAAAAAAAAAAAAAGAGGTCATATTTCCAATAACAGGCTCTGAAATTGAGGCAACAATTAATAGCCTACCAACCAAAAAGAGTCCAGAACCAGATGGGTTCACAGCCGAATTCTACCAGAGATATAAAGAGGAGCTGGTACCATTCCTTCTGAAACTAGAAAAAGAGGGAATCCTCCCTAACTCATTTAATGAGGCCAGCATCATCCTGATACCAAAGCCTGGCAAAGACACAACAAAAAAAGAGAATTTTAGACCAATATCCCTGATGAACATCGATGCAAAAATCCTCAATAAAATACTGGCAAACCGAATCCAGCAGCACATCAAAAAGCTTATCCACCATGATCAAGTGGGCTTCATCCCTGGGATGCAAGGCTGATTCAATACACTCAAATCAATAAACATAATCCATCACATAAACAGAACCAATGACAAAAACCACATGATTTTCTCAATAGATGCAGAAGAGGCCTTTGACAAAATTCAACAGCCCTTCATGCTAAAAACTCTCAATAAATTTGGTATTGATGGAACGTATCTCAAAATAATAAGAGCTATTTATGACAAACCCACAGCCAATATCATACTGAATGGGCAAAAACTGGAAGCATTCCCTCTGAAAACTGGCACAAGACAAGGATGCCCTCTCTCACCAGTCCTATTCAACACAGTGTTGGAAGTTCTGGCCAGGGCAATCAGGCAAGAGAAAGAAATAAAGGGTAATCAATTAGGAAAAGAGGAAGTCAAATTGTCCCTGTTTGTAGAAGACATTGTATATTTAGAAAACCCCATTGTCTCAGTTCAAAATCTCCTTAAGCTGATAACCAACTTCAGCAAAGTCTCAGAATACAAAAGCAATGTGCAAAAATTACAAGCATTCCTATACACAAATAACAGACAGAGAGCCAAATCATGAGTGAACTCCCATTCACAATTGCTACAAAGAGAATAAAATACCTAGGAATCCAACTTACAAGGGATGTGAAGGACCTTTTCAAGGAGAACTACAAACCACTGCTAAACAAAATAAAAGAGGACACAAACAAATGGAAGAACATTGCATGCTCATGGATAGGAAGAATCAATATTGTGAAAATGGCCATACTGCCCAAGATAATTTATAGATTCAATGCCATCCCCATCAAGCTACCACTGACTTTCTTCACAGAATTGGAAAAAACCACTTTAAAGTTCATATGGAACCAAAAAAGAGCCCATATTGCCAAGACAATCCTAAGCAAAAAGAACAAAGCTGGAGGCATCACGCTACCTGACTTCAAACTATACTACAAGACTACAGTAACCAAAACAGATTGGTACTTGTACCAAAACAGATATAGACCAATGGAACAGAACAGAGGCCTCAGAAATAACACCACACATCTACAACTATGCTGGGAAAACTGGCTAGCCATATGTAGAAAGCTGAAACTGGATCCCTTCCTTACACCTTATACAAAAATTAATTCAAGATGGATTAAAGATTTAAATGTTAGACCTAAAAACATAAAACCCTGGAGGAAAACCTAGGCAATATCATTCAGCACATAGGCATAGGCAAGGGCTTCATGACTAAAACACCAAAAGCAATGGCAACAAAAGCCACAACAGACAAATGGGATCTAATTAAACTAAAGAGCTTCTGCACAGCAAAATAAACTACCATCAGAGTGAACAGGCAACTTACAGAATGGGAGAAAATTTTTGCAATCTACCCATCTGACAAAGGGCTAACACCCAGAATCTACAAAGAACTTAAATTTACAAGAAAAAAAAACCCCATCAAAAAGCGGGCAAAGGACATGAACAGACACATCTCAAAAGAAGACATTTATGCAGCCAACAGACACGTGAAAAAATGCTCATCATCACTGGTCGTCAGAGAAATGCAAATCAAAACCACAGTGAGATACCATCTCATGCCAGTTAGAATGGTGATCATTAAAAAGTCAGGAAACAACAGATGCTGGAGAGGATATGGAGAAATAGGAATGCTTTTACACGGTTGGTGGGAGTACAAATTAGTTCAACCATTGTGGAAGACAGTGTGGCGATTCCTCGAGGATCTAGAACTAGAAATACCATTTGACCCAGCGATCCCATTACTGGGCATATACCCAAAGGATTATAAATCATTCTACTATAAAGACACATGCACACATATGTTTATTGCAGCACTATTCACAATAACAGGGAAATTGTAAGAAGTCATGGGAATTTTAAATAAGTGTGAAAGAGAAAGGCAACAGAGACTTGTCAGTAATGCTAAAGAGATTTTGCCTTTTTTCTAAAAATAATAGGCATTATTAATGGGTGTTGTGCACATATAAGGATTTAAGCATAGGTATGCAAAAGTGGTTGCATGGAGCACTCACTGAATCGGAATAGAAAGAGGAGTAGAGGAAAATCTGAAGGTTAGGTGGATTATTTTACAGCTTAACATGGCATAATTGACATATAAGAAACTGTTTGTTCATCTTTAAAGCACACAATTTGCTGAGTTAATGGTAACTATTATGATTGTTAGTTTGGGAATCTATGGCTTTCTGTGTGATGCTGGACGCTGAGCCTCTGTCTTCTCTTTTGTTAAATGGGAGATGAGTGTTAGACCTGGCCCGTAGAGTTGAATCACATGGCACAGTAAAACTGAAAGGGCTTTGATCTCATGACTGCGGGTCCTTTCCTGCCTCTTCCTCATCTCTCCTCCTTGCCCTTTGCTCCCTCCCTTTCCCAGGACTTACCTGTGGGATTTGAGGATGCGCATGGGCCCCAGATCATAATAGCAGCCCTCCTCCTCATTTCTGAATGTCACCACTCGGCCCCCAATATGGTCGCTGGCTTCCAGGATGGTCACCTGGAGTGCGGAGAAGCTTTTGTCATTCCCAGAGACATGCTGTCCCTTCTCCCCACCATCTCCTCCCACTCCCACCCTGCCACATGCGCTGGCCTGGAATTCCCAGCATCCCTGAATGTGCGGGATAACCAAACCAGGGCTGTTTCCCCCCGAACGCCCCTGAGAAATGTAGGTGAAGCTGAATTCTCTCCATGGGCTGGGGACAGAGCACCACTTGGCCCTTGCCTGTTAGTATAGAACACAAATTGTACTTAACAATATTTAAAGGTTGAGGGTTTAAGAGACCCAGGGGTTATGCAGTTTTCCAAGAGTTGGCCGTAACCTGGCTCTTGTCTTTTGCCACCCAAGGAAGCAAACTGGTGGCAAATGATTGAGGCCCCTCCATAGCCTACTCACGTGGTGGCCAGCGTCCTGCAGGGTCTTGGCTGCTACCAAGCCTGACATGCCAGCTCCTACTACCACCACACACTTGGGCAGCGGGGAGGTGTGGAGCCCCTCCTGGGCTGTGACGAAGAAGGACTCATAATTGGGATCCTGGAAGCAGTTGGCCAGGTCCTCAGAGTAGGCAAGGCAGCTGGGGGTAACCAGCAGGAGCCCCAAGATCAGGACTTCTAGGGGCAGAGAAGACAATAGGGGTGCCTTTTGGAGGCTCAGACTCTGAGCCCTGCCTGCCCTTCCCAGTATGAGCTTGGCTGTGTGAACCAATACAGGACAGTCAGGTTGGGGCAGTGGCTGGTGAACGTGTGGTTGTGAATATGTGTATTTGTGACTGTGTCTGTGATTGGAAACTCAGGGGTGTGTGCATGTTTGTATTTGACTGTCAATGTACCCGATGGTGAGTGTGTATGTGAGCTTGTCTGTGTAAGCTTGAATGTGTAAGGGACTGGTTCTGTGTGTAAGTTTCAGTGTGAGACTGTGACATAAGTCTCTGTGAGTAAGAGTTTGTGATCGCTGCCCTGTGTGATTTTGTGTGGTCTGTGATTGTACGTGAGCAGTGTGTTTGTGGCTGAGTCAATGTGTGTGGAGGGATCTGCATGGGAAGGTGAGATGGATTGTAGAACTGGATGTGTGTTGTCTTGGATTTGGAAGGGTAAGCGTGATGGAATATGCACATTTGCTTGAGTTCGAGTGAGAGTATGAGTGCCTACGCTCTTGTGTTTGAGTCTGTGTGTGCATTTTTAGTGTGAGGCTGGATGGGAGAGCCTGAGGGTGTCTCCATTCTTTGGAAATGTATGCATTTGTGAGAGAATGTGTGTGTTTGAGGGGAGGAGCCGTGGTGTCTATGTGTGTGTAAGCGAGAGTATGTGAAGGAGGTGGGCATGGTTTTCTTAGGGGATGAGGAGTGGGGAGTGACCCAAGGGAAATTGGCAGTTCTATTGTTCTCTGGCCTCACCATATCTTTTTTTCAGAGCTTTTCAGGTATTTAATGCAAAGTCAAGATTGGAAACCACTGGTCAGATAGTTAATAACTGCCATGCAACAAGTTCTGAGTGACTTGACTTTCTTCTCCACAATGAAATGCTCTGATGGACAAAGAAATTCATCTGGGAGTCTGAAACAAGGGGCTGTGGGATTTCCTATGTCCCTGCTTCAAAGGGGAGCAGCCAGGAACTGTGACACAGTGTACTCCCTTCCACTAGCCCTAAGTTTTTTTGAGTGGGTAAGAACCCCTTTAGTCCAGTCTTTGTGCAAGTGGGACAGCCAAAGCTGCCAGAAAGAAAGGGATGTTCAGGAACCCCTGCTGGGGAAATGCGGAAGACCCAGCTGGCTCCAAGGGCAGGCCCTTCTCAGTGCTGACAAAGCCTTCTGCAGGGGTGACTCCTCAGGAAAGAGGAGGGGGGTACACATGCCCATGGGAGAGACTCCTCAAACTTCATCCCCTCACTCCATCCCCTAGACTTACCTCAGCCTCCCTAATCCATTCTCAATCCTTGAAAATTTTCCCATCTCTTTGAGCTATTGCCATTTCTGTCTCAGTCCCCATGTCCTTCCCCTTGAATGGACCGAACCCCTAATTTATTCTCCAGACCCACTTTCAATCCCTCGCCCCATCCCTGGCCTTCAATTGAGCTCCTATCCTTTATCTCAGTCCCCACCCTCCTTCCCCTTGCAAGGCCCTCCTTGCAACCTCCTCCTAAGACCCACCTCAGACCCTTTGGCCATTCTCACCCCCAATCTAGTTCCTCTCCTATTTCAACGTCCAACACCTCCTTCCTTGGGCTCCTCTCTCTCAGGCCTAGAGACCCCACTTACCACCCATCTTGAACTTGGCCCTGCAGCTTATGCCATGCTAGGCAGCTCTCCCTCTCTCTATGAGGAGCCAGCTCCAGCCCCGCAGTAGTTGGCCTCTGTCCCACTACCTGCCCTCAGCCCTATTGGCTGGATCAAGCAGGGAAGCATTGCCCTCAAGTCCCGGCCTCTCAAGCGAGATTATTACCGTGACTCATTCCATCCTCAGCCTCATCTTCTGTATCTTCACTTCTTCCTGACTGTCTCCCCAACTAGGGAAAGCCACTCCTCCCAGCTCAGACCTTATGCTTGGTGCTAATGGGGAGCAGGGTTATGGGAGCCAGCTAGGCCATCCCAAACCTGCTGGGATCACCCCCCAAGGAAGGGGTGAGTGTTGGGACTGAGCATTGAGGCTCGTTTGGACATCCAGTGTCTGGGCTGTCAGCATAGGCCGAAGCTCCTGGCTGATGCCCCCAGCAAATGTTGCTGCTGCCACTGCTGTCCCACTGTGGAGTCTTCCGCTCCTCTGGGAGTCTGTTCAGGCTGGAGATTCTGGCCTGGGGCTCCATGAGAGAACTGTGTCCCCCTATCCCTCTCAGGGGCTCACTGGACAGGCAGGGGAGAGGTCTCTTGCCTGGCCCATTTGCCACAAAGAGTGTTTTTTCCCTGTCTTCTGGCTCCCCTGGGGATTCCTAAGGCTCAAGCAGATGTCTTTGGCACTGAAATTTCTTCCCCAGAAGAGCGGGGCCAGCTGGCTATGATGCCAAGGCTAGCTCTTTACGATCTGTGTGCAGCGGATGGCCAGAGAAGTGGGCAGAAAGCATGCACAGCATGGGGCAGGAGAGGGGCAGGAGAAGGGCAGGAGTGGGCCAGTGGTGGCACTCAGCAGCTGGGGCTCAAAGTGGCATAGAGGAGAGGGCACTAACAATGGAATCCAACAGAAGTGGAATTGAATATTGCTGTGTTCTGTCCTAGCCATGTGGGTTATACCTCTCTGAGCCTGGGTTTCCTTATCTGTAACATGGGAGCAATTATATCATCTTCATAGGGTGTTTTAAGGATTAACTGAGATACTGTATGGGAAGAGCCTGGCATAGCACCTTACGCTTGGTAATTATACAAGCTCGTTTACTTCTTCCTTTTGGAGTTCAGGTTTGGGTGGAGAGGAGACCACACACAACTGTCATATCTTGAAAACGGAGGTAATTTCTCCACCACAAGGTGGCGGGGAGGACCGGGTAAAAGAACACATAGAGAGTTATTGTGCGAACTACTGAGCTTTAGACACAGGCCATGGACTCGGTCTTTCTGTCTCTCTCTCTTTGCTGTTTATTGCAGTTTACAGTAAGTTTGAAATTGTGAGGTGTGAGTCCTCCAACTTTGTTCTTCTTTTTCAAGATTGTTTTACCTATTCTGGGTCCCTTGAAGTTCAATATGAATTTTAAGATCAGCTTGTCAATTTCTTTTCTTTTCTTTTCTTTTTTCTTTTTTTGAGACAGGGTCTCGCTCTGTCACTCAGGCTGGAGTGCAGTGCCACTGTCATGGCTTGCTGCAGCTTCAACCTCCTGGGCTCAAAGAATCCTCCCGCCTCAGCCTCCTAAGTAGCTGGGACTATAGGTACATACCACCATGTCCAGGCAATTTTTAAATTTTTTGTGGAGACAGGGTCTCACTATGTTGCCCATGCTGGTCTTGACTTCCTGGCCTCACAGCTTGTCAATTTCTATAAAACTGTCATCTACGATTATGGTAAGGATGATGTTGAATCTGTAGTTCAACATAAGGAGTACGGATGTCTTAACAACTTTTATTTGTTTGTTTTTTGAGACGGAGTTTCACTCTTGTTGCTTAGGCTGGGGTGCAATGGTGCGATCTCGGTTCACTGCACCTTCTGCCTCCTGGGTTCAAGTGATTCTCCTGCCTTAGCCTCCCGAGTAGCTGGCATTACAGGTGCCCACCAGCATGCCTGGCTAATTTTTGTATTTGGAATAGAGATGGGGTTTCAACATGTTGGCCAGCCTGGTCTCGAACTTCTGACCTCAAGGGATCCACCCACTTCGGCCTCCCAAAGTGTTGGGAATACAGGCGTGAGCCACCATGCCCAGCCTTAACAACATTAAGTCTTCTGATCCATGAACTATCATGAGCCACCAAATTACCATGTGGTCTGAGTGCTTATTGGAAACTAGGTGTTGTTTGACTTACCAAGTCATAAAACTGGCACACACTCCATCATCAAATGGAAGTGGTATGTACAAAATTGGGCTCTCATAGTCCCTGAAAACACAAGAAGTTTGCATGGGGAAGTGGCCAAGATGCCCTACTCTTGCTACGTTACCCTCCATTGTCTGTACCTATTGTCTTCTGGGATGTTCCCCAACATGAGGAATTGATAAAGAAGAGAAAACCCAGGCCTGGTTAGGCATGATGTGTGGGCACCACCTGAGGGTGGACAGCTGCAGTACTAAAGCCCCTTTCTGGGACATGCCTGAAGGACAGTGGTGAAGAGGAATCCTCCTCAGAGGCAGAACATCAATAGACATTAGTTGTTTATTTTGTCTGGAAGGAGAAATGAACCAAGATAAAAGTCTATATTGACTAATGGACTGGGGCCAATGGTTTAGCTAGATGGTCAGGGACTTGGAAGGGACATGATTAGAAAAGTGGTGAGAATGAGTGCAGGGAAGAAAGGTATATGGATAGTCCTTAAGTCCTTAATACACAAGAAACCAGTTTGACCTAAAAAAAATAATAATAAAATAAAATAAAAGGAAGACATTTGCATTCTGATATATTTGATTTTGTAAAGACAAATTGTGACTGGAAGTGACGGCTCATGCCTGTAATCCCAGCACTTTGGGAGGCCAAGGGGGACGGATCACCTGAAGTCAGGAGTTCGAGACCAACCTGGCCAACATGGTGAAACCTCGTCTGAATAAAAACACAAGAATTAGTCAGGAGTGGTGGTGGGTGCCTGTAATCCCAGCTATTCAGGAGGCTGAAGCAGGAGAATTGCTTGAACCAGGGAGGCAGAGGTTGCAGTGAGCCGAGATTGCACCACTGCATTCCAGCCTGGGTGACAGAGTAAGACTTCATCTCAAAAAAAAATAAATAAATAAAGAATAATTGTGTCAAGATTAATAGGTGGCAGTCATTAAGTCAAATATGAGGTTGCAAAAACTGGCAGAGTGGTATCCTTCCAAGAAAGATGTGGTCCATTCATCTTGGAACTGCCGTTCACAAACCAAGCAGCTCTTGTCAATAAGTCAAGAGCTGTTTATAGGGAACTGTAGAATCCAGCAGTCCTAGGCGAAAAGAGGCTTCTTGCTACTAAGTGTCTCCTCCTTGCATTCCTCAGGTATCATGATCCTGCATTAACCATTTCCGTTTTATGATGGAACTCTTCCAGGCATTGCCATCCTCCTTGGGGTATTTCTCTGACATCACCCCAGGCATTGTGGGTATTTCAGGTTTCAGAATTATTTTGTGCCTTTTGCTCATATGAGTAGCTTCAGTCAATGTCCCATAGTGAAGTGGTAAATGCCCCTCAAGTGGAAATTCTCTAGTCCAAAGTCCCAGTAGTTGCCACTGGGAGGCATTTATAGGCTTTTGCCATAAGCACCAATCTACATTCTGCGTAGAACTATCAAACAGAGAATTTGTCTATATCACCACTCCAGCTTCTATTCTATGCTGTGTGGGCTTGGGCAGTCTTACTGGTTCTCACTGAAAATGTCCAGTTAATATTGCTTGAAAGATTTACATGTCTTCTGTTTTACAATACTAGGTCGGGAAAGGTAGGGTTTTTTTTCTTTCTCAGTGGTATATAAAATGATGCATCCTAAAATTGATCATGTCTTAGATCTAACAATACATAATAGAGCACTTAGAATTGTGTCAGGTACATAGTAAGTACTAAAAAATTAGCTATTATTATTACTGAATCATTTTCATTCTTTTTCTGGAGGGGGGGAAGAGAACTCCCATTTTTGTGTCAGTGAAGTGTAAGCATTTCTACTGCAATGTCACATCCTGAAAATTCTCACATTGTACAAAATCAAGTACTGAAGATAGCAATGTGTGGGAAAGATAGGTTTGGAGAAAACCTCTCAAAACTGTTGCACCATCACCTGGCGCGGTGGCTCACGCCTGTAATCCCAGTACTTTGGGAGGATGAGGTGGGCAAATCACCTGAGGTCAGGAGTTCGAGACTAGCCTGACCAACATAGTGAAACCCCATCTGTACTAAAAATACAGAAATTAGCCAGGCATGATGGAGGGTGCCTGTAATCCCAGCTACTCAGGAGGCTGAGGCAGGAGAATCGCTTGAACCTGAGAGGCGGAGGTTGCGGTCAGCCGAGACCATGCCACTGCACTCCAGCCTGGGAGACAGAGCAAGACTCCGTCTCAAAAAACAAACAAACAAACAAACAAACAAACAAACAAAACTGTTGCAGCTTTGTAATCACAGCAATAACAAATGCAAGAATGATCCTAATGAAAAAATGTAAATACTTAAGACTTGTTAAACTTCTGGTGAATAAAGAAATGACTGAATTTTGGACTTCAGCTTATTGAAAAGGTGAAGGTAGCTTGATGAAGAGGATGTAAAGAAGGGATGTAGGTGCTGACTTATGGAGATAAAGGCAAAACGTGCAAATACTAGGGGAAACTTCACATTAGTTACTTTCATGACAGACCTGTGGCCAAAAGGAAGAATGTGGAGTGAGTGAGTATGATGTACCTGGTGTGTCGTATACAATTACTCCTTAGCTTGCTGCATTTAGTCATGTTAGTGCTTCAATTCAGATGCTGTTTGTTGGTGGTACAAAGCATTAACATTCTGGAAAAATAATGTATGAACCGTGTAACTTCTGCATAACTATGGCTTCGTTTTCCTGTATGTTAGTTAGATGGAGCCAATTTAATTTACAGACACATGTTTGAGAGCAGAACAGACTGAACTTTACATTGTCCCCTAGTAACCTTGCCAGGAGGTGCTATTTATATTTTACAGATAAGAAAATGGATTCAGGATCAGACACTTGCTCTGCGTCACAGGATTGGTGAGTGATGATGATGATAGGAATCAAATCCAGGTCTTCCTAGTTCCAGACCTATGCTTCTTACATGTACACCGCAAAGCCTGCTTTCTACCAAATTTCCCTGATTACTTCTCCTGTGATTATTCCAAGAATAATCATACATTTTCTGATGAACTGTTAGCCTTGGCTTCATCAGGCTGATGTTTTGGAATCTGGCAGGTTAGCAGAAGCAAAAGATAGTTGATTTTTGCTTTCAGTGTTTTCTCAAGTTGTTTGTTAAGTTTGGCTCTCAAATTTCTATGTTTCTTTAGTAACTGAATTTCCTCGTGTTGTAAGGTTTGTGAGTTCAGAGTGAGTAAAATATTGCCTTTTCTTTGCTTATTTACCTTATCATAGAATTTTCAAAGTTTATCTTGCTCATTTGGGGCCTTTATATGATATTAAGAGATAATTGTTTTAATCAGATAATTGATATTATCTGATTAAAGGAGAGTAATTTTTGAATCCAGAGCCTTTTGACCTTATAAGAAAGATGTTTTTTTTTTTTTTCCTCTAAGACTTCTTGTACCTTCTTGTGTTAGAAGTGGGGAAAAAAGAGTTAAAATTATTACAGAGCATGAAAAAAATTTCAGGATTAGGTTCCCCAGAATTTAGAAAAGTTTCTTCCTTTATGTTTTTTTTTTCTTTTTCGAGATGGGGATCTTGCTATGTTGCCCAGGCTGGTCTCCAACTTCTGGCCTCAAGCCATCCTCCCATCTCAGCCTCCTGAGTAACTGAGATCACAGACAGAAGCTACTAAACCCAGCCAGAAAGTTTCTTTGTGACTTTTTCTCTTTTCCTTTTTGGGAAACATTTCTGCTTCTCCTCATCAGGAAGTATTTGCTTGTGTATACAGTAGTTATGTACATGGGTAGTAGGTTGTGTTTAACAAATGTTTACTGTTTGAAACCATAGACTGTAATGACCTCAGTGCACACAGGAATAAGACCCCAACAGCCTAATACAGACAATGGATGACCCTGGCCAGGCATCAGCCACAGGGAGAGCTGCCAACTGAAGTGGACCAAGGCTTTGCTCAGTCCTAAGCTGATTGGTTTCAGGCAGTAAAGCAGACCCAATGCTGCCAGGTCTTCCCAGTTTTCAAGAGAGGGTAGAAATCACAGTATTTTTCTTTGTGAAATCTGGTATTTAAATGGTGACAATTAATTACATTTTTTTCCCCTAACAATGCTGAGCAGGTTGGTGGAAGCAGCTCAAGCCCTGCCAGTTGTTGCAACATCATGTCTGACTTAATGATTGTCGTCTGCCAATCTGGACACAATTTTTCTTTACAGAGCCAATATATCAAAATGTAAATGTCTTTTTTTTTTTTTATTTTAGTCAGACTGTTTACTTGTATATTAAAATTTTCTAGAGCTTTTGACTTTGAAAAAGTGAATGAATAATACAGGGGACACCTGCATATCCCATGCCCTTCACCTGGGCTTGGTAAATTAGATTTACCAACTCTTAATATTTTGCCAAGTTTATTTCGTTGCTCCTATTTTGTTGGACCAGTTTAAGTTGCAAAAGTCATAGTATTTAACACCTAAATTTTCTGTCATGTTATTTCCCAAGAATATTTGTCTACATAATGATAATGCTGTTATCATATCTAATAATTTTTTTTTTTTCTGAGATGGAGTCTCGCTCTGTCGCCCAGGTGGAGTGCAATGGCATGATCTTGGCTCACTGCAACCTCCGCCTCCTGGGTTCAAACAATTCTCCTGCCTCAACCTCCCGAGGAGCTGGGATTACAGGTGCCTGCCACCATATACAGCTAATTTTTGCATTTTTAGTAGAGACGGGGTTTCACCATGTTGGCCAGGCTGCCCATGAACTCCTAATCTCAGGTGATCTGCCTGCCTCAGCCTCCCAAAGTGCTGGGATTACAGGCATGAGCCACTGCGTCCTGCCCTGTGTCTGTTTTTAAAAGGCCTTTATGATAGATTTCTATAATTTCGTTTAATTGATAATTAAACATATTTTAATTTCCCTCTGGCATGCCAGACCTTATCTCTCTGTACTTTGAGATGTAAATTTTGCTACCTGATTTTTCACCTAAGAATTGTTTTCTTTAATATGCAAATTTAGGATTATTTATCTGGCAACTGTCTAGGGTAATGAAACAGTTTATCTAGAGTTTCAAAGCCTAAGATACTGTTAACCCAAAATATCTGAGACAGATCTCAGTCAATTTAGAAAGTTTATTTTGCCAAGGTTAAGGAGGCTCCCATGACCCAGCCTCAGGAGGTCCTGATGACATATGCCCAAGGTGATTGGGATGCAGCTTGCTTTTGATACATTTTGGGGAGACAGGAAACATCAATCAATATATGTAAGATGTACATTGGCTTGATCCAGAAAGGCAGGACAAATTGAAGTCGAGAAGGGGCTTCTAGGCCATAGGTAGATAAGAGGCAAATTCATTTGCGTTTCTGATTAGCTTTTGCAAAAGAAGCAATCAGATGTGCATTTATTTCAATGAGCAGAGGGATGACTTTGAATAGAACAGGAGGCAGATTTGCCCTTAGCAGTTCCCAGCTTGACTTTTCCCTTTAGCCTAGTGATTTTGGGGTCTCAAGATTTATTTTGTTTCACATTTCTCCCTTTTTCTTTTTAAAATCTTTTGGAGAAAGCATCTTAGAAGAAAATAAGTCTCTGGTCGTAGGTTTCATCTGATCACTTATAGCTAGGACAGTTTATTCATAGATAGGTGTGTCCCATGTTATCAGGAAAGCTTATTTTCAGCAGGTTGTGAAGTCTCACATCCTATGAAGAGAAAATAGAGAAAAGAAGGGGAAAAACAGCAGCAAACAAACAAATAAAAAGAACAATTCTGGAAAATCAATATAGGCCATGTTACCCTGAAGCCCACACATCAGTAGGCAGGTATGAAAATGGCTTGTGTATATAAATAGGTTGTGGTTATTTTCTTTGAAGTTTAAGTTGTCTGGCATCAGTTTGCAGGATTTTAAGAAAGCACAGGTTAGTTTTCAGTGATTTCAAATTAGGAAAAATGGGGGGAAAATGAAAAGAAGAAGAAATAAATGGAAAACATTATTTTAGAGACTTGTAGCCAGGAAAAATTTTAGAATTCAGTCCAAGTTGTAGAAAATAACAAAAATTGGAAACATTAAGCAAAACTGGAATCTAATAACAGATCTACTATAGTTTATTTTTATTTTTTATTTTATTTATTTTTTTTTGAGACGGAGTCTTGCTCTGTCGACCGGGCTGGAGTGCAGTGGCCGAATCTCAGCTCACTGCAAGCTCCGCCTCCCGGGTTTACGCCATTCTCCTGCCTCAGCCTCCCGAGTAGCTGGGACTACAGGCGCCCGCCACCTCACCCGGCTAGTTTTTTATATTTTTTAGTAGAGACGGGGTTTCACCGTGTTAGCCAGGATGGTCTCGATCTCCTGACCTTGTGATCCGCCCGTCTCGGCCTCCCAAAGTGCTGGGATTACAGGCTTGAGCCACCGCGCTGGGCCTACTATAGTTTATTTTGAAGCATAATTTTCTCTCTCCATTTTCCATTTTCACTAAAGACAAGTTGTAATACAAATTCATTTGCAAGATAAGTTTTAGTCTTATTATACTTGGCCTGAGTATTTGCATAAACCCAGCAAGAATAATTATTTGCCAAATAGGCTCTTTTTTTTTTTTGAGACAGATCTCGTTCTGTCGCCCAGGCTGGAGTGCAGTGGCACGATCTTGGCTCACTGCAAGCTCTGCCTCCCAGGTTCATGCCATCCTCCTGCCTCAGCCTCCCAAGTAGCTGGGACTATAGGCACACGCTGCCACATCCAGCTAATTTTTTGTATTTTTAGCAGAGACGGGTTTTCACCGTATTAGCCAGGATGGTCTCAATCTCCTGACCTCGTGATCCGCCCGCCTTGGCCTCCCAAAGTGCTGGGATTACAGCCGTGAGCCACCACTTGGCTTTGCTGGAACTTTATTTCATAAGAAATCTCAGATTCAACTTTAATGCCTTAAGCCCAGCTTGTGCCTGCAAATATCTGTATTAATTGGGTGAATTCCTCACTTTGAGATCCCAAGAAAACTTGGGACTCCTGGGCCTGTCAGAAAGTGACATTCTTGCCACAGGTCAGGAAACTGTACAGGGACTGTGTAGACAAGGTATTGTTGCAGGATCCTTGGGGTGTCATTTTTCTGGCCAGAAACCTCTTTGGCTGGTGGTGCCTTTGCCCAAGTTTTGCTCAGGCTTGCTGGGGTTATTTTGCTCACTTGGCCTGGCAGGCTGTGCTCAGCTCCCGCTACTGGCCTGGGTCCCACACTTGCCAAGGGTGAGTCGGGGGTGGAATAGTGAGGGGTGTGTGAGCGAGCATGGGATCCAGCTACTGCGCAGTCAGACATGCCAGCTGCTGCAGCAGGGTGGACAGCTCCAGGTGCTAGCATGAGTGCTGGCTCTCTGTGAGGCTGTGGACAGACCAGGTGTACCACAAACAGCTTCCACAGCTGGCATTGGGAACACAGTGGTACCTGGAAGCTTGGAGATGCCAGGAACTGCAGAGCAGAGCCCCCAGGTCTGGGTTCCCTGAAGGGCTGCAGCTCTTTTTTCCTTCTCTTCACCTGCAATGTGGTGAGCAAGGGGCATGTCTCAGCCCTGTTTGCGTTACAGCTCTTTTAGCCTCACCATTCGGTGGGTCCTGAGTTCTTGTCCTGCAACCAGGAAGAATGAGGTACTCAGACAAGTGGAGGGTGAGCAAGATGAGGAGCAGCTTTATTGAACAATGGAACTGCTCACAGGAGACCTGCAGGTGGTAGTTCCTTTCCACAGCCAGGGTGCCTTGATGAGTGTTCAGCTCCTCCTAGTGGATAGGGTAGGTCCTCTCTGCTAGGCAGGTCATCCTGACAAGTGTTCAACTATTAGCAGAGAGGGTAGCTCCTCTCTGTAGCTGGTCGTCCCATTGTCTGTACAACTCTCAGCAGAGAGGAGGCCCTAGAGTGGGTAGCTCCTCTCTGCAGCTGGTTGCTCCATTGTCTGTTCACCTCTGGCTGAGCCCAGGGTTTTTATGGGCCTCAGAGGGGAGGAAGGGCATGGCTGACTGGTTCATGGACAGTCATGGGTGGGCCGGGAAAAAGCACCACAAGTTCCCTCTCCATCTGTAGGACTGGCAGCCTAGCCCCCAGGCTTCAGGCCCTCCCTGGCCTGTTGATGGGGCCTCACCAGGGATCTGCCCCCTTCCACCCAGGAGCCTGTCTGCTTCCGGCTGTCATTCATGGCACCCAGGTTGTAGGTGCCAAGGGTCACCAGTGCCAAGCTTCCTTCAGCCCCCCATTGGCTTCCCTTCTATGCTTGTTGGTGCCCAAAGTTGGAGGGGCTGAGGCAGCAGGGAGCTGGTGTGTCAGCCCTGCCCCAAGCATGTGCACACCCAACTGGGCTGTGACAGTGCTGGGGTTCAGCCCCGACTTTGCTTGAAGACCAGAGTGGAGGCTGACAGCAGGGAGAAGCCGGGCAGTGGGAGCAGACGCTTCTGAATCTGTAAAAGCTGGGGGGGTCTTTCCAGGCCCCCAAGAGAGCAGGGATACCTGGGTCTCAGCATTAATAATGTATAATCATTTAGGTCAATGCACTGATTTCCATTTTGATTTTTCTTTATGCCATAAATTATTTAGAAGTGTATCTCTAATTTCAAAGGAGTTAGGTACTTTCTCATTATATTTAGTGTAACCTTGATTTCTGGGTAATTTCATTATAATCAGAAAATCTATTCCAAATTATTTCTCTTTTTTGAATTTTTTTGAGCTCATATTTATGATGCAGCATATGACCAGTTTTGGCAAATGTTTTATGAAGCTACATTTTTTCTTTTTTTTTTTTTTTTGAGATAGAGTCTCACTCTGTTGCCCAGGCTGGAGTGCAGTGGTGTGATCTCAGCTCACTGCAACCTCTGCCTCCCAGGTTCAAGCAATTCTCTGCCTCAGTCACCTGGGTAGCTGGGATTACAGGCACCCACCACCACGCCCAGCTAACTTTTTTGTGTTTTTAGCAGAGACAGGGTTTCACCATATTGGCCAGGCTGGTCTTGAACTCCTCACCTCATGATTCACCTACCTCTGCCTCCCAAAGTGCTGGGATTACAGGCATGAGCCACCACGCCTGGCCTACATATTTCTTTTAATTAGTATTTACATGGTGTATTTTCTCCCATACTGTCTTCCCATAGTGTTTATGCCCTTATATTAAGGTGTGCTTTTTGTGGGGAATTTGTAGAGTTTTTAAAAACTCCATCTGGAAATGTGTGTTTTAAATTAAAATACTTAGTTTATTTGCACTTAATTACATACTGAAGTCATATTTGCCATCTTTCTATTTATTTTCTATTTGAACTACCTGTTTTATGTTTGGTTTTTCCTTCTCTCAAAGAGCATTATTTCGGGTTAAAATGCATTATCAGTTCATTTATCTTATTTTAGCTTGTTAAACATTATTTTTAATGATTTCTCTAGATATTAAAACATAAATCTTTGACTTAGCACAGTTCAACACGAATGATTAGTTTTATTACTTTTCTAATTTTGATAAATAATTAGATTACTCTAACTTCATTTACTCTCTTTATTTTTCATGCTATTTTTGTCATAATCTTTCATTTTCAATAGTTTTAAGTCCCACAAGACCTTATTATTATATTGTAATTATTATTAATTTATATCTACATACATATTTTCCCTGCCCTTGAGGTGCTCTTTATTCTTTTTTGCATTTTTGTGTTTCTTCCTTTTTTTCGGCCTGAATAACTTCCTTTAAATTATCTCACTTTTTTTTGTCTGGAAAAGTTTTTATTTCACATTTAAAGCATTGTAATTTAAAATAATTTTTATTTTGAAATAACTTCAAACTTAGGAAAAAGTTGAAAGAATAGTACAAAGCAATCCTGTATGCCCCATACCTAGATTTATTAATTTTTAACATTTTATAGCATTTACTTTATCATTCTATCTGTATAAATATATTATTGCTGTTTTTATAATTTTCAGCACCATTCTAGAGTAATTTGCAAATATCATGCTCCTTTACCTTATAATACTTCAGTGAATATTTCCTAAAACCAAAAATACCCTCTCATATAGGAGTTATCAAAATCAGGAAGTTAAATATTGAAATAATATATATATATACAATCTAATATCTAATTTATATTCCAATTTTGTCTATTGTCATAATGTCTTTTATAGCATCCCTCTCTTCCAAGATTATATATTGCATTCGTTATTTTTCTTTTAGTCTCTCAGCATTTTTTTGTTTTTCATGACATTTTTTGAGATTAGAAACTAGTTATTTTATGGAACATTCCTCAATTTGGGTTTCTTTGATGTTTCTTCATGATTAGATTCAGGTTTTACATTTTTGGCTAAAATGCTATATAGATGGTGTATTCTTAGGATTGCACATCTGGATACACACTGTATCTATTTGTTCCTTATTGGTGATGTTAATTGTGATCACTAAGTTTAGATGTTGTCCAGTTTCTCTATTATAGATCTACTATTTTTAATGTTTGTACTCAATAAATCCTTAGTGGATAGATAGCTTGCAACTACCTAAATAAAAAGTTTGAGATTCAGACTTTTTCAAAGAGGATGTGACTCACAGGAATGACCAGCCTACCAGCAGCACTGGCCAGAGCTTGCATAGAAATGGCAGCTGTGTTGAGGGGAAGCATTGCCTGAGCATGTGGCCAGGGCTGGTGTGTAGAAGTGGCCGCTGGATGGGGAGAGTGTGGCCTGAGTGCATGGCTGTGTAGTCCACGGAGGTCAGTTGGAGTGAGTACTACAGCCCTTCCACGCACCAGTTTACTCACTCTAAAGCTGAATAAGGAAGAAGAATGAAGCAAAGCTGAATAAGGAAGAAGAATGAAGCCAGCAACATAAGTACCTTCCTGCAGCCATCACATTTCAGTGCCCCTCTGTCGCCCTCTATTGACAGAGCCTCACATTGCACCGGCTGGGGCGAGAGAAACGCTTGCATGGTGTCAGGAGAGGCACGTAGCACATCCACACCCATGTTTTCTGAGACAGAGGGAGCTCTCTCTCAGGTTTGGGGGCTGGGGCTGAGAAGGTGTAAACTGATTCTTGCTAGACATGTGAGTGACCAGTTGTCTACTGAGGGGTGGGGATAGAGTGGGAAACTGAGTATGAGCATTTTATGTTTTATTTCCTGTGTTGAGGCATTGTGTTACAGGCTTCATATACATTGCTTCTACTCCTTACAAAAATCCTGAGAGGTGAGTGTAATTAGTCACATTTTACAGATGAGGAGATTCAGGCTGAGAAAGGCTCAGAATGGTTAAGTAACCTGTTCAAGATTATACAGTAAATGAGTAGTGGGACCAGAATTAAAATCCTAGCCTGTCTACCTCCACAGCTGTTATTCTTGCCAGGATACCATACATTTTTTTTTTTTTTTGATGGAATTTTTCCCTTGTCACCCAGTCTGGAGTGCCATGGTGCAATCTCGGCTCACTGCAACCTCCATCTCTTGGGTTCAAGCAATTTCCTGCCTCAGCCTCCCAAGTAGCGGGATTACAGGCGCCCACCACCATGCCCAGCTAATTTTTATATTTTTAGTTGAGACTGGGTTTCACTGTGTTGGCCAGGCTGGTCTCGAACTCCTGACCTCAGGTTAGGATACCATATTTCAGATGACATTTATGTAAGTGTGGTTTTTTTATAGGCCCCATCATGTGGATGCTTCCAGGGCAGAACCAAAGCTGGGTTTCTGAATTTATCCTGCTTGGTTTTCCAGTGACCCCATTTCAACAGGATCCTCTCCGTTGCCTTTCTTTTCCTCTACTTGAGCTCTGTCCCAGACAGTTGGCTCATTGTCACCCTGATCTGCCTGGACATGCATCTCCACACTGCCATGTACTTCTTCCTCTGAATCCTCTCCCTGCTGGATATGGGCCATATCATCACCACCATGCCCCAGATGTTGGTGCATCTTGTCATTCACTCTCAGACCATCACCTTTGCTGGCTGTTGGCTGCAGATGTATGTGTTTGGTGTCTTGGGCCTGAGCGAGTGCATCTTCTTTGCAGTCACGGCTTATGACCAATATGTGGCCATTTGCCACCTGCTGTGTTATACTGTCATCCTCATTTGGGACTGTGCACATGCTTGGTAGTTGGGACATGGGCTTGTGGTTTCTTCTCCCTGATTCATACCTTTCTCACCATGAGGCTGCCATATTGTGGGCCCAACACGGTCAACCACTATTTCTGTGAAGGCCCCTCGGTACGGAGCTTGGCTTGCAGGGACACCCACTTCATTGAGATGGCAGATCTGGTCATCAGGGTCTTTATGGTTGTTGTTCCACTGTCTCTCATTCTGGCCTCCTACATTCATATTGCCCTGGCCATCCTCAAGATTAAGTCCACCCAGGGCCTCTGCAAAGCTTTCTGGACCTGTGCCTCCCCCCTGACCGTGGTCACACTCTTCTATGCTCTGGTCACTTTTATCTATGTGAGGCCCAACTCCAGCTATTCTCCTGAGCTAGGTAAGCAGATCTCATTCTTTTACAGTGTCTTCATGGCTCTGCTCAATCCTGTGGTCTACATTCTGAGGAACAAGGACATTAAGCAGCCTTTTCTCAAAATGATGGGGCATAGTAGGGTTGCCTAGTGAACTGGGAGCCAGGAGAGGCCTGGGGTAGAATGTCCAATGTTGAAGAAAGGTACAGCAACTGTAATGTGCAACTAACGTTGTGCATTTGAACCAACACAGTACTTGGTCAGTGGAACAAATATGCATGAAACTAACATGGCTATCTTGATCCACTTGCTTCATTGTGGTGCAGTAACGAACAAATCTGTAATTTCAGCATCTTACAACAGCAAAAGTTTATTTATTGCTCACATCCCATGGTAGTTGTAGGTCGGCTATGGCCTTGTGCAGTCTCAGATCCACCCTGAAGGAGAAGCCCTTATCTGGAACATGCCATTCTTATGGCAGAGGGAAAGGAACAATGGCCAAAACAAATGATGACTAATAAAGCATTTCAGAAGTGACACACACCTCTTGGCTCACATCCCATTGGCCAAAGCAGGTCACATGGTCAAGTGACGGCAAGGAGGCAGGAAGTATTTTCTTCCTGCAGAGAAGTAATGCATATCACAGGACAATGGACAGGCATGCATAATTACAGGGAGGGCAGCAAATAACAGAGATAATGATATAATCTACCATAATACCACAGCAACCAATAGAATACATGTAACCAACATGGAACATGGTAACTGTGTGACATGGAGCATGGGGGCCAAAGTGATTTAAGCAAAGTAGGACATATAAACAATATTTGCTGCCAACACAGAAAATTAAGATGATGGTATGTGGAACCAATACAGCCCATGGACCTGACTTGGTGCATGTAATCAACGTGGTTCAGGGGGCTGACATGGTATACTCTGCATTGTATTGTGGAAAGACACAGAATTTGATGTTCAGTGACCTGGGTTCTAGTGCCAACCTTGCCAACTTGCTGTGTGTGTGACTTTGGGCAATTTGTTTCCTCTCTCTAAATCTCACTTCATTTATCTGTAAAATTAACACGTTGAACATAAGGGTCCCCAAAGCCTGTTGTGTCTCTAAAATTGTATGCCACAATAGGCAGAGTAAGCATGGTGTATGAAACTCAAATGCAATAAATTTGTGAAAGTCCTCTGTGAACCATAAAATAAACAAGGAAACCATAAAATAATAAGAATTGCTGCAGACCAGGCACAGTGACTCTTGCCTTTAATCCCAGCAATTTGGGAGGCTGAAGTGAGAGGATTGCTTGAAGCCAAGAGTTTAAGAGCAGCCTGGGTAACAAAGTGAGACCTGCCCCCTGCCCCACCGATCTCTATAGAAAAAAATTACCTGGGCACAGTGATGTGCACCTATAGTCTCAGCTACTCAGGGGGCTGAGGTGGGAGGATCACTGGGACCCAAGAACTTGAGGCTTCTTTGAGCTATGATTGCACCACCACACTCCAGCCTGGGAGATAGGACTCCCATCTCTAAGGAAAAAAAAAAGCATTGCTGCTATGTGTGCTGCTCATCTGTAAACCACAATGGGCAGCATACCTAGCAGTGATTCATTCTTTTAAGACTTAAATGACATTGGACTTTCTAAGAATCTGTGATAGTTAATACTTAGTGTCAACTTGATTGGATTGAAGAATGCAAAGTATTGACCCTGGGTGTGCCTGTGAGGGTGTTGCCAAAGGAGATTAACATTTGAGTCAGTGGGCTGGGAATGGCAGACCCACCCTTAATCTGGATGGGCACTATCTAATCAGCCGCCAGCGTGGTTAGAATATAAGCAGGCAGAAAAACGTAAAAACACTAGACTGGCCTAGCCTCCCAGCTTACATTTTTCTCCCATGCTGGATGCTTCCTGCCCTTGAACATCGGACCCCAAGCTCTTCAGTTTTGGGACTCAGACTGGCTCTCCTTGTTTCTCAACTTGCAGATGACCTATTGTGGGACCTTGTGATCAAGTGGGTTAATGTTTAATAATCTCTCCTTTATATATATATATATATGTATGTCCTATTAGTTCTGTCCCTCTAGAGAGAACCCTAATACAGATTTTGGTACCAGGAGTAGTTCTAGAGAAACATAATATTAAGGATAGAGTTCCTTTGTTGGTTTTGGGGTTTCTGGAGTTGGCTGCTTAATACGATTAGACCCTAAAATGCTAAGGACTCTACTTTTAATAGTATGGAGAACACTGATAGTCCTTGGTGTGAACTGCTTAGAGAGTTATGCAACATAAATGCATTTGACACTCCTGATTCACCACTCATGAGAGGCAAGGAGTTTAGTGACTCTATACATAACACCTTTGACCATATGTGGATAACCAAGGAACGTAATGAAGCTGGTTGGTTGCTCCTAAGTTCAGTGGACAAAGTGATGAAAGAAAAGATGAACTCAGGGATTCTAACTCCCAGCTTTAGAAGCAGATACTGAGCCTCAAATCTGCTAAGATTGCCCTGAGTGAGGGTCATATCTCCTGTAGAGAAAGAGCTGAAATTGTGGAAAAACGGACACAAGCTTTCATCATGCAAGTGGCTGACCTGCAACGAAAGGTGCATGCACAGCCTCACTCAGTGTCTACTGGTAAAGCAAGGGCATTAATTGGAAAAGAATGAGACCCTGCAACTTGGAATGGGGACGTATGGGAGGACCCTGATGAAACTGGGGACACTGAGTTTGTAAACTCTGATGAACCTTTTTTTGCCAGAAGAAACAGCTTCTCCATCACCAGTAGTGGCAACATTCTCTCCCACACCCATGCTGCTGCCATCTGCCTTTCCACCTTTGTCTAAGGAGATAAACCCTCTACTGCCTGAGGCAACAGTGATGGCCTCCCCTGAGGCAGTTGCTAAACAGGATAATGGTGATTCTCCTCAGGAACCATCCCCAACACCCATGTTTGCTTCTAGACCTATAACTAAAGCCCTAGCTGGCCCCTACAGGTGAGGTTGAGAGTGTGACCTATGAGGAGGTGCACTACACTTGAAAAGAACTGCTTGAGTTTTCTAATTTATATGAGCAGAAATCTGGAGAACAGGCATAGGAATGGATATTAAGGGTGTGGGACAATGGCGGAAGGAACATGGAGTTGGATCAGGCTGAATTTATTGATTTGGGCCCACTAAGTAGGGACTCTGCATTTAATGTTGCAGTCTAGGCCGGGTGCAGTGGCTCATGTCTGTAATCCCGGCACTTTGGGAGGCCGAGGCGGGCGAATCACAAGGTCAGGTGGTTGAGACCATCCTGGCCAAAATGGTGAAACCCCATCTCTACTAAAATACAAGAAATTAGCCAGGCGTGGTGGCACGTGCCTGTAGTCTCAGCTACTCAGGAGGCTGAGGCAGGGGAATCACTTGAACCCGGGAGGTGGAGGTTGCAGTGAGCCAAGATCATGGCACTGCATTCCAGCCTGGTGACAGAGCAAGACTCCATCTCAAAAAAAAAAAAAAAAAAAAAAAAAAGATAGGAAAGAAAAAATACTAGTAGTAGTTTATTTGCTTGGTTAGCTGAAATATGGATCAAAAGATGGCCCATGAGCTGGAAATGCCTGATCTTCCTTGGTTTAATGTGGAGGAAGAGATCCAAAGGCTTAGGGAGATTTTAATGGTGGAGTGGATTAGTTACTTTAAACCTACTTATCCCAGCTGGAAGGGTCCAGAAGATATACCCTTGACCAATGCCTTGCAAATTAGATTTATAAGGTAGAACCTGCATCTTTAAAGAGCCCTGTAATTGCTCTTTTCTGAATGTCAGATCTAACAATAAGAACTGCAGTCACTCAACTACAAAATTTAAATGCAGTGGGAATAATTGGATCCCAAGGTGGCAGGGGCCAAGTGGTGGCACTCAACTATCAATGGCAAGGTGGGCATAGCTACTGTAATGGACAGGGGAGGCAAAGCAGCAATCAGAATGGTCTGACTCCTGTAGAGCTCTGGCATTGGCTGATTAATCGTGGTGTTCCTAGAAGTGAAATTGATAGGAAGCCTACTGCATTCCTACTTAATTTATATAAGATGAAAACTTCTAG
This sequence comes from Macaca thibetana thibetana, assembly GCF_024542745.1. Lineage (NCBI taxonomy): Eukaryota > Metazoa > Chordata > Mammalia > Primates > Cercopithecidae > Macaca > Macaca thibetana. Next base: position 42,221,804 of record NC_065578.1, read on the forward strand.
GTTGACTGAACAAAAGACTAATTTGAATTATAAAAACAGAATCATGGCCCCTCAATCAATTTCCAGACTTGAGCTAGTTTACAGACCCAGAACCCCTTGAATGAAGGGGAGGCTGGGACCCCTTGAGGAAGGACCCCGCTACACTACCAACAATTTTTGCTGTCAATCTTTTTTCCATCCTTCCCCAAGGAGACCTCTGGCCTTTTAGCAGGATAACTGTGCACTGGGGAAAGGGAAGTGATCAGATATTTCAGGGACTATTGGACGCTGCCTCTGAGCTGATGTTGATTCCAAGGGGCCCAAAACGTCGTTGTGGTCCTCCAGTTAAAGTAGAGCTTATGGAGGTCAGATAATTAAAGGAGTTTTAGCTCAGGTACGACTTACAGTGGGTCCCAGGCTCATCCTGTGGTCATTTCCCCAGTGCCAGAATGCATAATTGGCATAGACATACTTAGCGGCTGGCAGAAACCTCACATTGGCTCCCTGACCGGTAGGGTGAGAGCTACTATGGTGGGAAAGGCCAAATGGAAGTCATTAGAGCTGCCTTTACCTAGAAAAATAGTAAATAAAGGCCAGGCATGGTGGCTCATGTCTGTAATCCCAGCACTTTGGGAGGCTGAGGCAGGTGGATCACAAGGTTAGGAGATCGAGACCATCCCGGTTAACATGGTGAAATCCCATCTCTACTAAAAATACAAAAAAAAAAAAAAAAAAAAAATTAACCAGGCGTGGTGGCGGGCACCTGTAGTTCCAGCTACTTGGGAGGCTGAGGCAGGAGAATGGCATGAACCCTGGAGGTGGAGCTTGCAGTGAGCCAAGATCGTGCCACTGAACTCCAGCCTGGGCAACAGAGCGAGACTCTGCCTCAAAAAGAAAAAAAGAAGAAAAAGGAAAAATAGTAAAATAAAAAACAATATTGCATCCCTGGAGGGATTGAGGAGGTGTGATTTCCCACCACATCCTGATTCAACTCTCCCATTTGTCCTGTGCAGTAGACAGATGGATCTTAAAGAATGACAGTGGATTATCATAAGCTTAAGCAAGTGGTGACTCTAACTGCAGCTGCTGTACCAGATGTGGTTTCATTTCTTGAGCAAATTAACACATCTCTTGGTATCTGGTATGCAGCCATTGACTTGGCAAATGCCTTTTTCTCCATTCCTGTCCATAAGGCCCACCAGAATCAATTTGCCTTCAGCTGGCAAGGCCAGGAATATGCCTTTATTGTTCTACCTCAGGGGTATATCAACTCTCCAGCTTTATGTCACAATCTTGTTTGGAGAGACCTTGATCACTTTTCACTTCTGCAAGATATCACACTGGTCCATTATATTGATGATATTATGCTGATTGGGTCCAGTAAGCAAGAAGTAGCAAACACAGGGGACTTATTGGTGAGACATTTGTGTGCCAGAGTTTGGGAAATAAATCCAACCAAAATTCAGGGACCGTCTACCTTGGTAAAATTTCTAGGGGTCCCATGGTATGGGACCTGTTGAGATACTCCTAAGGTGAAGCGTAAGTTGCTGCATTTGGCCCCTCCTACAACCAAGAAAGAAGCACAACATCTGGTGGGCCTATTTGGATTTTGGAAGCAACACATTCCTCATGTGGGTGTGTTACTGTGGCCCATTTATCAAGTGACCTGAAAGGCTGCCAGTTTTGTGGGGTCCAGAACAGGAGGTCCAGGCTGCTGTGCAAGCTGCTCTGCACTTGGGCCATAGGACCCAGCAGATCCAATGGTGCTTGAGGTGTCAGTGGCAGATAGGGATGCTCTTTGGAGCCTTTGGCAGGTCCCCATAGGTGAGCCACAGCGGAGGCCTCTAGGATTTTGGAGCAAGGCCATGCCATCTTCTGCAGATAACTACTCTTCTTTTGAGAGACAGCTCTTGGCCTGTTAATGGGCTATGATGGAAACTAAACATTTGACTATGGGTCATCAAGTCACCATGCGACCTGAACTGCCAATCATGAACTGGGTGCTTTCTGACCCATGTAGCCGTAAAGTGGGTCGTGCACAGCAGCATTCCATCATCAAATGGAAGCGGTATATACATGATCAGGCTTGAGCAGGTCCTGAAGACACAAGTAAGTTACATGAGGAAGTGGCTCAAATGTCCATGGCCACATGGCCTTCTCTCCCCCAGCCTGTACTGAGGACCTCATGGGGAGTTCCCTATGATCAGGTGACAGAGAAAGAGAAGACTAGGACCTGGTTCACAGATTATTCTGCAAGATATGCGGGCACCACCCGAAAGCGGAGAGCTGCAGCATGACAGCCCCTTTCTAGGACATCCCTGAAGGACAGCCGTGAAGGGAAGTCTTCCCAGTGGGCAGAACAAGCAGTGCATCTAGTTGTGCACTTTGCATGGAAGGAGAAATGTCCAGATGTGCTATTATATACTGATTCATGGGCTGTAGCCAATGGTTTGGCTGGATGGTCAAGATCTTGGAAGAAGCATGATTGGAAAATTGGTGACAAAGAAATTTGGGGAAGAGGTGTGTGGTTGACCTCTCTGAGTGGTCAAAAACTGTGAAGATATTTGTATCCCATGTGAGTGCTCATGAATAGGTGACCTCAGCAAAGGAGGAGTTTAATAATGGAGTGGATAGGATGAACTGTTCTGTGGACACTACTCAATCTCTTTCCCCAGCAACCCCTGTCATCGCCCATGAACAAAGTGGTCATGGTGTCAGGGATGGAGGTTATGCATGGGCTCAGCAACATGGACTTCCATTCACCAAGGTTGACCTGGCTACGGCCACTGCTGAGTGCCCAGTTTGCCAGCAGCAGAGACCAACACTGAGCCCTCGATATGGCACCATTCCTCGCAGTGATCAGCTAGCTACCTGGTGGCAGGTTCATTATATTGGACATCTTCCATCATGGAAAGGGCAGAGGTTTGTCCTCACTGGATTAGACACTTACTCTGGATATGGGTTTGCCTGTCTTGCATGCAATGCTTCTGCCAGGACTACCATCCATGGACTCACAGAATGCCTTATCTACCATCATGGTATTCCACACAGCATTGCCTCTGACCAAGGCACTCACTTTACGGCTAAAGATGTGTAGCAGTGGGTTCATGCTCATGGAATTCACTGGTCTTACCATGTTACCCATCATCCTGAAGCTGCTGGATTAATAGAATGGTGGAATGGCCTTTTGAAGTCACAATTACAACATGAACTGGTGACAATACTGTGCACGACTGGGGCAAAGTTCTCCAGAAGGCTGTGTGTGCTCTGAATCAGCATCCAATATATGGTACTGTTTCTCCCATTGCCAGGATTCACAGGTCCAGGAATCAAGGGTTGGAAATGGAAGTGGCACCACTCACCATCACCTCTAGTAATCCACTAGCAAAATTGTTGCTTCCTGCTCCCAAGACATTATGTTCTGTTGACCTAGAGGTCTTAGTTCCAGAGGGAGGAGTGTTTCCACCAGGAGACACAACAATGATTCCATTAAACTGGAAGTTTAGATTGCCACCTGGACACTTTGGGCTCCTCCTACCTTTGAGTCAACAGGCTAAGAAGGGACTTACAGTGTTGGCTGGGATGATTGACCTGGACTATCAAGGTGAAATCAGTCTACTACTCCACAGTGGAGGTAAGGAAGAGTATGCATGGAATACAGGAGGTCCATTAGGGCATCTCTTACTATTACCATGCCCTGTGATTAAGGTCAATGGGAAACTACAACAGCCTAATCCAGGCAGGACTACAAATGGCCCAGACCCTTCAGGAATGAAGGTTTGGGTCATGCCACCAGGAAAAAAACCACAACCTGCTGAGGTACTTTCTGAAGACAAAGGGAGCACAGAATGGGCAGTAGAAGAAGGTAGTCATCAATACCAGCTATGACCACGTACGTGACCAGCTGCAGAAATAGGGACTGCAATAGTCATGAGTATTTTCTCCTTTTGTTAAAAACACATTTGTGCATGCATGTATACACTTGTACTAAGAAAATATCTTTATTTCCTTTTTCCTTTATCATGTAACATAAGATTTATTGACTTCATATCAGCATTTAAGTATTGTTAACTTTATGTAATAGTATTTGGGTTGGGGATTGGTGCGTTTCTGGTTATACGAAGGATAGTTGTATTATGTTAGGCATAATGATGACTTTAATTGTCTTTATTTCAAGATTATGTATCTCATCTCAGGAGATGTGTATGGGTTCAAGTTGAAGGGGTGGACTTGTGATGGTTAATACTAAGTGTCAACTTGATTGGATTGAAGAATGCAAAGTACTGATCCTGGGTGTGTCTCTGAGGATGTTGCCAAAAAGGATTAACATCTGAGTCAATGGGCTGGGAAAGGAAGACCTACCCTTAATCTGGGTGGGCACCATCTAATCAGCTACCATTACCGCTAGAATATAAAGCAGAAAAATGTTTCAGAAAAACATGAGAAGACTAGAGTGGCCTAGCCTCCCAGCTTACACTTTTCTCCCATGCTGAATCCTTCCTGCTCTTAAAATCGGATTCCAAGTTCTTCAGTTTTGGGACTCACACTGGCTCCCTTACTACTCAGCTTGCAGATGGCCTATTGTGGGACCTTGTGATCATGTGAATTAATACTTAATAAACTTCCCTTTATATACACATATATATCTCCTATTAGTTCTCTCTAGAGAACCCTGACTAATAGAGATTTCTGGCACAGGCCTCAGAGTTAGCAGAGACATCCATCTTTCTTTCAGGCCTCATCAGTGGCCCAGATGTCTTAGGGAGGGGTTGATTCATTTCCACTATTTCTTGAGTATCCACTGTGGTCCAGCTAGTATCAGATCCTTTGGGAATGAAGAGAGAGATAAGGAAAGACAGCCGTGAAATTATAATGCCACAAGTCAAGAAGATACTGCAGCGACCCATGGAGACCAGTGATCTCATGGGAATGAGATTCTCTGAGGGGGTGGCAGACATGGAGGGCCAACTTACTCCTTGCCCCGCTCCACATTGCATATCTCAGTCCTTTGTAAGCTTTCCAGAGCTTGAAGTCAGGGATGGGGGAGAATGCTACAGACTGTGTCTCTCCTGAACTGTGCCCCCCAAAATTCGCATGTTGAATCTCTAACCCCCAATGTGACTGTATCTGGACTAAGGAAGTAGTTAAGATTTAATTGGATCAGGAGGGTGGGCTCTAATTTGATAGAATCCATGTCCTTATAAGAAGAAACACCAGGGAGCTTTTTCTCCCTCTGCTGTGTGAGGACTCAGTGAGAAGGCATCTAACTATCTGTGAGCCAGGAAAAGAGCTCTCACCAGAACTTGATCATATTGTGCCCTGATCTCAGACTTTCAGTTTCCAGAACTGTGAGAAAATACATGTCTATTGTTTAAATCACCCAGTATGGTATTTCTGTTATGGCAACCTGAACTGACTAATATAGATTTGGGTACCGGGAGTGGGGTGCTACAGTAACAAATACCTAAACATGTTGAAGCAGCTTTAGAACTGGTTAATGAGTGAAGGCTGGAAGAGTTTTGAGTTGCATACTAGAAATATAGACATTAAGGGAGATTCTGCTGAGATTGCACACACAAATGAGGAATGTGTTATTGGAAACCGAAGGAAAGGTAATCCTTGTTATAAAGTGGCAAAGAACTTGGCTGAACTGTGTGTGTGCGTGTGTGTGTGTGTGTGTGTGTGTTTGGAAGTAAGAATTTGCAAGTAATAAAAGTGGGCATTTAGCAGACGAGATTTCTAAACAAAATGTTGAAGGAGTGGCACGGTTCCCCCTGCTTTAGTAAAATGCAAAAGGAAAGAGTTGAATTGAAGAAGGAATTGAGGGCTTTATCTTACAGGATGCAGTTTATGCTTTGAATCAGAGCCCATTGTTAGGTGTTGTTTCCCAGAGAGCCAGAATGCATGGGTCCAAGAATCAAGAGGTAAAACTGTGAATGAGTCCTCTCACTATTTTACCTAATAACTCATTGAATATTTTCTTCCTCCCCCAGCAACTTTGAGCTCCACTAGCTTGGAGATCTTCATCCCCAAATAGGAAATTCACCTTTGGGCAAAACAAAGGTTTCCACTGAATTGCGAGATGGGACTTCCATGTGGCTACTTTGGGCTCCTTGCACCACTGAACTAACAGGCAAAATAAGGAGCTAATCTGCTGGCTGGATGATTGGTCCTGATTACAAAGAGAAAAATGAGATGTTGATATACAATTGAGGCAAAGAGAAGAATGTCTGGAACCCACAGGATTGTCTGGGGGCAATTCTTATTACTTCCATGCTTAACAGTAAAGGTTAATGGAAAATTATAGCAACTAAAAAAACACAAGATAACTGGGGACCTGGACCTCTCAGGAATTAAAATTTGGGTCACTCCATCAGGTAAATAACCTAGAGCAGCTGGGTTTCTGGTTGAGGGAAAGGGAGATATGGAATGAGTAGTTGAAGAAGGAAGCTGTAGATAGCAACTATAATGTCATGACCAATTGTGGAAACAAGAATTGTAATTGCTTTTCATATTTTCTCTGTTTGTGATATGCACGTTTTCATTTATATATAATAATGATGCTCTTCATCTTTCTAATTTTCATTTAAAAATTATTTTATACACAAGTTATTGGAAGTAAACTTTACACATTTGTCTTTAGGTAACAGAATATCAGTGCAGTTATGACTGAATTTGAGGAGTAATTAATATAGCCTGTGATGGATACAACAGGTATTGGGACTGCACATCTCACAGGAAGTGTGACTGATGTAACTTGTTCTGTAAAAATATAAAGTTGTTTTGTTTGTTGTAGAGGAGTTTAAATGTTCACAAGAGGTATGTATATGATATATATATGATGTATATGAGAACTGAGTAGTCAAAGGGGTGGACTGTATCAGTTAGCCATGTATTTTTTCCCACTTTGAAATGCAGCCTTTAACATATGCTCTGCAATAAACAGCTGAACTCATTTGAGCATTTCTCCTTTAAAGTGAGACTGATGTTAAGTTTTCTCAATAGAGGACACTGGAGGGACACTGCAGGAGAATGAGATTTCTGGCAATTTCCTGCCCAGGCACAGAATCAGAATGCACTACAACCTCAGGCCAGGCCACCCTCTGAACATGGAAACCAGAGCCCCACACATTCCGTCACTTGCCTGACTCCCTTGGCAACCCTGGAGTGGCCTGAGTGTAGCCCCTGGTGGACTCATTCAGCAAGCTGCTATGTGGTGCCTGTAGCTTGCAGGGTCACATTGAAGTAGTTCTTTTTGTAAGCCCCACACGCCATGAAGGTTCCCTCCCAACAGCACTCAGCTGCCAACTGCACGTCCACACCATTGGTTGATGATTGTTTGCTCTCTTACCTGCACTTTGGCATGTGGCCTATAATTTGCCTCTCAGCTCCAGAGCAGCTCTGCCTTGGGTAACCAGCAAATTCTTCTGCAGTTCTGTCCCTGAACTATAACTTCTCCATGAGGTCTGAACCCCTTCCAAGTTTGTCTTTTTAAAGCCACTATCCTTTAGCCCCAGAGCACCACTCAGTTAATACACATTAATATTTAACTTCTCTTGTATTGGGTAGTTTCTATCTCCTGATTGGACCCAGAGAGCTACAGTTTCTCTAACTTTTCAAAGTAAGTATTATTATCTCTATTTTACTGAAGAGAAAAAGTGAAGCTCAGAAAATAAATGCAAAGAGTGGGTAGGGTCATTTCCAAAGTCCTTTAGCCAGTACATGGAGAAGCTGAGATTTCAACTTTGTTCTGTTGGCTTCATCTCTGGCCATTACCACCCAAAATGTTTACCCCACGGCATCCATCCTTCCCATATATTCTTCCTATACTGGGTTCATCTCCTCTTCTTGCAGCTTCTCTGTGAAATTTCCCTTTCTAAAATTAAGATGCATCCAGAATTTCTTCACTGAATATTCCCTTCACCTCTTTACCAAAATACGAATTTTTCTTAGGGGCAGTACTCTTGGATAGGCTTTTAAGTAATCAACTGGACTATTTCCTACTCTGAAATCTAAATTTCCCAAATTGCACTCTGTTCTAGCAACTCCCCCCATTCACCTCCATCCTTACCCCCACAATGTCTGTTCTCTAGCCGAATCAAAACCACAATGAGATACTAGTTAGAATGGCAATCATTAAAAAGTCAGGAAACAACAGGTGCTGGAGAGGATGTGGAGAAATAGGAACATTTTTACACTGTTGGTGGGATTGTAAACTAGTTCAACCATTATGGAAAACAGTATGGCGATTCCTCAAGGATCTAGAACTAGAAGTACCATATGACCCAGCCATCCCATTATTGGGTATACACCCAAAGGATTATAAATCATGCTGCTATAAAGACACATGCACACGTATGTTCATTGCAGCACTATTCACAATAGCAAAGACTTGGAATCAACCCAAATGTCCATCAGTGACAGACTGGATTTAGAAAATGTGGCACATATACACCATGGAATACTATGCAGCCATAAAAAAGGATGAGTTTGTGTCCTTTGTAGGGACATGGATGCAGCTGGAAACCATCATTCTCAGCAAACTATTGCAAGAACAGAAAACCAAACACCGCATGTTCTCACTCATAGGTGGGAACTGAACAATGAGGTCACTTGGACACAAGAAGGGAAACATCACACACCAGGGCCTATTATGGGGAGGGCGGAGGGGAGAGGGATTGCATTGGGAGTTATACCTGATGTAAAGGACGAGTTGATGGGTGCTGACGAGTTGATGGGTGCAGCACACCAACATGGCACAAGTATACATATGTAACAAACCATAACAAACGTTATGCACATGTACCCTAGAACTTAAAGTATAATAATAATAAAAAAAAGAATCTTGAAAAAGAAAAAATAAACACACAAATACCATATTTGAGGGCTTCAGATGGTCACTTCTGCTTTACCAAACAATAATTTTCATATTAACATGTTAATATGACATCAATTTGTGAGAAATCAATCACAGGTCCGATCTTCTATCTTAGGACCTGTGATTAAACTGCAGCAAAAGTGAAACTGAGTTTTGTCAAACAGAAGGGTATCAAAACTTGCAGGAGTGTGGGTCTGCAGTTAGGTAAAAAAAAATCCAGACATAAGTGTGGTAAGAGCACTCAGGAAATACAGCCTTACCAATAACTCTGAAAGCACAGAAGGTACTAGGTGGATGTATGCATATCAATAGCTCTGAAAGTGTTGAAGAGTTTGAATGTGAAGCTGTAGAAATTTCTTGATGATATCTCAATATTTCACTTTTTTGTTATTTTATATGTATATTCATTCAATATTTCACTTTTTTGTTATTTGATATGTACATGCAAGAGGGTTAAATAAAAATCTGTATTTAAAAACAACTAAAAGAGATCTCCAATAAATATGAAAATTTCAAGTAAAAAAAAAAAAAGAATAATGACAAGGATTAAGAAAATGCTGGAATTCCTGCCCCGTTTTCCTTTGGTGGTGAAAAGGGTGAGGGTAGTATTTGGAGGAGATTCTGTAAAGGTGGAAGAAGTTCCTTGTGAAAGCTTTCCTCTCTGAATCAGGCTTCGCTGGAGGTGTCCCTGACTTTCTTGATACTGTAGACAATGTGTGGTTAGTACAATTTCCTAGGATTCTGTGGAGCCACTTGTCTATGCCTCCTCCAAGGTGCCAGGGACCATCAGGGGCCAAAACCATGGGTAAAGGTCTTGGCACTGGAAATAGAAGCCAGCACCACTATGACTATCATATCCAACTGCAACTCCTTGGCGTTATTGGAGTTATTGGATCCTACGATCCAATATGCTGATCATATCCCATCAGCAACTCCTTGGATCAAGTACTCTATTAGCACCATTATTACTCAATTCAGATTTAAGGAACTGTTTATGAAAAGGTTTATGAAAAGGCAATGAAGATGTCTTTGGGGGCATGCTGACTGGTTGAAATTAGGGCCTTTTCCGGCAGCACTTGGAGGAACTGTCGTGAATTTTTAAGGTTTTGCTGATTCTGAATTCATGAGCTTCTTGGTGACAGTCCCAAGCTAACTAAATCCACAGCAGATTGAAATTTAAACAAATGCCAATGTTTTCATTTGTAATGCTAGTTATCCCTTTTCAAAGAGCAGAATGGTCCTTTTCTCTAAGGCGAAATGGTCTCAGATATCTTCTTGGTAACTATAGATTTGAGGAACAGAAGTAGACGATGAGAAGAATAGCAGCATCTATATGAAGCAGTGTCTATACAAAGGATTCAAGCACTGTTTTAAGAACTTTACCTTCTCACAACAATCCTATGAGGTGATGATTTGCTGTTACTAATATCACCCAATTTTACAGATAAGGAAACGGTTTGGCTACCAAGTATAAACTCTTAATCACTATGATATGATTTGGGTAATGTTTTATGTGTGTACCCAGAGACCCCTCAAGATATCTCTTCACCCCCGCAGGAGCTCACCTCTCCAACAACCAGATGGATTAGGCAGCCTGGGACTCACATTCCCGTGGAAAATGCTATATGGACAATGGCCAATCCATGAACCCTATTCCTGGGGTCACTTTTCCTTTCTCCTATGTTTCTTTAGATCTGTTTATGGTTTTGTTTGAGATAAAAATAAGGTCACTGATCTGGAGTCCTGGGAGCCATCTTATCACAGCCATCTTGAGTTTATTTAATATGTCACATCCTTGTACACTCAGTCACCCCATCAGCAAACGTTGATGACGCTTTGTGCCGGACCCTTTGCTGAGCCCTGGGAAAATGAATCAAAAGTACATTCTACTTGGCACTCTGTCTACAGTTGGGTCTTTTGATGGTTGAGGCTAGCCCAGATGCTGGAGCCATCAGCAAGTCTACACCAGCTACTTAGCTTTACATATCATCAGCCTTAACCATCGGTCAATGGTTCCTGCCTGGGTAACATGACCACAGATCCTGTGATTTCAGATCTGGTTGTGGCCTTCTATGCTCCAGTAGTCTCACTCAGGGACCCTGCCCCAGCCTGTTACTTTGAGGAAAGCCTTCTTCACATCTTTGTTTCTGAGGCTGTAGATTATGGGGTTGAGAAAGGCAGCGATGACATTGTAGAACAGAGCCAGTATCTTGTCCCTCTCTGGGGAGGCACCGGCCCCAGGGTTCATGTACATAAACATGGCTGGTCCACAGAACATGGTGACCACAGTGATGTGGGATGCACAGGTGAAGAAGGCCTTGAGTCGACCCTGGGCTGAGCGGATTTTCAAGATAGTGGCAAAGATGCAGACATAAGAGGACAGAATGAAGGAAAGAGGTACCAGGAGAAGGATGAAGCCCAGGATGAAATCTACTTGGTCATTGAGGGATGTGTCTGCACAGGTTAGCTTCAGAACAGCAGGGACCTCACAGAAAAAGTGGTTGATCTCATTGGGACCACAGTAGGGCAGGCACATGGTGAAGACAGTATAGACTAGGGAAACAGCTGACACCCCACAGTCCACAAAAGACTATCATTGCTCCACATAGCCATGGACTCATAATAACCTTGTATCTGAGTGGGTAGCAGATGGCCACATATCTATCATAAGCCATGACAGAGAACAGCCAGCCTTCAGTGATTCCCAAAACCAAGAAGATGTACATCTGGGACACACATCCAACATAGGAGATAATTTTCTTCTGGCAGACCAGATGCACCAACATCTGGGGCACAGTAGTGGTAACGTAGCTCATGTCCAGCATGGAAAGGGCACTAAGGAGGAAGTACATGGGTGTGTGGAGGTGGGAGTCAAGGTGGATCAAGATGACAATGAGCCCATTGCCCACAAGTGTAGAGAGGTAGAGGAAGAGAAAGATGTTGAAGAGGATTGCATTAATTCGGGAATCCCTGGAGAAACCCAGAAGGATGAACTCAGACACGAAGCTGTGGTTATCCCAGAAGTCTTCCATTCTCCTTCAGCTGCAGAAAGAGAAATGGAGCTACTAGTGGTCCAGTTTAGACCACTGCACTACATGCCTGTAGTCCCAGCTACTCAGGGGGCTGAGGCAGGAGAATCATTTGAACCCAGGAGGCAGAGGTTGCAGTGAGCCGAGATCGTGCCACTGCACTCCAGCCTGGGTGACAGAGCAAGACTTCATCTCAAAAAATAATAATAATAATAATAATAGAAAGAAGGTGGGGAGAGGCAAGTGAGGATTCTCTTTTGCTATTTTAAATGAACAAAAGAGCATTGATATTTTATGGATATTGCAAAGGCACTTTATTGATATTTTATGGATATTGCAAAGGCACTTTATTGATATTTTATGGATATTGCAAAGGCACTTTATTGATATTTTATGGATATTGCAAAGGCACTTTATTGATTTTTATGGATATTGCAAAGGCACTTGATAAATCTTAGGACACATTTCATTTGATAAAATTTGACTTCCATTAAAAAAGACCTTTTGGTATTTTGAAGTTTAGCAACTCTGAAAAACCTGAGAAAGTAACAAAGATTTGGATGTGGTTCTCTTTCCAGTGCCTTCCTCATACAGGCTTTCACAGATCCTTGGTCACCTCGCTGTATTAGTTGCCAGGGCTGTCATCAAAGTAGCACAAATAGAGGGGCTTAAAACAACAGAAATGTATTCTCTCGGTTTCAGGAGGCTAGAAGTCTGAATTCAAAGTGTCAGCAGGGTCATGATCCCTCTGAAACTATGTGAACATATGTTTTCATTTATTTTGGGTATATACCTAGGAGTGGAATTGCTAGGTCATAGGGTAATTCTGTGTTCAACTTTTTGAGGAGTTGCCAATTGTTTTCCAAGTGGCTGCACCATTTTACATTCCCATCGGCAATGTATGAGCATTTTAATTTCTCCACATCCTTGCCAGAACTTCTTGTTGTCCATCTTTTTGATGATAGTCATTCTAGTAGTTATCATGTGGCATCTCATTATAGTTTTGATTTGCATTGTTCTGAAGGCTAATGATATGGAACACTTTTCATGATATGGAACACACTGCTTACTGACCATTTGTTTCTTTGGCTTAGAGAAGTGGCTATTCAAATCCTTTGCCCGTTTTTAAACTGAATTATCTTTTTATTATTGAGTAATGAGTTGTTCACGTATTCTGTTAGTTGATGCAAAAGCAAAAGCAATTGTCATTACTTTTAATGGCAAAACCCACAATTACTAATAGATACTAGACCCTTATCAGATATATGATTTCTAACATTCTCTCTCATTCTTTGGGTCATCTTTTCACGTTTTTAATAGTGTCCTTAAAAACACAAAAGTATTCTAATTTTGATAGAGTCCAACTTATCTTTTTCTTTAGTTGTTTTTGGTTTAAGTGTTGTATCTAAGGGTTTATTTATAGACTTTCAATTGTATTCTATTGATCTCCCTGAATTATTTTTGCAACTCTGCCATAGACATATGTGTTTTTTTTCTGGGCTCACAATTCTATTTTGTTTATCTACATGTCTATGCTTGTACCAGTATCACGTAGTCTTGATTCATCTAGCTTTGTAGCAAGTTTTGAAATTGGGAAGAGTGAGCTCTCTTAACTTTGCTCTTCTTCAAGATTGTGTTGTCTATTCTGGATCTCTTGAATTATGTAAATTTTAGAAACAGCTTGTCAATTTCTTTCAAAAAGGTAACGAGTTTTCACAGGGATGTGTTAAATCTGTAGCTTTTTGGGGAGAATATTGCCATATTAACAATATTAAGTCTCCTGATTGATGGACGTGAGCTGTCTTTCTGTTCTTTTAGGTTATCTTTAATGTCTGTCAATGATGTTTAGTAGTTTTCAGTGTCCAAGTCCTGTGCTGCTTTTGTTATTTTTTCCTAGATATTTTATTATTTTTGATGCTATTAGAGTAGATGGACTTGTTTTCCTAATATCATTTTGAATTTTTCTTTGCTAGTATATAGAACTACAACTGATATTTGTATATTGATCTTATATTCTGAAACCTTGCTGAACTTATTAGTTCTAACAGTTGTTGTGAGTACAAATTCTGTAGAATTTCTATATATGGCAAACATAAATCTTCCATTTCGAATCTGGGTGCCTTAAAAATTTTTTTTCTTACATAATTGCCCTGACTAGAACCTCCAGTACAATGTTTAATAGCAGTAGTGAGAGTGGACATTCTTATCTTACCACAGGTCTTAGAAGGAAAGCTTTCAATCTTTCACCAATAACTATGATGTTAGCTGCAAGTTTTTTATACAAGCCCTTTATTAGGTTAAAGAAGTTCATTTTTAGTCCTAAATTATTGAATGCTTTTAATGAAAGAGTGTTGGATTACGTGAAATGGTTTCTCTGTATCCTCTGCCAGGATTATCAGGCTTTTTGCCTTTTATTCCATTAACATGATATTTATATTGATGAATGTTTTAGATGTTGAATCAACCTTCCATTCCTTGGATGAATCACAGTTAGTCATGGCATATGACTTTACGTGTTGCTAGATTCAGTGTTCTAGAATTTGTTAAGGATTTTTGTGTCTATGCTTATAAGAGATACAAGTCTATAGTTTTCTTGTGATGTGTTAGTGTGATTTTGGTATGAGAGTAACATTGGCCTTATAGAATGAATTGGGAAGCACTACCTTCTCCTCCTCCTTCTTATTCCTCTTCATCTTTTTCTTCTTGCTTTTCATCTTCTTTTTTCCTCCTCCTCCTTCTTCTCCTCCTCCCCCTCACGCTCCTCCTCCTCCCCTCTTCTTCCTCCTCCCCCTCCTCCTCCTCTTCCTCTTCCCCCTCCTCCTGTTCCTCCTCCCCCTCCTCCTCCTGTTCCGCCACCTCCTCCTCCCCTCTTCTTCCTCCTCCCCCTCCTCCCCCTCTTGTTCTTCCTCCCCCCTCCTCCTCCCCCTCCTCCCCCTCCTCCTCCTGTTCCTCCTCCCCCTCCTCCTTCTCTTCCTCCTCCTTCTCTTCCTCCTCCTTCTCATCTTCCTCCTCCTCTCGCTCCTCCTCCTCCTCCTCCTCCTCCTCCTCCTTCTTCTTCTTCTTCTTCTTCTTCTTCTTCTTCTTCTTCTTCTTCTTCTTCCTCCTCCTCTTCTTCTTCTTCTTCTTCTTTCAGAAAGGTTGAAAGGATTGGCATTGATTCTTTAAACTTTTGATAGAATTCACCAGTAAAGCCATCCGTTCACAGGCTTTTATTTTGGGAAATTTATAAATTACTGATTAAATCTCTTTACCTGCATAGGTCTATGAGAATCTTCTATTTTTAAAGTCAATTCTGATCATTTACATCTTTCTAGAAATGTGCCTATGTCTTCTAGATTAATTTGTTGGCATACAGTTGTTTATAGTATCTCCTTATATTCCTTTTTATTTTGTAAGGTCCATATCAATGCCCTCTCTTTCACTTTGGATTTTAGTACGTTAAGCCTTTTCTTTTCCTGGTCAGTCTAGCTAAAGGTTTGTCAATTTTGTTGATATTTTAAAATAATCAACTTTTGGTTTTGTTTATTTTCTCAATTTTTTCTATCTCCTATTTTATTTATTTCCACTAAATCTTTATTTCTCCTTTCTGCTTGCTTTCAGTTTAGTTTGCTTTTCTACCTTTCTAAAAGTGAAAGATTAGGTTATTAACTTGAGATCTTTCTTCTGTTTTAATATAGGCATTTAGAGATACAAATTTCCCATTAAGCACTGGTATCCCATAAGTTTTGTTGTGTTACATTGCTACATTAACTCCAGGAGTGTTTATGTGGATTTTTTGTGTGTTTGTTTTTGTTTTTATGTTGATGATTAGGTTAGCTGCAAACAAATAGAAACAGTTTTACTTCTTCCTTTTCAATCTCTTTTCTTGCCTTATTACACTAGCTAGAACTTCCAGTACTGTTTTGAATAAAGGTCAATGAGAGCAAACATCTTTGTCTTCGTACTGATTTAGGGGGAGAGTATTTAGTCTTTCATCACAATGTGTGAGTTTGCTGGAAATTTTTGTAGATGGTCTTTATCAGAGTGAGGAAGTTTCTTTCCATATCCAGTTTACAGAGTTTTTGTGTGTGTGTTTATCATGAATGAGAGAATGGACAGTCCAAGCCACAAGCATTTGAAATAGCCTTATGCAAATATATTTGAATGGCAAGTTAGCAGCTCTTTTTTTCAAAGGGACTGAAGGACAAGATGTGTACTGGACCATAGAAGATCTCTTCCAGTCTGATATTCTGTTTGTTTCTGAGGCCAGAGTTAGGTGCCGAGAGTTCATGGGGATGCAAAAGCTTTCATCTGACCTAAGCATAGTTAGAAAACATTTTGAAGAAGAGACCTATATGAAGCATTTATGAATGAGTGAGGAGACAGCTGGGAAGTGGGAGGAGAGAGCATTCCATGTGGAATGGCCTATGCAAAGACCTAAACAGTCAGGACTGGCTGGAATAGAACGATCATGTTGGGAGGTGGGAAAATTAGGTGGGTCTGCTGTGGATTTCTACGGCTCTGAGAGCTCTAAGAAGGAAGCCCCATTAGTTCTAGCAAATGATTCTCATATGCCCCCACTAATGACCCTAGGGCAATTTTCTTAACAAGCCCTCAAGAAACACAATTAGCATGCCTTGCTGACAATTCTGTCTTCAGAAAATCAAGACTCTTTATACCCTAGGGCTTGTCTCCTCAGAGGCTGTGGTGTTCAGGTGGGAAACTCTGGCACTGGAGACTCTTCCCTTCTCAAAATTACACATCACTCTTATAACTTGTATTCCTCTAATGCTTGGGGAATGCTAAGAATTCTCTAGGCTGGCAATTTTCCTGAATTTATCTTCTGAAGAAAGTTGTTAATGAACAAAGTATACTCTTAGGATTTATTCATCTTTTAGGTTTTCTTCAAGTTCAGACAATTCTGGGTTTTCAGATAAAACTTCTTTCAAAGCAGTTAAAAACAACTGGAATGTTTAAAAAATAGAATCCTATCAGAAAAACACGTAAAGACTAACTAATTTAAAAGGTTCATCCTGTGTCACCTTTTGCAAAGCAATTTAATATTTATCTGAAACTGGAGCTAAAGAAATTTGATTTGCTTTAATAGCAGTAGAAATAGTTTAGTTCCTGGTTAATGTGGCATCTGATGTGATTGTGTCTCACTAATGTGTGTGTGTGTGTTGTGTGTTGAAGACATGACTCTCTGGATATGCAGTCAGTTGTCACCATGGGTATCCAACCCATACTTACTGACCTCACAATAAGCCTGATCTTAACATGTGAAGTTGACAAATACAAGCTACTATCAATAACGAACATTTTCTAAGATAATAGTTTGAAGGTAATGAGTCTCTGATGATAACATACAATTATTTAACTTTTAAGTCCTGTTACCTTTTGAGCTTAAAAATAATTTTATTATATCTCCTGTAAGAGTTAAAGAAAGGAAAAGAAACACGAAACAGGGCTGTCAGTTAGAGACAGGTTGTTTTTTTTTTTTTTTTTTTTTTTGAGACGAAGTCTTGCTCTGTCGCCCAGGCTGGAGTGCAGTGGCCGGATCTCAGCTCACTGCAAGCTCCGCCTCCCGGGTTTACGCCATTCTCCTGCCTCAGCCTCCTGAGTAGCTGGGACTACAGGCGCCCGCCACCTCGCCCGGCTAGTTTTTTGTATTTTTTAGTAGAGACGGGGTTTCACCGTGTTCGCCAGGATGGTCTCGATCTCCTGACCTCGTGATCCGCCCGTCTTGGCCTCCCAAAGTGCTGGGATTACAGGCTTGAGCCACCGCGCCCGGCCTGAGACAGGTTTTCTTTAGGTAAAACCTGAGAGGCGCTCCTGGCCTATTTCGGTCAAGAGCACATTCTCTTACAGACTAAGAGTATACATTGGTTTTAGGGTGAGGGGGCTTATCAGAAACTTGGAATGTTTATGTGTGTGGAGAACTTTATGGTGGGGTTGGAATCTCCCTGGGAGGAGGGGAGGTTATCTTGGGGCAGATATCTTTCCAGCTCAGAGAGGAGTTATCTTGGCTAGCATGTCTCTGGTCGGGGAGCAGTTTGGAATGTTTCTGGTTGGAGATGTTATTTGTGGTTTATGGTCATGCTGACCTTAGCCATTAGGCTGATACCCTTTGGATTTAGGTGGTTATTATTAAGGCGAACTTTAGAATAAGCGGTTTGTCCAAGATAGCGATGCTTCTGCTCTGTCACCTCCAAAGTCAGATATGGTCATTATCTCCATTTTACATACGGGAGAACTGAGCTCCAAAGAGATAAGGTGTTTTTTCTAAGATCTTCACAAATTAAGTCAAGGCTAAAGTTCAGGGCACTTTCCACTGTCCTCATGATTTCTGGTAGCAGAGGAAGTTTAAGGCTAAGTCATTTGTGGAAACCAAGACACTCTCCTTGTAAATAAAAGTCTGAGTTACTGGAAACCACAGTTGGGGTAGATATAATGGAAATAGGAGAGGAGCTCATGAAAGTGAAATAGATCTGAAAGAAGAGTTTGGGAGATTGCAGACCAAGAATGGGAGTAGAGCTAGGGAAAAAAAATCACTCAACAAACATTTATTGTGAAGTTAATATTCCATTCTACAGTACTGTTTGTTTAGGCTACAGAATGCTGGTGAGGATGATCTAAAGCACCCATCAGAGCAACTTTCTTAAAAAGTTCCCAAGAAACACATCTGGATGCCAAGGCTCTGGCCCAGTAGTTGTGACTTAGAATAATAGTCCTAAATCTTTTCAACTTTCCTCAATTTTCAAAATTCCATCCATTATGTCAGTTAAGTTTCAGAAATCTCAGTTGGCTACTTGGGATGTGGCACAATATAATAGATAAGAGCCTGGACCTTGGAACTATGCTACCTGGGTTCAACTCTCAGCCATGTAACTTTCTAGCTGGGGCACATTTGGAAATTTATTCAATCTTCTTGTGCCTCTATTTCTTTATCTGTATAAAGGAGATAATAGTATCTACCTCTAGAGGTTTAGGTTTTTGGGTTTTTGTTTTTTTTTTTTTTTTTTTTTGAGACAAGTTCTCACTCTGTCACCCAGGTTGGAGTGCACTGGCATGATCTCGGCTCACTGCAATCTCTGCCTTCCAGGCTCAAAAGATCCTCCCACCTCAGCCTCCTGAGTAGCTGGGACTACAGGCATGTGCCACCATGCCCAGTTAATTTTTTAAAATATTTTTTGTACAGACAGGGTCTCACTATGTTGCTCAGGCTGGTCTTGAACTCCTGGGCTCAGGTGATCTACCTGTCTTGTCCTCCTGTGAAAAAGGCACTTTGTCTTGACAATGGACCACTGTATACATTATTTCCTTCAATTCCCTCCTCTTTTTCTTTTTACTCCCTTTGGTCCCATTTCCACATTTATTTTTGTGTCCTTTGGTCCTGAAATCATTTCAAGAACTGTTGACTCTCTTCATTACAAGAGAGTATAGATCTGGTTTAGTTTCTAATAATAGTTGATGTGGGCATTTTTCTGTTAATGACTGTTTCGATTAATTTTTGGGTTAACCCTCTAACACAGGGGATGCCCTACAGCTGTTAGGACTCTAGCCACTATTATAAAGAATGTTAGAATGGAGGCTACCATTCCTTTCCATTTCCCGAACCAACTCTCTAGCCAATCAGTAAATGGGTCATTAATTCTGGCATTTTCTGCCAATTCATTGACTAAAGTTGTTAACCCTTGTAATGCCTTTGTGATGGTTTTATCTGGGGCAGTATTGTTAGGAATGAAAATGCAACACTTTTCCACCCAGCATGATGCATACATCCCCTTTTTCTGCTAAGATCATATCTAGTGCAAGTCTGTTCTCCCAGGCCACTTGGCTGGTGACATCTAACTGGCTAGCCACTCCTTTGAGAGCATCTCAAGTATAGTTGATGAATCTTTGTTGATTCTAATAGAGGTAATTAATCCAATTCACATTTTTATTAGTAGTTGACCACCAGAAAAGTGCTGATTTAAACCCAGCAGTTATTTGGCTTTGGGCCTTATATTTATTAGGTACTCCTTTAGGGACTCCAATTGAGTCAATATAAATGTTGGGTTCAAAAAAATTTGTTAGATCTCTCCGACTTCGGTGGCCACGTGGATTCTTGAGGATCTTATGGAATGCCAGGTTGAATGGAATGACCAATTGAACTAAGGCACAAGTCCTGCTCTAATTGGATGGTAATAGGTCATGGAGATTCCTCTTTCCACAATACCACCAGAAATCAGCCCAGGGTATATGAATAACAGAGTAGTTGCCTTTGTTTGACTCACCAGTAACGTTTAGTAAGTAGGTACAAGTTGAGAGTTCTATGGGCTTATTGAACTCTACCCCCTGCCTAGAGAGGCAAGAGGAGTGGTTCATATTTCCTGTGGAGAATGAGGGGATTGCTCCAGGGTCTGGTCTCCGCAAGGTGAGAAAGAGCAATGATAAACTTTTGCAAGTCTCATTTCCCCATGCATCCCTGTCCTGGTATACAGCCAACATGCAACGCATTCCATCAGCATTGGTATCCTATCCTAGGGTAAATGGAACCACTTGTGCCTGAGGCTGCCCTGCAGAGCATGCATAACAGTTTCCCTTATTAAGACTAGTACTGAAAATTTGACCCATTCAACCCAGGCATTTGCATTCCCATATTCAGTCTTAATTTCTAAAGTTGGCTTCAAATCAGTTACCTTAATTATTTTTACTATCTTAGGGTCATTGTCCGATGGGTTAAAGGAAGTAGTGGAACTGAGAGTTACAGTAATCCTGGATGGGCTCAGGTTGGAGTTGGTGACTAGTCTAAGAGCTAACCATCCCATGGGATCCCTTCCTGAGATACCTATTCCTAATCCATACCTCCAAGATTCCTGGTCTAGAGCAGCTGGGTTATTTATGGTAATTATTATAGGATTGCATTATAAATTTCTACATTTATGTGGTGTGGAGCCCTTATGTAAATGTATTTTATTCTTTAAGGGTTTGTTTTGGAGAATGGTTCACCCCCCTTGAAATTGTGTGGTCCACCAGACCTCATTTCAGCTAGCACAGGGCTTTCCCTAATAGCAACTTGCTTCAGGACATAGATATTTGTCTGCTCATGACAGCTGCCTTTGGTTCCCTAAATTCCCACAATGTAAGACTTGGCAGGCATCGAACTTCATGGTCTGGGGGTGAAGGTTCTAATTTTGTTGACTATTAGTTTGATTGGATATTCTTCTTCTACCGGGCTCCATCCAATAATTGTGTATAACCTCACCCCTGGTAGTGGGATTAATCATAACCACATCCACCCCCAGTGATGGAGCCTGCTCATAGCTTCCTTCCAGGTTTTCCTTAGAGTTAGCTTTAAAGGTTCCTTAGCTGATCTATACACTTCCCATTCACTCTTTTTCCTTCCTTCCAGGGGTTCTTTTACCAGTCTCTTGACCGTAGTGTAATGTGTCCACCCCTGTTCAGCTGTTTGGATGGTTGTCTCAGTGATCAGGAGCACTTGACAGGGACCTTCCCAGCTTGGGTGGAGCTTGTCTTTTTTCCAAGTCTTAATTAGCACCAAGTCACCAGGCTGGAAGTGGTGAACCGTGAATTCAAGAGGCAGAGTTTGAGTCAGAAGTCCTTTCAACCTAAGGGATGACAGGGTGGAGGATATGGCCAGTATATAATTTCTAAAAATTGGTCTTTGGTTTCCATAGTAAGAGGGTCAGTAGTCCTACCTAAATACTGGAGTCATAATAATTCATCAAGGGACAATCCCAAGTCTTCCCTTGGGACTGTCCTAATCCTAAGGAGTGCTATTGGGAGATGTTTGGTCCAAGGTATTTTAGTTTCTAAGATTAGTGTAGTAATATGCTTTTTGAGAGTCTGATTCATTCTTTCTAGCTTCCCAGAGGAAGGGGGATGCCAAGGTGTGGTAATTCCATCTAATGTGTAAACCTTCCATAATTCCCATTACCACCCTCAAGGTAAAGTGGCTCCCATTGTCTGAATTAATATTTTCTACCAGGCCAAATTTTGGTATAATTTGTTCTAAGATTACTTTGACTACATTCCTGGTGGTGGCAGTTGGGAGGTGGAAGGCCTCCGCCTAGCTGGAGAGGTGGTCTACCACTACCAGTAGATACTTTAGTCTCCGTATTTGGGGCATTTCTGTAAAATCTACCTGAATGCTTTGAAATGTCCTTAACCCGGGAGGTCTCCCTCCAGTAGTCTGTTTTCTAACTACCTTTTTGTTTATTCTCTGGCAGGTCACACAACCACCACACACTTGTTTAGCAAGGGTATAAAGTTTTATACACCCATAATTTTTGAGTATTGCATCACACATGGCCTGGGAACCCCAGTGACGTCCCTTATGCAGTATGGACATCAGTTCTCTCATTTTGGGTTTATCATTTCCCCCCCCATCAGGGAACACCCACCTCCCATCCTCAGTTTCAGTGGCCCCTATCTTGCCCAGCTCTTCCTCCTCCTCTTTAGAAAATTGGGGTCTCAGTACTACCTTAGGGATATCTGGGGATAGGCTAAACAATTTAACTTCTTCCTTCAGAGAGAGGCTTGCTTAGCAGCTTTATTTGCAAACCTGTTCCCTACAGCTTCTATAGTGTTTCTTTTCTGATGGCCACTTACATGAACTATAGCTACCTCTGCTGGAAGCAGGAGGCTTTCTAAAACTTGTTTAACAAATTCCCTATGTACCAATTCTTTCCCCCTGCTATTTATTGAGCCCTGCTCTGTCCAGTTCTTTCCAGAGGTGTGTACTAATCCATAGGCATATTTGGAATTAGTATATATAGTGCCTTCTTAGCCTTCTAGGAGCTTTAGGGCCAGGTTAAGAGCATATAATTCACAGGTTTGGGCTGACAAGTTATTGGGTAATTTACCTTTTCTGCATAAAGATTGTTTGTTTCCATTAATGACAGCATGGCCATTGTGTCTTTTACCATCTATTACTCGGGATGACCCATCCACGAACTGCCTTATCACATCATGTAGTGGAATTTCTCTAAGGTCTGGTCTAATTTTAACTTGATATTCTATGATATCTAAACAGTTATGCTCTGATGGCTTCTTATTCTCTTCTTTTTTTCCACAAGAAACTGGTTGGAATCAAGCAAGTATCTGTTGTTAAGACCAAATTATTAAATTTTTTTAGTAATATGGCTTCATATTTTAAAATTTGGGAATCAGTCAACCATCTGCCAGCTCTTTGATTTAATATATTCTTAACCTGCTGCGGGGTGCTCACTACCAGGGCCCTACCAAAGGTCAGCTTCCAACTCTCCTCTACCAGCAGGGCTGTGACAGCTACTGCTTACTTGCACTTTTGTCTCTTTGTCTCCCATTTTTTACAGCCTCTCTCTCTCTCTCTCTCTCTCTCATACTCTTTCTTCCTTTTACATTCTCTCTCTCCCCAGTCTCACCTTCTGTATCCCTCTTTTATCTCTGTTTTTCCAGTCTCTCTCTCTCTCTCACTCATTTTCTTCTTCTATCTCTCTGTCATCCCGTTCCTTTCTCCCTCACATTCAGTTTATTCCTCTTTCTCTCTCTTGGCAAGAGTTGAGCTGTCCTGTGCCCTGGCTCCCCCGGTCCGTGTGCAAAGATGACAGCTCTGCCGAAACAACAAAAGATTTAGCTGCAGTTTTCATCAACAGCTTTCAGCAGCCGGTTCCCACATATAACTGTGCCTCCGGGTCTCCCCTGCCTTCAGGGTCAGCAGCTTAACTCTTTCTCTCTTCTTACAAAAGCCTTCTGAGCTTCCCTCAGTAATTCCTCAATTGGTTTCTCATTCCATCCATCAATCTTTTGCAGTTTTTTTAGTAATATCAGGCCAGTTTTTAGTCACAAAGTTAACCTTTAAAAGGCCCTGCCCTACTGGGTCCACCAGATCTAATCCTGAATGTTTTCTCATTTGGTTTCTGAGCCTCTGTAGAAATGCAGAGGGAGTCTCCTCTTTGTTGTTGTTGTTGAATCTTGAATGCTTTTGAGACATTCTGTGTCCTAGGAGTGGACTCTTTAATCGCTCTAATTATTAGCTCCGTAAGGCCTTGCATTTGGACCCAATCCCTAGGGTCCTTATTATCCCATCTGGATCCACATTTGGGAATTTCTGCTCAGTTGGCAGGACTCCTTGCCCAGGAGGATGCTATCTCTCACAAATGGTCATGGCTGCCCTTCTAATCATTCCCCTGTCTTCCCCAGTAAACAGCATATTCATGATTGACATCATCTCAGCCTAAGTATAAAAATTGGGTCCTAAAAATTGATCTAGCTGCTCCGCTAAACCGAAGGTATCTTCCAAGAATGGCCTCATTTCCTTTTTAAAATTCCTAATCTCAGTACTTGTTAGAGGTGCACTCACAAATCCAACTTCTCCCTGTCCCATAGGGACTTCTCTAAGCGGGTACATGTTAGACACCTGCTGTTTAGAAGGAATAGGGAAATTCTCAATGTCCTTCTTACATTGTTCTAATTCTTTCCTCAAGTTTGGATAAGGATTTAAGGGAGCACTGGGTTTAACTCTTTCATGACCCCCAGATTCTGGTTGCCCCCCTATCTCCCTGTCCTCTACATTATGAGATGTATGGTGGGGTAAGCATGTTAGGGGATCCCAGAGCTTTTCACTGGGTGATGTCTCTTTACTATGCTCTTTTCCTTCCTCCTAAAGGGGGAACATAGGAGGTAATTCACTAATCCAACAAAGAGCGTAACCCATCTCCTCTTGTGAGGATGGGATTGTATCATTCACAAAGAGAATTAAAGATTGGCACACCCAATCCTCATCTGAGCCAAACTTAGGCCAAAAGACTGAAGGCTGATGAAGGGGCACTTTGGGCCAGATAAAACAGCAATACTTAATCACCTTTTGCTTTTACTTGTCCCTGGTTCGAGCATTATCCCTCCAAACCTGCAGCATTCTCCTCAGTGGACTATCTAGGGGAACTTCAGAGGCGGTCTCTTTAGTTCCCTCTTTCCTTTGTTCCCGAGGCCTAGAATTCTTATTTCCCATTTTCAGTTAGTCTCTGTGTCTGAGCTTTTCCCTGTGTACTCAGCCCACCCCTACTGGAGATTTCTTGCACACCCTGAGAATAGCTTCATCCGTCTCCAGCCATTTCCCTCACAGGAGAACCATGGATTGGGACTTCACACTAGCTCTGTATCTATGATATGTCTCAGCCACACACACTCGACCTCTGAAAATGCCCAACCACCAAGGCAGTACTTATCGTCCAATTTTCCTACCTTGGCTGATGCACGAGGCTACCTGGTTGCCGGGGTGCCTGCTTTTCTCCCTTTGTCACCTCCGTTGTCTCCTGAATAACATTCTTGGGTTTGTCTATGGCTTCTGTGGGGTGCTGGGACACCTGGGCAGAGCGGGCCACCTAAATCGGGTGGGACACCTCCCCTCTCAGCCAGTGTCTTACTCCACGCAGGCACAGAGATCCCTGTATGGGCCACCAAGTTGTGAGAAACAAACTCACCCATCCACACCCAAAGAATGGATGCAGAGACCTGGAGAGCAGCAAAAGTGAAACTTTTAATAAGACCCGATCATGCAAGATCAGGTGTCTGATGGGCAGGCACACCCAGCATGGTTTCAGCAAGCAATTTATCCCCTAGCGTGCAGGTCCCTCCCCTGCTTCCTCATAGGCTGCATATAATGGGGTCATAATCTTCCCAGACATTACGTATTGGTTGTTGGGGCTTTAGGCATTTTTCTTTAGGGTTGTCCTGCTGCCTTTTGTTGCAGCCCACAATACATTGCAATCCTAGCTAGCTCAGGGGCTCTTCAAGTATTTGACTTATGACCTAAGTGGCTGGGCAGGCTGATAAGAACAGACAAAGTGAGCTATTTTGCAGGCTAGTAAACTTTCATCTTAGACTAAACTTCTTTGGTTCAAGTGATAGCAACTAAGGAGGGGGCCCTGACAAGTAGGCATCGACTTTCCATGTAGGGGCCTAGTATATCCTGTTTCTTCTGTAATTTTCTGGCCTAAGCCAATTCACGGCACTTTGTCTTGGAAATGGAACACCGTACACATTATTTCTTTAACGCCCAAAGTGCTGGGGTTACAGACATAAGCCACTGCACCCTGCCTAGAGTTATTATAAGAATGAAAATAAGTACATATAAAGCGCTTAGACAGTGACTGTCATATAGAAAAGCTCAATAAAGTTAGCTATTATTATTTAGGCACAATGAATTTCATAAAACACATTTTACAGATATGGAAACTCAATCCCGGAGAAGTTAGATAAATTTTCCAAAGCCACAGAAGATCAATGACCTTGAACAAAGTTCTCTGAGTCCTTCCTTTATGTTTTCATTGGCAAATTAATATGAAAGTGTTTTTTTCTTAAGTATCTTGCTGATCCAGAGAGTCCTTATTCACTCTAATGACTTCGATGAAAGTGTGAGGGGTGTAGACAAGAAATCAGAAGCACTGCAAACAGTCTTATCCACGATCTATTGAATGTCCTCACTCATTTGAATTAACTTGAGGAAAGCCCTCTCCGCATTCTTCTTCCAGAGGCTGTAGGTAATGGGGTTGATGAAAGCAGAGATGACATTGTAGAACGGAGTCAGTCAGCTTCTTGTCATCCTCTGAGAGACTTCAGAGCCAGGCTTCATGTACATGAGCATGCACAAAATACAGAACATGGTGACCACAGTGATATGTGGGGATCATAATCTGACCTTGGTGGAGTGAATCCTTAGAATAGCATGAAGATACAAACATGTGAGGCCAGGATGAGGGATAATGGGATCAGGAGCAATATGAAAGCCAAGATAAAGTCTATTTGGTCTTTGAGGGATGTGTCTGCACAGGCCAACTTCAAGATAGCGGGAATTGTTTTTTAAGTGGTTGGTCTCATTGGGGCAGATTCACTGCAAAGACTGTGTATACAAGGGCACAGAAGAAGAGACCACGAAAGGCAAATCTGACTGCCAGGAATACACACAGGGTCTGGCTCATCTGGACCCCAGAATTGGGTGGATAGTATATGGCAATGTACCTGTCGTAGGCCACAGGTGCAAAAATCTAGGTCTCAATGATGCCCACAGTCAGGAAAATGTACAACTGGACCACATACTCAACATAGGAGATGGCTTGATTATAGCTTACAAAATGGACCAACATCTGTGGCACTGTGGTGGCGGCATAGCTGAGATCCAGAAGAAATACATGGATGGGGGTGTGGAGGCATGCATCTACTCTGATCATGGTAACAATGAGCCCATTGCCCAGGACTGTAAATAAGTAGAGGAAGAGAAAGAAAAAGAGTCCAGTTGGTCCTGGGATTTCTGGAGAAGCCCAGGAGGATCAATTCAGTTACAGAGCTGTGATTTTTCCAG
This sequence comes from Macaca thibetana thibetana, assembly GCF_024542745.1. NCBI lineage: Eukaryota > Metazoa > Chordata > Mammalia > Primates > Cercopithecidae > Macaca > Macaca thibetana. Next base: position 42,249,012 of record NC_065578.1, read on the forward strand.
ACTTCACTATGCATGGCCTTCCTTCTGAGGAAAGAAGAGGACATATTCTTGATGCCCTTGCAGTTGCAATGGTAGAACACTGTGTAAGATCATAGAAGCAGGGACTGAAGCCAAAATACCTACCTCCACAGTTGGAGAATGTTCTATCCAAATTGGCCTACCATAGCTCTAGGCACTTAGTAGGAATTCTATTAATACTTGCTGGTTTGTCTAATTGACTAACCCCAATAAAATTCCAATGGCTCTGTTGTGAGAGTTGTACAGAGGAGTCTTACTTTGAAGATCACACACACACACACACACACACACACACACACACACACACAGCATAAATCAGTTTCATAGCAAATGTTTTATAGCAAGCCAGAAAGTTCTAGACCTGTCTGTAGTTTTAAAGTCGTTCTTTCAAGTATCAAGACTATAGGTGCTGCAAATGACAGTAAATAAAACAACAAGCAAATAGAAAATCAAGTTTCTTCTCTTTGTTTTCTTTCTCTCTGACACTGTACCTTTCTCACACACTATAAATTTTCAGAAAAAAGGGAAACTTTAAATAAATGTTTTTGGGAAGAGAAAGGAATCTTTTTCCTAGAACATTTATCCCCTCATCCACACCTTCCCAGTCATACCTGCAGTGATCACAACTGTAAAGAGCAAATTGACATGTAAAGTTGGCCTCAGAGACTCAAGAATTTAGACATAGAGAAAATTTCTGTGCCCTTGGTATTGCTCAAAAAGGTGAAACACATTTTCCTGGAAATGAGATACCTGTGTGTATTAGTCTGTTTTCACGCTGCTACTAAAGACATACCCGATACTGGGCAATTTACAAAAGAAAGAGGTTTAATTGGACTTACAGTTCCGTGTGGCTGGGGAAGCCTCACAATCATGGTTGAAGGCAAGGAAGAGCAAGTCATGTCTTGCATGGGTGTCAGCAGGCAAGGAGAGAGCTTGTGCAGGGGAACGCCTCTTTTTAAAACCATCAGATCTCATGAGAGTCATTCACTATCACAAGAACAGCATGGGAAAGACTTGCCCCCATGATTCAATTACCTCCCACTGGGTCCCTCCCACAACATGTAGGAATTCAAGATGAGATTTGGGTGGGGACACAGCCAAACCATATCACTGCATGTCTGGAAGCTTTTTGTAAAACCTAGTAAGGAATCTTCCACAGCCATGTTGTTCACAGGATAGAACTGAGTGGTGGGTGAGAATGTATCTTCAGTCTGATCTGGACTCAGTCCTTGATCCTAGGTTGGCAGCCCAGACAAGAGGGCATGTTACTGACCAGTCCTTTTTTCTTTATGCTTCTCCTGGTCCTTAAATGGTTGTAACAGAGTTCTATCATCTGGATATGTCACATTTTCCAGATTCCAAAGAAGAAATTGTCATTTATAAAATGGTGCTGTATAAAATGTTTTAGTAAATGTGATCCTGTTAGATTATTACCACAACCTGTGGAGGTCAGCACCACCATTTTCATTTTCATAAATGAAAATTTCAAAATCAGCCATCCAAGGTCAGATAGATATTATAGTGAGTGATAGATCTGACTTAAACTCCAAGTCCCATGTTCTCACCACCACATTAAGATCAAGTGTGTCTCTCACACCATCAAATGTCATGTAGGGTTTAGCAGGACAAAACATGAAATAAGCCCCTTTAGGTGACATTGTTTGAGAAAAGTGACTTGTGTAGTCATAAGTTTAGGGGACAGAAAGTACATGTTGCACAACATTGCAGAGTGTCAAGTTTTTCCATAGAAAACCCCCAAACCTTGGATCAGAATTTCAATATCTGAAATATTATACAGAAAGTGAAAGGCTGATAGCTATCAATTTGAATTAAAATAATACCTCATAAAGTTAGGGACAGGACCCCAGCTCAGATGGATGAGGAAAATATTTAATTCTCATGTTAGAGGCAGTATGCCATAGCATTGGAATTAGCAGGATCTGAGTTTGAATTCTCACTCTAATTATGGATACAACCTAGGCATTGAAAGCTAACTATGTGCTGAAAAATCTGAAGTATACCTCCATCCTAGATCTTTTCTTTGAACTCATCTATTCAACTGCCTATTTGATATCTATCTCCATTGGAATATCTAACAGGTGAGTTAAACAACATTTTCTAAAATCAAATTTCCAGTCTTCCCCCATAAACCTGCTCCTCTTACAGTCTTCTTCAGTTCAGTTAATGGCAATTTTATCCCTTCAGTGGCTAAAATGAAAAAAAAAAAAAGCACCTCAGAGTCTTTTGAACTTTTCTCTTGCTCCCATACCCACCACTCCCATGCAATACATCGGCAAATATTATTGGTTCCTTTTCAAAGATACATCCCAGGAAAAATCACCTCTCCATCTCCACCATTGCCACCAGTCCAAATTGCCATCTTATCAGAAATATTGCAATATCTTCCAAATAGTCCCATAGTGTCAACTCTCTTTCCTCAGAGTCTATTCTTAGAACAGTCACTAGAGTGATCCTGTTAAATATAGGCCAGAAAATGTAAATTCTTGTATCAAAACCCTCCAGTGGATTTCTGTATCTCTCAGGAAAAGCCAAAGTCCTGATGGGTCACCTCCCTGTCCTCACCTCCTACCTCTCACTTCTCACCCTATTGTTACTGGCGGAGGGTCTTGACTATCAGTCGTCCAGGTTCTTGGCATTTTGAACAAAGCATTGGGCAAAACTCACAAACAAAGCAACAAAGACTGAAGCAACAAAAGCACAGGTTTATTGAACTGAAAGTATTAATACACTTCACAGAGTGGGAGTGGGCTTGAGGATATAGCTCAAGAGTCCTGGTTACAAAACTTTCTGGGGTTTAAATATCCTCTAGAGGTTTCTCGTTGGTTACTTGGTTATACCCTATGTAAATGAAGTAGTGGCCCCCAACTAGTCTGATTGGTTGTGGGAGGTGAACAATCAGAGGCTGAAGTGAAGTTACAAAGTTACATTCCTATACAAATGAAGGCTAGGACTGCGACCTATCTGATTGGTTGTGGGAGGGGACTAATCAGAGGCACTTTTCATGTTTCCTGTGTCAGGAAGTGGAAAGGGGAAGGAGGTTGCAAAAGGAGTAGCCTCTGATCCTTTTGTTACTTCTGCATGAATAGGTGGGGTTTTTCCTTTTGATTTAGTTCTAGGAAGCCAGCAAGAATCGGCTTTAGGTTCTCTGCCTCCAGACCCGGTTCTCCTGCCTCACTGCCTGTTCCCCATGCAGTCTTTGGCTGCTCCTCACACAAGAGATACTCCTATTTCAGAGCTTTTGCAATTACTGTTCCCACTGCTGGAAATTCTCTTTCCCAAGATACCTTTATGGTTCATACTCTCACCTCTTTCAAGTGTTTGTTCAAATGTCATCTTCTTAGGGAATACTTGAGTCTCTCCTGACCATTCTGCGTATGGAAACATATCACACTCCCTATACCTATCTCCTGTTTAATCTTTCGTAAAGGTAGCATTTAGCATCTTCCAATGTACTATGTAGGTTCTAAATTATCAGTTTCCCTCACAAAAATAGAAAGATCCTGTCTTCTTGATTCATCGTGTGTTGCCAGTTGCTAGGACAGCGCACACTGGAAAAAGACACGCTGGATAAACGAGCCAATGGAACTGAGCTGTGCACCGAGGCACAAGCACTGGCGTTTCTTGTGGTGGAGCTATCCTTGGTGCTGAACCTTACTTCTTTTTTTAAAAAATTTATTTATTATTATTATACTTTAAGTTCTAGGGTACATGTGCATAGCGTGCAGGTTTGTTACATATGTATACTTGTGCCATGTTGGTGTGCTGCACCCATCAACTCGTCAGCACCCATCTCTTATGAAGCTTCCTTCCCATTGTGCGGACCTCATTTTTGGGCTTTTCCTTGGATTTATACAGCTCTTACCAGATTTCTAAACAGGGTCTAGCGCATGCCATTTGCATACATTTTCCATAGTCATCCCATAAAGTCAAAAAAGTCAATACCCACTCCTGACTGCATCTTACAACTGATGAAAGTGAAATTTAATTAATGTTAGGCAAAGAGCCCAATGATGCCCAGCGTACTGTCTTTGATTCTTGCACCTACAATTTAAAAGTAAAAATGACAAACGAGAGTTTGTCTATCCAGAGAAGAGAGTTTATCAATAAAGGTTCCATGTTATTTAAAGAAGAGAAAAGAGACTGAGAAATTTGAACATGGAGACTTATGAAGAACTTGAGAGATCTCATCAAATATTTCAAAGTTTGTCATGCAAAAAAGGGAGACATGTATATTGTATGTTTCCAGAAGGAAAAATTACAAATGATTTGTAAAAGTTACAGGGAGGCAAACCTTAAGCTCAACTTACAAAAAAAAAAAAAAAAAAAGAAATACCCCTGGTGATTCACACTGTCAAATAATAGAATATTTTGCTGTTTGGAAAAGAGTGAAATAGTGAACTCTCCATTTTTAGAGGCATCCAATAATAAGCTACAGGGCCATATTATTCAAGAGTAGTGTCATTATTTTGGATGTAAAGTTAGGCTGGATGACTTTAAAAGTCCCATTTACCACAAACATCCTGAATTTCTAAAGCTCAATGACATGAAGATTCAGAGAATTTATAATTTTAGAGGTGACTTCTCAGTAGGTTCCCAACCTCATAGCAGAATCTAGAGACAAAACAAAGTAATATGGTAATAATGGGAACCAAGTAAGCCTGAAATAACGTATCGGTCAACTGTAATGAAAATTTAAAGTTTCTACTGTCTTATTGTATTTTTGCAAATATGGAGCTCCCTTGGGGGCTAGAATTGGTACCTAGAAAGGGTTACTTTTCTGCCTTCCTAGCAAGACCTGCTCAATGCTCATGTTTTTATATGGATTTCTAGCTTGGAATGGTTTTTGAATTTTGATATGGTTGCAAATATTATTCATTATGTCTTTGTCTGCTTTTGCCCTCCAACAAGAGTTGAGAAGTTGTGATAGAGACTCTACATGTATCCCACAAAGACAAAAAATATTTACTATTTGGCCCCTTACAGGAAAGGTTTGCTGACTGCAGCTCAAGACAAACCAACTCATTCACATACTCCAAATACTCCAGATACTTTCACAAAGGTGTGGTCTATGAGGCAGACTGTATCAAGGAGGCAGCAGAGGCTCTGGGGTCAAAGAAAATTCAAGTTCAGTCCTGCCACTAACCAACAGCACAAACTAGGTGTTTATCTTAACAAGCCTCCAATTTATCATCTGTAAAACTGGGAGAATAACACATACCTTGAAGTTTTTTGTGAAGATTAAATGAGACTTTAGATGTATGTAGCACTAGAGCAACAAACATCATTTGCTTTTACTACTATTATTAAATTACTCCTCTGGTTGTAATTCTCTACCCTGTTTTCTCCTCTTGATAAAATTCTAATCATAAAAGTCTTCCTTGAAGGTGCTTCTATTACTTCTCATACCTATACGGTGCATACTCTCGTTTGTGGAATTCCTTAAAGAGGAGAACAATGTCCTACCTTTCTTCAATTCTTAGCACAGGGCATGGGTAGGAGTTAATAAATACTGGATTAATGAGTTTATGAAGTTATACTAATCATATGAAAGTGAGTTTATTGCAAAGATGAATTTTCAGTCCAATGGCTTTATCACTTTCTCTCTCAGAACTACTCTTAAGGTCTTACTCCTTGAGGGCTTCTACCCAGGTTGTCCACTCCACAACAACCACAATCCTCTCTTTGGCAATATGTTAACTGAAATGCACAAAGTTAAATGGAAAGGAGGAAAAATTAAATAAAGAACACATGAACATTTCTTAAATTATCTTCCTCACATGTGCTTCTCTTCCAGTCTTAGTCTGTGTCACTTGAAATGGCATTACAGTGGGGAAATGGGGCAGGAATAGAATGCATTTTCATTGAGCACTAACCATGGATCCATCACTTTACATCAAAGACAGGATAAGGGTTAAGAGCATGGTCACTAGAATCAGTCTTGGGCTCCAGTCCCAAATCTACTGCTAATTAGCAGAGTGACATTGGGCAAGTTATCTTTTTTTTTTTTTTAAATATACACCTATTATGTACCCAAAGAGCAGCTTATCTAGGCTTTGTGTGCCTACATCCTCTTCTAGAAACCAGTGATAATAATAGTATTTATTTCAAAGGATTGTCCTGATGGTTAATTGAAATAGTACATGTGAAGTGGCTGAACACTGTGCCTGGTGTTCCTGGAAGACATTGCAGGGTCTGGTCTGCCAAACAGTGAACTGTCTCCCACAGACCTGTGTGGAGTTGAGATTGGGAGCTGAGTGGGAGTGTCCACTGGTGCTGCTGGTCATGTGATGAGTGTGTGGGGCAGTGATTGTGCACCATGAGTCTTATTTCTCTGACCCCCAGCTATCACTCCAGGGACTCATTATAAGGCCGTGCCCCCGCCTGTCACCCTGAGGACAGCCCTCTTCACGTCCTTGTTCCGGAGGCTGTAGATGATGGGGTTGAGGAAGGCAGAGATGACATTGTAGAACAGAGCCAGCTTCTTGTCCTCTTCTGGGGAGGACTTAGAGCCAGGCTTCATGTACATGACCATGGCTGGCACAGAGAACATGGTGACCACAGTGATATGGGAGGCACAGGTGGAGAACGCCTTTAGCTGCCCCTGTGCTGAACGTATCTTTAAGATGGCAATGAAAATGTTGAAATAAATTACAAGAATGAGGGAAAGTGGGATCAGGATGACACTGAAACCAAGAATGAAATCTACTCGGTCATTGACTGAGGTATCTGCACAAGCTAGCTTTAAGACTGCAGGGACTTCACAGAAGTGGTTGATTCTGTTGGGGCCACAGTATGGCAGGTGCATGGCAAAGACTGTGTAGACAAGGGCAGAGGTGACACCCCAGAGTCCACAAAAAATGACCATTACCCCACAGAGCCAAGGGCTCATGATGACTTTGTACCTGAGTGGGTGGCAAATGGCCACATACCTGTCTATAGACATGATGGCAAAGAGTCAGGACTCAGTGATGCCTAGCACCAGGAAAATGTACATTTGGGCCACACAGCTCGTGAAAGGGATTGTCTTCTCACTGGCCAGATGTGCCAACATCTGGGGCACAGTTGTAGTAGTGTAGCCCAGGTCCAACATGGACAGGATGCCAATAAAGAAGTACATGGGAGTATGAAGGTGTGAATCCAGGCAAATGAGGATGGCAATCAAGCCATTGCCCAGAATAATCAACAGGAAGATCATCAGAAAGATCAGAAGATCAGCCGAGAAGAGCAGAGGAGTGGTCCTGGGGCTGAGGGAGAAGCCCAGAAGGATGAATTCAGTCACAAAGGACTGGTTGGGCTCCTGCATTATGTTCCACCTCTCAGTGAAAAAGAAAGGCACCAATTCAGACAGGGAACTAGCTAAGGTTTGCACTCAAGCTGGGGTCACTGGTGGGGTTGGGTAATGGTCAATGCCCAGTTCAGCTGAAACATGATAATCCCCAACAATACCGCCAATTTTACCTGCTCTTGTCCACTGCCACCACTCCCAGGAGATTTATGAAGAGGAGTCACATCTAGCACTGGCTGTACCTCCAAACCACCAACACTTACCCGTCTCAGCCTCAGTTTCTCCAGCTGTGAAATGAAAGCATTGAACTAGCCGGTCTCTAATTCCCCTTAGCATCCTCCTCTCCTTAGTGAGGCACTTGGATTTTCTTCATGCCACCAGGCGTTTTGAGATAAATATTGGTGTATTCACTCTATGCAAGTTGGAAAATTTCAGAGGCCTGTAACAATGAGAATACCCACATTATCCTTTGAAGATATCTATTTTTTTATCACTTTAATTTTACCCTCAGTCTGTCTACAAGCCAAGACAGCTCTCTGACTACCCACCCACCTGATCTCAGACCACAGTGTAGTAGAAAGAACACTGACTTCTAAATCCGGCCGGTATAATTTGCTGAGAGAATGACCTTGAACAAGCCATTTACCCTTCCCCCAACCTCTTTGAGGTTGCTTCCAGAAGTGCAAAATGAGAATAATTGTCTCTCTATTCCAGGTTTGCTGTGAAGATTGAATAATATTTTGGCATGGAAATTATCACACAAGAAGGCCTAACACGTGATATGTGTTCAATAAATCTTAACTGCATTTCTGCATGGCTCTACAGACTGGTATATACAAGACTGGTATTCAGGTCCAAGCTGTGCAAGCAGATGTCTTGAAAAGTCATTCCATCATCCTTGATGCCCAGCATAAATTTTCACTGCCCCAGGTGTCTACCCGCCATTCCTTCTCCCCACAAAAGTCAACATTCTGCTAACACTTTTGTCTTCTTGCTGACCCCTAGCTCTGTCTCTCTGAGCCTCAGTTTCTCCATGGGAACAGGGAAAGGGCACCCTCTCTGAAGAGATGTCATATGCATCATCAGCCCTTAGGAAATGGAGCTATCTTGATGTCCTCAGTGTTTCTCCTTCTCCTGGCACTGATTTGTCTGATCTCAACCTACGTGTTCCCCAGTTTGCTTGCTCTCCTTCGGAGCACCATGAACGAGTCTTCACAGGAACCTGTGCCTACACTCAACCCATTAGATGGTTTATTAATTTTGGTCAAAAGGACTGCACAGTTTGACTCTCCTCTGTGCTAGGCATCTTTCCAGGACCTTCATTGATGTTAATCTGATAGACGTCACGTAGCTGGCAGACAACAATTTTTATTAAAATCTACCTTTCACCAAAGAGCTTTTGCAGGTCACGTTGTCTCCCTAGGTTGGCTTCAGTTTCTTCCTCTGAACAAAAGATAATGGTGCTGGGGCCAGACGGTCCTGAAGGGAGAAAAACCACATGACAGGGTGGAATGGGCATGGGGTTTAGAGACAGCTGGTTCTGCTTGGATTCTGGCTCTGACTTGACTTGCTGTGTGACCTGGGCTCTTAGTTCACTTTTCTAGGCCTCTATTTCCTCAGCTATAAAATAGTATTCAAAATACCTACTTTGAAAGCCACATTCTTCTTGTGGAGAAGCAGCCCAAAGAGGTTGGACTATTCCACCTTGGGCGTTGTGTGGGGAAATGTGCTGCCATTTCTCACTATTTATTATTTACATGAAGCCAATGAATGGGATTTTTTTTTTAGGCTCTGGTGTTAAAGAGTGTTTAACCTGGTCAAACTGTGAAGGCAGGCTGTGCTCAGTTGGGACAAGCTGTCTATAAACCAGTGAAGTATGCCTGCAGATGCCATTCTACAACCAGGACCTTGGTTTCCTGAACCCCAGAGCTCCCATCACTTCTCCCTAACTCTCCTGAGGGTGTACAATAGTCTCTACAAAGCATTTGGGAAAAAACTGCCTGACTCTCAGACACTGTAAGCAGAAAGCACATGTGAGGGAGACCCAGGAACATCATCCACCATGATGAGCCCAGCCTCTGTGCCTCCATTTGGGCCAAAAATATAGAATTCAGCTTTTGAGCTGTGCCTTGCAAAATGCTTTGACATTCATTCTCACTTTGAGCCTCCTGATGACTCTGTGAGAAGTATAGGGGAGGGATTATTATCATCATCTCACAGGTGGAGAAACTGAGGCTCAGAGAGGGAATATATTGAAGAAACTGAATCTCATTCATTCTTCAGCAGCTGTAGGGTTTCCCATGTGCAGCAAAACCAGAGCTAGCCAGAGCTCAACTAATCTGAGTCATCAACTTACTGAAACTTTTTGTCCTTGATTCTTAGGATAAAAAAGCCAAATCTTAGGGGAAAAGAGTCTTGTGTTGGCTTTGGTTTGATTATATTTATATATATGTATATATATATATACACACACACACACGTATATATATATACATACACACACGTGTATATAACCGTGCACGCACACACCGTGTGCATATGCACACCCACACATGCACATACACATGCACACACAGTAATCAATGTCATTTGTCAGATCAGTCCAGTCAGACAGGTCAGAAACTTGGCAAATCCTTCAGCTCCTGTCTCTACATCCTATCTGTCCCCTGGTTCCATTGCTGCCACCTTCAAAATGCCTCTCCCACCCATCTTGTCTCTCTCCAATCCCGCTGGAATGATCAGCTCAGACACTCAGCATCTGTCTCTCACCTGGTCTCATCTCAGTCCTCCCACTGGACCCTTTCTCAACCCATTCTCTGCCCTCCTTCAGAGTGTTCTTCCTAAAACAAAAATCCAATTGGGCCACTTCTTCCTGGCTTCCTTGTCTGCAGGGAAAAGTCTAACAAATTTAGGCCAATTCCCCGGCTTCACTCCTTAAAGCCAGACTTAGTTTTGGTCCTCAGACTCCAAGGAAGGTTGAGGGGCTTGACACTTTACAGAGATCATCTGCTGCTCTAGAGCTGACATAGAAAGCATCCCAGCAGCCCTGGAGGTCATCTCCAGAGAGGAGATGTGGAGATGGATTTACTGTAGGAAGGAGCTGTTTTCTAGGTCGCAATGGGAATTTGTGTCAGAGTTGAGACTCGGATCCAGAACTCCTGACTCCCAGCTGGTCAGCTCCTCAGGCTCAGTCTTAGCTCAAGGCAAGCCTAAGCTAACTGGGAAATTTTGCAGGTCATAGCTGGGCATGGTGGCTCACCCCTGTAATCCCAACACTTTGGGAGGCCAAGGTGGGAGGATCACTTGAGCCCAGGATGTCAAGACCAGCCTGGGCAATATAGTAAAACCTCATCTCCATAGAAAATAAAAACATAATAGCCGGGCAAGGTGGCGCATGCCTGTAGTCCTAGCTACTTGGGAGGGCAAGGCAAGAGGATCGTTTGAGCCCTGGAGGTCAAGGTTGCAATGAGGTATCATTGTGTCACTGCACTCCAGCCTGGGCAACAAAGTGAAACCCTGTTGAAAGAAAGAGAAGAGGAGAGGAGGGAAGAGGAGGGGAGGGGAAGGAGGGGGAGGGGAGGGAAGAAGGGGGAGGGGAGGGCGAGGAAAGAAAGCAAGAAAGAAAGAGGGAAAGAAAAGGAAGAAAGAAAGAAAGAAGGAAGGAAGGAAGGAAGGTAGGAAGGAAGGAGAGAGAGAAAGAAAGCAAGCAAGAAAGCAAGCAAGCAAGCAAGCAAGAAAGAAAGAAAGAAAGAAAGAAAGAAAGAAAGAAAGAAAGAAAGGAAGGAAGGAAGAGAGAGAGAGAAATAAAGGAAGAAAGAAAAGAGAAAGAAAAGAAAGGGAGAAAGAAAAGTCTGCAGGTCAGACACATCCTCACCAAGCAGCACAGCTCCACTTTATGCATGGCTTTATTGCTGCCCTCTGTAACCTTCTTACTTAGTACATAGCCTGGTGCATCATAAGACCCAATAAATGTTTGCTGAGTGATCTGCATACTGGGAGACCCTGGGAAGCCAGAACAAAGGAGAAAGGAATTATTACCTTCTCTCTCTCCCTACACTTTTCTCTCCTTTCCCTGGAGGTCAGGAAAGAATCACCTGTGTCTGAGAAGCCCCTCAGGAGAAACCAGGGCCCAAGTCAATGGTGGATGGGGTGTTGGGAGAACTGGTGCTGAGTGCTGTGAATTTTTCTACTCTGTCCCTGTCCCAGCTAACATTAATAACTCTAGTGATAGCAGTTTATTATGTGCCAGGCACAGTAACATGTGCTTTACATTCATTATTTTATTTTATCCCCATAACTGGGTGATAGCTGAAAGATTTACTAATGAATACATGCACCATCCAATCAGAGCAGACACCAGCTACAGGAAGCAGGGAAAGCTGTAGCAGCCTGCCTGTGAGCTGAACAGGACACCCATGCATGCCACCCTGTACAGTGAGTAGCATTACTATACCCATTTTACAGATAAGGAAAGAGGTGACACCCCTTGCCGAGGGCCGCAGCTGTGCAGAGCCTGTATTCATGATCACAGGCACCATCACCTCCCTGAGCATCTATAGCAAGAATGGCTGGGCTGACATGCTAGAAAACAGGTCCTCATCCCCCCACAGCGCTACTCGTTCACTTGCCTGCTCATTCCCTGCCTCCTCCCAGGTAGGAGCTGAATGGAAGGAGTCAGAAGGAACAGAAAGCATAACCCAAAAGCAGGATGAGTGAAGCCAGGGCAGACAGTTGATCAAGCCAAGTAGATGCAGGGAGGAGACAATACCAGGCTTGTTGCTGGTGCTGCTTCTGCACACAGGGGAATGGCCATATGCTGGTTCTATCCGAATCTGTGTGTCCACCTCTGGCCCCCAGCCCTTCATACCATGATCTTCTTCATAATGGGCTGCATGTGGTAGCAATGGGCATCCCGACGAAAGGTCGGAGGCCAGGAGGGCAATGCTAGAGCTAGCCCTTCCCACATGTCCTCCTCCTGCCATGTCCAGGCAGCCCCAGGAATCCTCAGAGCTGTCTGGGAAGAGGATAGAGGGCTGGTTCAGGGGCATAAGGGTAAATGGGGAGTACCCTTCTCCAAAGGACTGGGGTCTGCTGTACCAGGTGATAGGGGTGAGTTATAGCAGCCCAGCACTATCCTAGGAGACCAAAGATTGAGCAATGTGGAGAGGGCTAAGGTGGCAGCTCCCCACCCAAGGGCAGCAAGAATGGACCAGGGTACAAGCCAGGGGCACAGGCTGGGCAGAATGGAGACATGGAGGCAGAGTTGGAAAGAATCGACGTACACTATGGGCAGACAGGAGACACAGAGGCAGGAAAGAGACTCAGTAGACTGGAAAGAGTTGAAAACAGAGAGAATCAGAAGGTCAGAGAGGAGCCTGGAGCCTGGCCCCAGGGAGCAAGTGTTGGCCCCAGGGTCCCCTGTCGACTGGGCTGGAGCAGCTGCCACATTCTCATGCCCCTCCTGCAGGAGCATACCTTGCAAAGCTGCCTGAAACCTGCAGCCTCCCTGAACATCACAAGCGAACGCTGCCTTCAGAGTAAGATGCTGTCCCAGCCCATGGACCCCCAGCCCTGGTCTTCCCCTCCCAGATGAGGAGGGCAGCCACAGTCCTCCATAGAGCCTCGGTGTTTGGGAAGGCTCTTCATTCAGGGTGACCAGACCTGGCAGGGGTCCTGAGCCAGCAGGTTCTGAATCTTGCTGACATCTGCTCTGGGTTGCAAGTCCCTCGCTGACACCTCAGCAACACCCACAAATCTGCTCTGGATAACCTCAGGAATTCAGCAAACCTTGGGGCTGGAGGCAGTCTTGAAAAATCCAGCCCATACACAAGCCCATAACTTCTCTGCAGCCTCCCTGGCAAGCGTGCTGCAGCTGCTGTTCACATCCTTCCAGGGACAGGAGGTTCCCTCTCTCAAGGCTCGAGGCCGCTTAGGTGGCCGTGACTCTGCCTTTCATAAAATCCTTTATTGTACTGAACTAAAAGTAAGTACTGGTCCCTTCTGACTTCAATGATAAGTTCTCTAAGGCACCCCACGCCCCCATACTCTGCTCCACCCTCTCACCTCTAACAACACTCTCCCTTCTACCCCAGAATGCCCGGTCTGTGTTACAATGCAGTGACGTCTACATACTCCTGCCTTTCCTTAGGAGGGATGTGGGGTTCCTGGGTCACCTCTGTCCTCTTAATAAGCCCTTCTTGTTCTGATCCCACCCATAATTCCCAAGCTGGATCCTTGCCTCCACGTAATGTCTCTAGTGTCAGGCAGCAGCCCCAGCAGACACTTCCCACTGACAGCCACAGGGATCCTCACACCCTCTGCTCAGCAGCTAAGGGCTCTGAAAATCAACCTCTGGGGAAGTGATTGGTGTGGCATTAAGACCAGGGGATTTGTAGTCAGACTTGGCCACTGTGACCTGGACAAGTCATGTAGCTTCCCAGAGCCCCTGTTTCCTCTATAAAATGGACCCATGTTCCCTATGTCACAATCATACCTGCGATTCATTTTTGTTTTTGTTTTTAAAGTTGTCATTACAGACCAGACATTGAATATGTACTACATCCTTGTGGCACTGTTTTAATTTTACAGATACAGAGCTGGAAACTTGGAGCATCAAGTAGCCTGTGTGGAGCTGGGATTATGCACACAGTTTTGTCTGACCACACAGGCTGTGCCCCTAATCAATACTTAATCCAGTGTCATGATCCACTACAAGCCAGGCCAGAGACAGGAGCCACCAGGGCTCCTGGATGGGAAGGACAGAGTCACATGTGGAAATGTCCAGGAGTAGGAGGTGGTTGACTAAACAAACTCTAGACCTAAGAGCAGAAATCTGTGAGGGCAGGAGTTTCTTCTAGGGCTTTTGCTAAATACATACCCTCCTGGGAATCTGGAAGGAAAAGATAAATGGGACCAATATTTATTGAACACTTTTAGTGTGCCAGGCACTTCACAAGCACCATTTTATTCAGTTCTCCAACAACTCTGTGCTCTGTGAGAGAAACACATTATTTCCACTTAATAAGTGAGGACATTGAAGATCAGAGAGGTGAAATGGCTTACTCCAAGTCAAAGCTGTTACTCCAGCTGTTCAAGGTAGCTGAGATCTCGTCTAGGTCTGACCGATTTTGTAAAGTACCTTCACTGCACTCTGCTTGCGAGGTGGGGAGAATAACAAACTGGGACCACCTGAGTCTCTAGCCTAGAGACAGGGCCTGCCCTCAGCTCTTCTGATGACTGGGTCACCTGCAGAATGACTTCCCAAAGTTGAACCCCAGCCTCTCCAGGAACCCTGAGTTGTTCCTGAGGTCCCTACCTGAGCTTCAAGGTGATGGAGACTGAGAAGGAAAGAGAAAATCTCGATTCTCAGTCCAGGGGATGTCCACTGTACATTCATTTACACCCGTACTAGATTCTTGTCTGCTACTGAGTTACAAAAGTAATCCATATTCATCAAGAAAATTAGCAAACACTGAAAAGTAGAAAGAAGAAAAAAAATCATGCTTTAGTTCCATACGGTAAAGAACATTTTCATTTTGACTTCTTGATGTTTCTCTCTAATTTTTTTTTTTGAACTCTGAACTTTTTATTGGCCTCCTGCTCCCCAAAGGGTACCCTGCTTCTGCTGGCTTAATGCCTCAGAACTTTGGAACTCCATGCAAACCATCCAAAAGACCACCACCCGCCGGATAGTGGATGGCAAAGTGGTGTCTGAGATCTCTAATTTTTTTCTATGCCAAAATGATAGTGTTTGTTTTTCTCTTGCCTGGTTGATATCACACTTTAGATTCAACTTTACTGTGACAGATTCTAGTTGATTGGTCCCCTTCTTTGCAAATAGAACCGTATTCTTGCTGACATTTGTTTGGGACAGTCAATCCACCATAAAAAATCTAAGCTGAAGGGCGATATTGAACCTGATCCCATCCAGTGAGACCTAAGAGCTCCTCTAAGGAGTTTTTGTGAATATAATTTGTTTTCCTGACATAAGAGATAGGGTGAATGTGATACAGTCCCATTCCTCAGACCGTCTTTCTCCCACTGTGAATACAGATGTAATGTCTGGAGTTAGACAACTCTCTTGACATCATGAGAAAAAGGCTGAGACTCACAGTGGTCTCCCACTAACATTATTCAACTGTGAACAAATGCAACTAGTCATTTATCTCAAGACTTCTTGTTACGTGAAAAAAAAAAATTCCTGTATATATGAACCAGTATTAGTTGGGTTTTGTGTTCTTCTTTGCAGGCCAATTCTAAAGGATTAATTATTCTGCCTTTTTAAAGACTTAATATTACATAGTAAGCAATTTACCATCCACTGACATATCCTTTATAACTATTATTTTCAAGGAATTGTTAGCCTATTGTTGGACACGTAGTTTTGATCCCATTTTTTTTTCTATTAAATATGGTACCTAATTGGATAGCACTACAATGTAGCAAGCTTTCCTGGTATTAAAAATATTGAGTTGAGTTAGAGTTATAAAATATAGAAGTAGCAGTTTCAGACTTTGTTACCAACCAGGATGAAGTAACAGGCATCAGAATTAACCACCCCCCCACATACACATCTGTAATAACTACAGATCTTTAAAACTATGTGAAACAATATTATTTGAGACACTGGACATCAAGCAGCAAGAGACAGTGATCTATGAGACTTGAGAAACCAGTGAGTTCAACACTACCATTTCCCCAAGTTACTGCTTAGAAAGAATGACCAGGCTATGCCATGGGTACTGAGGACACGAAGGAGGCCAGTGGTCTCCATGGGTTGAGGAGATAGAGTTGAGAGTTCAGGGAGACCAAAGTGGCTCTCTGAAGAGTTCACAGAGCAGGGCACTGGGGAAATGAGAGCTGTACAAAGAAAGAGCTCCAGAGATTTGCACGGGGTCCCACCCAAGTCTTCAGCTAAGTATTGATCAGTGCATTTGTGTGAGGAAATGGCCAGAGGATGGGGAAGGAAGGAAGCAAATGAGTATAGGGGGAAAAGTGAAAGGATTAGAGGGAACAAACCTCAGCGCTCACATAGGGCCATAGATACTTCCTGTTCCCACTAGCCAGACTAAATGCTGCTCTGGTCTCACATAATAAAACTTAAAAGCAAAACTCAAAAGGGTCAAAATGTTTACAAGTAACTTAATTGCATTCCAGAAAAATGCTCAAGAGTATTTATTAGGAATCAAAAATAAAATATCCAACACAGTTGGATCAACAAAGTAAGATTCAAATGTCTGACACCCAACAAAAATGACCAGGAATGCCATAAAACAAAATGATACAACCTATAATGAGGAGAAAAATAATTTGGTTAAAACTGACTCAGAAATACACAGATCAATAAGAATAAGTAGATAAGGACATTAAACGGTTATTATATCTATATTCCACATGTTTAAGAAGCTACAGGAAAGATCAAGCACAATAACAAGAAACATGAAAAATATAAGTCTAAGACTGAAATATAATAAAAATAAAACTATATAGAGATGAAAACTATGTGTTAGATGAAAAATGCACTGGGTAAGATTAACAGTATATTAGACATTGCTGAAGAAAATATTAACAAACATAACAAAACCAACCAAAGCAGAACACACAGAAAAAAGGCTTTTGAAAAGTGAATAGAGCATCAGTGAGATGTGAGACAACTTCAAATGGCCTAAAATGTTTAATAAACGTTATCAAAATAAAAAACCAGAAAGATATTTGAAAAAATAATGGCTAAAAATTGTCCAAATATAATTAAAACTATAAGCCCATACATCCAAGAAAATCTCAATGAAAACTAAACATGAAAAAAATTCTAACAAGACCTGTCATAAGAAAATTGCTTTTTAGTGCTAGTCTTAAAAGAAGCCAGAAAAAGATATTACATATAGAGAATCAAAGATCAGAATAACAGCCAACTTCTCGTGAATGGCGAGGGAAGCAAAATAACCCTGGAACAATGTCTTTAAGGTTCTGAAAGAAAGAAAACAAAACTGTCAAACAAGAAGATTTTACCCAGAAAAAATATCTTTCAAATATCAAGGTGAAAGAAAGAATTTTTCAGACGTTGAAAACTGAAAAACAATGACAGAAATATATCTAGCAAATCTCCAAATATTGGAAACTAAAGCACACGTCTAAAAACTTGTGAGGCAAAGGAAAGCAGTACTTAGAAATTTATAGCACTAAATGTTTATATTTAAAAAAGAAGCACTTTGGGAGGCTGAGGCAGGTGAATCACGAGGTCAGGAGATCAAGACTATCCTGGCTAATACAGTGAAACCCTGTCTCTACTAAAAATACAAAAAATTAGCCAGGTGTGGTGGCGGGTGCCTGTAGTACCAGCTACTCAGGAGGCTGAGGCAGGAGAATGGCGTGAACCCAGGAGGTGGAGCTTGTGGTGAGCCGAGATCACGCCACTGTACTCCAGCCTGGGCAAAAGTGTGAGACTCTGCCAAAAAAAAAAAAAAGAAAAAAGATCTCATAGCAATTACCTCTGCTTCCACCTTAAGACTAGATAAAGAAAGCCCAATTAAACTCAAAGTAAGAAGAAAAAAGAAATAGCAGATATTACAAAATCAATGAAGTGGAACATAGAAAAACAATATAGAAAACCAACGAAACCAAAGGCTAATATTTTTGGAATTTTTTTAGATGGTAAATAATATTGACAATGCTATAGCCCAACTGATCAGGGACTGGGAAGTGGTGAAGTCAGCATTCAACTCCCAATCTGTCTGACTTTTTTTCTCTGTGTCTCATAATAAAGAATGACTCTGTGTCTTCTGGAGTTTAAGAAGCTAAGTCTAGGGAAGGGCATGATGTATGGAGCAGATAAATAGTTAAGAGAGAAAACATTAAAGCACAAACTACATTGTGCAATGTCTACTGTGTGTGCCCATGGATAGGCCCATCCATGTCAGGTAGCTGCCAGCTCATGGAGACCATATAATAAAGAGCATGTAGGAGACCATATAATGTCCAAATTCAGACACATTTTGAGAGTGAAGGGGAATGTTTAAAATAATCACAGGTGTTAATTGACCTATAGCAGGACTGGATCATAAAAACTAAAATAAGAGATGACCCTACCCAAATCCCATTCTTGACTTCATATTCTAGAGACACAGGACCTGCTGTCTTTCCACAGCTGGGACCAGGCACAAAAATCTGTGTTGCCTGGATATAAGTGTTACATCTCTGGGGACCTAAGTACTAAGCAGTCGCTGAGATAGCATCCAGTCCCGCTAGGCTATGGGCCTGTCCAACTTTGTGCTCGTATTATATTCACAGGTCTGCCTTGGCCATTGCCTTGCAGACGTCCTTCAAGATGATTTGCTCTTGCCAGGACCCATACCTGTTACCAGGACCCATCCAATTCTGCCCCTCAGTTTCCCTCCAGTGGCCCAGGTCCCACTCCTGCAGACAGACCCCTTTGACACAGATTCCTCACCACTAGACCAAGATAAAAGTACTTCTCATTGGCTTTAAGGCCCCAGTACCCAAATTGGATTTCACCTTGCCCTGAACTTCACTTTCATCACCACATTCTTCAGAATTTAAATCCTATGGTTATTATCAAAAAGAAGAAAGATAAGAGGTATTGGCAAGGATGTGGAGAAGGGAACCCTGGTGCATGGTTGCTGAGAATGTAAATTAGTACAGCCATTATGGAAAACTGCATGAAAGTTCCTCAGAAACTAAAAATAGAGCTACAGTATAATCCAGCCATCCCACTACTGGGAATACATCCAGAGAAAATAACATCAGTCTGTTGAAGAGATATCTGCATTCCTATCTTCATTGCAGCATTATTCACATTAGTTAAGACATGGAATCAACCTTAGCGACCTTCACTGAATGAACGGATAAAGAAAGTGTGGAATTTGTATATACACACCATGGAGTACTAGTTAGCCTTAAAAAGGAAGTAGATCCTGTTATTTGCAACAACGCAGATGAACCTGGAGGATGTTATGTTAAGTAAGCCATACACAGAAAAACAAATTCCACATGATCTCACTTATATGTGAAATCCAAAAAGGTTGAACTCATAGAAGTAGATTGCAGAATAGTGATTGCCAGGGCTGGTTGGGTAAGGGATGAGGAGGGCAGAATGGGGGAGATGTTGGTCAAAGGATACAAAGTTTTAGTTAGACAGGAAGAGTAAGTTTACGAGATCAATTGCATGCCATGGTGAGGATATGTTAATAACAATGTATCATATATTTGAAAATTGCTAAGAGAGTACTTTTTAGTGTTCTCACCACAAAAAAAGTGAGTTAATACATATGTTAATCAGTTTAATTTAACCATTCAACAATGTATACATACTTCAAAACATCATGTTGTACACTCTAAAACAAATAATTTTTATTTGTGAATTAAAAATTAATTAATTTTTAAAAATAAATTTTAAAAATAATAATTTGAATTTTACCTTGCTGCGGGAGGCCGCCTGTCACAGTTGATCAATGCCTCCCATCCATGAGGCAGGTTCTTTTCCAGTAAGCCCTGTCTTGCAGCAGTTAATGAGATCAAGCCAGTCTCTTGCCTTTCTCTCTTGGAATTCTAGAAAGACTCAAGAGAGCACTCAGTTGGGGAGAGTGTCCTCCAAGTGGATCAAGGAAGGCTGCACAGCTGCCCTGGCCTTTTGACCATCTGGCTCCTACACTCAGTCATATAATTCTACAGCCTGATTACATGCACCCTCTGAACCAGTATTGCACCTCAGTCATAGAAATGCTGCAGTAAAGGCTGGGTGGGGTGGCTCACGCCTGTAATCCCAGTGCTTTGGGAGGCCAAGAAGGGGAGATCACGAGGTCAAGAGATCGAGACCATCCTGGCCAACATGGTGAAACCCCATCTCCACTAAAAATACAAAAATTAGCTGGGCATGGTGGCACATGCCTGTAGTCCCAGCTACTTGGGAGGCTGAGGCAAAATAATCACTTGAACCTGGGAGGCAGAGGTTGCAATGAGCCAAGATTATGCCACTGCACTCCAGTCTGGTGACAGAACAGGACTGTCTCAAAAAAAGAAAAGAAAAGAAAAGAAAGAAAGAAGTGCTGCAGTAGAATGACATGGAATCTAACAGATCTAAGTTCAAATTTTGGATATACAATTTATCTGCTGCGTGGTGTGAGCAACATCAATTAAGTGTGAACCACTTAATTCTCTTAACCTTTCTGAGTCTTCTGTTCTATCAAATGACATATTGACTGTGTTGTGAGAATAACATTGTGTGTAGTACCCAGTGGGTCATCTGATAAGAGAGGCTGTTCAATAATAAGTAGCCATTGTTATAGTAATAGATTTGGTAGCATTTATACCACAGTGAGCTGTGTGGACTTGAGTAGACATCTAAGGAAAATAGTCTTCAATAAATGGTAGTTACAGAACACTAGTAAACATGACTAGCATTTCTATAACAATAGTTCCCCCTTATCAGTGGTTTTAGTAACCTGCAGTCAACCATGGCCCAAAAATATTAATTGGAAAATTCCAGAAATAAACAATTCATAAGTTTTAAATTGCATGCCATTCTGACATTTCATTTCAGCAGGAAATCTCATGCTGTCCTATTCCATCCCACCCAGGACACAAATCATCCTTTGCCCAACGTATCTGCACTGTCTACACTACCTGGCTGTTAGTCACTCAGTAGGCATCTTGGCTACAGATTGACTGTGGTGGTATTGCTGTGCTCATATTCAAGGTCAGTAGCAGCCTAAAGCTATGCTATAATGTCTACATCACCCACCTCATTTCCTCTCATCATGTAGGCATTTTGTCATCTCATATGGTCACAAGAAGATGAGTACAGTGTAGTAAGATATTTAGGAGGAGACCACGTTCACTACAGTATATTGTTATAATTATTCTATTTTATTATCATTAGTTGCTGTTAATCTCTTACTGTGCCTAATTTAGAAATTAAACTTCATCATAGGTATGTGTGTATAGGAAAATCGTGGTGTAGAGTTTTTTACTGTCTGTGGTTTCAGGCATCCACTGGGGGTCTCGGAACGGATCCCCCATGCATAAGGGGGCCCTAATGTATCTGTATCCAAGCCTTAGTTTTCTCTCTATTGGGTGTGTGGACTTGGATAAGATGCCTGAGGATGTAAAAGGCACAAAAAACTGTTTGGGAGGAAACAAAGCACGTTTTATTATGATAGTGTTATCACCGTGTCACACAGGGATGTGGCCACTCAACCACAGGACCTGTCCCTCCTCTAAGTCTCAGTGGGAAAAAATTTCAGTCCCCAGTGGGAACTTCAGAAAGATACCCAGCTCACCAGCTCCAAGCCCGAAATGTCCTGGGAGCATTAAACTTTCTGGCTGTTTATTGCATCCAGCTAAGGTGTTCTGTGCTGCATTTACCACACGGACAGGGAATCCCCAGGGCTTTTCAGGGGCTAGAAATCTACTCTTCAACCCCATTCTGATGCAAATAGGACCCCTGGATCTGCCAGCTGCTGCAAACTAATACTAGGGAGAGGTATGAAAGAGGCACGGCCTCTGCCTTCAGCCAGGCGGGGAAGACAATATGCACATAAAATAAACAAGGCTGGACCGGTCAGGTAAGGAGGAAGCCAAGCTGAACCTGGAAGGGTGGGAGCTGAGGCAGCAGAAAGGATTAGAGAAGACATTCCCAACAGAAGAACAGCTAGAGCAGAAGGTGGTGGCATGCATGGCAAGCACTGAGGAAGCCAGCTAGCATGGAGGATCTGTGGCTCCAAGATGGGGGATCTCAGCTGCCCAGCTAGCATGGAGGATTTGTGGATCAGAGATGGGGGATCCCAGCTGCCCAGACCAGGATCCCTTTGGTGGTCTTGTGTTAGGATCATGGCTCAGAAGTCTTACGGAGATAAATGGAGAGTTGCACCGACTTGAAAAGTGGTTAGAACCAGATTGGGAAAGGCCTGGAGTTCCAGTCTAAGGAGATGTGAGACGAGGAATGATAGCTGAGACAGTATCTGCTGGTGGAGGTGATGAAGGGAGGCCCACAGAAGGCCTCTGCATGAGTCCAGGTCTGGGGTGTGGATTGGGGGAAAGGACGATGTGGGCGCCTCCTAATTCTCAGCCCTCATCATCCTGGTGCCAGGGTTTGCAATCCTCACTGCTGACCAGTCCTTATCTCTTGAAAAGTTATCCCTCCCAATGTCCAAGACCCTGAGCTGCCCTTGGTCTCCTCTAACCTTCACAAACATTCCTTATCTGGGACATTTTTATCTTTCATCCAATTATTGGTGTTCCTTAAAGCACAGAACACGCATCTGACACTGTCTTCTTTTGCCCATTCAGCCTCAGTCAATTTTTCCAGCTTCCTCACCTTCACTGTCAGTCATGGCTGTCAGCCCTAAGGATAATGTTTGCAGCCCTGTTGTTTGGAAGCTCAGACGCTTGAGAATGCACCTGTACCTACTCTTTCCTCTCTCCACTCCTCCTTCCACCTAAGCTTCCTAGGATCTAAATTGCTTCCACTTATTAAGCACTTTCTATAAACCAGGTATATTTCATGGAATCTTCACTATGGAGGAGATACTACTCCCATTTTACACATGAAGGACCTGGGAGGCTAAATGACTTGGGAGTAGGTGAAGAGGCTTAAGTGAGAGGCTGTGTGACTTGGGAATAGGAGAAGAGACCACTAGACTCCAGAGTGCTGATGCCTGAGACTATGCTCTAGGTATTCTCCAACGCTCTGGACATATCTCTAGCTCCCATGGGAAGTCTCCTGCCAACACAACCCTGTTGAGCTCAGCCCACCTCTTGGTGCTCAGGCACTGATGCGATCATGGGTCTCTAGCCTGGTGTTCCTGGTATCAAAGAACATCAGAGCTGGAAGGACCCTCTGGAATCCAACAGCTTCATTTTTTTTAAATGGGACTCCAAAGCTCAGAGAAGGATATGGAGTTACCCAAGATCCCACAGAAAATCAGAGGCAGAGGCAAGATTAGTCCTGAGTTCTTCTGATTTCCAGACTCATCCCACTTATACTAAGCCCTTTTATTTGCCAAGTGATTTATATTTTGCAAAATGTCTTGACATACAGTGTCTCATAGGTTCCTTGCCATAATCCTGTGCCTAGATGTTCCATCTCTATTTAACAGATGGGGAGACTGAGGCCAATGGAGGTGAAGGGACTTGCCGAAGGTCAAGCAGCTGGGTGAGTGACAACCATGGACACTCAGGAACAGTTGAGTTAAAAATGTGGTCACGAAGTGGCAGTTGTAAGGATTCAACATAAAATTTCACTTAGATCCAAGTACAAGAAATGAAGCCCAGACAGGCCTCAGGGAAAGTGGGAATAGCAAGCCAGGAACCAGGGCCCGTGTCTCAGGTGCTCAGGGTGGCGAGATCTCTCCCCTCTGCTGCTCAGCATGTCTTTTATCATCTCTGGAAGACCTTCATTTTCTTCTCCTCCATCACCTCAGTCGCCCTGTGACCTTGGGTTGCCACCACATTACCTCTGGTTGACAGTACCCTAAGCCCCCACAGGTCATAATTAGATTTTCAGCAGAGGCATCTACTCACTCCTGGCTTCCTTGTCCTTTTCATCCAACTCAACAAAGGTTTGATTTAATCTGTGCGAGTTACTGTGCACCGTGTGTAGCTCAGTTTCTGTCAATCCCAGCCTTCCTTTCCCAAGGAAGGGATAGAACAGGGAAGTCCTTGTCTCTCCTTAATAGGCAGATCACCATGCAGAGCCTTGGCAAGAAAAACCACAGCTCTGTGTCTGAGTTCATCCTCCTTGGCTTCCCCAGTGAGGCACAGGTCAGAATGGCCCTGTTTGCCTTCTTCCTCCTCCTCTACCTCATCACCCTTCTGGGCAACGGACTCATCGTCATGCTGATCTACCTGGACTCACACCTCCATATGCCCATGTACTTTTTTCTCAGTGTCCTTTCTTTGGTGGACATGAGCTATGTCACTACCACTGTGCCCCAGATTTTGGTTAATATGGTGTGTCCAAGGAGGACCATCTCCTGGGGAGCTTGTGCACCCCAGATGTTCATCTTCTTGGTCCTGGGCATTGCTGAGTGTGTCCTCTATGCCATTATGGCCTATGACAGGTATGTTGCCATTTGCTTCCCCCTTCACTATACCCTACTCATGAGCCATTCCATTTGTATCAAGATGGTCATTGTCTGTTGGTCCATTGGCATCACTGGGGGGCTGATCTACACTGTCTTCACCATGCATCTGCCTTATTGTGGCCCCTACAAGATAAACCACTTCTTCTGTGAGGTCCCTGCTGTCCTGAAGTTGGCCTGTGCAGACACATCTTTTAATGACAGGCTGGACTTCATCTTGGGTTTCATCCTGCTTTTGGTCCCACTCTCCCTCATCCTGGCCTCTTATGTCCGCATCTTCACCTCCATCTTCAAAATCCGCTCAGCACAGGGGAGGCTCAAGTCCTTCTCCACATGTGCTTCCCACGTCACCGTGGTCATCATGTTCTATGGGCCAGCCATCATCATGTACATGAGACCGAGTTCCTGGTATGACCCGGAGCGGGACAAGAAACTAGCGCTGTTCTACAATGTTGTCTCTGCCTTCCTCAATCCCATCATCTACAGCCTCAGGAACAAAGATGTAAAGGAGGCCTTTCTGAAAATACTTAGAGTCAGAAGGACAGCTTAATGACTCAGGATGTTTCAGAGTTGTCCATAGTCATGGGCAGACTGGATGGGCTCATTTGATATCATACAGGTACCTCAGTTCTGACCAACCTGAGTCTTCCTGCGGCTGTAAGCAGCCAGAAGAAGGTGTGGCCACCCTAACTGGGAAGTCCTCTATCATTGGCTGAAAAATTTTCAGCTCCCACCACCCAAAGACTCAGTTGAGTATTGAAGGCAAAGTATTTCTTTACAGAGACTATGTCCTTGCGGTTCATGGCCATTGCTTTTCCTGGGTTCTCTCCTTACCTCTGGAAGTTTATGTCAGTTCAGCATAATGGCACTCACATGTTTAACATGCACACGTGCTCTTTCCCAGTGTGAAAACCACATAAAGAGTCATTTGGGGTGAAAAATTACATAAAAAGCAGGCAGATTATGCAGGGACATAGTCTTGCATTACTGTCCGACAAACACAAGTAATATTTAGCATTGCTTTTTGTACTAGGTGCCTATAAAATAAGAGCTAGAGTTGTTTTAGACATATATGTATAACAATATGGCTAATAACTAGTCTAGTCTGCTCTGGGCTCAGTTTGTAGTACTGACTTTTACATGATCAGTTTAAAATTTACACTTTAAATCTCATTTTTGGGGGCAAAACATTTGAATAGACATTTCTCAAAAGGAGGCATACAGATGACAAACAGGCATATGAAAAGGTGCTCAACATCACTGATCATCAGAGAAATGCAAGTCAAAACTACAGTGAGATATCATCTCACCCCAGTTAAAATGGCTTTATCCAAAAGTCAGGGACTAACAAATGCTGGTGAGGATGTGGAGAAAAGGAAACCCTCAAACACTGTTGGTGGGAATGTAAATTACTACAACCACTATGGAGAACAGTTTGGAGGTTTCTCAAAAAATTAAAAATAGAGCTACCATATGGTGCAGCAAGCAACCCCACTGCTGGGTCTACACCCCAAAGACAGGAAATCAGTATATTGAAGAGATACCTGCACTCCCATGTTTGTTGCAGCACTGTTCACAATGGCCAAGATTTGGAGGCAACCTAAATGTCCACCAGCAGATGACTGGATAAAGAAAATGTGGTACGTATACACAATGAAGTAATATTCAGCCGTAAAAAATAATGAGGTTCTGTCACTTGCAACAATGTGGATGGAACTGGAGCTTATTATGTTAAGGGAAATAAGGCAGGCACAGAAAGACAAACTTTGCATGTTCTCACTTATTTATGGGATCTAAAAAAATCTAAACAATTGAACTCATGGAAGTAGAGAATAGAAGGATGGGTCTAGCAGAGGAGGTGGGGATGGTTAGTGATTACAAAAAAATAGAAAGAATAAATAAGACACAGTGTTTGACAGCACAAAAGGGAGACTATTATTAGTAATAATTTAATTATACATTTAAATATAACTAAAAGAGTGGAATTGGATTGTTTGCAAAACAAAGGATAAATGCTTGAGAGGATAGATACCCCATTTTCCATGATGTGATTATTATGGATTGCTTGCCTGTACCAAAATCTCTCATGTACCCCATAAATATATCCCCCTACTATGTACCCATAAAAACTAAAAATTAAAAAATCTAAAAAGTAAGTAAATAAATGTCATTTTTATTTGAGAAAACAGATATAGGTTGATTATCCTTTATCAGATATACTTGGAACCAGAAGCATTTCAGATTTGGACTTTTTTTAGATTTTGGAATATTTGTATTACACTTACTGGTTCAGCATCCCTAATCCGAAAATCCGAAATCTGAATACTCCAATGAGCATTCCTTAGAGCATCAAGTCAGCACTCAAAAGATTTCAGATTTTGGAGGATTTCAGAGTTTGGATGCTTGAATTAGGGATACTCAACCTGTATATACATTTCATAAAAGAAAAATATATGTGTGCATTATGCACATCTATATGCATGTATCACTAGATAGATACAGAGATAAATAACAGATACAGAAATAGAGATGACAGAAAATTATATGACAAAGATTTCATTTTCCCCTACCTAAAAGAAATATTTGTTAATATTTTGCCATGTTTAGTCTGTCTTTTTTTCTTTATTTTTAAAAAATAATTAAATAATAACAGGTAAAGTTGAAGTGCCCTTTGAACATCTCGAACTCCCCCAATCAACCACAATTGCATCCATGAGCAATGCATAGGCTTGTTCCCGTGTGTGTTTACATTTTTTAAGTGGTAGCATGATGTCAGTATATTTCAGAATTTTTTTTTCTTTCTTTTTTTTTTTTTTTTTTTTTTAGACGGAGGCTTGCTCTGTCTCCCACGCTGGAGTGCAGTGGTGAGATCTCAACTCACTGCAAGCTCCACCTCCTGGGTTCACGCCATTCTCCTGCCTCAGCCTCCCGAGTAGCTGGGACTACAGGCACCAGCCACCACGCCCAGCTAATTTTTTGTATTTTTGGTAGAGACGGGGTTTCACCGTGTTGGTCTGGATCTCCTGACGTCGTGATCCGCCCATCTCGGCCTCCCAAAGTGCTGGGATTATAGGTGTGAGCCACTGCGCCCTGCCTCAGAAAAAAATTTTAACTCGCTCTGACATCTACTCATTTGATAATTATAGGGGTAGTTCATTCTCTTCAATAAGCATTTGAGCTTATTTCATTTATCCAATTTACCATTGTTGAATATTTGTTTATTTCCAATTTTTCACTATTTAAATAATTCTACAACAAGTGTCTTTGGGCATTTCTCCATATGTACATATATTTTTAAATCATAGAAGTAGACTTTGCAGATTGCAGAATCAAAGAAATTTCCAGTTTATTAGATACTCCCAAATGATGTTTCCATGTAGTTATACCAACGACAACTCTCATCCTCACCAATGCTCGACATTGTTTATCTATCTCAAACATTCTAATGTGTCTACCCATCTCATAGATGAAACTTGGCACCATTATTTATTGTTTCATTTGCAATTCTCTGGTTGCTAGAGAGTTTAACATCTTTTCATGAATTTGTTGTTAGTATTGTGTAGTGCAGCAGGCTCTGGAGTCAGACTGCAGGGTTTCAATTAGAGTACCATTCTTTATCAACTTAGTGACGATGGGCAAGTAGCCTAACTTCTCTGAGTCTCAGCTTCCTCATCTGTAAATGGAAAGAAAATAGCATATACATGAGATGGTTGTTAGAAGGAGTAAATGATATAATACATGTAAAGCGCTTTCTGTATTGAATAACAAATACTAAGTGCTCAATGAATGAGATATTGTCTTTTCTTAATTTGTAGTTTGTTATACATTTTGGACATTAATTTTTTGTCTATTACATTCATTGAAAATACCTTCTATAAGTTTATTACCACTTTTCTTTATGCAAAAGTAATACATGTTTTAAAACACGTTTATGTTTTAAAATTTTGTAAAACAGAAATGAACAAAAAGAAGAAAATAAAAATCATCCATTATCTTAGACTTAGTGATAACTACTAACATTCCAGTGTTGGCCAGGTGCGGTGGCTCACACCGTAATCCCAACACTTTGGGAGACTGAGGCTGGCAGGTTGCTTGAGCCCAGGAGTTTGAAACCAGCCTGGGCCACATGATGAAATCCCATCTCTACAAAAAATGAAAAATTAGCTGGACATAGTGACATGCTCCCAACTACTAGGAGGGCTGAGGTGGGAGGATCATCTGAACCTGGGGAGGTTGAGGCTACAGTGAGCTGTGATCACGCCACTGCATTCCAGCCTCGGGATCAGAGTGAAACCCTGTCTCCAAAAAACAAAAAAAAATCCCACATATTTCAGTGTCTGTTCTAGGGTTTCAGTTTTTAAATTGCTTTTATTGATGTTTTTGAAGAAATGTACATAACGTTCTTAAACAATTTATTTGTTTTCATGAATTTTGAACTGAATTATACAGTATGTATTCTTTTGTAACTTGCCATAGTCGCCCAACAATGTTATTTTAAAACATTTTTTTATGTTTATTTATTTTCACTGCTGAAGGGTATTCTTTACACTTACTTATGGTGAACAGAATATAATAGGATAGACTAGACAAGAATAGAATAGAATAGAATAGAATAGAATAGAATAGAATAGAATGGAATAGAATGGAATAGAATAATGACTTTTGATGAGTAGAATTCTTAATTTAACACAGATGAACTTGTGAATCTTTTCCTTTATCATTATTAAGTGAACAAATCCAAAGATTTTACTGAGCTCATTAACTCAGGAAGGAGCCAACAAGGTGTTAGGACTGGTTTCAAGCAAGAATCTGAAGTATAGAGATTTATATTCTCTGTTGAACAAACTTCATTTGCATTGTGATCAGTAGGAATAATTTGCATTGCTATCGGCATATTCCATTGCATTGCATATGCTATTATAGAGCTCCATAGCTATTCTATAACTTAACAGCTATACTTACAGAGTTGTAAAATGCCTTAGTCCTTAGGCAGTCAATCAAAGGCACTCACTTTCGCTGCCTATAAGATAATCCTCAGAGAATCTGCTAGACAACACCCAGCACTACACTGAGAGGGCACTAAGTAATTAATCTCTTTTGTTCTTTTGCAAGTCTTAGATGCTCTTTTTCTGACAATATTCCCTCTTGTGATCTTAATCTTCAAAGATTATTTTTGATCACAGAAAGACTGGTCTCATTATGTTTGGCCTTATTGTTTATATAGGTGTAACAAGAATGTCAACCATATAGGCTTTTATGAGTTTGCTTTGCAAATATAGAGATATGCAGTACTGAGCAACTTCTAAAGCCAAAGAATTAACCTCTGGTCTGAAAGTTTTCATGAAGAATCTCAAATTGTACTCTGAAAATCCACTGCTATTTGCTATATCCCCAAATCCACTAAAGTTCTCACTGGCCAAGAAATGATTCTCTTTTTTCTTTTCTTTTCCTTTCTTTCTTTCTTTTCTTTTCTTTTTTTTCTTTTTTTTTTTTTTTTTTTTTTTTTTTTTTTTTTTTTTTTGACGCGGAGTCTTGCTCTGTGCCCCAGGCTGGAGTGCAGTGGCGCGATCTCGGCTCACTGCAAGCTCCGCTCCCCCGGGTTCACGCCATTGTCCTGCCTCAGCCTCCCGAGTAGCTGGGACTACAGGCGCCCACCACCTCGCCCAGCTAATTTTTCTTGTATTTTTAGTAGAGACAGGGTTTCACCGTGTTAGCCAGGATGGTCTCGATCTCCTGACCTCATGATCCGCCCGTCTCGGCCTCCCAAAGTGCTGGGATTACAGGCTTGAGCCACCGCGCCCGGCCTCTTTTCTTTTTTTTCTTTTCTTTTTTTTTTTTTTTTTTACCTTGAAGCTCTAGCTCAAAGGAAGGAAGTGGTTTTCTTTCCATCTCTAAGGTCAGGCTCTTGCAAGCCAAATAAAAGGCCAGTTTTCCTGGGAAGGCTTTGTAGAGATTGGCCTGCAAGTACACTTAACCCTGATTGAAATATGTTAATTCTCAAATAATTCTCAAAAAAATTCTTGGCCATATAATTCATTTGACCAATATATCTGGGGTAAAAAGAAAGTTTCTATTGAACATGTGCTAATAACTATGTTGCTATAAAAAGTATGGAGACTAACAAGCTTCTGAATGCTGATGGGTTCATAAGAATCAGATATAAGTTTAAAATGTTTCATTTTAGTTTATAAAAATAGGATCTACTTAATTAGTGTTAGAGCTAGCTTGAGAGAAGAAAGGGGTTTTTCGTATATCCACAAAAAATAGAACATTAAAAATAATAGCAACGACAATCTAAACAAAAAACTTCATTGTTTTGTTCAACTCCACATCATTTACTCTGGTTCTGCTAAGTCTGGGTCAGCAGTCAGTATCATGGAATCTGCATGATATTAGGCCAAAAAAGAGTCACGGGAATCCTGACTCAGCCCACTCGGCACATCTGGAAATTTGCCTAAGAGATACCAGCTTGGAATGTTCAGAGTACCTTGTAAGTCCTTTCTATGAGGCTCTGAGACTATCGTTCTTTGTTGAAGACACAAATTCTGGCTTATACCCAAGCCTCTAGGTCAGCATCAGAGAGAACAGATGGTATCTGTAAATGACAAAAACTGAATGGATGTCGTTAATTTATTACAGCAGCCAATTATATCAGAATGGAGGGGAGTGAAGTTCTCTTTTGAGGTACAGTGCATAATTATTTCATAAAGGTTTGATCAATGTTTCCTTCATGGCTAAAAACAGTATTATGGGCAGTGAGGGTACAGACAAATCCCAGGGGCCTCTCATGCAGCATACAATTTCTGGAATATTTACATTAATTACGCTTTATTTGTACAAACTTACTGTAGGGAAAGCTGGAAGTTTCTTCTGATTGGACGATCATTATAGTTCTTATAATAGTGTTGAACTAAATAAGAAATATGGAACACATCAATCAGACCTAATTATTTCTGCCATCCCTATTTTTATAATGTGAAAGAATAAATCTTTATGATTTTCCAGGGACACTCTGGTAGTTTTTGGTAAAAGGATACCCTGAGATTATTTCATTTTTCTAAGTTTAAGATCTGATCTTGGGAAGGTAAAAATCAACATTTTATCATGTGCATATGATAGGCTCAAAGGTACCTGAGAATTAGTACTTGGTGACCTATTCTAATCAAAGTGTCAATAAAATGTTTCAAAATGGGCATAGAAGAAAGCAACATGATTATAAATTACCTTAGCTCTTTAACAGTGAATCTTTGTTCCATGTTGGTTTGTTTTTAATGTTCAAAGACATGAGCAAGACAACATACCACACAGAAAATTATTCTGGTAAGATACAGAAGCACTGCTCTCTGGGCAGCTTAGATGGAAAGTAACTGTAACCTTTACTGTCCTTGTTAGAATGGCAATCATTAGAAAGTCAGGAAACAACAGATGCCTGAAAATGTGGCATATATATACCATGGAGTACTATGCAGCCATAAAAAAGGATGAGTTCATGTCCTTTGCAGGGACATAGATGAAGCTGGAAACCATAATTCTCAGCAAACTAACACAGGAACAGAAAACCAAATACCGCATGTTCTCACTCATAAGTGGAAGTTGAACGATGAGAACACATGGACACAGGGAGGGGAACATCACACACCGGGGCCTGTCAGGGGGTGGGGGCTAAGGGAGGGATAGTATTAGGAGAAACACCTAATGTAGATGACGGGTTGATGGGTGCAGCAAACCTCCATGGTGCATGTATACCTATGTAAAAAACCTGCACGTTCTGCACATGTATCCCAGAACTTAACATATAATTTTTTAAAAGTCATAATAAAAGCAAAAAAAAAAAACACAAAAAACAAAAATTAGCTGGGTGTGCTGGCGCACATCTGTAATCCCAGCTACTTGGGAGGCTGAGGCAAGAGAATTTCACGTACCCAGGAGGGGGAGGTTGCAGTGAGCCAAGATCACGTCATTGCACTCCAGCCTGGCCAACAGAGCAAGACTCCATCTCAAAAAAAAAAAAAAAAAAAAAAAAAAAAAAAAAAGGTACATGAAGGAGAAATGTGGATGTTTATCTTCAAGGCTCAATTTAATATTGAAATTGCCTTAAAACTCTATTTTACATATCAATCTCACCATTAATTAAATAATGTTAATTGTTAATGCAAAAAAAATTAAAACAAACAACAAAAAACCCACCTTTCCTGGATTTTCCAGGGCAGCACTGATTTGGGTAATTGTATTCTTTTACATAAAAGTAAGGTATTTTGTTACATGTACGTTAGAGTGAATTTAATTTTTATGCTTTCGTAAACTCATATTTTTATTTGTTCTTTCATGCTCTGCCTTCTTCCAGAAATGAGTCGAAGCAGCTGTTTTTCCATATGAATGAATTAGCTGATCAGAAAAAAGTCCTCCATCAAATCATTTATGTGGTCTATAGCTAGGGAGTTATGTTTGCCACCTTTATGGGATTTGGAAGAGTGTGATCCTTAGGGAGCAAATTGCAAGGCTGGGAATGGGCTGTGGACATGAGCCAGTAGCCAGTCTACCATGGGGCCACCACACAGCTGGAGGGAGCTTTCAGGGACTGGAGATTTCAGCTGAGAGTCCCTGACCTAGCCAAGCCTAGAATTCCCTACCTGTTCTTGAATCCTATCCTCTCTGGGATGCTATGCCCCAGGTATAACTTCTCTCAAGCTCTGTTCACATTGGACTTGCTTCACATCCTTCAAATGCACCATTTGTTCATTTATTCCCTCAATATTGATTGATGATTTCCCTGTGCTGCACACTATAAACATGACATAAATGACACTATCACTGTCCTCATACAGCATGAAGGGGGAAATTCAGGGCCATCTTCTTTCCTTCCTCTGCTTCTTTGCATACCCTGTTCCCTGTACAAGGATTGCCTTTCTCTGTCTTCATCTATCAAACTTCTATTCATCTTTCAAAACCCAGCTCAAATAATCCCTCTTCCCAGAACTCTCAGCGAAGAAGCATCAGTGGGACTGTTCTCTGTGTCACTGCAGAATCTTGTGTATGCCCCTATCCAGTCCTGTAGGACACTTGCATCCGTCTTCATTCCCCCAATCAGTCCTCAAGCTCATCATGGGCAGAGCCAGGGACCAAGTCTTATTCAACTTTTGTCTCCAGTGACCAGAAATGTCTGATACACCACTGGCAGCTATGAGTGTTTACAGAGCAATTTGTCGGTTGGTGAAACCATGGCACAAACAGAGGGGAACGGGACGAGCAATTGTAGGGGGTTGTCATGAAGGAAAAGCTGGTAGGTCAGCATGGAGTGCCAGGGAGGAGTTGTGCAGGGCATGAGAGCAGCTGACTGCAGAGGACGGCATAACCAGGTTATCGAGGGAAGGCTTCACAGATTAGGGAACATTGAGGTGCTGCGATCAGGATTAGGTGAGGGTTCTGAGGCACACATAAATGTTTTCCAGGCTGCATGCTGTGCAGGGCGTCCTGGGCTGAGGAAGCAGCATGAGGCAGAGCATCTAAAAGTGGTTCTGGCTTCATGGAGTCAAAGAACTGTAGGAAGGGAGGCTGGAGAGCGGGGCACAAGTCAGCTCAGGGAGGGCGTGGGTGTGCCCTTCCCCAGTCCTGTAGGTCACTTGCATCAGTCTTCAACCCCCCAACCAGGCCTCAAGCTCATCCACACCGAATATAATTAACATATCACAAACTACTTAACCAGGAGAGTTTGAGCTGTAGTTGACTAATAAAATATTATAGTTAATAGTCATTTAAACATTTACTAATTTTTATTTTGCAGAGGTCCTATTTTTGAGCCTATCATCTTTTTCAGGTCTCCAACATGTCTGTAGACTATGGAAGCTCAAGGACTCTGGACACTTTGTCTTCAGTGCCTAATGGATCGAACAGCCCCGGGGATGCCACCTGGCGGGGGTAGAGGACAATTTCTTGAGGTTCATCACTCAAGACCTGCCAGGAAGTCTCATTTTTTTCCCCTGGGAAAGGAGGAGCGGCTGAGGAAAGATCTGCCCTGGGGCCCTCTCTGAGCCTCTGCCCCAGCTGAGCCTCACGCTCCCCAACCTGACCTGGGCTCTGGGGGAGGGCATGGCCTGAGTGTCCCTGGGGAGTGAGCCGAGGCTGCTGCAGGAACAGTCCTGGCAAGGGCCCTGGGGCCAACTGCCACTTGGGAGTGCCCTCTGAGTCTGAGGGGACTCAGACCCACCCCCTTCCCTGAAAGGTTATAAGCTCAGGACAGCAGTGTCCCTTGGCATTCTGGGAAGTAAGTAAGCCTACTGGTGCCCCCACGCCCCCAACATTGCCAGTGGGAGCTCTGAGAAGCAGCCCAGCCTGGTCTGCTGTTCCCACTCACCAGCAGCCGCCTGCCTCTCTGCCTCCATCTCTTTCCCACATCCATGTGAGTGTGTGCCTGGCTGCCTGTGTCTACTTCTCTTCCCTTCTCTGTGTCCTCCTATTTCTTTATCTTTCTCTGGGCCTATTATTATTTGTCTGTCTCTCTTTCCTTTGCTTTCCATCTCTCCATCTGTCTCTTTCTGCCTCTGTTTCTATCAGCTGTCTCTGTGTGTCTCTGTCTCCAAAGTCTTGTCCCATCTCTCCCTCCTCTTCCTGTGTCTCCGGCTCTGAGGTTCTTCCGCTAGGTCTTCAGCTCATTCCTTTTGCCTTTCTTTCTTCCTCGACCTCTCTGTATTTTGCTGTCCCTCAATCTCTGGATTTGCCATCAGCGCTGTCTCTCTCTAGCCATCCCTGATCTCTCCTCTTCCCCTTATCCTCTCTTGTCCACAAGGCTTTTCCCCTTGTAACGTTGCTCTGGGTCTCCTGCTGGAGCCTCCCCCACTGTCATGTCTTGGTTTCCCCCTCTCTGCCCAGCTCCCACCAGTCCAGCCTGCCATCTGCCTGCTCTGCCTGCTCTTGGGCTCCTCTTCCAGCTCTCCCTCCTTGGGAGACTGGACTGGCCCTGCCTCTCCCCACTGCCCCACGTCTGATCACTCCGGCCTCTCTCCGCTGGGCTCTTTGCTGGTCCACCAGCCTTTTTTTTTTTTTTTTTTTTTTTTTTTTGAGACAGAGTCTCATTCTGTCACCAGGCTGCAGTGAAGTGGCATGATCTTGGATCATTGCAACCCCCACCTCCCGGGTTCAAGCGATTCTCCTGCCTTAGCCTCCCAAGTAGCTGGGACTACAGGCACACACCACCACGCCCAGCTAATTTTTTGTATTTTAGTAGAGACGGAGTTTCACCATGTTGGCCAGGATAGTCTCTATCTCTTGACTTTGTGATCCACCCACCTCGGCCTCCCAAAGTGCTGGGATTACAGGTGTGAACCACCACGCCCAGCCCTGCCTGCCCTTTTTGCAGCTCCGCCTTGCTCCTGTGTCCCTCTCATAGGCCTCACACCTGCATCTCAGCATCACAGACATGCTTCCCTGCCTCCTGGCTCCTGGCTCCTGGCCTCCTCTCCTCTTGCTTCCTTGTCTGGTTTGGTTCCCCTGACAGCCTCCCAGGAGGTCTCAGTGTCTCTATGCCTGCTTCCTTGGTCTTTTCCCCTCTTCTAGGATTCTTAGAATGAACATTCTCCCACCGCCTGCCCATCCTGGGCTCCCAGGTACTTCTCTTCCTGTTCCTCAGTTGTGTTTTCAGCATCTCCTTCTCTCTCTCCTGTCTGCGCCCTCGGGGTCTGGTTCTCTGTGCCTCTCTCTGACTCATGTGTCTCTTCCTGCAGAGAACTCTCCGTCTTTTTTTCATCAATCATATCAGTCATTCTCTGCCTTTTGTTTTTTCTTTCTGGTTTTACTTGTTTGTTCTCTGGCCACTCTTGACCTTGCAGGTCGGTGCTGATACTGGGGCATGGTGTGTGTGTGTGTTGTGGAGGGTGGAGGGGGTGGGGGAAAAGGGCTGTCAAACGGGGAAGGGAAGAGAAAACATATATCTTCAGAACCTGACAGAATCAGATATTATTGCAAACAGTCTCCTCTTTTTGCAGATAAGGAATGACTAACTTGCTCAGAGTCATGGCCAGTAAATAGCAAAAATGAGAATTCAAAAGCAGCTGCCTTTAGTCTTTTATCTCCTAGTCAGTGCTGCTGGAGAAGAGATTTGACAGGGGGAGAGAAATATAAGGATCCAAAGTAAGAAAAAAAAAGCCATTTTTCTCTGATTTCCATTACACCCTAGTAATGGACCAAGGCTGGCAACCCCAACCCATGCCAGCCCTGGCCAACCAGGAGCTAGAGGCTTACCCACTACCAGGACCTTGCATACACAATCTGTTTCTGTTTTCTTATCGCCAACATGTCATCATCAAACCTAGCTGAGACAGAGTCAGAACCGGAAGCTCAGAGAGACCAAGCAACTGGCCCTAAGACACACAGCAAGGAAAGTGAGAGTAGAAACCCGTTTCTAGGCTTTGCTCTGGAGGACGGTGCAAACCCACCAAAGGGCAAGGAGTCCTGGGGGCCAGAGACCTGTCACCCACATCTTCTCTGCTTCCTCTGCCCTCAGTCTGCAGGCACAAGCTGGAGGTAAGAACTGGGTGGCCTCTCATTATCCTTGCTTAAGGACCTCACAACTCAGGAGCTGATGTGATTTGCAGCATCGGACTCCTCTGTCCCTAGCTCCATGTCCAGGCTCTTGGCTCCTCTGGGAGCAGCACTTGGCACTGCAGACCCTGGGCTGGAGGTCAGTCTCCCTGCTCAGACACTCTCAGGCTGGGCAACCTTAAGCCAATTGCTTCCCCTCTCTGGGCTCTGGTAAAAAGAAAGGATTGCATTAATGGTTATCAAATTAAGTCTCTAACTCATAAGAGGAGTTCCAGGGAACCATGTTTTTCTGGGTGAGGGTGAGTGGGTGGGTTTTTCTGCTCCTGCAGAAGTTTGCCTTTGAAAAAAAAGTTCCAGGGCTTTAAAAAGGTTGAAAATATGTGACTCTGAAATTGTTAAGACCCCAGGCCCTGCTCCCCAATGCCCACCCGTCCCACTGTGCATTTTCAGGTCTGTTCTCAGGGAGTGGCGAGTCTAGAGGACCGGGTCCCCTCAGCCAGGCACGCCTCCTGGCTGTTCTTTATTCTTTATTACAAGTAACTCATGCTTATTGTGGAAAAATTTAGAAAGTCTTGTGAATTTTAACAAACAAATATCATCTATAAACCTAATCCTCCAGAAATGACCATTGTTAAAATTTTGATATATTCCTTTCCAATTTTTTTTCTATGCATGTAAATCTTTATAGTATTAGGATTGGGTTATATATGATTTCCTATCCTGCTTTTTAAACTTAGAGCATTTCCTCACAGCAGGGATTTTTAGAGCAAAGTGACCAGAAGGAACCCTTAGAAATATCGCAGAAAACACTGGACTTCTTAGAGCAGATCAGTCGAGGGCCTATATTACTTCAAATTTGCATATTATAGAGACAAGAGTTATCACCATGAGACTGAAAGGCTAGGAAATCTTTGGTTATGCTTGAGAGGTATGTGAATCACCGTAAAATAAACATTCACCTACAGTTTCTCCTCTGTTGTTTGATAGGTATTTTTTTTTAACTCTTTAACATATTTAGAATTTGTCTTGATACACTATGTGAAATCATAACCCAAATCATTAATTAATTATCTGAGCAACATTTGTTGAATAACTCTTCCTTGCCCCTCTGACTTACAATAGCATCTTCATCCTAGGGTAAGGTCTACTTCTGAGTTCTCTATTCTGTCCCGTTGATCTACCTGTCTAGTTCTTGCTTCATACTACATTTTTATTTTGTGGTTTTATTTATATGTTTAAACCTTTGGAAGGCTGTCTGCATTTAGAGTTATCAGATAAAATGCAGATGCCCAGTTAAATTTTAATTCATTTCCTTGGCTATCGTCACCCCATTATTCTCTCATAAGCTTTCGAATTGCATTATCAAGTTCTCACAAGTTGAGAGGAAACTGTGAAGCCAGAGTCCAAAGAGGGTGCATGTCAGAAATGCGTAAGGAGGTAGCTAAGATATTCCACCCCAGTGGAGTGCATGTGCTTAGTCATGCATTGCCAACTCTTCCCAATCAATTGCCCTTTCACAGAACTCTAGACTTTGTGGATTTACTTTTGCATAGTTTCCCATCATGCCTAGAATTTTGAATATATTAGGAGCAAAACATAAATTTTTCTGAGCCATAAAACCAGAAAAACAATGAATATTGAAAGGTAAACCCAGACATGGGGAAAATTTTAAATTCTCAATACGTTCATTGTCTCCAACAAAGCAAAACCAGTTTATTGGCACCACATCAACAGTGTGAAGGAGAGAGTCTTTGAAGTATTTCTAATTAAGAATGCATGACAAGTGAACATTAATTGCACAATTTATGCATTTTTAATTTAAGATTTTGTCCTCCTTGTATGGTATACTGGGATTATTATCTTTATTTTGGTAATTCTGAACATTGTTTACAGGACTATCCTCAATGTATCCAAGATCTTTCTTTAACTACAAAATATCCTGCCCCCTATATTTTAGAAAAACAACCTTCTCATTTGAGGAGATAATGTTATAATGATCATTTTAGTTAAAATTCTTGAATGAATGGCATAATTAACGAACAACATTTAAGTTCACTCACCAAAAAAGCTAAATCTTAAATATCAACTGTAATATTTTGCCTGCATAGCATTGACTGTAATGCCCAAGATTATCCTTAGCCCTAATGCTAACACTGATAGCAAATGATGAATATAGTAGCCCCAACTCTTATTCTAATCTTAATTCACACAAGGCTTAGGAACCTCTGAAGTCCCAAAAGAACAGAATATGGGGTGAGTACAGTACAGAGAGAACAAGGCTGTGTCAGGAAAGAAAAAACAGATGCCTACAGGCCATAATAGAACACTGCCTCTATGCTGCCCTGACCTGGCTCTCACCCCTTTAATCAGTATGACCCTCCACCAAATCCTGAACCAAATCCCAACATCACTCAAACTCCAATTGGAACAGAGCTCTTGGCACCTCCACCTGCCAATCCAAAGCTTCCTGATACTGTTAAGAAATGTAAATGAAACAATGAATATGAAAATTCCTTACACACCCGTGGCACAGACACTCAATCAAAGATATATCCTAAAAACTCTTTAAACAGGCAGATCACGATGCAGGAGCTCAACCAGTCCACCGTGACAGAATTCATTCTAGTGGGCTTCACCTCCAATCCCAGGACCAGTCCTCTGCTCTTCACCTTCTTCTTTGTCTTTTACCTGCTGATTCTCATGAGCAACAGCCTCCTTATCACCCTCATTTACCAGGACTTACACCTGCACACACCCATGTACTTTTTCATCAGTGTCTTCTCCCTGCTGGACGTGTGCTATACCACCACCACCGTGCCCCAGATGCTGGTGCACATTCTCAGCAAGAAGAGGGCCATCTCTTTTGCTAGATGTGTGGCCCAGATGTACATCTTCCTCCTCTTTGGGGTCATTGAGTCATGGCTTTTCTCCATCATGTCCGTGGACAGGTACTTGGCCATCTGCCACCCTCTCAGGTACAAGGTCATCATGAGCCGCTGGGTGTGTCTCCTCATGGTGGGTATCTGTGCAGCCTATGGTGTGCTGGGTAGCATGTGCTATACTTTCTTTGCTATGCGCCTGCCCTATTGTGGGCCTAATGAGATTGACCACTACTTTTGCGAGGTTCCTGCAGTTCTGAAGCTGGCCTGTGCAGACACATCCCTCAATGACCTGGTGGACTTCATTATAGGCTTCAATGTCATTGTGGTCCCGCTCTCCCTGGTTGTCATAGTCTATGCCAACATCTTTGCCACCATCATGAGGATCCGCTCAGCCCAGGGGCGAATCAAAGCCTTTTCCACCTGTGCTTCCCACATCACTGTGGTCACTATGTTTGCCATTCCATGTATCATCATGTATATGGGCCCTGGCTCTGGCTCCTTATCAAACAGCGGAAAGAAAATGGCCCTTTTCTATAACATTGCTACATCCTTCCTCAATCCTGTCATCTACAGTCTAAGGAACAAAGATGTGAAAAAAGCTTTTTTCAAATGGATGGGATGGAGCAGGGCCCCAGAGTAAGACTTTAAAGCTAAAGATCTTAGAAGCTAAACAAAGCAGGACTTGCAGTCACCAATTCCCCAGGGACTCTCCCATGAGACCTAGTAGAGCTGGACTCTTCACCCTTGCCCAAGCGAGAGATGAGCAAGGTGTTTGGACGTTTGCAATAACTATGATGATGTTCGAGACAGAGATATCTGTGAAAATAAAGTGTAGTGGTTAAGAGCCTGGACTTTTGTGCCAGACAGACCAGGATGACAGACTCAGTTTCACCAATTAATAGGTAACATGAATTTCCGCAAATCATTTAACTATTCTGAGGTCTGTAATTCATTTCTATAGGGAAGTTGTAATGAATTCATGAAATAATATGTAAAATGTGCTTACTACAGAGCCTGGCATGTAGTAACCTTTCAACAAATGTTAGTTTTAATTTTTAAAATTTACTACTTAGGAATGAATAATCAACCAGTCATCAACCATGATCCTCTGGGGTTGTGGAAGTGAGTGGAGCCCTAGACAGTAAAGGAAAAAGAGGGAAAAATGGGAGAAAGAGAAACTCAAAAACTGAAAAGCAGATAATCTTAGGGTGAGAAGGAGACTTGAGAAGGAGGAAAGGAACCTTTATCTACCCACTTACAAACTATGCCTGTTACAGCATCTGAGGTTGACTGAAATCACCTTGGGCTAAGGGATGTTTGTAACAGTGTTTTACTTCTGTGCTTTTGGAAAACAATTTATCCCTCTTGATTTTCCTTTTTCTCTTATTTTTAATAAAGTATCTTCTGGAAAACTAGAGCCTTTTTTGGGTGATATCAAGGAAAAGGAATCCTGTCCATGTAAGGATGAGGAAAATTAGAGGCAGGAGAGTGGGCATAGTGTTACCACCAGATGCAAAGTCTGGAGAGAGGTAAAAACTCAATAGGAAGTTTTAGCTCCATTCTCCCTAGCTTGGAAGGCCCTTCCCTCCAAACTCTGCTTATTCCTCATAGAATCTTTACAAACCCCATGAGAAGCCAGGGTCCATGCCAAGGGTGCAGGTTTCTAGTGTTCTTAAAAGTATTACCCTGGCTGGGCGCGGTGGTTCATGCCTGTAATCTCAGCACTTTGGGGAGGCTGAGGCGGGCGGATCACGAGGTCAGGAGATCGAGACCATCCTGGCTAACATGGTGAAACGCCATCTCCACTAAAAATACAAAAAAAATTAGCCAGCCATGGTGGTGGGCACCTGTAGTCCCAGCTACTTGGGAGGCTGAGGCAGGAGAATGGCTTGAACCTGGGAGACAGAGCTTGCAGTGAGCCGAGATTGTACCACTGCACTCCAGCCTGGGCAACAGAGCGAGACTCTGTCTCAAAAAAAAGAAGTATTACCCTACCTGCATGCCTAGGAGCCTCAGTGTTGCCTATATAATAAAGCAAAACTAAAATGCAGGTGACAAAACAGGGCATAAAATTGCAACATACTTAACGGTCATATGGTTAACATCATCAACATAAAAAGGGCTCTTCCAAGTTGGTAAGAAAAATACAAGCACCTCAGAAAATCGACAATAGATGTGAACAGTTTGTTTTAAAAAATCCAAATCATTAATAGGCATATGGGGAAATCCCACCAAAGCAGTCATCAGGAAATGCAAATTAAAATATCAACATCATCTTTTTACCTTTGAAACTGTCAGAGTTTTTAAACAGAGGTGTCCAGAATACAATGAAATATGAACTTTATAGATTGTTGGTGGGAGTATAAATCATCTTTTTGTAAGACAATTTGTCTTTATATATTAAGAACCTTAAATATTTTAATGCCTTTCAACCCAATAATTCCACTTTTAGGATATTTTTGGAAATAGATATCAGAAGCTCAGGAAAAGTAACACATTATTATTATTGTTATTATTTATTATTATTATTTTTTTGAGACAGAGTGTTACTCTTGTTGCCCAGGCTGGAGTACAATGGCAAATCTTGGCTCACCACAACCTCCACCTCCCGGGTTCAGGCAATTCTCCTGCCTCACCTTCCCAAGTAGCTGGGATTGCAGGCATGCACCACCACACCTGGCTAATTTTGTATTTTTGGTAGAGATGGGGTTTCTCCATGTTGCTCAGGCTGGTCTCAAACTCCTGACCTCAGGTGATCCGCTCCCCTCAGCCTCCCAGAGTGCTGGGATTACAGGCATGAGCCACCACGCCCGGCCCAATACAATGATTTTTATTGTTATTTTTGATAAGGAAAACTTGGAACCAATTGAAAACACTTCTATAATAGTGACTCATTTAAATATGTTATGGTATGATCACATAATAGTATACTATGTAGCCATTAAAAATATATTTTATAAACATCTTTAATAATGTAAATGCTCACAACATGTTGCTGAGTGAATAAAAGCGGAAACAGCCAGTGAACAGCAGATTGTGATCACACTATTAACAGTTGCAAATGCCTTTTCACCCTTGGAATCAGACATCGAAATTTTTAACTGGGAGAGAGGACCACTAAGTCAACACATCTCTGCCCGCACCACGCGCACACACACACACACACACACACACACACACACACACTCTACTCAAACTATGAAACTTAGTTAATAATAATGTATTAATATTTTTTTATCAATTATAACAAACTTACCACACTAAAGCAATATATTAACAATAGGGGAAACTATGTGTGAGATGGTGGGGCCTGAGGAGGAGGAATATTTGGGAAGTCTGTACTTTACATGCAATTTTCCTGTAAACCTAACACTACGGTAAAAAAAATAATTAATTAATTTAAAAGAGTTCAGACAAAAATACTATAAATAAAATCCATGGTATTAGAAGTGAAAAATATCCAGAATTTACAAGGAACCTAAATAAATTTACAAGAAAAAAAGTGTCTGAGAACAGACACTTCTCAGAAGAAGACATTTACCTGGCCAGCAAACATGAAAAAATGCTAACATCACTGATCATTAGAGAAATGCAAATCAAAACCACAATGAGATACCATCTCATGCCAGTCAGAGTGGTGATTATTAAGAAGTCAAGAAACAACAGATGCTGGTGAGGCTGTGGAGAAATAGGAACACTTTTACATTGTTGGTGGGAATGTAAATTAATTCAACCATTGTGGAAGACAGTATGGTGATTCCTCAAGGATCTAGAACCAGAAATACCATTCGACCCAACAATCCTATTACTGGGTATATACCCAAAGGAATATAAATCATTCTACTATAAAGACATATGCACACATATGTTTATTGCAACACTATCTACAATAGCAACATCATGTAACCAACCCAAATGCCCATCAATGATGGACTGGATTTAAAAAGTGTGGTATATATACACCATGGAATACTACACAGCCATAAAAAGGAATGAGGTCATGTCCTTTGCAGGGACATGAGTGAAGCTAGAAGCCACCATCGGGGGGCATGCCCAAGATGGCCAAATAGGAACAGCTCCAGGCTCCAGCTCCCAGAGTGAGCAACATAGAAGATGGGTGATTTCTGCATTTTCAACTGAGGTACCGGCTTCATCTCACTGGGGTGTATCGGACAGTTGGCACTGGTCTGTGGGTGCAGCCCGACTAGCAAGAGCTGAAGCAGGGCAAGGCATCACCTCACTGGGAAGCACAAGGGGGAAGGGAATTCCTTTTCCTAGCCAAAGGAAATTGAGACACACAACACCTGGAAAATCAGGTAACTCCCACCCTAATACTGTGCTTTACCGAGGGTCTTAGCAAACGGCACACCAGGAGATTATATCCCACACCTGGCCCGGGGGTCCCATGACCATGGAGCCTCCCTTATTGCTAGCTAGCACAGCAGTCTGAGATCTAATTGCAAGGCAGCAGCAAGGCTAGGGGAGGGGCGCCTGCCATTGCTGAGGCTTAAGTATGTAAACAAAGCCACCTGGGTAGCTCAAAGGAGGCTG
Organism: Macaca thibetana thibetana; assembly: GCF_024542745.1. Classification (NCBI taxonomy): domain Eukaryota; kingdom Metazoa; phylum Chordata; class Mammalia; order Primates; family Cercopithecidae; genus Macaca; species Macaca thibetana. The sequence continues at coordinate 42,293,399 of NC_065578.1, forward strand.
GCCTGCCTCTGTAGACACCTCCTCTGGGGACAGGGCATAGCTAAACAAAAAGCAGCAGAAACTTCGGCAGAAGTAAATGCCCCTGTCTGACAGCTTTGAAGAGAGCAGTGGATCTCCCAGCACGGAGGTTGAGATCTGAGAACAGACAGACTGCCTGCTCAAGTGGGTCCCTGACCCCTGAGTAGCCTAACTGGGAGATATCCCCCACTAGGTGCAGACTGACCCCTCACACCTCACACAGCAGGGTACACCCCTGAGACGAAGCTTCCAGAGCAAGAATCAGACAGCAACACTCACTGTTCAGCAATATTCTATCTTCTGCAGCCTCTGCTACTGATACCCAGGCAAACAGGGTCTGGAGTGGACCTCAGGCAAACTCCAACAGACCTACAGCTGAGGGTCCTGACTGTTAGAAGGAAAACTAACAAACAGAAAGGACACCCACACCAAAACCCCATCAGTACATCACCATCATCAAAGACCAAAGGCAGATAAAACCACAAAGATGGGCAAAAAGCAGTGCAGAAAAGCTGGAAATTCAAAAAATCAGAGTGCATCTCCCCCTCCAAAGGAATGCAGCACATTACCAGCAAAGGAACAAAGCTGGACGGAGAATGACTTTGATGAGTTGAGAGAAGAAGGCTTCAGTCAATCAAACTTCTCAGAGCTAAAGGAGGAACTACGTAACCAGCACAAAGAAACTAAAAACCTTCAAAAAAGGAACGGATGAATGGATAACTAGAATAATCAATGCAGAGAAGACCTCAAAAGAACTGATAGAGATGAAAACCATAACACGAGAACTATGTGACAAATGCACAAGCTTCAGTAACCGACTCAATCAACTGGAAGAAAGAGTATCAGCGATTGAAGATCAAATGAATGAAATGAAGTGAGAAGAGAAGTATAGAGAAAAAAGAGTAAGAAGAAACTAACAAAGCCTCCAAGAAATATGGGATTATGTGAAAAGACCAAATCTATGTCTGATTGGTGTGCCTGAAAGTGATGGGGAAAATGGAACCAAGTTGGAAAACACTCTGCAGGATATCATCCAGGAGAACTTCCCTAACCTAGTAAGGCAGGCCAACATTCAAATTCGGGAAATACAGAGAATGCCACAAAGATACTCCTCGAGAAGAGCAACTCCCAGACACGTAATTGTCAGATTCACCAAAGTTGAAATGAAGGAAAAAATGTTAAGGGCAGCCAGACAGAAAGGTTGGGTTACACACAAAGGGAAGCCCATCAGACTAACAGCAGATCTCTCTGTAGAAACTCTCCAAGCCAGAAGAGAGTGGGGGCCAATATTGAACATTCTTAAAGAAAAGAATTTTCAACCCAGAATTTCATATCCAGCCAAACTAATTTTCATAAGTGAAGGAGAAATAAAATCCTTTACAGACAAGTAAATGCTTAGAGATTTTGTCACCACCAGGCCTGCCCTACAAGAGATCCTGAAGGAAGCACTAAACATGGAAAGGAACAACAGGTACCAGCCATTGCAAAAACATGTCAAAATGTAAAGTCCATCAATGCTAGGAAGAAACTGCATCAACTAGTGAGCAAAATAACCAGCTAATATCATAACGACAGGATCAAGTTCACACATAACAATATTAGCCTTAAATGTAAATGGACTAAATGGTCCAATTAAAAGACATAGACTGGCAAATTGGAATAAAGAGTCAAGACCCATCAGTTTGCTATATTCAGGAGACCCATCTCACATGCAGAGACACATATAGGCTCGAAAGAAAGGTATGGAGGAAGATCTATGAAGAAAATGGAAAACAAAACAAAACAAAAAAGCAGGGGTTGCAATCCTAGTCTCTGATAAAACAGACTTTAAACCATCAAAGATCAAAAGAGACAAAGAAGGCCATTTCATAATGGTAAAGGGATCAACTCATCAGGAAGAGCTAACTATCCTAAATATATATGCACTCAATACAGGAGCACCCAGATTCATAAAGCAAGTCCTTAGAGACTTACAAAGAGACTTAGACTCTCATACAATAATAATGGGAGACTTTAATACCCCACTGTCAACATTAGACAGATCAACGAGACAGAAAGTTAACAAGGATATCCAGGGATTGAACTCAACCCTGCACCAAGCGGACCTAATAGACATCTACAGAACTCTCCACCCCAAATCAACAGAATATACATTCTTCTCAGCACCACATAGCACTTATTCCAAAATTGACCACGTAGTTGGAAGTAAAGCACTCCTCAGCAAATGTAAAAGAACAGAAATTATAACAAACTGTCTCTCAGACCACAGTGCGATCAAACTAGAACTCAGGACTAAGAAACTCAATCAAAACCACTCAACTACATGGAAACTGAACAACCTGCTCCTGAATGACTACTGGTTACATAACGGAGTTAAGACAGAAATAAACCAATGAGAACAAAGATACAGCATACCAGAAGCTCTGGGACACATTTAAAGCAGTGTGTAGAGGGAAATTTATAGCACTAAATGCCCACAAGAGAAAGCAGGAAAGATCTAAAATTGACACCCTAACATCACAGTTAAAAGAACTACAGAATCAAGAGCAAACACATTCAACAGCTAGCAGAAGGCAAGAAATAACTAAGATCAGAGCAGAACTGAAGGAGATAGAGACACAAAAAACCCTCCAAAAAATCAATGAATCCAGGAGCTGGTTTTTTGAAAAGATCAACAAAATTGGTAGACCACCAGCAAGATTAATAAAGAAGAAAAGAGAGAAGAATCAAATAGATGCAATAAAAAATGATAAAGGGAATATCACCACTGACCCCACAGAAATACAAACTACCATCAGAGAATACTATAAACACCTCTATGCAAATAAACTAGAAAACCTAGAAGAAATGGATAATTTCCTGGACACTTACACTCTCCCAAGACTAAACCAGGAAGAAGCTGAATCCCTGAATAGACCAATAGCAGGCTCTGAAATTGAGGCAATAATTAATAGCCTACCAACCAAAAAAAGTCCAGGACCAGACAGATTCACAGCCGAATTCTACCAGAGGTACAAGGAGGAGTTGGTACCATTCCTTCTGAAACTATTCCAGTCAATAGAAAAAGAGGGAATCCTCCCTCCTCCCTAACTCATTTTACGAGGCCAGCATCATCCTGATATCAAAGCCTGACAGAGATACAACAAAAAAAGAGAATTTTAGACCAATATCCTTGATGAACATCGATGCAAAAATCCTCAATAAAATACTGGCAAACCGAATCCAGCAGCACATCGAAAAGCTTATCCACCATGATCAAGTGGGCTTCATCCCTGGGATGCAAGGCTGGTTCAACATACGCAAATCAATAAATGTAATCCAGCATATAAAAAGAAGCAAAGACAAAAACCACATGATTATCTCAATAGATGCAGAAAAGGCCTTTGACAAAATTCAACAGCCCTTTGTGCTAAAAACTCTCAATAAATTCAGTATTGATGGAAAGTATCTCAAAATAATAAGAGCTATTTATGACAAACCCACAGCCAATATCATACTGAATGGGCAAAAACTGGAAGCATTCCCTTTGAAAACTGGCACAAGACAGGGATGCCCTCTCTCACTACTCCTATTAAACATAGTGTTGGAAGTTCTGGCTATGGCAATCAGGCAAGAGAAAGTAATAAAGGGTATTCAGTTAGGAAAAGAAGAGGTCAAATTGTCCCTGTTTGCAGATGACATGATTGTATATTTAGAAAACCCCATGGTCTTGGCCCAAAATCTCCTTAAGCTGATAAGCAACTTCAGCAAAGCCTCAGGATACAAAATCAATGTGCAAAACTCACAAGCATTCTTATACACCAGTAACAGACAGAGAGCCAAATCATGAATGAACTCTCATTCACAATAGCTTCAAAGAGAATAAAATACCTAGGAATCCAACTTACAAGGGATGTAAAGGACCTCTTCAAGGAGAACTACAAACCACTGCTCAGTGAAATAAAAGAGGACATAAACAAATGGAAGAACATACCATGCTCATGGATAGGAAGAATCAATATCGTGAAAATGGCCATACTGCCCAAGGTAATTTATAGATTCGATGCCATCCCCATTAAGCTACCAATGACTTTCTTCACAGAATTGGAAAAAACTGCTTTAAAGTTTATATGGAACCAAAAAAGACCCCACATTGCCAAGACAATCCTAAGCCAAAAGAACAAAGCTGGAGGCATCACGCTACCTGACTTCAAGCTATACTACAAGGCTACAGTAACCAAAACAGCATGGTACTGGAACCAAAACAGAGATATAGACCAATGGAACAGAACAGAGCACTCAGAAATAATACCACACATCTACAGCCATCTGATCTCTGACAAACCTGACAAAAACAAGCAATGGGGAAAGGATTCCCTATTTAATAAATGGTGCTGGAAAAATTGGCTAGCCATAAGTAGAAAACTGAAACTGGATCCTTTCCTTACTCCTTATACGAAAATTAATTCAATATGGATTTGAGACTTAAATGTTAGACCTAAAACCATAAAAACCCTAGAAGAAAACCTAGGTAATACCATTCAGGACATAGGCATGGGCAAGGACTTCATGTCTAAAACACCAAAAGCAATGGCAACAAAAGCCAAAATTGACAAATGGGATCTAATTAAACTAAAGAGCTTCTGCACAGCAAAAGAAACTACCATCAGAGTGAACAGGCAACCTACAGAATGGGAGAAAATTTTTGCAATCTACTCATCTGACAAAGGGCTAATATCCAGAACCTATAAAGAACTCAATCAAATTTACAAGAAAAAAAAACCCCATCAAAAAGTGGGCAAAGGATATGAACAGACACTTCTCAAAAGAAGACATTCATGTGGCCAACGAACATATGAAAAAAGCTTATCATCACTGGTCATTACAGAAACGCAAATCAAAACCACAATGAGATACCATCTCACACCAGTTAGATTGACGATCATTAAAAAGTCAGGAAACAACAGGTGCTGGAGAGGCTGTGGAGAAATAGGAACACTTTTACACTGCTGGTGGGACTGTAAACTAGTTCAACCATTGTGGAAGACAGTGTGGCGATTCCTCAAGGATCTAGAACTAGAAATACCATTTGACCCAGCCATCCCATTACTGGGGACATACCCAAAGGATTATAAATCATTCTATTGTTAAGACACATGCACACATATGTTTATTGCAGCACTATTCACAATAGCAAAGACTTGGAATCAACCCAAATGTCCATCAGTGACAGACTGGATTAAGAAAATGTGGCACATATACACCATGGAATATTATGCAGCCATAAAAAGGATGAGCTCATGTCCTTTGCAGGGACACGGATGAAACTGGAAACCATTATTCTCAGCAAACTAACATAGGAACAGAAAACCAAACACCGCATGTTCTCATTCATTCATAAGTGGGAGTTGAACAATGAGACCACATGGACACAGGGAGAGGAGCATCACACACCAGAGCCTGTCGGGGGATTGGGGGCTAGGGGAGGGATAGCATTAGGAGAAATACCTAATGCAGAGGACGGGTTGATGGGTGCAGCAAACCACCATGGCATGTGTATACCTATGAAACAAACCTGCACGGTCTGCACGTGTGTCCCAGAACTTAAAGTATAATAATAATAAAAAAGTTAAACATAGGTTTCTGTGTGCCCCAACAATTCCACTGCTAGGTATGTAGTAGTAATATATAATAACTACAAATACTAACAAGTAAAAAGTCTTATACCTGAAAGACAGATTATCCGTATATAAGAGTGTGGATTGAGATAAATTCCTTTCAGCACATTGATGATATTACTTTATTCTCTTCTGGATTCTACCATTGGTGCTGTGAAGATAGCAGTTAGTTCTATTTGCCATTCCTTTATAGGTAAAATACCCTTTTTCTCTGGCTGCTTACAAGATTTTCTGTTTTTCTTTGTTGATCTGAAATTACATTATATCTAGGTATGGATTTTATTTTCATCTTGCTTAGTATTTATTGAAATATCTGGGAGTTTATCACAATCCCAAAATACACAATCCCAAACACCATTATCCTGAATGCTGAAACCCACAAAGATCAAAATCCTCAAGCCTAAAACCCTGAGAATCACAATCCTGAAAGATCAAAATCTTGAAAATATAATACTGGGAAAGTAATTTTAAAAGTTCTTTAAAAGATGCAATAACATTTTTTAAAGGGGATTTATTTGTAAAACATAAAAACACGACAACACTTCATAGACCACTTTACACAATAAAATAGGCAACAATATAACCTACATATTTTTGTAAGCATAAACACTCAGGTACACCAACGATGGTCACACAGTATAAAAGTTATGAGCAAAGAACCGTATTTATAAAGAAATAGGTCAAAAGGAAAAATGTATAAATGCGTATCACTATATTTGGTAATTGTGTGTGCCCAGCTTTACAACTGCAGTCCTCTGAAACACCTTGATGAACAACCTAAGCTGTTTTGTTTAGAGATGGAGTCTTACTTGGTTGCCCCAGGCTGGAGTGCAGTGGCATAATAGCTCACTGTAGCCTCGAACTCCTGGGCTCAAGTGATTCTCTCACCTCAGCCTCCTGAGTAACTGGGACTATGGCACACACCACCATCCCCAACTATTTTTCCCCATATTTTTAGAAATGAATCTAGCTACAACAGCGTAAGTTTATTTTTATGAGATCAATCAAAACCACCACCATGGGTCGCCATCACATATTCTGTTGTCCAAAGAGCCAAGATCTTGAGAAATTTTATCTTTCAAAAATGCAGATGCCCAAAAAGGACATATCTTCATTTATTAAGTTTCAATATTTTTACATTTGTGCACAATGCTTAGACACAGTCAACCTTGTGATGATGCACTTTTGTGGAATCAAATTTACAAAGAAGCCAGGTGTGATGGCTCACATCTGCAATCCCAGCATTTTGGGAAGCCAAGGCAGGTGGATTGCTTGAGCTCAGGAGTTCAAGACCAGCCTGGGCAACATGATGAAACTTAGTCTTTACAAAAAATATGAAAATTAGCAGGGCGTGGTGGTGCGCACCTATAGTCCCAGCTACTCAGAAGGCTGAGGTGGGAGGATCATATGAGGCTGCGACATCAAGGCTGCAGTGAGCCAAGATTGCACCACTGAGGCAACAGAGTGAGACCCTGCATTGAAAAAAAAAAAAAAAAAAAAAAAAAGAGAAAAAAATTTGCAAAGAATGCATAAAACAAATTAGCTCTCTCTGTCTCTATACAATTTATGCCTTCAGTATTGGAAATAATGCAAAGAAAATTCTACAAATGAAAAAAGCGTATTATGGGAATAGATTGTGCAACTGTACAGAGATAGTTCACTGGAGCTGGCTACTTTTCACAATCATTAACTATATTTCAAAGTCTTGCATCATGATGAATAGATGGGTTTTTAAAATTCTTTTAGAACATGGCTTGCCTCAGACAGTAAGTTCACATTTTCTACATGGTGCTATTTTTTGAAATTCTTGTATGATTTGATATATACTGACATGAGCATTTCCTATAAAATTTTCCAATCTTCTGTTTAGGAATTTTGCTCTTCTAAGATTTCAGCATTTCAACCTTTGTGATTGTGTCTTTCAGGATTATGATCCAAATCTGAAATGCTATTCCTAAATAATAATATCATCAATATGACCAGACTATTCTGAGCCATATATCTTCAAATATTGCCCCTTTTCCATTCCATTTATTCTTATCTTCTGGATCTCCAATTAGCTATGTGTTAGATCTTCTCAAATCTTTTCTATTTTCTACCTCTTTGTTCTTCTACATAATTTGAAATTCATTAAATATATCTTCAAGTTTATCAGTCTTTATTCAACCTCATCTAATTGTTGCTTAATCTATCTATTTAGTTTATTTTGATTATTTTCTACCTGGTTCTTTAAAAAATCTTCTTGATCACTTATTATAGGGTCTCATTCCTTATGTATATTTTAAAGCTTCTATTTCCTATTCCGTATTAAATATTTTCGGTATCTAAAATCTGTAATATGTTTCAACTATCTCATGTTTCTGGTTTTTCTTCACATATGGTGTGTTGTTTCTTACATGTTTCTTTTTTTTTCTTTTTTTTTTTTTTTTTTTTACTCTGAGCTGCTCATTTTTACTTGACCTTGAACTATGAAAATTCTTTGAGGTCAGAATTGAAAGCTGAATTTCTCCAGAGAGAGTTTGCATTTGTTTCAACCAGTTGCCTGGAAAGGGAGGTACTACCAATCTGTTACCACTTTATTTTATTGAGACTGTTTTAATTCATGCAGGTGGTAAAATTTTGGACTTCAAACTCTCTTAAGGCTGAGCTTTTTGTAACAAACATCTCAGGGAGATATGTTTGTCTTCCTAGTGGGGTTCCAAATGGGCAAAGTTTTCTGTTGTCTCCTATATAGAAGAGTTTGTTACTTGTTCACTCTTAAAATGTAAGTGTAGTTCTTCAGGGTTGAAGTTCTGCATACAGATCTTCGGTTGCATTCCCCGTCTTTAACAAGCCCTGATTTTGTCTCCTGTCCTCCACACTCCATGCAGTTACAGAAGCAGCATTTTAAGGTCTCCTGGGTTTTGCAGGCACCCTGTGATGAAAGCCAGCTTTGGCATTTTGTTGTCTCCCAGGGATCCTTCTTACATACTATGTACAGTTCCTCTCTAGGTACTTGGATATGAAAATAAATGACATTGTTTCTGCACTGGCGAGCTCACAGTCTAAAGGGAGAGGTGGCCGTATAAGCAAAAAATTAAACTAATTGATTAGTGGAGGCTGGCACAGGGTACTGTAGAAAGGCAGAGGGAGGAATTGTACCTGAGAAAGGTCAGGAAGGGTTTCCTGGAAGAAGAGACATTCAGTTGGGCCTTGAAGGATAAATAGGAGTTGTCTACATGAAGAAAGGAAGAGAGAATATCTCATTAGCAGGAGCAGCATCTGCAGAACTGAGGTAGCCTATCTTGATCACAAACCACTTGCCCACCTGCCCAGTGTTGTGTGGTGTTTATGACTATTGTCCAGTCCCCTCCTAACTTGTTCCCCACCTACCTTGCCCAAATCCCATCCTCATCCAACCTCCGGGTCTTGCCTGTGTGGTTTCTATCTGTGTTTAGCTCTCCTCTGAACTCCATGTGTGTGCTCTGGACCTCTCTGGTGCTGGAACGGTGGTCTTTCCCTATGACGTACAATTTGGTTTGGTCCTCAGGTGCCTGGCAACTGGGTTGCCGAGGGAAAGAAAGTCTACACTAGATGCTTTAGCAATCCCTCAACCAAGCCAACCCTGATCATACTAAGACATGAAAGAAAACAGAATGTTCTGAGGAGAATTATTACCCCAGGATATTCTAAAAGTCGCATGCAAGGCGGGTAAGAGGCATGTCGGAAGAAGGCTTCCAATCACATTCAGGGCCTTGCTAACTAACCAAGGAGATAGACCATGCAGTATAGAGTTAAGCGACCTGTGATTAGACTTAGGAAAGCTGAGTGAAGTCTTGGCTCCAACACTGGGCTTTCATTACTCACAGGATAAAGTCCGAACTCCTTAGCCTGATATTGCAGCTTTTTGTCATTTGATAATAATATATCTATCCTATTTTTTTCTTCTGATACTTCAACCCACACACTTTTGCTCCAGTTGCTTTGGACAACTTGACCATGTGCAGATATATTTTCTTCTCTCACATTTCTGAGTCTTGGAAACTTTCTCTGCATGTGTCCCCAGGATTTCCTCCTCCTAGCCTTTTAAGTCCAATTTTAATGCCCACTAAAAGATCACCTTGCTAGTGAAGACTTTTTGAATTCCTCTGCTTTTTTCCCCTCAACAAGGTGAGCTGCCCCCTGTTAACCATTTCCATGGTAATTTATATATCTTTTGTCTTACCCATGAAGCTGTGAATTCTTCAAAAATGGGAGACATAGGTTTTTCATTTTAATATTCAGCTCCTAGTGCTATGCTTATACATAGAGGACTCTCAATAAATGTTCATTGAATACTGTGCAAGCTGTCATATATGTGCATATAATATAAAAACATTTTCAGATGTTGTGGGGACACAGATAATTCACTTCCCATATAAATCCTCTGGGTAAAAAAATACTAGAAGGAAAAATATAGTCGACCAAAACTGAATGCAAGAGGAGACCATTCACCAAAAATTGACCATGCATTAAGCCATAATAAAATCATTTTTAATTTTTCTCCCAAAAAGACACAAGTAGGCTGCATTCATTGAATACAATGCAATAAAATTAGACATTAACAACTAAGATGTGATCAAAGTATATGCTTGGAAATTTAAAAGCAATATTCAAAATTACTTGGGTTAAATAGACAATCAAAATGGAAATTACAACCTGTGTATCAATGAATAACAAAAAATGACCATTTCATATAAAGACAGGTAGATTGAAGCTAAAGACACACTCAGGGAAAATTTTATAGACTTCAATGCACCTACCAGAAAAAAATACTTTTTAAAAAAATTAAAAATAAATGCAGTATGCTTAAATGTAATAACAACTATTTAAAAACAATTAAATACTGACAAAATAAAATAGAATAAAAGTAAATGCATACATTAATGAAATAGAAAGAAGAGGCCAGGTGCAGTGGCTCATGCCTGCAATCGCAGCACTTTGGGAGTCCAAGGTGGGCGGATTATTTGAGGTCGGAAGTTTAACACTAGCCTGGCCAACATGGTGAAACCCCATCTCTACTAACAATACAAAAATTCGCCAGGAGTGGTAGCGGCACCTGTGATCCTAGCTACTCGGGAGGCCGAGGCACGAGAATCGCTTGAACCTGGGAGGCAGAGGTTGCAGTGAGCCCAGACTGTGCCACTGCACTCCAGTCTAGACAACAGAGCAAGACTCTGTCTCAAAAAATAAAAAATTAACAAAGACCTGGAGTCAATAGAAAGGAAGGTCTGGGTTACGATGATAAGGAGCTGTGGAGACAAAAATTATTTTTTGTCATGCAGATGAAGCTTCCAGGTAACAGACTTCAGACAGAATAGATTGTAAATATTTCTCATCAACTTAAAGAGCCTGTTCTATTAGTAATTCCAAAGGGAGGAGTATATAATAAGGCATGGCTGACACCCGTCCTCCCTCACAGCCTGAACCAGTCTCTCAGGTTAGCCTTGGAATGCCCTTGCCGACTGGAGGGGTCCATTCAGATGGTCAGGTGAAGAGCTTAGATTTTTATTTTTGGTTTACAATACATGATACACAAAGGAGATTTATATACACTCATGTACACTTTATGTATTGTATATATGTTAATATATACAATATACATACATGCATATATACAATATACACATATATGTGTAAATATATACTATATATACCGTATAAAGGATATTTTCAGAACATATAAATAATTTAAAAAAACAAAACTGATAGAAAAAGTGGACAAGTGATGTGAATAGGTAATTCACAAAAAATAGAAAATTATAATGACCAATATACATTTGAAAAAATGCCCAACTTCATTAGTAATCAGTGAAATTCAAATTAAAGACGTTAATTCACCCATTAGATTGACCAAAAAATTTTTAAACGATTGCAGTGATATGAGAAAATGAATATTTTCATAGTTTTTTAAGTTCTCGGGTACATGTGCACAACATGCAGGTTTGTTACATAGGTACACATGTGACATGTTGGTTTGCTGCACCCATCAACTCGTCATTTACATTAAGTATTTCTCCTAATGCTAACCCACCCCCCAATAGACCCCAGTGTGTGATGTTCCCTGCCCTTTGTCCATATGTTCTCATTGTTCACCTCCCACTTATGAATGACAACATGAAGCATTTGGTTTTCTCTTCTTGTGTTACTTTGCTGAGAATGATGGTTTCTAGTTTCATCCATGTCCCTGCAAAGGACATGAACTCATCCTTTTTTATGGCTACATAGTATTCCATGGTGTATATGTGCCACATTTTCTTTATCCAGTCTGTCGCTAATGGACATTTGTGCTGTTTCCAAGTCTTTGCTATTGTAAATAGTGTTGCAGTAAACATACGTGTGCATGTGTCTTTATAGCAGCATGATTTATAATCCTTTGGGTATATACCCAGCAATGGGATTGCTGGGTCAAATGATATTTCTAGTTCTAGATCCTTGAGGAATTGCCACACTGTCTTCCACAATGGTTGAACTAATTTACACTCCCACCAACAGTGTAAAGGCGTTCCTATTTCTCCACATCCTCTCCAGCATCTGTCGTTTCCTGACTTTTTAATGATTGCCATTCTAACGGGCATGAGATGGTATCTCACTGTGGTTTTGATTTGCATTTCAGTAATGACCAAATAACCATTGTTTCTTTCTTTTTTTTTTTTTTTTTTTTTGAGACGGAGTGTCGCTCTGTCGCCCAGGCTGGAGTGCAGTGGCTCAATCTTGGCTCACTGCAAGCTCCACCTCCCGGGTTCTCGTCATTCTCCTGCCTCAGCCTCCAGAGTAGCTGGGACTACAGGCGCCCTCCACAATGCCCGGCTAATTTTTTGTGTTTTTAGTAGAGATGGGGTTTCGCTGTTTTAGCCAGGCTGGTCTCACTCTCCTGACTTTGTGATCCTCCTGCCTCAGTCTCCCAAAGTGCTGGGATTACAGGCGTGAACCACCGCCCAGCCTCTAATGACCATTCTTGATGAGACTTTAAATTGAATATTGCCCTTTTGGAAGCATCCATTAAAAGTTAGTGTGTGAGTAAATATATATATGTTTGACCTAGCAATAAAAATAGTTGATAATTTGTATTATTGTTATGTTATGTTATGATGTCATTATATCCTTTACCTTAGAAAAAAGAAACAGAAAAAATCATATTTCTTTATATTCACACACGTAATATTAAAGCATATTTTTTTAAAGTGTGGAAGCAGACTTAACCTCTGGTGTGAGGGCTAGTGTTGAAGAGAGGATCAAAGAGAACCTTTACTTGTTTGTATCTGAATGTTTATAATGAGCACATTAATGGCTACTCGTGTAATTAGAAAAAAAATAGAAGAAACTACAAACAACAGCAATGAAACTTGAGAGGCTTCTGATGTAGCCAGGTTGTACTAGCCCTTGCACTGTCACTTAAAAACTGGCAGAGTCAACCTTGAAGGCTTCTAATAGCACTGATCTTCAGTGACTGGTTTGCATGTCAAGGATAGCTGAAGGTGGATAAAAGCTTCTCAGGCAGACACATAATTACCTGAATTCAGGGACCTGCGTTAGAATTATGTATGTCACTTTGCAAGCATAATCACAGGCCCCAGGCTTTGAGCTGCTGAGAATCTCCCACAAGCTCTGCATTAGGCTGACACTCCCCAGGAGGATATAAGAACTGCCAGTTATACAGAGAGCTACGTTCTGTAGTATCTTGACAGTCTCCACTCTTTCTCTTTCCTCCTCCTGCTATGAGGCTCCAGGTTTATTCCCCAGTAATTGGGGGCCACTCCTGGGTCCCTCTGCCTCAGGAGTCTTCTCTCCTGGCTGTGGCCCAATTAAGCCACAGTTGAGCTGCTCAGAAGTGAGAATTCCTGGGAGGCTTGTTAAGTTCAGTGCTTCCGAAAATGGAAGGAACATCATTAAGAACTTCAGCTTAATAGGCAGCTGGGCCAACACCAGCTGCAAAGCAGAAAAAGTGTAAGTGACTCAGTATCCCTCAGAGGCATCCGAAAAAACTTGTTTTAACTTTTACCTAATTCTAGGCCAAGTGTGTACACTAGCTACGAAGCACATACCCAAGACACCTCCATTTTCACCACCACTATCACTCTGTTATTTTCATCATACATCATTACAACCTCATCACCCATCAGTATTCTCATCATCGCTTTGCTTCACCGTCATCCCAGAACTATTGTCCTTTTCCTATTACATTATCATTCTCAGTATTATCACCAACTCATCATTTAACCATTATTATCACCATCATCAATATTATCATCACCCCATTATCATTGCAAACACCATCATTCAGCTGCACCATTTTACCACTCCCATGGCCACAACCATAATATACATCTGTAGTTCATGAGAACAAAAAAATGTCCTGAAGATTCTAAGAAAAAGCTCTTATTTGAAAGGCAGACAATAAAAGTATTTTTAAATAGGTTTTCTCTTATTTCAATCAGGTGCAAGAGTAAGAAGGTAATAGACTGAGATAAGAAATTAAATGAAGAAATACAATGAAATAAAATTTGACACAATGGTCAAAATATAACCTAAACTGGAGAGAATAAACAGAAAAATGGACCTTGCATAAACATTAAAATCTTCTCAGAATGGAAGGGAAAAGAAGGAAAATTCTGATAATTACAGAATGGAGGATGAGTTACATATATCCAACCTGTAAGCATTGAAGAACGTCTAAAGAAGAAAACAGTAAATGGATCACAGAGTCAGAATAAGTATATCCAAAGGTATAATATATAGGAAAACACTTTCTGAATTTCCAAAGAAATACTCTGAAGATTGAAACATCCCACTATATTCCAGGCAAAATTAGTAAAAAGATCTACACCTGCATGCATTCTCTTCTGATAATCTCTTCTCCACACTTCAGCTAGAATGATCCATTCAAATCACAAGTCTTAGAACATCATCCCCAGGTTCAAATGCTTTAATCCCTTTCCAGAGCTGTTCAGATAAAGGACTAAATTCCTATGTGGCCCACAAGGCCCATGGTTGGCCTTGCACTTCTGCACCTGCTCTCCCTTGCTTTCTGCCCGACTGGACCTTCTTTCTGTTCCTTGCACAGGCAAGCTCCTTCTAGTAACAGGAACTTGGCATATGTTGTTGCCTTCCCCCCAGGAATGCTCTCATCCTCCCCCACAAATTTCCTCTGGCCAACTCTTATTTTAGGATCTCATACAACACTTCCACAAGGAAACCCTCCCAGACCTTCCTAATGAGGCTAAGCGTACCTACTATATGCTCATGTAGCACCATGCACCTTTCTATTTAATACTTCCAACAAGTAGGTTTATGTTTTTTATAGGACTCTTTGACTACTATCTGCCTCCCACTCAGAGTATAACCTCCACAAGCGTAGGGACCAAGGAGCCAAGTTAAGTTTCCAAGCAGGATGCACACTGCCAAATCCCATATTGAACACACACATCCTTGCAACACCAAATCAGGAAGTCCCACTGTTGGCTGTCCCTCAGTTGTCCTTTCTCCTCTTTCTTCTTTCATGAGCCTCTCCAGTCAGCCTTTGCCTTTAGAATTCTCCAGGTGTGCAGGAGACATCAGACTCATTTATCTCCAAAATTCCAAGGGACACACCAAAACGTCCCAAGTCCTCCTGGTGCACCTGTCCAATGTCATCATGGGGCAAAAGTGGGGAGGAGACCTACAGGACAGCCCAGGAGGGAAAAAGCCACATTACTCTCCCCTACAATAAAGACTACATTTTCCTGTTTAATGAACTTCTCTTTCACATTTCATCTTTTCTTGTAGTCTATAGGTATGTGATAATGGAGTGATGGTCACAGGATTGGTTTGTGTCTAGCAACTTGCTGAGACTTTTTTAAAAAGTAAAGATGTAAAGATCTCAAGATCTTCTGAGATAACAGGAAAAGTCCCAGTCAACATCCTGTTGTGATAATATTCTTGAAAGACTGGAAGATAGGGAATATGAAAAGGGGATCAACCATGATTCCACTTCCCCAAAACCAATGGCTTTTTCTTTTCAGTGTATTTTCTTCCACTATTTTATACATATTTTTTGTATATATAAACTTGCACTTGTTGTATACTAGTCATTTGGTAGACTGCTTTTCTCCACTTCATATTATATCACATGCATTGCTCCAAGTTACTGCACATTGAATACATCTATCTTAAATGGATGCATAATACGATGCATGGTTTCACAAAACTTTATTTTGTAATCAATACTGAAATGAACTTCTTTGTAGATGTAGGATTCTCCATTTTTGTACTAATTCCTAAGGGATGATTTCTAAAATTGATGTTATAGACTATGTTGGGCAACTGATTTTGCTAGCCAACATCCATTCTTACTGCTTCTAGTAACAGGACTCTGAAGATTTCCTCCGCTGAAGCTTAGAAAAGCCCAGAAATTTCAACACATTATTTTGTGTGGTTAAAATAAAAGGATGATCAAAGTATGAAGCACATAGTTTATTGCCATACAAAAAGTTTCCTTTGATCATAATGCTTAAAGACGGGGAGAATAATTAGAGCAAATTTCACAGGGAATACACTTGACAGATGAAGTACATTAACCACATAGTGAATGAGTTCCAATTTTGTTACAGGCTAATTATTAAAGTCTAGTTAGGATGACAATGGGCTTCTATGGAAAGAAAAGTCTAATTGAAGTTTAGGGAGTACCTTTATATGGCTTGAGCAACACAGTAGAAATCTGTGACAACATTTATATTCCCTAGACATGAGAGGGCAGTGCCAGTGTTGACTGGTGAGGCTTCAGAGATTAACTCAAAGGCTAACATGGTTCAGCCCTGTTGCAGCCTGAGCTGTAGGTCTTTGGAGAAGCAGCCGACAGAGTGTAGCCCTGCCAAGGCCTAAATTCTCAAAGTGTCTGTCAAACTCTTAGGTTTATATGTACTTTAAAATACAGTAGTTGAAGTCTGTAACTCACCTATGAGGTCTCATAGGTGTGATGTGTGATGTAACATTCTCAGGGGGAAGGGAAGTACACTTCAAGTTCTTACCACAGTAAAACATGTATCACTCATGTAGCAAACTACGTAAGTGTTTGAAATCATTTCAAAGCTATGTAACACACATTGAATAGTTGTGTCAAATGTCCACATAGACAATCGTGTCATCAAATAATAGACTCCTTTTTTCCCCAACAGTTGCCTCTTCTTTCTTTTTCTTGCCTTATTACACTGGCTAGATTCTCCAGCACAACATTTAATAAAAATGGTGAATGCAGATGTTCTTGTCTTGTTCTTGATCTTAGGACACAATCATTCATGCCTTTCACCATTAAATGTAATTTTAGCTGTAGAGTTTTCATAGATACTCTTCATCAGATTCAGGAAGTTCCTTCTATTCCCTATTAGCTGAGAGATTTATCAGGAATGGTTGCTGGATTTTGTCAATGCTCCTCCTTCATCTATTGAGATGGATTGCATGGTTTTTAGTTTGTTAATATGGTCAAATACAGTAACTGATTTGGGGATGTCAAATGAACTTTGTGTTCCTGCAATAAACCCTACTTGGTCATGATGTTTTATTTTAAAAACATATTGTTAGATTTGATTTGCTAATTTTTAAAGAATTTGTCCATATATGTTCATAAGGGACATTGATCTATAATTTTCTCTTCTTTAGTTTCCAAATATTTGGAGATTTCTGTTAGTCTTTGTTACTATTCCCAATTTAATTTGCAGTCACAGAACATACTCTTCTGAAAGGAATATAAAATCTTGGCACCTCAAATTAACTATGCCAAAAGGGAAAAATTAACCTTGGAAGCTAAGTCATGAAATAAAGCAAAACGCTTGCTTTTTCTTTTGTTCCTAAACTGATAGCTACAGCTAGAAGGCCACATGTGGGGGCCTCCCTCACCCTGACAATACAAATTAACAGCTTATCTTCACAGGTAAGGGACAAAAAGAAATCATCTCCCACCCATCCCAGGAATGCATGTTTGACTGCTTCCTCTACTCTATGTTTATTTTATGTGAAGTGCAGATTTACTGAACAGAAGACAAATACGTAATTGACTGTTCCCTCTACCCTTCCTTTTGTTGTGTAACATTTGGATTCAGTGAGCCTAATCAAAGCCTTGGAAGAATGTGACCATACCCTCCCTCTTTTTTTTCTTTTTCCCCTTTCCCCTCCTGCCCACTTTTCCCCATTTAAACATTGAATCCTTCAAAATCCTATTTGGAAAAAAGTACAGGTCACAGATCCTACAGTCTTACTGTGGCTTGTGTCTCTTTTTCCCAGGCACATCCTCAGCCTTGGAAAAATAAACCTTTAAATTGATTGAGACTTGCCTCAGTGATTTTCTTTGGTGTACACTCTGTATCACTTGAATACTTTTCATTTGAAGACATGCTTTATAATCCAGAGTATGGACTATTTTGGCCCAATGTTTTCTATGTACTGGAAAGAAATGTTTATTCTGCTGTTGCTGAATGGCATTTCTATAAATCTCAATTCCATCAAGTTGGTTGATAGTGTTGACATCTTCTATATCTCTGTGGATTTTCCATTTGTTCTAGTGATTATTGAGAGGTATTGATGTATCTGCCTATAATTCTGGATTTATCTGTTTCTCTTTGGAGATTTCTCCGTTTTTGCTTTATGTATTTTGAAACCCCTACTCACCAGCATGGCCTTCCTGAGCCCCTCCAAGAGTGATCTCACCACCAGCCCATCCACCCCTACCCCAAGGTCAACAACAGTGTCAGTAGT
Organism: Macaca thibetana thibetana; assembly: GCF_024542745.1. Lineage (NCBI taxonomy): Eukaryota > Metazoa > Chordata > Mammalia > Primates > Cercopithecidae > Macaca > Macaca thibetana. Next base: position 42,311,818 of record NC_065578.1, read on the forward strand.
TGGCCTACGGGGGACCCCATTGTGTGCATGTGATTGGGGAAACTCCGGGACCACCTGTCTAACTCCTTGCGCATTTCCAACCACCCTTACTCCGTGTCTCCCAGGCAACGAGACTGGGGCAAGTGTTGGGAAGATGGAGATACAGGTATGATCAGGGTGGGAAAGAGACTCCTCCCCCTACTCTAACAGGCACTGCTTCCAGCCCAGACTGGTGAGTGTGGTTGTACGGCAGGAGGGGATGTAGGGCCAGACCTGAATCCATCTATGAGGAAAAGTGAGCCTGTAGGCTCAGGTCTCCACTCCACCCTGAAGTTTGGCAGGGTAAGACAGATGGAACTCCTCTAGCTCCTCCAAATACTGGGAGCTGCCTCATTTCTGAAAGAGAGGTAGGACTTGTGAGTCAGTGCTTCAGGTGTCCCCATGTCACTACCAGACTGCTCATGGCCACCAGATTCTTCCAGCAGCCTTGGGCTGGGACAGGAGGCAGTCAAGGTGACTGTTGAAGGCATTAAGTGTTGGAGGGCTGTGCAGCTCCCTGCCCCTCTACCCACTCTCTTCTCTTTGGCTTTCCAAAAGAAAACTTCATTGTATCTCACCTTTTCTTACCTTCTGGTGAGGTAAGGTGAGGGAGAGTGGCCTCACGTTTCTTCTCACTGCCTCTCACAAGTTATCCAAGCCCAGAAGTGTTACCAGAAAGGGGACTGGATCCAGACCACAAGAGAGGGTTCTTGGATCTCATGCAAAAACAGAATTCAGGGCGAGTCCATAGAGTAAAGTGAAAGCAAGTCTATTATGAAAGTGAAGGCTGGATATTATCCAGGCCTGCCCGCAGTCATCAGGAGGTCTAAACCCCTCCCTGTGGCGCTGTGCTTCAGTGGTCACGCTCCTTGTCCACTTTCATGTTCCTCTCATACTCCTGCTTCCTCTTTGAATTTCTTAGGAGATAGCGATAGAAGAAATAGTGAAAGTCTTAAAGTCTTTGATCTTTCTTATAAGTGCACAGAAGAAAACGCTGACATATACTGCCTTCCCTCCCTGCTTCAGCGACCTAAAAGCGAAGGGCCCCCTGTCCCATGACACGTGACCTTATCAATCACCTGGATGACTCACCCTCCTTACCCTGCCCCCTCGTCTTGTATGCAATAAATATCAGTGCGCCCAGCTATTCGGGGCCACTACCGGTCACCACGTCTTGGTGGTAGTGGTCCCCTGGGCCCAGCTGTTTTCTCTTTATCTGTTTGCCTTGTGTCTTTATTTCTTACAATCTCTTATCTCCGCACATGGGGAGAACACTGCAAAGCCCCATAGGGCCGGACCCTACACCATAGATTAGTTTTGCTTAGCTTTAAATGTTTTATAAATGGAATTACACAGGATACATTATTGTGTCTGCATTCCTTCAACACTATGTATGCCAGATTTACCCATATTATTGTATATAGCTGTATTGTTCATACATTTGTATTCCTGTATAATATTCCAGTGTATGAATATGCCATAATTTATTTATCCATTACATTGTCATTGAGTTGTTTTGAGTTTGGATTTATTACAACTAATGCTGCCATGAACCTCTTTCATATCTTTAATTATACCTGTGTAACCATTTCTTTAATACATATAGATAGGCATGAAGTTACTGGATTATACAATACATGCATACTCTTCTTTAGTACATAATGTCAAACATTTTCCAAAGTGGTTCTACCAATTTAAATACCCAGCATCAGGGTATAAGAGCTCCAGTTGGTCCATAATCTTGCTAGTATTTGGTATTGACCATCTTTTTTATTTTAGCCATTCTGATGGGTCTGTAGTGTTAACTCATTGTGGTTTTAATGTGTATTTTCCTGAACATCTATGAGGCTGAGCTCCTTTTTGAATATTATTGGTCATTTTGCTCTCCTCTTTTGTGAAGTACCTTTTCAAGTCTCTTACTATTTTTCTACTGGAGTGTGTATTTTTTTATTTATTTATAGGAGTTCTTTTATATATTACTGAAAAGATACCTTTTTTATATTTGTGGATTTTCTTTTTACATTGTATGGTGTAGCTCTACCATAATTTACCTATTTTTATTTATAATTATTTAGATTGCTTTCAATTTTTTTATTCCAACCACTTCTACGAATTGAGTATTGTGGGTATTGTTTAGGATAGAGTACTTCAATCTCTTAGGTTTTATGAAATATTTTCTCAACAGCATTCAGCAACACAGGAAAGGCAAATGGCTGGGATCAGCCAGGTTGAGTTTTTCTCTCCAGAAAAGTGAGATAAAAAATAATAATACTGCAAGATAATTGATAATATTGATTTTTAAAAAGTCATTGAAATTATAAAATCATAGATTCTGAAGTATGTAAGGAGGGAAGTAAAGACAGCATGGGAATTAGAGTTACTAGATATAGAAAAAGAAAGGATGGTGGGCTGGAGGCCAAGTGAACTGGGAGGAATAGAGTGATTACACTGTAAGGACAGGAAGTCATAGTCAGAGAACAGGATATCTGAATATGTGGTTTCAGAAGTGCGACAATTCTTCAGTAATGAGAGGACCAGATATGTCCATAAGTGGCTGAAGTAGAAGGCAAGTGGTGAATTTTGGTGAAGATTTGCAAACCATGCATCTGACAGGGGATTATATCCAAAATATACAAGGAAATCAAACAACTCAATAGCAACAAAACAAAACAAACACCAAATAATTTATTTTAAAAGTGGGCAAAAGACCAAAATAGACATTTCTCAAAAGAACATATATATATGGCCAACAGGTATATGAAAAAAATTCTCAACATCACTAATCATCAGGGAAATGCGAATCAAAACTACAGTGTGATATCACATCACCCTAAATAGAATGAGTACTATTAAAAAGGCAAAAATGACAAATGCTCGTGTGGATATGGAGAAAACAGAACCCTTACACACTGTTCTGGTGGGAGTGTAAACTATTACAACCATTATGAAAGACAGTATAGAGTTTCCACAAATAAATTAAAAGTAGAAGTATCATGTGATTCAGAAATCTCACTACTGGGTATTGATCCAAAGAAAATGAATATCTCAAAGGGAAATCTGCACTCCCATGTTTCCTGGAGCATTATTCACAATAAGCAAGCTATGAAATTATCCTAAATGTCCATCAATGCATGACTGAATAAAGAAAAGGTAGTACATATGCACAATAGAATAAAATTTAGTCATAAAAAAGCATGACACCTTGTTATTTGCAGCAATGTGGATGAACCTACAGGACATTATGTTAAGTGAACCTAGAGGACATTATATTAAGTGAAAAAGCCAGGCACAGAAAGACAAATACCACATGATCTCACTCATTTGTGGGCTCTAAAAAAAGTCAATCTCATAAAAGTACAGAACAGAATAGTGTTTGCTAGAGGAGAAATGGGGAGAGATTGGTGAAACAGTACAAAATTACAGATAGGAGAAATAAGTTCTGGTGTTCTATTTCATGTTAGAGGGACTACTGTTATTTCAACACATATAAAAGAGTCTTTTCGATATTTGCGCCAAGAAGAAATAAGTGAGGTGATGTATTTGTTACATACACTGATTTGATCATTACATAATGTACACAAGTATCAAAACATCACACCACAAATATGTGCAATTCTTATGTGTCAAAAATCAAACTTTTACAAAATACAGAATGTGTTATAAGTAAAACACACACACACACAGACACACACACACACACACAGAATTGAATCAGGCCATCTAAATGGATACTGAAGTCACTCAGTGTGATGAACTCAAGAATAAGACTTTGAGACAACTGTAACAATGTTAATAGGAAAAGAGAGAAAGAGAGTGTCCAGGAGATGTTAGGGGATGATGCAGGGAAATGGTGATGTATAGCACAAACTTTAAGAAGCAAGAAGTTTTCTTTTTTTTTTTAAACATCCCTCCCCTGGGAGTCCAGACCCACTGCCCATCTCCCCAGCACCTGCTGCTCTGTGTTCCTCCACAGGCCCCTCAGGTCACTCAGCATCCTCAGCGTTGGGCGGGTCACTGCTTGGCTCAGCAGGGACACGGGGAAGGGTCCTGAGCTTTATGACCCTTGAGCACTGTAGTGGGGAAGCGGCCATGGGATGGGGCACTATTACTGGTTTTCAGTGTTCATGCTGAATTTATCAAAGTTTAACAACATACCTTATACCAGCAATTCAAGTCTATTTATATGTAAATATGCATATTATATTTATTAATCATATATAGTTGCATAGTTTATACAAATATCAATACAACTGACATCTAAAATATTATATATTTAATATATAAAGTCTATATTACGAATACATGTAACATATACACATAATATTGTGTGTATTTCTTTTTTTAACTTTTAGGCTCTGGAGTGCATGTGCAGGTTTATATAGGTAAACTGCATGTCACGGGAGTTTAGTGTACTGATTATTTGCCACCCAGCTAATAAGTATAGTACACCATAGGTAGCTTTTCAGTCCTCTGTCTCCTCTCACGACCCTCAAGTACACACGTAGGAGCAAGAGCTTTATAGTAGGAAGAGAGGAATAATGGTTTGAAAGGAATCAAAAGGAGCAAAGAGAACCTATACGCCACATTCCCACCCTGAAGTACTTAGAGTTTCAGAGAATAAGTAGTCTCTACCTGAAATACACAGGACGCAATGTCCTCAAGGGAAATCCAAGCTACATTTAAAGCTGGGAGAAGCAAGGAACTGTCCATACAGAAGCAGTCTAAGGAAATAGGGAAGTTTGCTAATCGTGCAGCTGAACCCATAGAGTACCACTGAAAGTAAGGCAGGAAAAGGGTGTTGGGTCAAGAAAAAACAATCAGAATATTATGGTGATAAATATTATGGTGATAAAAATACCAGAGAGAATAGGTGAGCAAATGGACTTATGATTTGGATGGTGATCAAAGAAAGGTGGAATGGTTAGCAGAAGGGATTGCTTCATCAGACTAAAGAAAGGGGGAGGGTGTACTCTCCTTAATTATCTGACATGGAGACAGGCATCTCAGGTAGTGAGCAATGAACTCCAGATCTAGTCGTCAGGCACTCAGGAGTGGGAAGTCATCCTACCAGTTTCAGCCCTATGTTTATGGTTCCAGTAAAGAGTAAGTCATCAAACCAAGGGAACACAGGAACCAAGATGGTACGCTCCAAAAAGTTCAGTTCTGCTCTGAAGCGCCCCCTACAGGATCCTGTTCAGAGACGCAGGAGGAGGCAAAGCTGCTGGTCTGCGCTTTGCACCATTCTGTGCTCCCTCATTCCTGCCCCCTTCTTTTGGCCCAAGTTCTAGTCCCATCTACTTTGTCACCCCTTTGCCACCTATGGGACTTCCTTCTCTGGTCTTCACCATCCTCATGGTAAAATGGACACGACATCTCTAATCACACATATCCATCCAGTGATGTAAATGCAGTGAAAAGGGCTTTGAACAGTGTTGTCAGGGAAGGATACTGGGGCACTGATGTCTTCCCATTTTCCCGATTCCTGCTTCAGCACTGCTCTCCTAGGCTCCAGCCCTCTAAATCTATCCTAGCCCTTTGGTCAGTCTTTGCCTACTGAGGGCAAAACTACATAGTATCCCAAGAACAAGGATTATTACTACAGCCCCATTTCTTCTCTTTGCCATTTCCGGTGACAACTCTTAAACCTAGAAACTAGTACCATTTCCCTGATTGGTGGGACCTGCTCACTAGACCAAAAGAGATGTGTATGTACATTTCATAATGGGCATTCAGTTATGGGATGATGTGAGGGCTGTGTGTGAGATAAATCCTGGAGTAGGTCTGGCCACATCCCAATGACTCATTTGGATTCATTTGGACAAGTAACGAGAGCTCCCATTTGAAAGAATGACAAGCAAGCTACCTCAAATTTCTCTTTCTCAACCCACGAGTTCACCTTTTCTGTTCGTTAATGCTCTCATTATCCAGCCCTCCTTTCTGCCATTTTTCCTCAGTGTCCAAGCCTGCACCCTAGTCTCCTGTGCCATCCCACATTTTCAGAGTTCTGCCCTATCTGAATAACGGGGTTCTGCCCTATCTGAATATCTGAATAACCCCTCTCTGAATAACGTCAGCCCTGCCCACTACCCTACTGTAAGGATCTGGCCAGCTCTTCCTCTGTTGGTTTTAAACCATGCATCTGCTGCTGCCACGTTCCTCAGGGTCCCAATTTCCATTACTCCCCTGCCTTTCCCTCTGCTCCTCCTCCTAGCCCTTGTTTCTAATCCCCTGTACTCTAGCTCCCACTCCCTATCGAGCCACCTCCAACCAGCCATGACAATTCACAGCTCTCATCCTGGAGAGATGGTTTCCCTCCTGCTGGAGCAGTTCTGGGGCGGTTCAGAATGGCCAGGACTGTGGATTCCCAGCAGCTTGGCCTGGTGGACACACAGAATGCAAGACAACAGCAAACCCACCTTCAGCCTTGGTAAGTGACAGGACCCCTTTTCCATGACCAGATCCTGGTTACTTTGCTACTATCTCTATTTTGTCTACATTCCCATCTGGGCAGTCCTCTTCAGATGCCAGAGATTTCCTTTTTTTCAACAGTTCCCTCCTTTCCTCTCATGCCTGGTCAGCCAACCTGCATGAGGCTCTCTGCGTTTGAGACTGGCTTCTCCATGGAACTTGGTCTGTAGCCACAGAGGAAATTGCGGGGCCAGTGACAGAGAATGAAGAGGAGAGTGAGGAGTGGAACACATCTAATGTGTTCTCTGGAGGGTAAGTCCTGTCGATCTGCCCTGCATTCAAGTGAGTGCAACCCCTGAGAATCACACAGGGCACAAGGTCCCGGCTATAGATAGATGGATACTCAGGTTTGTTTCTGTTTCCTTTGGTCTGGTTCCTCCCAGACTCCATTTTCTTCATCCTAGGATTCCAGGACCATTCCAAGGACTTTCTGCCCTTGAGAAATGTCTCCTGCAAAAAGGGGAGGGTCCCTCCATTGTGCTCTCATCAAAGCTCTGAGGGTTGAGCCTCTTGCTCAGTCAGCGCTGCTACTTCAGAATGGGAAAGGTAGCAGTCTAGAAGGCAAGAATGTGTCCAGATCCTGAGCAGATGATAGCATCAGATGAACACATGACATTAAGAAGTGCTCTCCTCAGGCCGGGCGCGGTGGCTCAAGCCTGTAATCCCAGCACTTTGGGAGGCTGAGACAGGCGGATCACGAGGTCAGGAGATCGAGACCATCCTGACTAACACAGTGAAACCCCGTCTCTACTAAAAAATACAAAAACTAGCCGGGCGAGGTGGCGGGTGCCTGTAGTCCCAGCTACTCGGGAGGCTGAGGCAGGAGAATGGCGTAAACCCGGGAGGCAGAGCTTGCAGTGAGCTGAGATCTGGCCACTGCACTCCATCCAGCCTGGGCGACAGAGCGAGACTCCATCTCAAAAAAAAAAAAAAAAAAATAGTGCTCTCCTCAAACTGAGGTCTGGATTCAATATAATCTCAATAAAAATTCCAAAGGATATTTTTAGGGAACTTGACAAGCTCGTTATCATTTATATGGACATACAAAGGGCCAAGAAGAGGCAAGACTCTCTTGAGAAGACATCCTTCCCTACCAGATGTTAGAATTTGTTACACAAATTATGATAATTAAGATAGTGCACTGCGATTGCTTAGACAAATAGACCAATGGCACAGAATAGAGTCCAGAAATGGACTTGCACATATGGGGACACTTTCTTTATGGCCGCAGTAGCACAGCAGACCAGTGAGGAAGGACTGTCTCTTCAATAAGTTGGTGGTGGGTCAACTGGATACTTGTTTGGAAAGAAAAAATGAAGCTGGATTCCTACCTCACACTGCACTCAAAAACCAGTTTCAGGTGGAATACAGATCTCACTGAGAAAGGGTAAAACAATAAATCCTCTTAAATATTAATAGCTCTGCCCACAAATGGCCATGGAGCTCTTGAGATGTACTATGAAGTATAAAATCTGCACTGGATTTTAAGCATTAGTAGGACAAAACAATGTAAAATATCTCAATAATTTTTATTTTCAAACATTGAATCATTGACAAATTGGATATACTGAGTTAAATATCACATTATTAAAATTAGTTTTATCTAATTCTTGCCCTCTTAATGCAGATACTAGAATGTTTTAAATTACATGAGTGGCTCAGCTCATACTTTCATTGAACAGCACTGCTCTGAAAAGTAAAATAAAAATAACCTCAGGTCATCAAATTAGAAAAAGATGTCTTAAATGAAAATCAAGAAGCAATAATCATAAAGGAAAAGACTAATATATTTGACTACGTCTAACTTTTGGTGTCCAAAAGACACCATTAAGAGACTAAAATGGCAAGCCACACAGAGGGAAAGTAAATTTGCAGCATGTACAGCCCTCAAAATAATACATTAAGAACTCCAACAAATTGATAAAGATAAATGATCCAATTAAAAATTGTGTTCGACACTGTGTCCCAGACTAAACCCATTCTGCAAATCACATTGTGTTCTGAGTGAATGAATGAATGGATGAATGAATGAAGTACTGAGTGGGGAAGAGCACAGTCTTCAGTCAGTATTTAGGTGCTTACTAAAACTAGGGGTGGCTTCTTTCTTTTTGCTAGACCTACTTTTGATTCTTTTTTAAAAAAATCTTGTTAGACGGAGTCTCTGTCACCCAGGCTGGAATGCAATGGCGTGGTCTCAGCTCACTGCAACCTCCACCTCCCAGGTTCAAGCGATTCTCCTGCCTCAGCCTCTCGAGTAGCTGGGATTATAGGCATGTGCCATCACGCCTGGCTAATTTTGTATTTTTAGTCGAGATAGGGTTTCACCATGTTGGTCAGGCTGGTCTCGAACTCCTGACCTCAGGTGCTCCACCTGCCTCGGCCTCCCAAAGTGCTGGGATTACAGGCGTGAGCCACTGTGCCCAGCGATTCTTTTAAAATAAACTACATTATTTAAGGTAGCTGGCAGACTCAAATTCATAGAAACAAAAAGTGAAATGACAGGGGCTGGAGAGAAGGGAAAACGGAAACGTTGTTTAATGGGTGTGAAAAAGTTCTGGAGATTGGTTTCACATAGTTTGAATATACTTAATACTACTGTACTGTAATACTTAAAAATGGCTAAGATGGTAAAATTATAGTATGTGCATTTTAAACACAAACATTAAAAATAAACTATAAAGTCAGCAAGTTCCTTAATTAGGAAAGGTTTACTCTGTCAATATTATCACGTTGGTAATCTTGGCCACACTGGCCAGAACGTTTTCTCAGAGAAGAAACCTCCGATTTTTTTGTGAGGTTTTGATTCTGGGCATCTGCTTTAACGTGGAAGAGATTTCTGACTCCTTCCAAAAGCTTTTTTAGGAAATGATTGGCCAACGTGAGGTCCAATCATCTGTCCCTTACCTCCTGGGTCTGCCCCCTTGCCGGGAAGCCCTTTCCTGGCGGTATCCAGGGGACCTTATAGTAACCAGCCGGGGCCTGAGAAGCTGGGGCAGGTGAGTGCGGCGCCAGAAAAGGGCGGGGCGCGAAATAAGATCCCGACAGGCGGGCGCGGGGCGGGGCGATGCAGGCAGGGGAATGGGTTGGCCGAGTGAGACCCGCCCCGACCGGGCAGCACTACCAGAGCGCTGTTGCCTGGAGACCGCGGGACGCCGTTGCCTGGAGACAGCGGGGACGCGCTGCCTGGAAACTGTGGAAGGCCCAGGCAAGAGGGCACGGGGCAGCCCAAGGCCATGGCGGGACACCCAAGAGAGAAGGTGATTCCAGATGAGGTCCATCAGAACCAGATCTTGCGGGAACTGTACCACAAGGAGCTACGAACCCAGAAACTCTACACGCAGTATCACGTGAATCCCCTCCGCAAGAGTGAGAGGCACTGTGGGGCGGGGGAGAGGCGACAGCGGGAGGGCGTCGGGGAAGGAGCCCTCCTGGCTGCGGGATGGGAACGCGGTCCCAGCAAAAACGCTTTCCCCAGCATCCACCCCCTTTCCTAGATTTCAGGAACCATGACTTTGGAGAGGCCACATCATATCAGATGTATTCGCTGTATTAAAGTTCATGCGCAACACGATTAAACCTTTTCGTTGTAGAAGAAAAAAAAGGTTGTATAGCTTTTTATGATTTTATTTTTGAAATAATTATATTTTGCGGGCTGTTTGTGTTTAGTTTTTGTTTGTATTTTCGGTTTTTAACAAGTGAAAGGTTTTCCTTCAGGCTTCTTATATTGTCCTTCGGAAAGTTCCGGGGTGCCCCCTGATAAAACAGCCCTACCCTCCACTCTTGTCTCTGTGCACCCTCCTTGGGCAGTTTGATCTGTCCTGTCACACCAGTTTCCCCTGAATGCCACTGGGTCTCAAATGGAGCTTCAGATGCACACGCCCAACCACCTCCCAGCTCCCCTCCCTGGACCACCCACAGGCACCTCACACCCAGCAGGAGGAAAGCCAGGCTCATCCCCACCTTTCCCACTCTCTGCTGCTCCAGAATACCCTGTCACTGCAAAAGGATCCCCGGATGATTCACTCTCATGATCAGGATCATTCACTCTCATCTAATGATCTCGTGATCATTAGAAGCCTCGGAGTCCTCCTCAAGGTCTCTCTCCCTCCCTCCACACACTTAAAAAAGGCACAAGTCCTGTTTATTAACATTCCTCTCCCCTCACCTACCTGTTCCTGCTTCAGTGAAAGACACTATCATGCATATGGATTCCTCTCTGCCTCTGCTCAGGTACTTTCATGCTCTAAGTAGCACCTCAAACGGCCTCTGCCTGCATCCTCATTCCTGAAGCCTCTTCAGGGCCCTAGTCCTTACCGCCTGGATTGGTCTGATGGGCTCCCAATTCCTTATTCTCTTTCCCTCCAAGCTGGCCCCTCCGACCAAACGCCTACACCCTTGATAGCTTAGTGCTATGCTAGGAGGACAATTAGATCACATCAATCCCACCTAAAATCCTTCTTATAGCTTCTGAGGTAAAGCTTAAATCAATCCGGACATAAGGCGCATTGGAACTGGCTCTGGTTCCTGCCAGCTTCATCCCATACTCCTCTCCCCGACTTTGCCCTGCTCCTTTAAGAAATGCTTTGGTGGCTACTCTGCACCAGCCATTGCTGATGAATCCCACACACACTCCTTTCCCCCTGCTGTTTCTAAATAAATGGATTTCCCAAATGCATCATGTCATTTCCCACTTTACCTGCATAAACATTGTTGCTTCTTCCTGAATGCCTTTCCCAACTCTGTGCCTAGTAAGTAAAGTACACTTTGTTGCCCGGCTCTATAGAGAAAATGTACTGTCTTCACTTTCCTTCTAACTAACTTGGTTTTCTTCTGGAGCCCCCAACCACTAGTTTCAGGAAAGCAAATTAGCGTGGAAAGCCATTCAAACTGGGTCCATTCCAACAATGGAAATAACCTCTTCAGGCAACCTTCATGCTTTCTAGGGAAAACGCTGTCTCCCAGCTCATGTCCCTCGAGCATGTGAGCCATTGGAATAAAGTGAGAAAATATTACAACTTGTATTGATTACTTTTATTTATAAAGATAGAAATTTTCATCGCTAATATACTGATAATAGTACATAAAAACTATATAATTATACATATTTTAAGGGCGCATGCTCTAAAGTCCTTTTACTGATAGGAGTTTGAGACAAGCAGCTTGGAGACCACTGGTTTCTACTGGTGTCTGCTCATTTCCCACTACTCTCCATCTGGCTCACTCCACTGGAGCCACTCTGGCTTTCTTGACGTTTCTCGAACTCCCCAGGCTCACGCTTACACGCTTCCCACATACACAGCACATTCCCTCATTTCATTCAAAGCTCTGCTAATATGTATCTCCCTAGAGATACATCACCAACACCCCAGCCCCAATGCCAACTCTCCATCCACATAACCTGCTTTACTGTTCTCCATCACACTTACATTTGCCCACTTACATATAGATAGATAGATAGATAGATAGATAGATAGATGTTTATTGCCTGTCACCACAAATAGAGTAAAAGCTCAGAGGGCACAAGAGCCAGCTCTGTCTTGTTTACAGCCTGTTCTTCAGTGCACAGTAATTATGAGCTGAGTGGATGAATGTGGGTGCTGCTCCTCTGTTACCATGCACCCTCCTGGGCATAGATCACTGCCTGGCAAACCTTTTTGGCCTTCCCCATAGGCCAGCATTGTTCAAGAGAATTCATCAGTGATGAAAATGTTCTCTGTCTTGGCTGTAGTCAAAACTGTAGCCATTAACCACATGTGGCTATTGAGCACTTGAAGTGTGACTAACGTGACTAAGGAACTGAACATCGTATTTAATTTTAGTTATTCAAATTCAAGGAGCCACACGTGGCTGATGACCACCATTCTGGGCAGTGCCACTCTAGACTGTCAGGTTCTTGAGGGCCTTATCCAATCGCGTATTATCCTAGCACCCAGGATAATGCCTGGCATGTACCAGTGCCAGATGGGTGCCCTGTTTAAGGTGGGTCTTAGAGAGGGCAGGGAATTCATGTTTTAATCTGAACCTGTGATGCCATTTCTTTTTTCTTTTTTTCTAGTTCACACAATCACCAGGAAGCCCATGTCTTGGCATGATAACCTGGAGGAACCTGCAGATGGTAAGTCCTGGGGTTTGAAATGCCATTGAGATACAGCCCAGAGAGGCAGACCGGCTGGAGAGACCCCTCAGGGTACTGATACCCGGGAGCACGCATCAGAGTCCTCTGCTTTGATCCTGAAAATGGGACTCATGCTAACCAAGCTCAAAAAAGATGGCTACTCAGACAGTCTGTGGCAGATAGAATAAAAAATAATTTAAAAAAAAATTTAGTATAATTTTTAAAAGATGGACATATGCAACTATAACTGTCAAGTCAACTAGTGTTCCTACTGGCTTAACATTGCCTTCATTCATTCATCAGATATGTAAATGTTACAAGCACAAGTTCTGAAGCTGTACTCACTCAGTTCAAATCCTGGTTCTGCTACTCATTAACTGTAATATTGGGCAGGTTTTTCACCTCTCTTAGCCTATTTCTCAGGATTGATGTGAGGATTAGACAAAAGAATGCCAGTGCATAGAATAGTAGCTGGTACATGGTCCTCAGGAAATATTAGTCCCATTGTTATTTTCATTATTAGGTAATCTCTATGCTGGGTCTGGGTTGGGGAGATCTCATAGCATAATGAAGAAGAAGAGAAGTAGACTTGGAAATAAGTAGACAAGTAAAGAGGGACTATGACTGGTGTGAGAACAGCATAGGAAACAGGTGCCTCCGTCAGGCAGTGGAGTTCTGGGAAGACCTCTTGGAGGAGGTGACCACAGGGTGAGGTGGAGAAGATTGTGGAAGGACATTCCAAGTTCTATGGAAAATTACAGAAAGAGAAACATGACTACAAGTAGTTTGGCATGGCCACAACATACAGGTGGAGAAAGGGCCCTATTTGGGAGTGAGGAAGGAGAGATATTTGGTGGAAAACCGCATCCCTCTTGGAAAGCTTTCCTTCTTCCCCTCTACCTTCTATGAGCAAACTTTGGTGAAGGACAGATGACCGTGGCTGGGATGGGAAGTAGGGGAGCAGAGGATCTCAGAGCATTATGAAGGAGGCAGACAAGTCAATAGACTAATAGAGAGGGCATCATCACAGGCAGTAAGGTGTTATCCATAGTGTTCTCTCCTGACTAGGGCAAAGGTTGCAATCTGAGAACCTGTAGCAGTAAGGAATACAACAGGAAATGAGGGTCCTGAAAGTCAGGCAGGAGTTAGCTGCCCTCTCCCTTACATTAAGGATGTGCCAGCCCAGTGTCAGTCCCTTGAATCACCTTCCTTCATTTCATTCCCAGCCATCTTGCTGAGATAGACATTTTCCTCCCATTTCACAGATGAGTGAAGTGTTGCCCAGAGAAGTGATGCCACCCAACAAGCCGGTACTAGCACTGACTCCAAAGCCCAGGTTCATTCCATTGTCCGCCTGCCTCTCTCTGGCGGAGACTTGATAGGGCAGAAGAACTACGGAGCTGCAAATCCATCTGGTGTCGGCAGCCATACTTATTTCAATACACAAAGATTTGACCTCACTTCTTACAAGCTGGCTTCTCACTCCCTGCTGTGCTACACTGGCCAAACTTGCTCATGCCTCGGGGCCTTTGCTCTTGCTGCCTGCGGTGTGCTCTTCCTCTGCCTCTTCCAGGGCTGGCTCCTGCTTGTCAACCAGAGAGGCCTTCTCTCGCTGCCCCCTCTACAGCAGCTGCCCTTGCCTGCACATGATCCTTCACCTATTCCTTTCTTCACAGCGCATATCCCCGTCTGCCACCATCACGTCATTTTGTAAACCTGCATACTGTGTCCTCTGCCCCGTCTAGACCATGAGCTCTAGGAAAGCAGGGACCACGCTGTCACTCAGCACTCTATGCCCAGCGCCCAGAACCATGCCTGGCATAGAGTTTGAGCTCACTACCATCTTTGTTGAAAAATGAGTGGAGAGACCAGACACCCTGGTCTCAAGGCTGAGGCAAACCTCCGAGGCCCAGATGCTCTGCCTGAAAGGAACAACGTGGACACAGGAAAGGGCACAGGACCAACCTCTGGTCCCAAAGCCTGACTCCTTCATAACTCATACCTCATCTCCCAGCCAGGTTTCTGAATCTTATTCACCATACTGCCCAGGGACCAAAGAAGAAGTACCCAGAGACACAGACTGAAAACCAGGAAGTTGGATGGGACTTAGAGCCCTTGGTAAGCGTGGCTCCTTCCTCAGGAAACACGAGGAAACACAGCAGCAATGTAGGTGGTGACTGTAGAATAGAGCAGGGGGCCAGACATGCCTGGGCTTGAACCTGGCTACCTCTTACCAGCTGGGTAAGTTACTAAGCTCTCTTATGACTCAGTTTAATTGTTGTAAAATGGAGCTAATACAGCTAATACCTATCTCAAAAGCTTGTTATGAGGATGAAACTAGGTGATATTTGTGCAGTTCCTGGAACAGGGCCTGGCACATGGTAAACACTGTGTGTTTAAATAAACGTACTGACGACAGATACCTAAGTCAGCTCCATCAGCTATCAGCAAGGTGGTCTTGGGTGTGCCACTCAATATCTCTGAGTTCTGCTTCCTTATTCATAAAAAATGGACATGTGACTGGGCGTAGTGACTCACGCCTGTAATCTCAGCACTTTGGGAAGCCAAGGCAGGCGGATCACCTGAGGTCAGGAGTTCGAGACCAGCCTGGCCAACATGGCGAAACCCCATCTCTACTAAAAATACAAAAATTGGCTGGGCGTGGTGTCGCATGCTTGTAGTCTCATCTACTGGGGAGGCTGAAGCAGGCGAATCACTTGAACCCAGGAGGTGGAGGCTGCAGTGAGCCAAGATCATGCCACTGCACTCCAGCCTGGGTGACAGAGTGAGACTCTTTCTAAAAAATATATATATATATATATTAATTTTAAAAATATATAAATAAATAACATTTTTAAAAATTAAAAAATTTCAAAAATTAAAACAAAAATACATAGAAAATGGAACTGTGAGTAAGGATCCTCTCCTTGTTTGATAGGAAAGGCACAATTAGCCACTTTGGCACACAATCACCCTAAGGAATACAGTGCTTCTGTTTTTAAGGGAGAAATGTGCAATATGGAATAGACAAGTCAAAGAAATTTCTGCCACACAAGTCTTTAAATCTGCTTATATCTTTGATCATGCAGAAGGTTTTCATTTTTAAGTCATCAAATATACAACCAATTTTCATTATGGTTTCTGGGTTTTGTGCCTTGCTTAGGAAAACCTTCAACACCTACATTATCAAGCAACTATTCTGTATTTTTCCCTAACTTTTTTTTATTCTTCTTCTCTCTGTTTTTTTTTTTGTGTATATATATATATACACACACACAAAATATGTACATATATATGTACATATACACACATATGTATACATATATACGTACATATACACACATATGTATACATATATACACACCTACAAGGAGGGACTTGGTACAAAAGGATAGATATGGTTAGAGAGCTGGAGAAGATAATCCAAGAGAAAGAGGAGGTGGGGAGGTCTAACATCATGAATAAGAGAAAAGTGTTAAAATATGTATTCAGTGACAGTTATTGAATATAAATATGAATAATAGGCCAATATTCAATGACTGTTAAAAACCAGAAGGAATGGTACTGGAAGTGCTAGTGGAAAAAAATGAATTTTAAATTTAAAAACCAGAAAGAAGACTTTTCAAGTGGGGAAACTACTGTGAAAGGCGTAGGCACCTCTATGGGGTTTTGCGGTGAGGGAGGGAGAGAGACTGGCCTCAACTCTGATTATAGCATGGGCAAGTGCGACTGTGTAGCCAAGGAACAAGGCGGGGGTCAGTGATGGAAAAATACTAGGAGGAAACATCAGGGGTAGGGGTAGATTCTGGCTAACTTCCACCTAACAGGGAGCTTGCTGAAGGCAGGCTAGCAGGATCAGACATCCCCTGGAGAGTGGTGGAGGATGAGGAACCCAATCGGATATCAAGGGTGATCAGATATGAAAGGTGGGGGGGTTCTGGTTAAATCACCTTAGCAGGATTTTTGCTAGAATTGAACAATGCAGAGGAAATGGAAATCCCAACCTCAGACCTGGTTGAAAAGTAGTTCAGGGAGCCTGAATAAAGTTTGCTCAAGGAAAAAATCTTTGCTAGGGAGAAGAAAGGTTGTGAAGGAAGGAGTGTTGGCATGAAGATAGAAATCAGCCAAGATAGATCACGAAGCAACTTAGAAAAATAGTACAACGCACAAGTAAATTAATTCACCACTCTTCACTTTGTTAAAGAGTAAAGACAGGCCAGGCGCAGTGGCTCACACCTGTAATCCCAGCACTTTGGGAGGTCGAGGCAGGCAGATCACAAGGTCAGGAGATCAAGACCATCC
The DNA here is from genome assembly GCF_024542745.1 of Macaca thibetana thibetana. Lineage (NCBI taxonomy): Eukaryota > Metazoa > Chordata > Mammalia > Primates > Cercopithecidae > Macaca > Macaca thibetana. The sequence continues at coordinate 42,328,721 of NC_065578.1, forward strand.
TGGCTAATACGGTGAAACCCCGCCTCTACTAAAAATACAAAAAATTAGTCAGGTGCAGTGATGGGCACCTGTAGTCCCAGCTACTGAGGAGGCTGAGGCAGGCGAATGACGTGAACCCGGGAGGTGGAGCTTGCAGTGAGCTGAGATAATGCCACTGCAGTCCTGCCTGGGATAAAGAGCAAGACTCTGTCTCAAAAAAAAAAAAAAAGAGTAAAGACCTGGCTCACACAAGTACAAAGTGTGCATGTGGAGATGTTGCATCTTTGACCCTCCAGGACATCTCATGCAGGCTTACGATGACAGGAAGGACAAGTGTGGCCTGCCCTGCTCAGACCTTCGTAGGCTCTGCAGATCACAGATGGCAGGTGTCTCCAGATCAGTGAGCACTCTGGAGTTGCAAAGGGTCTGCAAATATTCCATGCTGTTCATTATCATAAACCTGAGGACAATGCCATCAGAGGCCACTGTTAGCATAGTAAGAAAGTGTACCTTAAAAACCATTAGATGCAGGTGCTGTGCAACCAGAAGAGGTAACTAAGTTGGAGCTTCAGAGTGAAGTAGTTGGGGCTTGATCAGCAGCAACTGGAAGCTCCCTGCCCCCTGGCAGGGCCTCACCTTGGATAGACAAGATACCTCCAACCTCAGTATTGGGACACTGGCAAAGCCAGACTCAAGGACCATCACTCAGCCTCTCATCTCCTGGTAATATTTTCTGGAAATACATTTTTAAAATTATTTGCACGGTGTAACTTCTATAAGATCGATGTGTCGGAGTGCTGACTATTACTCAGGTTCTATGTGACTCTTTCAACAAATTCATTCTTTCAGCAAATATGCATTGAATACCTAGTGTGCACTGGGTCTTGCTCTAGGTGCTGAGGATACTGTGGCATCCAAGTCAGGCAGTGGGACAGGGAAGACCACAACCGTGCATAGGTTATTCTCCTCCGATCTCACAACCTTTTTGATGTGCATGTGGTCATCTCCATTCCACAATGCAGCCACAGGTCAGGAGGGTGAAGCCTGATATAAGCCAAGTCCATTGACTCCAAACCCAGGTCCTCCTGCATCCTCACAGACTTCTTCCTGATTCTGCATCCTCCTTTCTAGGTCAACCCAGAACGCCATGACCACAGGCTGAATCACTTCAGGGTCTGCAGTGACATCACTCTGTACAAGGCTAAAACATGGGGCTTAGGAGATGATCGCCACAAGTAGCATCCCAGCAGAGGATCCCATCTGTGGATCTAATGCCCTAAGTGTGCACAGCCCAGAGAAATAAAATATAACTTTAAAGTCAAGTCTCACTTTTCTCATTTCTGGCTGAGTCCACTGGTTGAAATCCTTGTGTGGTAAAGTAAAGTGAGAAATCAGATAAAGATGGTGGGCTAATTGCACACAATCATCTGCTCTGCCTTCCTAATACTAATAAAGGATCACAAAGGGATACAAAACCCACCACTGAGAGAATGGAAGGAAAATGTTACCAACAGAAAAAAACTGGAAGTGTGTTCAGGAGATAGAAAGCTGATGGAGGAGGATGGCAGGAACCACAAAATGCAAGCTGATGGAACGCCTCTGAGCACAGGCCTTCCAGAACTCTAGACAGAGGTTCAGGACTCTGAGACAGAGTGGGATGTGAAGCAGAGAACTGAAATTGGATGTGGGTAGGGGTAATCCCACCCCCACACACACCAGGAGCCAGGTTTATAACATCTCCCCCGCGCTGGAGGCTGGGGGGTTATTCTTGGGGGAAGAGGAGAAGCCCAGGGCTCAGGGATACTAAAACACAAGGCATGAGTCAGGCATGGAGCTGAAAACAATCTGTGAAAATCTACAAAAAGAAGGCTGAACCCTAGCCCAGGTGCCCACCCACACATATACTACATTTTTACCCTAGGTTTGAAGATGGAGTGTTCCCCTCTGGAAAAATAATGAAACTTCTCTAGAGACCCCCACAAAGTACCATTTGAGAGACCTTTAAGGAAAGAAGCAGGGAAGTCAGTTTCCTTTTCCCCTTCCTGCTACGAACCGTTCCTCCTGGACCTCATCCTGTTGAGCTACCACATGCATCAGAGTTGCAGCCACCTCAGCTTCTGCTCAGCCTCTGCAGCCAGTGTGCCACCTCTGCAGGGCCATGTGGGCCACAGATCTCTCCAGAGTGACCAAATGACTGGGTGGGGCTGTGTTAGCAGAAATCTGGTCTCCTGCATCCCCAGCTGCTGCACGTCCCTGAGGAAAGTGTGGAGGGCCCAAGGGATCCAATACCATCTCTTCCTCAAGGAGGCTTAGCTTCTTAAAGAGGATGCCAAGGAGAGGAGGGGGCAGAAGGAAGTCCAAGGAATCTTTACAGAAGGGCCAGCAGGTAAGGAAAGTAATCTAGGAACTGATCATAAAGATGTCATTGAGCCAGGCACTGAGGTTCAAAAAAAAAAAAAAGAGCTGGGGTGGAAATGAAATCAAAGAGGCAACTCACGAGATAATGGAGCAGGCCAATGAAAAGAAGTGTGCTGCCACTGAAGCCTCAACTGATGAGTTCCAGAAAGTTAGACTTGTTCCCAGCTGCCAGCAGGCTAGATCCTTTGTTGGCCATTACGCCAAGGGAGTTGTCTTTGTAAAACCGCAGAAGCCAATGTTGCCATCCTAAGTTGCTATTTAAACCATAGAAAACCAGAACATGAACATTTTGGCATTTTTTTTAAAACTAGGAAGTATAAAAACTTAGAGAAAATAAAATTAATATCTAAATTTTAATATATAGTGATCACTTTGGCTTTTTCTTTGGCCTAAGCGGATAAAGAAGAAACCGTTAAAGATCTCTTATTCCTGAGTGAGGGGGAATGCATCTAATGACAAGAAATCATTGCTCATTATTTAAAAAGAGTTAGGTATGTTTTGTCTTAGGATCTCGATTTTTATTTTAATTCTTTGTTTTGAGAAGAAGGCCATGGACCCTGCAATATGTAATAGGGTTTGGTTAAGGAAGGAAACCCTGAGGGCAAGTCTCAGCAGATTTGCTCCATTTTATATCACAGAAGCCCATATTAAATTCAGAGTACATTGATGGGGAGCAGTGGAATCCTGCACTGTGATTCAAGGTAAGATACTTGTAAATGCTGCACATAATCTTGGTTCTGTTTTTTAAAATGCAAATGAAATACTGTGCATTGTTTTTATATCAGAATAGAATAGGTTCATTTTCCTTTACATGTGTTTGAAATTGCTTTTCCATGAGCACATGCATAATTCTTATTTATCCACTCTGCTTGTTTTCAATGTTCTTTTAAAATTTTTGTTGGGCTAAAAAGAGCCTTTTCTTTGGTATCATCATAGCTACCATCATCTATAGCAAAACTGCATATCTAGTACTGGAAGTAGTCCAACCAGCAATGTAGTAGGTAATATACAGGATAATGATCAGATATAATTTCTGATTGCCCAGAAGAGTTAGTTTACATGTATGCAGTTGAGGTCCAATGACTTCCAATTAAAGATCATAGGCCTGGCGTGGTGCGGTGGCTTACACCTGTAATCCCAGAATTTTGGGAGGCCGAGGCGGGCAGATCACCTGAGGTCAGGAGTTCAAGACCAGCCTGGCCACCATGGTGAAACCCCATCTCTACTAAAACTACAAAAATTAGCTGGGCTTGGTGGTGGGTGCCTGTAATCCCAGCTACTTGGGAGGCTGAGACAGGAGAATCACTTGAACCCAGAAGGCAGAGGTCGCAGTGAGCCAAGATCATGCCATTACACTCCAGCCTGGGTGACAGAGCGAAACTCTGTCTCAAAAAATAAAAAACAAACAAACAACAACAAAAAAATCTTGTACCAAAAGGTTCTGGAACATTATTTGACATCTAGTCTTCAATGTGAAAAAGGTACCTCTTATAATTACACTTGAATTCATCTTCATGAATATTTAAATTTTCAGAACAGCATAAAAAGTGGATTCGTTGATATGCAGAAAGGTGAGTCTAGTTTTATGATCCAGTGTAAATTATAAAATAGATTAAATGCCTGAATGTTTTCATCACAAGGCTGTGCTCTGAAAGCAATCAATATGCTTCTGTAGCTCTGTTCCTGCAAAGAGAGCAACCACATTTTCTGCTTTCATCTCCTTCCCAACTCTGCCCAAAAAACAGAAAGCTGTTACTTTGTATACTCATCTAAAAAAGCATATATAGTCAGTCTTCACTTTGCACAATAGTGCAGGACTACAAAAATGTCCTGCTTGCTGAAACTATGCAAAGCGATCTTAATCATCATTGGGGGAAAATTACAATTGTTCTGTGACCTTTAAAGAAAAATTGTCCAAAAGTCCTTTTAAAAAGTATGAATCTGGCCGGGTGCAGTGGCTCATGCCTGCAATCCTAGCACTTTGAGAGACCAAGGCGGGCAGATCACAAGGTCAGGAGATCGAGACCATCTTGGCTAACACGGTGAAACCCTGTCTCTACTAAAAACACAAAAAATTAGCCAGGCGTGGTGGCAGGAGCCTGTAGTCCCAGCTACTCAGGAGGCTGAGGCAGGAGAATGGCGAGAACCCAGGAGGCGGAGCTTGCAGTGAGCCGAGATCGCACCACTGCATTCCAGCCTGGGCGACAGAGCGAGACTCTGTCTCAAAAAATAAAAAAAAAAAAAGAAAAAGAAAAAGAAAAGAAAAAGTATGAATCTTTAAGCCTTAGAAACGAAAACTAAACAATGAAAAAAAATTGTGTGAAAGTATTAAAAACTCTGTTCAATGCGTAACAAAATTAAAATAGTAATATTTAGTAGACTAAAACAATAGAAACATTGAGAATCAAGTGTTTTATTTCTGTATGAAAAACCATGCTTGTCTACTTTTTTCCCTTCTATAACTTACAATATAGAACAAGCATCTTTTCCATGCCTTGGCAAATTGTCTTTACTCCTTTCTAAGTTTGGATTTAGTTCCAACATTTTATCACTTGATCTTCCAGTGTCATTACATATCTCCAAGAGTCACTTTAATGTGAAGTTTTTCACTAGTGTCACTCCCTGGAGACATCTTCATCCTTTTCATCTCTTTCCTCATTTGTTAAGTTTGCCTTCACAAGGTTTCTCTGGCTGTATATCTAGTCTCTAGAACGGCAACAGCATTCACAGACCAGTATCAGCTATTTCATCTACAATTCCATTTGCGTTGCACTCAAATTTTACTTCCAGTCTCACCATTAAAAAAAAAAAAAAAATTTTTTTTTTTTTTTGAGTTTTTTGAGACAGGTTCTCACTCTATCACCCAAACTGGAGTGCAGTGGCACAAACATGGCTCACTGCAGCCTCAAACTCCCAAGCACAAGATATTCTCCCACTTCAGCCTCCTCAGTAGCTGGGACAAGTGCACACCACCAATGCCTGGCCAATTAAAAAAAAAATTTTTTTTTTTTTGAGATGGAGTCTCACTCTGTCGCCCAGGCTGGAGTGCAGTGGTGCCATCTCAGCTCACTGCAAGCTCCGCCTCCCGGGTTCACGCCATTCTCCTGCCTCAGCCTCCTGAATAGCTGGGACTACAGGTACCCGCCACCACGCCGAGCTAATTTTTTGTATTTTTAGTAGAGACGGGGTTTCACTGTGTTAGCCTGAATGGTCTCGATCTCCTGACCTCGTGATCTGCCCGCCTCGGCCTCCCAAAGTGCTGGGATTACAGGCATGAGCCACCGCGCCCGGCCAAAAATTTTTTGTAGAGAGGTCTCACTGTGTTGCCCAGGCTGGTCTCAAACTCCTGGGCTCAGATGGCCTCCCAAAGTGCTGGGATTACAGGCATGAGTCACTGTGCCCTATCATTTTTTGTTTCTTTGGTGTTCATTAATCCTTGGTGGTCAATTCCCTTTCAACTCTATAAAATGCATGAGTTTATTGCTAAAGACAGAGGCAACACAACTACACACTTTGCTGTGTGTGTGTGTGAAATGAATAACAGATGCAGTGGCTGATTTTGGACAGACTTTGAAAGAAGTGATGGTCATTAGTTTTCATGCATCTGTCATGTATGGAGTGATTTGTGGACTAAAGGGCTAGCGGCGACTATTTCTACTTTATGCAATTACTCAGTTATTACTTCGGTAACTGAAATGTGAACATTGTTGGTGAGAAACTTATTTAATTACATCCTGATAACTGAATTCATGCATATTAGAATCTGTACTGGGGACTCCTAAGTTCCTACTTATTTTTCAATGAATGGGATTGTATTTATTTTAAAGCAATATGAAGGAGGCTGAGTGCAGTGGCTCATACCTGTATTCCCAGCACTTTGTGACGCCGAGGCAGGATTGCCTAAGCCCAGGAGTTTGAGACCAGCCTAGGCAGTAGAGCAAGACCCTGTCCCTACAAAAAATTAAAAAGAAAAAAAAAAACCTAGCCAGGCATAGTGGCATGCACCTGTAGACCCAGCTAGTTGGGAGGCTGAGGCAGGAGGATTGCTTGAACCCACGAGTTTGAGGCTACAGTGAGCTATGATCATATCACTGTAATCCAGCATGGGCAACAGAGTGAGACCTTGTTTTTACAAAAGAAAAAGAAGACATAATGCTACCTGCACCTTGAACATCCTTTATTTTGAAGGTCAGAATGGTAGAAGTGATGTAAATAAGTTCTACAAAGGATATTTCTAAAATTAAGGAAAGTGATTCCATATGTAAATCTTTGCTCTATAATAAAAAAGAAAAACACCAAGGAAGTAAAAGGGGGTGGGGGCATAGTTTTCAAAGCCTGTAAAAGTATGTTGCATTAGTAACTTACTTTTGGCTTTGGCTTTATCAGTGTGAAATGTTGTTAACCTGTGTTCTCCTTTTGTGAAACTCTGTGTTACTTGCATAATTCAGTCTCTAACTGCTTCTGAGCCTGTTATACATTATCCCCATGCAATAATATGGCATGAATTATGAAAGAGGACAGAGTAAATATTTTTGTCTTCTTGACATGCGACCTGTGTGACCAGTTTTGTTAGTTGAAATTAGTTTATAAAAACTAAATTATCTTTGTTCTACATTACAATCTTAGTATTATATGAATCCAGAAATATCCTTTTCATGTGCCAATAATGCTACAAGAAAATGTGAAAATAAGTTATTCTTTCTGCCAAAGATACTATATAGCTCTCAGGCATTTCTAACTTCCTTAAAAATAAAATATGGTTTCTAAACTGGAATGGAGAGAGAAGGGGCAGGTAAAATGGCTTACCACTCTATCAACACAGAGTAAAGCCCAACAATTAATGTGGCCTGCCTACTCAACGTACCACCTACACAGAGCTTCCGCCTATGCTAGTACTTCTCAAATATGAACAACCAAGGCTTGCCAGATATTAAGGAAAGAAACCCCAGCAAAATAATCCTAATCAAAGGGGATTATCAGATTATCGTGTTATATTAGGATAATGTTTTAATTATATGGCAGGCAATGTTCTAAGTGTTTTACGTTGATTAACCCAATGCTGACGGGAACCCAATGAGGTAGATACATCTATATTATGCCAGAGATGACACAGGAAATACAAATTAAATTCCCTATGGTCAAACAGCAACTAAGCAACAGAGCCAGGCCCCAGAGTCCACGCTTCTTAGCTTCTACAATACTCTACTGCTCAAACATGGGAAAGGGGAGATCAAAATGCACGGACTGCAGAAACAGAATGAAGGGAACAGAAGGAAACTTTATCAAAAAATTAGAATTATAATCATATCCTGAGAGATATAAGATACTGCATCTAGAGAATAAAATGATATGAAAAATGACCAATTTGAGAATAAGGAACTCTTGGGGGGTAAATGAAATGAAAGCTAAAATACATATTCAATAAAATGATTTTAGATCGGGCACAGTGGCTCACACCTGTAATCCCAGCACTTTGGGAGGCAGAGGCAGGTGGTTCACCTGAGGTCAGGAGTTCAAGACCAGCCTGACCAACATGGTGAAACCCTGTCTCTACTAAAAATACAAAAATTAGCTGGGTGTGGTAGCGCATGCCCGTAATCCAAGCTACTTAGGAAGCTGAGGCAGAATCGCTGGAACCCGGGAAGTGGAGGTTGCAGTGAGCCGAGATTGTGTCACTGCACTCCAGCCTGAGCGATGGAGCGAGACTGTGTTTCAAAAAAAAAATAAAAATAAAAATAAATTTAAAAATCAAAGAACTCTCTCTCCCAAAAATAGAACTGAAATACAACTTAGAAACAGTGCCTGTGAAATTCTAAAATTCTAAGGAGGAAATTCCTATCAGCCCAAATTAAAGGCAATTTCAGAAATGTAAGGAGATAAAAAGTTTACCTCTTATTTTCCCTTAGTAAGGTACCAAAAAATGGTACACAGCAAAAGAAGGCATATGCTAAGATGGGAAAATATGGGATTCTGGAAATAATGGCACCAACTTAGAAGGTCTAGAAAAAAAGAGACAGTTGTGTGGCGTAACTAGGTTGTAGGAGAAAAAGTATAAAGTGGGTAAGATGATAAAGCATCTGGAAAGAACTAAGAATACAGAAGGAAAATTAGGCAAGCAGAAGAATGTAAGGTGAAAGTTAACTGGAGGAAAAACCAAAAGCTGTACCACAAAGAAAATCACGGTGGCTCACGCCTGTAAAATATGGGCATTGAGCTTTACGGGGATTGATTGTAATATAACTACTTAGAAGGATGAGGCATAAGAAATGAGGGAGGTGTCAGTTAAACCATTTATCACAAAATGAAGGCAATTTGAACTCAATGTCTAAATTATCAATAGATAGCAATGCAAAGTAACTTCTCAATCTTTTAGTCTGGACTATTTAACCAAAGGTATGTGTTCTTTAATAATTTTTATTTAGTTTATTAAAAGAAATGTTTACAACATGACACCAACAGAAGGGATCAAAGTGTGTTGTGAAATTGTGAGTCTGCATTCCTTTTTCTTGGTTCTTTGTATTCAAAGATGCTGTTTAGTGCGTTCTGTTCTTCATCTTCTCTCTCGTTCGTTTTCCAGGTCTCTTCTACAGAAAAAGATATACCACATCTGGTCACATAGCAGCTTGCCTTCTGCCCCAGGTGAGGACGAACATAACTGAAGGGAGAGGGCAGGGTTGGGAGTGGGAGGGGAGGCTGAGCCTGCTCCTCACCCGGACACCTGGGCTCACTTACATTTGATCCTTTCTTGCCAGGCCTCTTGAGGCCTCTGCCATGAGCTGTCTTGGCTCGGAAGCTAGATACATCATCATAGCTCTCCCGAGTGTTCCACTTTGAGCCTTTCTTCTTTCCACCAAAACCAAACTTCTGGTTTTTATACCGTCGTTTAGCACTGGGCCTGGAAAAGAATGGTCCTAGACATCACCCACAGCACTGTAAACTCTCATGAATTTGATGGCCCAGCAATGCTCTCAGTTTCCTTTCTATAAGCAAAGCCCCTTAGGCACGTCTGTAACCCAGAATCTCATCCTTGGCCCCACAATCCTATGCTACAGCCTCTCTAGACAAACTCATCTAGCTCGTCTATTTACAGTTCTGACCACCAGGGCAGGAAAATAAAGCAACAAGCAGGGAAGGCTCTACATGTATCATGTGGCTTCCTGCTGTCCTTAGAAACCTTTTTATTTTAGGCCAGGTGCGGTGGCTCACGCCTGTAATCCCAGCACTTTGGGAGGCTGAGACGGGTGGATCATGAGGTCAGGAGATCAAGACTATCCTGGCTAACACGGTGAAACCCCGTCTCTACTAAAAAAATACAAAAAATTAGCCGGGCGTGGTGGCGGGTGCCTGTAGTCCCAGCTACTCAGGAGGCTGAGGCAGGAGAATGGCGTGAACCCGGGAGGCGGAGCTTACAGTGAGCAAGATCACGCCACTGCACTCCAGCCTGGGTGGCGGAGCAAGACTCTGTCTCAAAAAAAAAAAAAAAAAGCAAGCTTTCTATTTTAACCAAATCTTGTTAAATCACCCTCAGTTGTGTCTATTCCTCTCAAGGGTAAATACATGCAGTTCACATCCAAATCTAATGTTACATTTGTAACATTCAAATGTAATGAAATGAATACATTCAAATGTAAACATTCAAATGTAATTATAGGCATTCGAATAACATTCAAATGGAATAACATTCAAATGTAAAACTGGTCATCCAATAGGAATCTTGAATTCAGCATCTCCAAATTCATGTCATCTCCTGGACTGGCTCTACTTGCTGTACATATGCCCTCACTTGAAGCTGGCACTGCTCCCACCAACCCAGACACACAGGTCAAACATGTGAGAGTCAGCCTTGGTTCTTCTCTCACTCTTTATACCCAAGTCAATTACTAAGTCCTGCTCATTTCACCTCTTCAATGTTTCTTCAATCCATCTTCTCTTCTCCCTCAGTTGCCACTTTCAGATTATTATCATTTTCATCTGGACTTTTGCAATAGTCTCCTTGTCATTTTCTCAGCTTGCCTCAAGTCTGTCACCTATACAAAATCCACTGTAATCTTTTTAAAAACATGAATATAACCTGCTCATTATTATTAGTACAACCTACAACTTAGTCTCTCTACTGCCTTCTAGACAAAGCCCAAGCTCCTCAACAAGGCAAACCCACAGCCCAGGTCCCCCCAGCCACATCGCACCCCTCCTTGCTTTGCACTGTATTCCCAGTGACACCAAGGGCTTACTGTTCCTCACAAACCCCTGAGATTTCACATCTCGATGGCTTTGCTCTTTCAGGCTTTCACTTCTTCCCAAACCCAGCTTCTCTTCTATTCTCGTGGTTAATTCCTACTCATGCTTCAAGCAATGCTCAAGTCGAACCCTCCTCCAGAAACCCATCCCCAGACCCTGTCAGGTATTTATAAAAGCTGCCTCAGTACTAATCCCCAAATGCCTCTATCATAGCACTTACTATCTTACATGGAAATTATCATTTCCCCTAGGCCTGGTATCCAGGTATGCAAAAAAGTGGACTAGAAAGAACAATGAGAGCCCACATTCTCTCTTTTAATCTTCATACTATGAGGCAGACACTATTTCCTCAACTTAGCAGATGAGGCAATTAGCATTTAGAAAGGTATGGTAACTTGTTCAAAACTGCCCTCCTACTGAGTGGTAGAGTCGGGATCTGAACCCTAAGTCTGAACTCTCGACCATCACACTGTGTGATGAGGAATCAACTTTTACTCGGCATTCACTTAAAGGGTGCCACATCCTTAAAAGTACCTTCTTGGGATGGGTGCAGTGGTTCACACCTATAATCCCAGCACTTTGGGAGGCTGAGGTGGGTGAATCACTTGAGGCCAGGAGTTCAAGACCAGCCTGGCCAACATGGCGAAACCCCACCTCTACTAAATATACAAAAATTAGCTGGATGTGGTGGCGGACACCTGTAGTTCCAGTTACTCAGGAGGCTGAGGCACAAGAATCACTTGAACCCAGGTGGTGGAGGTTGCAGTGAGCCAAGACTGTACCACTGCACTGTAGCCTGGGTGACAGACTGAGACTCTGTCCAAAAACCACAAGTTTAAAAAGTGCCTTCTTTTACTCTTCAAAGACTGGCATGGCTAAAAGGGCCCATCACACAGTGCTAGGGGTCTCGGCCACAGGCAGCAGCTGCACTGTCTGGACTCTATGGCTGTGCTGGTGGAGGTGCTATGTCTGCCATCCTTGTGACCTGTGGCCCCATCACACCTCACGGGATCCAAAGACACCATGCCAAAACACTTCTCACCCCTTCTTCATCTGCTGGCCTTTGGCTCCTGCCTTCGTGCGCTGTGCCAGAGGCTTCTGATCTCCCTCAAGGAAATCCAGTTTATCGGAGAAGCCTGTAAGTGAAGAAGTAATTGTGATCAGCACCACTGTATTTTAAGAAGAAAAGTTTAAACCACCATATGAGGCTATTATTTGCTACACTGATTTTAACAGTCACATCCTGCTCTCCAACACCATTCCCAAAACCTAGGTCCACATCAACCAAGAAGGCTCCAAAGCACTAAGTGTCCAAATCAACTCTAAAGTACCTGCTACCCTTCTTCCCCTAGCAGAGAGATGTACCAACCTTTCTGATACTTCTTAATAGCATTCATCATATGTGCCTTCTCCTGCTGCCTCTTCTGAAGAACCTCCGTTTGCACCTGTGATATGAACACAAGGACTGTTAACAGCTATTCCATACCATTACTCCAGTATCTACATTGTCTTAAGAGCAACACCATGATTAATGCTGCTACCCTTTGACATTTACTATGTGCCAAAAACTGTGTTAGGGACTCTAAGTATATTCTCAGATCTAGGTATATTCTTCATAGATGAAGATATATCTGTCTCATAACAATGTAGTGAAGTTGAAATTTGTGTTATCCCCTAAACTGAAGCACAGAGAAGTTAACTTGCCCAAGTTGCATAGTGAAAAAGTGCACAGCTGAGATGACCCAGGCTGTTTGACTCCAAAGCCAGCACTCATCCTATTATACAATCCTGCCTACAAAACTGAAGCAAATCATGTTTAAGACTACATCAATTTTCACATCACATTTGGACAGATTATTTAACTCATTGTAACTAGGTATGAAAGTAACCAAAAAGAAGAGAAAAAAACAATGTCCCCAGGAAAAGAAAAGAAAAAAGTTTGAAGGATAAAAGGAGATACTTTATAATACTCTAACAGGGGTTTTCTCAATCTTGATACTGCTACAGTGTGGAGAGAATAATTCTTTGCTGGGGCGTAGGGGCCTGTCCTGCACTGTAGGATATTTAGCAGCACCCCTGCCCTCTACCTACTAGATGCCAGTAGTACCCTCCCTCCCAAATTTGACAACTAAAAATATCACCAGGCAGTCACAGAAAACTCCTAGGGAGCAAATTCACCCCAGTTGACAACCTCTTCCCCAATGTTTCCTTAAATTAGGAACAGTGAACTAAAAGGCCCAAGTGAGTTTGTCTTTGCTTTTGGTAATTTTCGTTATGTTAAATTACTTATTGGTGTCTTTGAGAGAATCTCAACCATCCACCTCCAGATCAAAGAAATAATAAATCCGCAGCAGGCCTTTTGTAGAGGACAGGATCCCAGCCTATTCTTACTCTGCTGAGAATGTATCAGTGAAACGACCCCAAATGTGGACAAGAGTCCTGCAACCCAGATCACAACTGCTTCTGTCCAAATGTTGACAAAGTCTTAACACCCACGCCAATCTTCCTCACATTCATGTCTTCCCACAATCCTAACTTTAAAACCCGTCATCTTCGTTCTTAGATGACCATGAAATAAAAAAGGAAAACCAAGAAAAGTTTCAGCGTATGCCTGATCTGGTGTTACATTAGAACTCAGACATTCACAGTTCAAACACACAGGCAATCTTTCAGATTGGACGACAATCATTAGGATAATTTCTTCAGGGACATGATTATCACATAGGCCAGTGAATCCCAAACCAGGATGCATTTCAGAATCACCTGGAAAGCTTTTGGGGAAGGGGGAAAACAGACACAGATTCCCGGGGATTCTGAAGTCTAGAATTCTGTTTTGAAAAACTTCCCCTGGTGATTTTGCTGAGGTCTGGTTTGGAAACCACTCATCTGGACCCAGTGTATAGATATGAAAACTGAAGACCAGAGAGGTGACTGGCTCGCCTGCAGTCACCATACTACTCCTGGGGAAGCATTCATGTCCAGGCAAGACTGTGCTCATGAATACCAGCACATACACTGAGAGATGGTAAACACACGATCAACACACAGCTCCATTCAGTTCAGGGGACCACATCAGACCACGGCAATCTCATCTAACACACACACTCCGCCTCTTCCTGTTCCCTGCACACTTTCCTTCTCACCTTCTTCCCGTATTTCCTAAGTGCTCGCAGTTGTTTAGCCTTTTCAGACCTCTCCATGGCAGCCTGTTTAGTCTGCAGCTTCTGTCGAATCTACAACACAAAACGCTGTCAGTTTATGTTATTTGAATCTGGAATGACCACTACTTAGGATGCACTAGAGCAGGGAACAGATATTCCCTGTTCTTTAAACTATGCAACTTGTAAATCATCAATTCCAACCCCTGAGGACAATGGGGCCCACAGGCTGAGCACTTTACCAAAAGTGTCAGAGTGAAGCCAGAGATTGAAAGTCACCTTCCCAATTCCAGTGTGCTGTCTGTTTCATTTTACAAACTGCCTGTCTGAAGCCCAGGAAAAAAGACAAACTTCTCCCCATTTCTACTGTCAGTAGACTGAGGCTGGAAACCAGTATGCGGCCTCAGTGTCCTTTTCTAGTATACCACATACACAATAAAAATCCACGCAGATATCAGGTGCCTAGCCTTTTCAGTCAAACATACACATTTTAGTTAAAGGACGAGAAGTTGTCAGTGAGAACTTGTACAGAGTTCACAGTGAGAAGGTGAACTACTACCATGACAAAAGCTCCCTAAAATCCAGTTTGAGACCCCAGGGTACTATTTAAATATACTCATCCCTCAGTATCCATAGAGGATAAGTTCTAGGACCCACTACAGACATCAAAATCCACAGATGCTCAAGTCCCTTATATAAAAATGGTGTAGCGTTTGCATATAACCTACACTCGCCTCCAGTATAAAGTCAGGGGACCTCAACTCCTGGGCCACAGACTGCCATGAACCTGCTATGAATCTGTGGCCTGTTAGGAACCAGGCCGCACAGCAGGAAGTGAGTGGCAGGCAAGCGAGCGTTACCACCTGAGCTCCACCTCCTGTCAGATCAGCGGCTGCATTACATTCTCATAGGAGCCCGAACTCTACTGTGAAAGCATGCAAAGGATTTAGGTTGTGTGCTCCTTATGAGAATCTAATGCCTGATGATCTGAGGTGGAACAGTTTCATCCCGGAACTATCCCCTCCCCCAGTTCATGAAAAAATTGTCATCCACGAAACCGGTCCCTGTTGCCAGACCACTGCTTTAAATAGTCTCTAGATTACTTATAATACTGAATTCAATGCTACGCATCATGTCATTCTCACAGATCCAATGTTCTCAGCACATGGCAAATTCAAGTTTTCTTTTTCCAACATTTTCAAATTTTTTTCTCAAATATTTTTGATCTGAGGTTGGCTGAATCCAGATGCTGAACCCATGGCTATGGAGGGCTGAGTATATTTTGGTTACATGCTGGCAATCCCCTCCTTCAAAGTTAAATGAGGTCCAAGTTCTACCCAACTCTAAATTGTACTGTATCTGAACCATCTAAGAATCCCTCATTTTATAGAGGAGAAAACTGAGGCCCAGAGAAAAGTAATTGTCTACAAGTTCTAGCACTACCAGTGGCAAGGGCACAAGAATGCTGTCTTCTCTGCACACCATGCCATGACCAAGCCAGCTAGGAAATGCAATGGGCCATCTTCACCTCAAGGACTACACTTCTCACAGCACTGTTCCTCTCCTTAATTGCTGATTTTAGAAAAAATGTCATATGCATCTAATTGGTGGTAACTGGCATGACTCTGAAGTAGTCAATCTATGGAAGAGGTAATAATTGTCCTCTGACAACTGGCTCCCCATTATTGGGCTCACAGCTATCTTTCTAAGCCAGCTGAATATGCTTAAGTACAAAATTTTGGCTTTCCAGAGGAATATTTCTATTTCTTACCTTCTGCATCTGCAGATCAGACTTGGCCATTTCTGCAAAATAATCAGCGGGTCGCTTGGTAGGGACTTTGAGCTGATGGAGGCGGGGTAAGACTGCAAGCACTGCGGCCTGGGCTTGGCGGTAGCTGAGAATTGTGGGACAAAATGTGTAATGAGGTGAAGGAGAGAGGCCTTACGTTCCTTTTCACTGCCTCTCATGAGTTATCCAAGCTCAGAAGGACTCTCAAAATCTGACCTCCATTAGCAAGAACAAACAAAAACTGTCACCAAACCTCACTGATTTAGTATCTAAAAGAAATGTAGACATATACCAGTTTTTAAAAAGGGGAGGGGTATTGCTAAAAATAGTTTTAAGAGAATGACTACTCTAAAGGTACCCATTAACACAAACTAATGTCGATTATGGATTCTTACGTAATTACTAAAGCAATTCCACACAAGAACATCCCATAAGCAAGGTTTTTTTTGTTGTTGTTTTTTTAACTGAAGCATGCACAAAAAGCTTTAACATGAATATTTCAAATTAGTCCCTAAACTGGACTTTGAATCGTGACTGTGGACCAAGGAGCTCTCCTCTCAAACAGCGAGAATCTCCTAGCTATTCTTAGTCAAAAGAAGCTGCTCTCCCTACCCCTAAGCTTATTCTGAGTGCAGGCTTACTAATTTCCCCTTTCCCACTCTCCTGCACAAGGATCCTCAACTTCTCCAACATTTGAAAACATACAAACTCATCTCTCGCTGGAAGTCGTCTTCTGGATCAACAGCTTTCTGGTCCTTGTTCTGAGGTGTTGGCGCCTCAGATCCACCGATTTCCGGCACCGGACCCAGTGTCACATCGAGTCTTTCAACCCATTCCAGATCCCGCTTGAATTCTGCCAAACATTGCTTCAGGCCATTCTAGGAAATCCAGACACTGAGCTCATAAGAAGGGGACTCTGAGTTTGTTCTTCCCAAGCACAGGCTGTTAGGCAAAGGGACAAAGCGCTAATCCCCAATACGCAGACAGGTAATAGACCCTCTTGGCAAGGCTCAGGGTGCATCTTTCCTGGGACAAGAATCGGTCTCCCAAGCCCAACAGCGGCTGGTGCGCATCCCAAGTCCGAGTACCCCCGACCCTGTGCCCGCGCTCACCGCGTCGTTCACGGCCTTCTTCGGCCCCTCTAGCACGACATTGAGGCCTGGCTTCAGAAGCCCTCGGGAAAACGCATCCTGCAACTGCAGGACACAATCACGGTCACTCCCAGGGGTGTAAGACCCCCTCTCCCATGCCCAGCCCCGCGAGCTCTGCTGAGACTTACCTCTCTGTCTGTGACAAGAGATTCATCGGATTCCGACTCCGAATCCGAGAGCGGAGGAGTGTCCATCTCGCCGCACGCACGTCCCACACCTACAAGAAGAAGCGGGGTATCCCGAGACCCAAGCGGCTAGCAGAGGGCGGCCCTGGCCGCCGCTGCCTGCCTTCAGCCCCCTAGTCCCAGGCCGTGGCTCCACGTGCCACAGAGTCGCACCAGGGCCAGCAACTCACAGCTACTGCTAAACTTTTGATTGGGCTTCCGCTTCCGGCGACAAACCATACTTCCGGTTTGTCGTTGCTATAGGAACCGCTACGGCGTTTGAAAGTGCCCGGGTTGCTTAGGATCCGCACAGGTAGTGCCTGTGGATACATGCGTGGTCTGCTGACCCAGAGAGAAGTGAAAGGTGGGAGCAGATACCTGGGGGTCGCCAGAAGGAGCTGGTAGCAGTGAGGGTACAAAGGAAAAGGCAGAAAAAGGAGACGCGGGGATGCGGTGGCGCGCAGGAGGACCCCGGGGGAGGGGGAAGGGGAGGGGGAAGGGGAGGGGCAAGGAGCGGGGAGGGCGTGTCCTAGATGCTGGGCGGGGCGTGTCTGGGCCGGGGGCGGGGTCGGGGCGGAGCAGGGCAACGCTCTCCACTCTGAAACGCCGCCTTGGTGGTTCAGCAGAACTCTTTGGCGGGAGATCATGTCGGCCGTGGTAGCTCAGACGCTGCATGTTTTTGGTCTTCGATCCCACGTGGCCAACAATATCTTCTACTTCGATGAACAGATCATTATATTTCCTTCAGGAAATCACTGTGTGAAGTACAATGTGGATCAGAAATGGCAAAAATTCATTCCAGGTAAAAACCCTTTCCATCCTGACATACAGGAATGGTATGTGCCACATATAACCCCATAATCCCAGCATGATGATTGGAAAGAAAGATTTTGGCCAATTTGAATATATATGCAGTATTATAAAGGTAGAGGAAATAAATGGCGACTTGTATTATGAAACTAGATTAATCAGTCATGCATACGTAGTTAAAATCACATATAAAATGTTAATTTAAAAGTGCTTTTTTCACTGTAATTTCAGGAAAATATGTTAAGAATCCCTCTTTTGGTATCTTCAATATCATTGCCTTTGTCATTACCAGAGCCCCTTTTTGAGTTGTCTGACACAGTTTTCCTGAGCACGCCACCTTCATTACATCACCTTTTGAATCCATGTATGATGAAGACACTGTAAACTTTATCCCAAGTTGCAAATAACCATTTGTATAACATTACAGCCCTTATTTTTGTTCACAGTGGTCCTGTTGATGATATTCATGATTTCAACAACCGAATCCATTTTCCCATTTTTTGTTGCATTGACACCTTTTATTGTGACATAGACACACGAAAGAATGTACCCTACATATATGTAATATTTAAAGAATTACAATAGGATGTAGATCTGTGAACCCAGCCACCAGCATAGGAAATAGAATATTACCAATTCTAGGGCTTCTCCCTGTATTCCGTATCCTGCTGCATCAGTTTAACATCATGCTTTTGAGATTCATGCATCTTGATACATATAACCAAGTTCATTGTATTGCTATGTAGTGTTCCATCATATGAATATAATGTCTCAAATATATGTATTCACTCTAGTGTTGAGGGACATTTGGGAAATAACAATCATATGCTATTACAAACTATACTACTATAAACATTCTTGCATGCGTATACATTCGTCTATTTGTGCAGATTCTCTAGGACACACGGCCAGGACTAAACTTACTGAGTAATATGATAGTACCAATTTACACTCCCACCAGGAGTGCATAAGAGTTCTCATTCCTCAACAACCCTGCCAACCCTTGGTATTGTCCAACTTCCTAATTTTTTGCTAATCTAGTAGTTGAGAAAAGGAATTGTGGTTTTCGTTTGCATTTTGCTGTCGTTAATGATGATGAGTATCTGTTTACATGTTTATGGGCTGTTCCTATTTAGTCGTATGTTAAATGCCTTGTTCAAGTCTTTTACTTGTTTTTTATAGTTTGTTGTGCAGGAAATTTTTCGCAATTTTATTGTTTTACATGCACAATTTATTCTGTATACCAATAATTTATCAGATATATATATGTCTTGCAAATAATTCCAGTTTGGGGCATTTTTCTCCCACCTTACAGTATCTTTTGATGAACAAAAATTATTAGTTTTAATAAAGTCAGATTTATCAACCACATAATATTCTGTTGGAATAAACTGTATTAAATACAGTTGACTTTTATTTATTAATGTTTATTTCCAGCATATTTGCTAAATTATTAATTCTAATGATTTGTCTATAGATTATGCAGGGATTTCTATATAGACTATCATATTATCTACAAATAACGATGGTTTTCTTCCTTTTTCTTGTGCTACCTGTGCTGGTAAGCACCTCCAGACAGTGTTGAATACGGGTGATAAAAATGGAAATCTGGCCGGGTGCGGTTGCTCACGCCTGTAATTCCAGCATTTTGGGAGGCCAAGGTGGGCAGATCACGAGGTCAAGAGATCGAGACCATCCTGGCCAATATAGTGAAACCCCATCTCTACTAAAAATACAAAAATCAGCTGGGCGTGGTGGCACGTGCCTATAGTCCCAGCTACTCGAGAGGCTGAAGCAGGAGAATTGCTTGAACCTGGGAGGCGGAGGTTGCAGGGAGCCGAGATCACGCCACTGTACTCCAGAGTGGGCAACCAAGCAAGACCTTGTCTCAAAACCAGAAATAAAAAAGATCATATGACTTTCCAATATTAATTAAATTATGGTTTTATACAGACAACATTAATTTATATTTGCTGTCATACTTACCAAACTCTTTGCCCACCGTCACTCTTTACAAATCAGATATTCCAGATGGGATCATTTTCCTTCTGCATTTACTGATAATGTGTTAATAAACTCTCCCAGTTTTTGTCTGAAAATGACTTTATTTTATCCTCACTTCTGAAAGATAGTTTCAACAGGTATGCAATTTTTATCAACACATTATAGATCGTATTCCATTGTGTTTTTTTGGCTTCTGTTTTGTTGCTGTGGTTAAGAAATTAGCTATCAGCATCGTCTTTCTGTAGATGATCTTTTTTTCTGGATGTTTAATGTCTGTCTGTGGTGTGTGTGTGTGTATATATATATATACACATACAGTATATACATATATATGTATAAAATACGCACCATGTATACACACACCATATACATATATGTACATGTATATACATCATATATACACGTATATATACGTATGTGTGTGTGTATATATATACACACACACATAGATACACACGCACAGACATACAGTATAGTTTATATTTTCATTTTTTATCCTCTTAGGGATTCTTTGAGATTCCTGGATCTAAGGGCAGGTATCTTTTTTGTTCTGTTATCTCCTTCTGGAACTCCAAACCATCTCAACTCCATCCTCCACAGTTTTTTTCTTTTCTTTTCTTTTCTTTTCTTTTCTTTTCTTTTCCTTTTTTTAAGAAACCAGGTCTCACTCTGTTGCCCAGGCTAGAGTGCACTGGCACAATCATAGCTCACAGCAGTCTCAAACTCCTGGGTTCAGGCCATCCTCCCCACTTTAACCTCCTGAATAACTGGGAATACAGGCATGCACCACCTTGACCAGCTAATTTTTTTTATGTGGATGGGGTCTGGCTATGTTGCCCAGGCTGGTCTTGAACTCCTGGACTCAACCCATCCTCCCACCTCAGCCTTCCAAGTAGCTGGGATTACAGGTACAAGCCACCATACCATGTATATATGTATGTGTGTGTGTGTGTGTATATATATATATATATTTTTTTTTTTTTTTTTTTTTTTGAGACAGAGTTTCGCTTTTGTTGCCCAAGCTGGAGTGCAATAGCTCAATTTCGGCTCACCACAACCTCCACCTCCCAGGTTCAAGTGATTCTGCCTCAGCCTCCCGAGTAGCTGGGATTACAGGCATGGGCCACCATGCCCAGCTAATTTTGTATTTTTAGTAGAGACAGGGTTTCTCTATGTTGGTTAGGCTGGTTTCGAGCTCCCAACTTCAGGTGATACGCCCACCTCGGCCTCCCAGAATGCTGGGATTACAGGCGTATAAGCCACCACGCCTGGCCTGTAAATATATTTTTAAACATTTTTTAATGAAGGAGGGGGCCATGAAATCAAAAGTACCTAGAGCCCTCAAAAACCGTAATGTGACCCTGATTGCATTTCCCAAATAAAGTATTTACACTTTAATCTTTGCCTAAGGCTCTGTTTTCTAGAGGATCACAGCCTTCATTTTCATTCTTATTACCTCATGGTTGTGAGATGAGAGCTCTATCTCCAGATATCACCTCTAGATTTCAGGAAAAAGGGGATAGAATGCATCTGTCTGGTTTTTAAGGAAGCACCAGCTTTATCATAAAGCCACTCTAGAAGACTTCTGCCTCCACTTCATGTCTAGAATGTCACACACGTCAGCTAACTGCAAGGGAGGCTAAGGAATCCAGTAGTTGGCATCCCAGCCTCTGGAGGAGAGGAGGAGTGATGAGCCAGCCACTCAGGGAATAAAGGCCTCTATGGTCTGACCCGATTCCACCCCTTTAGGCCCATCTTTGGTCACCCCATCTCACATGCAGTGCCCCAGCAAACCCACTGCTTGCAGTTCTCGCACTATGCCGTACACTTTGTCACATCCACCCCTTGTCTCAAGCTCTTACTGCCACCTGCCACCCAGCCCCCATCTCACCTCGCCCCTGCCCTCCTTCAGGAAACTTTCCCTGACTTCTCCTCCCACCTCATCCTCAGAGGTGCCTGCCCTAGTCAGTTTCTTTTGGGGACAGAGTCTCCCTGTCTCCCAGGCTGGAGTGCAGTGGCACCATCTCAGCTCACTGCAGTCTCCGCCTCCCAGGTTCAAGCAATTCTCCTGCCTCAGCCTCCTGAGTAGCTGGGATTACAGGTACCTGCCACCACACCCGGCTAATTTTTTTATTTTTAGTAGAGATGAGGTTTCACCATGTTGGGTTGGCTGGTCTCAAACTCTCCATCTCAAGTCATCTGCCTGCCTCGGCCCCCTGAAGTGCCAGGATTACAGGCGTGAGCCACCACGCCTGGCCCCTAGTCATTTTCATAATGCCCAAACACAGCTATGCCAAGGCCGCCTTTATTCTTTCTGTCCACTCCAGTGCCCACTACTGTGCCTGGTTCCTGTTGAATCCTGGTGAAAGTGTGATCTACCCTGATTATTTCCTTTTTCCTCTGTTTGCAGGCTCAGACAAGAGTCAGGGCATGTTGGCCTTGTCCATCAGTCCCAATCGGCGGTATCTCGCTATCTCTGAGACTGTGCAAGAAAAACCTGCCATCACCATTTATGAATTGTCATCCATCCCTTGCCGGAAGCGCAAAGTTCTTAATAATTTTGACTTCCAAGTTCAGAAATTTATTAGCATGGCTTTTTCTCCAGACTCCAAATACCTGTTGGCTCAGACATCACCTCCAGAGTCAAATCTTGTCTACTGGCTGTGGGAAAAACAGAAAGTAATGGCCATTGTTAGAATCGACACTCAGAACAACCCTGTCTACCAGGTACCTAGTAGTGTGACAAGTATCGTGAAAATTATAAAAAATAGAACTACTTTTTATTGAGTGCTGTGTGCCACAGTTCTGATTTCCTCCATGCATTTTTATATTTAGTCTTACAACAACCATATAAGGTATGCACAATCATTATCCCCATTTTACAGATGAGAGAACTGAGGCTCCAAGAGGTTAGGTAATTCACCCAAGATCACAGAGGTAGTGAGTAGCAGAGCTAGGAGTTCCCCAGCTCCAGCTCCTATCTTCTTTACTTTGGCCCAGAACTGCTTTCTGGTCACAGGTTTAGCCCAGAAGTGGATTAATAAAACTTGCTTTCTCTCCCTGGTCCTAGCCTCTTTTTCCAGCAGCGTTGCTGGGCAGTAGGAAGATTTCCGAAATGTGATGTAAAGTGGTAGGTCTTTAGGAAGCTGTTGCTGAAGTTGCAGTTATGTAAGGAGCAGAACCTTCTATTGTGTCTTGAGGGCAAAAGGAAGAAGACCCCTCAGGAACCTGATTGATGGCTTAGGCAAGGGGTCCCAAGGAGGTTTGATATTGGTTCACTCACCCTAGTCTGGGATCTAGCACTCAATTCCACAAGTTCCATGACTCAGTTCTGTTCATGTTCAGGGATTCTAGCTAATCGGCATAGACTCACTTATTCAACCCATAAGATGTTGATGTGTAAACCAGCATATTACAACCAGAACGCTCACATTATTTATCCAGTGTATTCTCTTCCTAGTAGTAGAGAAGTTGCGAGGTGAAATTATAATAGTAATCAGAAAGCTGCTGAGTGATTTTTCCAGAATCAGACCAAAGGCAGGTAGAACCAGAAGAGGATTTCAACCAGGCCACAGTGAGGCCTGATGAAGCACCTCCTGCTCTGACTAAGTAGATTCAGCAACCATTTATTGGATGCCCGTGATGAATCCAGCACTGGGAAAACAGAGATGAAAAAGTCACAGCCCTTCAAGTTGCTCACTCTCTAGCCAGGACAGCAGGTTGACTGCCTATTACTGTACAGGTAGTCCCCAACTTACTATGGTTAAACTTAAAATTTTCATCTTTACAATGGTACAAGAGTGATATGCACTCTGGAGAAAGAGGCCAAGTGATATACTTTCATGATGCTGGGCAGCAGCTGCAGCCACAGCCCCCAGTCAGCCACTCAATCACGAAGGTAACAACCAAGGTACTCTACAGTGTGGTGCTGTGTGGCCACATGGCTTTGCCCATTTTCAGCTTATGATGGGTTTATCAGGACATGATCCCATTGTAACTAGAGGAGCAGGTGTATATTGGGATAAGAGCTGTGGTTGAAGGATGTTCAGTTGGTAGGAGACCACATAGCATCCCCTGACATGTGATTTCTTTCCTCCTGGACAGGGCTATGTAAACCTATCAGACCCTCTTTTTCTGTGTTTCCAGCTGAGCTTTATTCCATTTTGTCGGCACTGGGTGTGGCTCTTGTCAAAAGCTGCTCATTCTGCTCTTTGGCCTTTGTAGATTTCCTAGTTTGACTCCTAGTTTGACTCATATCCCTATAAATATAATGGATAAATATAATGGATTATAGATGTGTCCCCTTATCAAATGCAGCATAAAATTACATGATTTTGTGATGTTTAGGAGATATTCTGAGCAGCCTGAAATAAATATTAACTTGTAAAATGAGAAATAATTCCATCAAGATTAGTTTCATAAATTTTTTTCTTCAATTCTCTCACATTTTACAGGTGAGCTTCAGTCCACAGGATAACACTCAGGTGTGTGTCACTGGAAATGGGATGTTTAAGCTTCTCCGTTTCACTGAGGGAACCCTGAAGCAAACCAATTTTCAGAGGGGAGAACCCCAAAACTATCTAGCCCACACCTGGGTGGCTGATGACAAGATTATTGTTGGCACTGACACAGGCAAACTCTTCCTCTTTGAATCTGGAGATCAGCGTTGGGAGACCAGCATAATGGTCAAAGAACCCACCCGTGACTCAAAGAACCTGGATGTCATCCAGGAATCAGAGAGGTAATGGTGCTTCCTGGGCTGGCACTCCCACATTCATTGTACTAACAGCGTTATATAGAAGACAGCACTCTTTAGAAACCACTCATAACCCCTCTGCCATAAAAGTCAACTATGCCCATTTTCCCTCTTCCTCTCGAAGAGTTTTCATCTATATTTAAGCACAAATTTAACAGTTATAACCATAGGCTAGCTACAGTTCTTTTTATTTTTTATACCTAACCTCATTTTATAAGCATTATAATATGGCTGGTCTTAAACTATAGTTTTAGAAACATATTTTACAGTGACTAATTTAATGAGTTGATTCATGTCCACCAAGCCCTTGCAGTATACAAAAGGCATCTCTTGCTAGATGCTGGGGACACAAGTCCTCACGGAACTTATAATTCAGCAGGAGGCGACAGACCAACAAATGCAAGGAAATGTTTTAGGTAAATCTGACAGAGGATGGGGTAAAGTGCAGTCTCAGGAAG
This sequence comes from Macaca thibetana thibetana, assembly GCF_024542745.1. Taxonomy (NCBI): domain Eukaryota; kingdom Metazoa; phylum Chordata; class Mammalia; order Primates; family Cercopithecidae; genus Macaca; species Macaca thibetana. The sequence continues at coordinate 42,353,646 of NC_065578.1, forward strand.
GAGTGGTTATTGACCATGGTAAGAGAGATGCCACATTACCGCTGTGACAACCAGTAAAAATCATATCTCCTGTGGATTGGAATGTACCATTGCATGCACCAAACATTGCTTTAAACACTTCATAAATATTTGATTCTTACCCTATATAGTTCATACTATTATCATGCCCATTTTGTAGACAAGGAAACTGAGGATCAAAGAGGTAATTGGCCTATCCAAGATTATTGCTCTGAGAAGTGGCAGGCTCAGGATTCAAACCCAGATCTCTCGGATGCCAGAACCTGGACCCTCAACCCCAATGACATCCTGTAGATTCTTCTTCCTCAATAACCTTCAATCCACCCATTTTTACTACCATCCCCCCATGCCAATGGCATATCCTCCTTTTTTTTTTTTTTTTTTTTTTTTTTTTTTTTTTTTTGTAATTAGGAGCTTCCTAAAAAGTCCCCATAACCTTCTCCAGGAGCTGCGTTCACAGTCCTTAAGCTCTGGGGTCCAGGCCTCCCAGAAAAAAGCCCAGACTCGTTGGCTTGGCCCAAGCATACCTGCGGCTCTCTTCCTCTACAACCCTTGCCTCTGTCTACTCCATACGCCCCGAGTACTCGCTTGCTTCTGGGCTTGGCCATGTGCAGTTTGTGTACAGTTCCCAAGCCAAAGGGCAGTATTTGGCTATGGAAAAGGGGATCATTGGGTGGTTTCTGTCACACCCAATGACAGCCTTCTTTCTCCTCCCCAGCAGAATTCCATCTCCTCAAGATTGTCTCTGTAAATTGTATATGCTGTTTTTTTGTTTCCAGCCTGATCGAATTTCCACCAATCAGTTCTCCACTCCCTTCCTATGAACAGATGGTGGCGGCCAGTAGCCACAGTCAGCTGTCCATGCCCCAGGTGTTTGCCATTGCAGCCTATTCAAAGGGATTTGCCTGTTCTGCTGGGCCAGGGAGAGTTCTGCTGTTTGAGAAGATGGAAGAAAAGGATTTTTACCGTGAGAGCAGAGAAATCAGGGTAAGGAGGGAAAAAGAAAGAAGCAAAACGGGTCCTATTGGCATTTGTTCCCCAGCAGCAGTTTTCTGAGAAGGCATCTGATGGGGAGGGATAGGGCAGGATTGCTGAGCAGAAATGGTGAAATGGTGACTTGAGATATCTGTCCTGAGAGAGGTTTTAGGATGAGGTGAACAGAGTTAGTTTAAAAATAGGAAAATCGACCAGCATATTGGCTTATGTCTATAATCCCAGCACTTTGGGAGGCCAAGGCGGGTGGGTCTCTTGAACTCAGGAGTTCTAGAACAGCCTGGGCAACATGGTGAAACCCCACCTCTACAAAAAAAAAAAAAAAAAAAAAAAAAAAATGAGGTCGGGAGTTTGAGACCAGCCTGGACGACATGGTGAAACCCTATCTGTGCTAAAAATACAAAAATTAGCCAGGCGTGGCAGTGTGTGCCTATTGTCCCAGCTACTTGGGAGGCTGAGGCAAGAGAATAGCTTGAACCTGGGAGGCAGAGGTTGCAGTGAGCCAGGATCATGCCACTGCACTCTAGCCTGGGTGACAGATTGAAACTCTCTCTCAAAAAAAAAAAAAAAGGTAAACAGGCATGGTGGCATGTGTCTGTAATTCCAGCTAGAATTGCTTGAATCCAGGCAGCAGAGGTTGCAGAGAGCCAAGATTATACCACTGCACTCCAGCCTGGGCGACAGAGCAAGACTCTGTCTCAAAAAAAAAGAAAAAAAAAAAATTTGCCAGGTGTGGTGGTGTGCACCTGTAGTCCCAGTTACTTGGGAGGCTGAGGTGAGAGGATGGTTTGAGCCTGGCAGGTGGAAGTTGCATTGAGCCAAGATCAAGCCACTGTATTCCAGTCTGGGTGACAGAGCCAGACCCTCTCTCAAAAAAAACAAACAAAGAATAGGGGGATCCCAGGAAGCAGCCTGGTCTGGGAGTCTGTAAGCTAAAGTCATCCAAGAAAACTCTGAAAGCCTAAGGCCCACTGACAAGCTGGGGACATTACTGATAGCTGTTTTGCATCTTGAGCAGATTCCTGTGGAGCCGCAGAGCAATGATCCAAGTCAGTCTGACAAACAGGACGTTCTCTGCCTATGCTTCAGCCCCTCAGAGGAAACTCTGGTTGCCAGCACCAGTAAGAACCAACTCTACAGCATCACCATGTCCCTGACAGAAATCAGCAAGGTGAGTCTTCCCAGCAATGGTCCTTCCAGACCAGGACCCGTGTGCCTGGCTGGGGGACTGGTCACCATGTGGGCAAATTTTAATCCAAATAAGTTAGCATAAACTCATGCATCCCCTTCACACAGAGCAAAACAAAATTCTAATTTTAAGATGTTCACATAGAAGCATGCTGATAGACTCAGTGGGACTGTGATTGCTCCAGTAACTTTGGAAGACACATTGGCATTGTCTCAGATTTAAATCCCACATATCCTTTTACCCAGAAATTGCATTTTAAGGCATTTAATCTATTGCTATATTTGCTCGTGTACACAAATGTGTATATATAAAAATGTTTCTTTTTCCTTTTTACTGTTTTGGAATAACAAAGAAAGCTGGTATAAATACACTGCAGACATTACAATAAGAAAAGCACTATTAAAGACAGAGATCATATTGTACTTAAAATGGCTCAGTACCAATAAGATACTACAATTTTAAGTCTGTATGTACCTAATACCATAGATTCAAAATATATAAAGCGAAACTGGACAGAACAACAAGGAAAATAAACCATCTACAATCACAGTAGAAGATTTAACATATCTTTCTCAGTAATGGTGCTTTTTTTTATAACAGCTTAATTGAGTTATGATTCATATACAAATTGCCTATTCAAAGTATACAATTCAGTTGTTTTTAGTATATTCAAAGAGTTATGCAACCATTTATCATAGACAGCCTTCAGACATTTTTATCACCTCAAAAAACTAAAAAGCCATACCCTTTAGCTATTATTATTCCTCCATCCTCCCAATTATCACCCGTCCCCACCCCAGCCCTAGGCCACCGCTTACCTACTTTATGTCTCTATATATAGAATTGCCTGGACATTATTCTGGACATTTCATACAAATGGAATCATAAAACGTGGACTTTTATGACTGGCTTCTTTGACTTAGCATAATGGGTTTTGTTGTTGTTTTGACACAGGGTCTCGCTCTGTTGCCCAGGTGGGAGTACAGTAGTACAATTATGGCTCACTGCAGCCTTGACCTCCTGGGCTCAAGCAATCTTCCCACCTCAGCCTCCCAAGTAGTTAGGACTACAGGTACACACCACCACATCCAGCTAGCTTTTGTGTTTTTAGTAGAGACAGGGTTTTGCCACGTTGCCCAGGCTGGTCTTGAGCTCCTGAGCTTAAGCAGTCCACCCACCTTGTCCTCCCAAAGTGTTGGGATTACAGGAGTGAGCCTCCACACATGGCCAGTTTTCAGTGTTCATCCACGTTGTAGCATGTATCAGTACTTAATTCCTTTTTTATGGCCAAATAATATTTAATTATGTGGATATACTACATTTTATTCACCAAATTTGTATATTTGGATTGTTTCTACCTTTTGGCTTTTATGAATAATGCAACTAGTTTTTATATGGATGGGTTTTCATTTCTCTTCCTAGAAGTGGATTTGCTGAGTCATATGGTAACTTTATGTTCAATTATTTGAGGAACTGTCATACTGTTTTCCAAAGTGACTGGACCATTTTATATTCCCATAAGCAGTATATGAGCATTCTGATTTCTCTATATCCTTGCCAAAACTTGTTATTATCTTTTTTATTATAGCCATCTTAGTGGGTAAGAAGTGGTATCTCATTGTGGTTTTGATTTGCATTTACCTGATGATTAATGATGAACATCTTTTCATGAACATCTTTTCAAAAATTTGTAATTCTTCTTTGAAGAAATGTCTATTCAGATTTTTTGTCCATTTAAAAATTTGAGTCATATGTCTTTTTATTATTGAGTTGTAACAGTTATATATATATTCTAGATATAAGTCCTTTATCAGATATGTGATTTGCAAATACTATGTCCCATTCTGTGGGTTGTCTTTTCACTTTTTTGATGTTGTCCTTTGATGAACAGTTTTCAATTTTGATGAAATCGAAATCGAATTTATCTATTTTTCTTTTGTTGGTTGTGCTTTTCATGTTATATTTAAGAAGCCAATGCGTGAGGTCATGAAGATTTACCCCTATATTTCTTCTAAGAGTTTCATAGTGCTAGCTCTTGCATCCAGGTCTTTAATCCATTTTGAATTCATTTGTGTATATGGGATGGTATAGGGGTCCAACTTCATTCTTTGGCATGTAGATATCCAGTTGTCACAGCGTCATTTGTTGAAAAGGTTAGTCTTTCTCCATTGAGTAGTCTTGGCATCTTGTTGGAAATCAGTTGACACATGGGTTTGTTTCAGGACTCCCAATTCTGTTCCGTTGATCTAGCTGTCTGTCTTTATGCCAGTACCACACTGTCTTGATTACTGCTGCTTTGTAGCAAGTTTTAAAATTGGGAATTGTGAATCTTGCAACTTTAGTCTTCTTTATCAAGATTGTTTTGGGTAGTCTGTGTCCCTTGCAATTCTATATGGATTTTACAGTCAGCTTTTCAATTTCTACAAGAAGCCATCTGGGATCCTCATAGGGACTGCACTGAATTTATAGATCAATGTGAGTACTGTTGCCATCTTAACAGTATTAAGCCTTCCAATTCTTGAGCATTAGATATTTTCCATTTATTTAGGTTGTCTTTAATTTGTTTCAAAAATGTTTTATAGTTTTCAGAATATAACTTTTGCACTTCTTTTGTTAAATATTTCTGAAAAATTTTCTTCTTTTTGATGCTATTGTAAATTGAATTATTTTCTTAACTTCATTTTTGGATTGTTCATTCCAAGTGTATAGAAATACAATTAATTTTTGCATACTGATCTTGTCTCCTGCAACCTTGCCAAACTCACTTATTAGTTCCAATAGTTTTTGTATTGGGTTATTCTGGCATTGCTATAAACGAATACCTGAGACTGAGTAATTTATAAAGAAAGAAAGTTTAATTGGCTCATGGTTCTGCAGGGTGTACAGGAAGCGTGATGCTGGCATCTGCTTCTGGTAAGGGTTCAAAAAGCTTACAATCGTGGTGGAAGATGAAGGGGTAGTAGGCGCATCACATGGTGAGAGCAGGAGCAAGAGAGGGAGGTGAGAGATGCCACACACTGTTAAACAACCAGATCTCTCATGAACTCACTCATCACCAAGGGGATGTCACTAAACCATTCATGAGGGATATGCCCCAATGATCCAAGCACCTCCCACCAGGTCCCACCTTCAACACTGGGGATTACATTTCAACATGAGATTTGGAGGAGACAAATATCCAAATTTTATCAGTGTTTTTAGTGAATTCCTTAGGATTTTCTATATATAAGATCATGACATCTGCAATAGGGTAGTTTTAGCCTTCCTTTCCAAACTGTGAATGCCTGTAACTTATTTTCCTTGCCTAATTGCCATGGCTAGAACCTCTAGTCTCATGTCAAACATAAGGGATGGGAGCAGATCCTTGTCTTATTCCTAATCCTAGGGAGAAAGCATCCAGTCTTTTTTTTTTTTTTTTTTTTTTGTGAAGGAGTCTCACTCTGTCATCCAGGCTTGAGTGCAGTGGCGTGATCTCAGCTCACTGCAAGCTCCACCTCCCAGGTTCACGCCATTCTCTTGCCTCAGCCTCCCAAGTAGCTGGCATTACAGGCACCCACCACCATGCCCAGCTAATTTTTTGTATTTTTAGTAGAGAAGGGGTTTCACTGTGTTAGCCAGGATAGTCTCAATCTCCTGACCTCGTAATCCACCCACCTCAGCCTCCCAAAGTGCTGGGATTACAGGCGTGAGCCACCACGCCCGGCTGCATCCAGTCTTTAACGATTAAGTTTGATACTGTCTGTAGGTTTTTTTGAAGATACTGTTTATCAGGCTGAAAAAGTTCCCTTCTATTCCTAGTTTGTTGAATGTTTTTATCATGAATGGCTGTAGGATTTTGTCAGATTTTTTTCTCTGTATCTATTGAGATGATTGTGTGAGTTTTTGTTTTTACTCTATTAATATAGTATATTATACTAAGTGATTTTCAGATGTTAAACCGCCCTTGCATTCCTGGGATAAAATCCACTTGGCCATAGTATATAGTCATTTTCACGTTAGAATATTCAATTTACTAGTATTTTGTTGAGGATTTTTGTATCTATAAGAAATAGTGATCTATAGTTTTCTTGCAATGTCTTTGACTGCTATTGTATCAGGGCCTCAAAGAATGAGTTGGGAAGTGTTCCAGCCTCTTCTGATTTTTTGAAGTGTTTGTGAAGAATTGGTATTAATTCTTCTTTAAGTGTTTGGTAGAATTCACCAGTGAAGTCATCTGGGCCTGGGCTTTTCTTTGTGGGAAGTTTCTTTTTCTAATGAATCTCATTACCTATTTTCATCTATTTAGATTGTCTATTTCTTCTTGAGCCAGTTTCATTTTTTGTATCATTCTAGGGATTTGTATATTTAAGTTGTCTAATTTAGTCACATATAATTGTTCCTAGTATTCCTTTATGATCCTTTTTATTTCTGTAAGCTTAATAGTAATATTCCCTCTTTCATTTCTGATTACATTAATATGATTTTCCTTCCCTCTGTCCCCTCCCCTCCTTTTTTTTTTTTTTTTCTGGTCTCTTTAAAGAATCAGCTTTCTGTTTCATTGATTTTTCTCTATTGCTTTGCTATTCTCTATTTCATTAATGTTCACTCTAATCTTTACTGTTTCCTTCCTTTGGCTTGCTTTAGGTTTAGGTTGCTCTTTTTTTTTTTTTCCCAGTGCCTTAAGGTGGAAGATTAGGTTATTTATTTGAGATCTTTCTTTTTTGAAAGTGTAGGTATTTGCAGCCAGAAAAAAATTCCTCTTAATATTGCTTACCATAAATTTTGGTATGTTATGTCTTTATTTTCGTTCATCTTGAATATTTTGGAATTTCTCTTTTGATTTCTTTTTGATCCATTGGTTTTAGGAATGTGTTGTTAAATTTCTGCTTATTTGTGAGTTTCTCAGTTAATTTCTGTTTCTGTTATTATTAATTTAATTCCACTGTGCTTAGAGAATATATTTTGTATTATTTCTGTTCTTTTACATTTATTAAGGTTTGTTTGGCTGGGCGCGGTGGCTCAAGCCTGTAATCCCAGCACTTTGGGAGGCCGAGACGGGCGGATCACGAGGTCAGGAGATCAAGACCATCCTGGCTAACACGGTGAAACCCCATCTCTACTAAAAAATACAAAAAACTAGCCGGGCGAGGTGGCGGGTGCCTGTAGTCCCAGCTACTCAGGAGGCTGAGGCAGGAGAATGGCGTAAACCCGGGAGGCGGAGCTTGCAGTGAGCTGAGATCCAGCCACTGCACTCCAGCCTGGGCGACAGAGCGAGACTCCATCTCAAAAAAAAAAAAAAAGAAAAAAAAGGTTTGTTTTTGGTCTGGCGTATAATCTATTTTGGAGACTGCTCTTTATGCACTTGAGAAGAATGTACATTCTGTTATTATTGAGTTGGGTGTTCTATATACGTTTGTTAGGTCTGATTGGTTTTTAGTGTTGTTCAAGTCTTCTGTTTCTTGTTATCTTCTGCCTGTTTGTCTTGATTGTTTTTGAAAGTGGTGTATTGCATGGGCAGCTGCGATGGCTCATGCCTGTAATCCCAGCACTTTGGGAGGCCGAGGTCGGTGGAACACCTGCGGTCAGGAGTTCACAGCCAGCCTGACCAACATGGAGAAATCCCGTCTCTACTAAAAAAAATACAAAATTAGCCAGGCTTGGTGGTGCATGTCTGTAATTGGGAGGCTGAGGCAGGAGAATCACTTGAACCCGGGAGGCGGAGGTTGCAGTGAACCGAGATCATGCCATTGCACTCCATCCTGGGCAATGAGAGTGAAACTCCATCTCAAAAAAAAAAAAAAAAAAAAAAAAAAAAAAAAAAAAGGCCAGGTGTGGTGGCTCACACCTGTAATCCCAGCACTTTGGGAGGCTGAGGCAGGCGGATCATCTAAGGTCGGGAGATCGAGAACAGCCTGACCAACATGGTGAAACCCTGTCTCTACTAAAAATACAAAAAAATTAGCTGGGAGTGGTGGCACATGCCTGTAATCCCAGCTACTCGGGAGGCTAGGGCAGGAGAATTGCTGGAACACGGGAGGCAGAGGTTGTGGTGAGCCGAGATCGTGCCATTGCACTCCAGCCTGAGCAGCAAGAGCAAAACTCCATCTCAAAAAAAAAAAAAAAAAAAAAAAAAAAAAAACAAAGTGGTATATTGCAATCTTCAACTCTTATTGTTGAGCTATTTTCCTCTTCATTCTTGACAATTTTTACTTTATGCATTTGGGTGCTCTATTTTTATATACACATATCTTTACAATTAATATATTTTCCTGATGGGTTGACGATTTTTGCATTATAAAATATGTCTCTATTTCTAGTAACATTTTCTATTTAGAAGCCTATTTTGCCTGATCTTACTATAGCCACTCCAGCACTTTTGTTGTTGCTGTTTGTATGGTATATCTTTTTTCATCCTTTTACTCTCAATATATTTGTATCTTCGATTTCGAACTGTGTCTTATAAACATCATATAATTTAATCTTTTTTTATTCAGTCTGACAATCTCTGACTTTTGATTGGATTGTTTAATCAATTCACATTTAATGTTATTACTGGCATAGTTGAATTTATGTCTACCATTTTACCTTTTTTTGTGTGTGTATCATGGGATTTTTGTTCTTCTATTCTTCTCTATGCCTTCTTTCACATTAAGTAAAATTTTAATGTAGTATTTTAGTATCTTTATTTTTCCCTATATACTTTTAATTATTTCTTAGGGCTTACCATACACATTTTAACTCATTATAGTCAAATTCAATTTGATTCAATTTCATACTAACTTAATGCTAGTAACATATAGAAATGTTACTGCCATATAGCTACATTCCCTTTCCCCTTTTTAATAGTATTATTGTTATACATACTACATCTATGAGTGTTACAAACCCCAATAATATATTCTTATAATTATTACCTTATATAATTGTATATCTTTTAAAGAAGCTGAGGTCAGAATGGGGAGCAATTATATATTTATAGTCTTTTTATGTTAACCTTTACTATCATTTCTGGTTCTCTTCATTTGTTCCTTGAGCTTCAGTTACCATTGAAGTCATTTCTTTAATCCAATACACATTTGTTCCCACTCATCATTTGTGTGCCACTACTGGGAAATATATTACATTTCTATATGTTATAGGCACAACAGTATATTATATGCATATTGTTTCATATAATTGCTTTTTAAATCAGCTAAAAGATGATGAAATATATATTTATATTGTCTTTTATAATTACCTTTACCAGTGCTCTTTGTTTTGTGTGGATTTGAATTACTATCTGGAGTAACTTGCTGTCAACCTGAAGGATTTCCTTTAGTATTTCATGTAAGTCAAATCTGCTAGCAACATATTTTTTCAGTTTTTGTTGGCAATGTTTTTATTTCACCTTCAGTTCTAAAAGATAGCTTTGCTGAGTTTTTGTTTGACAGCTTTTTCTTTAAGCACTTTGAACATGTTATCCCATTCTCTTCTGGCTTCCATTGTCATTGCTGAGATATCTGCTATTAATCTTATTGGGACCCTTTTGTAAGTGATCAGTCATTTTTCTATCGATGCTTTCAAAATTTTCTTCTCATCTTCAGCTTTCATTATTTTTACCAAAATGTGTCTGTTTGTGGATCTCTTTGTGTTTTTCCTACTTGGAGTTCATTGAGCTTCCTATATGTGTACATTGATGTTTCCCAATAAATTTGTAATATTTTCAGCAATTATTTATGAAAATTTTTTTTCTGTTCCTTTCTCTTTCTCCTCTCCTTCTAGCATTCACCTTATGCATTAGTTGGTGTGCTTAATGGTGTCCCACATTTTTCTGAGGCTCTGTAAATTTGTAATTCTTTTTCCTCTCTGTTCTTCAAATTGCTTAATTTTTATTGATTTATAAAGTTCACTGATTCTTCTGCGAGTTCAGATCTATTATTGAGCACCTCTAGTGGATTTTTCACTTCAGTTATTGTACTTTTTAACTCTAGAATTTCTATTTTCTTACAGTCTATCCCTATATTGATGGGATCCTTTTATTCTTCTCTATTTGATGCATATCATTTCTATCTTTACTTCTTTAGTCATGGTTTCCTTTAGTTTTTTGGACACACTTGGAATGGCTAATTTCAAGCCTTTGGGTGCTGCCATAAGGAATTTTGTTGCCTGTGAACAGAAAAATGCAAATTAATACAACTCTGAGATGCTTCTTTATAAGAAGTTTCATTATTATATTGTCAAAAATTAAAAATCCAGTTATTACCAGAGATTTCTGAGGACAGGGGAGAATGATAATCCTAATATGGCAATGATGGGAGTGTAAACTGATACACCCATTCTAGCAAGGAATCTGATAGTTCTTGGTCAAATAGAGAATGGATGTACCTTGTTATCCAGTAGTCTGCACTGGATACATACCAGGAATCTGATCCTACAGAGCCATTAAAGAACATGCACAGGCCGGGCGTGGTGGCTCATGCCTGCAATCCCAGCACTTTGGGAGTCTGAGGCGGGTGGATCACGAGGTCAAGAGATCGAGACCATTCTGGCCAACATGGTAAAACCCCGTCTCTACTAAAAATACAAAAATTAACTGGGCATGGTGGTGCGTGCCTGTAGTCCCAGCTACTCGAGAGGCTGAGACAGGAGAATCACTTGAATCTGAGAGGCAGAGGTTGCAGTGAGCCGAGATCACGCCACTGCACTCCAGCCTGGCGGTCAGAGCGAGACTCCATCTCAAAAGAAAAAAAAAAAAAAAAAAGAACATGGACAAAGATATTCACCATAGTGTTTGTAGCAATGGAGAGTTGAAGACAATCCACATGTTCATCCCTAGTGGTAATGGAGAAGTAAAGTAGCTAGATGTATATTGTAGAATATCAAACATCAGTTAGAAGCAAATGATACACACTGCAACATAGATGATTCCTCAAAAATATCATGTTGAGAAAAAAGTAAAAGTACAGAGTGAGATCTGAAGCACAATGTCATTTATAGAAATATTAAACACATCTATATATAATCAATGACATACATAAAAATCATTTGTTGGTGCCTACTTATCATAGGGAGGAACAGAAGTAAAAATTGAGGAAGAAAGGAGTGAAATAAAATTTGTCTTACATGAATTTATGATGAATCTCTGCAAGTCTGCTTCTGAGATGCAAAACGAAAACAAAGATACAGAAATCAAGGAAATACAAGATAATGTCATCAGACGAGATTTAGAATTGGAAGAAAAAGGTTGGAATGTTTGAAAAGAGAGAATAAATAGTATGAAATACTTATCTTGGTTATTTAGAAAGTGAATGTATGGAAAAATATGGTAGAGTTACCAAGCAGGGTTAAATGCCCACTGAAGGTTTGTGATCATGCATTCACAGTGAAACCAGTAAGCCCACTAGTGTGATTCCCCATCATTACATGACTCCTCAGGCAGAGGAGGAAGCAAGAGCATTGCTTTTGTTTTTAAGACAAGAGAGATTTGAGTGTGTAAAAGCTAATAGGAATGTGCTCATAGAGACAGGCAGGTCGAAGATATTGGAGAAAGAAAGGGTAACAGATGGAGAAGAATAACAATAACCTGTGCCTGCCCACCCAGCATAGCATCTCTTTCTCTGAGATAGTAGGGTCTACAGCCATAACACCCTGAATGTACCTGATCTTGTCTGATCTCAGAAGCTAAGCAGGGTCGGGCCTGGTTAGTACTTGGATGGGACATACTAGGGTAGGATAGAGTGGATGCAGATAAATTTATAAGTGGCAGAGGGGCAGAATTTGCAAAAAAAAAAAAATCCATTTCAGCCTTTGTCTTAGCTTGTGAACAGACCTAAATATGTACATCTCATTAAATTTCCCAACGATCACTCCTCATTCAGGTGTTCCAGAAACAATGCCTCTGATGACAGACATCTGTAACCTACATAACCAGTGCAGTAGGATGCATTTCAATTTAAAATCATCCATCCAACTCTCATTTGCTACTGGTGATAATTAGTACAGTCTCTCCAGAGAGAAAATTACTTATCCAGATCCTTAAAAATCATTCATACAATTTTTCTCAGTATTCCACTTCTAGAAATGTATGCTAAGGAAATAATCAGAGAGATACACAAAGACTTGTACAAAGATATTTAGTCTAGTGTTATTCCTATAATAAATAACAAAAATTGGAAGCCACTTAAATGTTCCTACAGCAGAGGAAGGGTTAAATTAAATTCAAAGATATCCATTGAAGAAAATATTTTATTGCCATTAAAATAATGTTTAAAAATAATATTGGCTCGGCCGAGCGTGGTGGCTCATGCCTGTAAACCCAGCACTTTGGGAGGCCAAGGCAGGCAGATCACGAGGTCAGGCGATCGAGACCATCCTGGCTAACACAGTGAAGCCCTGTCTCTACTAAAAATACAAGAAATAAAAATAAAAATAAAGAAAATTAGCCGGGCACGGTGGCAGATGCCTGTAGTCCCAGCTGCTCGGAAGGCTGAGGCAGGAGAATGGCGTGAACCCAGGAGGCGGAGTTTGCAGTGAGCTGAGATTGCACCACTGTACTCCAGCCTGGGGGACAGAGCAAGACTCTGTCTCAAAAATAAAATAAAATAAAATAAAATAAAATAATAATATTGGCTCAGGAAAATATGCATAATATTCAAACAGTTTAGCCGCAGCCTAATTTCTGTGCACCCAGGCTAATTAATGTTCTTGGGAACTAATTAGAGCTGACATGTACAGCCAGCCTTTTGCTTACTCTGCGGGATCTTGTTCTGTATGATTTCTCTAGGGGGAGCCTGCTCACTTTGAGTATTTGATGTATCCATTGCACTCAGCACCCATCACCGGTCTAGCTACCTGCATCCGCAAACCCCTCATAGCCACCTGTTCTCTGGATCGATCCATCCGCATTTGGAATTATGAAACAAAGTAAGGAATGAAAGACTTGCCTACTTTAGTATGCAAGACTCCAGTTTTTAATTTGTTTATGTGTATTATTTTAATTACAGTGTTTCAAACTTTAATTACTTAGAAGCTTTCAGTTGGAAAAGATTTTTTAAAAATCAAGTCAGTCAGCCTACCTGTTTCTCACTCTTGCATGGGCTAGAAAACTACTTTGTGGTTTACTTAATGCTTACCACATGCCAGACACTGGGGACATGAAGATATGAAGATGACACCCCAGTCTCTCACCTTCTTACATAAACTCCTGTGTCCCTCCAGCTCTCCTATCCCCTTGTTTCCCACAGGAACTGCTCTTTGCTTCAGGGAGCTCTCCAGACCCTTTCTTCCTCCTCTTTCTCCCAGGACATCACTATCCCAACCCAGATTTTACCTTCTGGCACAGCTTCCCTGGGAAGCTCCGACCCTAGTTGGACTCCCACTCCCCACTGTTTTCTTTGTTCTTGTGTACAACTTCTGGGGCTTCTAGGGAAAAAATACTTGGACAATACTCATGAATTTTGGAATCTAAACAGCTATGTCTTCAGCATTGCTAGACCACACTTTGACCAATCTCCTTATCTACCATGCTCCATGCTGGACATTATACCCTCATAACCAAAATCTAGAAAAGAGAGGAACCAACAATTGCAAATAGTAGTATATCTCAAATACTATCATAACAACATATATCAGATACAGTGGATGACTGGAGGGATTTAGTGAGCTAGGCTTACAATTCAGTGATTGATCTTTTTCACAGCACTCTGGAACTATTCAAGGAATACCAAGAAGAGGCATATTCTATCAGCCTTCATCCATCTGGACACTTCATTGTAGTAGGGTTTGCTGACAAACTACGCCTCATGAATCTACTCATTGATGATATACGTTCTTTCAAAGAATACTCTGTTAGAGGATGCAGAGAGGTAAAAAACTGCTGAAGACAAAAGTCCAGTTTCTTAGAAAGCCACGGCTGAAATATCAGGAACTAACATGGTCTGGGGAGGTGGGACCAAAATCTGTCTTGGAGAACTATAGTGGCTTAAAAAAAGTGGGGAGGGGGAAATCCAGTTCTTTTCCCAGCAACCTTATTGAGTATATGCTTCCATCCCCATTTTCTTATGTCCACCAGACTATTTCATTGAACCTAAAACCTTGTGAGATCCCCGCTATGATAAGTCTTGTCTGTAATGGTGGAGTATTAGCAAATATTTTAAAAGAAAAGTAATCTCAGAATCAGAGTCATAGCTAGGAAGGTGAGGTTGGAGACAGGAGCCACGGAAAAATAAGCATCGATGGTGAGAGGCAGGAAAGAGCTCATCAGCTTTCCCCAAGGTGACTTGTACAAACAAGGCAATGATTTCAGGAATTACTTCCCCCGCTCTAAAACGTGCTTCTACAGGCAGAATGACTGCTTGTGGTCCCAACGGCTTCATGATTTGTGGGCCTGGCAGTGTCAGCATCTGGCCACTATGAGTCACAGGAATAGTGAAAGTGTCTGAAAATGTCAGCGACTCCTCAATCTCGTCTGCACCTTACCCCCACTCCCACCCTCACATGTAGTTTCAGTCCGAACTCTTGGGAAAATCACCTCTTGACTGTAACCTCTAATTAGACTGCTCGCTTCCTGCTTGCTTGCTCTCTTGCTGTCTTTCCCTGTAGTGTTCCTTTAGCAACGGAGGTCACCTGTTTGCTGCAGTCAATGGAAATGTGATTCACGTTTACACCACCACGAACCTAGAGAACATCTCAAGCCTGAAAGGACACACAGGGAAGGTGAGTGAGTGAACGGTCTCCAGGGAAACAAGGGGCACAGAGCCAAGCATGCCGCCAGCCAGTGGGATGCAGGTGAACAAAAGAGAGGTGGTTCCTTTCCTCATGGGTTCACTGTCTACTTGGGGAAAGACACAATAAAACAAATGCACAGACAAATGTAATTACTAATTGCAGTTCCACTGAAAGAAAAACATGGTGTTGTTATGAGAGAAATAATGAAGGGGGCGGCATAATTTAGGTGGCTGTATTTGCAAAGGCTTGGTCCTATAAAAGTGAGTAGGAATTAATCAGACAGAACTGGTGGGGATAATCATTGCGGATAGGGATCCAAAGGCCAGAGATGGGAGATTCATGGGGTGTCAGAGGACATGAAAGTCTGTGGACCTGGAATGTGGTGCCAGGATAAACCATGGGGTAAAGATGGGCTGAGATTGGAGAGGTCACAAGGGCCCAAATGCATGGAAACTTGTAGGCTTTGTAAGGATTTATCCTTCTTATTCCTTGAAATCATTGAAGACTTTCAGGGCAGAGAATAATATGACTAGATTTGCATTTTGAAGGATTACTTTGGCTGCAGAGTGAAGACTGTTGAAGGGGGCGAGGGTAGAAATGGTAAGGAGGCTACTGTGGATATCTACACCATAGATAATAGTGGTGGTGGTACAGTTAGGGAGAAGTGGATGGATTCAGATGATTTTAGAAAGTAAAGTCATGGGCTCATGCCTATAGTCTAAGCACTTTGGGAAACTGATGCAGGAGGATCGCTTGCACTCAGGAGTTCGAGACCAACCTGGGCAGCATAGGGAGACCCTGTGTCTACAAAAAGTAAAAAATATTTGCCAGGTGTGATGGCACACACCTGTGGTCCCAGTTACTTGGGAGGCTGAGGCGGGAGGATCACTTGGGCCCAGGAAGTCAAGGCTGCAGTGAGCCATGATCACACCACTGCACTCCAGCCTGGCTGACAGAGTAAGACCCTGTCTGAAAAAAAAAAAAAAAAAAAGAAGGAAGGAAGGAAGGAGAAAAAGAAAAAAGAAAGTAAAATCACTAGGTCCTAGAGTAGTAGATTAGATGTGAGACATGATTAAGAGGAAGAGGCATGGAGAGGGTAAGAAGAAGTCAGCAGATGAATTTGGAGAGAAGAGGCCATTGGAAAAGAGAGGCATTCTAGGCAGAAGGACTTGTTGGAGATGATGAAATGGAGGTATGAAATGGAGGTGCTCGTTGGTTCATATGGCTGGAACACTGGACACATTTGAGCGATGATAAAGAGGTAGTAGGAAAGGTTGGCTGCATCGTAGAAGGTAGTGTATGCCATGCCAAGGAATTGGACTTTAGTCTTTCAGTGACAAGAAACAAGGGAAAGGATTTAAGCAAGAAAGTAATGGGATCAGAAAGGTAACTCTCTAAACAGTGTTGAGGAAGGATTAGAGTGGAAGGAAATTGGAGTGATGGAGAGCAGCTAGGATGTGAAGGTGAAAGTTGGGTTAGGAACTAAACCATGACTTTAGTAGCGGAGGCAAAGAGAAGAAAGAGATGAAGTTCCATTTCGGCCATGTTATATTTCATGTGCCCAGAAGTGTGATGTATGTGTGTGGAGGTCAGGAAAGAAGTCAGGGCTGAATATGAAGATTCGGGGAATTAGAAAGTAGAGGAAGTCAGAGGCATAGATTAGATCACCAAGGGCCTATGTGGAATCTGAGAAGAATATTGGACAGGATAGGGGAGACCAACGTTTAAGAGACTGGTGAAAGAAGAGGAGCCAATGAAAGACTGAAAATAAAGATACGAAGAGAACTCGGAATCAATAATTGTCTCAAAGAAGCCAAGGAACCAAACAATTTCTGAAAGGTTGAAGTGGTCAGTGGTACTAGATGTCAGAGGGAGGTCATGTAAAGTCCAAAACTGACTATTGACTTTAGCAAATAACAGGTCATTGGAAGGAAAAGTAAAAATTTGTGGAAAGTGAAAGTGCTATGTAAACACAAGCATTTTTGTTTGTTTTTGAGACAGAGACTCACTCTGTCACCTAGGCTGGAATGCAGTGGCGCAATCTCGACTTACTGCAACCTCCACCTCCTGAGTTCAAGCGATTCTCCTGCCTTAGCCTCCTAAGTAACACAAGCTCTTTTTTTGAGACAGAGTTTCACTCTTGTTGCCCAGGCTGGAATGCAATGGCGCAATCTCAGTTCACTGCAACCTCCGCCTCCCGGGTTCAAGCGATTCTCCTGCCTCAGCCTCCTGAGTAGCTGAGATTACAGGCATGCACCACCACGCCCGGCTAATTTTGTATTTTTAGTAGAGACAGGGTTTCTCCATGTTGAACTACCAACCTCAGGTGGTCTGCCCACCTCGGCATGAAGGACTTTCTTTACTATTTCCTGGAAGGCAGATCTTCTAGTAAAAAAAAAAAAAATGTTTTTATTTATCTGAGAATATCTTTATGTTCATGTTTATCTTCATGTTTATCTTTATGTTCATGTTTATCTCACTTCCGTGAGTGACACTTGAGGTGTATGTGCGCACGTGCGTACGTGTGTGTATGTGCAGGTGTATAAGCCCCTGATCTTTTTGGCTTGCCCTTCATGGCTTGGATCTTTCATTCTATGAGCAAACTGGGTCAGGAATCATTGGGGCATAGTTATTCTCAGTATGCTGAGCTTGGAGTGGAGCTTCTTCCAACAAGTGAGAATGGGCTGGGGGGAAGAGAGTCTGAACCCTCTCGGCCACACCTGCTTGGAATAGAGTTTCTGCAACATGGGGCTGGGGTAAGAATAAGAAATCCCAGCAGTTTCCCTTTCTAGACTTAAATCATAGCCCAAGTACTGAAAGTAAGAAAAAAAACCTTACATCCAGCAAAACTGTATTTTTATATTTTAAACATGAAGATAAACTCCTACTGCTTCTGGCCTCCTTTGTTTCTGAGATAAGTTAGATACTATGTGATTAATCATTTTTCTCTTATGGCTTTCTATATACATATATATACATATATTAGATGGAGTCTTGCTCTGTCATCAGGCTGGAGTGTGCAGTGGCACCATCTCAGCTCACTGCAACCTCCGCCTCCCAGGTTCAAACGATTTTCCTGCCTCAGCCTCCCGAGTAGCTGAGACTACAGTTGTGCACCACCATGCCCAGCTAATTTTTGTATTTTTAGTAGAGACGGGGTTTCACCATATTGGCCAGGATGGTCTCGATCTCTTGACCTCATGATCCACCTGCCTTGGCCTCCCAAAGTGCTGGAATTACAGGTGTGAGCCACTGCACCCGACCAGCTTTCAAGATTTTCTTATCTTTGGCTTTCAACATTTTGTTTTTGATGTGTCTGGATCTAGATTTCTTTCCATTTGTCCTACTTGGAGTTTATTGTACTTCTTGGATGTGTAGGTTAATGTTTTTCAACAAATTTGAGATTTTTCAGCATTATTTATTTGAGTATTTGTTGTTTTTCTCTCTTCTCCTAGTGCTCTCATTACAGTACACATATGTGGGTGCATTTAGTGGCTGCCCACATTTCTCTGAAACTCTGCTAATGTTAATTTTTCTTAATTAGTATTTCTCTCTGTTCTTCCAATTGCACAATCTCTATTGAGCTATTTCAATTTTGCCAGCTTAAATCTACTGTTGAGCCCTTCTAGTGAATTTTTTGTTTTGGTTATTGTACTTTTTAACTCCAGAATTTCCATTTGATTTTTAAAATAATTTCTGTCTTCTTATTATATTCTCTATTTGATGAGGCTTGTCATCCTACCTTCCTTTAATTATTTAAGCATAGTTTCCTTTAGTTAATTGAACTTATTTGTATTAGCTGCTTTGAAGTCTTTGGCTGCAAAATCTACCATCTGGGCCCCTTCAAAGGCAATTTCTATTGCCTGAATGCTTGCTTGCTTGCTTTTTCTTATTGGTCACACTCTTTTTGTTTGTTTGTTTATGTTTCAATTTTTTGTTGGCTGAAGATTTTAGACAATATATTGTAGCAGTTCTGGATATGTGTCCCCCCAGGAGGTTGTTGTTGGTTGGCTGATTATCTGTTTCATGACTTGGCTGAGCTAATTCTGTAAAGTCTGTTTCCCCTGTAGTGTGCAGTGTCTCATATCACTACTCAGATATTTTTCATCTTTTCTTTTAGCCTGGCTACCTAGGGTTGCCCATGAGTTGCCTGAGCTGCTAATTAGTTATGGATTGTGCATAAACCCCCTTAGCCAGTTAGGTGTTTACCTTTTACTACCAGATTTATGTGTGGCTTGGAAAATGCTATCACAGTTCAGAGAGTCAATGGCTTTTGCATCATGTTCAGCCAGAGACTGGTAGTTTGGATGTCCTCTCTCTGATTGTACATAAGAGGGTACAGCCTTGGGCATGCACAGAGTCTTCCAGGCTGTGAGGGATGAATATGATTTTTTTTTTTTTTTTTTTTTTTTTTTTTTTTTTGAGATGGAGTCTCGCTCTGTCACCCAGACTGGAGTGCAGTGGCTCTACAAAATACAAAATATTAGCTGGGCGTGGTGGCGGGCGCCTGATTTCATTTTTAAGCCTGGCTTCCTAGGAGATGCCCCTGGGGTGGGAGAGCTTAATGTTCAGCGATTGGTGGACTGTTGTGTTTGGTAGGCCCATTGTGCCAGTGAGACTCTGCCCTATGTTAATGGGTCTTTGTGTAGCTTAGGAGATGCTTTCAAGTTTTCCCCATATCCCACTCTGACTGCACCTGAATCAGTACAGCCTAGCACATACATAAGACCTTCCAGCCCCTAGAGTTGTCTGTTATCCCTGAAGGGCTCTTCTTCCCTGTCCCTTTCCCTTGTTCTATCAAAATTCCACTCCTCTGTATCATTTTGCTTACATCCTGGAGTTATCAGCCTCCTTTGAATCACTTTCCACCAAGATCTCCATTGTTTTAGACAATGCCCACAGGCATGGACGTTTCCATGTTCTATTCCAAATAAAGTCAGTCCCCTCAAGCAGAGCTGAGAGCTCCCTGTCTTAGCACCTGACTTTCCCATGGTCAGAACCTTTGCTCCACTGCACCAGAGCTGGGGCGGGGACCTGCTTTTCCAGGAGTAACATCTCACTTCCGTGAGTGACACTTGAGGTGTATGTGCGTGCGTGCGTGTGTGTATGTGCACGTCTGTAAGCCCCTGGTCTTTTTGGCTTGCCCTTCATGGCTTGGATCTTTCACTCTACGAGCAAACTGGGTCAGGAATCATTGGGGCACAGTTATTCTCAGTATGCTGAGCTTGGAGTGGAGCTTCTTCCAACAAGTGAGAATGGGCTGGGGGGAAAGAGAGTCTGAGCCCTCTCGGCCACACCTGCTTGGAATAGAGCTTCTGCAACATGGGGCTGGGGTAAGAATAAGAAATCCCAGCACTTTCCCTTTCTAGACTGAAACCATAGCCCAAGACCGGGAGCTATGGGGAGAGGGAGTCGCTTGTCTTGGCCACACCTGCCCAGTGTGCACAGCAGTGAAGTTTCTTGAGCGAGTCATGGCTCAAATGCTGCAGACCCTGTTCTTACTGGGATTGAGCAGATTTTCTTGAATAAATGTTTTTCCATTTGCTGTATTCCCTGAGGACAATTTCCAGAGACATTTTATTTATTTTATTTTAGACAGGGTCTCACTCTGTCACTGAGGCCGGAGTACAGTGGTACACTCATAGCTTACTGCAGCCTCAACCTCCCCAGTCCAAGCCATCTTCCTGCCTCAGGCACATGCCACCATGCCCAGCTTACTATTTTTATGAAGACAGGGTTTCACTATGTTACCCAGGCTATTCTCAAACTGCTGGGCTGAAGTGATCCTCCCACCTCAGCCTCCCAAAGAGTTGGGCCTACAGATGTGATCCACTGCACCCAGCCTTCTAGAGACTTTAAATGATTATTTTTATCATATTTACCAGTTAACCTACATTGTCAGAGAGAAGGTCAAGTTGAGGTCCTTACCCTGCCATTCCAGAAGTCCACTCTCTCTGTCCTATTTTTGCAAGTTTCTGTGAATATATAATTATGTCAAAATGTTTTGAAAAAACAGCAATAATTGGTTGGTTCTAGCCTTAAGAAACCTGTATGATTCAGTCTTTACGATCATAACGTGAAAAAGAAATGGGAGTGTCTTTTTTTGCAAGTGTCATAGAAGTAATTTGCAAGTGTCATAGAAAACAGAATGTGTACGTTCACAAGAAGCTACGTTTTGTGCTGACAGAAGGGCCTACAGCAGGAAAGGATGTTCTGCTCAGTCTAGTGGAGCACCTGAGGAGTTTGCACCCTTTTCTGTGTTAGGATGTATGTGTGCATATGCTCTTCACTGGATATGTCTTCCTCTCCTGCAGATTCGCTCAATTGTGTGGAATGCAGATGATAGCAAACTGATTTCTGGTGGCACAGATGGTGCTGTGTATGAGTGGAATCTGTCCACAGGAAAAAGAGAGACAGAATGCGTGCTCAAGTCTTGCAGCTACAACTGTGTTACTGTCTCCCCCGATGCCAAAATTATCTTTGCTGTTGGATCAGACCACACCCTCAAGGAGATTGCGGATTCCTCGGTGAGTCTGCCCCTGCCCCGCCTCTGGGCTGCTGCACAGATCTGCAGGGACAGCCTCCTGTGCTTACAGCAGAAAGTATGCACGGAATGAGGGCCTCTGTGTACAGGGCCCCTTCTTCCCAAGATAACATCAGGCTCCTCATTCCTTTTGGATTAGCTCAGTTATCGTCACTTCCTGAATTTCCTGCTCAGTTTCCTTCCTGACTGGGTGAAATTGTAAATTGTGGCCTCTTTTTCATTTCTGTTTTACTTGCTGTCTGTAACTTCTCTCCTACCTTCCAGGCATGGAGGTCATGTCATCTCTAAACTGCGCTCTTACCCTTGGTCTGCACTTAACTTTCCTGGGGTAAAAACCTAACTACAGTATGCACTGAGTAACACCAATGATGCACCACATAGACTATAAGATTGTAATGCCATAAGATTATAATGCCAAATTTTCACTGTACTTTTTCTGTTTAGATATACAGATATTTTCCATTGTGTCACAGTTGCCTACAGTATTCAGCATAGTCACGTGCTGTTCAGGTTTGTAACCTAGGAGCAGTAGGCTGTACCACATAGCCTAGGTGTATAGTAGGCTGTCACAGCTAGGTTTGGGTAAATACACTCCATGATGTTTGTGTGACAAAATAGCCTAACCATGTATCCCATATCAAGCAATGCATGACTGTGCAGTTAGCTGCTATCACCTAGGCTTGCCACTGTATTCTTTTGAAATCCCCAAACTCTGAAACTGTACAGTTACACTAGGCTCCAAATAGTGAAGGGAAAAGAGAGGAGCTAAGCAAGGATGTGTCCTACAAACATGGCCTGTGCGCTCCTCCAGCTGGCTCCTCCCACTTTTCCTGTGACTGGTGCCTGGGAAAGTGTGTACATACCACGGCAGCAACCTGGCCCAAGGCAGGTCTCCCTGGGGCTGGAACACAGTTGACAGTACGGTGACTCTCCTGTGTACTCCCGAGTAGCCCGGTCCTAATTCAATGGCAGCTATCAGTGCTGTGCCAGAATAAAGCCCCTTTAGGGCAAGGCCATGTTTTGCTCCTCTTGGCAGCCCTGCTAGCTGGCACACTGTGTGGTGCACAGTGTTCAATAAATGTGTGTGTAGGTGGGTCGGTAGATGAGTGCGGGAATGAGTGAGGGAATGGAGGGGCGCTCTGATAGTATGGTAGTCCCGCCTTATCCACAGTTTCAGTTACCTGTGGTCAACCAAAGTCCAAAAACAGGTGAGTACCATACTGTGAGTAAGATATTTTGAGAGAGAGAAACCACATTCGCACAGCTTTTATACGGTATTCATATAACTGTTCTATTTTATTATTAGGTATTATTCATCTCTTACTGGGCCTAATTTATAAATTAAACCATATCATAGTTATGTATGTATAGGAAAAAAACATAGTATATATAGGGTTCAGTACTATCTGTGGTTTCAGGCATCCACTGGGGATCTTGGAACATATCCCTCGAGGATAAGGGGAGACTAATGTATAGTTTTGTTTATGTAATGAGCATTAATAAATGTTGCTGAATACATTTATGACCAATAGCCCATTCTCATTTTGAAATGCACCCAAGCATAGCAGTCAAAGCAGAGACTGGAGCCCACCTAGGTACATGAGTTGAAGCAAGTCCCTTGTCACACAGATGGTCCATCATCTGTAGACTAGGGATAACAGTAACTGCCTCAGAGGGTTTCATGAGGATTGAATGAGTTGCAACATGGAGAAGGCACAGAACAGTGCTTGGCACATAGTAGGTGCTATGTGAATATCTCTCTTTACTGGTATTATTCCTAACTCATGAAACTGGTTATTTACCAGCAACACAACAAGGAATATCCAGTTTGCACCTTTTTTTTTTTTTTTTTTTTTTTTTTTTTGTGCTAGGCACTATTCTGGATGCCAAAAGGGATAGAAAAAGCATTTTTTAAAGACAGGCCCCTAGGGATCTGTTAGAGGAGAGGGCGAGAGACAATGGCACCAGGACATGGAGGCCACAGCTCGACCCCTCACATTGAGCAGAGCTGCCTGTGTCCCAGATCCTTCGAGAGATATCGGCGTTTGACATCACCTACACCACCATTGTCATCTCGCATTCCGGACGCATGATGTTTGTGGGCACCTCAGTGGGAACCATTCGTGCCATGAAGTACCCTCTGCCTCTGCAGAAGGAATTCAATGAGTACCAGGCCCATGCCGGTCCTATCACCAAGGTGAGTAGGGCCCTCTCCCCAGGAACCCAGTCCCACACCTGCCTGCCACATGCCTTGTTCGTCCCTTCAACCTCCCAATGTCTTTTCTCTCTCCTTAGTCTCTCTTATTTATTCATCCATCATTCATTGAATCACTGTCTATTGACTATGAATATACTCTTTGTTTAAAACTACTTCCAGGAATTGAGCCTAGGAAATCATCAAAGATACACCTAAAAATGTATGTATGATGTTTTCACCATAATATTATGCATAATAAGGGGCCATTTGGTGGATGCCGTAGCTACTGTGAGTGTGGCCTGCGCTTGACCGCGGCTGCCTCCTTCTCCAGAGAATGGCCCGCACTGAAAGGAGCCATAGCCCTGAAGATTAGCCCCTGAGGGTACGAAAGGCCACCCCAGGGGCAATACCATGAGTACACATTTGTAAATTGTCCTTCCATTCACCCTTCTCATAAAGTAGTGTCTGTGTTCAACAGTCAAAACGTGGAAGCAACCAAGTGTCCACCGACAGACGAACGCATAAGCAAAAGATGGTATATCTGTACAATGGAACAGTATCCCGCCTAAAAAGGAAGGGAATTCTGCAAAGTGCTACCACATGGATGAACCTTGAGGATGTTATGCTAAATTAAATAAGGCCAACCACAAAAAGATAAATACAGTGTGATTCCACTTTTAGGAGATACTTAAGCAGTCAGAATCACAAAGACAGAGTGGTGGTTGGCAGGGGCTGCGGGACGGGGAATGGGGAGTGATGGTTTCATAGGTATAGAGTTTTGGTTTTACAAGACAAAAGGGTTATGGGGGTGGTTGGTGGCAATGGTTGCACAACATTACAAATGTATTTAATAACACGAACTGTACACTTGAAAATGGTTAAGATAGCAAATTTTACAGAATATGTATTTTACCACAATTTTAAAAATGAAATTAAAAAGAATTATCTTGCATGCGAAATGGTTGCCAAGAAATCATAGTCAATAGTAAATTCAAGGTTATTCATAGTGCAAAAAAAAAAAAAGCAATGTCTGTACCTACACCGACCCCCTGAAAAACAGGCACTGGGAAGGTGTGCGTTTCCTCTTCCTTACTCTCGCTTTCTGCAGATTGAATGACATAGACCTGAGGTTTTGAATTATGTCTCAAACTCCATAGTGGCTTACCTGCAACACTAGCTGTATTAAGAAAAGGTTTCTCATTATGAAACAGAACATTTCTGTACCAAGCCTGGGCCTTGGGTCTAAAGTAAATTACTACAACATATTCCCCATCTTCCCTTCAGATCTGCTAAGTTTTGTGGATAAGGAATTTATTTTTCTGATTATAGAAGCAATGCATGTTTATTTTTAAAATAAAAATCCTTGCCAGGCGCAGTGGCTCACGCCTGTAATCCTAGCACTTTGGAAGCCCAAGGCGGGCAGATGATGAGGTCAGGAGATCGAGACCATCCTGGCTGACACGGTGAAACCCCGTCTCTACTAAAAATACAAAAAATTAGCCGGGCATGGTGGCGGGCGCCTGTAGTCCCAGCTACTCAGGAGACTGAGGCAGGATAATCACTTGAACCTGGGAGACGGAGGTTGCAGTGAGCTGAGATGGCGCCACTGCACTCCAGCCTGGGCAATAGAGTGAGACTCTGTCTCAAAAAAACAATCAAAAAAATCCTCATAATAGCATCATCATTTCTTTCATGCATTTCCTTCTACATTTCCATGTGTGTGTGTTTTAAATAAAATTAAGATCATACTGTGAGGCCACTCTCGTGACCCGCTTGTTTTTAACTTCACACTACTGTAAGCGTTTGTCCATACAATTAAATATTTCTCAGAAGCATGACTTTAGTAGCTACACAAATATCCTATCCTATGATGGACTGTAACTTACTAAGTCTTCTCTTGCAATTAGGCATTTAAATTATCTTATGATCTATAGTGAATAGCGCAGTTTACAAATTTATATTTGCATCTCTGATTCTCTCCTAAGACTAAATTCCTGGAGAGAGAATTCCTGAATTCAAGAGTGTTGCCATTCTCAAGATTCTTGACACATACTGCTGATTGTGAGAAGACATTTTTCATAGTTAACTCTTTTGTTTTAACTGTTTATATTGAAATACTTATAGGTTTAGAGGAAATTTTAAAGATGGCACAGAGTTCCCATGTACCCCTCACTCAGTTTCCCCCAGTCATTACATCTCCTAGAACGGTAGCAAAATATCAAACCAGAAAATTGACACTGGTCCACACTGTATATGTATTTCTGAATTATTTCTCACATGCAGTTTGTGTAACCACCACTACAATCACAATATAGAACCGTTCCATCCCCACAGAGATCTCCATCTACCCTTTAGAGTCATACCACTCCTCTCAACTATCATCCCTAATCCCTGGCAACCACTAATTTGTTCTTATTTCCATAACTTTTGTCATTTTGAGAATTGCATATGCTATTATACTGTATGTGGCCTTCTCAAAATGGCTTTTTTATTGATACATAATATCTGTACATATTTATGAAGTACATGTGATATTTTGTTACAGGCATAGAGCGTGTAATGATCAGGTCAGGATATTTAGGGTTTCCATCCACCTCACGTATTTATGATTTCTGTGTGTTGAGGGCATTTCAAGTCCTCTCTTCTAGCAATTTAAAAATATACAATACATTGTTGTTAACTATAGTCACCTTACTCTGCTATCAAACATTAGAACTTATTTCTTCTTCAACCTGGCATGTGCGTCATGCCTGTAATCCCAACACTTTGGAAAGCCAAGGCAGCCAGATCACTTGAAGTCAGGAATTTGAGACCAGTCTGGCCAACATGGTGAAACCCCCATCTCTACTAAAAATACAAAAAATTAGCCAGGCATGGTGGTGCATGCCTGTAATCCCAGCTACACAAGAGGCTGAGGCAGGAGAATTGCTTGAACCTGAGAAGCAGAGGTTGCAGTGATCCGGGAGATCGTGCCACTGCACTCTTAGCCTGGGCAACACAGCAAGACTCTGTCTCAAAAAAAGAAAGAAAGAAAAAACTGATTTCTTCTATCTAATGTTTGTATCTGTTAACCAATCTTTATCACCCCACCCACCCATACACTCTTCCCTAGTATCCATCATGCCACTCTCTACCTCCATAAGGTCAACTTTTTTTTTTTTTTTTGAGACAGAGTCTCACTCTGTCGCCGAGGCTGGAGTGCGATGGCACGATCTCAGCTCACTGCAACCACTGCCTCCTGGGTTCAAGCGATTTTTCCACCTCAGCCTCCCAAGTAGCTGGGATTACAGGCACATGCCATCACGCCCAGCTAGGGTCAACATTTTTTAGCTCTCACATATGAATAAGAACATACAATATTTGTTTTTCTGTACCTGACATATTTCACTTAACTTCACGACCTCCAGTTCCATCCATGTTGCTGCAAAAACATGATTTCATTCATTTTTATGGCCAAATAGTATTTCAGTGGGTATATATACCACATTTTCTTTATTCATTTATCCACTGATGGACACTTAGGTTGATTCCATATCTTTACTATTGTAAATAGTGGTACAATAAATATTGGGGGTGGGGTGCAGGTATGCTTTCAATATACTGATTTCCTTTCCTTTAGGTAAATACCCAGTAATGAGATTGCAGGATTGTATGGTAGTTCTGTTTTTGGTTTTTTTGAGAAGTCTACATACTGTTTTCCATAGTGGTTGTACTAATTTACCTTCCCACCAACAGTGTATAAGAGTTCTCTTCTCTCCACATTCTTGCCAGAATCTGTTATTTGTTGTATTTGTTGTCTTTTAATAATACCTACTCTAACTGGGGTAAGATGGTATCTCATTGTGGTTTTGAGTTGCATTTCCCTGATGATTAGTGATGTTGAGCATTTTTTCATATGCTTGCTGGCCATTTGTATGTCTTCTTTTGAGAAATGTCTGTTCATGTCCTTAGCCCACTTTTTTTTCTTTTCTTTTTTTTTTTTTTTTTTTTTTTTTTGGACAGAGTCTCGCTCTTGTCGGCCAGGCGGGAATGCAATGGTGCGCTCTCAGCTCACTGCAACCTCCCACTCCTAGGTTCAAGAGATTCTCCTGCCTCAGCCTCCCGAGTAGCTGGGATTACAGGTGCCTGTCACCACGCCCAACTAATTTTTATATTTTTAGTAGGGATGAGGTTGTACCATGTTGGCCAGGCTGGTCTCAAACTTCTGACCTCAGGTGATCCACCCACCTAGGCCTCCCACCGTGCCGCGATAACAGGTGTGAACCACCGCGCCTGCCCCTTAGCTGACTTTTTAATGAGATTTTTAAATTTTTTTGTTTGTTTAACGTTGAGTTTTTTGAGTTCTTTGTGTATTCTGGATATTGGTCTTTTGTCAGAGTAATAGTTTGCAAATATTTTCTCCCATTTGACAGGTTGTCTCTTCACTCTGTTGATTATTTCCTTTGCTGTGCAGAAGCTTTCTAGCTTAATGTCCTGATTATGGCTTTTTCCACTCAGCTTAATCCCCTTCAAATCCATCCAAGTTGTGTTGTGTATCAGGCATAGTTTATTCCTTTTATTGCTGAGTAGTGTTCCACGAAAAGCAAATCATAGTTTGTGTAGCCATTCACCTATTGCAGGATATTTTTAATTTTTTCCAGTTTTCAGCTATTATAAATAAAGTTGCTGTGACCAGTCATATACAGGCTTTTGTGTGGAAATAAGTTTTCATTTCTCTGGGATAAATGCCCAGGAGTATAATTGCTGAATCATATGGTACGTGTATATTCAGGTTTTTTTTTTTTTAAACTGCCAAGCTATTTTCCAGATTGGCTGTACCATTTTCCATTTCCACCAAGAATGTATGAGACCCAGTTTCTCTGCATCATTGCCAGCACTTGGTGTTGTGACTGTTTTTTTATTTTAGCTGTTCTAATGGGTGTGTAGTGATATCTCATCATGGTCCTAATTTTGCATTTTCCTAAATGGCTAATAATGTGGAACATCTCTTCATGTGCTTACTTGCCATCTGTATATTTTCCCTGGTGAAATGTCTCTATATCTTTTGTCTGCTTTCTGATTGAATTGTTTGACTTTTTTACTGTTGAGTTTTTGAGAGTTCCTTATATATTCTAGATAATAGCTGACTCTTCAGATTCCAAATCCACAGGAAATGTAGACATAACCTTGCTTCTTCTATTCATTAACAGATGCCTGTGAGGGCTCCTGTCTCATTCTTACCTGGGATCTAGTTTACCCCACTGTGAGGCTGTGCCCAGGATTGCATGGGGGGAAGCCTTGTACAACAGCTGGCGCAGCCCTGGTCATCTGTGGCCTTGAAAGCTTCCTGGCCATGACCTTTTTCTCTTCAGATGTTGCTAACCTTTGATGATCAATTCCTGCTGACTGCTGCTGAGGATGGCTGCCTGTTCACCTGGAAGGTCTTTGATAAGGATGGCCGGGGAATCAAGCGAGAGAGGGAGGTGGGCTTTGCCGAAGAGGTGCTTGTGACTAAAACAGACATGGAAGAAAAGGTAAGAACTGGATCTAATGAAGAGGGACATGGAATTCCTTACCAGACTGCATTCAAATGCGGGTCCAGCACCAGGGCCCTCTACAGCCTGGCTACAACCTGTGTCCAGTGCAGGCCCCCACGGCTCCCTGCACATGCGCTGTCCACACAACCAAGCTCTCCTCCTCACTGCCACTGTCCACCCTACTCTGCCTGTCTTTCTGCCATGTGATCATCTTGACTTACACTGTGCTTTGCTTTTATTCTGTGATCTGATTTTCCTCTTCCTACTCTTTGAAACCAAGAACAATGAAACATACAGTTCTCTTATGACCAACAGTTTCTAGCACATGCTGGGCACATGGAAGATAATCAATAAATATTTACAAAAGTAAAGTATATTCTCATTTAAATGTCACAACATTTCTATGAAGAAGATACTGTCATTCTCCCCATGTTTCAAAAAACAAATTAGGAGAGCTTGAGGGATGTGTCCAAAGTCAGTGTGCTAATAACTAATAGGACCAGAGTTCTAATCCAGATTTGATCTAGAGCCCCCTCCTTTAATCACTACACCAAAGGAACATCCCTTCCTTCCTGTTGATGCAGTAAACATTTCACAAAGGTGCGTTTTGCAGAGATGTGAGTGCATAGCTCTGTGCTATGCTCCCTAAGGGAGAAGCTGAATGGATGATAAACACACAAGGCTCATGGAGGATCACAGAGCTACACAGTCATTGCTGTTTGTCCAGAATCTTAACTGTGTTTATTGAATACCTACCATTTGCTAGGCACTGGGGATGCATGTGTGAAAAAGACAGGTATGGGCCCTGTGACATGACCAGGAAGTTCAGTCAGGTAAAGGATAGAAACAAGTAAAGCCATCAGAGCAGCAATGCAACACTGCCACAAAGCAGAGTGACAAGCCTCTGGCATGTGCTGGAGATCCCTTCTAGAGCTCCCTAGAATTTTCCGCAGGAAAAGCAAAGAGGGAGAAGAGGATGAGGGAGGGCCCCGTGAGAGTGGGGGCCTGACCTGCTGCAGAAGGAACCCCTCCTTTTCTCTGTTATCTTTTCTGTTCTTCCCAGAGGGTAGGGGAAGAGGCCAAATAGGAGACAGCAGGCTAAACCAAAGGCCTGAAGGTGCCCATGCTGACTTTTGACTACAGCCCCTAGATGGACCTGACAGTACCACTGCCAGGCTGGAAATGACTCGTGCATGTACCGCTCCTTCTTGAAACTCCCTTCTGTCTTACCATCCATGTGACCACACTCTGTTCCCTGTAAACCTTTGTGACTCCTCCTCCCCACTCCTGTCCTGGCTCTTCCTCCGCCTGTCCCTTTAAAAGCATGTTCCTGGAATTCTCAGCTCTCTTTATATTCTATTATAGTCTACGTAACTCTCAGGCCATGATTTACCTTCTCTGCCTAGGATTTACAGAGGGGTCTGCTGTGTACCTGACACTATACTAAGGTCTGGGAATGTAGAGAGAAAACACACAGAGCATCCTTTAGCTGATAGCCTGGGAAGAGGGCAGAGTATCATAAAGAAGGGAATTAAACGTGCGGCGGAATGAAGTGTCATGAAAGAACGACGCTGTGGGAGCACAGGGGAAGGAACTTGGCTCAGGCCAGATGGTGCCAGAGGACATGAGCCTTGCTCAGAGCCTTCCAGAACAAATGGACAAGGGCCACTGAGCAATGAGCAGTGAGTGTGTGCAGAGGGATGAGGGAGCGGTGATCTGCAAAGCTGCTCCTAGTTAGGGTGTGCCAGAGAGAAGGGCTGAAGATGAAGCTGGAGAGAAACAGGTCAGGGGGGCCTTTTACACCATGCATTAGGCTGCACATTGTTCATAAGGACCGTTCATAAATTTAAGCTAGGGAATGACAATATGATTCGCATCTCAGAGAGATTACTCTGCAGCAACGTGGAGAAGAGATGAAGAAAGGACGCTGAACAAGGACCTCAAACACAACATGTCAAAGGCCGGGTCATTCCCATGGATAAATATATCCCACTAGCCAGGGCAGACCCCTGGGGTCATTGATAAGTATTCATTCAGTGCTGACCGTGTTGCTAGTTTTATGCTAGGTTCTGGGGATAAAGCAGTGAAGCAAGACAGGCCAAGCCCCACCCTCAGGTACCAGCCCTTCTACCTAGGAGACAGCCTTCATCCATGATCCTTACCTCTCCACCCCACACCCAATCAGGCACTACCCTCTCTAAACTCACTCTCTCCAACCTCTCCATTCCTCTCCAGTCCCCTCCCCTACCTCAGTCCAAACCCTGTCCGTCTCTCACCTAGTCTATGCAGTTGCGCCCCACCCACAGCAACTCATCATCCTGCTTTTGGTCCTTCCTTAATCTAGTCCGTGCTGCATACCGCCATGGGAGAAATCTTTATACCACCAAAGTCAGACTGATCAGCTTTGATGAGGACCTTTGGAAGCCCTCTAGGATAAAATCCAAACTTCCTAGCATGGCCTACCAGACCCCTGATGGTCTGACGCAGTCTTGGCTGCCCTTTCCTGTGCATCCCACCTGTGCCATGTCACATGCAGTGAGTGCCCTGGCCAGGCATTCCTGCTCCCTCTTCTCTGACTTTGCACGTGCAATTTGTGCTTATCCTTCATCTCAGTACTTCCTGTGCACCAGATCCTCACTAGTCTGCTGGCCAGAAATGCAGAAATGTGTGTAATTCAGTTCCTTGATATCAAGTCTTTCACAGGTGGTAGAGGAGACAGACCAGAAATGGTGAGATAGGGATGCATGGGGTCTCCCCGTAGGTAAGCAAGAAGAAAACACTGCATTCTGACCCACTCTTGTCATCGACATTATCTTTTTAAGGAAATGAAGGGTGTGTGTATTATAGTATTTTTAGAAAACTTTGGCATCAGTGAGTATGATGGGAGAAGACACTAGGCCGGGTGCAGTGGCTCAGGCCTATAATCCCAGCACTTTGGGAGGCTGAGGCAGAAGGATTGCTTGAGCCCAGGAGTTTGAGACCAGCCCGGGCAACATAGTGAGACCCCCATCTCTAGGCAAAATATAAAAATTAACCAGGTGTGGTGGGGCATCCTGCTACTTGGCAGGCTGAGGTGGGAGGATCACTTGAGCCCAGGAGGTCAAGGCTACAGTGAGCCGTGATCACACTGCTGCACTCCAGCCTGGGTGACAGAGTGAAACCAAGTCTTAAAAGAAAAAAAAAAAAGAAAGAAAAAAGGAAGTATAAGAAGATACTAGGCATAAAAACCAGCAAGACAGAAGAGTTAGGATTTAAAGTAATAAAAGTGAGTCTAAGAAGACATCAAGAGGGACCCAGCTTTGGGCACTTACCACGATTTGTCATAATGTGTTTATCTGACTGCCTCAGTAGACTCTAAGTTCTATGGGGACAGGAGTCATGCTTTAGTAAATATCTTCTGAGATCCTACTCTGTGTTAGACACTGTTCCAGTACTTGGGATATATCAGCAAACAAACCCTACAAAGATTCTGATCTATGTAGAGCAAGTTCTAACGGGGAAAGAAGAATAAAAATAATAAAATAATAAGTAAATTATAGAAAGTGCAAGATCTAAGGAAATAAGAAGAAGTAGAGCAGAGTAAGAAAGGTGATGGGTCCTGGGAATGGGAAGGGGTTGCAGAATTAAACAGTGTGGTCCAAGTCAGCCTCATCAAGCAGGAGACGTTTAGGCCGACTTGAAAGAGATGAGAGCATTACTAGCACAATGTAGTAAGGACTTTTTGAGGATAGAGGAGGAAGCTCATGTGTCTCCTCGTTTTTAGCCGGTGTGTCTTCTGGGGAAAAGATGACAGGTTCCAGTTGAGACACATTGAGTTTGAAGCTAGGCAGAGCTGCAGGTCTCAGGTCAAGGCCACAGGTTTAAATATTCTGATTCACCCTCACTGTCAGTGTTCTTGATTCTCTGTCCTTCTCCCAAAGGCTCAGGTTATGTTGGAGCTAAAGACTCGTGTGGAGGAATTAAAAATGGAGAATGAGTATCAACTCCGACTAAAGGACATGAACTATTCTGAGAAGATTAAGGAGCTAACAGACAAGTTCATCCAGGAAATGGAGTCCTTGAAAACAAAAAACCAGGTCTGTTTAAAAGACTGACCAACAAGCGCAAATAACAAGAAATTTCCACTTTCAAGACAGGACTGGCATATACTGCCCAAGCTATGCTCAAACAGTAAGATATGTGAAAATGTCCAATTTTAAAGCATAGTTGTTGATATCAGAAATGCCGGGCACAGTGGCTGACGCCTGCAATCCCAGCACTTTGGGAGGCCAAGGCGGGCGGATCACTTGAGGTCGGGAGTTCGAGACCAGCCTGGCCAACGTGGTCCAGCCTGGGCAACAGAGACTCTATCTAAAAACATAAATAAATAAATATGCTTACAATCAATTGCTAAGTGAAAAAAAAAAGCAGAATATAAACCACTTTATGGTGAATGGTATTAATCGGTATTAGTGGTATTAACAGATTAATTAATCTATAGTAGTAAAATACATACAGAAAATAGATAACAGTATAATTATCTCTGGAAGTTGAGATTACAGATAATTTAAATTTTGTTTTTTATCCTTTATGTAATTTCTAAATTATCTACAATGAGAATTATGATTAGGAGAAACTTATTTAAAAACAAAATGAAAAGAAAAGAAAAACAAAGCAAAAAGATAAGAAAATCAAAGCATAGATGGAGAATAACTAGCAGAATTCCTGGGTTGTCAGGAAGTTAAATAAAATTAGTCTACATGGCCTTTACATAGTTAGATTTGGTCCGGGACTCTCCCAGATTCTTTTCTTTGTTCTACACAAATCTGGACTCCTATCTAAAATCCCCGCTGGGCAAGGTGGCTTACCCCTATAATCCTGACACTTTGGAAGGCCTAGGCAGGAGGATTGCTTGCATCTGAGAGCTTGAGACCAGCATGGTTAACATAGTGAGACCCTGTCTCCAACATAAAATAAAAAATGAGTCTGCCATGCTGGCATGTGCCTGTAGTTCTAGCTACTTGGGAGGCTGAGATGGGAGGATTGCCTGAGCCTGAGAGGTGGAGGCTGCAGTGAGTCATGATCTCACCACTGCACTCCAGCCTGGATGACAGAGTGAGGCCCTGTCCCTCACCCCCTAAAAAAATTCCCAATTATGTGCTTGAGGGATATTTGTTTCTTTAATGTCTATGGGTCATAAAGTTTTGCTAAAAAAAAGAAAGAAAAACCTTGGCTATTAATTGTGTTAATTAATTCATTTTATAATTTTATTCTTTTAGCCAACAGTTATTTGGTCCTGTATATAAGCCAGGCGCAAAGTTAGGTCCTGAAGATGGCACACCACCTCCAACTCGCCCCCCAAGCCTGAAAGCTTTCCTGCTCAGTTAAAGAAAACACTTGCTCAGAAGCTTTACCCATGAACACACCCAAGGATTTCATTGACAGCAATGTGCCGGCAACAGAGGATTCAAATGAATCCCTACTTTTTCATCCAGAAGTCCTTTTGACACGTGTCCAAAACTGAACTCATCATTGACAAACCCATTTAGTAGCAAGAATAGAAATAGGAACAGTATAGAGCTTTTCCAGTAGAATATAACATAAATAAAAGGTGACAATGTGGTTGTTGCTTCATAGAACAGTGCTTGGTGCAAAATAAGGGCTTGAGAAATGTTTGTGAGTGAAGAAGGGTGTAACTTGTAAAGTCAGTTCTTGCCCTCATAGTGCTTTCAGCAGATGTGTGTAAATGAGGAAATGGGACTCTGTTTTAGGTCTTAAGAACAGAAAAAGAAAAGCAGGATGTTTATCACCGTGAGCACATAGAAGACCTCCTAGACAAGCAAAGCCGGGAACTGCAAGACCTGGGTGAGCCCACAAGTAGAGGCCTCGCTGGTTAGGGTGGGAAGAGCTAGGTTATGGGGAAACACTTGAGAGTCCCCCAGACACGGTAGAAGTCTCAGGGAATATAGCTCTGTCTAAAAACAGGCTACGTGTATCCCCTGGAACTCACGGTGGTTTTTACTCATTCACTCAGCACATTAAACACCTATTGCATGAAAGTAGGAGACATGGAAAAGTTCAAGTTTGGAACCTGACAGTCTTGCCTTGGGTCCCAGGCTCACCACGTACTTGCCAGGTGCTCTAGGGAGTCACCTCACCTTACCGAGCCTCACTTTACTCTTCTATAAAGTGGGGGTCCTAACACCTAGTTTTCACACTCAGGATATTCTTCTTGGCCCTGAGTCCCCAGATACCACTCTGTGCTTTCCTGGAAACTTTTCTTCCCAGAGCAGGCAGGCAGGGAGTTTGGCTACCGGATGAGATGACGGGATGAGGGGGTGGCGGTGAGGAAGCCAGGCAGGCATTTGAATCTTGGCTCTGGAGGCAGCTGCTCCAGCTGGTGCTGGAAGGAATGGGAAAGTGCCCAAGGCTCCTGGGTGTCCCTGAGGCAGGTGCTGCTCTGCCACCTTAAATACCTTCCTTGCTTCTCTCCAGAATGTTGCAACAACCAAAAGTTGCTTCTAGAATATGAGAAGTACCAGGAGCTGCAGCTCAAGTCCCAGAGGATGCAGGAAGAGTATGAAAAACAGCTCCGGGATAATGATGAGACCAAGAGCCAGGCCCTGGAGGAGCTGACTGAGTTTTACGAGGCCAAACTGCAGGAGAAAACCACCCTTCTGGAAGAGGTACTCACAGGAAGCCATGCTGTGCCTCCCTTTCCCAGAGAAAAGCCACCATTCACTCAGATCTCCATGGCATAGCCACTGTATGCCAGGATGTGTTGTACCTGGGGACAGACACGGTTTCTACCGCCAAGGAACTTGTATCTAATGGGGGAGAGAGCCAAATAACATCGCAAATAAATATAACATTACGATTGTCACAAGTTCTGTGAGAGAAAAATATGGGAAGCCTGGGTTTCCAGTGAACAAGACCAAAGGAGAACAGGGATGGGTGTTGGAAAGGTTGGGGTTGAAGTGATGGAGCATGAGGCCTGATTTGGTAGGAAAAGAGGGGAGGCAGGAAGAGAGGACAGACGGGAAGAAGGTGGACAGGTCAAGGGCCCTGTGGCCATGGTCTCCGTTTCTGGAATGGCGCTCACCTCCCACTCCTTGGGACAGGTCCCCATGCTCATCTCACCTCAAGCCCTGTGGGCACAAAGGTGCGGGAGTCCCTTCTCCCCTGACCACATGCCCACTCTCTCTGAGCCAGGCACAGGAAGATGTCAGGCAGCAGCTGCGGGAATTTGAAGAGACCAAGAAGCAGATTGAAGAAGATGAAGACCGAGAAATCCAAGATATCAAAACCAAGTATGAGAAAAAGCTTCGGGATGAAAAGGAATCAAACCTGCGGCTCAAGGGAGAAACAGGCATCATGAGGAAGAAGGTAGCAGGCTGTTCTCCCAGAGACCTGGGGTGGGCGAGGGTGTTGCAGAGAAAGCTGGGGTGGGTGGACTGACCAGCCTGGGGGGCCTGGCCAGGGTCCTGCCTGTCCCCATCTTCAGCAAGCAGGCCGGGAGAAGAGCACGAGCCAGCGCACACTCACGCAGACGGACCCTCCCCACCACGCCCTCGGAAAGGCAGCCACACGGGCTTCCCTGCTCTCCTTTTCACAGGATATTGGGGTTCCCTGTGTGCAGATAGAGGCTTTCTAGTTTTCACTTATTGGCAAGTAGGATTCAGTCAGTGTTTTCCGAGCTAGCCCTCCGATGGAAATGGAAATGGAAATAAGGTCTTCTGGGGATGACGTAGATGAAGTCTTGGCCTGGGGGCATCCTCAGGCTCTTGGTCCAGGGAGTCGTGGGCGTCTCCCGTTCAGCACTACGGGTGGAAGAGGGAACGGGGGTGTAGGATGCTTAGTTTACAAAGTGAGGAAGATGTTTTTAGTTCACTCACCATCGAGGGTGAGGGAGGATTCAACTCAGTTTCCCCAAAACATTTAGCCCTGGAGAAGCTAAGTTCAAAGCAAGCTCGAGTTTCTTCCTGTTAGAAAGCACACTAGTAAATCCAGGGGACAATCAGTCTTCCCTTCTTGGTCATGGCTAAGATGGCTCATCAGTTAGAGCCCACTTTCTGTGACCTTGATGCAGGGTGGATCCCAGCCTTTCAAGATGAGTGTGGTCACAGAAGTCTCTGGTCCACTTGGCGCACCGGTCTCCGGAACCTCTTGTGAAGACAGTCCTCTCACAGGGGAATGGGCCTGGATGTTATGGGACAAATACTACATCATCCATTTGGCCTGGGAAATTCCTGAACTGTCCCAAATTCTCCAAATATTCATTCCTAAAATCCCAGAAATGTTGAGTGCTAAGTGTTTTCAGGCCACAGAAGGTGGGGTGATTCAGATCACAGTTGGCCGGTGGTGGGGAACCCCTTACATTGAGGCAGTGGGAGGAATGGAGATGAGTTCTGACTTTAGTGGTCTTTGTTGTTGCCGTTCGCTTTTCTAGTTCAGCAGCCTGCAGAAGGAGATTGAAGAACGAACCAATGACATCGAGACCCTAAAAGGAGAGCAGGTGAAGCTGCAAGGAGTCATTAAGTCTCTGGAGAAGGACATCCAAGGCCTCAAGCGAGAGATCCAGGAAAGAGACGAGACTATTCAGGACAAGGTGACAGCTCTCCTTCTGTCCTCCCTCAGCTATGGCCAGATGGGCCAAGGCAAGGAAGGCAAAGCTCAGGGGAGAGAGGGTCTCTAGCTTCTCAGGACGCATTTCTTTAACTCGATGAGGGAACCAGCGGTCAATGAAGCGCCTCTTGTGTGTTTGGCGCTGGGCTAATCGCTATCAACACATCGCATTCAGTTCTGCCAACAACCCAGGGGGCCTGAGAACCCAGTGTTATGGTTCGGGAAGCTGAACTCCAAGAGGCTGGGTATCTCGCCCAGGGGTCACACACTTCAATAGGTGACGGGCTGCGAGCAGAACCTGAGTCAGCTGACTCCACTGCTCCAGGCATCCTCGGAGGCGCTCCCCCATGGACTGGGGGCAGCTCACTTGCCACACTGCCCACGTGGTCCCCGTGTCGCAGTGGGACTCTCCTGGGGTTGACCCTGTCCAGGAGGCTGCTTCTACTTTGGGGATGCCTTTCTTCCAAACACTCAGATGACAGAGACATCACATTCTGTGGGGCAGACCATGTAGTATCATCCTCCTGAGCACATCCAGATTCCGTGCCCTCCTTTCCATCGCCTCTGCCACTATGGCCCAAGGCAGGAGGAATTCTCCAAGGGCTGAGAACATGGGCTTCAGTGTTAGGGAACTAGGTCTGGCACAGGTTCCATTTACTGGCCATTGCACCTCGAGCAACTTCTCTCAGCCTTCATTTTCTCACCTATAAAATGGGGATGATCACCACCTCAAGGGGTCTTGTAAGGATGACATGGGATCATGCCTAGATGTCATTTCTGCATGTGAGTATCAGTGTATGAATCTGGGCTTTTTATTTTTATTTTATTTTATTTTATTTTATTTTTTAGGGAGGATCCAAAGTTCTGTTCAGATTCTCAAAGGGGGCTTTGACAAGAAAGAGATGAAGGCCTCCTCACCTAGAAAATGGCAACAGCCTCCTAAGCAGTCTAATGGCCTCATTTCCCACCTTCCATCACCATGGACTGGCAGGGTGCAGGTGCAATGCCGCCACTCTCCTGCTCAAAGCCCTTACAGCTCCCCATTGCTACAGCAGGGGTCAGCACGCTCTTTCTGTAAAGGCCTAGGTAGTAAATATTTTTGGCTTTGGAGGCAATGTGGTCTGTCTCAACGAATCAACATGAATCAACACCGCTGCTGTAGAGTGAAACCACCCATAAAAAAAAACATTAATGAATGAACTTGGCTGTGTTCCAATAAAGCTTTACAGAACTAGACGGCAGGCCAAATGTGGCCCATAGGCTGTAGTTTGCCAGCCCGTTGCCTAGGAGATAAATTCTGAATTCTTTCCCCCAACACGAAGACCCTCACCTCCCTCCTCTATTTCCCCAGCCTCACCTCTCACTTCCCCCATGAACCACCACTTGGCTCTCAAGCCAGTCATTCTCAGCACCCTCAATATATACTTTGCCTTCTGTGCTTTCCTCTTTTACAACATTTGTCACATTTTAGGCTTAGATTTGCTTCTGTATCTTCTTTCCCAGCTAGTGTTTTCTTTTAAGGGCAAGGGACTGTGCTGTATTTATATTTGGAAACCCAATACTTGGCAAAAGATCTTCATTCAGTAAATGTTTGAGAGATGGATATATTTATGTTCTGATTACTATCACCATGCAACGAATTAACCTTAAAACTTAGTGATTGAGGCCAGGCGTGGTGGCTCACGCCTGTAATCCCAACACTTTGGGAGGCAGAGGTAGGTGGATCATTGAGGTCAGGAGTTCAAGATCAGCCTGACCAACATGGTGAAACGCTGTCTCTACTAAAAGTACAAAAATTAGCCGGGAGTGGTGGCACATGCCTGTAATCCCAGCTACTCAGGAGGCTGAGGCAAGAGAATCGCATGAACTTGGAAGACAGAGTTTGCAGTGAGCCGAGATCTTGCCACTGCACTCCAGCCTGGGTGACAGAGTCAGACCCTGTCTCAAAAGGAAAAACTTAGTGATTGAAAGCAACTATTTTATTCTGCTCACAGGTTCCACAGGTCTGGAATCTGGACAGGGTACCACAGAGTGGCTTATCTCTGTCCCCGATGTCTGGGGCTTCAGCTGGGACTACTGGGGGTGACTCAAAACAGCTGGAGGCTGGAAGATCAACATCCAATGTGGCTTCTTCAATCACATGTCTGGCACCTTGGCAGGGATGTCTGGGAGGCTAGGCTCAGCTGGGTCTTTTGACCAGAGTCCCTAATGTGCCCACCAGCCTGGATGTCTCAGTGTAGTTGGACTTCTTACATAGCAGATGGCCTCCCCCAGAGCAGGTGTCCCAAGAGAGCCAGGTAAAAACTGCTTGGCCTTTTTCGGCCTAGCCTTGGAAGCCACACAGTCTCCCTTCTGTTGCATTATTTGGGTTATGAACAAGTCACTAGTCCAGGCAAATGCAAGGGAAGGGGATTTACTTCCACCTCCTGATGGAGAAGCAGCAAGGTCACGCTGGAGAACAGCTGGAGTGTGGGGTGGAAGACGCTGTGGGGGCCATCGTTGGAAAATACCATTGTTCACAACCTAATATGAATGAGTGAGTGAATGCATGAGAGTCCTGGTACAGAAGCTGAGGGGTCTGTGCTGTAGCCCCGTGGGGAGAGTGCCGGCCTCTGTACTGACGAAGAGAGGAGAGGAGTCTCCTGGTTGACCTCTTCAACCGGGAGAGTCACAGGCTTCGTGCTCTTTGCCCTAAAGGGCTGCAGTATACCAAAGCCTTACGATATCTCTCACTTCTGTCTCTTCTCACCCCCAGGAGAAGCGAATTTATGATCTGAAAAAGAAAAATCAAGAACTGGGGAAATTCAAGTTTGTGCTTGACTACAAAATAAAGGAGCTGAAGAAGCAAATAGAACCTCGAGAAAATGAGATCAGGGTGATGAAGGAACAGATTCAGGAGGTGAGAAGCCATTTGCAACACTCTGGCCTCTCAGACCCTCTGTCTCTTCTTCCACGATTGGCTAGCTGGCCTCAGGGACTGAGAGGAAGCTCTCCTCACAGTCCTCTCTGCTCCCAAGGTGTATGCAGCCTCCAGTCCACAGCGGTGCAACTGGGAAGGCCGTGGCCCTACTGCAGGCTCAGCTGTCCAAAAGCAAATCGCTTGGGAGTTAACTTGCTGCAGGACCTGGAGATGGGCTTTGGCCCTACCCGTGCCACCGTGTGCAGTGTTCTGTGCCCTCCTAAGGGAGACGCAGCTATTGGGCATTTGGCCACCAGAGGGCAGTGTGTACTCAGCCAACAGGCTAGCCTTCTGGTTCAACGTTTGTTCTCAAACTGGAAATGTTGGTTGAGACCCTAGGGGAGGCCATGGTGTTTGGACTTCATCTGATAAGGAATGAGAAGTCATCAGAGGCTCTTGAGCAGAAGAGTGACATAATTAAGAATGTGTTCTGGGAAGCAAACAGGATGAAGGTAGAGAGGCGAGATTAGAAGCAAGATCAACTGGACAAGGGTTTCTGAGAATCCTGTAAGGTCTCCCGTCCCCCTGCACATACCACCTTTCCCTGCAACATATGTTTCCCCATCAGCCTCCCCTGCTGGGCTGACGGTGGAGTCCATGTTGATCTAAAACTGAATTCTTGATTTTTCTCTCCCGCTTCCTCCAGTTTTCCCTCTCAGTTAGTGGTCCATGATCCACCCAGTTACTTAATGCAGAAATGCAGAAGTCTTCCTCGATTCTTCACTTCTCGTAACTCCTGTATCCAAATCATCAGCAACATCTATCTGATCAATTTCCAAAACATATCTCACATCAAACCCTCCTTTCCCGCTGCTGCTATCACCCCGCTCCAAGCAGCCACCATCTCTTATATGGACTGGACTCCAGCCTCCAGTCTGGTCTCCACATAGAGGCCTGAGTGAACTCCCCAATGGGGTCCCATCTCACCTACAGTAAAATCCAGAGTCCCAGTCAGGCCCATAAGGTCCTATGTGATCCAGCCTCTCCCTGCCTCTCCAGCCTCCTCTCGAAGCTCCCTTTCCCTGCTCCAGCCCACTGGCTTTCTGACAGTTCCTAAAGTCACGCTTTTCCATCTCAGAACCTCTGCTGCGCTGCTGCCTCTGCCTGGAAGGCTCTTCCCCCAGATCGCCACATGGCTGGTTTCTTTGCATCTTTCCGGTCTCAGTCTATATGCCTTCCCTGACCACCCTAGACAAAATAGGCTTCTGCTCCCCCTCCATCTCCTCTAATTGTTTATGCTGAGCCAGGATAACAGATACAAGGGTATCAGAGAGCACTGATGACCCAACTAGAAGTGCAAGAGCCGTGGTGGTGCCGGTTCTGCCCCATGGCGCCTTTGCTCTGGTAGGCCCAGTAAAGAAGCCCGGTGGAGATCAGTCCAGAGTCAGGGCGCCCAGAGAGGGTATGTCCTTGTGACACTGACTTTTTCCCTGGCTTCTGGGATGAGAAAGGATGTCCCCAGCTGACCACAGACCTGCCTCCACGGGGCCTCCTGCCATTCTTAATTTCCAGGCCCCAAAATGGCAGCTGTCAGTCCATTCGGGGTGCTATAACAAAATACCTTAGAAGGGGTAATTTATAGCCAACAGAATGTATTGCTGAAAGTACTGGAGGCTGGGAAGTCTAAGACCAAGACTCCAGCAGATCTGGTGTCCAGGCCTGTTCCTCACAGATGACACCTGCTATGTGTCCTCTTGTGATGGAAGGGTAAAAGGGGGCAGATAAGCTCCCTCCAGCCTCATAAAAGGGCACAAATCCCATTTGTGAGGGCTCTGCCCTTGTGACCCAATCACCTCCCAAAGAGCTGACCTCACTTTGGGGGTCAGGTTCCACTATAGGAATTTGGGGTGGACGGCACCAAGGTTCAGACCATAGCATCCTGAGAAGATGAGAGGAAGAACAGAGGCCCCACCCACCTGGAGGCCAGCACAGCACTGCCCCCTTTCTCCCTCCTCATTTGACACATTTGTCAGCTGTATTTCAGGTCAGGTCCATTGTTTGCTAATGGTTAGCTTACTTCCCCCACCAACACACCTGGGGGGACCATTCACCTTCTCTGGCAGTTACAGGGGCCAACCACGGCCTTAATGCTCAGCAGGGAATACACTCGCACTTTGGGAGTGATTCCAGCAGGATGCCTCCTACTTCCTTTTGCTGGTGCCAGTTGCTATCAGGACTGATATCTGGGCCTGGGTGCTTCCAGGAGCCTCTGACCTTGGGGCTTCCCTCTGGGGGTCATAGACGTCTTTGGCTCATGCACTGTGGATCTCCTGTAAAGGTCCTTTTCTCCCAGGAAGGAAGCCTCAAGCCCTCGGCTCATTTATAGAGCTGCAACCTCTTATAACACTTCCTGATTCAGGTACCTCCCCTCACATACTCTTTTTCCAACTTGGCTCTGATGATTCAAGGGTCCCTTTGCCCTGCCTAGGGGAGAGGTTTCCTGAGGCTTGTTGTTTTAGTTTACACTCATTTATTTACTCATCTAGGGCAGGGTTTTTCAAGCTCAGCACTATTACTATTTTGAGGTAGGTAATTCTCTGTCTTGGAGGGTCTGTCCTGTATATTGTAGAATGTTTAGCAGCATCTCTGGTCTCTACCTGCTAGATCCCAAAAGCACCCCCTATCCAGGGTGTTAAAACTAAAAAATGCCTTCAGACCTTGCCAGAGGTCCCCTGGGGGGCAAAATGCTTTCTATCTCCTGCCTGAGCCCCATTGAGAATCTCTGAGTGCGATGAAAAACACATGGAAAAGTAGATGGAATTTCCACACTGGGAAAGATGCTTGTTTCCACATAATGGGCTAGGCTTCTGGCTGTCCAGCCAGCTACTCAAATTTGACATA
Organism: Macaca thibetana thibetana; assembly: GCF_024542745.1. NCBI lineage: Eukaryota > Metazoa > Chordata > Mammalia > Primates > Cercopithecidae > Macaca > Macaca thibetana. The sequence goes on from NC_065578.1 coordinate 42,397,191, forward strand.
TTTCCCAATTTTTCTATAAACAGATTATTTTTATTCTCAGAGTAGTATGAGTCTTTGCCTGGGGGAAAAAATGAACAGAAGTAAATAATATACTCCTGTACACCCTCCATGCTAACCTCATCTGTCACTGTTGGCCTGAGATTTAGAGAATGAGGCACTCAGACATGATCTTCGGGAGCCCCTCAGATAGAAGCCCCCTTTCTCTCTTCCAGCTGCCATTGCCTTGGCCTAGGACGCTCTCATCTGTCTCCTCAGCCACACTGGCAGCTCCCGACTGGTCTGCCTGGCCCCCATCTTGCTCTATTCAGTAGAACCTCTGCATCAGGCCCTCCAAGATGCAAATTACATCATTCCATTCAGCGGCTCTCTGAGCTTTCAGGGTAAAGGCAAACTTCTCACCATTTGAGCCTCTGCCCTTGGGTCCTGCATGACCTAGCTCAGCCAGCCTCTCCTGTCCCTCCCCTCTCCCCCTTCTTCAAATCCCCCCTCCTGCAGCCACCCTGAGCCACTTGTAGCCTGCAGAGATGCGCCAGGCTGCCCATGTCTCTGGTCCTCTCTGTGCAGGCTGTTCTCTCTGCCTAGAATTCTTTCCCCCTTTGTCCTCTAATACTTTTTCTTCCTCCCAAATCCAGGGGACACATCCCATCTTTTTGGGCGCTGCCTGCTCACCTCCTCTGTGTATACACAGTGCTTTCTGCCTTGACTGCAGTGTTTATCCTACTCCACCTGAATTTCTGACTTACTACTTATCCCTGCAGACCTGAGGCCTCTTGAAGGCAGAAACTACCTCTTAATCAGCTTTAGATCCCTAAGTCTACAACAAGCTGGGCGGCCCTTTCTAATGGGCACATTCTTTAGCTGTGCAAATACCCACACTCAATGGGTGTCCCCTACAAGGTGGTTCTACATAACTCTGCCAATTCTGCCTTCTTATCTTATCATTCCTCTTCCAGAAGCAGGTTGTTTCAGGCTCTTCTCGTGCCCCTCACTATTGCTCTCCTTTGCCCACCACACTTGCCATTTTTCGTTCATTCGTCAAATATTTGCATGCCACCTTTATGCCAGGCTTTGGGTCACAGGGCTATTCTGTCTATACAAAATGCTTCTAATAATGAGGAAAACGTTCTTCTAAAAGCTGCCCCTTTGTGTCTAGAACATGGATGTGGTTCATTAGGGCCTCCTGGTACCCCCCAGAAGGTTGCCAAGAGCCTTGAAATTTGATCAAAGGCCTGGGATAGACTAGAGAGGGAGGGACTACTCTACCCAGCCGTGAAAAAACCCAGTGAACTATCCCATTCTCCCAAAACAGTCAGCAAACCTCTCTTTTAACAGAAATACTAGTGTCCACCATATTTAGTCCATAAGTCATTAGGAATTAGGTCAATGAAAGCTCACGCACGGCTAGTCTCATCCTAATTGGACACTCCAGTTGTCATTCCCATGACTTTTGTTAATATAAATGCAACAGTGAATTTTAAAAAAATCTTTCAGCCCAGGCACAGTGGCTCATGCCTGTAATCCCAGCACTTTGAGAAGCCGAGGTGGGCAGATCACTTGAGGTCAGGAGTTCAAGACCAGCCTGGGCAACATGGTAAAACCCTGTCTCTCCTAAAAATACAAAAAAAAAAAAAAAAAAAAAAAAAAAAAAAAAGCTGGTCATGGTGGCAGTTACCTGTAATCCCAGCTACTTGGGAGGCTGAGGCTAGAGAATTGCTTGAACCCGGAAGCGGAGGTTGCAGTGAGCCAAGATAGAGATCACACGACTGCACTCCAGCCTGGGCAACAGAGCAAGACTCCATCTAAAAAATATGTATTTCAGAAGCTCACTGGTGGTTTCTTATTTTTCCTGTGAAGACAGGACACTTCTCAGTTGTACTTTTTAAGACCTTTCAACAGAATGATGAGGCTGAGGCTCCTTCTCAGCTTCTCCTTTCCTGTTTTATGCCTTAGATGGGTGGTGCCCACGTGTTGGTCCCTGCAAACTTTCTGCTTTAAATGACCCGTGGCCCCAGAGGGTCGAGATTCGCTCATACAACTTCACAAAGCAGGCGAGGAAGGCGCCTCTCTGGGGAGCCCTGCCTCAGGTTAGAGTTGAGGTTCTAGTATTTGGGTGGCACCACTTTATAAAGAATTCAAGAAAATAAAACAATCAGCATGGTTGAAGGAAAGGGAAAGTGACTCAGAGGGAAAACGTCCCAGCCTGGCCGTGGAAACACGTGATGCTGGTTTAGCATATCAGTCCAGGGGCGGGGAGCTGTTAGGAAAGCAAGTAGAGAAAGGTTTTGATCCAGAGGACACAGAAGGGGATGAGAAAAGAAATGCCCGGGTATCAGGGGCGGCGTCCCCACTGAAAGACTACGATTCTCAAATACAGTTTTCATTATCTCACTTTCTTCTTCTTGACTCGTTTCCCTTGTTCTCTACAGATGGAAGCCGAACTGGAGAATTTCCATAAGCAGAACACTCAACTGGAGCTGAACATCACAGAATTGTGGCAGAAACTGAGAGCCACCGATCAGGAGATGCGCAGAGAGAGACAGAAGGTGTGAGGGTTTCAGAGTCTGGCAGTTCTTGGATTCGGGATCTGGCACCTATCTGCAATGGGCAGCTGGCTTCCAAGAGACAGAGCCAGCCCACTGCGAGGACATGTTTCCCATTTTAACTCACATTCTTTACTTGCTCCCAGCCCTGCCTGCTTTCAGGCCCATGTAGATTTACATCACTGAACTCATCTGAGACTATAAAATCACTTTGGGTAAGTGATCAAGGAGGTGGCAAGTCAGCGTGGCAGGAATATTTGTAGCATTTGGCTTCTTTGGTGGAGGAAAGTACATGCTCAGAGAGGCAATTTTGTTGCCACTGGTTTAAGGCTTTGACAACCAAAAAATTGCAGAGGCCAGGGGAACTTCAAAGATCATTGATTCCCATTTCTCTGTGTTACAAATAAGAAAAAATAGGCCCCCAAAATTGGGAGATTAAGAAACTTCACCCAGCACCCACAGCTAGGTAGTACACACAGAGCTAGTAATGGAATCCAGGTTTTCTGGACATGGGCCTGGACACGGTTGTGCCCTCTTCCCTAGCACAGGCCACTCCTTAACATTTGTTGAATAAGATTGGAACTTTCCGTCCGGGCACAGTGGTTCATGCCTATAATCCTAGCACTTTGGGAGGCCGAGGTAGGCGGATCACAAGATCAAGAGTTCAAGACCAGCCTGGCCAACATAGTGAAACCCCGTCTCTACTAAAAATACAAAAATTAGCCAGGCGTGGTGGCACGTGCCTGTAGTCCTAGCTAACTGGGAGACTGAGGCGGGAGAATTGCTTGAACCTGGGAGGCAGAGGTTGCAGCGAGCCAAGATTGCACTACTACACTCCAGCCTGGGTGACAGAGCGAGACTCCGTCTAAAAAAAAAAAAAAAAGATTGGAACTTTCCATTCTCTGCAGTAAGCATTAATTAACTCTGCACTAGGTAACACTAGCAGCTGCAGAGCCATAAATGTGAACTGATACAGATCCTGCTCTTTCCAAGCTGAAGACGATGATCAGGAATTTGTGGCATGTGCATAATAGTTACATTGAGAGGTGGAAAACGGTGGAACATGTAGAAAGGGCCATGGATGGCAGCAAGAGAAAGGAGAGACTTTCTCCAGGTCAGGGCTGGGGAAGACAGGGAAAAGCACGATGAAGAGGGGACGCTAGCCCAAGTGTGTAGATAAACCAACCTGACCCCTTACATCGGCGCTCCTGACTATCGGGAAGGGTAAGCACTGGATGAGCTAATACGGGGGACGTGGAAGCCCCGGCCAGGAATCTGCAAGAGAGAAATGATGCCATCTGTGTTGGCTCTAAAGGGATATGGGTAACCACATGAGCTTCCTTTCATCTTTTAAGGCCTGTGGTCCTGAAGGAAATCAGAGCCAATAAAGAAGCCCATCTGTGTGGCCTCTTAAGGATGAAGCCCCATATAGGCTGTTCAGGCCAGGTGCCCAGCCGAGGGCAGGTGCACAAGACTTTTTGTGCCTCCACCTGTTGGCTCTGTGCCCATCTAAGTCTCTGTGCCCAGTGTGGCCCCTGGTGGTCAGCTGTGAGTCCCAGATGAGGCGTCTCTTCTCCCTTGCTGTGCCATTAACCTCTGCCTGCAGCCCCCGCCCCTCCACCTGGAGAGCACCCTACAGTGCCAGAAGGAAATGTCTCTGATTGCAGGAGCGAGACTTGGAAGCGCTCGTCAAAAGGTTCAAAACAGACCTCCACAACTGCGTAGCCTATATTCAGGAGCCGCGGCTGCTGAAGGAGAAGATTCGAGGTCTCTTTGAGAAGTACGTGCAGCGAGCAGACATGGTAAGTTCAGCCTCCCCTCCTGCCAGCCCTGCCCTCCGGGGTCTCGTCTCCCTCACTGAGAACCTCCTGGGCCCCATCAGGTGGAGATTGCAGGGCTGAACACAGACCTGCAGCAGGAGTACGCCCGGCAGCGGGAGCATCTGGAGAGGAACCTGGCCACTCTCAAGAAGAAGGTGGTCAAGGAGGGCGAGCTGCACCGCACAGACTACGTCCGCATCATGCAGGTACCTGCACACTCCCCTCGGCCCCTGGGGAGGCCAAGCCATCCAAGATGAGAGATCTCATCAAGGGTCCCTCTGAGACCACCTGTCTTCAGAGCTACCCAGGTGTCTGGGGGCCCAGTAGCTCCCCCTAAAGTCTTATTTTGGCTCCTCTCCTCTCCTCTGAGCTCATCTTGGCTGTGACTGTGGCTGAGAGCTCACCTAGGAGGTTTTCTAGGCACTTCCATGCTGCACCCTGCCCCCCACCCCACCAATGCCCACCTCCCTTCCCCAGGCACCCTGTTCTTCTTTTCTACCCCATCTTTATCCAGAGCACACCTATGTCCTGCCCCACTCCTCTCATCAGCCCCTGGGCCCTCTAGACCTTCATCCACATCATCTTAGCTCTCCTGAGCCTCTCCCTTCTCTCTTCTGTTCCCAACTCCCATTTCACCTGACTTTGTCTTGCTCCTTTTTATTCTGCTACCCATATCTCGTGGCCACGCCTCATCTGATTTTTCTGGTGCCTCAGGTCCCTACCCTTATCTCTTGTGTCCTGAGTTATCCACACCCTCCCAGAGCTGGCCTCACTCTGGTTTAATAAGCGCCTCACACCCACCTCCCCAGATCCTTCATAGGCTGTTCAGAGAGCCTGACCCCATTACTGCCGCCTCCACACAGGCACGTTATCAGGAATGCCAGTCGGGATTCTTCTGCCAGATTTCTGTTTGGGTATCAGTATCGTCTGAGGCAATTAATGTGAATTAGTATCAAAAGGGAACATCAGAATCACATTTATAAAGCACGTACCTTTTTATGTTCACATTTCTTTAATGCCATAATTAAAATACTGGAATGAGAACAGGTTGCAATTAGATTGAAACAAACCAGTTCCCAGCTTGGCCAGTTCATACACAGCTGGGCAGAGCACACTGTGATTCAGGCCAGATCCAGGCATGGCTGGTCTCATGCCATCTTACGACCAGTCCCCACTGAAAAGCAGCCCAGTCCATCTACCCATTGCCCTACTCCGTGGCCATGAAAGCTGTCAGAGGCCCAGAGATAGAAGTGCCTCCAGTTGGTGGAGCCCTCAGACACCAGCAGCCGTACACTGAACCACTACCTGGGGCTCTGGAGTGCAGCAAGCAGGGAAGGGGAACCAGGGTGACAGCAGGAGGCATTGTCAGCTGCTGACATCACCCAGCACCCTCTGTGCCCTATCACCAGAGCACAGGCCTGAGGAACTGGGTCCCTCTCTCCATGCCAAGCAGCCAAAGCAAACATCGGTGTAGGAGAAGGAAGACCACAGGCTAGCCAGAGGGTGTGAGCATCAGCATGAGGCTGCTGGGGCCGGCATCCTGTCCTCTTCTGCTTCCCCATGCCCTGGAGGGTGCTGGGCCAGGGTGGGGTGGAAAGCAGAGGAGACCCAAGCGGGGCCTCCCTGATGGCTAGCAGAGTGAAGTCCCTGGAAGAACATTTTCTCCAGGAGCATTGTAACCTGCATGTTGGGGAGTCCCATGGATCCAAATAAGTAACTCCAGCAACTGCAGGAAGTAAGAAGGGGCCCGGGGCGGGGGTGTGTGGCAGGGGGTGCAGGTCTCCGGGTCCGCACCCCTTCAACCAGAAAGAGACTGCTTGTTGATAACAGTGGGGCTCTTTTTGTTGGCAAAAAGCTTGGAAGATTTAAAAAAAAAAAAGTTTTCAAAACCACTGTGCCGACCCTGGTTTACCCTGCTCCGCCACTCTTCTGCCAGGAGACCTTGGGTAAATTCCTTAACTCAAGGAGCCACCCTCCCTATCTGTAAAACAAGGAAGAAAACAGCAACCTGAGGGCTGGGGGAGTTCCTGCAAGATCGAATGGGATAACCATATGAGGCACCAGGCACTGGCCTGGTACAGAATAAGTGCTCAAAAAAAAGCAATTTCCAGCTGGGTACAGTGGCTCACGCCTGTAATCCTAGCACTCTGGGAGGCCGAGGCAGGCGGATCACGAAGTCAGAAGATCGAGACCATCCTGGCTAACATGGTGAAACCCTGTCTCTACTAAAAATACAAAAAATTAGCCGGGTGTGGTGGCGGGCATCTGTAGTCCCAGCTACTCGGGAGGCTGAGGCAGGAGAATGGCGTGAACCCGGGAGCCGGAGCTTGCAGTGAGCCAAGATCACGCCACTGTGCTCCAGCCTGGGTAACAGAGCAAGACTCCGTCTCAAAAAAAAAAAAAAAGAAAGAAGAAAACGGCAATTTCCATCCTCGTCATCCAAGCAGAGGACCTATCCAAGAACCAAGGTAGAAATCCAGTGGGAAAGCCTAGAAGTCCATCACAGGATGGGCCACTGGTGCCTGTGGACTGCAGGTGGCAGGGGATGGAGGGTGGATGGCACAACTGATTCCAGACCCTCAGTTGGTGGCCTTGGTGTATGCTGGTCAGGAGCTAGCTGAACCTCATCTTCAGGTTGCCATGGCCCTGGCACTTCAATCCAAAAAGGCTGAGGAAGGCCGCGGCAAACATGGCATCTAAGAGTAACTCATTAGAAAATAACAGAAAATGAGGTCACTGTCTCATTTGCATATTCAGACAGGAGCTCAGCCTCCCCACTCCATTCCTTAGCACACTGGCAGATATGAAAATAAGAGTTGCTATGAGATACAAACATCTAGGACATGCATTTTATTCATTCAGTACACATTTTTTGAGGGCTTCCTGTACAGCAAGCTCTGTGTCAGTCACAGAGGATTCCAAGATGAATGTGATAGTGTTCCTACTCTCAAGGAGTTCATCACTGGGAACCTGGACCAGATAAAAATAATTACTGCTCAACTCATTGTATGCAGTGCTGTGGGCTCATCCTGGAAAAGGGGTTCAGTGATGCCTTCAGGACTTGTGGAAGGTTTCTGGGGCAAGGGGCATTTGAGCTGGGCCTTGAAGGGTGAGTAGAGGTTGATCATGGACAAGTCAGGGAAGAGCCTTCCAGGCTGTGGGAACAACCTGAGAAAAAGCAGAGAAGAATGAGGCCTGTGAGGTGCTTGGAGACCCAGGAGTCCAAAAGAAGAGCGTCCAAGTGGAGAAGAACCCACTGAAATGGTTGGTGGCTGAGGGTCATGTTGAAAAGGGCCTCCATGCCATGCCAAAAAGTACAGTTTGTCCTGTAAACAGGCTCCACCCAAGGTTTCTTAGGTAGGGGTGTCTTTGTTTTGAAAAGACAAAACACTCCATTGGCAAGGTGGGAAGACTGGTGGGGAAAGAGGCAGGTGGCAGAAAAACCCGTTAGCAAGTGACTGTCATGTTAAGGGTAGATGAGAAGGACTTGGAAAGGGGAAAGTTGTGGTGTCAAAAGGCATTTCGGAGTAGAAATGACAAATAGAAATGTCAGGTTAGACATGGGAGGAAGGCTGAAAGAACGGAGGATTCCAGGATGGCTCATTTGTGCAGTTAGGCAGATGGTGAGCCCACTAACTGTGGGTTCCAGAAAGATGTCACTGATGCAAGGATTCCAAGTCCATGGAATAAATCTGTTGCCTGCTTTTTCCGGGCTGTGAGGTATTGCCATATTCTAAAGGCATCGACTCAGGCCATGCCATTAGGGGGCGCTGTAGGCATTCCCTTCTCTTCCCTGCTCAAATCGGAGGTCTGGAAAGACCTGCCGGGGTCATCAGTCAGTTCCAAAGGCCAAAGGCAGTCCTGGACAGCTTGGCAGAGCCCCTTTGCTTAGAAAGCTTTTTACATAAACAGTTTCACATCCCCCAAGACTTGGCACCTTGGTGGACCCCAGGTCAGGTTTCCTCTGCAGCTATGTAGACCTGGGTGGGGGTCTGGAGGATTGGAGGGGATTTGGAGGTCAAACTGACCAGGGAGCGATCAGGAAGAGAAGGCTCAGCAAACCCATTGCATTCACATTTTTAATTCACAAAGCCATCCAAAGCATAAACAGTTGACCTCAATGTGACCTCAGGACCCCTCAGAACACAGGCCATCCCAGAAAACATTTTGCGGGTAGCCCAACTTATACATATTGGGAGTGTCCTTGGCCATGATACTATGTGAGATATTGGAATGGAGGTGACAGAAATGTGAGGGGGGACAGCAGAGCCTGGAAAGCAGTAGTCATGGAGGAACAGGGCACTCTGGATGGAGGCATGACAGGGTTCAGACCCCAGCTCTACCACTGAGGTACGGCCTCAGTTTCCTCACAAGGTTGGTGTAAGGAGGAACTGAGGGACTGTATGCACGCTGTTTGATACATTGCAGTGATCCAATCAACCCTTGCAATTGTGGTTACTCTTATTATTGTTATCATCAAGCTCTTCCTGCCTTAGGTTCTCCTTTCCAACCTCCTGGCTCTGGGCCTGGAACACTCTTCTCCTCTGTCTCCCCGGGAGCCCTCCTCACACTGGGTTGGGCCCCTGCTTCAGCCTCTCATGGCAGCTCTGCACTGGAGCCAAGCGGGACCTCCCACGTCTGGCACAGTGACCAGTGTAAGCTTTCAGGAACTGGTTCTTACTTATTTAAATGAATAAGTGAATGAATGAATGAATGAACAGAACAAGAGAGTCAGGCTGCACTGAGTGGTGGGCCTCAATCATACTCCAACAAGGATCAAGCCCTGGAGACCCATTTAGGTGAGGGAGCATCATGAAGATGTCAGAGGTTGGCAGGGGGGTCAGAAACTGGCATTCACACCAACAGGTACCAGGAGCCAGAAATCCCAATCACAGTGACAGGGCTGTAGAGGGTGGAGGGGGTGGGGAGAAACCAGGACAGGGCTCCACTTGCGGGGCGGGGCGCTTTACAGCAGAACAGGGGAGAGCGCTAAGAGCTGGTGACAAACCAGCAGGAAGGGTGAACATCAGAATCAGATCAGACACAAAAGCAATAGGACTCAGTGACAGAATGGAAGGAGATGACCAAAAAGAGGAAGCAACTAAAGATGCAAACTGTGAGAGAACTCGAATTGCGCTTTCAGTTTCTAGTGCTTATTCTGATGATTATTAATGAGTTATTTAATGAGGATCAGGAGAAGTGAAGCTTAGCAAAGCCTACTGAAAGGAGAAATGGAGAGAGACCTGGAGCGAGCAAGCTTGCCCCTGTGGCTCTAAGACCCTCCCTTCTGTTCTGATCTCTCACCTCTCCCTTATCCCTTGGTTTGTAACTTCCTTATTAGTAAGAATCTCATCTTACTCAGTTTGGTATCCACTGCATTAGTTATTCATTTTCTCATCCATTTCACACATATTTATTGAGCACCTCTAACATGCAAGGCAGGGTCCAAGGTCCATAACCCAATAAATATGTATTGAATTGATCATGTCATGATAGCAAGTCTATCAAGGAGAAAGTCCATGGGAGGATCTGGCAGAGTTTTACCAGCAGCATCTGGAAAGGAAATGTGGGAAACCTATCACTGTTATGAGAAAATCTGGAACTGTAATGTTCCCCACCCTCCCTCCCAAACTGGGGAGACCAAAGAATGACAAGTCCAGCTTGGTGAGTGGATGAGTTTATTTAGGTGTTCCATGCGGGGCACTCCTGGGCAGCCGCAGGACCGCTCTAGAGACCTGCATTGCCTCCCATCTCGAAGCTGCTTTTAAGCTAATTTTCTGGCTCTTCACCTCAGTGTATGTGCCATGGGACTGTTTTCCTTGGTAGGTTTTCAGGTATCTTCTAGGATGTTTGGATTCTCAGGGACACCTGCGCCTCAGCTGGACACCATGGCCTTGACTAACTGCCTGGCCTTGAGGGTTCAGACAGTGAGCATACACCCTTAAGTAACCTGGTGGGGGACCCATCACACCACAGTCACCAAGGCCTGGGTTGGTTAAAAGGGTAAAGCATTCAATGGAGAAAACATCTGACTCAGAAACACAAGTACAGATCCTAGCATCAAGAATGAAGGGTTGACAATGAGGACTAGGCATTTCATCTGAGAGAGAGAATTTCATGACTATAAAGGAATACCTGAGGCTGGGTAATTTATAAAGAAAAGAGATTTATTTGGCTCACAGTTCTGAGGGCTGTACAGGAAGCATGGCGCCAGCATTGCCTCTGGTCAAGACCTCAGGAAGCTTTTACTCATGATGGAAGGCAGAGGAGGAGCAAGCATGTCACATGGCAAAAGAGGGAGCAGGAGAGGAGAAGGGGCCAGGTTTTTTTTTTTTTTTTTTTTTTTTTTTTTTTTTTTTTTTTTTTTTTTTTTTTTGTGATGGAGTCTCACTCTGTCACCCAGGCTGGAGCACAGTGGCACCATCTTGGCTCACTGCAAGCTCTGCCTCCTGGGTTCATGCCATTCTCCTGCCTCAGCCTCCCGAGTAGCTGGGACTACAGGCACCCGCCACCATGCCCAGCTAATTGTTTGTATTTTTAGCAGAGACGGGATTTCACTGTGTTAGCCAAGATGGTCTCGATCTCCTGACCTCGTGATCTGCCTGTCTGAGCCTCCCAAAGTGCTGGGATTACAGGTGTAAGCCACCGCACCCAGCCGGGACCAGGTTCTTTTAAAACAACTAGTTCTTGCAGGAACGAATAGAACAAGCACTCACTCATTACCACGAGGATGGCACCAAGCCCTTCATGAGGAATCTGCTCCCATGACCCAAAGACCTCCCTCTAGGCCCCACCTCCAACACTGGAGATCAATTTTCAACAGGAGATTTCGAGGAGACAAACATCCAAACTATATTGTAAGGAATACTGAAATTAAGTAATATACTGGAAGTCTAAAGGTGTAGGTCTGTGCTTTAGATGAAGCATTTCTGGAGGAAAAGAATCTGTTGCGGTGTCTCTAGCCCGACCCCTGCTCCCTCCTGGGCTCCACAGGTACCTCCCCACAGCAGAGGACTGTTTGTCACAGCTCAGGGAGAACAGTGCTTAAGACCGTCCTGTTCACTGGGCTCTGACTCCGTAGCCCCCACTCGTGAGATAATGTCCCAAGTAGAAGCACAGTTTGTTCCTGGCACAGGTCCATTTTACGTAGATTTGGCCTGCAACTGCCTTTTCTGGTGTACGGACCCTCAGGTGCTTTGCAACTGAAAGTGTGGTCTGGCCTGCAGACCAGCAGCAGCATCTCTTGGAAGTCCAATGCAGGATTTCAGGGCCCATCCCAGACCTATGAGTCAGAGTGGCAGCTAACAAGGTGGTCAGGTGATGTATTTGTATGGTCATACATGAGGCACTGCTGTAGACAAGCCACTGTGGCTGTGGGATCTAAGAGCAAAGTGGCCAGTCTCTTTGGGCCCTTGGGGATGGGGCTCCTCCTCGGGGTACTTGTGCTGGGTGTGAAATGGAAGGCAGAGATTTGAGGTGTGGGAAAAGAGGAGAGAAGAGACTGTTTGGTCCCAGGGTGCAGAGGCCGCACCACCTTGCCCCCAGCAAGCTTCGTGCTCACTCCTGTTGACTCCCCTCCTTTCACTCTGCATTCCAGTGATGCAGGACTGCTGCAGGTCTCCCCCACCCCCATCAGCTGTGTCATATTCTGTGCCTTTGCTCCTGCTGTTCTAGTTGTCTGGGACACCTTTACCGTCTCCTTGGTGACTCCTTCAAGCCTCAGCCCGGGAGTCAATTCCTAGGAATCCACCCTTGTCATTCAGGCAGAAGTAAGCATCTTTCCTCTAGGCCCACTCCTCCATCACAGCAAGGTGGCCACCATGCTAAACTGTACCCACGCCCCCCACTAAACTGTAAACTCCTCAAGAGCAGAAGCTAAGATTTACTCTCTATACTCTAGGATTAGCATAGTATCTCTATAATGTTGCATGATTAAATTATGGGTACTCTATAAACATTTATTAGGTAGATAGTTGCATGGATGAATGGATGGATGGATATTTGTCAAACACAAATCAGAGAAGTGAGCTTCCAATGGATGCAGCAAACGTTAATTATCCATGTACTTTTCTGTTTTACTCACTAAATAGCATGCTGCTGAGGGCAGACCATGTCCTATTTCTGTTTGCATTTTATGCACTTCCCAGATAGCCTATAAATATGGGTTCAGCAAATGAATGAAAAATGAATGAAGTACAGCACAGTGCTTACGAACTCTGGAGCCAGACTGTTGGGGTTAGAATCCTGACTCTACCGATTGCTAGCTGTGTAATTGAGCAAGTCATATACCTCTCTGTGCCTCAGTTTTCTCTTCTGTAAAATTGTGATTGTAATAACAACCCAGCCATAGGGTTGTTATGATGCATTTAAACTCCTATAAAAAGTGCGTGGAAAAGCGTTGTTGCTGTTGACGTTGCAACAACAAGTGGATGGGGGAATGGTGCTGAGTCCACCTGAAGGTAAGTTAGCTGGTTCCTTAAGAGGCTGAGCAATAGGCTGGAATAAAGGCTCAGGCCCCAGTAGAGGATCCAGAGTTCTGGATCCAGAGTTCTGGATCCAGGCCTAACCCTGCCCATTCCCCATACACTCAGCCCAGGAGGGCGTGCCATGTGCCCACTGACCACGCATCTGTCCACACTCCCTCAATCTTCCCCCTTTGTCTGCAGGAAAATGTCTCTCTGATCAAGGAAATTAATGAGCTCCGCAGGGAGCTGAAGTTCACTCGGTCCCAAGTTTATGACCTCGAAGCAGCTCTGAAACTGACCAAGAAAGTCCGACCACAAGAAGTTTCAGAGACAGGTAATGTCACCAGTGGCCAGGGGAGATGGGCATTGGGACGAAGGGATTCATGCAGCCGCAGGCAGGTCTCCCTTTGGCTTCCTTCTGTATCAGGTCACATCTCCACATAGCCGTCTGGGATCCTGTCCGGGGCACATGCCTGCTCTCCGAGGAATCCGTGAGGGCCTTCCCACACTCAGACACACACAGGTCCACAGTCCCCTGGCTGACATCCGTGAGGTTAGCTACAGTTCAGAATACAGACTCTTTCAGATTTTGGAAAGCGAATACTTTATGTAACATTCCCAGAGGGGTCTGGGGCAATGCCCTGAAATCAAACACTTTAGTATTTCTGTAGTGACATATGAATATTCACACTAAGCTTCCTGAATTTAAAAAGGCACTCCGTTTTTAGATCTTCTTGCATTTTAGAATAGTGAATAAGGGATTGTGAACCTGTACAATTAAAATGAAGACAAAAAGCAAGATGAGAAGCTATTTAAAGGAAGAGGGGAAATAATTACATAAATATTAAATGAGTCAGTTACTGCAATTATATCCTAAAGTTCCTCTGAATTTCTGACGGCCAAGGCAAAAAGAGAAACAAAGAAATATGATCGTTTATATTATTCTTATTGTATGGCAAAAGGGAGCTTTTTTCTGGAGAAACAAACGTTTCCCTGGCAATAAATTCTCTGAGAAACTTAGCACATGGATCCTTAGGAAAAGAATGAGTGGCCGGGCGTGGTGGCTCACGCCTGTAATCCCAGCACTTTGGGAGACCGAGGCGGGCGGATCACAAGGTCGGGAAATCGAGACCACGGTGAAACCCCGTCTCTACTAAAAATACAAAAAATTAGCCGGGCGCGGTTGTGGGCGCCTGTAGTCCCAGCTACTCGGGAGGCTGAGGCAGGAGAATGGCGTGAACCCGGGAGGCGGAGCTTGCAGTGAGCCGAGATCGCGCCACTGCACTCCAGCCTGGGCGACAGAGCGAGACTCCGTCTCAAAAAAAAAAAAAAAAAAAAAAAAAAAGAATGAGTAACAATGAACAGCCTTTAATTACACATGCCGCTTTCAGGCCCCAAAGAAGCATTTTTTAAGTATCCATTCCTTATCTGGACAATCAATAAAACCAAGAGATTAAGGCATCTCTATGGCAAACTAAGCCAACACGGTTCAAGTTTTTGTTTTCTGGTGGTTTGCATTCAGGAATAAAGATTAGAGGCTTGAACTGAAACATCCCATAGCTATGGATTGGGTCTCTGAAGTGTCAGTTGTTTCTTGTACCATGATCACATAGGATTATGATGTGGAAAGGTGGCTGAAAGGTACACAGGAACCTTGTACTACTTTTGCAACTTCTTTTCGGTCTTCAACTATATAACTATATATATTTAATAACAAAATTAAATACATATATGTAAAATCTTATGTATGTATTTAATTTTGTCGTTTTGTGCACTTTTGGCTAGGGTTGAAGTTGAGACAAGTGTAAACCCTGAGTAGTACCTGAAGTGGCAATACCAGGCCTACGGAGTTGATGTGAGAGCACAGCATGTGTCATAAAGACTGAAATACTTGCGGCCGGGTGCGGTGGCTCACATCTGTAATCCCAGCACTTTGGGAGGCTGAGGCAGGCGGATCACAAGGTCAAGAGATCGAGACCATCCTGGCCAGCATGGTGAAACCCCGTCTCTACTAAAAATACAAAAATTAGCTGGGCATGGTGGCGCAGGCCTGTAGTCCCAGCTACTCGGGAGGCTGAGGCAGGAGAATTGCTTGAACCTGGGAAGCGGAGGTTGCAGTGAGCCGAGATTGTGCCATTGCACTCCAGCCTGGGCGACAGAGTGAGACTCCGTCTCAAAATAAAAAACAAGAAACAAAAAAACAAAAGAAAACTGACATACTTGACTTCTCAGAGGTGAAACCATCTTCTCTTCTCTTGAAAATAAAGCACAGATGTGAACAATTGCAAAACTTCTCTTAAAAAATGTTTCAGGCCAGGTGCCGTGGCTCACACCTGTAATCCCAGCACTTTGGGAGGCCAAGGCGAGCAGAACGCTTGTGCCCAGAAGTTCAAGACTAGCCTGGGCAACATGGTGAAACTACATCTCTACAAAAAATACAAAAATTAGCCAGGCATGATGGCACATGCCTGCAGTTCCAGCTACTTGGGAGGCTGAGGTGTGAGGATTTTAGAGTAAAATTGATCACCTGAGCCTCAGAGGTTCAAGGCTGCTGTGAGCCATGATCACACCACTGCATTCCAGTCCCGGTGACAGAGCAAGACCCTGTCTCAAAAAAAAAAAAAAAAAAAAAAAAAAAAAAAAAAAGTTTTAAATATGTCCAAGTATCCTAACAAAATATTCAGTTGAGACCTCCTCGGGATGCCATGTGATATAGCCAGATTCTTCATATTACTATCATGGAGATTTCCAGACATATACAAAAATTGAGAGAGAAGTCTAATGAATTCCTGTGACCCCAGTCCCCAACTTCAACAAATATCAACTCCTGTCACTTGTGTTTCATCAATATACCCCCACCCAGAAGCCAGAGTGGTGAACCTAGAAGAAATCTAATGTATGCCACAAAACCCTCAAAAGGCTCAGCAATGATCAGGAGCAGATATCTCTGGAGGTGGAAGTGAAGGTAGGGCTGAAAACAGAAAAAAATCTGTTTAAGAAGCTGTTAGATCCACCTACTATCCAACACAGTGGCTAAAAACAGACCCACATCAAGTCCATCATCTTGAAATTTCAGAACACCAGAGTATAAGGAAAAAAATCCTCCAGACTTCCAAAGGAGTTAAGGAAAATTTTTATACAAAGGATCAAAAATCACAATTATAGGATACAAAATCAAGGCACACAAAAAAGTTGCAATTTTTATATACTAACAGTGTACTATCCAAAAAGGAAATTAAGAAAACAATTGCATTACAATTGCATCAAAAAGAATAAAATACTTGGGAATCAATTTAACTGAAGAGGCAAAAGACTGAAAATTACAAAACATTGCTGAAAGAAATTAAATACCAGTAAGTGGTGGATTGGAAGACTTGTTGTTAAGATGTCAGTACTACCCAAAGTGATCTGAAGATTCATTGCAGTCCCCATAAAAACCTCAATGACATTTTTGCAGAAACAGAAAAATCCATTCTAAAATTCATATGGAATCTCAACGTACCCTGAATAGCCAAAACAATCTTGAAAAAGAAGAACAAGGTTGGAGGTCTCATACTTTCTGATTTCACAACCTACAACAAAGCTATAGCAATCAAAACAGTGTGATACTGGCATAAAAACAGACATACAGACCAATGGAATAGAATGTAGAGGCCAGATATAAACCCTCAAATATATGGTCAAGTGATTGTCAACAAGGGTACCAAGATCATTTAGTGGGGAAAGGACAGTCTTCTCAAGAAGTAGTGTTGGAAAAACTGGATATACACATACAAAAGAATTAAGGTAGATCCTTACCTTACACCATATACAACAGTTAAGTCAAAATGAATCAAAGATCTAAACAGAAGAGCTAAAACTATAAAACTCTTAGAAGAAAGCATAGAGGAAAAGCTTTGTAACATTGGATTTGGCAATATTTATTTGGTGAATGACACAAAAAGCACGGGCAACAAAATAAAAAATAGATAAGTTGTTTGTGAGATTTGCAGCAATGTAAGCAATGCAGGCATGTGTGTGAGATTTGACTCCATACTAAGTCTGGCATCATGCTTAATTGTATTAAAAACCTGAACATGTTTTGTTTTTGAGTACACACATGAAGGCCCATCAGTGATAAACAGCTTGAGATTAAAAATTACTAGAAAGTCTCACCTTTTTTTTATTACTACTTAATCCAAGTGAATGTCACTTTAAATTAGTTTGAGATAAATTCTAATCAATATAATTTCCTTAAGGACAAGGCCAATATTTCCTGAACATTAAAACTTTGTACCCATATCACAGTTCTTCTTCATTAAAGGAAAAGATCTAAAACCAACACAAACTATTGATTCAAGTGACTCACACTAGAAACAAACACCACTCAAAAGCAGTTCCACTTTCATCCACCTCTCCAAACAACAATATATAATATACTATTTCTGTTCAGAACTTATAAAAGCCTTCCACTAGAAACTAAAGAACATGGATGATTTTATACATATGCATACACAAGCAAAACACAAAGGAGAACAAACAGCAAACAAATAAAAATTAGAAGCAAAACAAACAGGAAACCAATGCCACCATTTTCCCCACTCAGTCTACCCTGGAGACTACCATTTACCCAGAGCCCAAAAAACCACATGATGAATATTTTATTCCTCATACACAATTCAATATCCTTAAGTCCACCAATATCACCGTACATCCTGTGCAATCAAGAAATTCACTCTAGGCACATGACCTACTAGTAAGTACTCCAGTGCCAGCATTATTCATGCAAAACAGCAAACACAGTGTGAAGCGATACAAGCATGTATGTGAGATTTGGCTTCACACTAAAGCTGGCTTCATGCTTCACTGTATTAAAAAAGAATTGCCAGCCAGGCACAGTGGCTCATGCCTGTAATCCCAGCACTTTGGGAGGCCGAGGCAGGTGGATCACGAGGTCAGGAGATCAAGACCATCCTGGCTAACACGGTGAAACCCTGTCTCTATTTAAAAAAAAAAATACAAAAAAATTAGCTGGGTGTGGCAGCAGGCACCTGTAGTCCCAGCTACTTGGGAAGCTGAGGCAGGAGAATGGTGTGAGCCCGGGAGGCAGAGCTTGCAGTGAGCAGAGATCACGACACTGCACTCCAGCCTGGGTGCCAGAGCTAGACTCCATCTCAAAAAAAAAAAAGAATTGCCAAACTGCCAATGCATGTCTTTAAAATATTTCTTATTTTACCTTCATCAAGACTAAGAATTTTAATTATAAAAATGTTAATTATCCAAATTTCTCCAATTCTCTATAAGGTTTTAAATAATATTTTATTATCTAAACTTTTTAATTTCTCTGTATGTGCAAAGAAACAAAAAAAACTACATGTGACTTACACAGACCATGCGCGACATGCCTGAGCTTTCCATCCAGTCCCAGATTTTCTTCTTCTTCATTTTTCTTTAAAGAACCAGTCATTTGGCTGGGCGCAGTAGCTCATGCCTGTAATTCCAGCACTTTGGGAGGCCAAGGTGGGCGGATATGAGGTCAGGAGATCGAGAACATCCTCGCTAATATGGTGAAACCCTGTCTCTACTAAAAGTACAAAAAATTAGCCAGGTGTGATGGCAGGCACCTGTAGTCCCAGCTACTCGGGAGGCTGAGGCAGGAGAATGGCATGAACCCGGGAGGCAGAGCTTGCAGTGAGCCGAGATTGCCCCGCTGCACTCCAGCCTGGGTGACAGAGCGAGACTCCGTCTCAAAAAAAAAAAAAAAAAAAAAAAAAACAGTCGTTTTGCTCCAGGACAAAAAATTCATCATACAAAATTCTTTCTCATACAAATATATTATCTTCTCTTTATAACCTTCCTTACCAAAAAATATATCTTCATATCCATAACTTTCTTCACATCTCTCTCCCCTACCTTGTTTCACAAAAAAGTTTTCTTTTTTTTTTTTTTTGAGATGGAATCTCACTCTATCGCCCAGACTGGAGTGCAGTGGCGGGATCTTGGCTCACTGCAAGCTCCACCTCCTGGGTTCACACCATTCTCCTGGCTCAGCCTCCCAGATAGCTGGGACTACAGGCGCCTGCCACCATGCCTGGCTTATTTTGTTTTTTTCTTGTATTTTTAGTAGAGATGAGGTTTCAACATGTTAGCCAGGATGGCCTCCATCTCCTGACCTCGTGATCCGCCTGCCTCAGCCTCCCAAAGTGCTGGGATTACAGTCTGAGCCACCACACCCAGCCCATAACCCTTTCTTAATTGGAAATGACCCAGATAGCCAATGAGCATCAAAAATAATTTTAAGATTTTAAATTACACAAAAAGTTTACCTAAAACATTTATCCCATTGACATGTATTCGGTTTCTTCGGGGTTTTTTTTTGTTTTTTTTGTTTTTTGAGACAGTCTCGCTCTGTCACCCAAACTGGAGTGTGGTGGCTGGATCTCAGCTCACTGCAAGCTCTGCCTCCCGGGTTCATGCCATTCTCCTGCCTCAGCCTCCCGAGTAGCTAGGACTACAGACGCCCACCACCTCGCCCAGCTAGTTTTTTGTATTTTTTAGTAGAGACGGGGTTTCACCGTGTTAGCCAAGATGGTCTCGATCTCCTGACCTCGTGATCCGCCCGTCTTGGCCTCCCAAAGTGCTAGGATTACAGGCTTGAGCCACTGCGCCTGGCCCAGTTTCTTCATTTTTAACAGTTTATGTAGATTACTTCTGAAAACAGGTATTAGACACAATCATACAAAGTTAGTTATTTCTTTGTTAACCATGTCCTTTTTTTTTTTTTTGAGACAGAGTCTTGCTTTGTTTCCCAGGCTGGAGTGCAGTGACGCAATCTTGGCTCACTATAACCTCTGCCTCCCAGGTACAAGCAATTCTCCTGCCTCAGCCTCCTGAGTAGCTGGGACTACAGGCGCAAGCCACTACACCCAGCTAATTTTTTTTTTTTTGTATTTTAGTAGAAACAGAGTTTCACCGTGTTGCCCAGGCTGGTCTCAAACTCCTGAGCTCAGCCAATCCACCTGCCTCGGCCTCCCAAAGTGCTGGGATTACAGGCATGAGCTACTGCACCCAGTCCAACCATTTTCTTAATAGCCAGTGAACATTAGGTGCTCACCAAAATAGCCTCAAAGTTAAATACATAGGTATTTTTGCCAATAACTCAGAATATTCACGTAACAACATTAAATTAGTCTTATCTGTCAAAGAAGGCATATAAACCAAGATCACTTTGTTTTGGTGAGATTAATAGCTTTATAACCTTCTGTGCCGAACACTGAAACCTCAGAATATCTAGCAGAGACGTATAAAAAACCCAAACAAAAATGTATGCTGACAATTCTGAAGACATTTCTATTTTCATTTTACAAATAATTTTAAAGCCAGTTTGTTTAGTAAAGATTTACGTAAGTCACATGAACTTGAAAATTGCTTGGACATTTTTACTTAATGTATGAGTGCTCTTTTACCTATAAGCCAACTTGGTAGACACAACATGTAACAATAAGTATACATACAAATAAACACATACAAATGGACATGTAGACACACACACAAACGAAAATCCAGTAACTTTTACCTTGGAACTCTAGCCATGAAATGCCAATACAAGCTCACTGGTTTTACATAGTTATACGTTGTTTGCCCCAATAGTTAATCCAATGAAGAATGTGAACTGAAATTTTGGGTAAAGCAGTTTCCATGGCAGTTTGATTTTTAAAGGTCAAACTTCCCTAGACTCCAAAGAACACTGGGGCTAACTAAACAGCACCGAAGGAAAACATTACACATTAACCAGGCCCGACTCTGCTTACAACAGCAGCACAAAAGCCTGGATACATGCACCTCCATCCCACTTTTCCATTCAATAGCAAACTCCAGATTCCAAACAAGACTGGGGCCAAACAGTATTGCAAAAGAATATCAAGTTGGCTACATTCTGATTTCCCATGACTCTATCAAACACACACAATCACCAAAACATTATCCAACTGCTGCAGCAACAAACAAGCCCCTAGTGTCCAAACTGAAACAGTCAGGGTGCTTCCTTTCTCTACTGGTTGGGCTTGATCGACCTGCAAATGGAAATCCCATAAGGAATTTCCCAAATTGAGAGGAGTTGATCCCACTGTCTGGTACCCAAGAGAGACACTCACTTGCTGGGATGCAACACACAATTACAAACAAGTCCCCAAGAGTGTCCGTATTGAAACAGTCAGGGTGCTTCCCTCTCAGTCCGTTGGGCTTGTTCCACCTACAAATGGAAATTCCTTTAAAAATTTCCCAAATTGACAGAAGCAGATCCTGCTATCTGGACCCACAAAGGACACTCACCTGTCTGGGTACAGATGTCAAATTTCAAAGGCAGTTCTTCCAAGGCAATCAGGGGCTGGCTATGGCAGGGCCAGAGAGAGATGGAAACTCACCTCCAGCCAAAATTAGATGGGCAGCTGCTTAGGAGGGCTTCTGAGACTCCCAGCCCACAGCAGCCAAGCTGCCACAAGCAAGACGTTCCTGATCAAGGAAACAAAATATATTACTGAAACACCAGGGGTTTGGTCAAGGTCCTGCTGCTCACAGCATAGAAAGCCAATCACTGGGAGGACAAGTATTGCCAAGGAAGAAGGCTTTAATCAGGTGCTGCAGCCAAGGAGATGGGAGCTGAGTCTCAGATCCATATCTCTTACTGACTAAAACTGGGGGTTTATGTAGCAGGGAAGAAATGTAACATGGGTAAGAAAACAAGAACTAGGGAGGAGCCAAGGGCCACCCAGTGCAGCGATCTGGTGAGTTTCAGTTCTTTGACATTCCCTTTTTAAGGAGCCTGAAGGTCCTTTCCTGAAGAGGGAACTCAGATAAAACAAATACACGTTTCAGGTTTTAATAGCAGAAGGGTCAATTTCTATGTTTATTCAAAAACAACTGTCTATGGGACTATTGAGACAGTTTCATTAGCAATATGGACATATAAAATTTTGCAAATGAAGCCGGCTGTAATCCCAGCACTTTGGGAGGCCAAAGTGGGTGGATCACAAGGTCAGGAGATCGAGACCATCCTGGCTAACATGATGAAACCCTGTCTCTACCAAAAATACAAAAAATTAGCCAGGCATGGTGGCAAGCGCCTGTAGTCCCAGCTACTCGGAAGGCTGAGGCAGGAGAATGGTGTGAACCTGGGAGGTGGAGGTTGCAGTGAGCCGAGATGGTGCCACTGCACTCCAGCCTGGGCAACAGAGCAAGACTCCATCTCAAAAATAAATTTAAAAAAATAAATAAATAAATAAAATTTTAAAAAATAAAAATAAAATTTTGCAAATGAAAACACAAAGCAATTATTAACTTTAGGGAACAGAAATTATTGTATGGAAAAGAGAAATGAATCATTGTACACTACATGGCTCAACTGTGACCAGCAGTTATATTAATCATAATTAAATTCTAACTATTGATCTACTCAAAATTGGGAGGATGAAAGGATGAGAAGTATGCAGGGGCAGGGGAGGGTGCTGAAGGAAAGCTAAATCCTCGTCTTTCAAGAGAGAAGTCAATAGATAATGCCTAAAAATGATAAATCAAAGAAGCAATGTAAGCACATTAATCAAAGAGTGTGGAAGTAGATATCAAAAGAATTAGCTAAAATAATTGAAATTGTTGCCTCTGAGGATTGAGAAATTGAGTGGAATGTAGAACAAGAGATACTGTTATTTGTAATAAGCCTTATAGGGTTATTTGACTACAAGCATATATAACTTTCATAAATAAATTAATAAAATATTAGGAAAACCATGCTTTCCTTCCAGTTTACTGTTGCAGGCACGTTTTTATTTTTCTCCCCTTATGCATATGGGAAAACTGACAAGGATCTCTGTTTCAAAAAGAAGGAAAAAAAAAGAAAGAGTCAAAGCAAAATAGAATGAATTAGGAAACTAAAGATTGACTAGAGGAGAAAACTTACCTTGCATAAGAAGATGGGTGAAAAAGTGTTTGTGTCAATCTTGGCTCTGGATGAAGGAAAGAAAAAACTTGAGACAAGGTCTCTGCATGACAACTTCTAACCAAAAGTCCCTACTCAGACAAGTTTTAGTCTAGAATTTGCATTCAATTTGTGTCTCAAGGCCATCTTAGCTGAAAATTTACCTTAAAAGGACCCCACAGTAGTAGTGTCCTTAGGCCCCAAGCAGAAGCAAATGCAAATTTTCTCTGGAGGAGTACATTTTAAATACAGGCTTCAAAGAATTCCCATAAATAATATTCTGAGGAACATGAGCTCACAATCAAAAGTCACTAAATACTTGAAAAAATAAACCACCAGGAGTGAAAATCAACAAAAAAATCAAACTACAGAATAAAACCAACAAAGACCCACAGCTCGTATGATTATTAAAATAAGAAAATTTCATGTCTGAAAAAATAAAAAAGGAATTTGAAAATAAGACAAAAAAGCAAAAGTCTTCCAAAATTGCATAGGCAGATTTGAAAAGGAACCAAATAATACTTCTAGAAATGAAAACTATTATAATTAGAAGCTCAATGGACAGATTGAACAGTAGATTAGACACATCTGAAGGGGGAATTTGTGAGCTAAAAGAATAAATTGCCCAGATTGCAGCCCAGAGAGATAAAGATATAGTAAAAGACAAAGAGGAGAGAGTGGGATAAAGCAATGTATGTCTAATTGAAGTTTGAGAAAGGAAGAATGAGGAGAGGCAACATTACAATAAGGCACAGCCGAGAGTTTTTCCAGAATTGATGAAAGATGCCTATCATCAAATCCAGGAAGCCCAGTGGATCCCAAGCAGGGCGCATAGGACAGGAGGACAAGGCAACTAGAACACTGAGGGCGCTGTTGGGAAGATGGAGGAAGAAACTCACTGGGGTCTAGCTGGCCAGAAAAGGGAGTAAATCTAAAAAGAGCCCATTTGGTAGGCAAGAAATTGAGTTGTCCAGGAAGAGGGGGGTCTCAGTTTAGTCCAGGATCATGTGTGACATGCATAGAGCAGTTACAGCAGTTGTGGTCAGAAAACAGAGAACAGTGCTAGAGTGAAAGACCTAAAGCATGGCATCCAGGTGACAAGGGAGGGGAAGCCACAGGAGTGGGTGCTGGCATGGCGTGGAGGCCAAGGTCACTAACGCTGCAAGTTCAGCCTTGTGGGGCAGCGGTGAGCCGTGGACCCTGGTGGACACTGCCATTGCCCAGGATGATGCCAGCACCTCAGACAGGGAGGATGACTCGGGGAGAAAGTCTTCAAGGAACAGGATACGAGTGGACACACCTGGAGAGGCAGGAAGGGGTCTGTCTCCAGGAGCAGGGGTTTTGCACAAGGAGAAAGACTGGCAGTTCAGAAGCCAACATAGGTCAGCAGAAGAGTGCCATCTTGCCTAGGATGTGGAGAATGGGAGAAGGGGTGGCCTCCGTGGGTGGGGGCCTCTGTGCAGGCAGATCTGGGGGCTTAGGAGAGGGGTTGGGCTGGGGTGGTTCTCAGTATTCACCTCATCACTCTAAAGTATGCTGCTTCACTTCTCCATCTCTCTGCGAGACGGCAAAATGGCTTGTCTCTGTACCTCTGGCATCTGGGATTGAGTGTCGGCTCCACAGTAGGTGCCCAATAAATGTTTGAGGAAGCAGGGAGGGAGGAGGGGAGGATCGGCTCTGCAGCAGTGCAATGGACAGGTCCACATGAGTCCTGCTGTCCCTCACAGAACCCAGCAGGGACATGCTCAGCACGGCTCCCACCGCAAGGTTGAACGAGCAAGAAGAAACTGGGAGGATCATCGAAATGCAGCGCCTAGAAATCCAGCGCCTCAGAGACCAGATCCAAGAGCAAGAGCAGATCACAGGGTTCCACACCCTTGCTGGAGTTCGGCTTCCTTCCCTCTCCAACTCTGAGGTAGACTTAGAGGTGAAGACCAACTGACCCCCTCTGGTGAGCCATCTCCAGCCACAACCAGAAGAAACACAGCGTGTCTGTCCCCAGGCCAGATTTGCGGTTGGAGTCTGTATGGTCCCTGCAGCACTGACCCCAGCAACCTCTTTCTCTTGCCCTGGGGAATCTGGGACACAGAATAAAGATGTTTGCCCACACCTTGTCTAACTTCTGCTTAGCTGGGAGGCCAAGGCCAGGAGAGGGAAAGAAGGGAGGCTGAGGACTGGGCGCTCCAGCTCATCTGAAGCCACCTATGCTTGTCCCTGTCTGGGCACAGGACTGCCTGGCACTGAGAGATCACACTGGACTTGGGGCTGGCTTTCCTGCCACCCTTTCTTCCGGGCCTTGCGGATGGGGCTGCCTGCTGCTCCTCGCCTGGCCTCTCCTCTGCCAGCTCAGTAAGGACCAAAGCCTGCTCATTCCTGTCTCCTTCATGAAATGCAGCGAGGCTTTCTAAGGACTGTTTTTTTTGAGACAGAGTCTCACTCTGTCACCCAGGCTGGAGTGCGGTGGCGCAATCTCGGCTCACTGCAAGCTCCGCCTTCCAGGTTCATGCCATTCTCCTGCCTTAGCCTCCTGAGTAGCTGGGACTACAGTTGCCCACCACCACACTTGGCTAATTTTTTGTATTTTTATTGGAGACAGTGTTTCACCGTGTTAGCCAGGATGATCTCCATCTCCTGACCTCGTGATCCACTGGGGATTACAGGTGTGAGCCACCGTGCCTGGCCGGATTTTTTTTTTTTTTTTTTTTTTTTTTTTTTGAGATGGAATCTCGCTGTGTCGCCCAGGCTGGAGTGCAGTGGCACGATCTTGGCTCACTGCAACCTCTGCCTCCCGAGTTCAAGTGATTCCCCTGCCTCAGCCTCCTGAGTAGCTGGGACTACAGGCGTGTGCCACCACACTCAGCTAATTTTTGTATTTTTAGTAGAGACAGGGTTTCACCATGTTGGTTAGATTAGTCTCGAACTCCTGACCTCAAGTGATCCACCTGCCTTGGCCTCCCAAAGTGCTGGCATTACAGGTGTAAGCCACTGTGCCTGGCCTCTGAGGGTTTTTTTTTTTTTTTTAATCTGTGTAAAGAAGAAGGAAAAGATGACGGTAAAATAGCAGACATGGAAGTGTTGCAAGAATTCCCCAAAGTCTTACATTATCTGCTGACCCTGTTCTTGGAACTCTTAAGTAGAGCCCTGCCCTCATTTCCTGTGCCTCCATGTCATTCTAGACTTGCTGTCTTTGTTCTGCAGGGTCCTGTGCTGCTCCTCCATTTCTGGGGTGGGAGGGATGCACTTCCCCTTTGGTTATTCCTCTCAGGCCCCATCCTGGGAGACCCAGCCACACACAGGTACCAGGAGAGATAGTTCTTTATGCATTAAAGAGCAAAAGAATATAATCCAATGTCCCTCTCTTCTCCCACCTGCAGAGACCAGACGCCCCTCTAATACCCAGATAAGAAATGTTTAAGCCCACAGTCCCTGCTGGTCCCTGCTGGTCACCTCTGGCTGTCTTAAACCTGGCATTGTCCCATCTTTCCGTAATCACTTTACTGAAACTCTCAGCACTGCTCATGGATTGACTTTCACAGAGAGCTGAGGCTTGGCAGTCACATTTGGCAAGGTCTCCCAAAGGCTGGGGTAGCAGAAGGAGCATGCAGGCAAAGGCCATGAGCAAAGGGCTCCACAGGGTCTGCAGGAGACTCTCTCTGCTGAGGAACAACCCCCACCCAGCCTGCACCCTGTCACAGCAGCCAGCTCATTCCCCCATGCTGTCATGTTCTTCACATGTCCTCGCCCTACGGGGAAGCCAGATCCAGAGAGCAGGGAAGGATCCAGGCACCCCCAGAGAACTTCAGCTGCAAAGATGACAGCCCATTGCATTATTATGATGGATAGGTGGGATCTTCCAGGACCCAAACTCCTCCACTTCAAACTGGCATGTTGGCTTCACCTTGGCAGAAGAAACGGACTTGAAATGAGACTGGGGATGAGGGGCCGGCAGGGGCAGATTGTGCAGGACCTTAAAGGCACACAGAAGCTATGGGCCACCCAGAAGCCAATGCTAAGCCGCTGGGAGTCAGTGCCGCTGCTCACCAAGCTCTTGCCACATTGGCGTCCTTTCAGTTCCTACAAGAGGCCAAGGTTTTTCCTGCCTTCAGCTCTTTCCACACAGTTTCTTCTGCCTGAAACGCTCTTGCCCCACACCTCACTTTGTGAACTTCTATTTATCCTTTAGATCTCAGCTTAAATGTCACTTCCTCAGAAAGGCAGTCCTTGACTCTCTCCCACCTAAACTGCACGCACCGCATCGTTTTTCTTCATAATCCTCACTGTAACGTGTGTTTAGTTGCTTAATATCTGTCTGTCCCGCTAGGAGAGTTCTACAGGGTAAGGGATGCAGTAGTGGATGCAGGGGATGTCGTGGTTGCCCAGGTGAAACAGGACAGTAGCTTGGACCAGGATGATGGCAGTGGGGAGGAAGAGATGTGAACTCTTTGGACTTAAGGACTGGTGAGAGTTAGCCAAACCAAGGGGCAAGGAGCACGGGCCTGGGAAAAAGAAAAATGCACTAGAAACTGGAGCTTTTCTGAAGACCAGAAGGAAATTCTTAATGGCTGACATATCAATATTCAAGCGATAGATTTTTCAGCTGCAAAATGTCTTCGAATCGAGATGTCACATTTCAAGTACAAGATGGACCTCGGTCCGCAGACAAGGAAATCAAAACCAAAGAGGAGTAAAGTGACTGGCACTTAGTCACACAGGCAGGGGTGGGGTTGCATCCCAGTCAGCCCAGTGACTCCAGAGGTACTCTTCTTATGCACTGCACTGGAGAGATGCCCAAACAAAACACTGTAGATCAAGTGAAGGTTACAGGAACTTGAAACCCTGAGAGTCTAAATCAGAAGTTAAAGGAGTGGAAACTCCCAGGCTAAGCTAATCTAAGCCTAATGTAAACCTGGCTGCTGTCCAGCTGGTGAGGAGGAAGTATGGGCCGAGGGAGGGCCCCACCCTAGCAGAACCTGGCACCTTGGCCAGCAGGTCAACAAGGTGTTTTCTTGGCTGCATAGAGGTGCACACAGCTTCTTGTTAGTAAATGTAGGGCCAGAGGTTCCATCTTGCTTATGTCTCCATGTTCTGTCTTCAGTGCTTGCTCCTAATCCACCCATCTGGAGACATTGGTTCTCTAGCGTCCAAGACCTCCCTCTACTTTGTCTATCCAGACTCCATGGAGAAACCGAAGGCACTCACCCCATTGGTGCCCCTTTTCCTTCATGAGTTTCTTCATCCAGTTGACTGCTTCGGCCCCCTCAGGGCTGGAGCAGACCTAGCAGTCACCTCCTCCTGTAAGCAGCCTTAGGGCCCCTGCTGGGCACTCAAGTGACTAGGCCTTGGCACACAGACTCCACTCTTGCTCTCCCGGTTGCAGTCCATCATTGAGCTCTAGATAGTCACTCAATTCTGATGTGATGGCTGGTGCCTTTGGGGAGTGCTGTGCCACTTTTGTGTAGTAACCTCCAGAATTCCTCACTGGGCCCCTCACCTTCTTCTAGAGTTTTGGCATCAGCTGTGGCCAGGCAGTGTGAGCTACTGGGGGGGGGGGAGGGGGGGGGGGGGGGGGGGGGGGGGGTGAGCGGGGGGGGGGGGGGGGGGGGGGGGGGGGGGGGGGGGGGGGTGGGGGGGGGGGGGGGGGGGGGGGGGGGGGGGGGGGGGGGGGGGGGGGGGGGGGGGGGGGGGGGGGGGGGGGGGGGGGTGTGGGGGGGGGGGGGGGGGGGGGGGGGGGGTGGGGGGTGGGTGTGGGGGGGGGGGGGGGGGGGGGGGGGGGGGGGGGGGGGGGGGGGGGGGGGGGGGGGGGGGGGGGGGGGGGGGGGGGGGGGGGGGGGGGGGGGTCTAGCTGAGACTTCCCCGGTATCCTGTTATCTCAACACTGAAAAGCCTGACCTACAGGAGATTCTAGCATCACTGTCCTGCTTCTTATACAAAATATGGCCAGCCATTGCTGTTCCCAGGAAGTACCTGAAGGCCTGGGAACATCTGTGTGCCCAGGTAGGATCCCCTTATAATCACTCCTCTGGATTCGGAGTGAGAAGTGAAAGGGAAGGCATCTTAGGGCCAGGAATGGGAGTTCACTCTTTCTGAACTCCATTGGGGTGAGCTCTCCTAGACCACTGGAGGTTCAAGGGCCTACTTAGGCTTCAAGCATGTCTAAGATGTGCCCAGACTGCCCTAAGCTGAGGTAGGCTGGGGAGCAGATTTCCAAAGAAATAAGCCTGCTCTGTGCACCTGGAAGCAGGAGGGACTAGCATTACTAATCACCTACTATGACCAGTAGCATACAAGAATTTATATATATTGCTCATCTACTATGTAGATTTATATTTATTGCTCATCTATGGGATTTGGCAGGGGCTACAAATAGGAATTAGTGCCAAACACCTACTGCATGTATTAACATATTAAATGTATTATAAGTGGAACTATGAGAATGTTAGGGAAACACCCGAGGTTTGGTCCAGGTCCTGCTGCTCACCACACAGAAAGCCAATCACTGAGAGGACAAGTATTGCCAATGAAGAAAGCTTTAATCAGGTGCTGCAGCCAAGGAGATGAGAGCTCAGCCTCAAATCCATCTCCCTGACTAAAACTAGGGGTTTATATACCAGGGAAGAAATGTAACAATGTGTAAGAAAACAAGGACTATGGAGGGGCAAGGAGGCATCTGGTGCAGTGATCTGGTGAGTTTCAGTTCTCTGATACTTTTTTTGAAGGTCCTTTCCTGAGGAAGGAATTCAGATAAAACTAATACAAGTTTCAAGCTTTAACAGCAGAAGGATCAATTTCTATGTTCCTCCAAAAGAACAGTCTTTGGGAGTCTTGGGCCAGTTTCAGTGCTCCCTTTCTATTTATCAGTTACTCAATCATGAGGAATCTGGCTGTCAATGTTTCTGGCTGCTTCATGCTGAGGAGGGGTGTCGTAGGCAGCTCCATACCATGAGTGACCATGTGGCCGCTGAGGAATCAAAGGTTAATCTAATACAGAGCTTTCTTCTGAAACAGCCTTTCTTTCTCTAGTCTGCCACTTCCACCAAAGATGAATCACAGCAGGACCAATCTACCTGCAAAATAGGCTTCAGTCTCATATACTTGACCTGATTGCCTACACAAAGTGCAGCAAGAATCATTGACAACATAAGCTCTCCTAAATTGGCTTTGCTGGAACCTATCACAAGGCCATTTCAAAGCACTGGGAAAGTAACCAGTTCCTCCAAGTGTGCCCCATTACAAAAGAAAACAGGTTCTTATTTAATGTATGAAAGCAAACACATTGCCATGAATTAAGAATATTTGGCCAGGCATGGTGGCTCATGCCTGTAATCCCAGCACTTTGGGAGGCTGAGGCAGGCGGATCACAAGGTCAGGAGATCGAGACCATCCTGGCTAACATGGTGAAACCCCGTCTCTACTAAAAATACACAAAATTAGCTGGGCATGGTGGCAGGTAGTCCACCTGTAGTCCCAGCTACTCAGGAGGCTGAGGCAGGAGAATGGCAGGAACTCAGGAGGCAGAGCTTGCAGTGAGCAGAGATCGCGCCACTGCAGTCCAGCCTGGGTGACAGAGCGAGACTCTATCTCAGGGGGAAAAAAAAAAAAAAAGAATATTCACAAATAGTTTCCAAATTCTGGAGAAATTAGGCAGAGAGAGAAACATGTTTCAAATTGTGTTTATAGGAGTATACTCTACTCAATACACTTAAAGTATATTTCAAGGATATAAATAGCTCAAAAGAAAAAAATTCTCCAGACTCTGAAAAACAAAAAGAATCAGCAATATTTCAAACAACAAAAGCCATTAAAAAATTCAGTCCCTTATTAGTTCAGTCCATGCAATCAACTCCTGCTCTGCTTTGTATTGGGATATGAGCACATCAGCCTTTCAATAAGTGCCCTGAAAGTTTTCTCTCTAATCCAATGGCACAATCTCCAAAGTTATCAGAAACCTGCATTCAAGAGTGCAGTGGGGTACCATCTTGGCTCACTGTAACCTCCACCTCCTGGGTTCAAGAGATTCTCGTGTCTCAGCCTCCCAAGTAGCTGGGAGGCATATGACACCACGCCCAGCTAATTTTTGTATTTTTAGTAGAGACAGGGTTTCGCCATGTTGGCCAGTGTGGTCCTGAACTCCTAGCCTCAAGTGATCCTCCACTTCGGTCTCCCAAAGTGCTGAGATTATAGGCATGAGCCACCATGCCTGGTCCCAATTTTCTATTAAAGAGCAGATCAATACTCCAAGAAAACCCTGTTATTCCAACACATGGGCCCAGAACTGGCCTTGCATCACTGTCCTGAGGATTTGACTGGTATCAATGCTCAAAATTTATCAGGTTGGTGCCTTCTTGAGGCTCAAGAATCAAAGCCCTGTAAATTAACAACACAAGCATTAGTTACTAGGATATTTATACTAAAGAAAGTCCTATCGTTTTCTCTAACATGTTACAAATAAAAACACTGTGATTTAGTGTTTAGGAATAACTGCCTGCAGTATTTCAAACCAGTGTATTAAAATAGGTTACTCATTGCATATGTCTAATTGCTAGTATTCTAGTGACAGAACTGTGACCCAAAGCATCAAAAATGTGATAAGCCCTATGCCAAACTTACCAAACTAAGACAACTTTTTCCTCCATCATCGAAATATGGTAAATGCAAGTATCAGTTTTGTAAATTCAATACGAGAAATAATCTTTCACTTAAATACTGAGAGGTGAAGCTGGCTGGGCTTCTGGATCAGGTGGGGATTTGGAGAACCTTTCTGTCTAGCTAAAGGATTGTAAACACACCAGTGAGTGCTCTGTGTCTAGCTAAAGGTTTGTAAACGCACCAACCAGCCCTCTGTAAAAACACACCAATGAGTGCTCTGTGTCTAGCTAAAGGTTTGTAAACGCACCAATCAGCACTCTGTAAAAATGGCCCAATCAGTGCTCTGTAAAATGGACCAATCATCAGGACATGGGTGGGGCCAAATAAGGGAATAAACGCCGGCCATCCGCACAGCCAGTGGCAATCTGCTTGGGTCCCATTCCAGGCTGTGGGAGCTTTGTTCTTTCACTCTTCGCAATAAATCTTGCTGCTGCTCACTCTGGGTCCGCACTGCCTTTAAGAGCTGTAGCACTCACTGCGAAGCTCTGTGGCTTCACTTCTGAAGTCAGCGAGACCATGACTCCACCGGGAGGAACGAACAACTCCATACACGCCACCTTTAAGAGCTGTAACACTCACTGCAAAGGTCTGCAGCTTCACTCCTGAAGTCAGGCGAGACCACGAACCCACCAGAAGGAAGAAACTCTGGACACATCTGAACATCGGAAGGAACAAACTCTGGACACACCATCTTTAAGAACTGTAACACTCACTGCGAGGGTCCGCGGCTTCATTGTTGAAGTCAGCGAGACCAAGAACCCACCGGAAGGAACCAATTCCGGACACAATACTATACAACAAAACAAGGACAAAGTAAGAACAAGTACAAAACAATTTCTTTTCAGCTATTTTAAAAGCACATCATCACACTTCCAAGACTGGTTTCTAGACACAGTACTGACAACTGATTAGGTAACTTTTACTGCCAAAATCTTCAAACCAGTGCAACACTTGCACATATTTTGTTTTCAAGTTATACACATGAAGGTCAATCAGTGATAAACTACTTCAGATTTTTAAAAATCACTAGAAAATATCACCTTTTTTATTACTACTTAATCCAAG
The DNA here is from genome assembly GCF_024542745.1 of Macaca thibetana thibetana. Lineage (NCBI taxonomy): Eukaryota > Metazoa > Chordata > Mammalia > Primates > Cercopithecidae > Macaca > Macaca thibetana. Next base: position 42,429,676 of record NC_065578.1, read on the forward strand.
TGAATGTCACTTTAAATTCATTTGAGAGAAATTCTAATCAATATAATTTCCTTAAGGACAAGGCTAATCTTTCCTGAACATTAAAACTTTGTATCCATATCACAGTTTTTCTTCATTAAAGGAACCAATCTGAAACCAACCCAAACTATTGATTCAGTTGACTCACCCTGGAAACAAACACCACTTAAAACAGTTCCACTCTCATCCACTTCTCCAAACAACAAAATATATAATGTACTATTTCTGTTCAGAACTTAAAAAAATAAGTCTTTTTACAACATGACTGGGTTTTCCATCCAGGCCCAGATTTTTTTCTTCTTGTTTTTTCTTTAAATAACCAGACATTTTACTCCAAGATAAAAAATTTCACCACACAAGATCCTTTCTCATACAAAATTATTATCTTTTCTTTACAATCTTCTTTGCCAAAATTACATCTTCACATCCATGACTTTCTTCACACCTCTCTCCCTTACTTACTGGTTCCTTACTACTTTGTTTCATAATCATTTTCAAGTCCATAATTTGAATTAATTTTACTTTTAAATAACTTCTGAATTAGATATAATTATTCTTTTTCTCACTAATAGCACATTTGTGGCACATTTTATAGGCATAATTATATATTAACTCTAATTCTTATCCTTGGTAACCTTAAGTTTTAGTGAAACCCTAGGAAACAATAAATCCTGAACTATCAGATGTGAGCATTTTATAGCTGAGAACAGTTTCACAGTTTCTAGAAACATATTTCCCCGTATCATAACCCTTTCTTAACTGGAAATGATGCAGACGTTAATGAGCATCAAAATAATTTTAAGATTTAAAATTACACAAAAAGTTTACCTAAAACATGCCATTTACATGTACTCAATTCTTTCATTTTTAACAGTTTATCTAGATTATTTCTGAAAACAGTTATTAGACACCATCATTTAAAGTTGGTTATTTCCTTGTTAACCAGTTTTTTTCTTTTTTCTTTTTCTTTTTTTTTTTTTTTTGTTTGTTTGTTTGTTTGAGACAGTGTCTCACCTTATCACCCAGGCTGGAGTGCAGTGGTGCAGTCTCAACTCACTGCAACCTCTGCCTCCTGGGTTTAAGCAATTCTCCTGCCTCAGCTTCCCAAGTAGCTGGGATTACAGGTGTGCACCAGCGTACCCAGCTAATTTGTATTTTTAGTAGAGATGGGGTTTCACCACGTTGGCCAGGCTGGTCTCAAACTCCTGACCTCAAGTGATCTGCCTGCTTGGGCCTCCCAAAGTGCTGGGATTACAGGCATAAGCCACCACACCCGGCCTAACCAGTTTTTTCATAGCCAGTGAACTTCAGGTGCTCTCTTTAGAGCCTCCAAGTTAAGGGCCAAGCACGGTGACAAATATAAAATCCAGACAGAAATGTATGCTGACAATTCTGAAGACATTTATATTTTCATTCTACCAATAATTTTAAAACCAGTTTGTTTAGTAAAGATTTACTTAAGTCATGTGAATTTGAAAACTGCTTCAACCGGGTGCGGTGGCTCACGCCTGTAATCCCAGCACTTTGGGAGGCCGAGACAGGAGGATCACAAAGTCAGGAGATCCAGACCATCCTGGCTAACATGGTGAAACCCCGTCTGTACTAAAAATACAAAAAATTAGCCAGGCGTGGTGGCGGGCGCCTGTAGTCCCAGCTACTCAGGAGGCTGAGGCAGGAGAATGGCGTGAACCCGGGAGGTGGAGCTTGCAGTGAGCCGAGATCACGTCACTGCACTCCAGCCTGGGCAACACAGCGAGACTCCATCTCAAAAAAAAAAAGAAAAGAAAAGAAAATTGCTTAGACTTATTTACTTAATTTATGAGCGCTCTTATAAGCCAACACAACATACAACAGCAAGTGTACATACAAATAAACACATCTAGGTATGTAGACACATATACAAGTGAAAATCCAATAGCTTTTACCTTGAAACTTCACCCATGCCATAGCAATACAAACTCACCAGCTTTACATGGTTACACTTTGTTTGCCCTGACAGGTAATCCAACAAAGACTATGAGCCAAAATTTTGGGTAAAGCAGTTTTCATGGCAGTTTGATTTTTAAGGGCCAAACCTCCCCAGACTCCAAAGAACACTGGGGCTAAACAGCACCAAAGGAAAACATCGCATATTAACCAGGCCCGACTGAGCTTACAACAGCACCGCAAAAGCCGGGATACATGCAACTCCATCCCACTTTCCCATTCAACAGCCAACTCCAGATTCCAAACAAGATTGGGGCCAAACAGTATTGCAAAAGAATATCAAATTGAATTCTAATTCCTCATGACTGTATCAAACACACACAGTCACCAGAACACTATCCAACTACTGCAGCAACACACAAGCCCCTAGAGCGTCCAAACTGAAACAGTCAGGGTGCTTCCTCTCTCTTCTGTGTTTGGGCTTGATCAACCAGCAAATGGGAATTCCTTAAGGAATTTCCCAAATTGAGAGGAGCTGACCCCGCCATCTGGTACCCAGAAAAGATGCTCACTTGCTGGGACATAACACACAAGTACAAACAAGTCCCCAAGAGTGTCCGTACTGAAACAGTCGCAGCGCTTCCCTCTCAGTCAGTTGGGCTTGTTCCACCTACAAATGGAAATTCCTTTTAAAATTTCCCAAATTGGGAGGAGCAGATCCTGCTGTCTGGACCCACAAAGGACACTCACCTATCTGGGTGCCTAGCTAGAGTCTGAGGCTCTATCTAATCAACTGTAGCTGCAGTGGTGGGTCACAAAACATAATCTGGTCGTTGGGATTCTTCCTTGCAGTGAGGATGGTCATGGTGAATGGGACCAATACTCCAAAAGATGTCTATTTCGGGGAACTATCACTCACTAAGAAGGGAGTGGGTGCCTGGAGACACTGGAAGCCTGTAGGTGCTATGCCTTACACCCATTGTCCCCTGAGACCGCCCTCAGGATGGCAAGAACAGTGCCTCTCCACTCACCACAGTATCTCCAGCACCTGCACAACACCTGGGCCACAGGAAGGATATGATCAATGGATGCTGAATGGATTCATTCTTTTTTTTCTTTTTTTGAGAAGGAGTCTTGCTCTGTTGCCCAGGCTGGAGTACAGTGGTGCAATCTCGGCTCACTGCAACCTCTATCTCCTGGGTTCAAGCAATTACCTGCCTCCGCCTCCCAAGTAGCTGGGACTACAGGCGCCTGCCACCACACCTAGCAAATTTTTTGCGTTTTTAGTAGAGACGGGGTTTCACCATGTTGCCCAGGCTGGTCTTGAACTCCTGACCTCAAGTTATCTGCCCACCTCAGCCTCCCAAAGTGCTGGGTTATAGGTGCCAGCCACCGTGCCCAGACGAATTATATTATTTAATCCCCCTACAACTATATAAAGTAAGTTATGTCATCTCCGTCTTACAAATGAATGAGACACATGGAGATTAAGCAGTTTTTCTCCGGTTACACAGCTAGAGCTGGAGCTTGAACCTTCAAGATCAATCTAGCTCCAAACCCAGTGTTCTTTCCACTATTCATTCATTCATTCAACAAATGTTTATTGAGCACCTACTCTATGCCAGTCCTGTTCCAGGAGGTAGGGATAGGACAGTAAACAGACACAAATCCTTTCCTTCAGGAAGCTTACTATCTAGGAGACAAAACTCCCATTTAATAAGAAAGATATATAGCATGTCAGAGTGATCATGCTAAGGAGAAACATAAGGAAATAAAAGACATAAGGACAGGGGATAGGAAGTACTGGGGAGGTTGCAATTTGAGACAAGGTGACCAAGAGGTCTCCCTGAGAAGATGCCATTTGAGAACATTCCTGAAGGAGGGAGGGAGGGAGTCATGTGGATCGGAAGCATTCCAGGCAGATGGAGCTGCTGTTGCAGAGGCTCTGAGGCAATAGGAATGAAGCCAGAGAGGGCCTTAAGGCGGCGGGAGGACTCTGCTCCTCTGAGGGAGGTGGGCCGCTGGAAGGACTCTGCACCTCCTAACTGGATCACTGGGGCCACTGAGTTAAGAACAGCCTGTGGTGGGAACATGGCAGAAGCTGGGAGACAGCCCCGCAGCCTCTGCGTTCTCCCCCAAGTACTCCCATTCGCCACCTTCTTGTGAATCTGCGGGTGGTTCGTCCGCACCTTCCGCTCTGTGCCCACAGCTGCCTCCTCCTGCTGACCTTCACCGTCACCAGTCTGAATTACCCCAACAACCTCTGTTTTGGGGACAGAGTTCAACAGCCCTGTGAGAAGCCTGCCTTTCCACTTGACTCCAAGTTACTTGATAAGACCCAGAACTAGAATAGAGCCTTGCCCAATCAATGTTTAAACCAACAAAGCTTTTAGGCTTTGTTTCTCCCATCCAAAAAGTTCCCTTCAAACCCCCAAGGGAAAGGGAAAAAGAAGGAAAATTTCATGGGTCCCCTGCTGCAGCTCTGCCTGGAACAGCTGGCCCATGGGTCTGGCTGGGACTGGACCCTCCTGGGGACCAGGGTGGGTAAATAAATGTCAGATGTGTACAAGAGGAATCTGCAGCCAGCAAGCCCTGTTGGGCCTCTGGCTCCCCTGCTCCTCTGAGTCAAGCCCCTTTATTATAAAGGGGATACCTTTATAATCCTTTGCAAAGTGACAGGATGAACACCTGCAATGCCACACCACTGTTTCCCCACCCATTCTGCCCAACCATCCTCCTGATCCAGCCTGCCCTGACCTTTCTCTGAGGGGAAGGACATCTAGAGCCATGCCATCCAGTAAGGACACAGCCACATGACAGATGTGGTGCCTGGGCATTTGCAATGTGGCTGGGATAAATGAGATGCACTGTAAGTGTAAAATAATACCCACCAGATTTTCAAGACTTTTTTCACGCCTGTAATCTCAGCACTTTGGGAAGCCGAGGCAGGAGGATCGCTTGAACCCAGGAGTTTGAGAACAGCCTGGACAACACAGCGAGACCCCCATCTCTATTTTTAAAAATAAAAATAAAATACCTTGTACAAAATAAAACTGTAAAATAGCTCATCAATAACATATATTAAAATGTGTTTTGCAATTAAAATATATTAATTTCAATGTATTAATCGTATGGGTTTCTTTTTCATTTTTGAATGCAGCTATTAGAAATGTTTAAATTATATCTGTGGCTCACACTATATTTCTTTTTTCTCCGCCCACCCCACCGAGATGGAGTCTTGCTCTGTCACCCAGGTTGGAGTGCAGTGTCGCAATCTCACCCCACTGCAACCTCTGCCTCCTGGGTTCAAGCGATTCTCCTGCCTCAGCCTCCTGAGTAGCTGGGACTACAGGCACCCACCACCATGCCTGGCTAATTTTTGTGTTTTTAGCAGAGACAGGGTTTCACCATGTTGGCCAGGCTGGTCTTGAACTCCTGACCTCGTGATCCACCCACCTCAGCCTACCAAAGTGCTGGGATTACAGGAGTGAGCCACCGTGCCCGGCAGCTCAGGCTATATTTCTAGTGGACAGGGCTGTTCTAGAATTATGACTGGCCTCCAGTCACCTCCACGGAACAAAGCAAAGAGATGGCAAAAGCAGGCTAAGTACAATTATTTTGTGAACTGATAATGACAAGACAAGTGTGATCTTGTTTTTCTTTTCTAGTTCACACACATGAGGAGGAGACAGCAAGAGATGTCACAGGGGCTGGTCCAGGAGATGACGGACAGCCTATACCAGCTCCAGCCAGCCTGCCTTTCACCAGTCCGGAGGGTGGTGTGTGTGTGTGTGGTGCCAGATTTGCCTATTAGAAGCTCCGACCGTGTCCCTGTTAAACTTCAGAACCCTTCATGGGCCCCTTACACGGTCCAAGTGCCTCACTATGGGCCTTCAAGACCCTGAACCACCTGAGCCAAACTTGTCTTTCCAGCTTCATCTCACATGCTTCCTGCTCAAAACCCCCACAGCTGTCAGTGCACGCTATCGTTTAGTCTGCTAATCAATTATTCAACAAATATGTGTTGATTATTTCCTACATACTAGCTACTGAGGTCATGATGATTAGTAAAAGACACACTGTCCCTGTACTTGCTGGGGACCACACATCTAGCAGAGGATGACAGGTAAATGCATAATAGGCAGTTAAGCACATTGCAGTAAGAGTAGTAGTTGGGGAAGAACAGGGACCATGGGTGCACGCAAGAGGCACCTAAACCAGCCTGCAAATCAGGGAGGGCTTCCTGGAGGAGGTGGCATCTCAGTTGAAGAATGCAAGTCGCTCAGACTGAGGCTGGGGAGTGGCGAATATCCCAGGCAAGAGAGAACTCTTGAGTTCAAAAACTAGAAGGGCAGAGAGGAGGGCAGGGTGCCAGTGGCAAATGACTGACCTGGTGCATGTGGCAGAGGCTTTATGAGCCTTGTGAAGGAGTGTGGAGTTTATTCTGAAGTGTTTATTCTGGGAGCTCCTGTCTCCCGCCTGAAAGGCCTTCACCCCTCCTCCCTGTTCACTCAAATCCTGCTTCCCCAGTAGGATCCAGTCTGTGGGGCAAGCCAGGCGTTGGAGGGAGAATGAGCGAAGGGCTTTTGGAGGCTCCAGCCTAGGGCCAAGGAATGGAGGTACTGGGGCTGTGTTTGCGGTCTGCTGGTGTTGGAATTTGGGGCTAAAGCTGGGTTTGAGGTTGGCGTTGGGTTTGGGGGCTGGATTCAGGAACAGGAGTCGAGGTTCGGGCTGAGCATGAGGTTGGGATCTAGGACCTTAGTCCAGAATTTGAGTTGGAGTTAGGAGTTGGGAGCTGAGATTTCTAGCCAGACTTGAGGTTGGATTTGGAGTTGGAACTGGAATTGAATTTGGAAATGGGGCTGGGAGTTGGGGCTGAGATGTGCGGCAGGAGCTGGGGCAGGGGTGGAAGCTGGGGGTTCTAGCTAGGGTTTGCAGCTGCAGCTGGAGTTAGGGGGTGGTTTTGAAGCTGGAGCTAAAGTTAAATCGGGTCGGAGCTGGGGAATGGGTTGGCGCCCAGACTCTGGGGCCGATAGACAACATTCCTCCTGCTGCCCAGGTCGGCGAATTGCGTTCCCAGCCCTAACAGCAGCAGACAGAAGCCCCTCCCTTCCCAGGAATGCCTCTGCCCAGCAGAAGGAGCAGTGCCACGTCAGCCAATCGGCTCAGGCCCTGCCCTGGAAACGACACCTGTTCATCCTCCTCCCCACAGGCTCACCTGAGTGCAGGTTAGGCAGGTGAAGTGTCTCCCCGGAAACCGAGCTAGAGTGCCCCACCTGCTCAGCCCTGCCTTCTCGGATGGGATCCAGCACGTCCAAGCTTCTCGTGAGTTACCCATTGTCCCCCCACACCCCACCACCCCTACGTTCTCCCACTCGCTTTTCCCCTGAGAACCTCCACCCTGCCCCCAGCCTGGCCCCCGCTATCTCAGCACACCTCTGCAAGCACTTTCAGACCAGTGAAGTCACAGCCCAGGGGAATGCTGGGACAGACTCCATGGCCACGCCCACCTCCCCCACTTCCTTGGAGGCATTGGCACCAGCCCCTGCCCACCTGGGGGGTAGGGGTCAGCCTCTGCAGAGGAGTCTCCGGGAGGACAGATACCTTGTCAGGATGTAACCTGTGTACGGCCACATAGTAATATTCCCAGAATGACCCAGGACCTACATCTTCTGCCCTGTCCTGCTTTGGAGGGGTAACATCATTTTCATGTATTCAAAAAGCACGCTTTGAGCATCTATGCAGGCTCTAGGCCCCGTTGGAATTCCGAAACGAAGATGTCAGGTGGCTCATCCCCACCCCTCAAGATAAATGTTATTGTCCTCACTTTTCAGATAAGGAGACTGAGGCTGTAAGAGATGAACCACTCAGGCTTCCTGGCGCCTCCCCTAGACCCCTCTCCTGGGCTCTGCAGGGCTCTGGACTGACGAACCCCCACCCACACGTAGCACAGGCATCAGCCTGCTTGCTTCTGTCTCTGTCTCCTGCTGCAGACTGGGGCTCCATGAGGGCAGGGACCTCATGTGCTTTATTTTTGCCCAGTGTGAGACATGCTGTCCTCTGGAAGACACGTTAAATCAGCAACCACTGTTAGGTGCCTGGCCATGCTCCTACCGGTGGGAAGGACTAGAGCCGGGGTTCAAATCCAGAGCCCTCTTTTTTGCTTTGCTCCACTTTAGAGAAATCGTGGAGGAGGATGGCATGAGGGAATGGCGAGTGTGGAGAAGAGCAAGGGGAGCAGAAAGACCAGTGAGGAGGTGGAGGCGGGAGCTGTGAATACAAGAGCCGGGAACTGGCTAAAGAAGTGTTTAGAGGTGGAGCCCTGGGGACAGGATGTGGATTAGATACTGCAGAGGGAGGAGGAGCTGGCCGAGAGGGCGGTGATGGCATGCCTGAAGTGAGGAACGCAGGAGGAGCAGGTTGGAGTAAGATAACAAGCTTGGGTTGGGACCTGTTGCATCACAGGGACATCAAAGTGACAAGTGACTCAGGAGGGAGATGTAGGTTGGAGAGAGGAATTTGGGAACCGGCAGCTTATAACACCAAACTCATGGCTGTGGGATTGGATGGGATGTTAGGGGAGGGAGGGTGTTAGGGGTCTGGTCCTAACCCACAGAGGAGGAGGAGACACAGCCCTAAAAGAGAAGTATCGGGCCGGGCGCGGTGGCTCAAGCCTGTAATCCCAGCACTTTGGGAGGCCGAGACGGGCGGATCACGAGGTCAGGAGATCGAGACCATCCTAGCTAACATGGTGAAACCCTGTCTCTACTAAAAAAAATACCAAAAAAACTAGCCAGGCGCGGTGGCGGGCGCCTGTAGTCCCAGCTACTCAGGAGGCTGAGGCAGGAGAATGGCGTAAACCCGGGAGGCAGAGCTTGCAGTGAGCTGAGATCCGGCCACTGCACTCCAGCCTGGGCGATAGAGCGAGACTCCATCTCAAAAAAAAAAAAAAAAAAGAGGGAGAAGTATCAAGGTCAGTCAGGTTTCAGAAGGGTTAAGTCATAAGCACCCCCTCCATCCCCACAGCTCCCCCCCAGGAACCAGTGGTGACAGCTGAGGCCATGTGAGTAGGATCCTGAATGAGGCTTTATCTCTGGCTGTTCGTCCCATCGTCCACCGTGGCACCAGCTCCCTCAGCCAGCCGGGATGGGACCAGCGACTGAGAGAGCCAGAGGCAGAGAGGTCAGGGCCTGGGTGAGGGGATTCCCTGGAGGGTTTTGGGGGGGTACTGTATGGGCAGGATACTCTTCTGGCTTCATTGGAGAGCCATTTCCAAGGGACAGTGCTGCAAAGGGGGCTTTCCCAGGGGAGATTCGGGGGGACACCGGGGTGGATTCTCAGGGGTCATCCCCAAGGCTCCCCAGGTGGGACCATGGGGGATAGGTGGGCTGGGAGGGTAAGACTGTGATTCTTCCCCTACAGATGAGGGTGACTATATCCTGGACTGTGAGAGGAATGGGACTCTGGGCCTGTAGCTGCCAAGCAGGTGGCGGGTGCTCCAGGCTGTGATCTGCACCCTCTGACCCCTGACGTTGACCTACCCTGACCCCTGCCTGACCAAGCCATGTCTGAACAGGAGGCTCAAGCCCCAAGGGGCCGGGGGCTGCCCCCAGACATGCTGGCAGAGCAGGTGGAGCTGTGGTGGTCCCAGCAGCCACGGCGCTCGGCGCTCTGCTTTGTCGTGGCAGTGGGCCTCGTGGCAGGCTGTGGCGCGGGCGGCGTGGCACTGCTGTCAACCACCAGCAGCCGCTCAGGTGAATGGCGGCTAGCAACAGGCACTGTGCTCTGTCTGCTGGCTCTGCTGGTTCTGGTGAAACAGCTGATGAGCTCGGCCGTGCAGGACATGAACTGCATCCGCCAGGCCCACCATGTGGCCCTCCTGCGCAGTGGTGGAGGGGCCGATGCCCTCGTGGTGCTGCTCAGTGGCCTCGTGCTGCTGGTGACCGGCCTGACCCTGGCCGGGCTGGCCGCCGCCCCTGCCCCTGCTAGGCCGCTGGCCGCCATGCTGTCTGTGGGCATTGCTCTGGCTGCCTTGGGCTCACTTTTGCTGCTGGGCCTGCTGCTGTATCAAGTGGGCGTGAGCGGACACTGCCCTTCCATCTGTATGCCCACCTCCTCCACCCACAGTGGCCATGGCGGCCATGGCAGCATCTTCAGCATCTCAGGACAGTTGTCTGCTGGCCGGCGTCATGAGACCACATCCAGCATCGCCAGCCTCATCTGATGGAGCCAGAGCCCTTCTTCCCACACCGGCCTCAGTGTCCCCAGAGCTGAGCCAGGGTGTGAGTGCATGTGGACGCTGAGTATACGTGAGTGCGTGTATGCCCCCAGGCTGGGTCAGCTCTTCTGTGGATTGCAGAAGAGTGGTGCAATGTGATGAACAGCCCATGTGTTCCCACACATCCACACCATGGGAAGGTTAATGCGTGCCTCCTTGGAACTGGGTGTTTGTGTCCATGGAACTTCCTGTCTGTATCTCAGGTCAGTAGACGCAGAAACACCTCATGATGAAGACTCTTGAGCCCCATTTCCAAAACCCCTCAAATCCAATCCTGTCCTATAACATCCATCAAAGATTTCCATAGGGGTGACTGGTGTCCACCCAAGACTGCACCAGTGCCTGCTCATTGAGGAGAGTAACTGCTGCCAGGCAGAAAGAATATGGGCTCTGCAATGAGACAGACCTGGCAGGGATTTCCCCGTTGAGCACTAGCAGCTGGAGGAGTTGGGAGTTCGTGGCTATCATGGTTGTGTTCATCGATTGTGGGGATGAAATGTCATTGTGCATGGAAGGCGCGGCTCATGGCTGATGTGCAATAAAATGGCGGCTGCCGTTGTCATTGTCTCCATCTCAGGATCTCACCTCAGAGACCCTTCCTCCCCTACCCCAAGCCCCGCCCCATCCAAAACGAACTCCTCACTCCTATCTCAGCCTCATAAACGGTGCCTTGAGGTTCTCCTCAGTCAGGCCTGTGGTTTCTCCTGTTAGGTAGGGAGAGGACGGACTGGATGCCAGCCTTGGGAAGGTGGTTGGTTTCCAGTCCCAGGGAGAGGTGAGGGACCTGAGTCCTTCGCATTTGCTCACATGCTGGGTCAGGATGAGGCCTTACGTGTTTGGTGTTATTAGCTGGTTTCTCTGGCAACTGCACCTGCCATCGGCTGTGCCTCAGCAGATTCCCTGAGGGCGACTGGGAGGCTACAGCTCCCTACCCCACCTCTGAAACCAGAACATCCCGCGTCTGGGCAGTGGCTGCGCCAGCTGGCCTGCTCTAGGTTCCTGGGCATGGGAGAGGTGTTTCAAACCCCCTAGGGTGGTGAGAGTCACTTCCTGCTTGGAGCCAGCCCTGGGAGGATCCCCCCTCTGTAGCATGCAGTGCCATTTCCTGGGTGATGGAGATCCACGGGAAGCAGCACTTAGGTGTTTCATCACTTCCTGCTTCTCGAGGTGCCGACTGCATGAAGCCCGTGGAAGATGCCCAGAGAGGCAGGGAAATGAGACCTGTCTTCAAAGAGATGTTACAGTACAGAGGCTCTGACAACAAAAAGTTGACTTTCAGCAGGCAACGTCAAGGATGTCTCCTGGAGAAAACACCGGGCTGACAGATGAGGGGAAGAGTGTTGCCAATGGAGGGAGGGAACAGGGTGAACAGACCCAGGAGAGAAAGACAAGGCGTGTCCCAGAACGCCAAGGACAACAGAAATGGCTCCCCTGGGTGCTCCAGGGGTGCCTCATATCCACCATATTCCAAACTGACCCTGCTCCTCTCATCTTGAACAAGCTCCTCTCTCTCACCCAGAAGTGCCATGCTCAGGGGGCATCTAGGTTAGAGACTCGGTGCAGTGCTAGATGGCACCGTCACTGTCTCCTCACCCAAGTCCAGTGACAAATCACCAACTCCTCTGCTTTCCCTCACACAGATTTGTCTGGCAAGCCATATCTTCATGCTCACTGCCCAGAAGGGACCCTCTTCATCCCTGCCTGAGTGGCACATCAGCCTCCTTCTCTCTCCCTGCTTCTGCTCTTTTCTCCTCTTCATTCCCCTTCCCCCGGCCACGCACACGCACATCCCTTGAGCCAGAGTGATCATCCTAAAGCTAAAACGAAAATGTGCCTCAGAGCCTGTCTGTGGCTGCCCACCCCTTCCAGGCTCCCTAACCTGGTTTGGTCCCACTCAGAAAACCCCATGAGCAGCCCTGCTGAGCTATTTCCACCAACTCCCCAGGCCCTCTCATTTGTGCCAGCCTTTACATGTTCTGTGCTCTTTGCCTTCTCGTCCTTCAAGATCCAGTTCTCCAGGGATCTTCCTTGGCCCTTAGACCAGTGAGTTTCCCTCTTTCTATGCCCACAGCACCCTCCATTGTAGACCCATCTGCAATTATTTCTTTTTGTGCCTGTCTCCTTGATCAGGTGAGCTCGTCCTAACCAGACTGGCATTGTGCTCATCTGCTCATATGCTCATCCCTTGCTCCCAGCATAGGCTTGACACAGAGTAGGTCCTTTTTTTTTTTTTTTTTTTTTTTGAGACACAGTCTCCCTCTGTTGCCCAGGCTGGAGTGCAGCGGCAAGATCTTGGCTCACTGCAACCTCTGCCTCCCGGGTTCAAGTGATTCTCCTGCCTCAGCCTCCTGAGTAACTGGGATTACAGGCGTGTGCCAGCACACCTGGCTAATTATTGTATTTTTAGTAGAGACGAGGTTTCACCATGTTGGTCAGGCTGGTCTTGAACTCCTGACCTCATGATCCGCCCACCTCGGCCTCCCCAAATGCTGGGATTATAGGCTTGAGTCACCGCGCCCAGCCGACACAGAGTAGGTTCTTTATTGGGTGGATGAAGGACTCCGGCATGGCCAGATGGCAATGTGCATGCAAGGAGCAAGGAGAGACCCACCTATAACTGGGAGGGGATAGGGAAAGTAGGCCACTGCCCCTGTTGTCCCTGAATCTGTCCCTCCCAAAGCCCCATGCTCTCTACCGCAGTTCTCACTCTTCCTGAGTGCCCAAGAGCAATCGATCGCTATGACCCACTCCTGGCCTGATATGGGAGTACAAAATGTCCTGCTTTCCTGTAATATGGGGAGAAATACCCTTTCCTTTCATCTGAGACAGAGTTAGACTCTTGCAATTCTCACATTATTTCTTTTTTTTTTTTTTTTCTTTGAGATCGAGTCTCCATGAGTCACCCAGGCTGGACTGCAGTGACGTGATCTCTGCTCACTGCAACCTCTGCCTTGCAGGTTCTTGTGCCTCACCCTCCGGGGTAGCTGGGATTACAGACGCATGCCACCTTGACCGGTTATTTACAATATTTCTTTTAAGAAACTAAAGAAAAAGCAGAAGCATAGAGGCTCAGAAAATGGGGAAAGAGGGGGTTACCTGGCATAAGCATCTGACTGAGCAGCTGCTGTGGGCGAGTCCAGCACCAGGCTCTCCCGGGAAGGACGGGAGATGGAGACTAGGGCTCATGGCCCCAGAGGACTGATCCCATAGGGTAATGGACAGCCAGCTATAACAGGAGACAGGTGATGGTACGGGCTACGTGAGGCACGGGCAGGGCAGAAATGTGTCTACCTCCTCAATCACTAACGTAGGCTTCCCACAACCTCTTGCCTTCAGCCTGCTCAAGTCATTTCGCTAAATACTTTCTCCGCCTCCATTGCAACCGGAAGCTCACTGGCATCTCCGTTCTCCCTTTGTAAAGCTGCTTCCTCCTGACTTCACTGCCTTCTCCTGTCCACCCCCTTACCACCTGGTTAAGGTTCTGTCGCCATCATTTCACCTGCTCTTTGACAGACTTGTCAAGTCCTTAGCCCCCTGCCTTTGGGTGCCACCCTCCCAGCCAAACCCCCTCCATGGACAAATCCACCCATCTGCCCTGGATGCACCTGCCCCACTGTGAGTGGCCATTAGAGAAATCTGCACAGCCAGACAGCCTGCTGTCACTGTGAACTCCTCTATCAACTTCTCAGCTGAGGCCAGGCACAGTGGCTCACGCCTGTAATCCCCGCACTTTGGGAAGCTGAGATGGGTGGATTGCTTGAGCCCAGGAGCTCAAAATCAGCCTGGGTAACATGGCAAAAACCCTGTCTCTACTGAAGATACAAAAAAAAAAAAAAAAGTTCTCATCTGAATCTGCACTGCGGTTCCTCAGTGACACTGCCTTTTCCTGGTTGGCTCCTGCTCAAACAGTGACTCTGAAGTTCTCTCCACCCTCTTCACCACCCCCAACCCCAACATCCCCTCCCTCTGCACTCACCTCCCACCCCCAGCACCACTGTCTGCAGAAGACTTAGCCTCCTCCCTTTGTGACAAGGCGAGAGCCCGTGACAGGAGCCCTTCACCATGGCTCCCACCAAATCTATCCTCCCTTACTCCTGCTTGGCCAGTGGCCTTGGCAACCCAGCAGAGGAATTTGGACTTTGTCCTCAGGACACTGGAAAACATGGAAAGACTTTCACCAGGGGAGTAGGATACTGTGGCCAGAATAGGATTTGGGACTTGCTGGCTGCTGTGTGGAGCCAGGGATTGGCCTTAGAAGAAAAAGAATGAGAAGAAATGGCCAAACAGCCCGTCTCGGCTGGCCACCGAGGGACAAGAAGCAGCTGGCCCAGCTAGAGAGTTTGGGAAGAGTATCCCAGAAAGAAGGAATAGCACAAAGAAGGGTCCAGACCTGGAAATCTAAACTGGCATTAGATGAAGGAAAAGGCCAAAACGGGGGCTGATGGAGAGATAGCGTAGCCTGGTCTGGACCTAGAGGCTCCCCTCGGATGGTGTGAGGTGGAGAGAGGGACTTGACACATGTTCCTCCTGGGTTTAACAGTCAAACTCTAGATTCTAAGCCATGTCTCTTCATATCTGAGACTGGAAGAATGTGCTCTAGAAACTGCCAAATCTAGGCTGGGCGCGGTGGCTCACACCTGTAATCCCAGCACTTTGGGAGGCTGAGGCGGGCAGATCACAAGGTCAGGAGTTCAAGACCAGCCTGGCCAACATGGTGAAATCCCATCTCTACTAAAAATACAAAAATTAACCGGGCATGGTAGTGGGCACCTGTAGTCCCAGCTACTTGGGAGGCTGAGGCAGGAGAATCGCTTGAACCCAGGAGGTGGAGGTTTCAGTGAGGCGAGACCATGCCACTGCACTCCAGCCTGGCAACAGAGCGAGACTCTGTCTCAAAAAAAAAAAAAAAAAAAAACTGCCAAATCTGGTCCAGTCCAGGTGGTCCTCACATCACATCCAGTCACATCTCACAGGAGACCTCGGGCCTCTGGACACTCAGGTCTCCTTGAAGGAGCTTCCTCCAGGCCCCAAGGGACCTGCACATGCCCCGTCACACTCAGCTCATGCAGGAGCACAAGGACAGGGGCTGCCTTTCTGCCTTCTGCAGGGGTCCTGTGAGACTCCCCTGGGCATAGCCCTGGCAGCCACCCCAGATACCTGGAGGGCAACAGAAGCTGAGGGCCAAGCTCAGCCAGGGACGGGACACACCAGCTCTACCCTCATGACCTGCTCTCCAAAAACTGGACCTTGTACCCTGAGACTTCTCAGCCCCTATTCACTGTAGAGGGTGAAGGTGGGAGGACCCAGCCCAGGCAAGATGAGAGTCCAACAGCCAAGAGGGTCCTTCTCTGAGTCTATTTCATTGTTACTTCAAGGTGAGATAACGGTGTTATTGTGGAGTGAGGTGAGCAAATTGCAGTGAACTTGTTTGAGCCTCATCTTCTCAATCTATAACATAGATTAAGCAGGGCTGTTGTAAGAAAATGTTAGAACAGCTGGGCGCGGTGGCCCACGCCTGTAATCCCAGCACTTTGGGAGGTCAAGGCAGGTGGATCACTTGAGGTCAGAAGTTCAAGACCAGACTGGCCACCATGGTGAAACCCCGTCTCTACTAAAGATATAAAAAACTTAGCTGGGCGTGATGGTGCATGCCTGTAATCCCAGCTACTCAGGAGGCTGAGGCAGGAAAATCACTTGAACCCAGGAGGGTGGAGGTTGCAGTGAGCTGAGATCGCACCATTGCACTCCAGCCTGGGTGACAGAGCAAGACTTCCGTCTCAAAAAAAAAAAAAAAGTGCTAGAACAACATCAGTACTATTATTCTACAGCATCAGAGATTCTAATTCAAATCCTTTGCTGTCCTGACCAGATCTTCCAACCTAAGTCCTGAGAAAGAGACAATCAAATCCCCAGCGGGAAGGGAATGAGGAGGAAGGAGATGAGCAACCCCCTCCCTCAGGACGAACACTGGTTACCTCTTATGAGGAGCTGTTGCCCTCAGGGTGCCCACAGGGATATCACTAACACTGCAGAGCACTTGCTCCGCTCGGTTCCACTTGACATAGACTCATTTCATCCTGCTAACAACCTTATGAGGTAAGCACTGTTTTAATCCCCATTTCACTGAGAAGTTGGGGCGCTGAGAGGCTAAGTAACTTGCCCAAGGCCTCCCATCATATACATGGCCGAGTCAGGATTTAAATTCAGGTAACATGTGCCCTCAACTCACTTTGCCAGTCTGCTAGGAAATTGCTGGAGTTTCCTTTTTTTTTTTTTTTCTGAGACGGAGTCTCTCTCTGTCACCTAGGCTGGAGTGCAGTGGCGCCATCTCAGCTCACTGCAGGCTCCACCTCCCAGGTTCACATCATTCTCCTGCCTCAGCCTCCTGAGTAGCTGGGACTACAGGCACTCGCCACCACACCCAGCTGATGTTTTGTATTTTCAGTAGAGACGGGTTTCACCGTGTTAGCCAGGATGGTCTTAATCTCCTGACCTCGTGATCTGCCCGCCTCAGCCTCCTGAAGTGCTGGGATTACAGGCGTGAGCCACCGCGCCCGGCCAACTGCTAGAGTTTCTTAATCGTCATGTTGGTGGCTTTGTGGGACTCCATCTTTGGCCTCCACACAGTGCAAGGGATGTTGCCTTGCCTTTGAGGCAGCAGGATGAGACAGTGGGTGGCTGGGTTGGGATTCCCAAGGCAGAGTAGGTAGTGGCAGCTGCCAAGGAGTGGAGGACAAGGTGAAGGACCAGGGGCAGAGGTAGGTGGGGCCAGGACCCGAAGCCAGAAGAGGCCAAACCAAAGAGGGCCTGGCCGCATCCCAAGCTCCCAGCAGCTCCAACACTCCCAGCCCTTTGCGCCTGTGGGCCCAGGTCATGCTCCCTCCTTGCACTTGAGGCCAGGCACGCAAACCACAGTGGGAAGAAATTCCTCCAAGGAATCAAGGCCTTGAAGAATAGGGTCCAAGGTTCTTTTGACTACAGGGCCCTGCTCAGGCAGGCTGGCCACCCACAGCAGGTTCTGAGGGGAAGCCCCGGCTCGGGCACCCTGCGGGGCATAGGCTCAGCAAAATCAACTGCGGGTCTGGGATCAGGCCATTACCTTCTTCTCCTGGGTCCCTCAGAGGTTCTGACTGATGCCCGAAAGAGTACAGGAGAACAGGGCCAGCCGAGCACAGAACTACACACAGGGCAGCTCCTCCGTGGTGGCAGTCGAAGGAGCCCAGGGGCAGGGGGCAGGCCCAGCTGCCTGGGCAGCAGGATTTCCTTGAAGGCCAGGACATGCCCCTTAGGTCAGTCTCTGGGGTCTTCCTCCAGGGTCTCAGGCTGGGGCAGCCTCTGCTCTCCCCAGGCCTGTGAGGGGCAGACCATCTCTGGACTCAGGAACCATGGCCAGGTTGGGGGTCATGTGAGCTGGGCTTCCCTCCTCTCTGCTTCCTCCAACTCCCTTGCCAGGCCTTGGTCCGCTGACAATCTTGAGATGTGTTTCCCACTCCGCTCCTCCCTGGTGATCTCATCCACTCCCGCTCTCAGTGACCCTGGTGCTAAGTGTTCCCAAGCCTGTGTCTGCAGACTAGACTTCTCCCTGCGAACCCAGCGGCCCCGAGGCATCTCCCCTGAAATCCTGCATCCAACACTGAATCCCCATTGCCCGACCTGCTCTTTGTCCATGCACCCAGCAACCAAGCCAGAAGCCAGGGCGGTTTTTTCTGATACCTACCTACTCCCCATATCCAAAGTCAACAGGTCCTATCAGCAATTCCTCCCTCCTGTCTCGGAGTCTGTTCCTATGTCACACCTTAGTCAGGTCTTATCACCTTCTCTCAGTGTCTCCCCCTAATCCATCTCTGCACAGCAGCCAGAATGACTTTTCTATCATGATTATGTCATGCCCTTGCACAAAAAAAGTCCACAGATGAGCCTCCGTTGTTCTCGGGTTGAAGTGTGAGCTTGGCATCCAAGACCCTAACAGATCCAGTCCACTCTTGGGCTTCCTCACTACCATGGGCACCTCTCAGACACTACACTCAAGTCCTCCTCAATCTCCCGCCAAGCACCTCACTACATTTGCCAATGCCTCACTTCCCTTCTGTACCAGCTCATTCCTCAAAGGCTGACACTGTACTTGGGGAACACATGGGGGCGGCTGCCTGGCTCATGAGAACTGCCTCTTGTCTGAGAATGATCTGGAACAAACAGATAGGTTCCCAAAACCATGTCCCTTGGACTCACAGCAGATTATGCTTTAAGCCCCTATATACTTGACCAAAGCTAGGCCAAACTGATTCTCTTGTCTGAGCACTTGAAACTTGGAATTGAGAGTTTGGAAGTCCTGGTTATAGAGAGTCCCATCAGTGCCCCTAAATAACAGGATGCTAGATGTGAAATGCCTGACCTCTGGCTGCTGGGACTGCCTGCTTCCTGCTGTCCCTTTGATTCTATGCAACAGCCAGGATTCTCCCCCAAACTCCTTTCTATTGCTTGCAATTAAAAATAGCTTAACTCAAGTCTTTTCCATCTTAAAACTAGCTCCCTTGTGCAAGAATCTGAGGATACAGAATAAGACACAGCCTGGGGCCTCAGGGAGCTCCCAGTTTAGCTATGGGGGCAGGCATAGTAAGGGGCAAGTACGAACTGTCATAGAGATTAAAATAAGCCTGTAAATCCCAGCACTTTGGGAGGCAGAGGCAGGAGGATTACTAAAGTCTAGGAGTTCAAGACAAGCCTGGGTGATACAGTGAGACGCCATCTCTACAGAAAATAGCCATGCACAGTGGCACATGCATGTATTCCCAGCTACTTGGGAGGCTGAGATGGGAGGATCACTTAAGCACAGGAGGTGGAGGCTACAGTGAGCTGTGATAGCCCCACCATACTGCAGCTTGGGTGATAGAGAAAGACCCTGTGGCAAAAAAAAAAAAAAAAAAAAAAAAAAAAAAAAAAAGATGGCCAGGTGCGGTGGCTCACACCTGTAATCCTACCACTTTGGGAGGCCGAGTCACCTTTTGGAGGGCAGATCACCTGAGGTCAGCAGTTTGAGACCAACCTGGCCAGTATGGAAAAACCCCATCTCTACTAAAAATACAAAAATTAGCTGGGTGTGGTGGTGGGTGCCTGTAATCCCAGCTACTTGGGAGGCTGAGGTGGGAGAATCGCTTGAACATGGGAGGTGGAGGTTGCAGTGAGCCAAGATTGCACCACTGCACTCCAGCCTGGGCAACAAGACCAAGACTCCGTCTCAAAACAAACAAACAAAAAGATGAAAACAAAATGTGAGGCCGGGCGCGGTGGCTCAAGCCTGTAATCCCAGCACTTTGGGAGGCCAAGACGGGCGGATCACGAGGTCAGGAGATCGAGACCATCCTGGCTAACACGGTGAAACCCCGTCTCTACTAAAAAATACAAAAAACTAGCCGGACGATGTGGCGGGCGCCTGTAGTCCCAGCTACTCGGGAGGCTGAGGCAGGAGAATGGCGTGAACCCCAGAGGCAGAGCTTGCAGTGAGCTGAGATCTGGCCACTGCACTCCAGCCTGGGCAACAGAGCGAGACTCCGTCTCAAAAAAAAAAAAAAAAAAAAATGTGGACAGGACAATACTAGAGAAGGGCTCATGGAAGGTGTTGTGGAGGGGGGAACATCTGAGCAGTGTCTTCTAGCTCTGAGAGATAAAGCCCAGCTCCAGAAAAATAAAAATGAGTGACAATTTTTTATTTTTATTCAAAATGAAAATAGATTTATTAATTCCTGTGAAAAACATATTATAACCAGATTACCCACTTTATTTATAGGAAAACAATTCATTAAGAAGCTGGCTGGGCACAGTGGCTCACGCCTGTAATCCCAGCACTTTGGGAAGCCAAGGCGGGCAGATTACCTGACATCAAGAGTTTGAGACCATCCTGGCCAACATGGCGAAACCCCGTCTCTACTAAAAATATAAAAATTAGTGGCCGGGTGCAGTGGCTTTTGCCTGTAATCCCAGCACTTTGGGAGGCCGAGGCAGGTGGATCATGAAATCAGGAGATCGAGACCATCCTGGCTAACACAGTGAAACCCTGACTCTACTAAAAATACAAAAAATTAGCCAGGCGTGGTAGCAGACACCTGCAATCCCAGCTACTTGGGAGGCTGAGGCAGGAGAATCACTTGAACCTGGGAGGCGGAGGTTGCAGTGAGCCAAGACGTGCCATTGCGCTCCAGCCTGGGCAACAGAGTGAGACTCCGTCTCAGGAGAAAAAAAAGAAAAATGAAAAAAGAAAAAATGAAGCTTGGCACTGGTTTTCACCTGCACAAATGTTACCATCTGGGCATATTTGAAATGCTGGCAGGTAGGCAGGCCATCACAGTCATAGAGGATTTAGGAGAAGAGTAGCATAGGCAGGGGGACCAATGTGAGCAAAGGTGCCTGGGGAAACTGCATGGCAAGTGGTGGGAGGGAGAATAACATTTAGTTCGAGAGTAAAGTAGGGGAAGGCAAGAAAAGAAACCAAGAGGCCCAGAGGCATGATCACAGAGGGCCTTATAGCCACACTCAAGCCTTTGTTTGGCTTTATCCTGAGAACAGCAGGGAACCATTGAGAGTTATTGAGCAAGGGAGGGTCATTGTCACTTTGCTGGCTAGTGTCAGGAAAGTGAGGTTTACTCCATCCCTGACCAACCTTTAAGCCCCAGCCACCTCTGTCCCTGAGGTTCGAGGAACCCCCGTGTCATAACCACTGTCCTTAAGCTGTCAGGCATGGAGGGAATGGGGAGAGTCCAAAGATGGGAGCTCAGAGGGAGAAGTTGTCCCTGCTACCCTCTGTCCCCAGCTCGCCAGTCCCAGGCTGAATGTAATTGTCCTCGATGAAGCCATCATCATCCTCATCTTCAGCCACCTGTGGGCGGCCCCCCCTTCCTGTCCCAGGCAGTGGGCGGTGCCGGTAGCTGGCATGGTATCGGCGGCAGAGGTGGCATTTGGCAGCCAGTGCGATGAGGAGCGAGAGGACCACAGCCCCCAGCACAAATCCTACCAGCACAGGCCACGCCCGAGCCCCAGTGCCTGGGCCAGGGGCCACAGCAGATGCTGTGGGGAGCTCCGAGGGCCCCACAAGTGCTGCAGAGAAAGGGATAGCATTATAGGTGGGCCCCAGAGGGGGCTCCCTGGAGAAACCAACAGGAGTGCGGGTAGGGTCCTTCCCCCAACCCCAGCCTCTAAGGGGAAGCCCCTCACCCCCATCATCCTCCCACTGTCACTCACTTTTGTTTGTCTCATTCATGGAGGGGCCTGATGACACCAGTGAGTCTCAGCCTCAACCAGAAAGAGCCCTGGCTCTGAGGACGCCCCCAGATGCCAGGCAGCCCCAGGGCACAAGTCCTAGAAAATAACGTAGGTATGGGTGTCAGGGACGGTCACAGGGTGCACTTTCCAGGTCACACTCACAGCCATGGTAGTGCTGCACAAACTCTGGGGACTGGACAACTGACCACACCAGTTGTCCACAGAAGAGAAACAAGCTGAGCCTACAGAAACTGGCTATTTGTAAGGGACCATCACAGGGTTTTGCTCTGGAAGATGCTAAAAAAAAAAAAATAACTAAATTGTAGAACTTACTGAGCATTCCTTGTAATTCAAGCACCAGGCATCATGCTCACAAAACCCAGTAAGGTAGGTATAAACATTATCCCCACTTTATAGATGAGGGCTCTGAGGCTGAAAAAGGTGAACTGACTCAACCAAAGTCCCCAGATTCGAACCCAGAGCCCAGTCTGTTGCACTGCTTGGTAAGCTAAGGATGGGAGACAGGGGCAGAGGTGGGTCCTGGCTCCCAAAGGTCAGAAAACAGCAATTGCTTGGCGCTACCCAGCCAAAGCGGAGACTACATATGGGGAGAGTGATGCAAGTCCCAGCTGAGGACAGGGGCCCTGGACACAGCCAGAGCAGCCCTGGCCCTTCTGCCTCTAAGTTGAAAGCAGCTGCTGCCCACCTCTACTCTCAGCCCTTCAAGCAAATCCCTGTCCATTCACCTCTACTTACAGGAGGCCCACACTCTGCCCCTAGAGGGAGGCTCAAGCCAGGGAGTATTCAAATGAGGATCACCTGAATCAGGAAATTACCACCC
Source organism: Macaca thibetana thibetana (assembly GCF_024542745.1). Classification (NCBI taxonomy): domain Eukaryota; kingdom Metazoa; phylum Chordata; class Mammalia; order Primates; family Cercopithecidae; genus Macaca; species Macaca thibetana. The sequence continues at coordinate 42,451,992 of NC_065578.1, forward strand.
AGGGCTGGGGACACCTACAGGAGAAACACTTCAATTAGGGGAGTAGCTGGAGGAAGATCATCCAGGCTTGGAAACACCTGGAGTGTCTGGAGGAGGCACACCTGAATCGGGGGAGTATCTAGAGGAGGAGCATGAAAGTTAGAAGTACCTGGCAGACGAAGAGCTAGGGCAGGAGCGTATCTGCAGGTGGAGCACCTGAACCAAGGGAGTCCTTGGGGGCAGAGTAGCCTGGCTAGGAAAGTACTTAGGAGAGAAGCTGAGGGGAGTACCCCAGTATATTCTTTGATACAAGTGCCTTCAAAATTCCCCCCCACCTCCTCACGTCCAACCTGGCATCAAGCCCCATCATCTCTTCCACTAAACATCTCTGGAATGACAATACCCTTCTCTCCACCCCTCTGCCACAGCTGAGTCCAAGCCACCTTCCTCTTGTACTCTAGCCATAATCTCCTAACTGGTCTCCCCACCTCTGGTCTCTTCCCCGGAGTGATTGGCCTAGAACCCAACTCTGACCCCATCACTAGCCTGGTTAAAATTCCTTTAAACGCTCCCCATTCCCCACAGTGCCTTGCAATCCAGCACATGGCCCTCAAGCCAAACTCTTCTTCCTCTTCTCCACAGTTCCCTCCCCAGCACTCCAGACAGACACACACGCCACCCTCCCACTCACCCACCCTCCTGCTCCCTGGCCACACCCTCCTCAGTTTTTGGGGCCCCAGTCTGTCAAGGCCAAATCAGACCACACCTGCCTGTGAGGTTGTCCCTGGACCTACCCTGGGTGACCCGTCACCATCCTGCCCAGTCAACCATCAGTCAGAACCAGTCATTGCTAGGCGGGCAGCTCCCCGTGGTCAAGTGCTGGCTGATGGATCTGTACCCTCGTGCTGCAGGGAGCTGGGCACTCAGCCGCTCAGTGTGGTGCTTGTGACATTAACGAGGGGAGCAGGAGAGACGTCCTAGGAAGGAGAGGTCACCTGCTCATTCATTTCTCAGCCTGCTGTGGGCCTCATCCTAGCACTAGGTCCGCAAAACATGAGAATGTGTAACACTGGAATGAACTGAATTCAATCTGACGTTTCTAAGGTTGTACTCCTATTCCTTTCCTCCCTGCCCTGTGAATTCTTCCCAAGAAGACACACACACACTAACCTTCCAAGGCCACATATACACTCCCCAACAAGCCTCTGAACTCACAGCCCACACTGACCTGCCCATCCCCCATACACACATACGCATAGTCGCCCCTCCCCCCAGGTCACACTTTCCTCCACCAACAAACACACCCTCTGACATGCACAGACACCTACCCCCACTCTGATGTGTAGCTTCTTTCCCGCTGCCAGGAGCCCCTGAGGATCTGTGCAGAGCCTGGGTACCCCCTCCCCGGCCCCCCCCGAGCCTTCTGTTCCCACCTCAAGAACTGTGCACAGTCCGCGGAGTAAGCTTCCGGCTGGGGCCGGCAGAACCTGGACAGGTGGGCGGGTCAAGGCCAAGCTTGACTCACCTGCGGAGGCAGTGGGCGGGGCCGAAGTTGCAGGTCGGGCAGAGGGGCGGGCTGCGGCAGCGCCTCCAGTGGGGAGGGATCATTCTACGTCTCCTCCAGGCTTTTGCCAAGAACTTTATGGGTGTAGACCTCACCCTCACCCCCCAATGCTGGGGGTTTGTACAGCTGGGATCCAGAGAAGGGTCCAGCGGCCCCTAGAGAGGCAGACACCTCAGCGGGCAGATGCTCAGGCTGATAAACAACTGAATGTCCGGTGACTGGTACAAAGTCCAGAGTTGAAGCAGGAGCTTTGCAGGCCTGTAAGGGTGGTGGGCTGGAACCAGAGCGGGTGGGGAGGGCATTCTTTCCAGGCAAAGCCAGAAGGACCAAGAACTGTCCCAAATTGCCTGCAAATGGGTGTGTAACTGTGTAGGGGGTGAGTGGTGGATCTGGATGGGGGCTCAACCTTCATCTGGATCTCAGGATTCTGTGACCCCACAAGCCAGCCTCTGAAGCTCTCCCGGGTGCTCTCTGATTCCCTTTAGCTTTACTCCTCGTCTCTGGGCCTGGTGCCCCCTGTTCTTCAAGTTCCAGTTCAGGAATCACCTTCCCTGAGCCCTCCCTCTACCCTGCAAGCCCCTACTCTTCCACGCCCAGAGCACCCACAGCATTCCTCATTATCCTGTGATTATTCGCTTTCCCAGGGCGGGGCCAGGCTTTGACAGCCTGTGGCTCCCAGCACAGTACTGAATCAGGCCAGGCTCCCCGTAACTACCTAAGGGAAGAAGGACAGCACGTGCCAAGGCCTGGAGGCCCCGAATTCACAAGGAGAGACAGGGCACAGTGGGAACAAGGGCTGCAGAGAGGCCAGGCATGGTGGCTCACGCCTGTAATCCCAGCACTTTGGGAGGCCGAAGCGGGTTGATTGCTTGAGCCCGTGAGTTGGAGATCAGCCTGGGCAACATAGGGAGACCCCATCTCTACTACAAACACAAAAATTAGTTGGGTGTGATAATGCTCACCTGTAGTCCTAGCTACTGGGGAAGCTGAGGCGGGAGGACTGCCAGAGCCCAGAAGTTTTAGACTACAGTGAGCCATGATTGCGCCATTACACTCCAGCCTGGGCTACAGAGCAAGACCCTGTCTCAAAAAAATAAAAGGGGGGGTACAGAGAGGAGATGCAAACAAGGCATGGTAGAACTGTGGCTGGAAGGTGGAGGCCAGTTCACACTTGGCCTTGAAAATCTTAGATTGAAATCTGAACCTTCAGGGCATCCCTTCCCACCTATCCTGCCTCCTCTGCTGCAGCTATACCAAACTATTTTCTTTTTTCTATTTTCTTTTTTTTTTGAGTCTCTGTCACCCAGGTTAGAGTACAATGGTGCTATCTCAGTTCACTGCAACCTGCGGCCCTGGGGTTCAAGCAATTCTCCTGCCTCAGCCTCCGGAGTGGCTAGATTACAGGCATGCACCACCACACCCAGCTAATTTTTGTATTCCTAGGAGAGACAGGTTTTTGCCATGTTGGCCAGGCTGGTCTCGAACTCCTGACCTCAAGTGATCTGCCCGCCCCAGCCTTCCAAGTGCTGGGATTACAGGCATGAGCCACTGCGCCCTGCCACCAAACTCTCTTCTATTCCCTGAACCCACCATGCCCTCTCATCTCCCTGGCTCTGCTCCCTTCTCCTGGGACTCCTGCCTTCCCCACTCTCCACTGCACCCCTGCAGATGGTGGCCCTTCTCCCCTATATCCTGAACCATGTCGGGTGTGATTTTCTCTTTAGTTTCCCCCAACCTGTAAACCCTGGGAGTGGGCTCTGCATTGGTCTTGTTTCCATCATATCCCCCATATCTAAAATGGCAACAGTATACTCTTCTGAAACAAATTTGAGGAAAGAGAGGATTATCCTGGATGGGGCAATGAGGCACCAAGGAGGGCTTAGGGTTTTACTTTGTTTTTGAAGCAAGGAAATCATGAGATTCAACTGATATTCATTGAGCACCTACCACGTCCTAGACACTGTGCCAGGTTTTGTTAAATTGAGGTGTTCATATACCATAACCTAATTCATATAACATAAAATTCCCCATGTTAGCCATTTCCTGGTACACGGTTCAGTAGTGTGTAGTACATTCATAATGTCATGCAACCATCACTCTAGTTCTAAAACATTTTCATCACCCCAAAGGGATACCCCTGACCAATTAAGCAGTATTTCCCACGTCTCTTTCCCCCCAGTCTTTCACGACCATTAATTTGCTTTCAGTCTCTATGGATTTGCCTGTTCTGGATATTTCTTATAAATGGAATCACATTTATGCCAGCTTTTTAATGAACTGTTTCACTTAATCCTTGTAACCATGCTATGAGGTAGATGTTAACTGTCCCCTTAATGGAAAAGGAAAATGAGGCTGTGAGAAGGTAATTGGCATGAAGTCCTGCAGAGGAAAACAAGCAGAGGGTCTGCACATCCATCATTCAGTAATTTATTCAATGAATATTTTTTGAATGGCCACCAGAGTCACAGCCAGCCCATATGTCACACATTGCTGAAAAGCAGATGGCTAGCTGCTGGACGACCCCACATCGTGGAGAACAGAGGGCAAACTGGGTATCAGCACCCACGGCTCCTCAGCCAAGAGCTCTGATGTAGTGAACAACCTTTACAACCTTCTGTGGCAGCCCCGGCAACCATGTGGTAGGCTCTGTGCTAGCTTGTGGGACAATTTCTGCCGCCATAAAGCTTCCATTCTGGTGGATAAGACGAACAATACACAAAGAAATAAATAAGATTATTTCAGATAACAGTAAGTGTTGGGAAGAAAACAGCTTGGTGATAGCTCCATGTGAACATGAGGCAGCTGCTACTTTAGATAGTCGGAAGAGGGGACTCACTGAAGAGGGCACATTGGAGCTGAGATCTGCCTAAGAGTGAGACAGCGATTGTGCCAATATCTGGGGGCAGAGCATTCCAGCTAAAGGGAACCGCCAGCACAAATGCTGAGATGCAGGAGCACGGCTGGCTTGTTCAACTACAGCAAGGCAGCCGCTGGATGGAGTGCAGAAAGTTGGGGGCAAATCTGAGGGGCTACACCAGGTGATGTCAGGAGCTATTCCTGAGGGGCCTCATAGGATCTCTCCGGGAGACAGGAAGTCACTGGGCATGTGAGCAGAGGACTGCTCTTTGCATTGTAAAGGAACCGGTCTGTCTTCTGCATGAAGTATGGACCAGGGGAGGCCAGGGTAGAAGCAGGAGGCCAGTTAGAAGGCTGCTGCAATCATCGAGGGGAAAGGACATGTGGCAGCCGGGAAGTCTGGTGAAGGTGGGGACAAGTGCTCAGACTCCAGATATATCTGAAGGTAAAGTTGACATGATTGGCTGATTAAATGTGGGGCTTGAGAAAAAGAAAGGATTCAAGAATAACTCCAAAGTTTTGGCCTGAGCAACTGGAAGACTGGAGCTGTCGTTTAATGAAGTGGGAGGAGTCTGGGAGGGAAACTAGGACCTCAGTTTTGGACACATTGGATGCCTGTGAGCCATCCGGTAGCATCCTGAGTAGAGCGTAGCGTCAAGTGGCCTGGATGCAACGGGCGGTGGGGACTAGAAATATACACTTAGGAACCAACAAAACATAGATGATTGTCAAAGCCAGGCATCTGGATGAGATCCTCAAGGATAAGTGTAGAGAGAGAGGAGCCCTGGAATGTGCCAGGAGTAGAGGTGAGGGTGGGGAGGAAAAGCAGGAAAGGAGACCAGGGAGGGGCCCACAAAGTAGGAGGCAAATGTGGGAGAGTCCTGGCCAGGGAAGAAAGCGTTTCAAGGGCAAGGGCTCAGCTAGCTTGGTTAGTCAAATGCTGCAGGAAGGTTTTTGAAGATAAGGAGTGAGAATTGACCTTTGAAATTGGCAAAGTGGAGATCACCAGTGACCTTGACAAGAGCAGGGGTTTTTCGTTTTTTGGTTTGGTTTGGTTTGGTCTTTTTTTTTTTTTTTTTTTTTTTTTGGAGATGAAGTCTTGCTCTGTAGCCCAGGCTGGAGTGCAGTGGCATGATCTCAGTTCTCTGCAACCTCTGCCTCCCAGGTTCAAGCGATTCTCCTGCCTCAGCCTTCCAAGTAGCTGGGAATACAGGCGCACGCTGCCACACCTGGCTAATTTCTGTAGTAGAGATGGGGTTTCACCATGTTGGCCAGGCTGGTCTTGAACCCCTGACCTCAAGCAATCCGCCTGCCTCGGCCTCCCAAAGTGCTGGTATTATAGGCGCGAGCCACCGTGCCCAGCAATGAGAGCAGTTTTAAGAGACAAGAGAGTGTTCTGGGGACAACCGCCTGATTGGAGTGAAGCATAAGTATGGGACCAGAGGAAGTGGAGGCCACGCCTCCAAGGAACTTTGCTATAAAAGGAGCAGAGACATGGGACTGACCCTGGAGATGGGTGTGGGACTAAGGGAGGATTTTGCTTTAAGGGGAGGAGCTGTTAAACCATGTGTGTAATGCTGGCCAGAATAAGCCAGGAGAGACCGGAAACTGATGATGCAGAAGGAAGAGAAGGGACAAGGCAAGTGTGGAGTCCCTGAGGAATCGAGAGGGTGGGGTCAAGGGCATGGGGAGGGTTGGCAGCAGAGTCCCTCTGAGTCACAGGAGGAAGGTGGCTTAGACAGGTGACATGCACTGGGTCTGCGATGGGAACCTTAGGAAGCTTTCCCCTGATGGCTTCCATTTTTCCAGAGAAATAAGAAGCAGTGTCCTCAGCTGAGTGAAGAGCAAGAAGAGGGTGCTGAGGCTGAAGAGAAGAAAACGTGTGAATTCACCACCCCAGAGCATGGCAGAGATAATGGGCCCAGCCGTGTAATGGGTTTACCAGACAGCCTCAGGCCCCCTGTAAGGTAGATGGGCATGGTCAGTTAGGGTGTCTGAGTTTTTCCTTTTCTAGTCCCTCCAAGTGCAGGTGGGGAGAAGATGGAGAGAGGGGTTTTGCCAAGATTAGGGATTTGCTGGGCAAATATGAAAAAGCAAGAAGGGGGCGGGCAAGGGAGCTGAGCTGCGGGCAAGGGAGTGGTTGTAATGATGGCCCACAGTGTCTGGTCAGGGTAAAGGAGGAAGTGGGGACAGAGGAGTGCAGAGAACCCAAAAAGGTGGTAGGATCAATGGATTTCAGGATGGATTGCTGGTGTACTAGAGACAGTGAGTAGAAAAAATAGATAAACAGGAGGTGGTGGGCAGATGGTGGCAGAAGGAAATTGAAGTTACACTAGGGGATACAGTTTGTTTTTTTGTTTTTTTTCTTTTTTTTTAGACAGAGTCTCACTCTGTCACGAGGCTGGAGTGCAGTGGCGCGATCTCCGCTCACTGCAATCTCCGACTCCCTGGTTCAAGCAATTCTCCTGCCTCAAGCTCCCGAGTAGCTGGAATTACAGGCACGCACCACCACGCCCAGCTAATTTCTGTATTTTTAATAGAGTTGGGGTTTCACCATGTTGGCCAGGATAGTCTCGATCTCATGACCTCATGATCCTCCCGCCTCGGCCTCCAAAGTGCTGGGATTATAGGCGTGAGCCACTGTGCCTGGCCTGCAGGGTTTTTATTTTGTTTTGTTTTGTTTTTTTAAGAGACAGGGTCTCAGCCAGGCGCAGATATGCTCGCAGGCCAGATGCTAATAAGATGTTCCATAAAAACTTACTGGATGAATGAATGGTTAGAATTCCAGGCAGCTCACTTGCTCACTTCAGATTAAGAACTGGTGTTATGGGCTGGGCGCGGTGACACATGCCTGTAATCCCAGCACTTTGAGAAGTTGAGGCAGGCTGATCGCTTGAGCTCAGGAGCTGGAGATCAGCCTGGACAACATGGTGAAACCCCGTATCTACAAAAATAAAAAATTTTTAAAAAAATTAGCCAGACGTGGTGGTATGCACCTGTAGTCCTAGCTACTAAGGGGGCTGAGGTAGGAGGATCGCTTGAGCCCTGGATGTCAAGGCTGCAGTGAGCTGTGACTGCACCACACTGTACTCCAGCCTAGAAATGAGACTGTATCTAAAAAAAAAAAAAAAAAAAAAAAAAAAGGAACTGGTGTTAACACTTTCCACTCTTTGTACAGGGATCTCTATTCTGTTGTAAGCAGATGCCCCTTTTGAATCGGTAGAGGACACTTTCCTTCTCTTTGTAACCCTTTGGAGGAAGGCTGCCCATTTCCCAGGCTTCTGGCTTCTTCCAGCCCCAGCCTCCCAGAGAGGAATCAGCCCCTTCTTGGGACTTAGGACTGTCCTTAGGGACACCACACTCTTCCTCCTTCATTCAAGCTCCACCTTCCCAGAAGGCTGCCTTTCCCTATTCCTAGTCTGCCCTCCCTGACCTCCTAGACATGCCCTGGCATTGGAAGCATCCCTGCAGTCCCACTGAGGGCTGTGCTTGAAGGTTGGTGAAAACAAGCCCTCTGACGCAGTTATCCCTAAGAAGTCACAGTTCCCTGAGTCAGCTCAAAGGATCTATCCTCAGTGGAGCATCCCAGGAGACTGAGACTAGGGAATGTTTCGAGACACAACTTCTAGGGTTTCCTCACTTCTTCAGGAGGAGACCAGCCTATCCAGCCAGGCCCATGTATGCCATGAAATCCTGAGGGGGAGAGCTCACCAAGCCTCATGGATCACCAACCACACCACCCTGAAACTCCAGTGTGACTACCTCATGGAGTTGCCACATCAGATCTAACCTCGGGTTCATGGGACAATTTCTCCCAAAGCCACCAGCTCCACCTCACCACATCTGACCTAGGAAGATCATTAGATATCACATATGCACAGTGTAACAATGGCAGTCTATGAATCCCCTTGGTTATTATCTCTGGGGTAGCCAGGTCTCACAAGAACAGAGCTCAGCAGGCCTGCCAGGGACTCCCACACCCTCTCCTGAGGATGTCGTGTCCATGCAGCTGGCCAGAGGCCATAGACTCACTGGACAGAGCTGCCCCTCCCAGCCATGCCTCCCTGGGCCCCTGCAATACCAACAGTCATCTCTGAACAGTCATCTCTGCCACATTCTTGCTTTCTCATGGGGGCCCTGTTAGAAAGGGGAAAGGAGGAAAGCTGGTGCCCACCTGAGACCCCAGCTCTGAGACTCCAGGGCTGTTGGAGCAGTTCCCATAGAGAAATCCTCTGGGGGCAGGCACCACTTAAGCCTGTAGGAGAGGCCTCTCCCCCAGAGAGCAGGAAGCCCACACCTGTGTGCTGGTGCAGTAGTTCACTCCGACTCCCCAGTGGGAACAAGTGTCCCTTCCTTAGGGTGCCGGTAAGGGTGGAGCCGGCAAAGCACCAATATGCCTTCAGGGAGAAAGGGCTAGGGAAAGAGGAGTTGGGACACTGCCTTCAAGCCTTTCCTTGTCATCCCTGCGTCACCACGAAATAAATCATGCATCATGAGCACTAATGGACTTGTGTTGTCACTACCTCTTATCCTCAAAGTAAGACTGAAGCCAGGGGTGGTAGCACACACCTATAGTCCCAGCTACTCAGGAAGCTGAGGTGGGAGGATTGCTTGAGCCCAGGAGTTTGAGGCTGCAGCAAGCTATGATTGCACCACTGCACTCCAGCCTGGGCAATAGAGCGAGACTCTGTCTCTAAAGTAATAATAATAATAATAATAATAAAAAACAAAGTAAGACTGAATAACCAGAAAGCAACCCCCATGTGCAGCTCCTGCAAAGAATGCACGGCTGTGGCTGGGCCAGCTTTCCCTCATAGAATGTGTTTTGTATGCTAAGTAGGCTGCTGTTGTTTGAGGCAGAAAGACAATGAGTCACTTGTGTCTCGTGCTATTGGGTGAGCTATTCTTCTAGGATCTCCGAGTGACCTGGGGTGAAGCAAGGACCTGGTGGAACTTAAAGGCAAGACATCCTTAAAATTCATGCCTGCCCATCTTTACTGGTCGGCCCTTGTCTTTTAAAGGGCACCACTCCATCATCACACAGCACAGAGTTGACCTCATTGTTTTCCAGAATAAAATCTCAGATGCATGCTGGACACAAAAGCACTGGTTTTCTTAAATCATGTTTAAGAGTTTGAGGGATGACATGCAGATGATAGCAGCCTCCCTGGGTGTGCTGGCAGAGACTGTTAGCCTTCTTCCTGTCTAGGTAGTATAGTCTAACAGGCCTTGGGTATAGTTAAGCTCTCTGGCTGTGGATCAAACTGTCTGGGGTCAGAATTGAACACCACCACTTAACTAACCTGAGGATGCATAGGTTTCCTCATCTGCAAAATGGGGATAATAATAATGACACCCGGCCCGACGCGGTGGCTCACGCCTCTAATCCCAGCACTTAGGGAGGCCAAGGAGGGCAGATCACCTAAGGTCGGGAGTTCGAGACAAGCCTGAGCCCAACCAACACGGAGAAACCCAGCATCTACTAAAGAAAATACAAAATTAGCCTGTAATCCCAGCTACTCAGGAGGCTGACACAGGAGAATGGCTTGGACCCGGGAGGTGGTGGTTGCAGTGAGCCGAGATTGTGCCATTGCACTCCAGCCTGGGTGACAGAACAAGACTCCATCTCAAAATAATAATAGTGACACCCATCTCAAAAGGCTAAGAGTCCATGGGGTGTAGCCAACACCTTTTGCCAGCACCTGTAAATGTGTAGCAACTGTTAGTCATTATAATTGAGGTTTGTTGGTGTTCTAGCATAAGATTCTGCATTGCTGTGTAAATTCCATTCTGACCAAAGTGGGTGAAAGTCTGTTATGCTTTACTAAATATGCTCTGAGCTTCTAACTGCCTGAACCCTATGTGGGGGTTGATTTCAGTTTCTGACCTCACAGGACTCCTCTGGGCCAAATGGCCTCTGTCAAGCAGTTTCTATAAAAGGGACTTCTTTCAAAGCCTTGTTGAATTAACTGGGGCTTCCTTTAAATAAAGGCTTGTTTTTAGAAGCTTTCTTTTTCCAACAAGGAAAAGAACACAATGGATTCCAAGTAATCTCCAGTCCTCATCACAGCTTGTCACAAACACCTGGCATGTCTTTTCTGACCAGCGTGAAAATACACACGCATGCGCGCGCGCACACACACACACACACACACACACACACACACACACACACGCTTCAGGGACACAGACTCAGCCTGATGCTCCAAAAGCATTTACTGCAAACTTCCTCTCACTACAGAGTTATTTCCTGGAAGAACAACAAAAATTGTTTTGGAATTGACAGTATGGCTTTGGTTGCTGCTGAAGTTAAGTGAAAGTACCATTGTTACTATTAACCTAAACAAAATCTTAAACGAATTACTTTCTTTTCCTTTTCTTTTCTTTTTTTTTTTTTCTGTTTTTTGGACAACAACAACAAAAAAGAAATTTTCCTTTCTTTGCTGATCAATATGAAGAATGATTTATCAGTAAAGTCAATTTCAGGCAAAGGTAGAACTTAGGAATCGGGTTAAAGTGTTGCTTATTTCAACCAAAAGAAAACGTTCTAGTTTGTTTGGGCAGCATGTACGTGGTTCTTGGAAAAGCAATTGTGACAAACAGTACAGAGAGTTAAGGCACTTATGGCATATACAAAGATGCCAGCATTTGGAGCTGCACATAACAAAGAAATATCTTAAATGCTTTTCAAAATATTCTAGGAGCCAAGACACAAGGGCATGCTTTAGGAGAACATAGGAATGTAATTTGGGAGGAAAATTGGAACTACTCCTTCCCTTTAAAATCACTGAGCAAAACAAAGCAGCATTCTACTTCACATACTGACTTTACATAGCTTATATGTAATAGTTTGACTTTAAGAAGCAAAGATGGGACTCTTTTTGGTTTTTGTTTTTTTTTGAGACGGAGTCTCGCTCTGTCGCCCGGGCTGGAGTGCAGTGGCGCGATCTCAGCTCACTGCAAGCTCCGCCTCCGGGGTTTACGCCATTCTCCTGCCTCAGCCTCCCAAGTAACTGGGATTACAGGCGCCCGCCATCTCGCCCGGCTAGTTTTTTGTATTTTTTAGTACAGACGGGGTTTCACCGTGTTAGCCAGGATGGTCTCGATCTCCTGACCTCGTGATCCACCCGTCTCGGCCTCCCAAAGTGCTGGGATTACAGGCTTGAGCCACTGCGCCCGGCCAAAGATGGGACTCTTACTGTTTATGTTTTATTTATTGCTTTTTATTTTTTGAGACAAAGTCCCACTCTGTCACCCAGGCTGGAGTGCAGTGGCATGATCTCAGCTCACTGCAACCTCTGCCTCCTGGGTTCAAGCAATTCTTGTGCCTCAGCCTCCCAAGTAGCTGGGACTACAGGTGTGTGCCACCACATCCGGCTAATCTTTTTGTATTTTTAGTAGACATGGGGTTTCACTATGTTGGCCAGGGTGGTCTTGAACTCCTGGCCTCAGGCAATCTGCCTGCCTCGACCTCCCAAAGTGCTGGGATTACAGGCATGAGTCACTGTGCCGGGCCTCTCACTGTTTATTTTGAAAACTAACTGCATGGTCACCCATGTAACCCACCCCAGTCTGGCAAGTTCAATTGGAAGAGGTCTCTGTTACTTAGAATAGTACCAACTTGACTGTTTAATCCAGATAGCCCTGACTTCAGTTTTGGGGAGCAACTTGGAGAGGTTCATTCTTTCCCCCCGACTCATCCTCTGTTGATCCAGTCACAAATTTCACCAGCTTTTTTGTGCATAATTTGCACAACAATTTCACCCAAATGGATCTCAACTGAGCCATCATTTCTGCAAGAAGACTATGGAGTTTGTCTATAGAGAAAATTAAATCAAATTCATAGACATTTTTAAGAGTCTGTCAGCCGGGCGTGGTGGCTCAAGCCTGTAATCCCAGCACTTTGGGAGGCCGAGACGGGCGAATCACGAGGTCAGGAGATCAGGACCATCCTGGCTAACACGGTGAAACCCTGTCTCTACTAAAAAATACAAAAAACTAGCCGGGCGAGGTGGCGGGCGCCTGTAGTCCTAGCTACTCGGGAGGCTGAGGCAGGAGAATGGCGTAAACCCCGGAGGCGGAGCTTGCAGTGAGCTGAGATCCAGCCACTGCACTCCAGCCTGGGCGACAGAGCCAGACTCCGTCTCAAAAAAAAAAAAAAGAGTCTGTCAAATGTTTCCACATGTATTTACATGTGGTCTAAAACCCTAAGGACATTGTAAGAAGCCACACAAAAGACCCAAATGAATGTTCTAAGGGGCATAAATCAGTTGTCTGAGCCACCTGTTAAGGGAAATGAGTGGAACTTGGAGAGTCAGGCTTTCCTGTCCCTCTTGATCATGACAGTCACTTGGAGAACAGTGAGTCCAACTCGCTGGAGTGGCCACAGGGGATGGACCTTTACTTTCCTAACATAAAAGAAAAAATAAATCTTTGGTTTCCAAATGAGCACTGCCACCAAAGTGGAACTTAATACCACAACAGATATTCGCCCTGTGCAAACACAAGTTGAGCACCCCTAATCCGAAAATGTGAAATCCGAAATGCTCCCAAATTTGAAACTTTTTGAGCACTTTGTGATGCCACAAGTGGAAAATCCACATCTGACCTCATGTGATGGGTCATATATATCATATGAAATATTGTTTAAAATTACCTCCAGGCGGCCGGGCGCGGTGGCTCAAGCCTGTAATCCCAGCACTTTGGGAGGCCGAGACGGGCGGATCACGAGGTCGGGAGATCGAGACCATCCTGGCTAACACGGTGAAACCCCGTCTCTACTAAAAATACAAAAAAACTAGCCGGGCGAGGTGGCGGGCGCCTGTAGTCCCAGCTACTCGGGAGGCTGAGGCAGGAGAATGGCATAAACCTGGGAGACGGAGCTTGCAGTGAGCTGAGATCCGGCCACTGTACTCCAGCCTGGGTGACAGAGCGAGACTCCGTCTCAAAAAAAAAAAAAAAAAAAAAAAAAAATTACCTCCAGGCTATGTGTATAAGGTATGCATGAAACATAAATGGATTTCATATTTAGACTTGGGTCTTATCCCTAAAATATTTCATTATGTATATGCAAATATCCCAAAATTCAGAAAAGTCTGAAATCTGAACACTCCTTGTCCCTAGCATTTTGGATAAGGGATACTCAACGTGTACAAGCAGTATGAATATATATTCCTATTTTTTCTTTTTTAGGCAAACGCTAACATACAACATACACTTTTGTACCTTCTTTTTATCACTTACTAATTAGTATGTCTTGGAGAGCTTTTAAAAACCAGTATATAGACTTGGAGAGTTTCCTCAACAAATTTCACAGCTGTTATATTTTACTGTATAGCTACATCAAAATTTATTTAACCATTTCCCCATTGATTGACACATGAATTGTTCCTAATCTCCTGCCATTACATATAATGCTACAATGAATAACCATGACATTTGTTGTGCTATGGGAGTATATCTGCAGGATAAAGTCCCAAGAATGCAATTGTGAGTCAAGGATACATGTGCTCATGAATTTTTTTGTTTTTTTTTTTTTTTGTAGTCCTGGCTGGAGGGCAGTGGCGCGATCTCAGCTCACTGTAAGCTCCGCCTCCCGGGTTCACGCCATTCTCCTGCCTCAGCCTCATAAGTAGCTGGGACTACAGGCGCACGCCACCATGCCCGGCTAATTCTTTGTGTTTTTAGTAGAGACAGGGTTTCACCGTGTTAGCCAGGATGGTCTCGATTTCCTGACCTCGTGATCCGCCTGCCTTGGCCTCCCAAAGTGCTGGGATTACAGGCGTGAGCCACCGCCCCTGGCCTTGTTCATGAATTTGACAGATATTCCCAAGTTGCCCTCCATCAGAGTTACATCAACATGCCTATATAGCACATGCCTATTTCCCCACGACCTTGTCAAGAATGTGTGTTATAAAACTCCCAGACTTCTGCCAAACTGATAGGTGAGAACGGTAGTGAGGAAGAGTTTTGTTTTTATTTTTATTTTTGAGATGGAGTCTAGCTCTGTTACCCAGGCTGGAGTGCAGTGGCGCGATCTCAGTTCCACTGCAACCTCCACCTCCCGGGTCCAGGCGATTCTCCTACCTCAGCTTCCTGAGTAGCTGGGATTACAGGTATGTTCCACCACGCCCGGCTAATTTTTGTATTTTTGGTAGAGACGGGGTTTCACCATGTTGGCCAGGCTGGTCTCGAACTCCTGGCCTCAAGTGATCTGCCTGCCTTGGCCTCCCAAAGTGCTGGGATTACAGGTGTTAGCCACTGCGCCCGGCTGTTAAAAAATAAATTACCTTGAGTTGGCCGGGGGCCTTGAGTTTAACTCTATCATTATCAGTTGAGTTTGTTTTGGGTTTGGAGGTTAACCCTCCAATGTGTAGAACTTCATATTTGCATTATTTTTAGCCTATAATTTTCCAGTGACTGAGACTTCAAGATGTGCATTATGGCTTAAGTCTTCTTATACATCTGCAACAGCAGATGTATACACAACCCACTCAAAATTTGTCTGTGCAGTAATATTTCATTTGGGACATATTGTTTGTAAATTGATGCTATTTAAATTACTTGCAGCATAATCTCAACACATGTAAAAATACTTTTACACTTGTAGGGTATTGTTTTATAATACAAATTCTTGTGTACAAACTCCATTAACATTTTATTTATGTACAGATCATTATTACCAGTTTTTGTTTCCCAGTTGAGAGTGGGGAGGGCAGATGGGCTCGGAGTCTTTACATGTGCCAGGATCGTGCAGTCTCAAACTTTTCCATTCGAAGCAAATACCTGTGCCAATATCTGTGTCACTTCCAAGAAGAATGAATGCTGCCTAAGTGCTCTCCATATGTTTGCAAAATGACATCAGGCCCCCCAGGTCTTCCAAGAACCAGAGGAAAAGTTCCTTTTGTTTCACAAAAGTGAATCCTGTCACACAAACAGTCCCAGCACTTTCCAGCTCCTTTTTCTTTCCAGATTCAAAGGTCTGGCACCAGGATGAGCTGAAGTCTAAGGCATCCACCACTCTCCCCCTGCTCCTACTCGCATCCCACCCAAAGCCTTGTCCAGAGAACGCTCTTCCCAGCCTGAGGCCCAGGAATGGGAGTCTCTGTGGGCCACACATTGGTGGGGAGGTCTTTCCTGATCCTTTTCTATGCTACTCCAGGAGTCAAAACCTCTCCTGAGACTTTTCAGGGAGCTTCAGAAGAACCCTGGGCCTAAACCAGCTCAACAAAGCTGCAGGGACCCAGCCTCCTGAGGAAAGTGAATGTGAGTCTGGTGCACCCAGAGGAGAATGAAGCCTTCACCGAAAAGATTCTGGGAAGATGTCCCAGGCCCAGGGGGAGGGTTTGTACTTCCAGACCTAAGTCACCTAAGCTGACACCAGGTCTCATCCATCCCAGTCATTCCATTCCGGGTCAGAGGGGTCATCGATTCAACCAGCGAGGCTGCCCATCCGACGGTTGCTCCCTCTGCTCCCTGGAAGGGCCTCTTCGTGGGCATGCTGTACCTACAGGTCTTGTTCTGTTCTGGGAACTGCCAGTGGTGGCAAGAGGTGGAGCAACGGGTGCCAGGGCAGGGAGAGGTGAGTCTGGGAGGGAAGCAGAGGCAAGATCCACAGGCCTTTAGAGACTTTGCCAAGGCAGGGGGACTGCCCCCAGGTTGTTGTCAGCCGTCAAGAGTGAGTGCACCTCCCGGGGCAGACTTCTGCTGCCCCAGTGCCCAGGGATAGACATGGGTTTGCTGCAAAATGAATGACACCTGGCAGACAATAAGCTGAAGCTTTCATTAGCAGCTTAAGCTGAGGACTATCTAGGCAACTGACACTCCCTGTGTGTTCCCCTGGGTCTGCTTAATGTGTGCCCTTGTGGAGCGACTGGCACCAAGAAAGCAAGGACTAAGTCAGAAGTTCAAGTCCCAGCCCTGCCACAGCCTCAGGGTGCCCTCGAGCACAGCGAGCCTCAGTTTTCCCATTTGTAAAATGGGAGAGGTACACAAGGTAGACTCCAAGGCTCTGTGTTGCCTGAGCCCTGTGTTCTTTTGAGTGTACGTGTTCTCAGGCCCACAAAGGTCCTTTGTGTTTCCTGTATGAACTGCTCTCTAGGAAACCCAGGTAACCACCTGTGTCCCGGGCCACATACATGAGGACTCATGTGGGCCGTATTGTGTGTTTGCGCTGGGGGGAGGGGAGACCCCAGAACACTGTCCCCTACCCCACCCCCTTCCTCAATAGGCGGAAGCCACTGGCTTCCTCCCTTTCCTGCCTCCTGCCTCCTTTGTGCCAGCAAGACTGAGGATTGGAGGGAGGCAGGGGTTGGGAAAAATCAGTCCAACTGTCCCCAGGTCTGCCCTTACCATAACCTTCCCCCCACCTCAAGTGACTCCTTCCAGGCCACACCCATCCCCAGCCTTGTTGGGGCCAGACTGGGGGCCTAGAGGCTCAAAGGCAGAATAAGTCCTCCACCCCCTCCCCTGCCACCCCTCCCACCCAAGCCATCTCATTTCCTCTTCCTCCCCAGCACCGACACACACTGACAAGCACAGGCCGAGCAGTAAGGCCCACAGCATCTGACCCCAGGCCCAGCTCATCCTGGCTGGCCTGGGTCGGCCTCTGGAGTATGGTCTGGCGGGTGCCTCCTTTCTTGCTCTCCATCCTCTTCTTGGCTTCTTATGTGGGTAAGTCTCCCCTGAGTCCCTCACCCCATTTCTAGGCCCCGAGGCCCTGATTTCCACCCGAGAAACCCTATTTTATTGTAGAGACAGAAAGTAGGATGGTGGTTGCCATGGGCGGCAGGGAGGAAGAAATGGGGAGTTTTGTCTAAAGGGTACAGAGTTTTTTACAAGATTTTTACTCGGTTTTACAAGATTAAAAGAGTTACAAGGATGGGGCCGGGTACGGTGGCTCATACCTGTAATCCCAGCACTTCAGGTGGCCGAGATGGGAGGATCACTTGAGGCCAGGAGTTCAAGACCAGACTGGTCAACATAGTGAAACCCCATCTCCATTTTGTTTAAACTTTTTTTCTTTTTCAAAAAAAAAAAAAAAGGATGGATGGTGGTGATGGTGGGACAACATTAGGAATGTATTTAATCACATTGGGTTATATGCTGCTTACAGATGGTTAAGATGGTAAAATTTGCCAGGAGTGGTGGCTCATGCCTGTAATCCCAGCACTTTGGGAGGCCGAACGGGCGGATCACAGGGTCAGGAGATTGAGACCAGCCTGGCAAACATGGTGAAACCCCATCTCTACTAAAAATACAAAAATTAACTGGGCATGGTGGCAGGCACCTGTAATCCCAGCTACTCAGGAGGCTGAGGGAGGAGAATCGCTTGAATCTGGGAGGCAGAGGTTGCAGTGAGCCGAGATGGCACCACTGCACTCCAGCCTGGGCGACAGAGCGAGACTCATCCAAAAAAACAAAGATAGTAAAATGTATGTTATATGTATTTCACCACAATAAAAAACTTTGGAAAACAAACCCTATCATCACTGCCATCATTTTGATCCACTAGAAGGTGAGATCAAGGCCAGGAAAACCCAGGCAAGTGCCAGAAATCACTGCAACCTGGGATCAGGGGAGGAGTGAGGAGTAGCTGCTGACTGTGTTGGATCTGAGGATCTCTGGGGGGCCATTTTCAGGGGGTGTTCCTAGGATCATTGTGTTGGATTCATTCAATTATTCACTGGACAAACATTTATTGTGCACCAACAATATTCCAGGAGTTGTGTTAAGTGCTGGGCCATTAGTTGAGAGGCTGGCAACCCCCAAGTCTGTACAATGAGATTAAATGATGCCAGCGTCCTATGGTTGTTATGGGGTTTAAATGAGAAAATGATGCAGAGCAGTTGGCATAGTGCCCTGCGCTTGCTAAGGATTTCTGAATAAGTGGCAACTGATTCCTTCAGTCTGCTGGTCAGAGGATTAGCACACAGAGGCTGCCTTTGAGTGGTTCATGGTCTAGTGCAGAACACAGGACAGGGGGAGAGGGCTAACCAGGGACAGACACAGGAGCTCTAGAGGAGCACTGAGGAGGAGTCAGCTTACACTGCCTCGGGTAGGAGACAAAAAGGGAGTCAGGGAAGATTTCACTAAGAGGGGTGGTCTTCATTCCAGGCATCCAGAGCATAAAAAATGCAAGTCTCATAGGCATGGAGGTGCATAGGAGAGAAGGCGCCTGTTAGGAACACAACAGGAGGGACAGTGTGGGAGCAGCATGGGGGGCTCAGGAGCATGGACATTATCCTAAGGGCAACGGGGAGCCGTGGGAGGTCATAGGCAAGAAAGTCACAAGGTCAGATTTGGTGTTAGATCACTGTGGAGGATGAGTTGCAGAAGGAGGGGCTGTGGCTGTTGGGATGGTCCAGGTGAGTAAGGAGGGCTGAACAAAGGCAGGCTGGGGGTGTGGGATGAAGAAGAAGCGTTCAGAAAACAATGTGCAGACTTCTGTGACTGATGGGGCAGCCAGCACAGTGCTCAGAGGTGTGGACTTTAGAATCAGACAACCTGGGCCGGGCGCGGTGGCTCAAGCCTGTAATCCCAGCACTTTGGGAGGCCGAGACGGGCGGATCACGAGGTCAGGAGTTCGAGACCATCCTGGCTAACACAGTGAAACCCCGTCTCTACTAAAAAATACAAAAAACTAGCCGGGCGAGGTGGCGGGCGCCTGTAGTCCCGGCTACTCGGGAGGCTGAGGCAGGAGAATGGCGTAAAAACCCGGGAGGCAGAGCTTGCAGTGAGCTGAGATCCGGCCACTGCACTCCAGCCTGGGCGACACAGCGAGACTCCGTCTCAAAAAAAAAAAAAAAAAATCAGACAACCTGGCCCTGCCGCTTACTAATTGTATGACCTTGGGCAAGTTACTTAACTTCTCTGAGCCTCCCTTTCCTGGCTATAAAACAGGGATAATAACATCCACCTCCCAGGATAGCTGGGATGGTAAAATGAGACAACATCAGTAAAGTGCCTGGTGCATAACTGGCAGCCAATAAACATTCATTCTCATGACAATGGGAGTAGAGATGACTCCATAGTTTGTGTCTCAGGTGGCAGGTGCTGACCAGTGAGTCAGGGAGCACTGGAGAGGAGCAGGTTTGGGAAAAGCTGATGGAAATGCAGGTCCAAGCTGAAAGACGGTTCCCGAGTTATTGACTCAGAGGTGATGGTTAAAACCAGGGGAGTGGGCGAGCTTGCTCAAAGAAGACAGTAGAATAATTACCACGATCCTCCTTTATAAATGAAAGAATATCCACTTCACTGGTTGTGAGGATCCAGTGGAAAATGGGGGTTTGGTATGTGCTGGGCGTTGCTCATGGTAGCCTTTCAAACACTGATAAGCTAGGTGGTATTTAAACTAATTAACTGCTTGACAGTCAGCTAGCAGAGACAGAGAAGGAAGGGCTGGTGGAGGGGTGCTGGGTCCTGGAGCTGAGGCAGGCTCGCAGGCTCTCCACCATCCAGCCTGGACTCTGACTCCACCTGGTCTCTCCTGCCTCAGCCTCACATATTGTACTCCAGTCACACAAACCTGGAGTCTTCACCTGCCATAATATTGCCACTGCAGGCCTTTGCCCAGGCTGTTCCCTCTGTCTAGGATGCCCCCTCCTGCCCCTGACTTCTCTCCCTCCCCATTGTCCTCACACCAATGTGTCCTGCTCCAATTTTACCTCCCAGGAAACATCTCTTCATCTCCCTGTGCTCCCCCAGGCTGGATCAGGGGCCCCTTCTCTGTGCTCAAAAGCACAGCACCCTACATTTGGCAGCTATGTCCATGCCTGTTCCTCCAAGTAGGGCGTAAGCTCTTTGGAAGGCAAAGACCAAGACCCACCTCGTGTCTGAGTCTGCTGGGCTCCAGGCCTGCCCTGGGGCTGCCCTCCCTGGCTCTGGGCCCTGCCCCAAGCTTAGCTCCATTTCTTTTTGTTTTTCTTTTTCTGGAGAATGGGGTCTTGCTATGTTGCCCAGGCTGATCTCAAACTCCTGTGCTCAACGGATCCTCCCGCCTCTGCCTCCTTGAGTGCTGGGATTCCAGGCGTGAGCCACCGCACCCAGCCCTAGCTCCATTTCTGCGCCACAACCTTCTGGCTGCAAGACTCGGCCTCTCCCATCTCAAATCCCAGCCCAGCAGACATTTCTAGATCTCCATAGTGACAGAGAGGGGGACCCATGGGACACGTCTGTTCTGGCTGGCTCTCCTGGCCTGCACTCTCGTGGTGGGGGCAGGGAGAAGTGGCTCACAGAGACCTTTGCAGGGCTGTTTTAGAGACGAGTGGGGAAACAGGACTGATAGAAAATAAAGTGAGGAAACGGAGACAGGGAGCATAGATCATTCTTTCCGAAAGCTGGGGCGAAAGGGAAGCCATCTGGCAGGAGAAGGGAGGGGACGCGGCCAGAGGATTCGTGGTTTTTCGTTCTTTTAAAATGAAGAGACTTGCCGGGCGCGGTGGCTCAAGCCTGTAATCCCAGCACTTTGGGAGGCCGAGACGGGCGGATCACAAGGTCAGGAGATCGAGACCATCCTGGCTAACCCGGTGAAACCCCGTCTCTACTAAAAAATACAAAAAACTAGCCGGGCGAGGTGGCGGGCGCCTGTAGTCCCGGCTACTCTGGAGGCTGATGCAGGAGAATGGCGTGAACCCGGGAGGCGGAGCTTGCAGTGAGCTGAGATCCGGCCACTGCACTCCAGCCTGGGCGACAGAGGGAGACTCCGTCTCAAAAAAAAAAAAAAAAAAAAAAAAAAAAAATGAAGAGACTTGAGGGAAGAAGACAGTGCGCATGGAAGGGGAAAGCAGAGGGGGATGGGCATGCCTGATAAACTGAGGTGCCTGTGGAGTCCGAAGAACCGGGCAGGAGAAGGAAGAGGGGTGAAGGTTGGAGACCCTCTTCTAAGTGGACGGTGGTTCAGTAAGACTAGAGGACTGGGGCTGGGGGTTCTAGGGCACTAGGGTTGGCTGGGACTACAATAGGGTCACTGGTGTCCTGGCCCCAGGCGCGGCGGTGGACCTGACGCTGCTGGCCAACCTGCGGTTCACGGACCCCCAGCGCTTCTTCCTGACCTGCGTGTCTGGGGAGGCCGGGGCGGGGAGGGGCTCCGACGCCTGGGGCCCGCCCCTGCTGCTGGAGAAGGACGACCGCATCGTGCGCACCCCGCCCGGGCAGCCCCTGCGCCTGGCGCGCAACGGTTCGCACCACGTCACGCTTCAGGGCTTCTCAAAGCCCTCGGACCTCGTGGGCGTCTTCTCCTGCGTGGGCGGCTCCGGGACACGGCGCACGCGCGTCATCTACGTGCACAACAGTCCTGGAGGTGAGTCTGGCAGGCAAGGGGATGGCAAGGGGGAAACCAGGCCGCTGACCTACCTTCCATCCCACAGCCCACCTGCTTCCAGACAAGGTCACACACACTGTGAACAAAGGCGACACCGCTGTACTTTCTGCACGTGTGCACAAGGAGAAGCAGACAGATGTGATCTGGAAGAGCAACGGTGAGGGGGCATTTGAACTGGTGGGGTAGGTAGACCCATCGTTCTGAGGCCCCAACACTTTCATCGCCCGTGGAACCCTCAGCTTTGGTCCCTAACACACCCGACCTCCAGGGCCCCTCCTCTGTGGTGGACCAGGTCCCATGGGATGCACCTGCACCTATCTTATCTGCAGTTCTGAGCTGCCCTCCTACTGTACACAGAGGGCCAGGAACCTGTAGGTCAGCTGCCCCTTCCCTTTTAGCCCCAAATGAGCATGATGTTAAACCCTCATCTTCGACTCTCCCCTGGGAGTTAGCAGGTGCTGTCACATAGTCCACCTGGTGGACAGCAGCAGTCCCCCTGAGGAAGAAGAGAACTGGTAACATCATGCCCAACACAGGCAGGGCAGAGGCTAGCCTCTCCCAAAGATCTGTCCAGCCCAGATCCTTGATATCCAAGACAGCCTGATGCTGAGGCCTGGGTAGATCCCTGGGATCTCAGTCCCAGGCCTGACCCTTTGGCCACCCCATAGCAGGAAGCTGTTTTCCTATGTGGCCCCAAGATTCCTGCTTCAGTCCTCAGGTTCACAACCCCTTGGCTGACTCTTGAATCCCTGGGCTCCCGAGGGAGGAAGACCCTTTCCTTTGGCCATGGGGGCTGCCTCCTGAGCTCTGGACTCCCTGAATTGACAGGAGATGTGAAGAGGCACAGGCAGACCTGGGTCTCTAGGCTCTCTGTTCAGCCCTGAGCAAAGAGGCAAGAAACGGGTGGGGCAGGGACTGGGGCACTCTTCTAAAAGGGAGAGGCTCACGGGAGAGACCCCAGAGTAAGTGGCACTTGAATTGTGCTCAGAGGAAAAATGGGAAGACAAAGAAGGCAGAAAGGGAAGGAAGGGCATTCCAGGAGGAGGGACTGAGAAGAGCAGGGGGATCTGAAACACAAGGGTGTTTCTGGAAGATAAACAATCCATTCAGGAATTCAGAAATGTTAGGAGTCAAGAAGTGTGTGAAGAGGAATGGGGCTGGATGGCTTGGCCATGGCCAAATTGGTGAAAATGATGTCTAAGGAGCTGAATTTTTGTCCTGAGGTCACTGTAGAACCAGGAGAGTTTTAGCAGAGGAGTTAAAGAGAAGTCTGTTGTAAAAAATCACGCTGGCTGCTGGGTGGAGGAGGGACAAGAAAGGGTGACACTGGAGGCAGAGGAGCCTGCTTGCGAGGCCCTGGAGGCCAGGACCAGGGCGGTGGCAGTGGGTGTGGGGAGAAGTGAACTGGGTTAGGGGATGAGGAGGAGGTGGACTGAGCAGGACTTGGTGATTTACTGGGTGGTTGATGGAGCATGAAGAAGAGGGTGCTTCTGAGCTTTGTGGCATGGGCGTCGGCTCTCGTGGTGCCAGCCCCAGGTCTCATCATTGTGCATGGGACCCACTGGTGCGACCTGAGCAGAGGCGGACAGAGAGAGGTAACACAACCCTCATGGAGTGCTGAGGCCCCTGACCCATTCATGCTCCCCCAGGATCCTACTTCTACACTCTGGACTGGCATGAAGCCCAGGATGGGCAGTTCCTGCTGCAGCTCCCAAATGTGCAGCCACCATCAAGCGGCATCTACAGTGCCACTTACTTGGAAGCCAGCCCCCTGGGCAGCGCCTTCTTTCGGCTCATCGTGCGGGGTCAGAGGCAGAGGGCAGAGGTTGTGGGTAGGGTGGGAGGCTGAGAGCCCTGTGGGTACTTCCTGTGGGTCCCCTGAAGCCCCTGGATCTCCAGTCCTCAGCAGCAGTGGTCAGGTGGGCGAGGGGCCGCTGCTGAAGACACCTTCCTCCAGGTTGTGGGGCTGGGCGCTGGGGGCCAGGCTGTACCAAAGAGTGCCCAGGCTGCCTACATGGAGGTGTCTGCCATGACCATGACGGTGAATGTGTATGCCCCCCTGGCTTCACTGGCACCCGCTGTGAACAGGGTAAGGAGGAGGGGAGCTAGGACCCAGGCAGGAGAGGATCCCTTACTAGGAGGAGACCCTAGAACCATGTGGGTGGAGCTTGGGGGGTGAGGGCAACAGGCAGGTCCTGGGCCCAGGGACCCATAAAGGCCCATACACCCCACACACTCTTTTTCTAGCCTGTAGAGAGGGCCGTTTCGGGCAGAGCTGCCAGGAGCAGTGCCCAGGCATATCAGGCTGCCGGGGCCTCACCTTCTGCCTCCCAGACCCCTATGGCTGCTCTTGTGGATCTGGCTGGAGAGGAAGCCAGTGCCAGGAAGGTATGCTTAACCCACCCTCATGGTCCCTGACCAAGACAGCTGGCCACAAGCTTGACCCGGACCCTTCACTCTGCCTCTGACTTACACAGCAAGCCCCCCTGCTCACTTGACCAGTCCTTCTACCCCCAGCCTGTTGTATAACCTGTGCCCCATCTGTGCCCTAATTGCCCCCTGTCCCATGCCCCTCTAATCATACCTCCTCTATTCCCAGCCTGTACCCCTGGTCATTTTGGGGCTGATTGCCGACTCCAGTGCCAATGTCAGAATGGTGGCACTTGTGACCGGTTCAGTGGCTGCGTCTGCCCCTCTGGGTGGCATGGAGTGCACTGTGAGAAGTCAGGTATAAGCACTATTACCTTTGAGACTCCCCCAAGATAAGTCGGCCTTTACCAAACACTTCTCCCTGGTGGAAGAGACTGGTCCCTCCTTTCCCTGCAAGGGTCCAAGTCCTGCCCTCAGGGAGCTTAGAGTCTAGTGGGCAGGGAGCTCTGGCAGGGAGTCAGTCTCGTAGGGAGTCAGTCCAGCAGGGAGCTCACTGCCAACCAGCCATACTGGAAAGGGCAGCAACCCAGAGAATGTGGGAGCCCAGAGGATGCCCCTGGGCAGACAGCAGGTCAGGGAAGGGTCTGGAAGCAGGTGTGATCTGAGATTGGATATGAAAGACAAGAGAGAGATAGCTGAGGAAAGAACAAGAGCAAAGACCCAGGGATTGGGGACTCAGGTTTGGGTGCCAGGACAGTGGAGTAGGGGACCCAGGGATGGGGGACTCAGGCTTGGGTGCCGGGACAGTGGAGTAGGGGACCCAGGGATGGGGGACTCAGGCTTGGGTGCTGGGACAGTGGAGTAGGGGACCCAGGGATTGGGGACTCAGGCTTGGGTTCCGGGACAGTGGAATGGGGGACCCAGGGATTGGGGACTCAGGCTTGGGTTCCGGGACAGTGGAATGGGGGACCCAGGGATTGGGGACTCAGGCTTGGGTTCCGGGACAGTGGAATGGGGGACCCAGGGATTGGGGACTCAGGCTTGGGTTCCAGGACAGTGGAGTGGGGGATTGGGGAAATGGTCAAAAGAGGTCAAATCGTGGGGCCTTTGAATGAAGGCCAAAGAGTGCACTTCATATGATGGGGCAAGAGGGAATTGTTAAAGAGGAACAAAGGGGTCAGATCTGTGTTGGAGAAAGGACCTGTAGCTGTTGGCCGGGGAGCGGGAGTAGGAGACCCTGGAGGAGTCTGTACCTGGGGACCAGAAATGATGAGGCCTGAGCTAGTGTGCTGGCTGGGAGGATGGTGAGGGGCCTGCTGGCGGGTATTAGAGGGTATCAGGAAGTGGGGAGGTAGTTAGGAAGTAGACTTTGCAGCTGATGGGATGTGGGGCTGGGACGCTGGAGGAGTCATGCGGGCCTTTGCTGGAGGGACTGGGTAGATGGCAGTGCTTCCACTGAGAAACAGAACATGGATGAGGGTCGCTTTGGTGGTCATGTGTCTGCCCCTGTGGAAGCTCCAGGATGAGTGTCCTCTCTCCCCAGACCGGATCCCCCAAATCCTCAACATGGCCTCAGAACTGGAGTTCAACTTAGAGACGATGCCCCGGATCAACTGTGCAGCTGCAGGGAACCCCTTCCCAGTGCGGGGCAGCATAGAGCTACGCAAGCCAGATGGCACTGTGCTCCTGGTCAGCCCCAGTCACCCAACCCACCAGTACCACAAGCCGCCTGCTTCACAGCTGATCCCTAGACCCCTAGTCCCTCAGAACTTTCTATAGGGCCCACCCATTGGCCTGACCATTGCTCAGATGAGGTCAGGCTGATTGGTGAGGGGCTGCCACTGGGCCTCTGTCCTGCCATCAGTCCAGATGGACACCTGCGTGCCTGCCACAGGGGTGCTCATTCCCTGTGACCTGTCCCCCTCCCCCATCTCTTTTAGTCCACCAAGGCCATTGTGGAGCCAGATAAGACCACAGCTGAGTTCGA
The DNA here is from genome assembly GCF_024542745.1 of Macaca thibetana thibetana. Lineage (NCBI taxonomy): Eukaryota > Metazoa > Chordata > Mammalia > Primates > Cercopithecidae > Macaca > Macaca thibetana. The sequence continues at coordinate 42,478,068 of NC_065578.1, forward strand.
GGTGCCACGCTTGGTTCTTGCGGACAGTGGGTTCTGGGAGTGCCGTGTGTCCACATCTGGCGGCCAAGACAGCCGGCGCTTCAAGGTCAATGTGAAAGGTCAGTGATGTCCTAGGTCCACAGGGGATGGACGGTGACCACAGTAGGCTCTAGCTGATGCTGCTCAGGCTGGAGGTCCTAGCAGGAAGGACAAGGACATCTAAGATCATAGCCTAGCGCCAGGCAAAAAGAGGGGTTGTGGTCAACCAGAGGTCCGGACTGGGCAGTGTCAAGGCTGGAGTACAGCTTAGACCCATCTGGAAAGGACATCCTGTGCCCCAGAAACTGGGGACACTCTCCAGCCCTGCCCTTCCTCCTGCCCAGCCATGCTGTCCCCCACCAACCACCACACACACACAAGTGTACCTTTAACTCTGCTCAGGGATGCTGCCTCCCATCTCTGAGTCACCCCACAGACACTCAGTGCTAGCCCAGGGGGAGCACATGGGGCTGTGGAGCTCAGAGGGTGACCAGCTTGGCTTCCTAGAAGTGGTGCATGCCTAGGAATCTGCCAGGTAAATAAGGAGGGACCTCCCAGTGCCCAAGATTACTCAGACCAGAGCACCCCCCACCCCCAGTCCCTTCACCTTCTCCAGCTTCTCCAGCACCCTAAGCCTTAACCGTTTGCACCCCGGCCACCCTGTGACCCTGCTGTCCCTCTCCTCCTGCTTCCTGTTACCCCATGTAAGCCCCCTCTCTCACCTTCTGCTTTCTCATTGCCACACTCTGCCTCCCAGGTCCTCGCCATCTCCCCATCCTGTGACTGTGCATCCCTCTCTGCCATCATGCCCCACCTTCTGCCTTTCTCTTCTCACTCTGCCCAGGCTTAGGAGCCAGACAACCTGGGCTTGAACCCTCTCTCCACAAATTCATTGCCCCATCACCTTAAGCAAAGTACTTAACCTCTCTTACTTTGTTTCTCTCTCTGTGAAATGGGGATAGTTAGCACTTGATGGGGTTGTTAGGAAGATTAAATTAGATGATGCATTTAAGCATTTAGCACAGTGCCCAATACAGGGTGCATGCTCAATATATGTTGATAATTATTGTTCTTATTATTTAAAATGTCACCTAGTCCCTAGATTTTTATTGTTCTCTAGCAGCTCTCACATATGATCTGCAGCTGGGACCCCTCTTCTGACTCCAGATCATTTGGTGGGGCCTCCATGAGGTGGGGCATCTTCTCTGGAAGTCTGGTTTTGAAGTTAGTGTGGAAAGTGGCTGCTGTATGATTCAGAGGCCCATTTTATATCCAGCCACTCCCTGGACATCTAATCCCCTGCATGAGACAAAGGCACCAAGGGCTTCTCCGCACCCAAAATGGACCTTCATCTCCCCCCAAATCAGCACCGCCTCCTGACATGCTTATTGCTGCCTGACACTCCCTCAGCTTACAGCGCTGCATCCTTTTCCTCCCTTGCTCCCTCCCTCTTTCCTTCCTTCCTTTCCTCTCAAAAAGCCAGTCTCATAAACATTTGTAAGAGTCAAGGGAACCTGTTAAAAGCACTAATGCAATCATCTGGAGAGAAAAAGTTGAGTCCAGAATAGGAACAGCGATCATGGGGTGAGGAAGTGGGACAGGGACACGAAGGCTGTTTTGGAGTAGAATGGATAGATCCAGGCGGCCTGTGCAGACAGACCTAGTTCAACACATGGCTGTATCTTCTCCTAGTTGTGTGTCCTTAGGCAAGTTATTCGGTGTCTCTGAGTCTCAGTGTTTTCATAATGCAGGCTAATGAGCCCTGACGGAAAGGTGGCTGTGAGAATTAGAGGTCATACTATGAAGCATGTGGTGGGGAGCAGGTGCTTCAGTGCCGGTGCCATTTTTTTAAATTAAGAGAGTGGTGAATGAGAGCAGGGGCAGAGAGCAGGATGATGCCCAGGTTGTCTCCCTGCCCTGGGTTTCAGCCCCTTCTGTCTACCCCCACACTGCATGGGAAGAGTGCACCCCCAAACCATGTCTGGCCATGTCACTTCCTCATCTACTATCTTTTGGGACACCCTCATGCTTTTATTGCTGAATCCTTGTGCCCCAAGCTACCCAGGGGCCTGAACTCTGTCCTTCCTGGGCCCTGGCCACTATGGTAATCTGTTGAACTTGGTGTCCCTCAAGCCCAGAGGGTCCCCAGCTTGAAATAAGACACAGAAGTGGACTGGATAGGCTGTGTGCCCATGCCTTACCCTGAGTCTCCTGGCAGTGCCCCCCGTGCCCCTGGCTGCACCTCAGCTCCTGACCAAGCAGAGCCGCCAGCTTGTGGTCTCCCCGCTGGTCTCGTTCTCTGGTGATGGACCCATCTCCTCCGTCCGCCTGCACTACCGGCCCCAGGACAGTACCATGGACTGGTCGACCATTGTGGGTGAGTAGGGAGAGAGCTGGGGCAGGACAGGGGTGTTGGGTAATAGTGAAGGAATACGGTGAGCAGGAGAGGGAGGGCAAATGGTTCGAGGGGGCTGAAGGGAGCATGGCAGCTTCTAGAAGAGGTGGGGGCTGAATGATGTGTGCTGTACACCCCACCCCCAGTGGACCCCAGTGAGAACGTGACATTAATGAACCTAAGGCCAAAGACAGGATACAGTGTTCGTGTGCAGCTGAGCCGACCAGGGGAAGGAGGAGAGGGGGCCTGGGGGCCTCCCACCCTCATGACCACAGACTGTCCTGGTGAGAGGCCAAGAGTCATCTCTTCCTGTCCCCCCAGCAGTTACTGTCCTGTCCACCCCAGGGACCCCTGCCTTTCCCATTGGAGGTTGTTCTTCCTTGTTCACTGGGGATCACTGTCCTGTCCAGCCCCAAGTACCTACTGGACAGTTCTGACCCCTGACCTCTGGCCCCAGAGCCTTTGTTGCAGCCGTGGCTGGAGGGCTGGCATGTGGAAGGCCCTGACCGGCTGCGAGTAAGCTGGTCCTTGCCCTTGGTGCCCGGGCCACTGGTGGGCGACGGTTTCCTGCTGCGCCTGTGGGACGGGACACGGGGGCAGGAGCGGCGGGAGAACGTCTCATCCCCCCAGGCCCGCACTGCCCTCCTGACGGGACTTACGCCTGGCACTCACTACCAGCTGGATGTGCAGCTCTACCACTGCACCCTCCTGGGCCCAGCCTCGCCCCCTGCACACGTGCTTCTGCCCCCCAGTGGTATGCCCAGGGCGCAGGGATAGCTGGGGGTTGGGGGAGGACGTGGGACGCAGGGACACATGAGACCTAGGAGACACAGGAGGCTATAGATTAATGGACATGGAGAGGACATGGGACATGCCTAGGGTATTAGGCAGACGTGACCCCAGCGGGGACATGGGACTTGGGGAAGATCCAGGATACCAGGAGGACACAGATCACCAGGAGCATGTGGGGAGAGCATGGGGAGGTCAGGGTTCATGGCGAGAACCAGGGTCATGGGAGGGCAAGAGACTTGGGGAGCAGGGGGCATGGGAGGATGTGGAGAGGACTTGGGATACAAGTAGTACAAGGAGAAGCAGAAGCTTGGGGGTGAAGGTGGCCTGGGGGAATGGAGAGGAATTCAGGCTGGTGGGGAGGAGGAAGTTGGCAGGGTGGCTCCTGTGCGTGGACCCACAGAGCAGGGGGCACAGCTAGAGCAGATGTGTCCAGCGCCACAGCTACATAGCCCAGTCCCGTCTGAGCCTTGCCTTCCCACCCCCATCTCCTCAGGGCCTCCAGCCCCCCGACACCTCCACGCCCAGGCTCTCTCAGACTCCGAGATCCAGCTGACATGGCAGCACCCGGAGGCTCTGCCTGGGCCGATATCCAAGTACGTTGTGGAGGTGCAGGTGGCTGGGGGTGCAGGAGAGCCACTGTGGATAGACGTGGACAGGCCTGAGGAGACAAGCACCATCATCCGTGGCCTCAACGCCAGCACGCGCTACCTCTTCCGCGTGCGGGCCAGCATTCAGGGGCTCGGGGACTGGAGCAACACAGTAGAAGAGTCCACCCTGGGCAACGGTGAGAGGGGAAGGCCCACAGGACCCCCGGGCTCTGAGTGGGGAGAGCTCAGCGTGCTCTCCCTCCACATCACCCCCTGCTGTGGAACTAGGGCATCCCAGGCCCCTCCCAACAAAGACTCAGCCCCAGTCCGGGGGACTCAGCCTTCCCTTCTCATGATCCACTGTCCTAGGGCTGGGAAAATCATGTCACCCCTCTGACACCCCTCATCCCTTCCTTCATGTGGCCCAAGTGATTTCCTGACAGTCCTGGCACTGGGATCTGTCACCTCTCCCTCTGTGTAACCCCATGGTGGCCTCTGGGTTCCCTGACCCCGGTGTCCCCACAATCTGCCCCTCTCACTGTATCCAGGGCTGCAGGCTGAGGGCCCAGTCCAAGAGAGCCGGGCAGCAGAAGAGGGCCTGGATCAGCAGCTGATCCTGGCGGTGGTGGGCTCCGTGTCTGCCACCTGCCTCACCATCCTGGCAGCCCTTTTAACCCTGGTGTGCATCCGCAGAAGCTGCCTGCATCGGAGACGCACCTTCACCTACCAGTCAGGCTCGGTCAGTGACCCGCCCCGCCCCCGGGTGCATGCTCACAGCCCGTGTATGTGTTTCTACCTGAGTACACACAAGACCTTGTACACCTTGTGTGTGTGTGCGTGTGTTTGTGTAGCAGGTAAAAGATTACACTCAACAATGTTAAAGGGTACAAAATATAATTTTCTTTATTTCTCTAAAACTGAACTCAGCTCACGAGCCCATTTATATTAGTGGTGAAATATTTAATATTCCCAATTCAAAAGAATTCCGTGATGACCATATTTCATGAGGGACACTCCAGGTTTGGGCTCCGTCAATTGGAGATTTTCCTCTCCCCTCTTTTCCTTCTCCCTAGCGGTTATCTAGGCTTAAATAGCAAGGTGATCAAATGCAAGGACACTTGGGGTTCATGCTGGCCTCTGTCCTTGCAGGCCTTCCTGGACTTGAGAGCCAGCCTCTGTCTGCACACATCTTTGGCTGATGTCCTTAGCTCTACTGTGGTCACCTGCCAGTAGGCCAGTCATGCTGTGACCTCCTCATCCTAACCTCCATTCTTGCAAATCCCAGGGCCTCCTTTCGGAGACTTAAGAAAGGGGCTGGGCGCAGCAGCTCGCGCCTGTAATCCCAGCATTTTGGGAGGCTGAGGCGGGCAGATCGCCTGAAGTCAGGAGTTCGAGACCAGCCTGACCAACATGGTGAAAACCCGTCTCTACTAAAAATACAAAAATTAGCCAGGCATGGTGGCACACGCCTGTAATCCCAGCTACTCAGGAGGCTGAGGCAGGAGAATTTCTTGAACCCAGGAGGTGGAGGTTGCAGTGAGCTGAGATGTTGCCACTGCACTCCAGACTGGGCAATAGAGCAAGACCCTGTCTCAAAAAAATAAAAAAATAAAAAGAGAAAGAACTAAAGAACTGTAGGGGCTTCCTTATACCTTACAGAGGGAGGCATATTCTATGGCCCTCAGACCCACTGTCCCACTTAGACAACTGTTTCTACCATTGTAGAATTGTGCTGGCCTGCAACCTCACCCATTGCTCCTTGAAAGAGAAAGCACAAACCTCCACTCCTCCTGGCTTCCCTGTAATCCTGCCTGAGTTTTCTGTCCTCCTGTGGCCCACACCCTTCCATCTCTCAGGCCCCTGCTTAGAGGTGGGGCGTGGGAGCAGACCCACTATCCCTTCATCCTGTCACATTCTTCCTTCTAGCCACCCATCCGCAGGTCCTGTCTCCTCTGAGGGCTTCCTCATAGTTGTCACTTAGGATCCGAACTCTGTCCTTGGCCTTTCAGGCCTGGACTCTTAATATTGAGAGCTAAGCTTTGGCATTTCAAATAAAAAATAAAAAAAGAAAGAAAACCCTCTTCTCTCTCAAGGGCTGACCCTTGTGATAGAAAAGCTAGTGTCCCTGCTATGCCTTTAAAAAATCCATTCAGAGACCGGGAGGTGGTGGCTCACGCCTGTAATCCCAGCACTTTGGGAGGCTGAGGCGGGTGGATCACGAGGTCAGGAGTTCAAGACCAGCCTGCCCAATTGGTGAAACCCCATCTCTACTAAAACAACAAAAATTAGCCAGGCACAGTGGCAGGTGCCTGTAATCCCAGCTACTAGGGAGGCTGAGGCAGGAGAATCGCTTGAACCCAGATGGCAGAAGTTGCAGTGAGCCAAGATCATGCCACTGCTCTCCAGCCTGGGCGACAGAGTGAGTGAGACTCCATTTCCAAAAAAAAAAATCCATTCAGAGATTCAATTGGCTTCTTTGTTCCAAGCTGTGTTGGCCCTTCCTCTGAGGTCAGTGCACAGAAAGCCCTCACTGCTGTGGTGGGGGAGGGTAGTGGGTACAGATGTTGACGGCAGGAGGTGGGAAAGCAGTCTTTAACAGACATGGTGTCATAGTATATATCAAGCTATATCCCCCTAGCCTGGGCAACATGGCAAAACCCCATCTCTACAATAAAAGAAAATATGAAAATTAGATGGGCGTGGAGGTGTGCACCTGTGGGCCCACCTACTCGGGAGGCTGAGGTGGGAGGATTGCTTGCACTCAAAAGCTTGAGGCTGCAATGAGCTGACATCATGCCACTGCACTTTCGCCTAGGCAACAGACCGAGACCCTGTCTCAAAACAAACAAAAGGATATATCCCTGGTACATGTGCCTGCATATGGATAGGAAATGTGTGTGCACAAATGCGTGCGCCCCATGTATGAGTGCACACGTGCATCCCCTGTGAGTGCCCCATGTGTAAATGCATGTGTCCCAGATGCACGTGTCCCTATGCCTGTGCACCTTCAGGCCTGCGTGTGTATATGGACCTATACATGCATGCACCAAGAACATCACGTGCATTTGGTATGTGCCGTCAGCACCAGTGCTTCATGCAAATCCCTGTGCCCCAGGTCCTCAGCCCTTGCCCATCAAGCTGGGCTTCAGTGCACTTAGGAAGCCCCACCAGAAGGTCTATCTTAACCCTTCTTCCAGTTCTCATATTGGCAGCTTCTTTGGTCCTGTTCACTTATTTCCTTTTCCTGCCATCAGCCCTGCCCAGATGGCCTCCTCCTACTCAATTAGGGAATTGGACATTCCTCTTTGTTATGGTTTTGCTATTTGCAGGTCCTGGCCTGGTTTTAGAGCAATGGAGAGAAGCCAATGTGTGGACAGGGTAATCTCTGCCTCTGCTACTGTGGAGAAGAAAACCCCTCCACTGGCTCCCAGCAACTCAGGGCTGAGCATGTAGTAGGTGCTCCGGGAATATACCCTGGCCTACTCCCTAAGGCTGGAATCTTCTCCAGAGCTTCCCTGGTGACCCCACCAAAAAAAAAAAAAAAACCTGGTTGTGGGATTAGCGCAGTCATAGGAAGCTCATTCCAATCCTTTTCTGTTTTAAATGTTAGAAATATCCTCCTTCCATTGACCCACATTGTGGCTTCTAGCAACTTTACCCACAAGCCCTGGTTCTGCCTTCCGGAGTCCTGCACACCTGATCCCCCCGCTGCAGCCTCTGCATTTCTCTCCTTGGACATCTGCCCACCCAGCAGCCTACCTGTGGCTCTGTTACCTAAGATTCTGTCTCAGTTATGTCCTCTGTCTGCCTGTCCGTCCCTGGCTGATCACCAGGGTGCCCTCTGTCTGGGTCTCTGCCCACTTGTCTGACACTGAAACCTCCTCGTGTGCCTATCTGTGCCTCCTTCTGCCCCCTTTAACTCTCGCGTGGACTGTCTACCCTCTTGTCTCATCCTGTGAAGGGCGAGGAGACCATCCTGCAGTTCAGCTCAGGGACTTTGACGCTGACCCGGCGGCCAAAACCGCAGCCTGAGCCCCTGAGCTACCCAGTGCTGGAGTGGGAGGACATCACCTTTGAGGACCTCATCGGGGAGGGGAACTTCGGCCAGGTCATCCGGGCCATGATCAAGAAGGATGGGCTGAAGATGAATGCAGCCATCAAGATGCTGAAAGGTCCACTGGGGCGACCCCTGGCCCAGCCCCAATGCTCTCCTTTGTCCCACAAATCCCAGGCCCCACCTGGCTTCCTCCAGCAATTGACCCCAGCCCTTGCCAGCCCTTTCTCCAGAGTTATTTCTGGCAAAAGTAATACAGGATTCTTTACAGAGTATGCCTCCGAAAATGACCATCGTGACTTTGCGGGAGAACTGGAAGTTCTGTGCAAACTGGGGCATCACCCCAACATCATTAACCTCCTGGGGGCCTGTAAGAACCGAGGTGAGCCCCCTGCTCATCACCTACCCCTTCTTCCAAACCCCCATCCTCAGCCATCACCTCCACCACATGAGTAGCTTGCCAGGGGCTGCTGGCGACCTGTGCGTTGCCCTTGATCCTCCCTCATCCCTGTCTGTTGCCATCGGGTGCCTGCTCCCACCCTAGGTTCCCGGTGTCTAAATCACCACGGTCTGTCTCTTTGCCTCTCAGGTTACTTGTATATCGCTATTGAATATGCCCCCTACGGGAACCTGCTAGATTTTCTGCGGAAAAGCCGGGTCCTAGAGACTGACCCAGCTTTTGCTCGAGAGCATGGGACAGCCTCTACCCTCAGCTCCCGGCAGCTGCTGCGTTTCGCCAGTGATGCAGCCAATGGCATGCAGTACCTGAGTGAGAAGCAGGTGTGTGTGAGTGGGGGCGGGTGGAGGCCAGAGGGGGAAGCCACTGGGCCGATGTCAGGGGAAGAAGTCAGCTGGCCCTGATTGGATGTGGGGATTGAGGTTCCTGGCCCAAGTGGGTGTGTGGGTGCAAGCAGAGCGAGGAGGCAGGGCCAAGGGGCAGGTCTGGAGGAGGTGGGGACTTCCAGTATGGAGGGTGCAGGTGTTGAGTGAGCAGGTCTAGATGCTAGCCTGGAACTCAGGAGAGAGGCCCAGGCTGGAGACAGCATCTGCGTGTGAGCTGTCACCCCACAGATGGTGCCTAATGGCAATGGACCTGGTACGATCTGCCGGAGAGAGGGAAGAGCAGAGATCCGAGCCCAAGTCAGCTCAGGCCTGAATGAAAGGACAGGGGGATGACTGTCCAGGGGAATGTAAGACTGAGGGAAAGCATTTTATTCTTTTTTTTTTTCTTTTTTTTTTGAGACTGAGTCTCATTTTTTTGCCCAGGCTGGAGTGCAGTGGCACGATTTTGGCTCACTACAACCTCTGCCTCCCAGGTTCGAGCAATTCTCCTGCCTCAGTCTCCTGAGTAGCTGGGATTATAGGCATGCACCACCACGGCCAGCTAATTTTCGTATTTTTAGTAGAGACGGGGTTTCACCATGCTGGCCAGGCTGGTCTTGAACTCGCGACCTCAAGTGATCCACCCGCCTCAGCCTCCCAAAGTACTGGGATTACAGGCATGAGCCACGGCACCTGGCCAGCATTTTAAAGATAGTAAAGTTTTGAGTATGTTTGAAAGCAGAGGGGCAGGGGATAGGGCCAGTGCAGAGGGAGGGGCTGGTGGAGAGAGGTCTCTGGGGAAGCTGGGGAGAAGAAAGTTTCTCTAAGGGAGAGAAACTGGAACCCAGGGGATGGGAAGAGGGAGGGGGAGAAGCATGGAAAGAGGAGAAGGTGCAGTATGGCCACCACTGTCTCAGGAAAAGGGATCCAGCCTGAACTTGGCCATGGCCCAGGAAGGAGCGGGTGAGAACCAACACTGATCTTTCTCAGACATGAGTCAGCTGATGAGATTTCAGCCAGGCGGGGAGGAGAAAGAGTATGGGGTACTGAAGGCAACCAGGGTACCCACAAAGACTGACTCCTTACTGGCCTGACTGGCCTGGGCTCCCTCATCCCCAGTCTCTCCTGACTTCTGACCCTGCCTACAGTTCATCCACAGGGACCTGGCTGCCCGAAATGTGCTGGTCGGAGAGAACCTGGCCTCCAAGATTGCAGACTTCGGCCTTTCTCGAGGAGAGGAGGTTTATGTGAAGAAGACGATGGTGAGTCTCATTCAACCCTCACCCTTAGGGCTTGTGCCTGGCCCTGCCCCACAGGGGCCTCAAACAGGCCCTTCCTCCACACTCAGCCCCTTAAACCCATTCTCTCCTAGGGGCGTCTCCCCGTGCGCTGGATGGCCATTGAGTCCCTGAACTACAGTGTCTATACCACCAAGAGTGATGTGTGAGTGTAGGATGGGAGGGCACAGGAGGGCTTGGCCCCAAGAATCACACAGGCCTGACCTAGACACATCTCAGAAATGTCGTGGGTGGTCTAAGGCATGACCTGGGCTGTGTTCCAGGTGTGACACGGGTGTGTCTTTGGTATAAAGTACCCACCCAAGGTGGGGCTAGCTGGAAGGAGTCTCAGAAGGTGTTTCAGGGATGGGGTAGGACTGGGGTAAAGGTAGTTTCAGATTATGTTTGTGTAAGTGACAGGGGGATGCCTTGGAGAGGTTTGGGAATGCTGGTGGATGCTTCCTGAGGTAGATGGAGAGGCCACTCAGGAATTGCTCTCATCTTCCTCCCTGAAGGGCAATGTCATGCCCACCTGAGGATCTTACCAGAGCATGACCCCCAAGACTCCCTCTCTGTGCCCCTCCCCTGCAGACAGCCCTCTTGGCACACTCCTCCTGTCTCTCCAGGGATGTCCATCTTGGTCTGAACCTACCCCTTGCCCCAAGCCCTTTGGCCTTGCCCGCACGGCTCACTGCTTACCACACTGATCACCCCTCTGACCACTACATGCCTACTTCCTGCTTCTGCCCCAACACTCCCTAGATTCCCTCCACCTCCTTGAACTCTCTCCCCTGGTCTCAGGCCTGATGCACACTACACAGAGGCTGTTACAAAGTGAGATGCAGTCAAGAGCAAGAGCTTTGGAGCCAGACTGCCTGGGTTTGAACATTTGCTCTGCCACTAACTAGCTGTATGGCCTTGGGCAATCTAGCTAACCTCTCAGTGCCTCAGTGTCTTCATCTGTAAAATGGCAAGAATAATAGAACCTGTATCATAGGGTTGGTGTGAGGGTTAAATGAATTAACATATCTGTTAAATGACCAGTGCCTGGACTACAGTAAGTGCTCAATGAAAATGTTAGCTTGGCTGGCTGTGGTGGCCCATGTGTGTAATCCCAGCACTATGGGAGGCCAGGCAGGCAAATCACTGGAGACCCAGAGTTTGAGACCAGCCTGGGCAAGATGGCAAGACCCTGTCTTTACTAAAAATACAAAACATGGCCGGGTGTGGTGGCTCACATCTGTAATCCCAGCACTTTGGGAGGCCAAGGCGGGCGGATCACGAAGTCAGGAGATTGAGACCATCCTGGTTAACACAGTGAAACCCCGTCTCTACTAAAAATACAAAAAGAAATTAGCCAGGCGTGGTGGCGGGCGCCTGTAGTCCCAGCTACTGGGGAAGCTGAGGCAGGAGAATGGTGTGAACCCGGGAGGCAGAGCTTGCAGTGAGCTGAGATCTCGCCACTGCATTCCAGCCTGGGCGACAGAGCAAGACTCTGTCTCATAAATAAATAAATAAATAAATAAACAAACAAAACATTAGCTGAGCATGGTGGCACATGCCAGCTATAAGGGAGACTGAGGCGGGAGGACCACTTGTTCCTGGGAGGTTGAGGCTGCAGTAAGCCACTGCACTCCAGCCTGGATGACAGGGTCTGTTTCAAGAAAAAAAAAAAAATTAGCTCTAATGGTGTTGAGCCCAGGGATGGGGGCAGTATGAAGGAGCTTCACTGGAGCAGAGACAACAGCTGGCCAAGGCCAGATACTTACAGAGTAGACACATACAGGGGGGCTGGGAGGTACTGCACATCTTGGGTAGGTAGAAACTAAACTGCTAGGGGCCAGGGCCTAGAAGGTAACTAAGTGCATCCTTCTTATTTCAGCTGGTCCTTTGGGGTCCTTCTCTGGGAGATAGTGAGCCTTGGTGAGTTCCTAACCCCCATTGCCCAGAGTGCCCCACCTTACCCCACGTGGAGCCCTGGACCAAGAGCACTTTGTCCCCTCCTGCAGGAGGTACACCCTACTGTGGGATGACCTGTGCCGAGCTCTACGAAAAGCTGCCCCAGGGCTACCGCATGGAGCAGCCTCGAAACTGTGACGATGAAGTGTGAGTCACCCCATCCTTGAGCTCCATGACCCTATCTCTGTGATGAGTGACCTCAACTTTGATCCCTGTGACCCCATCACCCCAGCTGGACTGACTCCTCATCTCAGCAATGCCCCCTCGCAGGTACGAGCTGATGCGTCAGTGCTGGCGGGACCGTCCCTATGAGCGACCCCCCTTTGCCCAGATTGCGCTGCAGCTAGGCCGCATGCTGGAAGCCAGGAAGGTGAGGAGACTGGGGCTGAGGTGGCGGGTTGGGCTCACAGAGTGCTCCAGAGTGCCCTGTCAGAGGTGCCGTGACCCTGTCCCAACCACACTACCTGCCCAAACTCCCTCACTGGGGGCTGTCACCACAGCTAGGCTGGGCCCCAAGATGCAGCCTGCCTTTCCAGCCCTCACTGGGTTAGACACCAGGCCCTTCCAAAACTCTTTCAAGGCCACTGCTTAGCCCCAGCAGCAAATCCCTCCCTTGAGTCCCAAGTCCCAGACTGCTTGCCTGTCCTCTGCTGAGGCCATCAGCCCATTCTCATCTGGGACACCTCTCCCTACCTGCCAGAGCCAGAGCAGAGTGCATGAATGGTCACTAACCAAATGGATGGATGGGTAAATGAGTGATACAGTAACTGTATGAATGAATGAATGAATGAATGAATGAATGGAATTAGTGGATAGATGATACAATACTCATATAAACATGTAATTCAATAACTGAATCTACTAACCATGTGAATAAGTGAATTATCAAATAAATATAATGAAAAATATATCAAAATTAGTAAATATGAAGAGTTCTTCAAGTAAATTAATGATTAACCATCTTAAGAATGAGGGAATGATCAAATAACCATATAAATGGGTGAGTCATCTAAAATGGCTTTTGAACAGATAAGTTACTTAATGAATGAATGCATAGGCCAAGAATTCACTGAAAGAGTGCATGTAAAAACCGTCCTCTAACAGTGGCATTGAGGGCCTCTCACCTGAGGCCCCAGCTGTGGCCTGATGCCTTCACTGCCCTGGGCTGGTAAAGGCCACTCTTGGCCATGGGGCCATCTTGAGTCTCCAGAACAAATCAGTGTCAGTTCAAATGCCCCAACCACATGGAAGTCAAAGAGCTTGCGGCCAGATTCATCCCTATTCCTGGCCCCCACTAAAGCTTGCTCTGCCCCTAGGCCTATGTGAACATGTCGCTGTTTGAGAACTTCACTTACGCGGGCATTGATGCCACAGCTGAGGAGGCCTGAGCTGCCATCCAGCCAGAACCTGGCTCTGCTGGCCGGAGCAAACTCTGCTGTCTAACCTGTGACCAGTCTGACCCTTACAGCCTCTGACTTAAGCTGCCTCAATGAATTTTTTTAACTTAAGGGAGAAAAAAAGGGATCTGGGGATGGGGTGGGCTTAGGGGAACTGGGTCCTCATGCTTTGTAGGTGTCTCATAGCTATCCTGGGCATCCTTCCTTCTAGTTCAGCTGCCCCACAGGTGTGCTTCCCATCCCACTCCTTCCCCAACACAAACCCCCACTCCAGCTCCTCTGCTTAAGCCAGCACTCATACCACTAACATGCCCTGTTCAGCTACTCCCACTCCCGGCCTGTCATTCAGAAAAAAATAAATGTTCTAATAAGCTCCATTCAATGTGTGCCTTTTACTGCTGGTCAATCTTGGGGTGAGGGGTGTAGTTAAACCCAAGAGACAGAAATTGGCCGGGCACGGTGGCTCATGCCTGTAATCCCAGCACTTTGGGAGGCCGAGGCGGGCAGATCACGAGGTCAGAAGATGGAGACCATCCTGGCTAATATGGTGAAACCCCATCTCTACTAAAAATGCAAAAAATTAGTTGGGCGAGGTGGCGGGCACCTGTAGTCCCAGCTACTCGGGAGGCTGAGGCAGGAGAATGGCGTGAACCCAGGAGGTGGAGCTTGCATTGAGCCGAGATAGCGCCACTGCACTCCAGCCTGGGCCACAGAACGAGACTCTGTCTCAAAAAAAAAAAAAAAAGAAAAAAAGAAAAAAGAAACAATATATAGACATGGCCTCTACCTCGCTGGATCTTCAGACTTATACGGGGAACAAACATTAAAGTATACAAATTATTTTTTTTGGCAAACTTTTTTTTTTTTTTTGAGACAGTCTCGTTCTGTGGCCCAGGCTGGAGTGCAGCGTGATCTCGGCTCACTGCAAGCTTCGCCTCCCGGGTTCACTCTATTATCTTGCCTCAGCCTCCCCAGTAGCTGGGACTACAGGTGCCCGCCACCATGCCCGGCTAATTTTTGTATCTTTTTTTAGATACAAACATATGAGATCAATGGAACAGAATTGAGAGTGCAGAACTAAACCCATGTGTCTGTGGTCAACTGATTTTCTTTTTTTTTTTTTTTTTTTTTTTGAGACGGAGTCTGGCTCTGTCGCCCAGGCTGGAGTGCAGTGGCCGGATCTCAGCTCACTGCAAGCTCCGCCTCCCGGGTTCACGCCATTCTCCTGCCTCAGCCTCCCGAGTAGCTGGGACTACAGGCGCCCGCCACCTCGCCCGGCTAGTTTTTTTGGTATTTTTTAGTAGAGACGGGGTTTCACCATGTTAGCCAGGATGGTCTCGATCTCCCGACCTCGTGATCCGCCCATCTCGGCCTCCCAAAGTGCTGGGATTACAGGCTTGAGCCACCGCGCCCGGCCAGTCAACTGATTTTCAACAGAGGTGCCAAGGCCATTTAACGGGGAAAGAATAGTCTTCAACAAATGGTGCGGGGACAACTGGATAGCTACATGCAAAAGAATGAATTTGGACTCCTACCCAAACACCACATACAAAAATTAACTCAAAGTGGGTCAAAGACCTAAATATTAGAACCAAAATTATAAAGCCCTTGAAGAAAGCATAGAAGTAAATCATAATTACCTTAGATTTGGCAGTGGATTTTTAGATGTAACAGCAAAGGTACAGGTAACAAAATCAAAAATACTAAGTTAGAACTCATCAAAATTGAAAACTTTTGTGCATCAAAGGACACTATCAGGAAAGTAAAAACCACAGAATAGAAGAAAACATTTGCAAGTCACATATCCTATAAGAGACTTGTATCTAGAATATATTAATATAAAGAAGTCTTATAACTCAATAGTAAAGTGGCAGATAACCCAGTATCTTTTAATGGACAAAGGATCTGAATAGACCTTTCTCCAAAAAAGAAAAACAAATGGCCAATAAGCACATGAAAAAGATGTTCAACATGAGGAGTCATCAGGAAATGCAAATCAAAACCAATGTGAGATACTACTTCATACACACTAAGATGGCTATAATGAAAAACATAACAAGTGTTGGCAAGGAAGAAAATGGAACCATCATACACTGTTGGTGGGAATGTAAAATTGTGCAGCCTCTTTGGAAACCAGTCTGGCAGTTCCTTAAACATGTGGAAACTCTACACATAGAGTTCTCAGAAGACCCAGAAATTCCACTCCTAGGCATATATGCCCAAGAGAAATGAGAATGTATGTGCACACAAAAATATGTACACGGATGTTTATAGCAATATTATTCATAATAGCCAAAAAGTAGAAACAACTCAAATGTTCATCATCTGATGAATGGATAAATGGTATATGGTATATCCATACAGTGGAATATTATTCGGCCATTAAAAGGGAATGAAGGCTGGGCATGATGGCTTGTACCTGTAACCCCAGCATTTTAGGAGGCTGAGGCAGGTAGATCGCTTAAGCCCAGGAGGTCAAGACCAGCCTGAGCAACATGGCAAAACCCTGTCTCTACAAAAAATACAAAAATTTGCCAGGAGTAATGGTGCATGCCTGTAGTCCCAGCTACTCAGGAAGCTCAGGTGAGTGGATCACCTGAGCCTGGGAGGTCAAGGCTGCAGTGAGCTGTGATCGTGCCACTGTACTCCAGCCTAGGCGATGGAGTGAGATCCAGTCTCAGAAAAAAAGAGTGGGGGGCGGTGAATGGAATACTAATGCATGCTATATTGTAAATGAACATTGAAAATACCACGCTAAGTGAAAGAAGCCAGTCACAAAAGACAACATATGGTAGTCGTATTCCATTTATATGAAATTTCCATACTAGGCAAATCTATAGAGGTAGAAAGTAGATTAGTGGTTGCTTAGGACTAGAAGGAAGTTGGGGAGATAAAAGGATGAGTGTAAAAGGTACAAGATTTCTTTTTGAGGTGATAAAAATGATCTAAACTTGACTGTGGTTGCACATATCTGTGAATATACTAAAAACCACTGATCTGTACACTTTAAATGGGTGAGTTGTACGGTGTGTGAATTATATATCCCAATAAAGCTGGGTTGTTTTTTGTTTGTTCATTCATTTGTTTTTTTGAGATGGAGTCTTGCTCTGTCGCCCAGGCTGGAGTGCAGTGGTGTGATCTTGGCTCACTGCAAGCTCCACCTCCCGGGTTCACACCATTCTCCTGCCTCAGTCTCCCAAGTAGCTGGGACTACAGACACCCACCACCACGCCTGGCTAATTTTTTTTTTTTTTTTTTTTTTTTTTTTTTTTTTTTTTTTTTTAGTAGAGACAGGATTTTGCTGTGTTAGCTAGGATGGTCTCGATCTCCTGACCTTGTGATCTGCCCGCCTTGGCCTCCCAAAGTGCTGGGATTACAGGCAAGAGCCACCGCGCCTGGCCAAGCTGGGTTTATTTTTTAAGTGAAGGCAAGGAGATCAGTGAAGGACCACTATATATAGTAGTGTGAGTGAAACGATGGTGTGGTGGTAGCAAACTGGAAGAAATAACACGAAGAAAGAATGGACAGGGGTTGAATATGAGACTGAAAGGGGAAGAGTATAGAATTGCTGCCAAGCTTCTGTTTATATGATGGGTGGGTGGTGATACCAGTCACTAAAAGAATAAAAACAGCTAACAGTTACATAGTACTTAATTGCTGGGCACCATTCCAAGCATTTTGCCTGTATTAATTCATTCAGTCTTCAACAACCCTATTAGTAGGTACCATTATTATTCTCATTTTACAGAGAACAGGACCAGAGAGGCTAGTAACTTGGCTAAAATCTGATAGCTAGTAAGGGGCAGAGCGATTTTTTGTGGATGTTTTTGTTGTTCTTGTTTTAAGACAGGATCTCGCTTAGTCTCCCAGGCTGGAGTGCAGTGATTCAATCATAGTTCACTGCAGCCTCAACCTCCTGGGCTCAAGCAATCCTCTTGTCTCAGCCTCCCAAGTAGATGGGACTACAGGCATGCACCACCATGCTCAGCTATTTTTTTTTTTTTTAATATTTTTGTAGAGAGGGGTGTCTCCCTTTGTTACCCAGGCTGGTCTCAAACTCCTGGGCTCAAGTGATCCTCCTGCCTCAAGCCTCTCAAAGTGCTGGGATTACAGGCGTGAGCCACTGCACCTGGCCAAGAGCTGATATTTAAACCTGGATATTCTTGCTCCCTCTCTTAGCCACAGTACTATGCTGCTTCTCTGGCACAGTGAAAGGGCCAGATTTGGGTATAGTACACTTCCAAATTCACCACAAATATATCAATCACACACCAGGTTGTGGGCCCCAAAGATACCCTCCCCCAACAGAAGGTCTCCCCATTCCCACTGTAGCACTGAAGACCCAGAACCCCAATACACGCAAGTCACCAAACTGCAGGTCCAGAGCACAGTCCTAAATGCTCAGCCTCGCCTGCCCGCACCTGTTATAGCCTCAGTTCTCACTGCTTCACTCAACAGCCATATTCTCACAGGAGATGGCCTGGGTTGGGTGGGGCTTGGAGCAAAAGACCAGACCAGTAGCACAAACTTGTTTCCAGGTATAGAATGGAAAAGGTCAGAGGAAAAGCCTCATTAGGAGGCAGCTGGGAAAGGCGAACCCAGTGAGTACTTCATCCCAGGAACCTCCCTACAGCCCATCCTGACCACAAAAACAGAACTCCCACCAGTTGGCCCTGAGTCATTCATTCCCCTCCCGCCCCCAGGGAAGGGGTGATTTCCTGCAGGCAGCTCAGGCTCCTCCCAGGGGCTGTGCGTCGCACACTGCACTCCTGCCTGGGCGACAGAGTTAAGACTGTCAAAACAAAAACAAACAAACAAAAAAGTTGACAAAGATGTGGGGGAAATACAGCACCCTAACACGCTGCTAAGTGTATAAATGGAATCATCATTATTTGTTTATTTATTTATTTATTTATGTGTTTATTTTGAGATGGAGTTTCACTCTTGTTGCCCAGGCTGGAGTGCAATGGCACAAACTCAGCTCACCGCAACCTCCGCCTCTCGGGTTCAAGCGATTCTCCTGCCTCAGCCTCCTGAGTAGCTGGGATTACAGGCATGTGCCACCATGCCCGGCTAATTTTGTATTTTTAGTAGTGATGGGGTTTCTCCATGTTGGTCAGACTGGTCTTGAACTCCTGACCTCAGGTGATCCGCCCGCCTCGGCCTCCCAAAGTGCTGGGATTACAGGCGTGAGTCACCGTGCCCGGCCAGAATCATCGTTCTAGAGAGACAACTAGCAATGTTGAGAAAGAGATGAGGCGATAGAGAATCCTAGTGCCTAAAGCTACCTGTCCCTAATTTTCTAACTGGAAAAAAACCAGCAGGTGTTGGGAAATCTGAAAACATGGGGAGATAAAGGGCAAGTGCACAGGCACAGGCTCACGAGAGCCAAGAGCCAGTTATCTTCCCAGCTCACTGCTCAGTGACATCATGTTAGTAGCTTGAAACAGGCCATGACAGAAGTATTTACACCACGAAAAGCAGCAAATGTTACCAAACAGAACACCCTACCCCACCCCAGCCAGTTTGTCAGCACACTATAGCCTGAGCCAATCCTCATCCAGCAACCCCTTGAGTTCTCTGAACGATAGCTACCCAGAGATCAAGTGCCAGTTTTATAAGCCAGGTCTTTGGCCTTATATCCCAAAAGGAAAGCCTAGGCCTGCTGAGCAGCATTGGACTTTCAAGAGCCTGCAGAACTCCTTCACCAAAGCAGGCAGACCTATATGGCCTCCTTTCTCCTAGATATCCCAGTTCCTGCTTGATATTCTAAAGAAATCAAGGCCTGGGCCAGGCGTGGTGGCTCACGCCTGTAATCCCAGCACTTTGGGAGGCCAAGGCAGGTGGATCACGAGGTCAACAGTTCGAGACCAGCCTGGCCAGCATGGTGACACCCCATCTCTACTAAAAATACAAAAATTAGCCAGGCATGGTGGCAGGCGCCTGTAATCCCAGCTACTCAGGAGGCTGAGACAGGAGAATTGCTTGAACCTGGGAGGCGGAGGTTGCAGTGAGCCGAGACCGTGCTATTGCCCTCCAGTCTGGGCGAGAGAGCGAGACTCCATCAAAAAAAGAAAAGGAGGGGAGAAGGAAGGAAGGAAGGGAGGGAGGGAGGGAGGGAGGAAGGAAGGGAGGGAGGGAAGGAAGGAATCAAGGCCTGGAGAAGACTACTTTTTTCAGCTGTGTGGAAGCAAAAGAAAATGGGAAAATGACAGGGATAGAGAGTGGACCTCCTCCCATGCAGAAGCAGAGAGCCCCTTTCTCAACTCTCAGAAAGCCCCTTTCTGACAGTCATACACAAGCCCCTTGCAGTCTCTGCACCTTTAACTGCTATTATACCGCCTCCCTGTAGAAGACCCAGGACTTAGATGTAGGTGTAGAGGGAGAAGGAAGGTTTGAGGATAACTCTCAGGTTCCAGGCTTAGGAGCCTAGGTAGCCCATGAGAGATGCAGAACAGAGCTTGAAGAGAGGACCCAAAGGGTGTATGGGAGTTAGTTATATTTGGAGCTTGGGGAGTTTGAAGTGCCTATGGGACAACAAATAGAGATGTCCAATTGAGAATCTGAAGTTCGAGAGACTGATGAGATCTTGCAAGTTACCAGTATGTAGACAGAGTTGAAGCCATGCGATCACTCTGGCAATAGAAAGGGCTGAGCAGGGACACCTGGAGGCAGCAAGATTTAAGAGAAAGAGCAACCACAGAAGGAAACTGAGTGGGGATGTGATAGGAGGTAGCAGGAAACCAGGAGAATGTGACATTGGAAGGATGAAGATTATCAAGTGTTGCAGAAAGGTTGAATACGAAGAGGATTAAGATGAGAGACACAGTGAGATGATTGTGGCTGGCTGAGAGGGAAGAAAGAAAGTAGGAGATAAGATTCAAGTAGGCAGCGGCCAGGTCAGGCAGGGCCAGGCATGCCATCAGAAGGCATTTGAGTGGTATTCTAAGTGGGAAATCTTTGGAGGATTTTAAGAGGGGAGTGAAGAAATCCGATGTGCATTTTAAACATATCACAGTGTTGTGTGGAGGACAGCCTGGGGGGTGAGGGTGGGAATGGAGGTGGGACACCAGTTAGGAAGCTATTATAGTAACCCAGACTTGGACTAGGACAGTAAGGGTGGAGGTGGTTAAATGTGTTCAGATTCAGTATACATTTTGAAGGAAGGTCTGACAGGACTTGCTAATTAATTGGATGTAGAATGCAGAGTAAAAGAGAGACAGGGATCAACAAGTATGGAGGGTGTTGGTTCAAGCAACTAAGTAGGTGGTAATGCTATTTACAGGAGTAGGCAAGGCTAGAGGAAAACCAAATAAACAGGGTTAGAGGTGGGAATGAGAATCCAGAGTTTTATTTTGACCACCTTAAGTATAAGATGCTTGCCGGGCGTGGTGGCTCCCACCTGTAATCCCAGCACTTTGGGAGGCTAAGGCAGGTGGATCACCTGAGGTCAGGAGTTCGAGACCAGCCTGGTCAACATGGCGAAACCCTATCTCTACTAAAAATACAAAAATTAGCCAGGCGTGGTAGTGGGCGCCTGTAATCCCAGCTACTTGGGAGGCTGAGGCAAGAGAATTGCTTGAACCCGGGAGGCAGAGATTGCAGTGAGCTGAGATTGCACCATTGCACTCCAGCCTGGGCAACAAGAGCAAAACTCCGTCTACAAAAAATTTTTAAAAGTATAAGATGCTTTTAGATATGCAAGTGGGGAAGTCAAGTAGGCAGTTGGCGATCCAAATCTGGAGCCCAGGGAAGAAGTCACAGCTAGAGATATCATTTTGAAGTCATCAGCATATACAGAGCATCAAAGCCATGGGACTGCATGAACACTCAAGTTGTGTTTCCCCTCTCACTTGATCTCACAGAAGTTTGGGTAGCCCTTGCCTGGGGACTGGGGAAGGCATCCAATGTCATTACCATCAGTCCCCATAATGTGAGAGCCAGGTACAGCTAAAGACAAATCTGAGTCAGGGACTACTTGCAGAGAAATGGTGCCAGAGAAACTAAGACTTCACAGGAGGGCTGAAGGAGTTCCATCTCCTCCAGCACCTCCCACAATTCTGTTAGTAAAATTAATTAAGAAGGAAGAAGACAGGAAGGTGATATTGAGGATACTTAGTCTGTAAAGCCAGCAATGGGAGCCCCAGCTAAGGCCTGAGGGGCGAAAAATGGGAGTTAATGTGGCTATGCGCCCTCCCCGCAACTCATCTCCTGTCCCCACCCCCACCCACACAAGAGTCAAGGCTCCTAGAATTGGCATAAAATCCATATACAGAGCAGTCCCAGGAGAAGGCTTGGGGTTCAGTGACAGGAGATGAGCACAGGCTGAAGAGCTGAGACCAGCCATCCACTGAATTTTTCTTTCTTTCTTTTTTTTTTTTTTTTGAGACAGTCTTGCCCTGTCACCCAGGCTGGAGTGCAGTGGTGCAATCTTGGGTCACTGCAACCTCTGCCCCCTGAGTTTAAGAGATTCTCATGCCTCAGTCTTCTGAGTAGCTGGGACTACAGGCAAGCGCTACCACGCCTGGCTAATTTTTTTGTATTTTTAGTAGAGATGGGGTTTCACCATACTGGCCAGGCTGGTCTCAAACTCCTGACCTCAGAGGATCCACCCAGCTTGACCTTCCAAAGTGCTGGTATTACAAGTGTGAGCCACTGCACCCAGCCCGACCCACTGGTTCTGAGCAAACAGGATAAAAGTATTGAAGACTATTGCTTCTCCAACTTTAAGTTACATTCAAACCATCTGGGGATTTTGGTAAAATGCAGGTTCTATTTTAACAGGCCTGGGGCGGGACCTAATATTCTGCATTTCTAATAAGTGTCCACCTAATGCTGTTGCTCCTTTGAGTAGACCACACTTTGAGTAGCAAGGGATTACAGGCAGCCGTGGAGGCCGCCCATAACGGAGAGGGCATGTCCAGTTCCAGAGAGAATGTGTTTATTAATGCACAAAGTCACAGAACTATTAAAGTGGAAATACCCACCATTTGGCATGTTGTGGGGCAGACAGTCATTTCTCAGCACATTAGCCTCCTAAGAGCATAGCACAGCATGGTTGTTACTCACATGGGTTCTGAAGGTTGACCTCTTGAGCTTCATGTCTTAGTACATATGTAATCTTGGGCAAATCCTTAACTTCTTTACATCTCCGTTTCCTCATCTCTATAATGGAAATAACAAGACTATTGTGAGGACTGTCTAAGTGAATGGATATAAAGTGCTTAACACATGGCAGCATAGTTAGTACTCAGTAAAGGCTGCTATTCTGATGCTGTTATACCATTCTATAATCATTAACATAGATACAGAGGCTGACTTGCCTTTTGGTACACGGTCAAATATACAACCCCCATCTCCCTCCCACCAAAAGGCCTGTGTCCTCTCTTTCAAATTCCTCCTTCCCTCCTGCCCACTCTCCCTCCCCTGGCCCCTGGCCCCAGTGTGGTCTGGATGGGCCCCAGAGGGGCAGGGACAGGGACAGGACGTGGGGCTGTATCTGACAGGAACCTGAGGGGCTGGCCTGGGAGGGGATTGGGGCCCGGCTTCCTGAAGGGAGGATGGGCTAAGGCAGGCACACAGTGGCGGAGAAGATGCCCTCCTGGGCCCTCTTCATGGTCACCTCCTGCCTCCTCCTGGCCCCTCAAAACCTGGCCCAAGTCAGCAGCCAAGGTGAGGTGCACGGAGGGTGGAGATCACCTATGCCCAGGAAGAGGGAGCCCTGGGAGGTGATGCAGGGCCCTGGGAGGGGATGCAAGGCCCTGGGAGGGGACGTAGAGTAAGAGGCTCTCCTGTTGGTCCCCTCCTCTTCCATGTAAACATGCCTGGGAGGACCCAGGGCCAACTCACCAGCTGTTCCTTAGATGTCTCCTTGCTGGCCTCGGACTCAGAGCCCCTGAAGTGTTTCTCCCGAACATTTGAGGACCTCACTTGCTTCTGGGATGAGGAAGAGGCAGCACCCAGTGGGACATACCAGCTGCTGTATGCCTACCCGGGGTAGGTGCTGGACTGTGCCCCACTCCCCATATATCTATCTGTCCCTGCATTTAGCTGAGTCCCACTCCAGCAGCTTTCCTGCCCGTCCGAGGATCACTCTGAATACAAGCCCTAAGTACCCAGTTTTTGAACAGATGTGCTTTGGATGTATGTGGGCCCCAACTCCAGCCCTACATAACCCCTAATCCCACCTATCCCAGGCATTAAGAAGAAAAATGGCAGTACTAGAGACAAAAGTTGGGCATGAGCCCAGGTCTGGGTCCTCAGGGCTCTGCCTGGTGGCTGTGTAGGAGGGATCTCTGCTATGCCAACAGGGAGAAGCCCCGTGCCTGCCCCCTGAGTTCTCAGAGCGTGCCCCGCTTTGGAACCCGATACGTGTGCCAGTTTCCAGCCCAGGAAGAAGTGCGTCTCTTCTCTCCGCTGCACCTCTGGGTGAAGAATGTGTTCCTAAACCAGACTCAGATTCAGCGAGTCCTCTTTGTGGACAGTGTAGGTAAGAGCCATCCTCCTGTCACCCGGCCCCTCCACTTGCTGCCCCCAGTCCAGCTCCTGGAATCAGACTTATCTGTGCCCTTCCGGCTCAGCACGGATACCCCTATTAACAGACCCCCGAGGCACCCCAAGACTCCCTTGTCATTCCTCCCAGCCTTGGCATCTAGAGCTAGAACTGCCCCACATATCATTTCACACCAGGGACACCCTGGTCCTCCCATCATTAACAAATCATTTATTCATCCATTCAAGAGTTCCAGAATACCTACTGTGTGCCAGACACTGGGCTAGGTGATGGGATATGGAGAAAATGGGATCCCTGCTTCCAAGAAGCACTGAGTCTAGCTAGCCATCATACTGCAATGAAGTCACTGTTCTCATGAGGGAAGAACAGAATCAGGAGCCTCCCTAGCCTGCCCTCCAGGAGAATGACAGCCTACAATTTTTGAATCCAGAAGCTGCCCCAATTCAGCCCCCAGCACCCCTCTCTGCAGTCCAGAGGCTGAGCCATAGACTGTGGTACTCAGAGTTCTGATGTGCCCTGTCTTGCCCTCAGGCCTGCCGGCTCCCCCCAGTATCATCAAGGCCATGGGTGGGAGCCAGCCAGGGGAACTTCAGATCAGCTGGGAGGCCCCAGCTCCTGAAATCAGTGATTTCCTGAGGTACGAACTCCGCTATGGCCCCAAAGATCTCAAGAACTCCACTGGTCCCACGGTCATACAGTTGATCGCCACAGAAACCTGCTGCCCTGCTCTGCAGAGGCCACACTCAGCCTCTGCTCTGGACCAGTCTCCATGTGCTCAGCCCACAATGCCCTGGCAAGATGGACCAAAGCAGACCTCCCCAACTAGAGAAGTATGCTGACCTTCTTCTGCCTCACCTCCTATCTCCTACCTTCAATCTTGCCCCAGGAAAGGACAGACCATACTTTGGGGATTCCAGACCTGGGTTCATCCTTGGAGAGTTAGTATAGGCTCAGATATGAGCCATGTCTACTTAGGGGCTTCCTACTTTGGGTCATTCCCACTGATAAAAATGAAGTCTTTTAGGCCTCCAAATTAATGGAGATTTCCCAACAAAACCCTGAACACCACCTGAAACCCACCAACTTGGCCCCTGGACTGTGTGCATATCTATCCAGCAAGGAGCTGAGCTCCTCTCCACAGGGATGGTGTGCAAATATAAGGGTTGGAGGCTGTCTCAGCTGACAGGCAGACCTAGATTGTGAAGCTGGGATTTTCCTCCCAAGGCTTCAGCTCTGACAGCAGTGGGTGGAAGCTGCCTCATCTCAGGACTCCAGCCTGGCAACTCCTACTGGCTGCAGCTGCGCAGCGAACCTGATGGGATCTCCCTCGGTGGCTCCTGGGGATCCTGGTCCCTCCCTGTGACTGTGGACCTGCCTGGAGATGCAGGTGAGTCCACAAAGGAATAGGGAGATGGGGAGCAGATAAAAGAAGAGCTCTAGGGAAGCCTGGGCTGGATCTGAAGCTCTGGGAACCATGGTCCTCCCTGATGATCTCAAACTTGCCATTGGACAGGATGAACTATGTTCAGGGAAAGAAGAGAGAATAGGAGTCCATGTTCTAAGTTGTATGTGTAGAAATGATCCGAACACCCTATACAGTAGGGGCACACGGACCCTGATGGGACTTATTTCTTTGACTTTAGTGGCAATTGGACTGCAATGCTTTACCTTGGACCTGAAGAATGTTACCTGTCAATGGCAGCAAGAGGACCATGCTAGATCCCAAGGTTTCTTCTACCACAGCAGGGCACGGTGCTGCCCCAGAGACAGGTGAGAGCTGAACTGCTGATTGAGGTTGGTGTCATGGGAGTGAGCCACAGTCCTGCCGAAAAAAGGAAGAGAGTGTTCTTGGTCGTCTTCACTCTCCTCCCTTGTCCAAAATCCATACAGCTTTCAATGCTCTCTTATCTATTCTCTCATCCTCCAGTCGATATTTTATCTTCTCAACCCCTCTCTGTTCCCATTGGGAATGCTTTGGTTTAGTTCAGCCTTAGTCATGTCACTCGGACCACTGCAACAGCCTACAGTCTAATTCACCTCCAGTGTATTCCCCATGCTGCTAACAGAGTGATCTTTGTTAAGCTCAAACTGTGTATGACCTTTGTAAAGCTCTAACTTTGCATGGTCTCCCCCTACTCAAATATGTACTGCAATTTCTCATTATCAAAGCCATAAAAAATTTAGCCTGGCCTTCAAAGAGTTCCACCAAGCACCTCATTAATTCTTCATCATCCTCTCCATATCTAAATCTATAACCAAGTTGTATTGATTTTACCTATTAACTAACTCTAGAATCTGCCCACTTGTCTATCACTGCCATTATCCTACTACAACCCATCATCAATTCTCTCTTCAGCTACTGAAAAGATGTAGTAACTGACCACCCTGAGTCTTCCAAGTAATTCTTCACACAGGTGCTGAAGGGAACTTTTTGTTTTGTTTTGAGACGGAGTCTCACTCTGTTGCCCAGGCTGTAGTGCAATAGCACAATCTTGGCTCACTGCAACCTCCACCTCCTGGGATCAAGTGATTCTCCTGCCTCAGCCTCCCATGTAACTGGGATTACAGGCATGTGCCACCACACCCCATTAATTTTTTTTGTATTTAGTAGAGAGGGGGCTTCACCATGTTGGTCAGGCTGGTCTCGAACTCCTGACCTCAGGTGATCCACCTGCCTCGGCCTCCCAAAGTGCTGGGATTACAGGTGTGAGCCACCTGAAGGGATCTTTTAAAAGTGCAAAAATGAACATAACACTCTCTGCTTAAAAATCTTCAATAGCTTTCAACTAGTCTTAAGATAAAAAAAAACCTCTATCATGGACTTGAAAAGTTCTGAGACTCAGACCCTACCTACCTCTTCAGCTTCATCTTGTGCTATGCTGCCCTTTGATCCCCATGTTCCGGCACGGGCCTTCTGTGGTCCACTCATATCTGGCATATTCCCTCCTGCTCTAGGTCTTTACACTGCTGTTTACCCAGCCCTCCTGTCTTTACTTAACCTCTACTTATCCTCCAAATCTCAACTCAAGCGTCACTCTCTTAGGGACCCTCCTCTGGCCTTCCTTATTAAGTCCAATAGCACTATTATACATTCTTGTTGTACCATGTACCGCTCCTTCTTTTTTTTTTTTTTTTTTTTTGAGACGGAGTCTCGCTCTGTCGCCGAGGCTGGAGTGCAGTGGCGGGCGGGATCTCGGCTCACTGCAAGCCCCGCCTCCTGAGTTCGTGCCATTCTGCTGCCTCAGCCTCCCAAGTAGCTGGGACTACAGGCGCCTGCTACCATGCTTGGCTAATTTTTTGTATTTTTAGGAGAGATGCGGTTTCACCGTGTTAACCAGAATGGTCTCAATCTGACCTCGTGATCCACCCGCCTTGGCCTCCCAAAGTGCTGGGATTACAGGTGTGAGCCACTGCGCCCGGCCATACCTCTCCTTCTTGAGTACTTATCATAGTCACACTTTTATATTTACACTTTATATGATTATTTGGTTGACAATAAAAATCTCGCTAGGCCCAGTGGCTCACACCTGTAATCCCAGCACTTTGGGAGGCTAAGGTGTGAAGATCACTTGAGGCCAGGAGTTTGAGACCAGCCTAGACAACATAGTGAGACTTCGTCTCTACAAAATTTCTTTTTTTTAATTAGCCGGGCATGGTAGCATGTGCCTGTATTCCTAGCTACTTGGGAGGCTAAGGTGAGAGGACGGCATGAGCCTAGGAGTTTGAGGTTACCGTGAGCTATGATTATACCACTGCACTCCAGCCTGGGCAACAGAACAAGATTTTGTCTCCAAAAAAAAAATCTCTTAGAACTCCAATTGAGAAAGTCTGACCTTGACCAAATATGATCCATGAGGGCAAGATCAATGTCTGTTTTTATTCACCAATATATTCTCACCTACCAATAGTAGGTGCCCAGTAAAAAATTGTTGAACTAATGAATAATGAAAAAAAAAACACTATTAACTATTTAAATATATTCTTCCAGTTTTTTCTATGTATTTACATACATCTATATACAACATTTACATTTTATTATTTTTGAGATAGGGTCTTGCTCCATTGCCCAGGCTGGAGTGCAGTGGCGTGATTATGGCTCACTGCAACCTTGACCTCCCAGGCTCAAGCGATTCTCCCACCTGAGCCTCCTGATTAGCTAGGACTACAGGCATTTTCTATCTTTTTTTTTAAAGTAGAGACAACGTCTCCCTATGTTGCTGAAACTGGTCTCAAACTCCTGAGCTCAAGCAATCCTCCCATCTCAGCCCTGCTACCACGCCCAGCCTAATATTTATTTATTTATTTATTTATTTTTTTGAGACGGAGTCTCGCTCTGTTGCCCAGGCTGGAGTGCAGTGGTGCAATCTCAGCTCACTGCAACCTCCGCCTCCTGGGTTCAAGCGATTCTCCTGCCTCAGCCTCCCAAGTAGCTGGGATTACAGATGTGCGCCACCACGCCTGGCTAATTTTTTGTATTTTTAGTGGAGATGGGGTTTCATCATGTTAGCCAGGCTGGTCTTGAACTCTTGACCTCAAGTGATCCACCCACCTCAGCCTCCCAAAGTGCTGGGATTACAGGCATTAGCCACCACACCCAGCCTAATATTTTTTAAATATAAATTAGATTACATTATATATGTAGTTTGCCTTTTTGCTTAAAAACATGTCTCAGAGATCATTACAAAAAGATGTAACTCATTCTTTTTAATCACTGCATAGATATCCATAGGATAGAGATGCCTGAGTGGACTAAAGAGTAGCAAAACTGAAGTCATCATTTCCTCTATCAAAACTTGCTTTTCCTGCTGGGCACGGTGGCTCACACCTGTAATCCCAGCACTTTGGGAGGCCGAGGTGGGTGGATCATTTGAGGTCAGCAGTTGGAAATCAGCCTGGACAACATGGTGAAACCTCATCTCTACTAAAAATACAAAAATTAGCCGGGCGTGGTGGCACATGCCTGTAGTCCCAGCTTCTTGGGAGGCTGAGGCAGGAAAAATGCTTGAACCGGGGAAGTGGAGGTTGCAGTGAGCCAAGATCATGCCCCTGCACTCCAGCCTGGGCAACAGAGAAAAGACTCCTCAAAAAATAACATTAAATTTAAAAAATTGCTTTTTCTTTATTGTCCCCGATCCTACCACGAACTCAGTTTTCCTGGACTGAAAAACAGAAATCATCCTGGACTTCTCTCATTCCTATACCCTCCAGGCCTAACCAGAAATAGTCTCGTCATTTTCACCTTTTCAATATTTCTTCAGTCATCTCTTCCCCTCTATCTCACTGCCGCTATTCTATTTTCACATCCTCATCACTTAGCACATGAAAAACTACAAGAGTGTCATAATGGATTTCTCTGCTTCTAGTCGGCCCTCACAAATCCTTTCTACAGACTGCAGTTAGAATGATCTTCCTAAAGTACAAAGCTAGTTTAAGCACTTCCCTGCTGAAAATCCTTAAATGTCTACATAACTACTACAAAGTTAGCAGTAATTCAAGTTCAAGCTCCCCAGAAAGGCCATAAGGCCATCCATGACATGGTCTGCAGTCTTGCGTTTACCACTTACCACCAGGCCCTTTATGCGAAAACCATCTGCACCACTTAGAATCTCCCCCAAAGCACCACAGTCTCTTATCTATGCACAACCATGTGCCTGGGATGCCTGTTTGTCCCTTTTGCCTATCCTATTTTTAGTCCAAAACTCAGTCTAAACATTGCCTTATCCAGGAAGCATTCCCTGACCCTCCTAGTCTGGGTTGGATGCTCCCCTTTGATGCTCTCAAGCCAGTCTATGCACATCACAGAAAAATAGCATGTTTGTTTTTCTGTCTTTCCCACTGAAATTAGAGCTCTTTGAAGCTTATTCCTCTATGCACTCTTAGGGCCTGGCACAGTACCAGTTGGCACATAGTATAAATTATTTGTTGATTAAATGGGTAAACATACCCATTTTAGTGATGGTGAGCCACTTAGGGGTTATAATCAAGAGGGAGACATGATACAGTTGTTCAATAAAGAATTATTGAGGGTGACTTTGTACAAGGCACTGGGGATAAATAGTACAACAAATAAAATGGAAAAGGGGCCAGGCTCAGTGGCTCACACCTATAATCCCAGCACTTTGGGAGGCCAGGGTGGGCAGATCACTTGAGGTCAGGAGTTCGAGATGAGCCTGGCCAACATTGTGAAACCCCATCTCTACTAAAAATACAGAAATTAGCCAGGTGTGGTGGTAGGCGCCTGTAATCCCATCTACTCAGGAGGCTGAGGCAGGAGAATTGCCTGGACCCAGGAGGCAGAGGCTGCAGTGAGCTGAGATCGCACCACTGCACTCCAGCCTGGGCAACAAAGCAAGACTGTCTCAAAACATTTTTAAAAATAAATAAAATGGAAAAGGTTCCAGCATTGTTGGGGCTTACATTAGTAGAGGGGAGGGGAAAAGGAGGGGGAGACAAGTAAGTAAAGAAATAAAGGAACAAAGTTATAATAGAGACTAAAGGGGGGCGTGCGGTGGGTGGGCGGGGTGGGTACTGCTAATTTAGACTGAGTGGCCAGGAAAAGCCTCACCAGGGAGGTGATAGATAAGCCGAGATCTAAATGGCAAGAAAGAATGAGTCACATGAAGACCTGCAGTCAGAGCAATCCAGGGCAAAGGCAAAGTGCAAAGATAGCACATTTGGCATATCTGCGGCACAGAAAGAAGGCCTGTGTGGATAAAGGGTGATAAACTGGCATGAGAATCATAAGAGATGAGAATGGTGAGGCAAGGAGAAACCAAATCACAGACTCCCATAGGCCTGGTAAAGAGTTTGGGTTTTATTCAAAGTGGGATGAAGAGCCGCTAAAGGATTTTAAGCAGTAAACGATGACAATTTGATTTACATTTTTAAAAGATATGTTTCTCTGTGAATAAATAAATAAGAGTAGAAGCAGAATCACCAGTTAGAAATTTGCCTTAATCCAAGCAAGGAATAATAGTGGCTTCATCTAACATAGCAGTGGTAAAGATCAAAATCAATAGATTTGTGACATTATATTCTGGACATTATCACATCAACATTTGTGGAAACAAATTCTGGTAGCCATGTGGAGAACAACTTGAAGGTAGTGGCAAAAACAAAAGCAGAAAAGCCAGTTAGGAGACTATTGTAATAATCTAACAGCAAAATAACACATAGGGGAGAGTAGGAGGAATGACGTATGAGAACACGTTAAAAATATAGGATATTTTTCTCCAGAAAGATGAGGGTTCTTTAATCTTTGAAACAATCCTGTGAGGTTGGTATCATTAACCCATTTTACAAATAGAAGGAAACTGGAGCAGAAATAAACCAAGTAATTTGCCCAAAGTTATACAAAAGTAAGCCAAGACCTGAACTCTTGGTGAAAACCCATGCTGTTTTCACATATCATGCTAGGTCTTTCCTCAAAGGGAAGAGGCCAGACACCAAAGCTGACTTCAGAAAACATCATGGCAAAATAGCAAAAACAAACAAATGATCAAATGAACACAGGAAAAAAAAAAAAAAAAGAAAACATCATGGCATAAAGACAGAGGCAAAGCTCTAGAGGCCCCTTGAAGGAAGGAGTTAGATGATAATCCCTGCAGGCCATCGTTCTTGTGGGATGGGAAGCCTTGGGATTAGTCTCTGGGGCAGGCCTGATTCAATGACTCTGTGGGGCTGGGTCTTAGGTACCCCATCTGGGAGGACTGTGAAGAGGAAGAGAAAACAAATCCAGGATTACAGACCCCACAGTTCTCTCGCTGCCACTTCAAGTCACGAAATGACAGCATTATTCACATCCTTGTGGAGGTGACCACAGCCCTGGGTGCTGTTCACAGTTACCTGGGCTCCCCTTTCTGGATCCACCAGGCTGGTAAGAACTTTCTTCCCCATTCTTCCCACATAGTTCCCAGCCCCACTGAATCTGACCCTGTGCCCAGGATCCCCAACTCTGACCCTTCTGACCAATGGTTCTGGTGGCACGACGCCTCATACACAGAAGGACTTAAGCTGCTCCCTGCTGACATCCCTGTAGTGCGCCTCCCCACCCCAAACTTGCACTGGAGGGAGATCTCCAGCGGGCATCTGGAATTGGAGTGGCAGCACCCATCATCCTGGGCAGCCCAAGAGACCTGCTATCAACTCCGATACACAGGAGAAGGCCATGAGGACTGGAAGGTATGGTCAAGCAACAAACGCCCACAGACCTCACTACGCAGGGGATCCCTGGGGTTGGCCATGCCTGTTAGCAGGAGTGAAAGTGTCTATGTATCCAGTCTCTGCTAGTATATCTATGTTTATCAGATTCAACTGGTATCTTAGTCTCTCTTGAGCATCGATACTTCTGGCTACTCCTACTTAACATTTCTCTTCCCTTTGTCTTTGGGATATCAGTCTTCCCTGATTTTCCTCCTACCTCTCTGACTGAACTTTCTCACTCTCCTCTCCTGTCTCCTCCTTGCCAGCCTTCCACAAAATGCTGTGCTTCCTACAGTCTCATCCTAGGCTCTTTTCTCCTCTGATAAAAAAAAAAAACTTCTCCCCAGGTGAGTGCTTCAACTCCATGGTTTCAATGGCCATACATTACAATCGCAATTTTACCATTCTAATTCCCATATGGAAAGGAATTTACAAACCACAAATTACCAAAACGTTTGAAGTCTGTTTCCTCATTGGTGAAGTGGGATGAAGCTATCTACCTTATGGAGTTATAGTAAAAATTAAATACTATATCTAAATACTGGCATAAGGAAAGTGCCCAATATACGTTACTTAAATATTAGTTTGTCAACTTTTATTCTCATTTGCCACACATATATACAACTATGTGCAACATTTATGGTTCCACCAAAACCTCCTCCCCCTGGACATTTCAGACTCAGTCTATCCAGAATGGAACTCCTCTTCCTCCTGAAGCTTTACTTTTTTATTGTGATAAAACTTACATACAACAAAGTGTACAAATAGTCTGTACATGTGTATACATCCATGTAACCATAACCAGGATCAAGACATAAAATATTTCCAGCACCTCAGAAGCTCCCAATGCCCCGCCACATCCCCCGCCACCAAAGGTAATCACCATCCTGACATTACCATTGATTCATTTGGATTGTTGTTGAACTCTATAAAATGGAACCCTAAAGTATATCTTCCTCAAACTAACTTCTCTTCTGTTTCCTGTCTCTGACAATGGCACCACTACTTACCCAGTACCCAAGCCTGGAAGCACCCTTGACTCTTCTTGCTCTTCCCTTACCCCTTCCCCTTACTCATCAACAACTAAGTTGATGGCAATAACGTACTAACAGTCCTCAAATTCCTACCAGGATTGCCTTAGCCTCATCTGTGACCATCCAGCCTTGTCATCCAGGCTTTTAGCACACTAAACTACTCTGTGGCACAAAACCAAGCATTAAATGCTTCTCTGGACTTCCATGGTGCCTTGCACTAATTAATTGTTGTGATTATTTACCTGTTTGGGTCTCCCTCATTAGACATGTAAGAGACGGTGTTTTATTGCTTTCTCCCCAGTGCTTGCTTAACCCAATGTTTGGAGTATCACACAGTTCATAAATGTTTGCTGTCTTCCTGCTTGTACACGTGATGCTTGTACCCCAGCGCCTGACGCAAATCTGGCATCCTCCGCAGCATGAGTATTATTTGTGGCATGGTCTATGTGACTCTGAATATATCTGTTTCTGGGGGTGTCCATCGCCCGACCTGGAGTTGTGAGAGCACAGGGCAGGGTGCGTGTGTACCGGGATCCTTGCCGAGGGTGTACCTGGGTGTTGGTGTTAGGATACGTAGCTCTCTGAGGTGAGGTCTGGCGCCTTTCTCTCGGGCAGAGCGTGATCCTGTTGGGGAGAGGCTTTCGGTTAGGGCGCTCTATCCTGTTTCTGCCGGGAAGCGTGTTTTATGCCAGTGGGGCTCTTTGTGGGGATCTCCGACAGCCTGGGGATTCGGAGCTGTAGGATTTGGGTCAAACAGACGCCCGGCTGTCGAAGCCCCGACGCCGGGCCACCGCACACTTCTTTGTGCAGGTGCTGGAGCCGCCTCTCGGGGCCCGAGGAGGGACCCTGGAGCTGCGCCCGCGATCTCGCTACCGTTTACAGCTGCGCGCCAGGCTCAATGGCCCCACCTACCAAGGTCCCTGGAGCTCGTGGTCGGACCCAGCTAGGGTAGAGACCGCCACCGATACCGGTGAGGCAGGCCCCGGCCGCGCCAAAGCCGCACAGCGCCTGCGCCAGGGACGGGGCGCCGGGTGCGGGAGGGACCGGGAGTCGGAGGCGGGAGGGGCGGGGCTCGGAGAGGGGCGGGGCCCTGGCCGCGCGGGTCGACGGCTGCGCGGGTGACCGCAGTGCCCAGGGCGGCGAGGGGCGGGGCCAGAGTAGGGTCTGGCGGGCTGAGGGCGGGGCTCAGGCCCTGTGGGCCGAGGTCTGACCCTTTTTGTCTCCTAGCCTGGATTTCCTTGGTGACCGCTCTGCTGCTAGTGCTGGGCCTCAGCGCCGTCCTGGGCCTGCTGCTGCTGAGGTGGCAGTTTCCTGCACACTACAGGTACCACCCCCGCCAGGCAGGAGACTGGTGGTGGACCGGGCGGAGCCGGAGGCCTCTAAACAGGCATTCTCGGTTCGCTCTGTGACCCTAGATCTCCGGTCACCGCCCGTGCGCACCTACGGCTTCGCCGCTTCCTGCAGGTCTCCTCTGGGACTTGCCGCGACTCCTTACACTCTAACACGCCCACAATACCGCACACCTCGAACAGCCCCGCCTCCTGCTGCTCACCTTGGCGACTAGGCCACCGTCCACCCTTCAGCCAAACTGCCCAGTCCACCCCCATCCAATTGGCCATGAGGTCCCACCTCCTAAACCTAGTCCAAACAATGGCCCCCTTTCTCTAGCCCTGACTCACTGAAACAGAACCTCTTCCCGCTCCGATCTAGCCTCACACAGCCAACAGAATAATCTTTCTAAGATGCGCACATGAACCTATCAATTCCCTCCTTAAATCCCTTTAATAGCTCCCAGGATATAGTCCAGGCTCCCTATGATGACAAGCGAGGCTCTGCAAAATCGACCCCTGCCAGCAAGCACTTCAGCCTCTTCTACCCTGTGCATCAGCCTTTCCAAACTGGTTTTCTCCACAAGTCAGGTTTTACTTCTCAGTGCCTTTGCACATAATGTCCCCTCTGCCTGAAATAGCCTCCCTGTCTGACTAAACCCATTCATCTGTAAATAACTTTCTTCACCAACTCATAAGAAACCTTTCCTGACCCTCCCCCGTTTGGCCGCTGCTTTGTGCTCCAATACAGTACCAGTAGTGTTTTACTGTGTTTATTTCTTTATATATCTTCCCTATTATACCTTACTTGGTCATCTTTAAATCCTTAGCACAGTGCCTGCCAAAAAGCAGGCCCTTAAATAAATGTTATTAATGAGTGACTCATTTATGTGGGAAGACGAAGGCTGAGGAGAAATGCCATTGGAGGCTATAAACATGAAGGGTAGAATGCATCCCACCTCCGTCCTTCATCTGCTGCTTCTTGAAGACTTAGCTCAGAAGTCAGCTCCTCCAGATGGTATCTTTTGATGGTCCTGGGTTGGTTCAGGTGCCACTCTCGTGGGCTACCATCTCCCTCTGAACATACCTCTCTTTGAACTTTTAATCTGCCCATATGTATGAGCAGACTGAAAGGTAGCCTCCATGAAGGTAGCCAGATCCAACAAAAAAGTTGGAGAAGTAGGAGGAGGTGGTCTGCTGAGAAGGCATACTCAGTTCCTTTTCCCCAAATTACCAGGTAAGTCACACCTCGTCCTCTGGAGAGATATGAGTGAGGTCACTGAAGCAGCCTGAAATGTTCTGCTGACGTCCCTCCACATGGAAATATGAGGCTAAAGAATTGAGGTTCTGGCCGGGTGCAGTGGCTCACGCCTGTAATCCCAGCATTTTGGGAGGCCGAGGCAGGCGGATCACAAGGTCAGGAGATCGAGACCATCCTGGCTAACACGGTGAAACCCCGTCTCTACTAAAAATACAAAAAAACTACACGGGCGTGGTGGTGGGTGCCTGTAGTCCCAGCTACTAGAGAGGCTGAGGCAAGAGAATGATGTGAACCTAAGAGGCGGAGCTTGCAGTGAGCGGAGACGGTGCCACTACACTGCAGCCTAGGTGACAGAGCAAGACTCCGTCTCAAAAAAAAAAGAATTGAGGTTCCTCCAACACACCTTAATCCATATTCTTCCCAGATAACTTACTAATAAGCTCTACTGGTTTTATTCATTCATTCATTCATTCATTCATTCATTCATTCAGCTAATTTACTGAGCACATACTACGGGTCAGACACTATTCTACACCCTAGAAATATAGGAGTGAATAAATAGACAAACTCTCTGTTCTCAGGGACCATATGTTCTAGTGGGGTGAGATAGACAAAAAGAAATATATATAACAATACAATAAATGTACAAGTCACGTGCTATAAAGAAAAATGAAGTACAGCAGGAGATAGCCTGTCATGGGGAAAGGAAGTGGTACTACAGTGGTCCCCTCTTATCCACAGTTTCACTTTTTGTGGTTTCAGTTACACGCGGTCAATTAAGGTCCGAAAAAAATTAAATGGAAAATTCCAGAAATAAACAATTCACGTATTTTAAATTGTAAGTAACATGATGAAATCTCTTGCCATGCTGCTCTGTCTCACCTGGGATGTAAATCATCCCTTTGTCCAGCATCTCCACGCGTATATGCTCTCTGCCGCATAGTCACTTAGCAGCTGTCTTGCTT
Source organism: Macaca thibetana thibetana (assembly GCF_024542745.1). Taxonomy (NCBI): domain Eukaryota; kingdom Metazoa; phylum Chordata; class Mammalia; order Primates; family Cercopithecidae; genus Macaca; species Macaca thibetana. The sequence continues at coordinate 42,514,672 of NC_065578.1, forward strand.
ATCAAATTGACTCGTTGAGGTATTGCAGTGCTGTGTTCAAGTAACCCTTATTTTAGTTAATAATGGCCCCAAAGAACAAGAGTAGTGATATTGGCACATTATTATGCTTGTTCTATTTTATTATTAGTCATTGTTAATCTCTTACTGTGCCTAATTTATAAACTTTATCATAGGTATGTACGTACAGAAAAAACATCTGCTGGGAGTCTTGAAACATATCCCCTGCAGATAAAGGGGGACTACTGTGTTTCAGGCAGGGTAGTCAGGGATGACATTTGAACAGAGGCCCACAATGAGGTGAGGGAATGAATCCAGTGTTCCAGACAGAACAAACATTGGAATGTTTGAGGAAACTGCAGCACCCTTTGTTGAACCTGCCCACCACTGACTTCACTCCCCTACCTGAGGTTTTCTTCTTACTCTACTCCCCTGCCTGACTTTATTGCCTTGACCATGCTGTTATCTCTCCAAGTCTTACTCCCTGGCCTCACTGCTCCCCCACCCCAACTGCTCTCCTCCTCCACACCAATTCACTGCCATGGCTCAGTCTGCTTCTCTTCTCCCCCAGGAGACTGAGGCATGCCCTGTGGCCCTCACTTCCAGATCTGCACCGAGTCCTAGGCCAGTACCTTAGGGACACTGCAGCCCTGAGTCCGGTGAGTGAGGTTCCCTCCCCTGTGCCCACCACCAACCCTGCCTGGTACTGGATCTTTGCCCCAACAACACAACTTGTTCAAGGTCCTTGCCCTACCAGCGTGCCATCCCCAGGCACTACCCCAGCACTACCCCAGCCCTTCTCCTTCCTGTACAGTCCAGCCCCTCCTCCCACAGGATCTGCTCTAATCCAATGCCTCTCCTCATCTCTCCCAGCCCAAGGCCACAGTCTCAGATACCTGTGAAGAAGTGGAACCCAGCCTCCTTGAAATCCTCCCCAAGTCCTCAGAGAGGACTCCTTTGCCCCTGTGTTCCTCCCAGTCCCAGATGGACTACCGAAGATTGCAGCCTTCTTGCCTGGGGACCATGCCCCTGTCTGTGTGCCCACCCATGGCTGAGTCAGGGTCCTGCTGTACCACCCACATTGCCAACCATTCCTACCTACCACTAAGCTATTGGCAGCAGCCTTGAGGACAGCCTTGAGGCTCCTCACTCCCAGTTCCCTGGACGGAGCTAAACCCTCAAGACTTCTCTGTGAACTTCCCTACCCTACCCCCACAACACAAGTACCCCAGACCTCACCTTCATCCCCCTCTGTCTGCCCTCACAATTAGGCTTCATAGCACTGATCTTACTCTACTGCTGCTGACATAAAACCAGGACCCTTTCTCCACAAGCAGGCTCATTTCACTAAGCTCTTCTTTTACTTTCTCCTCCTTAATGCCAAACACCTTGAAAACAAGCCTTCACTTCCCCACACTCCCCATTTACTCTTCAGACTACTTCAATTAGTTCCCCTACTACACTTTGCTAGTAAAACTGCCCAGGCAAAGTGCACCTCAAATCTTCGAATTCCAAGATCCAAAGGATCTCGTTAATCATCAGTTCCTTTGATCTTTCTGTGAGATTTGTCATGGCTGACTACTCACTTTTCCTTTAAATTCTTTCCTACCTTGGTCCTGCCTCTTTGAGTAAACTAGTAGTTTTTTTTATTTGTTTGTTTGAGACAGGGTCTCACTCTGTCACCCAGGCTGGAGTGCAATGGCGCAATCTCAGCTCACTGCAACCTCCACCTCCCGGGTTCAAGTGATTCTTGGGTCTCAGCCTCCCTAGTAGTTGGGATTACAAGTGCACATCACCATACACAGCTAATTTTTTTTTTTTTTCGAGGCGGAGTCTCACTCTGTCACCAGACTGGAGTGCAGTGGCGCGATCTCGGCTCACTGCAACCTCCGCCTCCCAGATTCAAGCAGTTCTGCCTCAGCCTCCCAAGTAGCCGGGATACAGGTGCCTGCCACCACACCTAATTTTTTTGTATTTTTAGTAGAGATGGGGTTTTGCCACGTTGGCCAGGATGCTGTCAATATCCTGACCTCATGATCCGCCTGCCTTGGCCTCCCAAAGTGCTGGGATTACAGGTGTGACCCACTGCGCCCGGCCCCAGCTAATTTTCGTATTTTTAGTAGAGACAGGGTTTTGCCATGTTGCCCAGGCCGCTCTTGAACTCTAACCTCGGGTGATCCACCCACCTTGGCCTCCCAAAGTAATGGGATTACAGGCATGAGCCACTGCACCCAGCTGAGTGTACTAGTAGTTAAGAGAATAAAGTAGATCTAGAATCAGAGCTGGATTGAATTCCTGTCCTTCACATGTGCTAGCTGTGCAACCTTGGGCACATAACTTAATGTCTTTGAGCCTTAGTTTTTTCATCTATAAAACAGGGATAATAACAGCACCCCACAGAGTTGTGATGAGGATTGAGGTAATCTAAGTAAAGCACAGTACCTAGGACATAGTAAATGATTAATATATCTGAACTACTGTTGTAATTATTCCTTCTTACTCTCTTCTAGCATTTCTTCCAATTATTACAGTCCTTCAAGATTCCATTTCTTAAGAGTCTCCAATCCCATCTATTCTCTGCCTTTACTATATGTTGACCATTCTAAAGTTCTTATCTCTAGCTCAGACGTCTACTACAGCACTGTGATGCTTTATGCAACTAACTGTTTATATGTCTGTCCCCTGCTACTAGATTGTGAGCTCCTTGAAGGAAAGGACCATGATTTATTTGTCCTTTTCCCCCAGCACCTAGAGTAGTGCTTGGTGCATGATAGTAGGCCTTCAATAAATTTTCTCTAAATGAATGAAATCTTTCTGGGCAAGGTTACCTGAATCCCATGCCAGCTGTTCTCATCCTCTAAACCATTCACAGGCAGTAGTAAATGTGCTCAGACCGCTCTGGTTATGGACTCTCCTAACACATTCTAATTCTCAAATGGTTTTGTTGTCATTGTTGTTTTTTGTTGGCTCCAAACATACCCACTGTATCAGTCAGGGTCTTGGCAGAAATAGATGACACACTCAAATTGGGTAATATGATGAGAGTGTAATAAAGGGCAAACAGTATTTACAAAGATGAGGGCAAGATTTGGGAAAACCATCAAGGAACAGTGCAAGTGCCTCTGAGGCTAACAATAACAAGGTGCTGGCACTAGCCCTAGGCATCAAGGGGTAAGGGAGGGAGTGGTTCCCAGATCACCAGAGAGTAGCTGTAAGACAGGGCTGCCTGGAAGGAGTCATGGCCTTTCTTTGGTGGAGGGATGCAGCCAGCCTATGGGCAGGTGGCAATGAGAGAGCCAGGGGGATAGACAGCTCAATTTCATGCTCCTCCCGTTCCAGTCTTGGGTCCCTAGGAGTAAAGTCAGAGCCTTTCACATGGCTGGGGAGGAATTATGGAGATTGGGTATAATGGACGTCATCCATTTGTCCCACCCAGACCTATTCTCCATTGTTCTCCATCTTGTCCTATGCTTAGCAAGGCTGATTCATATGGCCTGCATCAAAATCAAAGCATTCTCTTGGGCTTTGGTTTCTGCTTGGGTTCCAACAATAGGAGGATATTATGGATTGAATGATATTCTTCTCCTCTCCCTCAAATTCACATGTTAAAGTCTTCTTTTTTTTTTTTTTTTTTTTTGGCTGGGCGCGGTGGCACACACCTGTAATCCCAGCTACTTGGGAGGCTGAGGCACAAAATCACTTGAAACTGGGAGGCAGAGATTACAGTGAGCCAAGACCACACCACAAAAAAAGACATGTCTTTATTTATTTTTTTTTTTGAGAAGGGTCTTCACTCTGTCTCTGCTGGAATGCACTGCTGGAATGCAGTGGTGTGGTCATGGCTCACTGCAGCCTCAAACTCCGGGTCTCAAGCAACCCTCCCACCTCAGCCTCCCAAGTAGCTGGGACTACTGGACTTACAGGTGTGCACCACCAACTTGGCTAATGTTTGCTTTTGTTGTTGTTGTTGTTGTTGTTTTTAGATGGAGTCTCGCTCTGTCACCCAGGCTGGAGTGCAGTGGCGTGATCTCAGCCTACTGCAAGCTCAGCCTCCTGGGTTCATGCCATTCTCCTGCCTCAGCCTCCCAAGTAGCTGGGACGACAGGCACCCGCCACCACGCCCGGCTAATTTTAAAAATATTTTTAGTAGGACGGGGTTTCACCGTGTTAGCTAGGATGGTCTCAATCTCCTGATCTGGTGATCTGCCCGCCTCAGCCTCCCAAAATGCTGGGATTACAGGCATGAGCCACCTCACAGGCCTGTTTTCTGTATTTTTTTAGAGACAGTTTGATACTATGTTGCCCAGACTGGTCCCTAACTCTTGGGCTCAAGCAGTCCTCCGGCCTTGGCCTTCCAAAGTGCTGGTATTACAAGTGTAAGCCACCACACCCAGCCAGATGTTGAAGTCTTAACTCCCAGTACGTCAAATATCACCTTATTAGGAAATAGGGTCATTGCAGATATAATTAGTTAAGATGAGGTCAGGGCCCTAATTCAATGTGATTGGTATTCTTATAAAAAGAGAAAATTAGACACATACACAAAGAAAGCCAAGTGAAGATGAAGGCAGAGAACAGGGTGATTCTTCTACAAGCCAAGGAATGACAAAGATTGCTGGCAAACCACCACCAGAAGCCAGGGGAGAGGCATGGAACAGATTCTTCCTCACAGTTCTCACACAACTCTCATGACACCTTGATCTGGAACTTCCAGCCTCCAGAATTGTGAGACAGCCAATTTCTGTCATTTAAGTCAGTTTGTGGTACATTTTAAGCCAGTTTGTGGTACTTTATTACAGTAACTTTAGCAAACGAATACAGAGGATATCAGGGGACGAGCTACACAAGTCACCTATGCTTGCCGGCTTCCTGTTCTCCCTATTTCATTCTTTCTGCAACTCCTCCAAAATGGATCTCAGGCCACCCACCTTCCTGATCCTGCTCTCTCCAAAGTCACCGGTGATTTGATTTTCAATGGACAAATCTGACCCCTTCTGTCATCATTTCACTTGACTACTTTACATCATATTAGAGTATCTCCCACTTCAAGATCCATGTCTGGATAATTTCCATTGCCTTCATTCATTCCTTTATTATTATTACTTTGAGACAAAATCTCCCTCTGTCACCCAGGCTAGAGTGCAGTGGCGTGATCTCGCTCACTACAACCTCCGCCTCCCAGGTTCAAGCGATTCCCCTGCCTCTGCCTCCCGAGTAGCTGGGATTACGGGCATGCACCACCGCACCTGGCTAATTTTGTACTTTTAGTAGACACAGGGTTTCGCCACATTGGCCAGACTGGTCTTGAACTACTGACCTCAAGTGATCTGCCCGCCTCAGCCTCCCAAAGTGCTGGGATTACAGGAGTGAACCACCACACCTGGCCCAAATCCTTTATTTTTAAATGTACAAATTCCCTGAGGTTATACCCTTTAGCCCTCTCTACAGCTACCATTAGTCCAGAAGTTGCAAATTATTGCCATATTCCCCCGCTCAGATATGTTTTATTTGGTCCTTTCCTACACAGAAACCCCACAGGTTCCACAATGCCTAGCAGATAAAGTCCAAAGTCCTTAGCTTGACATTTAAGACCCTGACCAACTTGACATGAGACAAACTTTTCTATGTTTTCTGGGAACTCCCCACCTCTAACCTAAGTATATCCAATTCCTCATTTTCCAAGGTAATTAGAAATAGAGAATGCAAAGTCTTCAAGTCAAAGATAATAACATTATCTGTCAGCATCAGAGTGGACTTTAGGCTAATGATTGAAAACTTGATTTTTCCAGCCTCTTTCTGGGACAGTATAGCGTATTGTTAGGATTGCAGGGATTAGTCAGATAGTTTGAATCCTGGGCTCTCCTACTTATTATTGGCTGCAAGCCTTTGGGCAAGTTTCTAATCTTTCTGACCCAGTTTCTTTTTTCTGTAAAGGGAAGATAGGGTATCTATCTGCCTTATTGGGATTAAGGATTGAACTCGATTATGTATGTAAACTTTTTTTTTTTTGGAGACAGAGTCTCCCTCTGTTGCCCACGCTAGAGTGCAGTGGTGCTATCTCGGCTCACTGCAAGCTCCGCCTCCCGGGTTCACGCCATTCTCCTGCCTCAGCCTCCGGAGTAGCTGGGACTACAGGCGCCCGCCACCACGCCCGGCTAATTTTTTGTATTTTTAGTAGAGACGGGGCTTCACCGTGTTAGCCAGGATGGTCTCGATCTTCTGACCTCGTGTTCCGCCCGCCTCAGCCTCTCAAAGTGCTGGGATTACAGGCGTGAGCCACCGCGCCCGGCCTGTAAACTGTTTTAACACAGCAGTAAGATGGTCCATAAATGGTACCATTATTATTTTTATGATTGCTGCTCCACCCCTGAGCACATTCATACAATTCACTCAAGTCATTATTAGAGCACTGGACTGAATGGAGTCAGACCTGGATTCCCACAAACTTCTTTGTATGACCTCGGGCACATCCCTTCCCTGGGCCTCGGTTCTCCATCTGTAAAATATGGATTTGTTGTTGGGGTGGGGAGGGTGCACCACGCACAGATTAGACTAATGGATCTCTAAGGTTCTCACATCTCTTTAAAGCCCCAAGGGGGTAAGCCACAGTGCCTCCTGTAGGGCAGTCTAAGCTTATCTTCCAGATAGGCAGGTTTGAATACCGATCCTTTTTCCTGACCTTAAGGAATTCATTCACCCTTTTCAAACTCATTTTCCCTGTTTGTAACAACAGCAGCAAACAAGACAAACACACGTTACTTCCTTTCTAGCAGGGTTCCTACCCGGCGCCAAGCAAAAGTGGAATGTACCCTAAGTAGCTCTGGCCTTCTTCCTGCTCCCTAGCTTCCCAATTCCGTCCCCTGTCCCGCTGCCGCCCGCGGCTCTCCTTTCCCTTCTAGGAACAGCTCAAGCGCCTTGGTCACCTCCATCGGGTTCTGCACCGAGTTCTGCATCATAAATATGACCTTCGTTTAGGATTTAAGTGTGAACTTCTGCAGGCTCTCGGACCCTGAAGCACGGGGGGCCAGACATTCCGAGCTCGCGGCGGTAGAGGGGACGCAGAGGAACAAATCGGGACAACTCGAGGACGCTGAGGCAGAGCAGGCCCACCCCGGGCCCGCCCCGCCCGCTTTTCAGCACCAGTTCTCTGGGGCCGGCTCCCAGCCCCTCTCTCACCCTTCAAATCGCGCTCCGCGGCTGGACTCTCGTGATAGCTGAGACTTGCCCCGGAAGGCCCGCCCCCTTCGCCGGAGAGGCCAATGGGCGAGGGCAACGGTTGCGACGGTTGGGTTTTGAAGGAGCCAATGGGCGCTCAGAGCGGAGAGTTTAAGAGGCGTAAGCGAGGCGTGTTAAAGCCGGTCGGAACTGCAACTTGCTCGGGAGGGCACGGTGAGAGGCGGCGGGGCTGAGCCTGGTTCGGGTCGTGGCCAGGGGGAGGGGGTGCTAGGCCAGAAGGGGCAGTAACCGAGGGTGGCCCTGATTGTGTGGCCGGCCAGGAGCGAAGGGGTCCTTTGCTGTCCCCTGAGCACCGTCGCCTCTTTTCCTCCAGGGCTCCGCAGGCACCAACTGCAAGGACCCCTCCCGCTGCGGGCGTTCCCATGGCACAATTCGCGTTCGAGAGTGACCTGCACTCGCTGCTTCAGCTGGATGCACCCATCCCCAATGCACCCCCTGCGCGCTGGCAGCGCAAAGCCAAGGAAGCCTCAGGCCCGGCCCCCTCACCCATGCGGGCCGCCAACCGATCCCACAGCGCCGGCAGAACTCCGGGCCGAACTCCTGGTCAGTGAGGTGCCAAAGGGACTGGGTGAGAGCAGCCTTCATACTTTCTCCCCCGGGAGCCTGGTCAGACTGTCTTCTCTTTCTCCGCCCCAGGCAAATCCAGTTCCAAGGTTCAGACCACTCCTAGCAAACCTGGCGGTGACCGCTATATCCCCCATCGCAGTGCTGCCCAGATGGAGGTGGCCAGCTTCCTCCTGAGCAAGGAGAACCAGCCTGAAAACAGCCAGACGCCCACCAAGAAGGTATGTGTCCCAGAGGGGCTTAAGGCACGGGACCCGACTGTTCTTTGGATAATACCATCTTGCTTCTCCACTACCCTTTATGCCAGGAACATCAGAAAGCCTGGGCTTTGAACCTGAACGGTTTTGATGTAGAGGAAGCCAAGATCCTTAGGCTCAGTGGAAAACCACAAAATGCGCCAGAGGGTAAGACCCGAAGTTCCTGGTTCCTGGAGGGAGGTGTCAGTTCATCTCCAGGGCTGAGCACAGATATCTGTCTGCTCTTCTTATCTAAGACTGAGGGCAAGGGAGGTGTTGATTTTCCCACCGTCTGGACCCACTCTGTTGCCACAGGTTACCAGAACAGACTGAAAGTACTCTACAGCCAAAAGGCCACTCCTGGCTCCAGCCGGAAGACCTGCCGTTACATTCCTTCCCTGCCAGACCGCATCCTGGATGCCCCTGAAATTCGAAATGACTACTGTAAGTGCATCCTTATCCTTGCCTCATGGATGGAGAAAGAGGGCCTGGGACCACACAAACAAGGAAGCTCATGCTCTTGCCTCCGCCTCTGACAGACCTGAACCTTGTGGATTGGAGCTCTGGGAATGTACTGGCCGTGGCACTGGACAACAGTGTGTACCTGTGGAGCGCAAGCTCTGGTGACATCCTGCAGCTTTTGCAAATGGAGCAGCCTGGGGAATATGTATCCTCTGTGGCCTGGATCAAAGAGGGCAACTACTTGGCTGTGGGCACCAGCAGTGCTGAGGTGCAGGTGAGACATGTCCTGTGCTGCCATTCACACCAGTCCCAATAGGCTTGCACAGCTGGAGGATATTAATGCCAAGTCCCAATCTCTGATCCTAGTGGGCTTCTCTCTCTAGCTATGGGATGTGCAGCAGCAGAAACGGCTTCGAAATATGACCAGTCACTCTGCCCGAGTGGGCTCCCTAAGCTGGAACAGCTATATCCTCTCCAGGTCAGTGGTTTTTGTTGGTCTATGGTAGTCTGATATTTGCCCACCCTACCCTTGACTGTACACCCGAATTGAACCACCTCTGGCTTGCTTGCATTTGGTGCTGCCACAGAACCTGATTCCCTTCTTTCCTCCTCCAGTGGTTCACGTTCTGGCCACATCCACCACCATGATGTTCGGGTAGCAGAACACCATGTGGCTACACTGAGTGGCCACAGCCAGGAAGTGTGTGGGCTGCGCTGGGCCCCAGATGGACGACATTTGGCCAGTGGTGGCAATGATAACTTGGTCAACGTGTGGCCTAGCGCTCCTGGAGAGGGTGGCTGGGTTCCTTTGCAGACATTCACCCAGCATCAAGGGGCTGTCAAGGTGAGTAGGGTTGGGCTGAAGCCTCTGCAGACCCTCACCTATAACCTGGGGACTGTTAAGGGGAGAAGGGATGGTAGGATTGGACTGGGTTAATCTGTGACCCCCAGAGCTCCTTGTCTAGCTCTAGTACCTGCTGACCCCACCTTTATCCCATCTAGGCCGTAGCATGGTGTCCCTGGCAGTCCAATGTCCTGGCAACAGGAGGGGGCACCAGTGATCGACACATTCGCATCTGGAACGTGTGCTCTGGGGCCTGTCTGAGTGCTGTGGATGCCCATTCCCAGGTAATCTTTTGCCTGTTCCTGCCTCTCCCACATGCATTCTTACTGGGCATCCACATCGAGAGTGCATCCATTCCAATGTCTTCACCAACTCTGTGCCTTGGTGATTCCCAAACTTCTAACTCATGAGCTTCATTTCCAGCAGTCTGTGGCTATCTCCAATCCCATGTCCTATAAGCACCACTACCTTGATCTGTCCCAAATTAACCTTTTCACTTCCCCTTGCCTCCCTGAAATGTTCCTTCCTCTGTCACATTGCTTTGGAATGGCAGAACCTGCTCAGAAATCTGAAAAACCTCCTAGAATTTTTCATCCTCCTCACCAGGATCTATCAGTTTTACCTTAAAATATCATTGACATCTGTCCCCTCCCCTCAGCCTCATCCTTCCCAGTGGAGGCCCACCACAATGCTTCCTCATTGGTGTCAAGCATTCTTTGTTATCTCCTGCAATGCATCCTCCATGCTGTGGTTTGTTACACTATACTGTCCTTAAACCTGTGATGGCTTCTCATCACCTATGGCATATAATTCAAATCCATTAGAAAGATGCTTGAGGCTCTCTCCTTCCACTCGCCTCACATTCAGCCTTCACTGTAGATATGGACTCTAGAGCCAGACTGCCCAAGTTAAAATTCTGGCTCCATCATCTGCTAAACTTGAATGTGACCTTTGGCAACCTATTGAACTTCCTTCTGATTGATTCCTCATCTGTACAATGGGTAATACACACGCTCCCCGATTTAAGTCCCAGTAAACCCATTGTAAAGTTAAAAAATGGTTACGTCAGGGAGTGTCTATAATTTGCCTCTCAAGGAACTTTTGTATGGACTGTGATCATTCAACTCTGAGTCTGGAGCACATGGCAGGGTGCCTAACACTAGAATGGGCTCAGTTCTGACTTAAGTAGCCTTGGCTATATGTCATGCCCACACCGGCTCCTCTCCACAGGTGTGCTCCATCCTCTGGTCTCCCCACTACAAGGAGCTCATCTCAGGCCATGGCTTTGCACAGAACCAGCTGGTTATTTGGAAGTACCCAACCATGGCCAAGGTGGCTGAACTCAAAGGTAAGTGGCTAGGTAAAAAGCCAGACATAAAAGGCCACATAATGTATGACTGAAATGTCCAGAATAGGCAAATCCGCAGAAAAAACACATTAATGGTTGCCAGGGGCTGAGGAGAGAGGGTAATGGGAAGTGTTGAAAATGTCTTAGAATTAGTTTTAACAGTTGTACAATTTCGTGAATATACTAAAAACCACTAAACCGTACACTTTAAAAGGATGCATTTTATGGTATGTGAATTATATCTCAGTAACACCATTGAAAAAAGAGAGGAGGCCGGGCGTGGTGGCTCACACCTGTAATCCCAGCACTTTGGGAGGCCAAGGCGGGCAGATCATGAGGTGAGGAGATAGAGGCCATCTTGGCTAACACAGTGAAACCCCGTCTCTATTAAAAATACAAAAAAGTAGCCGGGCATGGTGGCGGGCGCCTGTAGTCCCAGCTACTTATGAGGCTGAGGCAGGAGTGGGAGGCGGAGCTTGCAGTGAGCCCAGATTGCGCCACTGCACTCCAGCCTGGGCAACAGAGCAAGGCTCCGTCTTTAAAAAAAAAAAAAAAAAAAGAAAGAAAGAAAAAAAGGGAGGCATGTGCCTCCTTTATGGGAGGGCTATGGCTGCATCAACATTCGTATGTACTGTTCTCATTTGCTCCAGGTCACACATCCCGGGTCCTGAGTCTGACCATGAGCCCAGATGGGGCCACAGTGGCATCCGCAGCAGCAGATGAAACCCTGAGGTTATGGCGCTGCTTTGAATTGGACCCTGCGCGGCGGCGGGAGCGGGAGAAGGCCAGTGCAGCCAAAAGCAGCCTCATCCACCAAGGCATCCGCTGAAGACTAACCCATCACCTCAGTTGTTTTTTATTTTTCTAATAAAGTCATGTCTCCCTTCATGTTTTTTTTTTTAAATCTGTTTCAGCTAATCCCTCTTCTTTCATGATCCCAGCAGCCTTCCTAGGGGCTCTACTCTACTGGGATCAGAGAGCTAGATATGTCCTCTGGGAGCCTGGACCATCATCCATTGCTCCTGTTTGTGGACAGGGCTAAGCATGTTGTGTTCCCCCACCTCCTCCATTCACACATGTATACACACAGCCTCTGTGGTTTCCTCTGTCACTTTTAATTTAAGACACAAGTGAGTAAGCAGCCTCTACAGGCTGTATTCCCAGGCCCCCGCCCACCCTGACCTTTGGCCCAGAAGCTACTGCTTCAGCGTGTGGGGTGGAGGAGGGAGACTGGGTCCACAGTGACATTATTGCTGACCTCTTCTGTGAGAAAAAAAGCCACGAGACCCTTGTGGGGCCAGCCCTGAGTGCTCCTCTCCCAAGTTTAAGGCAGGGAGTGGGAAGTAACTGTACAGCCCTTTTAGCCCCCAGCTCTGGAGTGGCAGACAGCAATGAGGCCACATCCCTGGAGCTGGCTGGGGGAAGTGGGTGAGGAACCAAAGCCGTGGTCCCTGTAGAGCAGCTGTGGGGAGGGGAGGGCCAGTCCCCTGCTCAGTCCTGGCCACATAAGCCTTGGTCACAGGTGTAGGTGGAGAGGGCACTGACGGACGCTGCCCAATGTGCAGTTAGTCCTGAGGCACTTAGGTGGGCGCCTATCTAGGCCATGCTTCTCAGTTGGCCTTGACCTTGGCAATACCTGGAGCTCCATTTTGCTGAAGTGCACGGGGCAGCCGCTTGCCCTTGGTATAAGAGTGGTACCAGAAGTTGGAGAACAGCATGAAGAAGATGGTGCCATACATCCAGATGAGGTGAATAATGACTGGGTGCTGGTAGTTACAGCTGGACATAAAGTAGTACTGGGAGATGTGCAGTGAGACCAGGACAAATTGGATCTAGGATAGATAAAGGTCAGGGTCAGAGGGAATACTGAGAGAACTAGAGGGGAAGAGCATATAGAGAAAGAGAAATGTTGAGTAGGGAGAGATGGGGTCAAAGGTGAGACAGACTGGATAAAGGGAGGATCCAGGCTAGGAATGTGGGGGGATGGTTATAGGTAAGTCAGGCCAAGCCCCTCACCAGCTGAATGGCTGTCATGTGCTTTTTCCACCAAAGGTAGGGTTGAGCCACAGGGCCAATGGCAGACAATCCGTAGTACAGGTACATTATGACATGCACAGAAGAGTTTATCATGGCATGGAAAGAGCCCATTCCTCCTGTGAGTAGACAATAAGACAGGGTCAGCAGAGTCCAGCCTCTGGTGCCCACCCTTTCCCATAGTGGCCTTCACCACTCACCCGGGGCAATCTTTACCCCCCACCACCAGCTCCAGGGAAGCACAGAGTGATGGAAGACATGTAGGAAGGTCACCTGCCCATCTTTCTTTCGGAGAATAAAGATCACCTGAGAGAAGAGTGAGGGAAGGGGATTCAGAACCTGGGCCTCCCCACCTCATTCTCCCCACAAGTTCTCACATCTCATATAACTACTTACTGTGTCCATCAGCTCAATGAACTTGGAGAAGAGGAAGAGCCAGGCCACCCGAACCATCTGCAAGAAGTTGGGATAGCCTTAGGACCTCATACGCTGTTCTAAAAGCCTCCCTAAATTGGGCCTTGAGCACAGGCCCCAAACTGGTCATATCTACCAGGTTGCTTATGACCTAGCCCCAGCCTCTACTTACCCTAAGTGCCTCAGGGCTGTTGGAATAGTCCACAGGGTCACAGCGCCAGGTATAGGTGCTCAGCCAGCCTGACATCAGGAACTAGGAAGGGATGTGGATTAGACCACCAGAGTTCTCCCTCCCCAGCCATCCCTCCCCTTCACTAGCTGAGGACATGTATCTGAACCTCTCTGGAAAGGAGAAATGCCATGCTCTGGCTCTATGGCCTGCTCCTTATCCTGCTGACAGAAATTAAAGCCCAGCATCCCAGGGGCCCACCTCATAAACAATGTAGAGGGAGAATGCCACTAGTGAGAAGTTGTAGACAATCATGAAGCCACGGAGCTGGAAGGGCTTTCGATTAGCCATGATGCGAGGCCCAAGTGACAGAACGAAGTACACGTAGGTCAGGAGGATGGAGGTCATTAGCAAGGGGGACCCCATCAGAGGGTAGCCCTGGATCCGGGGATCTATGAATAAGGGTCAAAGAATCAGGAAGAGTCACAGGGTTTGAAGGGTCTTCATTAGGTCTACAGACATGACGTCAGGTCGCAAAGGGTCAAGGGGTTCATAGGAACTCTCCATTAGAAGACAGCCCTAGATCCAGGGATCCTGGGAAAGAAGAGAGGAAACGGCTGGTGGAGTGTCTTACCTGCGTGCTTCATCATCTCTTGGTACAAGTTCATAACAGCCTCCATCCTGGCTCAGGACTCTGGGGAGGTACACAGGGTGGATGTCAGACAGAGCCCACTGCACACCCCCATCCCACAGAGATAAGACACAGAACCAGACAAGAAAACTCCCAATGCCTCATTGCAGAAAGGACAGAACAGTGAAAGGAAGGAATTACTGGTAACTAGTGGGAGGAGGCAGTTTGGTTGAGGCATCTGCTCCCCACACGTCCTCCCTGCCTGGGAAGGGCTGTTCTACCCTTCCTCTCCACACGTTACTCTCCTCTCCTCTCCTCTCCACAGTTTTACTTCCTGGCCTCCCTTCCCCTCTTCCTCCACAAAAGGACTCTCAATTCCAGGTCTCTTATTGGAGAGTCTTACCTTCTCACCAACAGGGAGCTCTTGAAATCCGTCTCCCTTCCTCACCCGAGTCCCTCACCCCCCCAGCTCTGGGTCTTTCTTCTCTCTCAGGATTCTCCCCTTCAATCTCTCCTCTCCTGCCCTCTCTACTTCCCGTCCCTCTGGACCCTTCCAGGAACTCTCTTCTTCTCCCCAGGGTCCCTCCTGCCCCTGCCAGGACTCTCACCTCCCTGGGCCCTTCTTTTCCCTCCAGAACCTTATCCTGGGATTCCTCCTTGCCTGTGCTGGGACATTCATCTCCCTACGTTTCTCCTCTGCCTTCCCGGGGCTCTCACCTCCAGCCTCTCCTCTCCAGCGCTCTCCTCTCTCCTCTCGCAGAGCCCTTCCTCTCCTGGAGCCTGGCTCTTTGAGACTCCTGCCCCGGCGGCTCCACCTGTCTGACTAGATCTGGCAGCAGCCCCGCCCTCTGCCCGCCCCCGCTGTACTGCGCATGGGGTGGAGGGTGGGTCCAGGCCACAGGTCAGTGCCTGGGGAAGCAGGACCCACCAGGATTGGGAAAGCCAAGTAAAGCCCCAGGCTCACCACCCACCAACCCGGGACCAGCCTGATGAACTAAGGTCCTAGGTTCTGAGCCAGAAACCTCCTCCGACCCTAGTCCCAGCCCCAGCCCCGGCCCAAAGCACTGCTGAAAATCCACACCCAGCATCCTCTCCTAAGCTGGCCAGAACTTCTCAGTTTGTCCTACTTCAGAATGGGTACAGTCACTCTTCCCTTCCTGGGAAGGCAGGGAAGCCAGTGGCATGTGAGGGGGTTGGGGAGTGGGGGAGGTCGCAGGAATCTTCCCCTCCCTCAGGGAGGGGCCCTAATGGGCTAGGCCCCCTCCCCCTCAGGGCCTAAAGGAATGTCGGGGGAAGGCTTCCAGGGACATAAAAGCCTCTGGCCAGACCCAGGAGAGCATGGTACTGACAATCCCTGAGGGACAAGGCATTCTTGGAACAGAGCAGGGCCCAGGGGAGCAGGTGCCCCAGACTCCTTGCTTCCAGAGAAGCACCTGTGCAGGTGCGAAGTGAAGAGGCGCACCTCTGTCACCTCCCCGCCCCGCACACCCCTCACCTCCAGGAGGCCGGGCTTCTTTAGGCCCACCGTGGTCAGGCCCCAAGCCTGCGGTCCACATCCACCCCTCACCCAGCTCTCCACCCCCAACGGCGAAGGCGCCACGCCAAGGGCTGGCACACATGTTTCCTGCCTGACACACCACCCAGCACCTCCGTGGGCTGACACGCATGGCTCCCGGCCCTCACGCAGCTCGGCCGCCGCCCAGGCACACGCACGGGCTCACTCGCGGGGCCACTCACACACGTGTGCGCGCTGCTTGGCCACGCTCGGATCCCCTCCTCACTTGCTCCCCCACCATCGGGCTTGCTGGCCGCCCATCCCCGGCAGGGCCCAGGCCGGGGCGAGGGCGCCAACACAGGTTCCTCCCTGACACATGGGAGCCAGCCAGCCTGTTATCTCTCAACCACCAGCCCCCAAGATCAACCCACACACCCGGCAGACCAGGAGGGACCAAGGATCCTGGGAGGACCTCTCCCCAAGCTGCAGGAAAATCTGGGTGTGTCCCTCGTCGGGGAACTCAGCCCGTCCCTTCCTTCCTTTAAGATGGATCGAAGGGAAAAGGAGCCTGGCAAAGTTGGGGGAGCCGGGGGAGGGAAGGGAGAGGAGGAGGGAGAGGGGTAAAAGCACGGGTGGTGGAGGAAGGCCTGGGTGTAGGCAAATGGGGGCCAGAGACGGGGGTGTGGGGGAGGGAGGGTGCTGGCGAGGCCCGGCCCCAGGGAGCTGGGACCTCCCACCCACTGGCTCCGGGAACAGCCTCTCCCACAGCCTGGGCAGGGCAGGGCAGAGCTGGGCCGGGCTGGCAAGGCAGGGGGCGCCGGCACGTGGAGAGCCCGTGGAAGGTCCAGACTCACCCGTAGGGGCCAGGCGGGCAACGGCGGAGGGCTTGGAGGGAGCAGGGCCACAGAGAAGTCCCCGGGGCCAGCCTGCCTGCCTGCCACTTCCTCATCTGCTGGGCCGACTTTCTGTCACCAGAGGGGGAGGGGCGGGCCGCGCGGGGGGCGCCCGCTGATTGGGCGGCCAGCGGGGCCGGAGGCCGGCAGCGCAGGCTCGGCCGGGGCGGGGGCAGAGGCTGGGGCGGGCCGCCGGGTCCCGGCAGGAAGCGCCGCGGCCCGGGTTCCCCACCTCTTCCCTCGCCGCTCGGGCCCGCCCTGGCCGATTACAGCGGCCTGGCCACCTCGGGAGCACGCCGTCTCTTCCCGACGTGCAGCCTCGGACCCGGCCCTGTCCCCGGGTGACTGCTCCCCGGCAGGACCGCGCATCTGTGTGCGGCAGGCCCAGCTCAGGGCTCGGGGGAGGGTTCGGCCTTGCCCTCAAAGAGCTCCCTCTCCTGCAGGGTGAGCGCAGAGCGGCGGGCGGGAGCACACTGCGTGTGCTGAGGACGGACTGGTCTTTGCGGGAGGGAAGCCTCACGAGCCTGTACACTTGGAGGAGCCCTAAGCGTTAGGATCTGCTGCGAGGGCTGCCAGGAATGGAGGTGGGAGGATACAAGTGGCCCGGGGCAAGCATAGTGAATCACTGGCTAAACTGGCCTTCGAGGTAGTGAAAGGAAAAAAGGGAAATGAAGCTGACTGCGGCTGAATGTAGTAGGTCGTGAAGGCCAAATGAGCGATCTGATTTTTATTCTAGAAGCAGAGGAAAAACAGTAAAGATTTTTGAGGAGACTATAATCAGGCTTGTATCATAAATTCATCAGACGTTTATGGACCACCCAACGTCCCTGCACTCATGGGGCTTGCAGTCTCTCTGGCTTAATCACTTTACTCTGGCAGCCAGTGTGAGGAGGGCACAGGAAGGAGACCAGGTGACAAAGCCAGCCTGACCAAAGAATATGTGGCAACTGATGGGATTGGAAGAGGCGGACAATGTCGAGCTTTCCTCCAGACAGCTGGACTGGCTCTCTATATATTTATTTATCTATTCTACACCCCAGCCCCCACCTCCACACTCACTAACTGGACTCAACTAGTGGGTGCAAAGGACGGAGTAGATTTTAGTGAAATGGAATTTCTACCTCCAGCGGCCCCTGGAACAGAAGCACACAACCATCTAATAATTGCTTGCAGGATTGGATTGTGTAAGTGTGGACAGAATTTGGGAATCTGGGCTACTCTGGGCACACTGCCTATGGGGCAGCCCTGCTCCGCAAGGAAAATAAACACAGTTTTTTAAAAAAGGTCGGGCGCGGTGGCTCATCCCTGTAATCCCAGCACTTTGGGAGGCTGAGGCGGGCGGATCATGAAGTCAGAAGATTGAGACCATCCTGGTTAACACAGTGAAACCCCGTCTCTACTGAAAATACAAAAAGTTAGCCAGGCGTGGTGGCAGGCGCCTGTAGTCCCATCTACTCAGGAGGCTAAGGCAGGAGAATGGCTGACCTCGGGAGGTGGAGCTTGCAGTAAGCCCAGATCCAGCCACTGCACTCCAGCCTGGGCGACAGAGCGAGACTCCCTCTCAAAAAATAGAAAAAAGAATCGACCCGGTGCGGTGGCTCAAGCCTGTAATCCCAGTACTTTGGGAGGCTGAGGCGGAAAGATCACCTGAGGTCAGGACCAGCCTGGCCAACATGGTGAAAACCCATCTCTACTGAAAATACAAAAATTAGCCGGGCATGGTGGCGCATGCCTGTAATCCCAGCTACTCGGGAGGTTGAGGCAGGAGAATTGCTTGAACCTGGGAGGCGGAGGTTGCAGTGAGCCGAGATCGAGCCACTATACTCCACCCTGGCGAAAGAGCAAGACTCTGTCTCCAAAAAAAAAAAGAGGGAATTCGGAAGACGTGGTGGTTGGGAGAATAAGATATTCAGGCCAGGCACGGTGGCTCATGCCTGTAATACTAGCACTTTGGGAGGCCACGGCGGGAGGATTGCCTGAGCTCAGGAGTTCGAGACCAGCCTGGGCAACACAGTGAAACCCCATCTCTACTAAAACACACACACACACACACACACAAAAAATTACCCGTGTGTGGCGGCATACGCCTGTTGTCCCAGCTATTCGGGAGGTTGAGGCAAGAGAATTGTTTGAACCTGGGAGGTAGAGGTTGCAGTGAGCCGAGATTGGGCTACTGCACTCCAGCCTGGGCGACAAAAAAAAAGGTGTTCATAAATGGTAGGATAGGCTGGGGATGGTGGCTCACGCCTGTAATCCCAGCACTTTGTAAGGCCGCGGCAGGCAGATCACTTGAGCTCACAAGTTTGAGCCTGGGCAACATCGTGAGACCCTGGCTCTACAAAAAATACAAAAAATTAGCCAGGCATGGTGATGCATGCCTATCGTCCCAGCTACTCTGGAGGCTAAGGTGGGAGGATGACTTGAGCCCAGGAAGTGGAGGTTGCAGTGAGCCAAGATCACGTCACTGCACTCCAGTCTGAATGACAGAAACCTTGTCTCTAAATAAATGAATAAATAAATGACTCCACAAATGGTGGGATATAGCTATGTGAAAGTTTAGTCCTAGAGCTTAGGTAAGAGGTCTGAGCCAAAGTACAGATATGACCCAGCCCATTAGTACCCACCCTTGAAAGGAAATGGCAGAAGAATTCACTATTTAAAAAGCTCCAACACTAAGATCCTAACTGATCTGGTCCCTGCCTTGTCCTCTCATTCTACCTGTGACACTCTCCTGGGCCCCACCCAGTGCTTTAACCATTCCCCGAGGATGTCAGCATCTTTCATACCCCCCTCAACCCTCGCCCCCTGGCTCAGCACAAGGAACAGTCAGGTCTCCTAGGCAGTAAATCACTCCCTCCTCTTGCTCCCACAATTGTAATTATCTGCTTATCCGCATCGCAAAACTATAAGTTCCTCTCAGTATGGGCCATGTTTTGTCATCTCTGTATCTCCAGCATCTGGCCATTATCTGGTACTCAGTTGACCCTCTACGTTTGTTGAATGAATGTTAGTGTGAATGGGATGATGTGGGAAAGGAAGAGAGGCCAAGGGAACCAGAGTCAAGGGGAGAAGACAATAAGAATTTGAAAGCCTTTCCATTTCCCTTGGGAACAGTACCACTGAGTCCATAAATATTTATTGAAAGCCTGTGTTCCAGGTATACTCCAGTGATGTTGGGTGTGACCTTATGTAAGTTGCTGAACTTCTATAAAATTGGAGCAATAAGAGTACCTATCTCATAGGACTGCTGTGAAGACTGAAGGAGATAACACATGTAAAGTGCTTAGCACTGTTTCTGTCTCAACATTTAATGGAGAAGGTGGGAAAGTGCCCAAAATATCAGGAAGGTACATACTTATATGTAGATTCGTGAGCATTCTTTTAATAATATTTCCTAAACAGTTACTCTGTGCAAACCACTGTTGTGAGAGCACTATTGAGAGATTTTGGATTAAATGTCCATCATAAGAGTGCACTAGAGACAAAGAAAGCAGACTATTGTAGATGATGAAACCATCCCAGAGGCCAAACGCAGTAGTGATAGGAAACTTCAACTGTGTATTTATTTACCTGGACCATATTGGTAAATGACCATGGCAGGCCCTCAATAAATGCTGACTGATTACATGAATGAACATGCTCAAAGACAGTTGTTCAGCTCTTGTCCCAGGTTGTATCACACCCCTCTCCCCTTTCCTGAGTTTCTTTTGTTCAGTTTGGCAAACTGAACAAAAATGGATCGGAGCAAGCATCTTTAAATATCTGATATAGACCACTTAGCCCCAAATCCTACCAAATGGCATCTTCATGGCCCTGGGGTTCCTGCAAAACACTCAGTCTGATAGGAAAGAGAGACATATAGATGAGCAATTATATATGTGGTGAGTGTTCCCATAGAGATAAACCCAGAGGGTTATGAAAGCACTGGTGTGCGGGGGCACCTTAACTCAGTGTGGAAGCTAATTCTTGAAGATGACGCAAAAATGACACTTAATTGAGCATTAAAGGTCACTTTCTAGGCCGGGTGAGGTGGCTCATGCCTGTAATCCCAGCACTTTAGGAGGCTGAGGTGGGTGGATCACCAGAGGTCAGGAGTTTGAAACCAGACTGGCCAACATGGTGAAAACCCATCTCTACTAAAAAATACACAAAAATTAGCCAGGCCTGGTGGCAGGCACCTAAAATTCCAGCTACTCAGGAGGCTGAGGCAGGAGAACCACTTGAAGGCAGGAGGCAGAGGTTGCAGTGAGCCGAGGTTGCACCACTGCACTCTGACCTGGGCGCCAAGAGTGAGACTCCATCTCAAAAAAAAGAAAAAAAAAAGACACTTTCTAGAAAGCAGGGAAAGGCATTCTAAACAGAGTGAAGCATGTATGTGAAGGCATAGAAGAAAGAGATGTGGCGGATTTGGGAACGCTAAGTAGTTTGGTATGACTCCAGTTCAGAGGGCATATGGAAGGACAAGAAAGGCATGAGTCAGTTTATGAAGAGCCTTGCATGCCATAATAAGAAGACTGGATTTTATTCTGTTCGTTTTTCAGCCCTAGCTGCAACTAGAATCAACTGGGGAGCTTTTAAAATATCAGTGCCTGGCTCTCACCTCCAGATTGATGCTAGATGGTTGTTCTCAATGGGAAGAGGCCGAAGCATGTTTATATGCTGTGTGGAGAGAGACAATGGGATCCAGCATACACATTAAGAGAGCAGCCTCTGGCTAAGGAGAACGGAAATAGAGTAAGTTCGTCAGTGGAATGGGAGGAAATTGAGGGAGTTTTGTCTAAAGGAGTCTATTTTTTCCTTCAGTCAGATGTCAGGTATTTGCTGAACGTGGGGGATGGGTAGGTGGTAGGATAAGGAATTGTAGGGAAGTGGTACAGTCTAGAGTAGCTGATGATGGAATGCTGGGAAAGCTTGGTGAACAGAGTGGAAGGCCACGCTGGGTGGGAGACCATAAGGAGTGTACCAGTTTAGAAGGCTGTGATGTTCTCCAGCAGAGCTAAGTGAGTGGGAGTCAGTAAAGCGGAAATAGGGATCTGTAGGGAAGCCAGATGGAAGGCCTTGCTTGGGAGAGGGTTCAGTGAAGGCTGAGTAGACTAAACTAAACCAAGGGTACACTGATAAACTGGAGAAACTGAAGAGGTCAAGGAACTCATAGGTTTGATAAGGATGAAGGCCAGGTACAGTGGGGAAAGGAAACCCAGTCCAACAACTAAAATTCCATCCCTTTCATGGAGCCTTCCTGACTAATGGGAAATGAGGTGGCGACTTCCCCCAGGTCCCACCCTGTCTGACTCACTCCTCACTCACTGCTCTTCAAAGGGCCCGTCTCCATCCTCTTTCTCAAGAAGATAAACCATGGATGTCGTTTCTCCAGAAGTTCAGCCTGAAAATCACTATCTGTATGAACTCGATTCCCATGATTTTCTGAGGCTTTATATGTTTCAGCACAAATATTAAATGGAGGTAGGATCAGAGAAACAGAAATGGCAATGAGGAAAAAAATGGAAAAAGGTACGCCTGCATGTTCATGAGTGAGTGAGTGAGTGGAAGAGTGGAGGGAAAACACAATAAGAGATGGGGTATCAGTTATGAACAGGAACTGAAGGTCCAGATTGAGGGGCAACAGAACTGGCAGGTGGAGATGGAAGCAGCCTCCTGGGGGCTGTGTCAAGCTTCTCCATTTTCCGTCCTGTAAAGGACAAAGGACACTTCCTACACAGTACCCACGCAGAAGAGGTGATGGGAGGGTTAGCCTGTGAGGATGGGAGAGCGAAGATGAGGGCAAAGAGTTTGCCAGTTAATAATTCTGCATGTCCCTGGGCCCCAGCCAGCTAGTTGGTATCCTCTTCCAAAGCAGGCTGGGACCTTGGCTGAAGGAACCAGGGCTGGAAAGACATGGGGCTGGCAGAGGGGAGAGACGGCATGCAAACATTCTTTGGATCTTCTGGAATTTGAGGGTTGGCCTGGACCCCTGAAAGGTCAGGGCCAACGTCTGATCCATCAGTGGGTAACCAGTGCCTACATACTATGGGTATCATTCACTGTTCATTGAACTGAACAAAAGAAACTTAGAAAGGGGGAAAGGGATGTGACAGAACCTGCAGGAAAAGCTCTGCAGAGAAAAAAGGAGAGGCTTTTTGTTAGGGGGCAAACCAGGGGATGCTATCAAGATGGAGGAAAGGGAGTTGGTAAGATCCAGAAGACACGTGAGAAGGACCAAGAGGGGAATGAGAAACTTATTATTCTATTAGTACTTTTTCTGGCAAGGATGAAACCAGCTGCGTTCCATATGTTCGAATGTTTCCATCCTGTAAGGTAAGTTCTATGATCACCTCTTAACAGATAAACCGAAATCAGAGGTTGAAGGCAATTTTTCTAAGGATGGGGGCTTGTGGGGTGATGTGGGGGGCAAGGGGCAGGGGGATGGTTTCAGGAGGAAACTGTTCCACCTCAGATCATCAGGCATTCATTAGATTCTCATAAGGAGCGCACGACCTAGATCCCTTGCATGCACAGTTCACAATAAGGCTCCCGCGTCTATGAGAATCTAATGCTGCTGCTGATCTGACAGGAGGAGGAGTTCAGGCGTTAATGCTTGCTCACTTGCCCACCACTCACCTTCTGCTATGTGGCCTGGTTCCTAACAGGCCACAGACCGGTACTGGTCCATGGCCCAGGGGTTGGGGACCCTTGGGCTAAAGGATATGGCTAATGAAAGGCCTTCATATGATAGAAGGTTAATGAGTGGCCCCAGATCATGAAATGTTTTGAATTTTAAAAAATGAGTTTACTTTATATTGGGATGTCTCTGAAGATTTCTTTCTTTCTTTTTTTTTTTTTTTTTCTGAGATGGAGTCTCACTCTATCGCCCAGGCTGGAGTGTGGTGGCGCCATCTCGGCTCATTGCAAGCTCCACCTCCCGGGTTCACGCCATTCTCCTGCCTCAACCTCCCGAGTAGCTGGAACTACAGGCGCCCGCCACCACACCTGGCTAATTTTTTGTATTTTCAGTAGAGACGGGATTTCACTGTGTTAGCCAGGATGGTCTCGATCTCCTGACCTCGTGATGTGCCTGCCTCGGCCTCCCAAAGTGCTGGGATTACAGGTGTGAGCCACCGTGCCCAGCCCGTCTCTGAAGATTTTAAGTGGCAGGCTGATATGATCCCCACTGTGCTTTAAAAAGACAAATTTGGGGATGGGCACAGTGGTTCACACCTATAATCCTAGCACTTTGGGAGGCCAAGGTGGGTGGATCACTTGAGGTCAGGAGTTCGAGACAGCCTGGACCAACATGGTGAAACCCCATCTCTACTAAAAATACAAAATTAGGTGGGCGTGGTGGCATGTGCCTGTAGTCCCAGCTGCTTGGAAAGCTGAGGCAGGAGAATCGCTTGAACCTGGGAGGTGGCAGTTGCAGTGAGCCAAGATCGCACCACTGCACTCCAGCCTGGGTGACAGAGCAAGACTGTCTCAGAAAGAAAGAAAAAAAAGACAAACTTGGCAAGAGTAAGATATATTATCAAGAGGAAAGCAGAAGAAGGCAGGGATACCAGCTGGGAGCCAGCTCAGAGGTCTGGGTGTGACATAACAAAGGCCTGACCTAGAAGAATGGCAGTGAGAAGGAAGAAAAGGGGATACAGCAGAAAGAAGACCCAGAACTAACAGCAGATGTCCAGCTGGATAACTCAGGTGGGGCAGGATGGAGAAAATGAATGCAGTTTAGGACATCCTGAGTTTGAGGTGAGATGGCCCATTCAACAAGCAATCTAAAACATAATACTGTGCATTCAGGAGAAAGGACGGAACTTGAGAAAAAAAATCTGAGGATTCTCTATATAGAGGTGAAACCACACAAAGTGGACTGGAGTGTGGTAGCTCTAGTTTTGGCTGTATTCAGAAACTTTCCCATCCCCTGCTTTCATTTCCTTTGAGAAATTCCCTACCCCATTGGCTCATTAATGCTGGTATTCTTCCCTACTTCCTCCCAGGCCAAGCTCCTAACGGCACATAATCCAAGTGAAACCAGAGCTCTCCCATGAGATGAGTTCTAATAATGTAGAGTGGAGAAACACAGAGACAGAGAGTCCAGACAACATATGAGCCTCTGAGCCCACCTAGAGCCATCCACATAACCCAAATACAGCTGATTCTTTTTTTTTTGTTTTTTTATTAAGCCAGTTTAATTGTAATTTTTATTAGGCTAGTTTAATTATAATGTCTTGCAATCAAAACAGTCCACTAGACCATCACATAAAAATGAGATTGCTCAGGAGAAAGTAGAAGAGACTAACAGTTACCACTTGAGTGTTGACTATTTGCCTGAAGGGCCTTTTTAAGAAGCTTGGACTTTATCTGGTAGAAAATTAAGAGCTACTAACTTTAAATACGTTTTGTTGAAGGTGCTCTTTGAAGTTGGTACTATAATCCCATCCTATAGAGCTGGAAACTGAGGTTCTTGGAAGTGAAGTAACTTTCTAAGGCCACACAGTGGATAAGTGTCCAAAGCAGGATATGAACTTGAAAATAAATAAACTGCAATAGAACTATGGGTGCGAGAATGGAAGTGTGTACGGGGCACAGGAGAGGTACAGTTTAAGAATGGTCAAGTGTACAGGAGAGGAAGTAGGAAAGACTTTACAGGAGTAGGTGACATTTGAACTAGAAGGATGAATTATTTATCAGGTGAATAAGGGGGTTGGAGCAGGAAAAAGAGAGGGCGTTCTGCGTAGGGCAGAGCATGTGTAAGCCCCGGAGGTATAAGGCAACACCTGACTCCCAGCTATGTCCTTATGGCTACAGCTGAGAGCACTTATGGCAAAGTGGCAAGAATCGTGGAGTATGCCATGACAAAACAAAGTCTGAAGGACTGGTGGTCAATGTGGTGGGAAGAGAGGCAAGCATGGCACCAAACAGCTCTGGTTTTGATCTCCAGTGAATTATACACAGCCACCCACAAAGAACTGAGCCCGACCCAGCAAGCACAGACAAGCGAGGCAAGAATTCATCACAACTGCACAGAGAAAGCTATGAGTGGTGAAGGGCCCCCTTTAGGGACAGACTGTAGAAAGACTATGGAACTGAGTGGTTAGCTAGTTTAGACAGGGAAGAGATACAGTTCAGAAGGCATGAAAAACAATATTTCAGGTGAGAGGTCTTGTCATTTGGCCTTAAGTCAAAAGGATACAATTTCTTAATGAAAGAATGTAGGCAACAACTAGGTGGGAGAAATAAAATTCACAAAACTAGATTTGAAATTGACTTATGTCAGGTAATCCAATGTAAAACTGCTCCAGTGCCTACTCTGCACGTTACTAGGGAGATACCATGGGGGATGAAGTATGCACAAAAAGCGTCTCCTGAGGCTAAGTGCCTGAGACATGAGCACAGGGGAGCTGCAGAGGGAAGGAGAGGTTATGACCTCTTAGAGGAATTGGTCAATCATTTATTCAAGCAACAATCACTGACAGCAGAGATTTCCAGATGTTACCCTATGGATATATAATATGTATTGAGCTTCTACTGTTGTCAGCATTATCCTAAGCACTTCATATGTATTAATCCATTTAAACTTCGCAGCAACCCTATGAAATAGCCATTGTTATCAACCCCAGGAATAAGGAAACAAAGGCATAGAGAAGTGAACTAACTTGCTCAAGGCCACACAGCTGGTAAGTCGCACAGCTAGGATTTGAACTGGGGCAGTCTGGCACAAGAACCTGCTTTTTAAACCAAAATGTTATTTTATACTACTTCTCCAAAGACAAACAAATCATGATAGTAATAATAATAGTAGCACTACCATTAATGGTGTTTATGATGGGCTAGATGCTGTAGTATGCCAGGCACACACATTATCTTGTCTAAGATCACTCAGCTCTCAGGTGGAAGAGCTGGGATTCAAACTTCAGGATGCTTGAACCTGGGAGACAATAAAGTGCACCAGGAGCTAGAATAAGTTTGTACAAGGTACAAATGTGGAGCATAAAAGAGGACGTAATTAATCTTACCTTGGGAATAGTGTTGAGTTGTGGGTTACTAAAAAACTTCACATAGGGGTGACTTTTTTTTTTTTTTTTTTTTTTTTTTTTTGGAGACAGGTCTGGCTCTGTTGCCCAGGCTGGAGTGCAGTGGCACAATCACAGCTCACTGCAGCCTTGACCTCCCAGGCCCAAGCAATCCTCTCATCTCAGCCTCCCAAGTGGCTGGGACCACAGGTGTATGCCACCACACCTGGCTAATTTTTTAGTAGAGACAGGGTCTTCCTGTGCTGTCCAGGCTGGTCTTGAACTCTTGGGCTCACACAGTCCTCATGCCTCAGCTCCCAAAGTGCTGGGATGACAGGCGTAAGCCACTGCACCAGCGAGAGTGGGGTGACTTGTGAGCTGAATTTTGAAAGACTGGGTATTTGTCAGACAGAATGATAGGGCAAAGTGTTCCATGCAGAGGGAACGGTGGGAATAAAGGAATGGAGGTTTGAAAGAGCTGTCACATTCAGGAAACTGCAAGCAATGTGGACGGCCTGGGAATTGAGTGGGTGGCATGACACTAAGAAGAAGGAGGCAGGGGGCTGCATCACACAGAATCTTACTTGCCTTTCCAGAAAATCTGAGCTATTTTTTAAGCTTTTCCAATGAGGTAAATGTAATGGCCAACACGAGTAAGTAAATATCCCTAGGGAATCTGGTGGCTTAGTCTGAAGCTGTTCAGACTAGTAGGAATTCTTTGAAGACTATTTATCTTAATAATGCATGCATGCTGGCTGGGCATGGTGGCTCACGCCTATAATCCCAGCACTTTGGGAGGCTGAGGCAGGAGGATCACTTGAGCTCAGGAGTTTGAGACCAGCTTGGGCAACGTGGTGAAACCCCATCTCTACCAAAAATTAAAAAATTAGCCAGGTATGGTGGCATGCACCTGTAGTCACAGCTACTTGGGAGGCTGAGGTGGGAGGATCACTTGAGCCAGGAGGTGGAGGTTGCAGTGAGCCAAGATCACACCACTGCACTCTAACCTGTATGACACAGTGAGACAGAGTCTCAAAATAAAATAATAATAATAATGCATGCTAAATGTGTGGTCTCTGTTTTAAATTACTCTTAAGTAAAATGAACATTCCAGGATAATTTTACCTTGTGATTTTCAGTATGCCTGGCACACCCACCCCTACCAACCCACCCACCAGGTATGGTGGGTCCATATACCCCCACCTCTACCAAAAATACAAAAATTAGCCAGGTATAGTGGCACGTGCCTGCAGTCCCAGTACTTGGGAGGCTGAAGTGGGAGGATCACTTGAGCCTGGGAGGTGAAGGTTGCGGTGAGCCAAGATCACACCACTGCACTCTAGCCTGGGTGACAGTGAGACAGACCGTGTCTCAAAATAATAAAATAATAATAATACATGCTAAATGTGTATTGTTTTAAATTACCCTTAAAATGAACATTCCAGGATGATTTTATCTTGTGATTTTCAGTATGCCTGGCACACATGGGGAGTAAACTATCAAAAAGCTTTCAATCAAAGGAATAATGTGATCAGATCTGCAGTTCAGAAAGACCTATCTGGCAGCCTTTTGGAAGACAAGTTAAAGTGGGCAGGACTGAAGATAAAGGATTTTAATCAGGGGAGTAATTAGATCAGATCTGCAGTTTAGAAAGACCTAACAGCCTTTTGGAAGATGAGTTAGAGTGGGCACGGCTGGAGATATGGAGTCTGAACAATACTTTTAGTAAGAAAGGCCCAGAGCCTAAACTGTAGGACAGGGTGGAGACAGAATTGGTAGGATTTAGTATCTGATTAGGTATGAGGGGGTTGGGGACCCAGAGGGAGAATAGTTTAGAATGGTTTCCATATTCCTGGCTTAGAAGAAAAACAGGTATGTAGGCTAGAATAACTGGATTTGGACATTCAACCAGCTGTGGATCATATAGGTAGAGATATCCACTAGGAATCTGCAGCTCAGCAAAGAGGTCTGAGCTGAAAATAAAACTCACTTAAGTTATGCACATAAAAGTGGTGGTCACAGAGAAAGCAGGCAGAATAAGAAGAAAAGGGGGTTAAGGACAAGTGCTAAAGACTAACATTTAAGAAGCAGGCAGAAGTATAAAACTCCAAAAGCTGCAGAGAAGGAATGGCTAGAGAGGGGGATGAACAAGGAGAGCGTGTGCCATAGAAACCATGGGGGAGAAAGAGACTAAAGGAAATGGTCAGCATTAATGCTGCAGATACATTACTATGAGGATTGAAAAAACTCTGGGTTTAGTCATTAGGTCAACAGTGATCTCTGAGTTTCTGAGGAATGGTGGAAGTAGAAGCCCAAACACAGGGGTTAAAAAGTGAATGGGAGGTAAAAGAAACAGTGATTCTAAGCACTGTGTTTCAAGAGCATGGCTGTGAGTGAGTCAGTGAGAGGGGATGTAGGGTCAAGAAGGATCTTTTAAAATGGACGAGACACTAAAATGGCACTATCTAGGGCCATGAAATGTAGCCCAGAGAAATTGGCAAAAAGAACAAAGGATAGACTGGGTGTGGTGGCTCACGCCTACAATCCCAGCACTTTGGGAGGCTGAGGTGGGAGGATCGCTTGAGCTCAGGAGTTTGAGACCAGCCTGGGCAACACTAGAGACCCTGTCTCCATTACAAATAATAATTTAAAAAATTAGGTGGGCATGGAGGCACAGGCCTGTGGTCCCAGCTACTTGGGAGGCTGAGAGGTGGAAGGATCACTTGAGCCTGGAGGATCACCTGAGTTGCAGGATCACAGTGAGAGGTGGTCGTGCCACTGCACTCAAGCCTGGATGACAGAGTGAGACCTTGCCTCAAAAAAAAAAAAAAAAAAAAAAAAAAAAAAAGAACAAAGGATGTCTACATGGGGAATGTGGGCAAGAAAAGATGAAGCATCAAAATGACCACAAACAAGGGAAATTAGGGTTAGAATTAGGGAAGACATTGGAATGGTAGAGAAAACACAGGAAGACGAGCATCCCAAGGCACTTTATATTTGACTCACTAGGAAAGGTTATCTTCATGTGGAAAAAGTATAATTTATTGCCTCTACTGGAGGAGTGTCTTGGGTACATATATCTTGCCTGGGGAGAGAGCGATGTCTGAGAGTGGGAGGGTGACTTCTAACACACAAGGTATGTCAGAACTTGTAACTTGTGATAACTTTGTGGTAACTTACCATCTCTTTGATGAATCTTCACTTAGAGAAAGATGTTTAGAAAGCAGTTTCAATGTTGTGGTCTGAAGGATGTTGGTATGTTAAGGTGTAGGTGACAGCGAGGGAACATCAGGAACAGTTTATAGGAGTTTGAGGGACTTGGGGGCTCATCTAGGAAAATTTGGCTTATTTATGTAACAGTTATGCATCAAGGAAAACAAAAAACAAAACAAAACACCTGGGGATAAATGGGTTTGAAAATCACTGCCACAGACTTTAGACCTAAAAAGGATCACTGGGACCACCAAGTGAGAAAACTGAGGCTCAGGGAAGTGAGGTGCCTTGTCCATGATGTACTTAGGGAAGCTGCCGTGTCCAAATGGCACGTGACTCATTGAGAGACCACAACAGGAATCCAAGAGCTGCCTCAGTGACACATGGAGCTCAAAAACAAGAGATGGTAGTTAAAGGGAAGAAAGGAACTTTGTCTTGTGGGACAAAACACATGCTGAAGTGATGGGGCACCACGGTCTCGTCAGATGGGTTGGAGTTTGCCTTCTGTTCCAATTAGAAAGCCCCATCTACACAGTGGCAAGCCCTTTCCAAGGGTTAGTCCCCGTGTGTTCAAGGTTCCAGGCAAGAGTCACATCGAGCCTCCATAAGTAGGCACTGTGAACCCTCAAGACTGAGCAGAAAAAGACCACAGTCCCTGTTCCTACTTCTGGCCCAATGCTACACTTCAGTAGGCTATTCCCTAATTCTGGAGCAGATAGGAAAAGCAGATGGAAGAGAATGTGCACCCCTTCGTAGTTCATCTGGACTGTAATCAGGAGCTGACCCAGGGTGGGCGTTTGGAAGGACTCAGCCTCCGTCCTGCCTGGTGCTGGGATCAGCTTACACAGCTCCTGTGTCCACAGGGCACAGAGAATACATTGTCCATAAGGAGGATTATTCTGTACAAGAAGCTCAGACAAAGGGAGAGGTTGTTTCCAGCTGCCTGGGGGAGGTGAGAAGGGGGTGGGAAAAGGGACCAGCCTCGCACTGGGGCATTCCTGCAGAGTTCAGCTTCTTTTCTGCAGCAGCACAAGAGGAGGTGGGCAATTACACCCCCTCCAGCTCAATCCTAATGCTGGGACCCACTATGGAGTTGTAAGGAGCACTTGGCTACAACCTATCTATCTTGGCTGTTTCCCAAAAAACAACAGGGTTGAATGAGGTGGACCAGCTAAGTAGGGCAGCAATAAACACCAGAAGGGGAACAGAATGGGGTGACTGGCACAATGAGCAAAAGAGAGGTTCGGCAATGACTGAATCCCAGGCTCAGGGCAGGACTGGAGAGAGGTCCTAGGCAATGGGCCTTATGCTGACATTGATTGGATAAGCTTCCGCCTTCAGCAGGATGAACTCTGTCCTGTAGTAAGCTCTTGACGTTTCACAGCTGCTGCTTCTTTCTCCATCCTAGACACAAACCTAGGAGACAATGGCCTAATCTCTTTCTCCAGGGGACCCAAGAATAGGAGAAAGCACGATCTCCAAGCAAAACAGGGCAGTCAAAAACAGAGGCATGTTACCAGAGTAGGCCAATAGTCACCTTTTGCAAATCCTAAATCTGAGGCAGTAAATAGGTCATGTCCCCTTCTTCAAAGGAAATTCTGTATGTATTCCCTCCTGAGGGAATGAGTATGTTAGGGGTGGGAGATACATACTCTCTAGAGGCATTTACTAGACTGTATGGACCCCAAAGTGGGAGACACTCGTGAGATATGTGTACCCCAAATGATTGTTTTGAGGATGGGGGATAAAAATGAGAGCATGCACTCCTACAGTGCTGAATGTAGAGGAGTCCCTCTAGAGGAAGGAGTGTTTGCTTAGGGGAACAAGATGTAGGTGACATCCTGCATACGTTCCTGTCGGGGCAAGAGGACATTTCCATTCTTGGATGACAAGGAATCCATTTTAATAGTATGGCGGGGATGAAGTCAGTATTTGCCTGGGACACAAAAAAATCCTGCGGTTGGTGCTGTTCAGTAGGAGGAAACCTTTTGGTGGAGTAAAGGGCAACAGTCACCAATAGACGCTCCAGGGGTTTCAGAGAAGCACAGCTCAAACTCTACCCAATATGCCAGTTAGCTTTGACATTTCCAGTGGGAAGGGAAGAGGTGAGAAGATAGAGAACACCTCAGCAGGCTGATGAGTTGGAAGAGTTTAAGTAGGGGAAAGGTCTGTCTTTGCCTCAGAGCTGGTGACCAGACTCCCCTACTGCTATGTATTGTGGTCAGTGAGCTTTGTGGATACCATTCCTCGTCTTGATGGAATGGTAACAGATGTGACATCTGGGACCACTTTTCCAGTCCTTTGCTGCCACAGCCTGGCAGAACTTTGTTTGGCACTGAACAAATGCCAAAGCACCAGTGTGTGATAGAAGAGAACAGAAAAAAAGCAGCTGGAAGGTATGAGCAGGAGGGAAGTCGCAGGATTTTTAGATCAAAGCTAATTAAAGATATGAAAACTTTTTTATGGAGAGCAAATTAGAACTGCCTTGCAGCACTCTTGAAATTGCCTCTGATCCCTATGTAGTGCTCTCATAAATTACTGTCAGACAACCCTGAGCCAGTGAACATCAATTTAAATAACTTTATTCAGAGGAATCCTTTGGTCCACTTCTGCTGACTCAACCCCTGCCCATGCCGACAAACAAGTACTAAGAAAGGCAGATTAGCCTGAATGTCTAAATTCACTTTGTTCAACTTTATAAAAGCAGTGGGGGTTGCCCCCTCCCACCATCAATCTGGTTCACCATTTGGGCCACAGGCTTAGGGAAATGAAGGAAAGCCATCCTGGCCAGTCGAGAAACTGGGCACCATTATGAGGTCAACTAAACCCTGATGGCAGTGTGAAGTGCAATTCTCTTCTCCCTCCAAAATAAGAAACACGAGTCCAGGGGAAGGGGCTTTTTCATGTGCTAAGAAAAAACCCTTTCCCACATAGTCCTGCCTGGCAGAGCCACTTCCTGAGAAAGCCTCGTGTGATAAGGGTGGGGTAAAGAATAGGGGACTTTATGACTATTTGCCAGGTAAGAGCCAAGTTGGCTTTTCAGAGCATAGAAAGGACAGCAGGCCCAAGCTTCACCAGAGCTGTAGGCGGGCATTTTTTTTTTCTTCCTGACCCAGAAGCTTCTTCACCTTGCACCTTAGAGGGACAGCCAGAATGAAAACCGGGCAGGAGGGCCTGCAAAGACAGTGTGCCTCTAAGAACACAGAGGTTGCTACAGTTTTTGGCAGCATGAAATAAGCAAAGCCTTATTTGATCTTGTGTCCATCAGCTCACCATTGACATGAGGCAGTATCAGATCAGGGTAAGTTCTGGATCAAGGACTGTGGAGGGTGGTGGGGAGAAGGATCTGTAGAAACTATCATTTATTGAATACCCATTATTTCATATACTGTGCTAAGTGCTTTACATTCGTTTCCTCATTTTAATCCTCACAACAACTCTATAAGGTAGGTATTATCACCATTTACAAATGAGAAACAGGCTCAGAAAATTAGGTCACTTGTCCAAGGTCACACAGCTAGTCAGTGGTGGAAGTGGGATTTGTCTGTTGCTGAAAGCCCATGTTCTTTTTATTGTACCCATCTAGGTGAGCCTTGAGCAAAAGATAATTTCACTGCCCAACTCTGCAAAGAGCACCAGGGAGTCGAGGTTGCCAGCCACACTCACCGCTGGTAGGGATGCATTGAAGCCGACTTGATGTTGGTTTTTATTCCACTTGGCATTTTCCCTGAAAGGAACATGAAGAAAGACATCTCAAGCAAGGTGAGACTTTCACGACAAATCAGAAATGTGGTATCTCAGGTTCCCTCTGTCACCTCCTTTATCATCTCAGAACCTCTGTAGCATCTGACCTTGTTTGACAAAGGTCAGAAGTATGGTTCTTCACCCAGCTCTCTCCCTGAAGGTGTCCAGGAGGAAAGAAGTGATATGGGAGAATAGTCTGTTCATCCACTCCTAGAAAAGATAGCTAAACCTGTGTGACCCCCATTTAATATCACAGGTAAAAAGAGTACTTTCTCTCATTGTTTTTTTTTTTTAATATCATAAGAACTGCAGAATCTTTGTTTTAATTGTCCCTTCTCCTAGACAGCTTGGAGGAAATAACTCTTCTAGCTGCCTCCATCTAGACTATTCTAAAAATGAGTAGGAGAGAAAGCAGGAAGCCAAGAGCAAGAGAGGCATGATACAGAGAAAAGAATACATGTAGGACTGGAAAACTGGCCTGCGTGTCAATTCCTAATGCACCTACCAAACGGTCTTAAGATCTGACCGCTGATTTCTCTACCTAAGAAAAGACACTGACAACATATCTAATACCAGAATAAATGGGACCGAAGGATAGTTGACACAGAGATGTGAGATGGAGATGGGAAATGAGAGCAGTTTCTGTTACTCCTATGCAGAGTCTCAAATGAGATTTTTTTACTTCTGAAAATTATTTCCTGGGTCACAGTGCAAAGGAGAAATGGAGAAAATCTCTAGGTCTAGAGATGCTGGAGGCCCAGATAATCTAGCTTATTCCCTCCAACTCCCCTGCTCAAAGTCAACTTCCTTTCAACCCCTGCCACCTTACCTGGTTGACCTGCTTGAGCCATTTGTACCCCACTGAGCATTGGCTGCTGCTGGCTTGGAGCTCCTGCCATCTGCACCTGCTGTAATCCTGAGGTTCCTGCAAGGATCGTCCCAGCTCCTGGCTGGCCTGGCTGGCCAGGACCACTGCTGCCTGAAGGTCTCCAGTTAGACAGTCCTTTCCCAAAGGCAACAGCTGCCACCAAGGCATTAGTGTCTGTAGGGTTAAAGGTCTGCTTGTTTGGCCGGAGACCTGAAGAAAAAGTAAGTGGGGATCCTGAAGTATGTTTCTGATGCAGGACTGAACGTGGCAGCTGGAAGACCAGTATGAGTGCCAGGGTTTAGAGTTCTGAATTCAGCAGCATCTAGACTCCCTCACAGCCCATAAAAAGAGCCAGAGGACCCCCAAGCCTATCTCAGAATTCTCTCTTCTTACTTTGCCCATTTCCTCCACTGCTTCAGGGTTGGCCTTAAATACAAAAGGCTAACAGAATGGATGCAAACCCTAAAGCAGTTCACTCTTGTGTCCTAACTTCACTACTCTCGAAACAACCATTCCCATTCCAGTGATCTTATATACTTCTCCTTCTCTGTTTTGCCACCAGTCCACCATACCTCCACTCTCTGATTCTCGCTCCTCTTTGCTGATTTTCTCCAGAAGGTTTGAACACATTTTATTCAAGCTCTGGATCTGCTTCTGTAACACACAAATTTGTGCAGAGATTAGGGTAACTAGGAAACGATATGGACAAATTTATTCCTTGGGTTCTGCCAGAAGCAGCTTAGGTGCAACCAACTATGCATCCCTACTAGACAGGAATGGTAATGCCTAGCTTCTCATGATGGGATGGGGATGGGGCAGCAAGGCAGTGACTCAGTCCAACCTGGGCTGCATCTGCACCAATGCGGGCAGCATCTGTCGTCAGT
Source organism: Macaca thibetana thibetana (assembly GCF_024542745.1). NCBI lineage: Eukaryota > Metazoa > Chordata > Mammalia > Primates > Cercopithecidae > Macaca > Macaca thibetana. Next base: position 42,549,708 of record NC_065578.1, read on the forward strand.
TGCTTCTCCTGTTCTTCCACCTCAGGGTCAGGCTTGGTTCTCAGATGGTCAGGGACTACCTCATGGCTGAAAACGGGCACCCGTCCTTCAGTCTGCCGCTGCAACACACAGATTTTATTGATCCTACTATGCACTCCAAGAAGATTCTATCTGGCCTGATATACAGTCCCATCCACAGGCAAACAGTGCATTTTCAAGGAAAATACAACCTAAGACATAATATCTAGTTTCCTAGGACACAATCTCCTTTACTCCAGCCTTCATTTTTTGTGTCTTCTCACATCCCTATCTCTACCAGACCTAGAGGCAAATTAAACTATCACTGTCTGCCACGTTTCAAAGACTGAAACAGACAAAGTCACCAAAGGGCAGACTTTGTGGCTTGAGACAGATGTTGGAGAAGGAAGGTACCAGCCTTGGTGACATACCCCTCAGGTTATTACAACACTATTTGGGAGTGGCTCTCCCACCTTCAGAAGAACAAAAAGCAAGGCCTCTAAAATTATTTCTAAGTTCTCAGCTAAGAACTTAATTTCCCTAAATAGTAAAGAAGCCTAAAAAACTCCTTAATTTCCCAAGTTGTATTCTTTTTCTGCTCTTACCATGAGATCTTCATCTCGGTCTGGAGACAACACCAGAGGGATGATGACCTGGTTACGGAACAGCGGTGTTTTTTCATGCTTCAAGACCTTGTTCAGAGTGTTCAACTGTCCAGAAAGCAAGGCAAAGCTGTCCAGGACAGATGGCCTGTTGGCAGTAAGAAGGTGTCAGAATGTTCCACCCCTTCCTTGGGTGGTTCTTAGTAAAATAGTCCTAGTTCCTTCAGGCTAGGAACACTCGGATTTATCCCCAAAAGTCTCATAGCCCTATGACTAGCCTAAGTGGGAAGAAACTAACAAGGATGACAGGGTTATGAAAGAGGGACATAGTTTCAGTTTATGAAACAGATGTAGAAAAAACCCAGTTCATTGTTTGAATGAGGTGAGGAACAGTGGCAAAATAGGACTATACTGTTATAACTAAAACTTCAGAAACCCGGTAAAATCCTTCTTTCCAGCCTGGAAATAGGATCCACACTTCAGAGTAGGTTGCATCTAAAGGACTCAGCCATATTTGTGGCAAGAGATCCAGCACAAATAGAGCTGTAATAGGAGGACCTCCTCACCAGAGAAGTCAAAGGGTAAGAATTGAAAGCTATAACGAACTTGGGTTAGGAAACCGAGCATTTCTCTACTTCCTTGCCATGGAAGCCACTTGCTAAATGTTACGAAACCCAGCTCTTTCCAAATCAAAAGATGTTTGTAAACTGATAAATGGTTACATCATTAGAAGTGTCCTATTCATCAGAAGGCTAGGCCCCCCCACCCATAAGCCCTCCCTAGCTTGCCCTGGCAACCCTTACCAGGTCAGCCGGCCATACTCGTTCTCCAACTTGCAAATGAAACTTCCCAGTGAGTTCTTCAGATCAGCCACTTGACTCAGCAGTGCATCTAATGATGCCTCAAGCTGCTTCTCCTCTCTCTGCACCAATAGGAACAGGTTGGTTACCCAGATAAACGAGTATGACACATAGAAAGGAGGGCTGAAAAGCCAAGGAGATGGTGTGCAAACACCAGTCAGGTAACAGGATCTCATTGGCATAGGGTAACCAGGTTGTTTCCTATCTGTGGTATTTGGGTTATAGACAGCATCAACCCTGAGACCTTTCAACCGTTTGCCTGACCCAAGTACTTCCACCAACTGATTCCTTTTTCCCATCCGCTCCTAATCTATGCCTGGTTTTCCTCTGTATTAGGTACACCCTACACTCCCTCATTGAGACATTTTCGACAAACCTAATGCCAGATCATTATCTCATGCGCACCTCTGTAGCACATGCACTCCAGCTTCCTCCATCCTAGCATTTGTGAGCCTGGCTCTCTTGTCAGTCTCTGGGAAATCTGCCTACTCATGAAGACTTCTCTGAATACCAGCCCTGCTCTCCTCTTTCCCTCCCCCCACCAACCACTCCAGCTTTCCATCTGCTCTCATCATTTCATGTTTCAACCTTCTCCTCGCTGAATTAATATGCAACCATCTATCTCTGTGTCAATATTCCCGTGCCTCTTTCACAAGCTCGGTCAACCCAATAACATTTCTTGAGACTACCAGCTGCAGGAAACTAAGTGACAAATGAAAACCAAAACCGCACATGCTTCTAAGCACTGAACAAACAAATTAAAATGCCGGGGGTCTGCAAAGCATTTCCTTCCCATCGGTGGTATCCTGTTTTATTCCATTTCTTCACCCTTAACAACTATAGGGCACAGGCTGGGAAGAGTGATGCAAAACTGTCTTGCAAACCTGCTAAGGTGCCTGACAGGAACTTGATCCTGGGTTCCACCATGGCCTCACATTACAAGCTGCTTAGCTTTCGGACACCGCGGCCCACAATTCCCTCACTGCTTGGGCTTCTTTCCAATTAGATCCCCTGCTATATCGGCACCCAACAGCCTCCATCCAGCAGCTTAGGACAGGGCCTGAGCCAACCCACCACCTCCTGAGCCGTCTTCCTTGGACTGCATCTCGGCCTCCCCGTATTACAACCTAATCCTTTCCCACGCCAAGCAAGTCAGTGCTGCCTCCTCCCTCCGGATTTAGCCCGACCGCCTTCTGTCAGGCGAGCTCCACCCCCACCTCTCATCTGCGCCGCTCCCTCTCCAATTAACCTCGCCCCCCAACCCACGTTCCCTTATCAGCCGTGGGTTCTGCCCTCTCTTCTCAGTCCCAACTCTTCATTCTCCTTAGCCAGCCCACTCTGGCTCCCTGTAGCCGAAGCTGGCCAGCCGCTAGCACTCCCAACGCGGCTCTCACCTGCATTGCGGCGGCCGAGGCGACTGCAACGATTTGCACTTCCGGTTTTCCTGTCAGCAAACGCCTCTGAGAAGGCTTCGTCCACCAATCAGAAAACTGGAACTCGGCCCTCCCACCCACTTCCGGTTCCTTCCGGGTGCCGAGGTAGCCAGGTCAGGGGTCAAGAGTGGAACACACAGGCCCAGGCCGGCGCGGGAGGGCTTGTGTGATGGCCTCGGAGCGCCCCGAGCCGGAGGTGAGGGGCGGGCGGACGCAGCACTGGGCCCTGAGATCCGAGGGGGAGGGTCCGGCGGGCAGGCGTGGCGTTGGCCTCCTCTGGGTCTGGGGGTGGCCGGGCTGCGTAGCCTCGGCAGGGACCAGCCCAGCCCGGAAGGCCCGACTATGGTACCCCTGCGGACTATGGGACGCGGTCTGCAGTTTCCTCGGGGAGCTAAAGGAGTAACTCTTTTTGCTTTGTTTTGTTTACTGACGTGTCATCCGCGTCGTCAACTCTTTGACCTAATGATAGTGGTATTAACAAAATTTGTATTTTGACTTTCTGTTGCAGTTTCAATGGGCAACACGGCAGTAGATTTAGTTTGCCGGTTTTTGTATTTCTTTAGGCATTGGAATGCTGTAAACAGCATGAATTCATTTAGTTCTAGGGCCCATGCTTTTAGAAAAGCAGCTTTAATTTCATGAAAAAAACATTTGAGTCGGACTGAGACCTCGCTCCAATATTGGCGCTGTCATGTAGCTAATCTGTGGAAGCTCAGGCGAGTCTTCCCCGATCCTGTTTCCTTCTTTATAAAATATGTGTCTTACAGTGTGTTGTAAGGATCACATGTAATAAACCAGAAAGGGGATATGAGATATTCATTAGATGCTAAGGAACATGCAAGGAACCTTATATACATTGTGTCATTCAGACTTCTGCAAGGAAGATGGCGTTCTCACAGAGGAGAAAACTGAAAAATGAGAAAGATTTAGTACCTTACTCAAATGCCACTCATCCAGGAAGTAGCAATTTGGAGTTAGAAGATCTGAGCTTAAAATCTCAGATTTGGATAAAACACCACCACTAGGAAAGGTGCCAGTATATTAGTAGGTGGAAAGGGTGAGAGATGTGTATAATGATACAAATAGTATTCATTACTGCATACATACTGCATGCTTGGCACCATTCTAAGCCCTTTACCAGTATCAGTTTATTCTGTCAGCCCTATGAAGTGGACACTGTTATCTCCTTTTTTTTGGTTTAGGAACTGAGGCACAGAGATATTAAGAGTAACAAAGTAGGCTGGGCGCAGTGGCTCACACCTGTAATCCCAACACTTTGGGAGGCCAAGGGGCAGATCACCTAAGGTCAGGAGTTCGAGACCAGCCTGACCAATATGGAGACAGCCTGTCTATACCAAAAATACAAAATTAGCTGGGCATGGTGGCGCAGGCCTGTAATCCCAGCTACTCAAGAGGCTGAGGCAGAAGAATCGCTTGAACCGGGGAGGTAGAGGTTGCGATGAGCTGAGATCAGGCCATTGTACTCCAGCCTGGGCAACAAGAGTGAAACTCTGTCTCAAAAAAAAAAAAAAAAAAAAAAAGTAACAAAGTTACACAGCTGTTAAATATTATAATCAGGACTCCAAAACAGATGGCCAGGCTCCAGTCCTTGTGTTCTTAACCATATTGTTCATAGTGTAAATAATAAAGTAGCCACAGAATGGTAAATCTCCTGTTCACTGGGATTTGGTGTGATAAGACCCAATATTGAATATGGTGATGGGAAACCATGCCTTTTTTAAAATAGTCATGTTCACAGAGGTGGTAAAATAGCCCATGCATCAGAAATATCAGTCAAGATCAATCAGAAATATTAATACAAGAAAAACTATGAAACAGTTTAGAGGATGTTTCATTAGAAAGTGAAAGGACGTGGAGGGATGTTGTGGGGAAATACAACCTACCTTTTAGGCAGATAGTCTAGAACGACACCGTCCTGTAGAAATCTGAAGCAAGCCATGTGTGTAATATTAGGTTTTCTGATAGCCACATAAAAAAATAAATGAAACAAATTTTAAAGATATATTTAACCCAAACTCCCAACATTTTCAAAATGTAATAAAATACAAAATATTGTGAGATATTTAACATTTTTTTGGTACCAAGTCTTTAAAATCTAGTGTTGTATTTTACACTTATAGCACATCCATTTTGGTCTAGCAACATTGTAGGTGCTCAGTAGCCCCATATGGTAGTCTTTACCATATAGAGCAGTACAGATTTAAAGTAATTTCAAGTCAAGACACACAATCCTGGGAGTCTCAGCCAAAAGGTAAGCTTTTTTTTTTTTTTTTTTTTTGAGATGAAGTCTTGCTCTGCTGCCCAAGCTGTAGTGCAGTGGCGCCATCTTGGCTCACTGCAAGCTCCGCCTCCCGGGTTCACATCATTCTCCTGCCTAAGCATCCCGAGTAGCTGGGACTACAGGCGCCCACCACCATGCCCGGCTAATTTTTTGTATTTTTGGTAGAGACGGGGTTTCACCGTGTTAGCCAGGATGGTCTCGATCTCCTGACCTCGTCATCCTCCCACCTTGGCCTCCCAAAGTGCTCGATTACAGGCGGGGTGGGCCCGGCCTAAGTTGAGCATTTTTTAAGTTCCTGATTTGCATTTCTGAAAATTTTATCACATGGTAAAGAGACTGAAGAGTTCTGCCCTATGATAAAGTGATTGACTTTTAGAGGCTGTTAGGATCCCAAGAGAGAAAGATTAGGTATAGTCAGATTTAGGAAATCATTCATTCATCATGCACTTGAAATATTTTACAAGTGCTGGTATGAGTCAGAATTGTGCTAAGTATCAGGGTGGATACACAGCAGTGTAAGACAGACATGGTCCCTATCTTTATGGAGAAAACAGGATTGAATTAGGATAATAAGTGCTGTAAAGGAGTGAATTAGGGTGTTTAACAGTGGTTCTCAACCTACCTTGTTAAGAAGTGGTTGTGAATCAGGGAGACTCAGAAGAATGACATTTAAACTGAAGCCTGAATAGGTAGAAGTTGTCTGAAAGAAGAGGCAGAGAGCGTTGCAGGCAAAGGGAATAGTGAAGATCTTCAGGTGAGAAGGAGCCCATTGGAGCCTTCAGAGAACTAAGAGGAAGCAACTCCTAGTGTGGATGCAGTATGACAATGAGAATAGCTAGCACTTACTGAATGCTTCCTGAGTATCATCTGATACTCAAAAATTATCCGAAAATAAGCACTTTTATTATCCCAGTTTCACAGATGAGGAAACTAAGGCACAGAGAGTGTAAGTCTCTGCCAAAGCCATATAGTTAATAATCAGCGGAACAAGCATTTGATCCTAGGTGCTGTAACACTGGAATACATGCATTTAACTGAGTGGGAATTGATGAGAAATAAGGCTGGAGTAGATGCAGCTTGAGGCCATGCTAAAGGCTCAGGACTTTGATGTATAGTGGTAAGAAGAGTTTAACCAGTTCAAGAGGGGAAATAATCCGCATTATTTTGTGGGAATGTGTTAACAAAAGACAGCACAAGGGTTAGAAAAGGCTAAACAAATCAGACCTTAATCACAAAGGGACAGGTACAAAAAGACAAAGCAACAAATTAATGAGATGGACCATGCTTCATTCATCCTGGTATACATGGTATGCAGCACAGTGCCTGGTAATGTTTTATTCATCTTGGTATAAATGGTATGTAGGCCTCAATAAATGTTCCAAAGAATGATAGCCTTCCCCTCCTGTTTAATTGCAACAACATCCCTATGAAGATAATCTTATCCACATGCTATCAATAAAGAAACTGAGGCCTGGAAAAATTAAGTAACCTGTCCAAGGTCACCTAGATAGCAAATGATAGAACCAGATTTGAATCCAGGTCCCTGACTCCGAAACTATTTTGTCTACCTTGCGAGACTATTCCAAGAGTAATGAACTTTAGACTCAAGAGGGATTAATATGAGGACTTGAAGCTCCATGTGAGTGTGGATGCTCTGAGAACTAATCCAGGGATTCTCAAGTGTTAACGTGGAAGAATCACTTGGAGACCTTGTTAGAATGTAGATTCTGGAGCCCATCAACTCTGTTTTTTTTTTTTGGAGATGGAGTCTTGCACTGTCGCCCAGACTGGAGTGCAGTGGCGTGATCTTGGCTCACCGCAACCTCCGCCTCCCAGGTTCAAGCAATTCTTGTGCCTCAGCCTCCCGAGTAGCTGGGACTACAGGTGTGAGCTGCAGCACCCAGTCTGGAGCCCATCAACTGTTAATTCAGTTGGTCTGGGATGGTGCCTGGGACTCAACTCTGTATTTTCATAAGCACTTCAGGTGATTATTCATGCAGCTGGTCCTTGGATCGCACTTTGAAAAACACCATTCTAGCTGCTTAAATTATTAAGTCTTCTAGTTATGATAAATTACATCTTGAAGGTGAAGAGAACTTAGAAATTATGTTTTGAAAATATAGTTGTTGGGCTGGGCATGGTGGCTCATGCCTGTAACACCAACACTTTGGGAGGCCGAGGTGGGTGGATCACCTGAGGTCAGGAGTTCGAGACCAGCCTGACCAACATGGAGAAACCTCATCTCTACCAAAAATACAAAATTAGCCGGGCGTGGTGGTGCATGCCTGTAATCCCAGCTACTCTGAAGGCTGAGGCAGGAGAATCGCTTAAACCCAGGAGGCAAAGGTTGCAGTGAGCCAAGATGGCGCCATTATACTCTAGCCTGGGCAACAAGAGTGAAACTCTGTCTCAAAAAAAAAAAAAAAAAAATATAGTTGTTGGCTTTGAAGGATCATATGTGAAGGGGCATGTTGCAAGAAGGGTAGGCAAATGTTCAGCAAATGTTCCTGATTTCAGGAAGGTGGATTCTGTAAAAACTGATTGATGAACTAGACGTCATTGTGCCTTTGGAGAGTCAGTCCATCATTCAAAATAACGTTCAAGGAAAGGTGGGAAAAATGGAAGCTGTACAGTAGTAAAATTCAGTGGCCTACTAACTGGTAATCGAAAGAAAGCTGTCTAGTAGTCTGTGTCCTCCATCTCGTTTATCCCCATTCTCTCCTCACTTAACAAACACTGCTCAACCTTTAGCATCACTTTCTCTTAAGGTATTAGCCTGAATCAGGTTATTTTGTTACTTGCTTGCTTTTTTGTGGGGAGGGGGAGGTCAGGGAATGGGGCATGTGGTCTCGCTCTGTCACCCAGGCTGGAGTGCAGTGGTACAGTCATGGCTCACTGAAGCCTCAACCTCTCTGGGCTCAGGCGATCCTCCCACCTTAGTTTCCTAAGTAGCTGGGACTACAGCCACATGACACTACACCCAGCTAATTTTCATAATTTTTTTGTAAAGACAGGGTTTTGCCATGTTGCCCAGGCTGGTCTCAAACTCCTGAGGCTCAAGTGATCTGCCCACTTTGGTCTTCCAAAGTGCTGGGATTGCAGGCATGAGCCACTGCACCTGGCTGTTACTTGTTTTTGTAGAACCACATTCTTATCCTTCAGAGCACTTACTCAGTGTGTAATTATACAGTAGTTACAGTGATTATTTGTTCAATGTTTTTGTCCTTCATTATAGAGTAAGTTTTATGAGAGCAGGAAATGCATGTTTTTGCTTTTCATTGTATCATTAGTACCTAGCCCAGTGCCTAGCATGTACCAGGCTTTTCATAAATTTGTTGAGTGAATGCATGCATGCTTACCTTGCCTTTGTTCTTTTTGGAGTTCAGTGAGGGCACGATAGCACCCTGAACCAATTAGCATGGAAATCAAACTGGAGAGATTTAGTAGAAGAAGAAACAACACTCTAAGCTTCACTGTAAAATAATAGACTGAATTTATCCAATGTGACAGGACTAATTGAATAATTTTATGTGTCCAAAAAAGCCAGCTGCATGAGGATAAAATGGGAGATGTGTTTGGACAGCAGCACAAGTGAGAAAGTCATGGAGGTTTCCTGAGCAAGTATAATGTAGGAGAATCTGAATCTGTGATCTCACTTGAGTATTATGTTCCATTCTGGTCCCCACATTTTAAGTTGTAAAGTAGCCCAGCCAGAATTCATTCATGGGCACATAATCTAAGATATAAAATAGTGAGGAAACTTGAAACCATGCCATTTGAGAGATACTTAAATAACCCAAAAGATGTTTATTTTAGAAAAGCAAAGACTCGGGGCTGTCATCACGTGTTTAATAGACTCTCATTTGGCAGAGGGTCAGATTCTCCCTGTGTGGCCTTAGAAGGTAAAACAAAAAGTGGGTTAGATATTTTCAAGACAACAGATTTTAAGCTTTCAAGATATTATCAAAAAGACAGATTCTGGCTCTATGTGAAGACATTCCCAACTCTGCCAACTAAACAGGTATGGGGTAAAAAAAAACTGAAGTGAATGGCTGTGCAGGACTTCTGATTCAAAGAAGCGAGGTAAACAGCAACACTTTGTTATTACTAATTTGTGCATTTATACACATTACTTTTTACAAGGTGCTTTCACACATCATTGGGCTAGGTGGTATTTTTATACAGGAGGAAGCTCACCCAGAGTCTTAGCTATCAAATCACAACACTTTCTTTCTGTAACACTGTTCTTTCTAAAACAAAGCTAATGGAACGTAAAGCAAATCTGTTAGAACCCCCATTTGCACTCCCTCAGGGTTCCAGGAACAATAAAAAAGAAGATACTAGTGAAAACATGGTAAAAACAACATTTCTGGAAGCAAAGGAAAAACTCCAAAAATGGAATAGCTTACTTTTTCCATAAATGATTGGAAGATGAAGTGAATAAAGGACAGGAACTCTTCAGCAACAAAAACCATGTTCATAGAAGAGTGAAAAATTAGAAATTATTGGTAACAAATTAAAGATAGCTGGAAACAATAAATACAGCTTGTGAGATTAGTTTTCCTTGTTCATACATGTATTCAACAATTATTATTGGAACACTTAGTATGTCTTGGCACTGTGCTAGGCGCTAGAGTTACAGCAGGAAACAATGTATAGGCCAGGTGTGGTGGCTTACAGCTGTAATCCCAGCACTTTGGGAGGCTGAGGCTGGTGGATCACCTGAGGTAGAAGTTCGAGACCAGCCTGGCTAACATGGCAAAACCCTGCCTTTACTGAAAATACAAAAATTAAGTGAATGTGGTGGCACGTATTTATAGTCCCAGCTACTCAGGAGCCCGAAGCAGAAGAATCACTTGAACCCAAGAGGCAGAGGTTGCAGTGAGCCAAGGTGGCACCGCTGCACTCCATCCTGGGTAACAGAGCAAGACTCCATCTCAAAAAACAAAAAACAAGAAAAGGCCGGGCGTGGTGGCTCACTCCTGTAATCCCAGCACTTCGGGAGGCCTAGACAGGCAGATCACGAGGTCAGGAGATCGAGACCATCCTGGCTGACATAGTGAAACCCCATCTCTACTAAAAATACAAAAAATTAGCCGGGCGAGGTGGTAGGCACCTGTAGTCCCAGCTACTCGGGAGGCTGAGGCAGGAGAATGGTGTGAACCCAGGAGGTGGAGCTTGCAGTGAGCTGTATCACGCCACCACGCTCCAGCCTGGGCGACAGAGCGAGACTCCATCTAAAAAAAAAAAAAGAGAGAGAGAAATAATATATAGAGATGGCCTCTACCTCACTAGATCTTCAGACTTATACGGGAAACAAACATTAAAGTATACAAATTCTTTGCCCAGGCTGGAGTGCAGTGGCCGGATCTCAGCTCACTGCAAGCTCCGCCTCCCGGGTTCACGCCATTCTCCTGCCTCAGCCTCCGGAGTAGCTGGGACTACAGGCGCCCGCCACCTCGCCCGGCTAGTTTTTTGTATTTTTTAGTAGAGACGGGGTTTCACCGTGTTAGCCAGGATAGTCTTGATCTTGTGACCTCGTGATCCGCCTGTCTCGGCCTCCCAAAGTGCTGGGATTACAGGCTTGAGCCACCGCGCCCGGCCTTTTTTTTTTTTTTTTTTTTTTAAGATGGAGAGATGGATGGAGTTTTGCTCTGTTGCCCAGGCTGGAGTGCAGTGGTGCAATCTTGGTTCACTGTAGCCTCCACCTCCTGGGTTCAAGCCATTCTCCTGTCTCGGTCCCCTGAGTAGCTGGGACTACAGATGTGCTCCACTATGCCCAGCTAATTTTTTTATTTTTTAGTAGAGGTGGGGTTTTGCCACGTTAGCCAGGCTTGTCTCAAGCTCTTGGCCTCCCAAAGTGCTGGGATTACAGGTGTGAGCCACTACGGCCAGCCCCTACAAATTCTTAATTATAAACTCTGGCAGGTGTCATGAAGAAAAAATACAGAGTGCTGTGTGAATGCCCAACATAGGACCCTAACTTAGTGCAGACAGTCATGGAAAGGTTCATTTATTAAACCTAGATTTGCCATGATTTTAGTCCTAGAAGATGAGGTGACCACGTGCCCAACTCTGTCCTTATAGTGCTGACCCATGACCACGTGCTCTTCCCCTTTTAACCCTGGCCTTATGTGGCCGAAACGCTTTTCCTTGGTTTCTCCTTGCGTAGCTGAAACGGGCTGGCATCTGGAAAAAAAAAGTATTTAATACCAAAGAACAAAAGGAAAGTAGTATTGACACTAGTGTTAAGATGATCTCATCTTGAGAAAAGCTGTACTAATTATGATTAGTTTTAAAAGTCCAGTTTGCTTTGCTTAGAACATATAGTGAGAGGGGAGAAGGTGGTGGTGGGGAGAAAAAACCATAGCAAATTCACTTATTTAGCACAATTTTTTTGAACATCCTATGTGCCAGGCACTGCACTGGGCTCTGGAAATACAGTGATAAATGAATGGCTGCTGAATTAGGATAGCCTTCCTATTATGATAATGTTCGGAGCCCCAAACCATCCCTTAACAAAAATATTCTTTTTTAAAACTCCAGTAAGTCTCTTGTACATCCTTTTTTAGATAAGAACTTTGGCAGGATCCAGCATAGTCAACACATAATATCCCACCCACACTAGCTAACTGAAACCTGAAGGAGAGGTTGCCTGGTTTAGTATCCCACCTTAAAACCAAGGATCAGAGAAAGAAAGGGCAAGTAATTGCTGTGATTTCTTTCTTTGCCAATAAATAGACCTCTTTTCTGCTTTTAGGAGCATGGCAATAAGATATACAATTTGATGGAACTTTTCGATGGGGTGTGGTAGTCAGGAATAACTATCTAATTTTTGTAGCTAACTTAGAAATCATTTTGCAGTAGGTTGGGTGCGGTGGCTCACGCCTGTATTCCCAGCACTTTGGGAGGTGGAGGTGCGCGGATCACGAGGTCAGGAGTTCGAGACCAGCCTGGCCAATATGGTGAAACACCATCTCTACTAAAAGTGTAAAACATAGCCGGGCATGGTGGCACACGCCTGTAGTCCCAGCTGCTCAGGAGGGTGAGGTGGGAGAATCGCTTGAACTGGGAAGGCGGAAGTTGCAGTGAGCCAAGATCGCACCACTACACTCCAACCTGAGCAACAGAGCGAGACTCCGTCTCAAAAAAAAAAAAAACAATCATTTTGCAGCATACTGGTTTCCAATGCTACTTTAATCATCCTTGACACCTTCCTTTTTGTTACTTTCCTCCTGTGTCCTGACTTATAATGAATCACAAATTCTTTTCTGTCCTGTCCTAAAGATCCCTTGAAATGCAACTAAGTTCACTGTTCAGCTAACTTTCTGTTTTCCGTAATAAGACTTTCACAATGAAAGACGGGTGGTTTTGCATCCTGGCATTATCTCATCAAGACCCGGTCTCACACAGTTCACAGAATGGCTAGTTTGAGTAGCTCTTGTCAAAGCCACTGTCATCTCCCCTAGTTGTTAGCGGTGGGGTGCTTTCTGAATCACACAGTAGCCAGAGGGAATTTTTTTGTTTTATTTTATTTTATTTTGAGATGGAGTCTTGCTAGGCTGGAGTGCAGTGGCCGGATCTCAGCTCACTGCAAGCTCCACCTCCCGGGTTCATGCCATTCTCCTGCCTCAGCCTCCCGAGTAGCTGGGACTACAGGTGCCCACCACCACGCCCAGCTAATTTTTTGTGCTTTCAGTAGAGACGGAGTTTCACTGCATTAGCCAGGATGGTCTTGATCTCCTGACCTCGTGATCCGCCTGCCTCAGCCTCCCATAATGCTGGGATTACAGGCATGAGCCACAGTGCCCAGCCACCAGAGGTAATTTTTTAAATGCAGATATAATGTTACTGTCTTGTGGAATCCCTTTAGTAGCTTAAACTCACTCAAAGGATGAATCCAAAAACCTAGCCAGGGCCTGTCTCAACACAGTGTTGAGAGTAGTATCTCCCAAGGTGTAATTTCATTTTATTATTTTTTTAAATTTATTTTTTGAGACAGAATCTTGCTCTTTTGCCCAGGCTGGAGTGCAGTGGTATGATGATAGCTCACTGCAACCTCAACCTCCCAGACTTAAGCAATGCTCCTACCTCAATCTCCCGAGTAGCTAGGACTACAGGTGCTCACCACCATGCCCAGCTAATTTTTGTATTTTATTTTTTAGAGATGGACTTTCACCATGTGGCCCAGACTGTTCTCAAACTGCTGGGCTTAAGTGATTTGCCCGCTTTGGCCTCCCAAAGTGCTGAAATTACAAGCCTGAGCCACAGTGTCTGGCCCTAAGATGTGATTTTAGATGTTATTGAGAGATAATATAATACGCAATCACAACATGTTGATATTTAACTTCTCTTTTTATCTTTCTGATTATGTCAAAACATCCTTTTTGCTAATTACCCACATTGTGTTCCTTTTCGTGACTAAATCTTTTATGCTCATGAGACCTCAGTTTTATCGATTTGTCACTCTCAGTAGATGGTCTTTTGCAGCTCACCAGGCCTTGGTTTGACTTCTCAGCCTACACCTACTACTTATGTTAAATCACTTAACTTTTTGGACCTCTGTTTTCTCCTGTTAAATGTTTTGTTGTGAATACTGAATGAGCTTACTTATGTAAAAAACTTAGTATAGGCTGGGCGTGGTGGCTCACGCTTGTAATCCCAGCACTTCGGGAGGCCAAGGCTGGTGAATCACCCGAGGTCAGGAGATCGAGACCATCCTGGCCAACATGGTGAAACCCCGTCTCTACTAAAAATACAAAAATTAGCTGGGCTTGGTGGCAGGCGCTTGTAATCCCAGCTACTTAAGAGGCTGAGGCAGGAGAATCGCTTGAACCCAGGAGGCGGAGTTTGCAGTGAGCCGAGATCGTGCCACTCCAGCCTGGACAATAAGAACAAAACTGTGTCTTAAAAAAAAAAAAAAAAAAAAAAAAAAGAACCTGGTATAGTGTTGTAATAGTTAACTGTAATAGTTGACTCTTTTTTTTTTTTTTTTTTTGGACAGAGTCTCACTCTGTTGCTCAGGCTGGAGTGCAGTGGTGCCATCATGGCTCGCTACAGCCTCGACCTCCTGGGCTCATGTGATCTTCCCATCTCAGCCTCCAGAGCAGCTGGGACTATAGGCGCGAGCCACTACGCCCGGCTAATTTTTGTGTTTTTTGTAGTAGAGTTGAGGTTTCATTGTGTTGCCCAGGCTGGTCTTGAACTCCTAGGTGCAAACGGTCTGCCCACCTCAGTCTCCCAAAGTGTTGGGGTCATAGGCTTGAACCGTTATGCCTAGCTGTTATTGTTAACTTTTACCAGGCATTGTACTGAGCACTTCATATGCATGATTTTCCTTGCTCCATAGAACAGTACTTTAGATGGGTATTGTAATTATCTCTATTTTACAAAGGAGGACACTGAAGCTTAAAGAGGTGATACACCCTTCCCACTGTCTCACAGCTAATAAGAGGCTGAATTGGGATTCAAACCCAGACTTTCTGAACCTGAAATTCTTGAACTTGGCCTCTACAGAGTACTTTTTTTTCTTTCTTTTTATTTTATTTTATTTTTTTGAGATGGAGTCTCACTCTGTCGCCCAGACTGGAGGGCAGGGGTGTGATCTTGGCTCACTGCAACCTCCACCTCCTGGGTTCAAGCGATTCTCCTGCCTCAGCCTCTCAAGTAGCTGGGATTACAGGCACCCGCCACCACGCCTAGCTAATTTTTGTATTTTTAGTAGAGATGGGGTTTGTTTCACCATGTTGGCCAGACTGGTCTCGAACTCCTGACCTCAGGTGGTCTACCCGCCTCGGCCTCCCAAAGTTCTGGGATTATAGGCATGAGCCACTGTGCCTGGCCCTTTTTTTTTTTTTTTTTTTTTTTACGGAGTACTTTTGCATATATTTTAGGTGCTTAATAAATGTGAGTTCCTCTTTCTTGTCTTCTGCTATCATCCTTATCACTTTCCAGTACCTCTTTCTGTATCTTTTTACCCTTTTCTTCTGTCTTGGAGCAGAAGAAAGACTCTAGAACTTCACAGCCATTGTGTGTCTGTTCTCCACTCTTTTCTCTGACATCAAAAACTCTTCATTATTGTTTTCCAGGGCTTTTTCAGTCTTCTCTCCATGCATATTTCCCCATTTTGGAAAAAAAAAATTCTTCCTTTCTTTCAACATCATGGTTCTCAACAGGCAGTTATTAACTTCTGTTTGTTTCTCCTCTACTACCTGCTCTTCAGTTCTTGCCACCTGGTGCTCTTCCCCTCATTAATCAGGGACACAGGAGGAGAAATTTGCCATTTTGTGTAGGACAGACAAGAGAAAGGGAGTAAGGAATGTGACAGATAAGGATTAATCAGGAAGAGACATTGGGGAGTTCAGACCAGTTGACCTGTTTCCTTTGTGAACTTTGGGCAAGTTTATCTGCTGGGAGGGGATTGAGGGATTGGAAAACCTCCTGTGGGGAACAGGAAAGACTGCTGGCCAGGAGAATTCAGAGGACTGGCAAAGTCCTGCTAGAGTGGGCACTGCTGGCAAGGTGACAAGTTTCTTTCTGTCCAAGCACAGCTGCCATAGTATATGTATGGATAAGGGAAAATGTCAAATTCATCCCGAGATAAGATTTGACAGGACTTGTGTAGTGGAAGGACAAGGACATGGGCAAGGGCATTGTTGAAGTGGCCACCTGTGAGGCAATGGAGGCAAGAACTAGAGGGCTGACAACTGAAAGTGCAGAGATAGGGACTGTGACCCACACAGATTTGATTTTGAGGTATTCGGAAGGCTTGCTATTCCTTCGGTGAAAATGTCTTCAGTGCCTGCTGTTATCAAGATTTGTTAGGAGTAACTATCTGGCATTCATGTAATGTATTAGGGACTTGTCCTAGTATTTGCTCTGTTTGTAGCAATTTGCCAAGCACAGGGGCACAAAAATAGAATCAAGACGCAGCCCTTGCCCTCAAAATCTTATAGTTTATAGGTGAAACTCACATAAACTTTGTGGAAACAATATGGAAGGGTCACTTCATCTATATGGAGGTCTGTATCGAGCAAACAGGAACAGAGAGTTGAGAATTGACTCCCCAAGAAAACCTGGCATGGAGGTTGGGGTAACCTTTTCACCTCTGCTGCTTTCCCTCTCACAGATGGTGAGTTCCTTGGGCAAGTTACTTGTACAGTGATCTGTGTGTTCTAGGTACTTGGTGACATTTTTTGAAGATGTGTTAATGGCTCTTTGTTCCCAGGTGGAAGAAGCTGGGCAGGTGTTCCTGTTAATGAAAAAGGATTATCGAATCTCCCGAAATGTTCGCCTGGCTTGGTTCCTCAATCATCTGCATCAAACTGTGCAGGCCACATCCCAGGAGGTGCTGGTGAGCCCTAGACACACGAAAGATGTGAGACGCCAGCCCAAAAGGATCTGTTTTTTAGGAGAGTGCTGGAAACAGACAGGGAGGGAGACTAACTCTGAGGGCTCTAAGTCTGGTTAGGGCAAGGGACTGCCTACAAGATGATGGAAATTTTAAAAAATAATTTTTCCAGAGAGTGAGAGGAAGAGTATATGATTAGATTGAAGGAGGTGGAGCCATTGATGTGTCATTTGGGATATAGAAGGCAGGTCCTGGGAAGAAAGGGGTACTTCCCTGATCCTTTCCTTTTCTTACCATCCTAATTTTCAGCTTCAGTCTGAACAGGAATTGGAAGTCCTCAGTGTCCTGCCCCCTGGGTGGCAACCAGATGAACCAGTGGTCCCAAGGCCATTCCTCCTTGTACCTTCCACCCGAGTCACCTTCCTGGCTTGGCAGTATCGGTTTGTCATTGAGCTGGACCTTAGCCCATCTACTGGCATTGTGGTAAAGGATTGAAGGGAGACTGTGGGAAGAAAGGATAGGGTGGGGGGTGAGGAGAGGGAAAGGCCTGTGGGGAAGTGAAAAATGGTCCCAGCCTACCATTTTGGAGATAAGACAGGCTTATAAAGGAATGGTGGGTGTTTAAAAACAGAACTGGGCCAACCGTGCTGGTTCATGCCTGCAATCGCAGCACTTTGGGAAGCCGAGGTGGGCTGATTGCTCGAGCTCAGGAGTTCGAGACTAGCCTGGGCCACAAGGCAAAACTCCCTTTCTATAAAAACTACAAAAATGAGCCAGGCATCCTGGCATGCAACCTGTCCTAGCTACTCGGGAGACTAAGGTGGGTGGATTGCTTGAGCCCAGGAGGTCGAGGCTACAGTGAGCCAGGATCAGGCCGCTGCGCTCCAGCCTGGGCAAGAAAGCAAGACCCTGGTTTTGTTGTTTTTGTTTC
Organism: Macaca thibetana thibetana; assembly: GCF_024542745.1. NCBI lineage: Eukaryota > Metazoa > Chordata > Mammalia > Primates > Cercopithecidae > Macaca > Macaca thibetana. The sequence goes on from NC_065578.1 coordinate 42,567,183, forward strand.
CAAAAAACATCCCAGAAACTGTTCCATGTATGGCACTGTATTTGGGTGTATGATCAGCCATAAGATAAGGGTCCTACTGACCCATGGAAGCTGCATGTTTCTGCCCTCTGGTTAAGGCTGCCTTTGGACGCCCTTGAGCGCTCTTTCTCTGCCCTCAGGATGATTCCACAGGGGAGATCTTGTTTGATGAAGTTTTCCATGCCCTGTCCCGCTGCCTAGGCGGGCTGCTTCAGCCCTTCCGAGTGCCTGGATCTTGCATCGACTTCCAGCCTGAAATCTACATAACTATCCAGGCCTACTCCTCCATCATTGGACTGCAGTCCCACCAGGTATTGCATCATCTCTCCAAGTTTGTACCCTCAGACCAAATTTCTGTTAGTCCTCTGACCAAGTCCTTATCCTGTCTCTGCTGTTTGTCCCCAAAATCTCCAGCTCTGCTGGCTTCTTGAACCTGTTTTCTAGTCATTCTCATGAGTCTCTCTCCTCTTGAGAAGAACCAGTTCCTCTGGACTTAAAGGGCTTTCCCATAGACTTTGGGTCAGTTGGTGTTGATTGGACAACTGCCTTTTTCACCACTTCTATAAATCTCTGGTTCTGACCACTGGATGTCTGTTTTCTCTGTTCCCCCCTTCTCCTTTAGTTCTGTTGGATGGTTTGCTGATGTGCTGTACCCTCAGGAGATGGTCTTTTGGAAGAGTTTTGTGATTTTCAAAGACAGCAAATCACCCAGAAATATAATTGGTTTCAACAATAGAGGAGGGTCATTTTTTGGTTTTTTTGGTTTTTGTTTTTTTGAGACAGAGTTTTGCTCTTTTCGCCCAGGCTGGAGTGCAATGTCACAATCTCGGCTCACTGCAACCTCTGCCCTCCGGGTTCAAGTGGTTCTCCTGCCTCAGCCTCCCGAGTAGCTGGGATTATAGGTACTCACCACCAGGCCCAGCTTTTTTTTTTTTTTTTTTTTTTTTTTTTTATTAAAGACGGGGTTTTGCCATGTTGGCCAGGCTGGTCTTGAACTCCTGACCTCAGGTGATCTTCCTGCCTCGGCTTCCCAAAGTGCTGGGATTACAGGCGTGAGCCACCACGCCCAGCGTGGGTCATTTGTTTTTTTGAGGGCCATGTGAACTGTTGGGTATAATACTGACCACACAGATAATTACAGGGCTTATCCAGCACTCAAGGAGGCTATCACAAGACACTCCTTTTGGAGAATGGCCAAGTCTGTTACTGGAATATCTGTTTTTGACTTAGATAAGCATTGGCTCAGTTTCCCCTCATCTGCTTTTAACCACCCTTAACTCATTGGTAAAGGCTTTCCCTGAAACTGTCCCTGATGGCTGCATTGTCACCTTAGCTATCAAACTGGCTTTGAGAGAGAAGGTATTGGGAACAGGATCTAAGGGTCTGAAACATATATCTACAAAATTGGTGCATACCTGGATCTCAGGGCAGGGATTGCCAACCCTCTGCACTAGTTTAAAGTGCTTTCCTAGTATAGCTGTTAGGACTGTCAGTTGTGGGCTGCATCCCCAGATGGGGGCCAGGTTTTGCAGGCACTGATAGCCAAGGCAGGGAGAGCATGGATGTTAGATAATCACTCAAAACTTGGTTCAGGTTGGCAAACACTTAATGAAGCCTGATCTATACCAGGCCTGAGCAGGTCCTGAACACACAGATGAATCAGATCTTGTCTTTCTCCTGATGGGAAGAGTTGAGAGTTTAGTGGGAAAGACAGATATTAAAGGGAGGTAATTGCAGTTGAATGTGATAAGGGCACCGATAAGATGACTCAGGTGCTATTGGAGCACCAAGAGGGAGCACCCAACCAAGCATGGGGCCACAACAGAGAAATCTTTCAGACCAAGCAGCATTTGTTTTTTGTGTTTTTGAGACAGAGTCTTGCTCTGTTGCCCAGGCTAGAGTGCAGTGGTGCAACCTTGGCTCACTGCACCCTCCACCTTCTGGGTTCAAGCGATTCTCCTGCCTCAGCCTTTCAAGTAGCTGGGATTACAGGTGCCCACCAGCACGCCCAGCTAATTTTTTTTTTTTTTTCTTTAGTAGAGACGGGGTTTCACCATGTTGGCCAGGCTGGCCTCGAACTTCTGACCTCAAGTGATCCACCTGCCTCTGTCTCCCAAAGTGCTGGGATTACAGGCATGAGCTACTGTGTCTGGCCCAAAGCAGCATTTGAACTGAGTTTTGAAGAAAGAATTGAGGTTAACCATTCAAAGAAGGGGAAATGGACTTTTCTGACAGAGGGACCAGCAAAAACAAATACATGGTACTATGAACCTGTACTCTCAATCACAGGTATTTTAGGGAACTACATATTATTCAGTGTCAACAGAGTAAAATTTGAATGTGGAAAGGGATGGTAAAGAGACTGTAGACATAAGTGGAAGCTGGTTATGAAAGGCCATGAATGTGACGCTAAGGACTTTGTGCTTTATTCTATGGGGGAGTTCAGTGTGAAGAATAAGAGCACTGGATCTGGAATCACATTGCCTGTGTTTGCTTCCTGGTTGTACCACTTACTGGTCGTATGTCCTTCGCAAGTTACTTAACCTTTCTGTGCATCTGTGTCCTTTCTCCAAATGGGGATATTAACATTGCCTATATCATATGGTGATTGAATTAATTCATGTCAAGCACTTAGAACTGTGCTTGCCACATAGAAAATGTGCAAATGTTAGCTATCAAAATAATTAGTCATAGGTGGTGGAGAGCCATTGAAAGTTTTAAACGGACAGTAACAAGATCACATGTGTACACTGGGAAGATCACAGTATTTTGTGGCTAATATGGAGGATGGATTTGGGGACAAAGTCTGGATGGGAGAATAGGTGAAGATTATTGTAGCATGGGTGAGAGGAGGAGGCCTGAATAAGGACAGCAGCTATAGGGAAGGAGAGGATTTCGTCAGTTAAGCCCCAGGGCCACTTGGCCGCCCTGAGCCAGACTTTTCATTTTATCTGTAGCTCCCTCAAGATGTATCCTGGCTGGGCGCAGTGGCTCACGTCTGTAATCCTAACACTTTGGGAAGCCAAGGCAGGTGGATCACATGAGGCCAAGCATTTGAGACCAGCCTGGCCAATGCGGCGAAACCCTGTCTACTAAAAATACAATAACAACAACAAATTAGCTGGGTGTGGTGGTGCATATCTGTAATCCCCACTGCTTGGGAGGCCAACTCATGAGAATCGCTTGAACCTGGGAGGCAGAGGTTGCCATGAGCCAAGATCACGCCACTGCACTCCAACCTGAGCAACAGAGTGAGACTGTCTACAAAAAAAAAAAAAAAAAACAAGATGTATCCTGTTAAATCACAGCACAGCAGTGTATGCCTGTAATCCCAGCTACTTGGGAGGCTGAGGCGAAAGGATTATTTGAGGCCAGGAGTTTGAGACTAGCCTGGGCCACAGAGTGAGACCCAAAAGTCTCAAAAAAGTTAGTCTCAAAAAAGTCTCAAAAAAGTTAGTTCATGTATATAATACATGTTCATCAAAGAAGATTTGCAAAATACATTAAAATATAAAGAAAAAAACAAAACTCATCTATAATACAATACTCAGAAACAATAGCAGTTGTTTCTGGATATTGTATTAAATTCTAACCTTTTTGTTTTGTTTTGTTTTGTTTTTTTTGAGACAGAGTCTCACTCTGTTACCCAGGCTGGAGTGCAGTGGTGCAATCTGGGCTCACTGCAACCTCCACCTCCTGGGTTCAAGCGATTCTCCTGCCTCAGCCTTTCAAGTAGCTGGTACTACAGGCACGTGCCAGCACGCCTGGCTAATTTTTTGTATTTTTAGTAGACACGGGCTTTCACCGTGTTGGCCAGGATGGTCTCCATCTCCTGACCTTGTGATCTGCCCGCTTCAGCCTCCCAAAGTGCTGGGATTGCAGGCGTGAGCCACTGTGCCTTGCTTAAATTCAAACATTTTATGGAATTTTCCTCCCTCACCTCCATCTCTTTACCCAAAGAGAAAGGGAGAATCAAGAGACTCATTCTAGACACATGATTTTATGTCCTGTTTTTTGTTCTGTTTAAGACATAGGGTCTCACTCTGTCGCCCAGGCTGGAGTGCAGAGGCATGATCATAGCTCAATGTAATCTTGAACTTCTGGGCTTAAGTGATCTCCCACCTCAGCCTCCCAAATAGCTGGGACTGCAGGTGTGTGCCACCACACCCGACTAATTTTTAAAAATTTTTTTTGTAGAGACAGGATCTTGTTATGTTGTCCAGGCTGGTCTCAAACTCCTGGCTTCAAGTGATCCTCCCACCTCAGCCTCCCAAAGTACTGGGATTATAGGCATAAGCTGCTATGCCTAGCCTGTCCTGCTTTTTTTTTTTTTTTTTTTTAACATATAGTATGGGCGTTCTTCTATGTCACTAAATATTATTTGAAAACGTGATTTTTAATGACCTGTTAACTTACTGTTTCATCATATTTTATCATATGTTTAGCCAGCCCCTTCTTGGCCACTTGGGTTGTCCCAATTTTCATTATTCTAAACAATATGAATAGGAACGTCTTTCTCACCTTTTTATGGCTCCAGTTCTGCTCATTTTCCTTCCCATGGGCCTGTAGAGTGAGACAATGTCCCGCTTTCCCTCTTCTGGCTCACCCCACCCACTTTCCAATTGGGAACAGGGAGTAAAAAAGTAGTTGTTCCATAGGGTCAGGGTCCGGGAGAAGTGGGCATGTGGGGCAGGTTGTAGGAGTGTGATGGGGAAAGAGAGGTGAGATCCTGAGGGCCACCACAGGGACTGCTGGGTCTATATACAATTTTAGGATGGGAACACTTATTTATGTTTGAAGTAGAAGAAAAGGAGCCCATGGAGAAATAATGAAGATATTAGAGAGACAAAAGGCTCAAGATTTAGATGGACAGATTAGCTATAGGGAAAATGAGGAGGAAGAGGAATCCTTTCTTCAGCACCTTGAAGGAAGAACAAAGACACAGATGTAAACATTCAGTGGACTTTGGGGATGCTTTCAGAGAGTTGGAGAGTAGTGTACCCTCCAGGTTGGGGTAACCTGGGCATTTCTATTGACTGACTTCCTTTCTCTTTGAAGAGGGCACAGGGTGGGAGTTACCTGCTGAGGGTAAAGGGAAGGAAGGAGCATTCATTAGGGGGATAAGGAGAGGATTTTGAGCGTAAAAAAGAAGGGAAGTTCTACCTAGAATAGTCAGACAAGAGAAAGAAAGAAAGGGCATCCAAATTGGAAAAAAAGAAGTCAAATTATCCTTGTTTACAGATGATATGGTCTTTTATTTGGAAAAACCTAATGGCTCCACCAAAAAACTATCAGAACTGATAAATTCAATAAAGTTGCAAGATGCAAAATCAGCATACAAAAAATCAGTAGCATTTCTGTATGCCAGCAACAGACAATGTGAAGAAGAAATCAAGAAAGTAATCCCATTTACAATAGTTTAAAATAAAATACCTAGGAATTAACTTAACCAAAGAAGTGAAAGATCTCTACAACGAAAACTGTAAAACATTGATGAGAGAAATTGAAGTGGACTCCAAAAATTGGAACGATATTCCATGTTCATGGATTGGGAGAGTCGATATTGTTAAAATGCCCACACTACCTAAAGCAGTCTACAGATTCAGTACAATTCCTATCAAAATACCGATGACATTCTTCATAGAAATAGAGAAAACAATCTTAAAATTTATATGGAACCACAAAAGACCCAGAATAGCTGAAGCTATTCTGAGCAAAACAAACAAAACTAGAGGAATCACATTACCTGACTTCAAATTATACCACAAAGCTATAGTAATCAAAAACAGCGTGATGCTGGCATAAAAACAGACAACATAGACAAATAGAACAGAATAGAGAATGCAGAAGCCATGTATCTACAGTGAACTCATTTTTGACAAAGATGCCAAGAACATACATTGGGGAAAGAACAGTCTCTTCAATAAATAGTTCTGGGAAGACTGGATTTTCATATGCAGAAGGATGAAACTAGACTCTTATCTCACAAAAATAAAATCAAAATGGATTAAAAACTTAAATGTGGTCGGGCGCAGTGGCTTATGCTTGTAATCCCAGCACTTTGGGAGGCCAAGGCGGGTGGATCATGAGGTCAGGAGTTCAAGACCAGCCTGGCTAAGATGTGAAACCCCATCTCTACTAAAAAACTACAAAAAAAAAGATTAGCTGGGCGTGGTAGCAGGCACCTGTAATCCCAGCTACTCAGGAGGCTGAGGCAGGAGAATCGCTTGAACCTGGGCAGCAGAGGTTGCAGTGATCCAAGATCGTGCCACTGTACTCTGGCCTGGCCTACAGAGTAAGACTCCATCTCAAGAAAAAAAAAAAAAGACTTAAATCTAAGACCTCAAACTATGAAACTACTAAAAAAAAATTGGAGAAACGCTCATGACACTGGACTAGGCAAAGATTTCTTTTCTGTTTTTTTTTTAAACCTCAATCTAGCAGATAAACTCAACATCCTGCTCTATTTAATACTGTTCAGCAGAAGGAAATAACTAATTTCAATTTTAAACAAACTCATAAAACAAAGGAAACAAAACCATCTCACTACAGGCCTTTGACAAAGAACGTGAGCCATTTGCTATAGCTGCCAGGCGTCAGTGTATGGCAAGGAACAGGGGCTTCAGGATGCCCAGGCAAGGCCTCTGAGGTGGGGTATATTGGGGTTTTGGGGGGTCTTGATAGCACTGAGTTGCTGGATCCTGTGCTGCCCTGCCTGGGTGGGGAGCAGGGTGAGGGAGGCCATTCCTCTTCTGTAGAAAACACCAACCCCCAGTCCAGGGACTGGCAGCTGAACTGGTGACTGTAAAGCCTGATCTATATGAGATCAAAGGCACATGTGGAAATCCACTCCCGGCAAAGGGGGAGTCCTTAGGGGAAGCCAGCTGGGCTTCTGGAGGGTCCCCTTTGAAATGTCAGCAATTGAAAAATACAACCTAAAAGTGATAGAGGACCTGCAGGGAACTTTATTCTCTCACTTCTGTCTTCACGGGGGCGCTGCCCCTTGGAAAGACCAGGTTGGCTTCTGGCACAGGTATCCCCCATCTTCTTGGGCACCTGTGGCATTGCCAGCAGGCCAGAGGGGGTGGCTGACAGTGTTGGCTCTAGCCTGACCCAGGGGGCCCAGTTAGGATCCCCTCTACCCATGGTGATTGCTACTTCTCCATGGTTCATGCGTAAAGCTTCCAGCCCTTTCCAGCTCAGGGAACACATGCAGAATGACAGTCACCCAGCAGACTGGAAACTACCTCCTCTCCAAAAGTCTGGCTCCTGAACACCCTCCTCCCTGGGAAGGGCTTTTGCCCCTTTGTGATTGGGCAGGAACCAGAAGAACAGTTTCTCTGCTTTGCCATGTCTGCAACCCAGGGCTCAGCCAGCCCCACATCCTCTGTCAAGCACTGAGCTCCCGCACTGTCCACACAGTGGAAACCAAATGAAATGACTTTGGCTTGTGGAGGGGAAGAATGCAAAACAAAAACAAAAGCAAAATCACCTGCCCACAAGATACAGCAGAAAAGTTCATCCACTATCTTTTTTTTTTTTTTTTTTTTTTTTTTTTTTTTTTTTGAGACAGAGTCTCACTCTGTTGCCTGGGGTTAGAGTGCAGTGGTGTGATCTTGGTTCACTGCAACCTCCGCCTCCTGGGTTCAAGCAGTTCCCCTGCCTCAGCCTCCTGAGTAGCTGGGATTACAGGTGCCTGCCGCTAAGCCCAGCTAATTTTTTGTATTTTAAGTAGAGACGGGGTTTCACCATGTTGGCCAGGCTGGTCTAGAACTCTTGACCTGGTGATTTGCCCGCCTCGGCCTCCCAAAGTGCTGGGATTACAGGCGTGAGCCACTGCCCCGGCAACTTCATCCACTGTCTATCCGCCTCCCATGTAAGGTGGAACACCCAGCCCTCAAACAACCCCTAAAATGAGACCCAAACCAAAGATCTGACGTATAAGCCCCAAATCAGTAAACCTCTCCTGAAACAGGCAAAGGAACTGCCTGCCCAGAAATACCCACAATAGTCTGTGCAGATTATAAAGAGATCAACAGCTTCACCCACAGTCTGCATAAACTCTGGTACTGGCTGTGTTCTCCATGGAAGGTCTCGCTGTGTTTCCTAGGCTGGAGTGCAGTGGTGTGAACACAGTTCACTGCAGCTTTGATCTCTTGGGCTCAAGTGATTCTCCTTCCTCAGACTCCTGAGTAGCTGAGACCACAGGTGTATTTCACCACACTCAGCTAATTTTTAGGTTTTTTTTTTTGTTTTTTGGTTTTTGGTTTTTTTTTTTTATAGAGATGAGATCTCTACCGAGCTGGTCTCTAGCTCCTGGGCTCAAGCGATCTTCCCACCTTGGCCTCCCAAAGTGCTGGGATTACAGATGTGAACCACTGTGCTTAGCTCAAAGATTTCTTGATAATACCCTGCAAGCACAAGCATCCAAAGCAAAAATGGACAAACAGGATCATATCAAGTTACAAAGCTTCTGCACAGCAAAGGAAACAATCAACAAAGTGAGGAAACAACTCACAGAATGGGAGAAAATATTTGCAAACCACCCGTCTAACAAGGATTAAAACCAGAATATATAAGGAGCTCAAACAACTCTATAAGAAAAAAATATATAATAATCTGATTTTAAAGTGGGATTTTTTTCTTAAAAAATCTCAATAGACATTTCTCAAAAGAAGGCATACATATGACAAACAGGTATATGAAAAGGTGTTCAACATCATTGATCATCAAAGAAATGCAAATCAAAACTACAATGAGATATCATTTCACCCCAGTTAAAATGGTTTTTATCCAAAAGACAGGCAATAACAAATGCTGGTGAGGATGTGGAGAAAAGGTAACCTTGTGCACTGTTGGTAGAAATGTAAATTAGTACAATCACTATGAAGAACAGTTTGGAGGTTCCTCAAAAAACTGAAAATAGGCCGGGCGCAGTGGCTCACACCTGTAATCCCAGCACTTTGGGAGGCCGAGGTGGGTGGATCATGAGGTCGGGAGTTCAAGAACAGCCTGGCCAACATGGTGAAACCTCATCTCTACTGAAAATATAAAAATTAGTTGGGTGTGGTGGCAGATGCCTGTAATCCCAGCTACTTGGGAGCCTGAGGCAGAGAATTTGCTTAAATCTGGGAGGCAGAGATTACAGTGAGCCGAGATAGTGCCACTGCACTCCAGCTGGATGACAGAGTGAGACTCCATCTCAAACAAAAACAAAAACCTGAAAATAGAGCTACCATATGATCTAGCAATCCTCACTCCTAGGTGTATACCAAAAAGAAAGGCAATCAGTATATGGAAGAGATATCTGCACTCCCATGTTTATTACAGCACTATTCACAATAGACAAGATCTGGAAGCAGCCTAAGTGTTCATTGACAGATGAATGGATAAAGAAAATGTGGTACATATACACAATGGAATACTATTCAGCCATAAAAAAGAATGAGATCCTGTCATTTGCAACAACATGGATGGAACTGGAGGACATTGTGTTAAGTGAAATAAGCCAGGCACAGAAAGACAAACTTGGCATGTTGGTACTTACTTGTGAGAGCTAAAAATTAAAGCAGTTGAACTCATGGAGAGTAGAACGATGGTTACCAAAGGCTGGGAAAGATAGTTGGGGAGGTGGAAAGGGGAGATGGTTAATGGGTACAAAAATAGAGTTAGAAAGAATGAATAAGATCTAGTACTTGGTAGCACAGTAGACTGACTACAGTTAACAGTAATTTATTGTACATTTAAAAATAAAAGTAAAATTGGATTGTAACACAAAAAATAGGATAAATGCCCGAGCTGGGCTAGGCATGGTAGCTCATGCCTGTAATCCCAGCATTTTGGGAGGCCGAGATGTGTGGATCACTTGAGGCCAGGAGTTTGAGACCAACCTGGCCAACATGATGAAACCCCGTCTCTACTAAAAATACAAAAATTAGCTGGGTGTGGTGGCCCATGCCTGTAATCCCAGCTGAGGAAGGCTGAGGCACAAGAATCGCTTGAACCGGGAGGCGGAGGTTGCAGTGAGCCAAGATCACATCATTGCACTCGAGCCTGGGCGACAAAGCAAGGCTCTGTCTCAAAAAAAAAAAAAAAAGAATGGGCGATACCCCATTTACCATGATGTAATTGTTATTTGTATTCCTGTATCAAAATATCTCATGTGCCCCATAAATATATACACCTTCTATGTACCCACAAAAATTAAAAAAAAAAAAAAATTTTTTTTATACAGAAAATTATCTGTAGCCCAGGCTGGAGTGCAGTGGCGTGATCTCTGCTCACTGCAACCTCCACCTTCCAAGTCCCGGTTAAGCAATTCTCTTACCTCAGCCTCCCGAGTAGCTGGGATTACAGGTGCCCACCACCATGCCCAGTTAATTTTTGTAAAATTGAAAAGGTCCAGAATAGCCTCTGTGTATACAGAAGGTAGGCGTCTCCATGGTGACAGCTGATCTTGGGCTGGTCAGTATGCTTAGAAATAAAAAAGCATTAAAAAGTATGAGAATAAAAGAGACTTTGCCAGGCTGAGGAGGGCAGCTCATAAGACATCCTGTAGACCAAGGTAGAAGAAGCTATTAATAGAAGATCTTATGGTGCCCATGTGGGGGTTGGGGAAGCCCAGTGTGGAGGACCCTAATCAGAGGGAAGCTGTGACCCCAGATAAAGATGACTAATGACTGGGGACCTGGGCTGAGGACTGATGGAGATTGGATAAGGGGGAAATTGGTTGTGGAATCATAGACCCTAGTTGGGTAGGAAGTCAGGATCGTCTAGATGGAGCTATGGAGAATAAACAGAGCAGAAGTGTAGTGGTCTGTGCCCCCCTGACCGTCCTGTCTCAGTCTTTCCCTTGTGCTTCTTAGGTGCTGGTACAAGGCTGCCTCTTGGACCCGTCCCAGCAGGAGGTGTTCCTGCAGCAGATATATGAGCAGCTCTGCCTCTTTGAGGATAAGGTGGCCACCATGCTGCAGCAGCAGTATGATCCCCAGAGCCAGGTATGTAAGAGAGAAAGTGGGCAGAGGCAACTTAGAAAGAGGAGCAGCTAAGGACAGAGGGCAGAGAGGAGGGATAGTCCAAATAGGGCAGAAAAAGGCTAAGAGCTGGGACAAAGTCAGACAAGGATAAGCATGCTCATGACACGCTCCCTGTTGGAGCAGGACTCAGATATATTCCCCGAAACACAGATTCTTTCAGGGAGAAAATGTGAAATCCATTTGTTTGCATTTTTTTTTTAGCCCCAGATCTTCTCCTTCAGTGGATCTGAGAAGGTGTCATGTGTGGCTTTGACCTCTAGTTAGCATTTTGTACAACCGGGGATAAAGCTGCCTGGGCCCACTAGACTTCCCTGTCTCATCACTTTGGGTACCTCAGAAGTAGCCAGGCAAATGGCAGTTCTGTGTGCCTGATGACTGGTCATGTAATTTGATTGAGGTATAAAATATTTCGTAACAGTGATGGAAAAATATGGAAAGGGGCCCTTCTTGGCAAAAGATGGAGAAGCCTTACTTCAGTACAGTCTGAAGCTTCATCTGGTGCTGAACTCCCTTCGCCTCTGAAGTTCAGTATCTGAGCACACATGGGGAGGGAGCACAGTAAAGACTCAGTCGCATAGTAGAGGAATTGGGGTCCTCACAGGATTCGGCCTGTCTGGCCTGAGAGGTGCTGGACTGTAAATTCTGGCTTTGCTATGGATGGGGCAGCAATGCCATCTGCCCCATTCTGTCTTTTCTGTAACTTGGGGCAGGCAGAAGACCAGTCCCCAGACTCAGGGGACCTACTGGGCCGGAAGGTAGGCGTCTCCATGGTGACAGCTGATCTTGGACTGGTCAGTATGATTCGTCAGGGCATCTTGGCGCTGCAGTTACTACCGTCAAACTCTAGTGCAGGTCAGTAGAAGGAATATTGGTGGGACTGGGGAAGCGGGGAAGAAGAGTGGGGCTAACTGCTAACGAAGATAGCAGTTCCAGGGAATCAGTGGGCCCCAGAAAAGAGGATCTGTTTGCTTGTTTGCAAAACGTATGTCTGTATTAGTGTGTATCAGGAACCCTCGGCTCTGACAACTCCCTAGAAGGAGTAGAGCTCCAAGGATATCACTTAGGGGAGGTTATGATCTGGCACTCAAGAGGAAGAAGCAGGAGGGTAAGGGAGAAGGAAAGGTGTTTGAAGTTTATAAATCTTCATAGTTTATAAAACTGCCCACATTGGTGGGAAGACACTGAGCCCTTCAGGGCCCTGTCATTTGGGTGTCTTCCTGTGACTTTGGTCTGTCCAGTGTCTCCAGGTCTGATTTGGTGTTTCCTGCTCCAGGGATTATCGTGATCACGGATGGGGTGACCAGTGTTCCTGATGTTGCTGTCTGTGAGACGCTGCTGAACCAGCTTCGCAGTGGCACTGTGGCTTGTTCCTTTGTCCAGGTGAGGACTTTTTAGGAAGGATGAGAGATGGAATATCTCACACAAAGGTGGGATGGCTGGTTACTTTCTTACAGGCAGTGATTTCCCAGGTAAAGTCAATTACTTAGTTACATGGGGGGAAGGAGTCATGTCTGGAAGGTAGGTAGCATGGTAGGAGAGGACTCTCATTTTTTTCCTCTTTCCTTGGGATTTTAGAAATAGATGTTAAAGCAGAAAGAATGCAGAATTTGAAATCTGACAGTCATTTCCAGTCCCACCTCATCCCGCAGATTAGTCATTATTGTTTTGAGTGCAAGGGTCAGAAAACCCGCTCAAACTAGCTTAAGCAAAGGGGTGAAAGGCATAGTCAGGGACTGCAGCTAAATTGGATTGATGGACTATAGGGAAGGAGGTAAAAAGCTATGGGAAACAAGGCTGAAGGGGTAGGCACAGGCCAGAACATGAAAATCTGGTTCTGCTTTATTAATGAGATTAAGCATAACTCTGTGGGTGATGCAGATAGATAGAAGGAAAGTCATTAGTTGGGTTTATGTTTTATAAAGGTCACTTTTGCTGCTGGGTGAAGGACAGTGGGGAAGTCAGTGAGAGAGGATCAGGGCTTAAATTAGGGGTAAGAGGATTGAGAAAAATGAAGAGGCAGAGTCAGCTTGACTTCATGATTAGCAAGATGGGGGTAGGAGATGAAAAAGAAGAGGGCTTAAAGATGTCTCCAAGTCTCTGACTCCAGTGATGACTGGGTAGCAGCAGCGCAAAAGGAAGAGAAGCAGTTGTGGTAGAGTGAGGATAAGATGATGAATGCAAGTTTGTGTATGTTGTGTTTGAGGTGCCTGTGGTTCAACACAGCCAGTTAAGAACATCACCTTTGGAGTTAGGCATGCTGGTCTAAATCCTGACTGCAGTTATTAACTGGGTGACATTGGGCACATTGCTTCACCTCTAGGTCAGATTCATTTGTAAATGGAGGTTGTAAAAGTACATAACTCACTGGGAGGTGAGATGCATTTAAAGTATTTAGCATTGTACATAATCACTTAATAAATGGCTGCTGTTTGTAGCAGATAGCGGTTGAATACACAGATCCTGATATTCAGGAGACGAATACTGCTTGAGAGGTAGAGATTTAAGATTTGTCAGGGTACAGATGGTAATTGAGAACAGAAGAGGGTCCTGGAAGAACTTTGGGGAACACCAGTGTTCGAGGTCTTTCATAGGAAGAGGGCCCAGCAAAGAATAAAGAATCAGCCAGGAGCCAGAAGATTGTGGTGTCAGAGAAGTCAGAATTTTTGGAAGAAAATTTTACTTGATCTTTCTGCTGCGTCTCACAATGGTAACTACACTGTGAGAAGCAGCAAAAAGATCAAGTAAAAACTGAGGAATGAAAAGTGCCCTTTGGATTTGGTGATTAGGAGGTCACGGGGATCTTTTTCAGAGCCATTTTAGTGAAGAGGTGGTGAGGGGATTGAAGAGTGGATAGAAGGAAGGAAATAGGGACAAGTGTTGACACAAGAAATTTGGCTGTTGAGATCGAGAGCAGAGCAAGAGAGAGAATGGTAACCAGAGAGAAGTACAGGGTAAAGGAGTGTTTTGTTTTGTTTTTAAAGCTAGAGACTTAAGCATGTTTCTAAGGGTCTGTAGTGAAGAAGAGTTTGAAAATAAAGAAAGGAAAAGGGAGGCTGATGGAGTAAAGTCTCCGAATTGACAGGAGGGCATTGGCTTAAGAAACAGATTGAGGGATTCTTTTGGAGCAGGGAAGTGTCGTTTCTTTGAAACTAGAAAGTAGAAGTGAAGATGTAGATCAGCTCTGCGAAGGGCCTCTGATTTATCTCTGAAGTAAAAGGTGAAGCCGAGTACTGTAAGGAAGAGAGGCCAGAGTTGGGAGGAAGGAACAGTATTGAGGACTGCCCTGAAGGACTAGCTGAGTTGGGTGTCATATGTTTTGATGTGGTGCCAACCTACACAACTGTCAGTTTTTTCTGTTTGGGCACCACTGGCCAAGAACAGAGGCTGTGATCCTAGTTGGGGTTTTGAAGAAGCAGACGAGAGTGAAGAGGGCCAGGGATTTGAGAGCAATGCTTATGAAGTTGTCTGAATGTAGGGTCCAAGCTGGGTCAAGAAAGGAGGGTCAGGACAATGTGGATAGATTTGGAGAGAGCAGAGGTTCAAGGCCTGGCAGTCTCAGTGAGGTCAAAGAGCAGCAGCAGGAGGAGAGTGGGAGGAATCTAAGGGTATAGTGCTGTATGTAATCAGTGGGTTGTGGCATTTTGAAATGGCAGAGATGAATTTGTTCCAGGTGAAGCCAAGAGCCAGCATGTAGCCTACAGGCAGGTGAGCGGAATAGAGAGAGTTACTGGAGATGAGAGTTAAGGAACTGAGAGGGCAGGGACTTGAATGAGTCATCTGGAGCAGGTCTGCGAACACTGTCTGCAAAGGCCAGTTAACCTTTAAGCCTTGTGGACCAGCTCTGCTGTTGAAGCATGAAAGCAGCCATAGACAATACAAAATGAATGTGTGTGGCTGTGTTCCAGTAAAACTCAATTCACAAAAATAGGTGATGGACTAGATTTGCCCCTCAGGGTATATGTAGTTTGCTAATTTCTCATCTACAGCTATTGTATTCAAAATGTAGTCCACAGACTAGCAGAAAGCTTGTTTGAAATCCAGAATCTCAGGCCCCACCCCAGACCTACTGCATTTTAACAAAATTCCCAGGTGTTTTTATACACCCTGAAGTTTGAGAAGTGTTGATAAGCTGAAGCCTCTCAGGATGATGACAGGAAGTCAGTGAACCAGTTGCCAAAATCTTTAGTGAAGGAGGTGGTGGGCCTGGTGGGCCATTAGGTATCGAGGAGGAAGTGCAGAGGATGCTGTGGCCGGTTAGCATGGGCATCAGACAGAAGGGCTCAAAGAAGGAAAGACAGAGACAGTGGTCTGTCCTAGGAAAACACTGGCTGGCTTCCCACTCTGTGGTCCAGGGAATGGGAGCAGCCACCTAGCCCAGTCTCTTTCTCTCCTGTTCTTTCTTGCCTCTGTCAGAGCTAGGTCTTCAGTTGCTCACTTTTTCAGGTGGGAGGAGTTTACTCTTATGACTGCAGTTTTGGCCATGTGCCCAATGTGGAATTAATGAAGTTCATCGCAATGGCAACATTCGGCTCCTACCTGTCCACTTGTCCTGAGCCGGAGCCAGGCAACCTGGGTCTGACTGTCTACCACCGGGCGTTTCTCCTGTATTCCTTCCTGCGCAGTGGGGAAGCATTGAACCCTGAATATTACTGCGGTGAGAGGCACACTGAGGTGGATGTGGGAAGGAGGGAATATAGAATGGGCCCAGAGATTATGGTGCCCTGGAGTACTGAAAGTGTAACTGGAGCTGGCTCCACTGGCACTGTTACCTCACAGTGATTTCAGCATAGCTCCTTCGCCCTACAGAACTGTCAGTTAGTTGGCAGATAGCCAGTTTCTCCTTCCCCATCCCCACTGATCTTCCAGGCTCTCAGCACCGACTGTTTAATGAGCACCTGGTCTCTGCAAGCAGCAACCCTGCCCTAGCCTTGCGCCGGAAGAAGCACACTGAGAAGGAGGTGCCAGCCGACTTGGTCAGCACCGTGTCTGTGCGACTTCGAGAGGGCTACAGTGTCCGAGAGGTCACACTGGCCAAAGGTAAGGGTCATTAACCTGCTGTAATCCCACAGATGTCTCAGGAATTTGTGTGTGGGAAGACCCACATGTATCACACATGAAAGAGTGTCACCATGAAAACTTTATCGCTTGAGACAGTGGGTTTTGAATTGTCATCAGGGCTTAATTCTCTTAGCATGGAGCTTCCCAATGTCATCTCCTTTTGACCAAGGTGAACCAGCTGAGGGTGGTGTAGGGTCCTGAACTTGGCTTGGTTTTCAGATTGTTTCTACAAACTTGTGTTTGTGTCAGTTGGCCAGCTCTAGGCCTGAAACCTGTGGAATCATGCTTGGAACCTTTGGCAGGGCTAGATTCCATGAGATAGGTGGGGGTTTCAGATAGAACTCAATCCCAGGCGTAGAGTCCTATGCCTTCTCCTAACTGGCCCTCCCACTTCTCCCTAAGGAGGGTCCCAATTGGAGGTAAAGCTGGTGCTGCTGTGGAAACACAACATGCGCATTGAGTACGTGGCTATGGCACCCTGGCCTCTGGAGCCTGAGGGCCCTCGAGTAACACGGGTGGAAGTGACAATGGAGGGCGGCTACGACATTTTGCATGATGTGTCCTGTGCACTAAGGCAGCCCATCCGTTCATTGTATCGTACCCATGTTATCCGGCGTTTCTGGAACACGCTGCAGAGGTCAGTGAAGTCATCACTCAATGAGTGCTGCCCCATTTGTTGTGTGGAGGGACAGATTTGTGAAGGTGGGAGCTGGGGAGCATCACCCAGAGAACCAGGCTTATATCCAGGGTCCCAAATACCCCTAAGGCTCCCCTCATCTGCACCCAGCAGAGTCAGATATGGCTCAGGCCTGGCCCTTATTCTACAGCATCAACCAGACAGACCAGATGCTTGCCCACCTTCAGTCCTTCTCCTCAGTGCCTGAGCATTTCACACTTCCTGACAGCACCAAGAGCGGAGTGCCACTCTTCTACATCCCTCCAGGCTCCACCACCCCGGTGAGTAGCTCTGAAGTGTAGTAGCCCCATTTCATTTCAACTTGGGTTGTACAGTGTCTGGAGCCCAGGACCACCACCTTCTATTGCTTTCTCTCTCACGTCTAAGGCACCTAAACCAGAAGCCCAAGCTTTAACCTTGAGAGCTTCTCTTCTCCCTCACCCTAAGGCCCAGGGAAGAGGAGGATCTATAGAGACAGGCTGTCCTGAACAGAGCACAGGTGGCAGAGGCAAAGACTCACACAGTGTCTAGGTGGTGGTATCCCAGGCCCAGCAGACCATGAGCCCTTGCCCCATCTCCATGTGGCATACTTTGGGCTCCCCCAGTCACCTTTACCTGTGTGCATCCACCACCAGCCACCATGAACTGTGTACTTCCTGCAGACCACAGCTTCCTTGGTCCTGTGCTATCTTCACACGCAGTCCACGCTGTGAGCCTAACACTGATGGGCAGGTGGCTTATGCTAGTATACAGTGGCCACATCATGAGGTCCTGCCACCATTCGGTGGCTTTTCTCCCAAGTCAGTGACATAAGCTGGGCTCATGGTTCCATCCTTCTCCTGGATTCAGCTTTAAAGGGCTACACAGTCTGTCCCTGGACTCAGTCATCCAAATCTAGCCTTCACAGTGGAAGCAGTTTTTGTCTCCACTGTGCTTTGTCTCAGGCTGGGCTGTAGCCTCAAGCCACTGCTGTCTCTGACTCTGAACGGAGTTCACCCATGGTTTTGTTCACTCTTTGCAGTTTGTACCCTGGTCCTCTACAAATGCTCATATAGTGCTGTCCTTCCTGTCCCCAGGTGCTCTCCCTCCAGCCTAGTGGTTCTGACTCATCCCATGCCCAGTTTGCTGCCTACTGGAAGCCAGTGCTGTCCATGGATGCAAATTCCTGGCAGCGATGGCTGCACATGCATCGCCTGGTGCTAATCCTGGAGCACGACACGTGGGTGCCCTTAGGGCTGGGCCATAGTTGGGGTGGAGTATCGGGGTTGGGGGATAGGGAATGATGGGAAGGGGAGCAGCAGATGAGCTCTTACCAACTGTGGCCAAGGAAAAACTATAGCCTTTTCCTTGCCTCCCTGCTCATCAGTCCCCATAACCTCAGGCAAGGCCTAGAAGAGAGAGATAGTAGTCTATTCCTTTTCTCCAAGACTGGGGCCGGGAGGTCTAACCTCAATCCACACCCCTCTTCCTAGACCAATCCCCAAGCACTTGCACACCCCGGGCAGCAATGGGCGCTACAGCACTATCCAGTGCAGGATCTCCCACTCCTCCCTGACCTCTCTGCTTCGGGACTGGAGCAGCTTCGTACTAGTCGAGGGTTATTCTTATGTCAAGCTGCTCTCCAGGTGGGCAAAGTGATGTCCCCTCACCCCCGCCCCCTCATCCCATGTCTCCCTCTAACCTCTAACCCCAGACCTCACTCCTACTTCCTGCCAACCTCGGACTGCTCACTGACTCCCATTTCTCCCCAGTGCCCCAGACCAGCCCCCCTCCTCCTTCTACGTGGTCCGTATCATTTCCAAGGCCCCATGCATGGTTCTTCGCCTGGGTTTTCCCATTGGCACACCAGCACCGGCCCGACACAAGGTGAGCTGGGCCCTGACTGACTCTGACCAAGGAGCCCTGGGGTGTAGACTAGCTCCCTCTCCCCAAACCCCACAGGGCCAGGTCCAGTAGAGGGAGGAGTCCCCAGACCAAGGGAGACCTGGAGAAGAAGGCTGTGTCTCACCTTGTCTGTGGGCCCCTTCTCCCAGACCTGTAGGAGATGGGAGTAGGAGGATCTGACCACATTTTCCCCTCAGATTGTGTCAGGCTTGAGGGAAGAGATCCTGCAGCTGCGTTTCCCTCACCGGGTACAAAGCAAGGAGCCAACGCCCAAGGTGAAACGAAAAGGGCTAGGGGGCACTGGTGGGGGCAGCTCTCCCTCCAAGTCATCCCCCGTGCTGGGGCCACAGCAGGCCCTGTCTGACCGGCCCTGCCTTGTGGTCCTGCATAAGCCACTGGACAAACTGCTCATCAGGTTGGTACAGAGGTGTGGAAGGGTGTGGCTTAGTGGGGTATGAGTGGTACAGAGGTGTGGAATGGTCTGGCTTGGCAGGGTATGAGTGCTACCACACAAAGGAAGGGTGTGGCTTAGCGGGGTGTGAGTGGTATAGAGGTGTGGAGGGTGTGGCTTGGCAGGGTATGAGTGGTGCAGAGGTGTGAAAGGGCGTGGCTTAGCGGGGTATGAGTGGTACAGAGGTGTGGAGGGCGTGGCTTAGCAGGGTATGAGTGGTACAGAGGTGTGGAAGGGCATGGCTTAGTGATGTATGGGTAGGTCAGAGGTGTGGAAGGACGTGGCTTAGCGGGTACAAGTGGTAGAGGTGTGGAGGGCGTGGCTTAGCCTGGTATGAATCAGAGGTGTGGAGGGCGTGGCTTAGTTGGGTATGAGTGGTATAGGTGTGGAAGGGCGTGGCTTAGCGGGGTATGAGTAGGTCAGAGATGTGGAAGGGTGTGGCTTAGCGGGGTATGAGTGGTATAGAGGTGTGGAGGGTGTGGCTTAGCAGGGTATGAGTGGTACAGAGGTGTGGAAGGGCGTGGCTTAGTGGAGTATGAGTGGTACAGAGGTGTGAAGGGCGTGGCTTAGTGGGGTATGAGTAGGTCAGAGGTGTAGAAGGGCGTGGCTTAGCCTGGTATGAGTAGGTCAGAGGTGTGGAGGGCGTGCCTTAGCAGGGTATGAGTGGTACAGAGGTGTGGAAGGGCGTGGCTTAGGAGGGTATGAGTGGGACAGAGGTGTAGAAAGGTGTAGCTTAGCGAGGTATAAGTAGGTCAGAGGTGTGGAAGGGCGTGGCTTAGTGGGGTATGAGTTGGTCAGAGGTGTGGAAGGCTGTAGCTTAGCGGGGTATGAGTGGTAAGGGGTGTGGAAGGGCGTGGCTTAGCCTGGTATGAGTAGGTCAGAGGTGTGGAGGGTGTGGCTTAGCGTGGTAGTGGTACAGAGGTGTAGAAGGGTGTGGCTTAGCAGGGTATTAGTGGTATAGAGGTGTAGAAGGGCGTGGCTTAGTGGGGTATGAATGGTACAGAGGTGCGGAGGGCGTGGCTTAGCCTGGTATGAGTAGGTCGAGGTGTGGAGGGCGTGCCTTAGCAGGGTATGAGTGGTACAGAGGTGTGGAGGGCGTGGCTTAGCCTGGTATGAGTAGGTCGAGGTGTGGAGGGCGTGCCTTAGCAGGATATGAGTGGTACAGAGGTGTGGAAGGGTCTGGCTTAGCAGGATATGAGTGGTACAGAGGTGTGGAAGGGCGTGGCTAGGAGGGTATGAGTGGGACAGAGGTGTAGAAAGGCGTAGCTTAGCGAGGTATAAGTAGGTCAGAGGTGTGGAAGGGCGTGGCTTAGCGGAGTATGAGTTGGTCAGAGGTGTGGAAGGCTGTAGCTTAGCGGGGTATGAGTGGTAAGGGGTGTGGAAGGGCGTGGCTTAGCGGGGTATGAGTAGGTTAGAGGTGTGGAGGGTGTGGCTTAGCGTGGTATGAGTGGTACAGAGGTGTGGAAGGGCGTGGCTTAGCAGGGTATGAGTGGTACAGGTGTGGAAGGGCATGGCTTAGCCAGGTATGAGTGGTACAGGTGTGGAAGGGCATGGCTTAGCCGGGTATGAGTGGTACAGGTGTGGAAGGGCGTGGCTTAGTGGGATATGAGTAGTACAGAGGTGTGGAAGGGTGTGGCTTAGCTGGGGATGAGTAGAGATCACTGGGGAGTTGTCCCATTTCCTAGGTATGAGAAGCTACCTTTGGACTACCGGGCACCCTTCTTGCTGACACTGGAGCCACCAGGTCCACTGCCCTTGGTGTCAGGCCGCTCAGCCTCTTCTAGCCTGGCATCACTGTCCCGCTACCTCTACCATCAGCGCTGGCTTTGGAGTGTCCCGTCAGGACTGGCCCCTGCGCTGCCTCTCAGTGCCATTGCCCAGCTTCTCTCCATCCTCACTGAGTATGTCATCCAAGTCTGCCAGGCCACTCAGGGCAAGGAGAGAGCAAGTGTAGACTGGGACACTAGCAGAAAGCCTGTAGCACACACTTCCCCTCTAATTCCCAGTCTCAAGTATGGAGCACCATTTGCTACTGCCCTCCCTGTCTCCTCCCATCACCCGATTTATTTTGGCCTCTCTCATCCTCATTGGACTTGTTATACCCTGAGGGACCGCCAGTTTGAGCAGGGCCACCAGCAGACTTGGCTCCTTGAGGACTGCTGGGAGGTGGGTGTGTGTGGGGAAAGCTTGTAGTCTCAGTGTCTCTTCTCTTATCCTGGCCTTGCCTCGGCCTTTATGGGGCTTCAGAGTCCGACTTTCTGAAGGATTCCACTTTGCCTGCAGTGGAGAAGGAATCATCAACATGGTTCTGGAGCTTCCAATTCAGGTATGTGCCATCCCTCATGACACCTCCCTGCCAAGGTCTGTCATAATCCCAGGGACACTGGCCTCTGAGCTGGGTTGGGACTGCTGGAAACTCTGCCTCACAGGGACAGTGTGGCCAGAGGGTGCGAGGTTTGAGGCTGCAGTCAGGACAATGTGGTGAGGGAACTGAAATTCTGAGGGCCAGAGCTAAGCCAGGCCAGATCTCTGCCTTGGCTGGGATTTGCCCCAGATCTCCCATTTTGCCCACAGAATGAACCACCAGGGCAGGCTGCAGCTGAAGAGAAGCACACCTGTGTTGTCCAGTATATCCTCTTCCCCCCACACTCTACCTCCACCAAAGACAGGTGAGACAGGCCCTCTGTGAGGGCCACCTCCGCAGAGTCACCCTTCTCCCCACCATCCCCTAGAGGTCTGGCTCCCATATCCTGAGATGATCTTGATCCCAAAGTCAGGGAGTGGGTGCGGTGTTTAGATGCTTCATCAGGCAGATGCTGGTCTGGGAAGGTCTTGTGTGACTTGTGGCTGCCCTCTGTGCCTGCCTCCTTCCCTCCATGAGGTCCATTCCCTGCCATGAGGCTCTGCATTGGAGTCAGAGCCCTTCTTCCTTTAGCTTCTCGACAGATGATGACAATGATGTGGAAGTGGAGGCCCTGGAGGGAGACTCAGAGCTCAATCTGGTCACCGAGGTGTGGGTGGAGCCACAGTATGGGCGAGTGGGACCTGGCCCTGGAAGCTGGAAGCACCTCCAGGACCTGACATATTCTGAGATCCCACAAGCTGTGAGTGTCCTCAGAACAGTACCCCGACCTCTCTCACTGGATTGGGGTGCCATCTCCTTTGGAGTACTGCAGTCTGTGGGCTTCCTGGTGCCTCTGAATGGCTGGGACTGTTGAAGCTTCCTGAAGAGCTGGAACCCAGGGTATCCTGGGCTAAGAGATGTTGACTCCTGACCTCTGATGTTCTTCCTGTAGCTCCATCCACGGGATGCTGCCTGCATAGGTTCCATGCTGAGCTTTGAATACCTGATACAGCTGTGCCAAAGCAAGGAATGGGGTCCTGTGCCCCCAGAGCCGAGGGTCTATGACGGTGAGTGAGGCAGGCGGCCCACTGGTGGAGCAGGGGAGTGGGTAGAGTAATCAGTGTTTCACTGTGTCCTGCCTTTCCTCCCTTGTAGGATTGGATCAGGGAGGAGACACCTGTGTCCATGAGATCCCTTTCCATTTTGACCTAATGGGATTGCTGCCACAGTGCCAGCAGCTCCAGATGTTCTTCCTCTTGCTTGCCAGAGGTGGGTGAACCTGGTACCCTTACACCCCACACCTAAAGGGCCAGCAAGCCTGGAAGTATTAGAAAATAACAAACAGATGGGTCAGCAAGTGAGCAGATGAGTGGCGGGGACAGGAGGAGCCCATGAGGCTGAAGGAGGGGCCTTGCTGGTCAGGGCTGAGCCGGGGGCACCGGGCAGCAGGAGGCTCTTGGTGCTGAGCAGAGTGTGTGTCGGGCAGAGCCAGAGGGTGTCCCTTTCGCCGAGGGGTCCTGTCCCGCCAACGACATGGTGCTGTGCCTGCTGCACAGCTGCCTGGGGCAGGAGCTGAGTGACCGGGAGATCCCACTGACACCCGTTGACCAGGCTGCCTTCTTGAGTGAGGTGCTGCGGCGGACCTGCCACGTTCCAGGTGAGTTCCCCACATCCTCCTGACACCAGACCCTGGCCCAACCCTTTTCCCCCACCCTCACAGGGTGATTTCTGTCTTTGAGTTTTGGCCTTCCCCTTCCTCCCCCTTTCTTCAACCCAGAGTCCCACCTGTCTGCTGGCTCTGCCCTCTTTCACCTATCTCTACCCTGATTGTAGGTGCCGAGGGGCCAGTACTAGGGGTTCATGGGATCCTGAAGGAGCAAGCATTCGTCAGCACCCAGGCCACAGGAGACTCCACCGTTACTTCCCTGGTCAGCACCGATTCTTCTCCCTGAACCCTTGTCACACTGACCTCCTTCTAGCACCACATCTTCAGGCCCCAACCTTCTACCGCCATTGAGACTAAGTGGCATCTGCCAGTGACAGAATGCCATCATTTTCCATTGTCCTGGATCTTTCAAGCTGTACCTGAGTCAGCTCTAGGGTGGAGGAGGGGAACAGGGGTTGGACATTCCCTTATAGATTGCTCTAATTTCTGTTTTTCTCTTACAGAGAGTAGGTCTTCCTGAAACTCTCAAGCCTCTCATCTCTGCCCAGCCCCCTCAGTGGCGCTGCTATGCAAGGCTTGTGAACCCCCAGCATGTGTTTCTGACTTTTCTCCCAGCTACCTTCTCAGGTGCCAGCCACTGACCTCCTCACGAACCCCCTCAGATACAAACCCCTGAGCTCCCGCACCAGCCCACCAGGCAGCTCTGATTTATTGTCTCATCCTCTTCAGATGTCCAGCGTCTGGCTGCCTGTGGCCTGGAGGGACCCCCTCAAGAGGAGACAAAGCCTAAGTTTGGGGATTGGAGTGGGGCTCCCAGTCTGAAAGATCTAGAAGGAACTGGGGTCAAAGCTACAAAGTCCCAAGTCCCTGTCCTCAGTGTAACCCTGGCTGATGGTAAGGCTGCCGACTCAAGGTGGGCAGGAGTGGGAGTGGGAAACAGACAGGGCTGGAAGACCACATGACACGTTTTCTTCACAGACAATGTCCAGAATCAAGGAGAGCTAAGCCCACCCTTCCGTCGAGACTTACAGGCTTATGCTGGGCGTCAGGCTTCCCAGACTGAGAGTACAGATGGGCCCCGGACCCGGTGTCCTGTCTACATCTACAGCTGTTCACTGGAAGCGCTGAGGGAACAAATGATTGGCATGCAGCCCCCTCAGGCGCCCCGAGACCTCATCTTCCGGTGAGTGCCTTCAGTGTTGACCTATGTCCTCGCCGGGCCATGGCTCCCAGCCAAGAAGTAAGTACACACTAATGGGCATGGGCAGGTAAGTTGCCACATCCTGCTGGCTCCTTGCTTGATTTCCCCCAGCAAACCCTTGAACTTGTTAGGCCATGAATACACTTGATATGTGTCTGTAGATGATCCATTGGAGTGTGGATGGCTAATGAGTCTGAGGTATCACTTAAGGGAGTTAGTCAAGCTCCATTTTCCCTCCCCTTCCTAGGACTCAGTTCCTTGACCACCCCTCCCCATCCTCAGCCTGGATGGAGCCCCGGTACAAGGAGGCAGCTAACCATTGTGCCCTACTGCAGGAGCATGCACAGCGGTGCTATGTCCGTGGTGAGCAAGAGGGCGGTGGGAGGGAGGAGTGGGGCCCTGGGGGAGATACAGGGATTACAGGGTGGGGATTGGAGAGGCCATTCCAGAGCTTGAGCCTCATGGCCCCTTCCACTTCCATCAGGGCTATTCCGCAGCTTGCAGCAAGCACAGAGTGTGACCTCCCAGGATTTGCTGACAGCGGTAGATGCCTGTGAGGAGCTACTACAAGAAGTAGACATCACTCCATTTCTGCTTGCACTGTGTGGCCACACATGGGGTTTGCCTCATGCACCCCCAAGCCCTGGGCCTCTCAGCCCTGGGCCCTTCAGCAGCAGCATGGAGGAGGGTGCTGAGCCTCGGGAACGAGCTATCCTAGCTTCTGAATCCAGGTTAGGATTGTACTTGAATGATGGATAAGGAGGTACACAGACCAAGTCCCTATAAACAAGGACTTTCCAGTCCAGGGGAATGACTGTCCAAGGTAGTATCTAAGCACCTGAGAAGCAGTAGTGCTTTGTCGCCGGCTCCCTGACTGCCATGCAGCCTTCCTCCCGCATTTGGCACAAGCAGCAGTCTCCCTCCCGGGCTCTCCCCATCTCCCCTGCTTTGGTGTTGAGTGATGAGCTGAGTCAGGGGTAGGGAGTCCCCTGGTGCTAACCGTGAAAGTAGAGACTTGTTCTGAGGACATCCACACAATAGTAGGAATCTCCCCAACCAATCTGTGAATTTCCTGGGGGCCAAAACTGTATTTTGCTCACTGCTAAGTCCCCAGCTCACCTTAGGGGCTCAGTAGGTCGCCGTTGAAGGGAGGAAGGGGAGGAGAGAAGGAGAAAGGCAAGCAGGCAGACAGCTATGGGTCTAGCATCTGCAGTGTGTTAGCATTGGGGAAACAGAAGAACCAGAAGGACAGATACGCTGATGACTCCTAGATTGGAACTCCAGTCCAGTTCTCTCTTTGGAGCTCTAGATACCCACTTTTCATGCACCCCAAATGAATGCATTTTCTTCCCACTAACCCTTGATTCTCCACCTTTCTTCTTCATTCATGGTGAAAGATATCACCCTCGGCCGGGCGCGGTGGCTCAAGCCTGTAATCCCAGCACTTTGGGAGGCCGAGGCGGGTGGATCACGAGGTCAGGAGATCGAGACTATCCTGGCTAACATGGTGAAACCCCGTCTCTACTAAAAATACAAAAAACTAGCCGGGCGTGGTGGCAGGCGCCTGTAGTCTCAGCTACTTGGGAGGCTGAGGCGGGAGAATGGCGTGAACCCGGGAGGCGGAGCTTGCAGTGAGCCGAGATCACGCCACTGCACTCCAGCCTGGGAGACACAGCGAGACTCCGTCTCAAAAAAAAAAAAAAAGAAAGATATCACCCTCAACCTAGTGATCCAAGTCAGAAAACTGGGAGTTATCGCTACTCTGTTTCATAGAAATCCCCATCCATTAAGAAATGTGAAAGTTAAGGCCAGGTGCAGTGACTCACTCCTGTAATCCCAACACTTTGGGAGGCTGAGGCGGGAGGATCACTTGAGCCCAGGAGTTCAAGACCAGCCTGAGCAACCAAGGGAGACTTTGTTTCTACAAAATAATTCAAAAATTAGCTGGGCGTGGTGGCACGTGCCTGTGGTCCCAGTTACTCAGAAGGCAAGCAGTGATGGCACCACTGCACTCCTACCTCAGCAACAGAGTAAAAGCCTGTCTCAAAAAAAAAAAAGGAAAGAAAAAAGAAAAAGCAATATGGAGATTAGAGCCAAAATGTGTATGTTGGTTCTCCTCGCCTCTTTCACCACCCATGCCATTATGCTAAGCACTCTTCCTATGGACAAAAAGGCTTCCTGTGCTGCTCCCTAGTTGGGAGGCAGGCTGCTTCAGAACTTGGTGGTTCTTAACACTTCAACATCCTTACCCCAACCATTCAGCATAGAGACCGAGGACCTAAGCGAGCCTGAGTGTCAGAGCACCCGTGTCCCTGGCAATCCAGACCCTGGGCCAGAGATCTCTCTGACAGATGTCTGCCAGCTCAGAGGAGAGGCCCATGGTGCCCTTCATAGCGTCATCCAGGTGGGAAGCTTGGGCGAGGGTAGAAGAGGTGTAGAGTCCTGCCTGTGCAGAGGGACAGGATTCTCTCCTGGGTTGGTGGTATGCATGCGTCCTGCTCTAGGGTAGGGAGTAGTGTCCTGTTGAGGGGTGGCTGACATTCTAACCTCCTTCTAAACCCCATAACAGGAGAAGTTCCTAGAGATAAGTCGTCTCCACTTCCGCACAGTGCCTTCCAATCCCCACTACTTCTTCTATTGCCCTCCATCCAGCAGGCGAGAAGTGAGTGGCTCTCTTCCTTACCTCTCTTGTGCTCTCAACCCACAGTCCCAGAGGCCCACCCAGACCCTCTTGAGTCTTGGTTCCCTGAGACCTGGATGTTGCTCTTGTCTTGCCTTAGATCAAGCTGTCTCTTTCTTTTGCCTAGGATGAGGGGCCTCGGGACACAGTAGACAGAAAAATCAGTGACCTGGAGTTTTCAGAGGCTGAGCTTATGGGAGAAGAAGGTGTGTGGGCAAGTGAGTCAAGGTGGGGAAGGATGCTTCACATGGAGATTCAGGGGCCTCTACTGCCAGCCTCTCCCATTGACCACGTGACATGCACTACTAGGAGACACATCTGCCTGCTGTGTGGTCACTGAGAGTGACCCAGAGCTAGAGGTAGAATACCGGGAGAGCCGTGAATCAGACCTGGGACCTGCTGGGCTAGACTCTGCTTCGCTGTCAGATGTAGACACTGTGAATCCTGATGAAGACTCCTTCAGTATCTTGGGGGACGACTCACCCACTGGGCCTGAGAGCCTCCTGCATGACCTGCCCCCACTCTTCCTGCACCTCACGTGCTCCGTGCGGCTGCGTGGGCAGCACAGCTCAGTACCTGTGTGCAGCCTGCCTACCTGCCTGGGTGAGTTTGAGGCAGCCCAAGGGAAAGCCAAAGGTCCTAGAACAGCCTGCCTGTGTGGGCGTGGAGGGGAGCCTAGGGGTTGTGTTTTTTAACACTTAGAACTTGGAATCTGTGCTTATCTTAGAGCAGCCCTCAGCAACTGCTAACTTCCCTCCTCTCCCAGGCCAGGTGCTTTCCAGTCTGGAGGGCCCCCTAATTGGAGGCCGAGTTCCTTTGAGGGACCTCAGTGTGACTCTGGATGTCTTCGTTCTGACCTTGCCCCTGGAAGTGGAGCTCCCCACAGCCTCAGACCCTCAGCACCACCGGTGTGGCAGCAAATTTGGTGGGGGGTTTTGGAAGGGGGGTAGGGGGACCACTGAGGGAATCTAGAGCACTTGGGGACTAAGGAGACCTTGAGGAGTCCAAGAAAGGAGTGAGGAGGAGGCCCTGGTAGGATAGTAGCTCCTGACCTTTGACTTTTGTTCCCACCCTGTTCAGGTCAACATCTGAAAGCAGTGCTTCATTCCCACGATCCCCAGGGCAGCCATCGTCTTTAAGGTCAGATGATGGCCTTGGGCCCCCACTGCCACCCCCAGAAGAAGAGAGGTACTTCCTTATCTCCCTCTCAGAGTTCATTACTCCTTTTCAATTTCATTTGCTGGAAACCAATATCTTAACCTTTCTTCCAATTAGGCACCCAGGTCTATCCAGTTTGGCCACGCCCCACAGACTGGCTATTGAGACCACCATGAATGAGGTGAGCCCCTCACCCCCAACACTGTCACTGATTCCCTTTCCATCAGGTGAGTGAGATAAGGTGCCCTCTTTGTTCTGGGATAGAAGTGAGACTTCTCTCAGTCTGTGAGGCAAAGTATCTTCTAGTCTGGGTTGAGGGGATGCCCAAGGAAGCAAGGGAGGTGCCCTTGTCACTTGCTGTCTAACCGTAGATCCGCTGGTTGTTGGAAGATGAGATGGTGGGGGCACTCCGAAGAGGGGGCATCCCCCAGAGCCCTGCCCTGCACCGCGCAGCTGCCCATATCCATAGCTCTCCTGGACGCTCCACCTGCCTTCGCCAAACTCTGCCACTGAGTTTTGTATTTGGGCCAGAGCGTTCCCTCACACAATTCAAGGAGGTAAGTTGCCCTCAGAACACTGCAGGGTCATCTTGGGGCCCGTCCTTCCCTGGGTCCCAGGCACAGGACTGGAAGGCCCTCTGTTAGTTCGAGCTCATAGAGTTACCCCTCCTGTCTCCCTACTGACCACATCGTCTGCCCTCACCCCTGTGCTTGGCAGCCCAACTCAGTGGAAAGAAACCCAGCTCCCAACCTGGTCACTGCTCCTGTTGAACCTTAGGCAAGTCACTGAACCTTTTCTTACCTCAGCAGTGGGGATGCCAGCATCTGCTTTACCAGGTAGTTAGGAGCGTCTCATGAGGAAGTGTAGCTCACCACGTGTGGGGAGGGCTGCCCTGCCTAAACTGTGATCTTGGCTCCTGCTCTCTAGGAGTTCCGGCGCCTCCATCTCCCTGGCCATGTTCTTCTTGAAGACCCTGACAGTGGCTTCTTCTTTGTGGCAGCTGGCCAACAGCCAGGTGGGTCCCATGGGGAGCCTTCTTCAGCAGCCTGGGCTTGGCACAGTCACGAGGACAGGGCTGAAGGCATCGAAGGGGAGGTGAGTCTCACCTGGGAATGGAGGGGGGTGGTGGGTGTGTGGGGCCTATACCTCAGTCCTGACTTCCTATTTCTCAGACCCTGACAGCCAGCCCCCAAGCACCTGGGTCCCCAGAGGATTCTGAGGGTGTCCCCCTCATCAGCCTGCCCAGCGTGCCACAGGGAGGTAAGAGAGGACTTGGGCCGCAAAGTCTGGGGGCCAGGACCAGATCCCTGACCATGCTTCCATTTTTGGAGGGAGGCCCTAGACAGGATTGAGAGAGGCTCCAGGCATATTCTTTCTCTATCCAGGGAGTCAGCCTGGGCCCAGCCGGGGGCTAAGTCTCATGTCCAGTCAGGGCAGTGTGGACTCAGACCACTTAGGTAAGCTGGGGGGAGGGGGTGAAGGACTCTAAGCTGATGGGAGGTGGGCTTAGGGCTGCACTGGGAAAGGTCTGGGCAGGAGGCATCAGAAGGGACTAATCTGAAGTGCATCAAGCTGGATGCACCTGGAGGATCAGGTGAGTCGGGCCCAGCTTCGGATGGGATTGACCTTCAGTGCATCTGACACAGGTTATGATGGTGGCAGCAGTGGCTCAGACAGTGAGGGTCCCAATGACACCCTTGGTGAGAAGGCCCCCTTCACATTGCGGACTCCACCTGGGCCAGCACCTCCACAGCCTTCACTCTCAGGCCTCCCTGGGCCCTCCCTGCCTGACTTCTGGCTCATTGTCCGGGTCCTGCAGGACCGTGTGGAAGTGTATGCACATGCACGGTAAGTAGAAGCCAGGGCCTGCACCCTCACACTCCCATTAACCTCTTCTCTCTGCTCCCACAGTACCTCTCTCCAGTGTTAGAAGTAAGACTTGGGACTGAGAGCTTGGTAGAGAATATATATTCTTAGGTTGGTGGCTCCTGATCACTTTCCACATCTTACAGCTACGCACATCACATTCAACTGTCTTATAGGAGTCAAAAAGCTGATGGGGATTTTGGCTTCTAGATGAGCATTAACAACATCTAAGGTTCACAGCAGCTTCAGAAGTTCGTGTATAAAAATAAGGCATAATAAGGCTGGGCATGGTAGCTCATGCCTGTAATCCTAGGCTTTTGGGAGGCCGAGGCAGGTGGATCACTTGAGGTCAGGAGTTCGAGACCAGCCTGGCCAACATGGTGAAACCCCGTCTCCATTAAAAATACAAAAATTAGTTGGGCGTGGTGGCAGGCGCCTGTAGTCCCAGCTAATTGGGAGGCTGAGGCAGAAGAATCTTGAACCTGGGAGGTGGAGGTTGCAGTGAATGAGATTGTGCCACTCCACTCCAGCCAGGGCAACAGAGCAAGACACTGTCTCCAAAAAAAATAAATAAATAAGGCATAATAGCTAATATTTATCAAGTGCATACTGTGTGGTAGGCACTGTTCTGGTGCTTACATGAATCCACTCATTTATCTACATAACAACCCTACGGCGTATTAATATCCTTATCATTTGGGTGAAGAAACTGAAGCACAGGTCAGTTAAATACTTGCCCAGCCATAGTACGTGACAAAGCCAGGATTCCTGCATAGGCATTGGTTCACTACTGCTGTCATCTCAGGGGTGGGTGGGATGTGCAGGGTAAGGTGGGGTTGAGAAGAAAGGAAAACCACCATTCTGACAAACACTTGAGAAGAAAGAAGAGGCACACAGCATAAAGGAGCCTCAGTGTGGTGCCCGTATGGGAGCTGGTGAAGCAAGTGTGGAGCCTCGGCATCCAGAACTGCTCTTGAGAATTCCATCTCTTCCATTTCCCACCAAGTTTACCTCTGTCCAAGCCTGCTCCCTTTTCATGGTTTCCCTTGGCCCCACTTCCATGACTTTCCCTCCCCTTCGTGATACATATAACTGCAGTTATGTCATATATACATATCATGCCATTACATATAACTCCTCCTCACTGCAGTTCTGGTCAGATTATCCTTCCTTCCCAGGAGCCTGATTCGGGAGGATGGGGGGCCAGGCACTGAGTGTCGCCACCTGCAGCAGCTCCTGGTGAGGCGAGTTGGGGAAATCTGCAGGGAGGTCAACCAGGTAAGGGGCAGGACTCTCCAGGCCCTGAGACAGAACAGATGAGAACCAAATTTCTAAGAACTTGATTTTCAGAGGCTATTGGTCCATTTCAGAATCAATAATTATGGAAAGTCTTTGACTCCCTCAGTTAGTAGGATGCTGTTTCTCCCCCAGCTCCCTACAACCTTGGGAGTGCTCCACAACCCACCCCCAGTAACAGTGGGTTACTCTTTCAAACCATCCCAGTAACCATGAGATACTCCCTCTCATTGCACTGTGCTAGCATTAGTGATATACTAGTGACCCAGACAGAGGGACGCTGTAACTCTGTGGAGCTTGTGTAGAATGGGGGACAGTTGAACAACTGAATTACACAACTTATTTCAATTACAATTGTGAAGAATCCTAAAAGGAACAGTAGAAGCTGCTATGAAAGCACGTAACAGGAATCTGACCATCTGAAGTATCAGGGGAAGCTTCTTAGAGGAAGTGAGTTTTAAGCTGAGACCCAAAGGATGGTGAACAGATTCTGGCGCCAAAGGGACAAGTGTTCCTGACTAAGAATCCCTCTCAGAGGCCTGAGCTCTGACCTCTCAGTGATAACTGATACTCTTGTTAACCTCCAATCCCCAGTGATAGTGGTCATTCTCTCTGGCATTTGATCACCCCTGACCACCACCACCCACTTAGGAGGAGATATTTCTGTTCCCTGACCTCGTGCTCCTTCTCCCAGCGACTGCTTCTTCAAGACCTTCACGACAGCCACGTGTGTAACTCTCTTCTGGTGGCCGAGAGTGAAGAAGATCTGTGGCGCAGCGAGACTCCCTTCCACTCCCGTCAGCGGGCACCACTGCCCAGTGATGGTGAGATCCCACCCACGAGCCTCCCTCACAAGGCGGTGCTGCTGCCCTTTCTTTTACTGAATACTCTGGTGAAAGCTGAGGGCCGAGTCCTCATTACTTGGTCATCAGTGCCAGGTACTAGAGAGAGAGCAAGAAGGATGGGACAGGAAAGGATCACTGGACTTGGCTGCTGAACGTCATTGGCTGCTGAACATCAGTGATTTTCATGGAAGTACTTTCAGTAGAGAGATGGGAATAGAAAGCAGATGAAATTAAAAGTGAAAGAGGGTGATAGGTGGGGCCGAGAATAACTACTCTTACAAGTAGCTTGGCAGTGAAGACAGAGAAAATAGATACGGCAGTAACTAAAGGAAGATGGGGGCAAGGAAGGAGCTTTAAAATAAAGTAGAGACTTGAGCATGTTTATATTCTATAGGGAAAGAGCCAGTGGAGAGGGAGAGGTTGAAGAATACAGAAGAGGAGAGATCACTGAAGGGGCATCAGGCCATGATCCATCTTCCTAAGAGCCTGCCTCTGCCTGGCCCTGTCTCGTTACCCAGAATGACCATCTTTCCCTGGCAGGGAAATAGACAGGAATGAAGAGTTTGGGGGAGTGAGGACAAGCAGGCCAGTTCCCATGTAAGAGAAATCCAGAGGGGAGGAGCCTGAAGGCCAGTAGAATTGGCCGCCTAATCGGTTGTTCCTCCAGACAGGCAGCCACAGGACTGCTTTGGGATTTCCAGTCATGGTAAGGGAACAAGATAATCCACTCAAGATAGTAACTGAAGTTTCAACACTTCTCCCTTCTCTTACTCCTGATGACCTCTCACCCAAACGGATAGAGGAAAAGCTGAACCATAACATTCCTTTGCAGTTCTTCTCTGGTTTAAAAGTAAAATCAGACTACTGATTATTTTTAACATTCTCAGCAAGTCTGTAGACAAATGTTTCTGACATCTGCAGGAGAGTGCATCTCTCAGCATGTTCTGGGATCTCCTCCTTATCAAAGCAGAGTCCCCATAATTAGTGGACTCCCATGGTTTCAAAGGCATCTTCTGCAAATTGAACATGAGCTAGGACAGGCGAACACTTTTACTTCAGAATGACTTCCGGCAGCCTGAGATGTAAAGCCAGTCGGAACCCAGACATAGCCCTTCCTCATTTTAGTCTCTCCAGACTTTTTCCCTGAAACCCTTAGCAACCAGCATTCCATTCCAGAGCCTCTGCCTCTACACAGAAACTGCAGCCTCCTGGGTAGCCTGTGTGCTGTTCACACTTGACAGCAGCTTCTCTGAGAGCAAAACTGCCACTTTGATCCACCGCAAGGCTCCCTGGAAACCTGAAAAGGGTCAAAGGAGGCATTGTACTGTGGCCATGGGCTCCTGTGTACTGCCACACTACCCTTTGGGTTTGTTGGCGCTTCTGTCCTCCAAAGCCCAGGACACAGTTTATCCCTCCTCTGCAGCTGGTGTGCATAAGCAGCCATACCCTTTTGGTTTTAATGAGGTTACTGTTGGAACTCCCCGGAGGACATAGTGCTACAGTGCTACTGACATATATTATGACAGGGTCAGAATCTCTTGGCATGATCTTGAGGATTTCCTCATGCTTTGCCTGCCTTGTTACCTCTCCTTAGCTCCTTCTCTAAGTCTCCTTGAGATACCTGTAGAAACCTTTGTGCTATGACCTGTGTTCCTAAGGGCACGCGTCTGCCTGGCCCTGTCGTGTTACCCAAAATGATCATCGTTTCTCTGCAGTAATCAGGGACAGGTCTGGAGGAGTGAGGGCAAGTATGCCAGTTCCCAGGTGAGAAGTCTGTGGAGGGCAGAGGGTGGTGTGTCCCATTTCTAATCCCTGCTCCCCTTCCCCCAGATTATGCTGCTGATGAGAGCTGTGCGCCCCGAGGGTACCTGGCAGCCACAATGCAGTTTGTCCCTGGCCATTTCTCCTGTGACGTTGTGTGGGGAACTGTGATCCGAGTCCATTCACGCCTCAAAATGGGACCCAGCATGGGGGTCTCTCGGGGTATGTGATTGGCATGACAGGGCAGGTGAACATTGGAAGGATCTGGAAAAGGCAGTTTCCTGAGCCCACGTTACTTCCCCAGCCATCCAGGCCCTGCGCTCTGTGCTCAATGCCTTCTCTGTGGTGAACCGGAAAAACATGTTTGTTTATCAGGAACGAGCAACAAAGGCTGTGTACTATCTTCGGTACGTGGCCCTTGGAAGGTGGGTAGGGCATGAGTTAAGGATGGCATGGGAGGCATGTCCAAAGACATGCTGCTCTTTCCCAGGCTCCTGGAGACATCCTGCAGTGACCGACCATGGAAAGGGGATGCGCTGCCCCCTTCCCTCGCTCTGTCCCGAAGCCAAGAGCCCATCTACTCTGAGGAAGCCTTGGCATGTATCACTCCCACTGCCTGATGCCCCTGTGTGCCCCTTGCACTTTGCTCTCTGGAGCCAGGGCCCTGACCACAGTTTTCCCTGTAGGGTCCTCGTTCTCCCTTAGACATGGCCTCCAGCCGCAGTTCAGATGCTGCTCGTCCTGTGGGCCAAGTGGACAGACATATCCAGCTGCTGGTCCATGGTGTTGGGCAGGCAGGTAAGGTCTGAAGAGGGGGTAGGGGAGTGGCCACATGAGGCTCCAGAATCCTCCGGGACTTCTCTTAGAACCTTACAAGCATTACACTGAAGTTATGTAACAGTTGCAGCCCAAGACCTGGCACATATTAAGTGAGCCATAAATACTAGCTGGAGGCTCCAGACCCTCTGGGACTTCTCTTAGAACCTCGTATTACTCCGCCCTGGGCCCCTCCTCTAGTTCCTGCTGTGCTCAGGGCTTTCCGCAAGCAGGAGCTGCATGGGAAGGAACTGGCTTCTGCCATGTTCAGGGATAGGGCTGCAGTTGATTGAGGCGCAGCTTGGGGAAGGGGAGCTGGGGTGACTGGAGAACTGGTGGTGCCACCGGCCTGATACCAGACTGGGTTCGGGGTGAAGAGGATGGTTATTTGGGATATATTTTGCCCGAGGTGTCCAGTAGGCAACTGGATTTTCCAGCTAATATTTATAGCTCAGTTAACATGCTGGTCTTGGGCTGAGACTGTTACATAACTTCTAGTGTAATTCTTGCAACAAACTTATGAGGATGATGCTATTATAATTCTTATTTTATGGATGAAAGCCCTGAGGTTTTGAGAGTAAAACTCAAAAAGTATCCACAGTCACATAGCGAGTAGCTTGGCAGAATTGGAACCTAGTGCTGGCTACCTCCAGAGCCAGCACTCCTAACGCTGCTTCTAGTATACAGGGAATTGGGAATTGTTTGAGTTTGGTATCTTAGGGTTGCTATGGGGGTAGCTGGTTCCTCTACCAGTGTCCCCACCTTCCCACCATGGCTGTGTCAAGGTCCTGAGATCACGGATGAGCTCGTGCGAGTTCTGTGTCGACGCCTGGATGAGGCCACACTGGACGTCATCACAGTCATGCTTGTTCGGAACTGCAAGCTAACACCAGCTGATGTGGAGGTCAGCTCCCCTCCAGGCACCAGCATCCTTCCCAGACTCAGCCACAGGTGCTGGGACAGTCTAGGCTAGAACTTCCGCATTCAGCTCTGCCCGCTTCTTCCCACTCTGCAGTTCATCCAGCCCCCTGGAAGTCTCCCCTCAGAGGTGCTGCATCTGGCCCTACCCACGTCCTGCAGGCCCTGGCTTCCAACCTTGGCGTGGTACCTGCGGCAGAACTTGCTCATCTTCCTGCACTCTCCCAAGTACACAGATAGCAACAGCCGGAACCACTTCCAAGTGAGATTGCACTCATTTCTCTCCACACTCATGTGCACCCCTGCCGCCTGCCCCACGCACACCCTTACTGACTCTTTCCTACAGATACCACTATATGTACCTTTGTCCTTGGACCTGGGTATACCCGTGCCCCCTGGGGACCATTATTACCCACTTGTGTCTTCTCGTGCTCCCATGTCTACCTGCACCACGTTCCCCACTGTGGGCACCCATCCCTGAGGGTTTTGTCCATTTGCTTGGTCTTAGTGCTCTGTGGCTGTTCTTTCCCCAGCATCCACTCCCACCACAGGGTGGCCTCCCTGACTTGGACATCTACTTGTATAACAAGCCTGGTGGACAGGGCACTGGGGGCAAAGGTATGGTGCAGGGCACGGGCCTGTGGCACCACCAGGTGAGGGAAAGCCTTTTGCCATCCTGTTGCTGAGAGGACCTTTCCCAGGCTTGCAGCTGAGTGGAGGGTCTTGGGAGGGGTGGTCGGCAAGTCCCACAGCTGAATCTTCCTATGGATTTCTACCCAGGGGTTGCCTGCATCACTCTAGCCTTTGTGGATGAAGGAGGAGCCCCCTTGTCAGTGGCGCTGTGGCCCCCCTCCTCTCCGGGACCCCCAGACCCACTGCGAGAGGAGGAATTTGAGCAGCTGACCCAGGTCATCCGCTGCCCGGTTGTTGTGGACGGTTCTTCAGGTGGGACAGCTTGGTCAGAGGATGAGGTGTTCAGTTATTGCTGTGGGAGGTAAGGGTGGTGAGTAGAGGGGGATCTAGGGTCCCCTGTTCTCCTTCCAGCTCAGAATGGGGCCCCACGGCTTCGACTGGATGTGTGGGAAAAGGGGAACATCAGTATTGTGCAGCTGGAGGAGAAGTTCCGAGGAGCAGCTCGCCAGGCCCTGGCCGATGCCATCATCGAGCTTCAGCTGCTGCCAGCTTCACTATGTACAGAGGACACACCCTCAGGTATGCAAGTCAAGAGGTCCTTGGGGTCCAGAGAATGTCACAGATCCAGGCAGGACAGTGTGGCAGGTGAGGGTACAAAGATGGGGTTTAGGGGAAGCATGACAGAAAACTACTACATCAGAATCACTTACTTACAGTTGTCCATGAGCTTGTCTGTGCATCATCCAGGTGCTACATTGGCAGCAGTGAATGGCTGCAGCTGCTCACCCACTTAGACAGGGCTGTTGCATCAGAAGCTCACTTCATACTAACACATGCGGTTGCACACTA
Source organism: Macaca thibetana thibetana (assembly GCF_024542745.1). Taxonomy (NCBI): domain Eukaryota; kingdom Metazoa; phylum Chordata; class Mammalia; order Primates; family Cercopithecidae; genus Macaca; species Macaca thibetana. The sequence goes on from NC_065578.1 coordinate 42,604,339, forward strand.
TCAGTTGTATATACTGTCATTCACTGACAGGTAGAGTAGGAGGCAGGTCACTGTCATACCAGTCTTGAGATTCAGTTTTCTGGAATGGGGATTGATGATCAGTGATGGGTGTCTGTAATATCTGGTGTCCACAGGAAGTCTCAGGAACGGATCGTTGGAAACTAAGAGCTCTGCAGGCCGAGCTAGCACCTTTCCCCCTGCCCCTGTCCCTGGGGAGCCTGTGACTCCACCCAGCAAAGCTGGCCGGCGTAGCTTCTGGGATATGCTGGTAATGGGAGGAAGTGGTGAAGTGGGCATCTACCTTTCTGCCTGCCTCCTAGCTCCTCTTACACTCCCTCCTGCCTCCCAGTCCCCTATAGGCCTTGCCACAGTCTCCTTTCATATGAAACTGCTCTGTCCTGCCAGACACCATGGCATGTACCTTTAGTCCCAGCTCCTCAGGAGGATGAAGTAGGAGGATTTTGCTTCAGGCCAAGGTTCAAGGCTGTAGTACGTTGTGATCATGCCTGTTAATGGCCACTGCACTCCAGCCTGGGCAACATAGAAACACTCTCTTAAAAAAACAAAACAAAAACTGCTCTGTCTTTTGGACTGGATTTTGCAGAATGTGGCAGTTCTCACTGATGTAGAGGGAGCCTTAACTTACTATGTGCCTTCACTTCCATTTTTCTTGTCGGATCCTCACAACAGCTTGCAAGATAAGTAGAGCTTTTACAGTGAGGAAGGTGAGGCTCAGGAAAGTTAAGTAACCTGCCCTGGGCTCCTTAGCCTGCCCCTAGGGAAGCTAACTGAACCCAGACCTCTGAACCCTCCTAGCTCACTGCTGTTCCATAGTGCCTCCATCCCACACCTTTCCTCTTCCCAGTAGCCCTTCCTCATTCACTGCATTGCCCCCAGAGTAAAACAGAATGTGGGGATTTGGGTTCCCCCAAAACAACTGATGACATTGTCCTGGATCGGCCAGAAGACACTCGGGGCCGGAGGCGTCACAAAACTGAGAGTGTTCGGACTCCCGGTGGAGCTGAGCGGGCACCAGGCTCAGATTCTGGAGCCCAGAGACAAAGGTGTGTGTGTGGTGGTATTGTGCCCTGGGAGAGTATGGGCGTGAAGTCACAGATGGGCCGTGGTCTGTATAAACATACAAGTGTCATGTATGGACATGAGGCTCTTACTCCCACTGTCTTTCAGACGCCGGACCACACAGCTAGAAGAGGGTGAGGTGGGGACCCTTCATCCTGTGTTTGCCCGTGCTGCTCGGCGCTGGATGGAGTTTATGGTTCAGATTGGTGAGACCCCAGCCTCCCCTCCCATCCCTCAACCCCAGCCTGGTCTCCATCCTGCAGCTTCATAGTGACTCCTCTGCCTCCCAGGTTGTGCCTCAGTGTCTAGAAGCTCCACCCACATGGTGTCCCGGTTCCTCCTTCCATCCATCCTGTCTGAGTTCACCGCACTAGTCACCTCAATGGCTGGAGACACCAGTGTTCGCATCTTTGAGCAGCGTTTGTGAGTGTAGATCCTATAGAATTGAAGGGAACTCCCCTAGACTTGCTAAAAGCTGGGCCTATAGGAAGCCAAACCAGAGGAAACTGAGCTAGGAGAGGTGGAAACAAGGTCCAGGGAGGTGAAGACTAGGCCAGGGAGTGGTGTCATGGATGGCCTTTCTGTCTGCCCGCCCTTTCAATAGGGGTTCAGAGCCAGAGATCTTCAGCCCTTGTTCCCCTGGGCAACTGGGCCCCTCTCCCCGCCCTGCAGCTGAGCGGCGTCTGCTGCTTCTGGGAAGGAACTTCTTGCAGTGGAGGAGACCAACACAGCAGGGTGAGGGCATGGCCTGTGGGGGTAGGCTAAGAATAAGTGGTGGGGTCTCCAACCTTGCAAAGGGGAGGGTGGGATCAAGGGGGATCTGTTCCCAGGCCCCTGTTGTGCCCCTCCCCCATCCTGTAGCTGCCAAAGCCATGCAGCGCTTCGAGCCAGGAGGTGATGGGAGCTCAGGGCGAAATGCTCCCCGGCAGAGGCTCTTGCTACTGGAGGTCGTGGACAAGAAGGTACATATGGGCCAGGGACTGGGTGGGAAGAGGGGTTCCATAATCTCACTGACCCTGACCCCTGACCTCCAGCTACAGCTGCTGACCTACAACTGGGCTCCAGACCTGGGGGCAGCATTGGGCCGAGCACTGGTTCGCCTGGTGCAGTGGCAGAATGCACGAGCCCATCTCATCTTCTGCCTACTCAGCCAGAAGCTTGGACTCTTCCATCATTATGGCCAGTTGGACTTCCCTGTGCGAGACGAAAAGGTGCCTGCTGCTCTGGCTCTTCCTATAGTTTTGGCTACTGAGGGGTCAGTTAAAGGAAAAACCAGCTCAGAAGCTGGAAAGATGGGACAGACTGAGGGCAGAGGTAGTAGGGAGGGAGTCTGAGAGAGGAAGCCATGGGATGAGAGAGAGGGTCCGAGGGCAAAGGCTGTGAACCCATTGCAATGCTCCGTCTCTCAGGAGCCAAACCCATTCCTGCTGCCAACCATGGAAGTGGAGACCCTCATCCGGAGTGCAAGTCCCCCGCTGAGCCGTGAGCAGGGCCGGCTGAGTGGGTCCTCTCGTGGTGGGGGTCCCCTTCCCCTGGACACATTCCCCTTTGACGAGGCCCTAAGGGATATCACGGCTGCCCGCCCCAGCTCCATACTTGGTCCTGTGCCCAGACCTCCTGATCCTGTCACCTACCATGGACAACAGTTCCTAGAGATCAAGATGGCAGAGCGCAGAGGTGAGGGTACTGGGACAGGCAGCAGGGACAGGAAATCTGTGGAGTCTGGGAGGAAGCGGGTGACAATGCCTGGGGCTACTACCAATGCCTTCAACCCTCAGAGCTGGAGCGCCAGATGAAGATGGAAAACCTGTTTGTAACCTGGCAGCAGCGTTCTACTCCAGCCACCATGCCCATCAGTGTGAGTGACCCCAGCTTGCATCTTCCTCAAGGATCTCTGATCCTGCCCCGTCACTGCGTCATGCTCACTGCCCTGTTTCCCCAGGCTGGAGAGCTGGAGACCCTGAAGCAGTCATCTCGCCTGGTGCATTACTGTGCAACAGCCATGCTCTTCGACCCAGCTGCCTGGCTGCATGGGCCCCCAGAGACCTCTGGACTCCCTGAGGGGCAGGTGAGGCTGACTCCCAGACTTCTAGGAGACCTTTGCTTACCCCACAGTGACCCCCCTCTTCCATCCCCAGCAGGATGGTTGACAGTGGGGAGAATCTTCCTTGATCTTTACTCTCACAGCGGCGCCATCGCCCTGAGTCAGGGTCTGGGAGCCGAGAGGCCCCCACAAGCTGTGAATCCTTGGATGTGTCGCCCCCGGGAGCCCGTGAGGAGCCTTGGCTGAAGGAGCTGAGCTTGGCTTTCCTGCAGCAATATGTGCAGTATCTGCAGAGCATAGGTTTTGTGCTGGTACCACTGCGGCCCCCCTCACCTGCCCGCAGGTGAGCCCGTCCCTGCTTTCCCTTCTCTCTTCTCCTCCTGCACTGCAAGTGAGGCCCCACAGGCCCTTCCTCCTTTTACAAGGTCCTATGTTGACAAGTCGGGCTGGGCCCGTGCATGTTCATCCCACCAGGCTCGCACACGTGTGAGGGTTTTGGATACTTTCACACAGCCCTCGGACGTGTCCTGCAGAACTTGTATGCTTTGTGGAATTCATGATGACACTTGTACACAGAACTGTGTCCATTCTCACAAAGCTCATGCCCACACATATCTTGTACACTTACACGCTTGCATACATCTCCCTATGTGAATTTTTTTTGGAGATGGAATCTCGCTTCATCGCCTAGGCTGGAGTACAGTGGTGCGATCTCGGCTCACTGCAACCTCCACCTCCTGGGTTTGAGCAATTCTTGTGCCTCAGTCTGCCAAGTAGCTGGGATTACAGGTGCACACCACCCTGCCTGGCTAATTTTTTGTATTTTAGTAGAGATGGGGTATCACCATGTTGCCTAAGCTGGTCTTGAACTCCTCAACTCAGGCAGTCTACCCACCTCAGCCTCCCAAAGTGCTAGGATTATAGTTGTGAGCCATTACGTCCGGCCTGCACATGTAAATCTTGTACATACTCCTAAGCCTCTGGATCTAGGCCTTAATGATTCCTGTCCTGATCATCCCACTGACCTCTCCTGAGATTTGATGTGGTTCTTGGCCCAGGGAAGTCCTTTTCTCACCAAGGACCTCTATGCTAGGCCTACTTGCATCACTGTCCTCGGCCTGTTCTTGGTCATGTTCACCCACTGGCCAGTACTGACAGGTCTGAGTCTTGGGAAGTAGGCAGCCCCTCTTTCACCACCTCCATTTCCCCTGAGCGCAGGGACAACTCTGCAGCCACCTTTTCATCCACGATTAAAATCTCAGATTCCCATGGTTGTGGCCCGTGCTCTATGTTCCTCTCCAGATTCTGTGTTCCCTGCCCTTTCCCAGTAGCTGTATGCGAAAAATGAGCTGTTCACCTTACACACAGCTACTTTTGTGTCTCCAGATTTGTGAGTTTATCAAGGCATGTTCTCCCTCCTCTGTTTTCAGTTAGAACCTTTTCAAGCCAGTAGTCCAGAAAGCCAGTTCTAACTCTCCCATGTTTCTGTGCCCAGCTCTCCACTCCCCAGGTTTACCTCTCTTCCAGGCATTAAGAAGAGAAGGCGTGCCTGCCTCTCCTGTGATCCCATCTCAGGCCAGGCTGGCCCCTCCTACCCTGGGGAGGAGCTGCACAGCTTGCTGCCTTGACAGTTCCCAGTTCTAGGAGCTTGTCTAAAGGACTTTAATTTGCACACTTGCCATCAGTTATGCTCTTCCCCCCAAATCTGAATTCCTTTTTAAAACAAGACACTGAGTTAAAAAAAAAAAAAAAAAAAAAAAAAAAAAAAGTTTCTGCAGCAAAATTTAAAGCCAGGCCTTCCCTTCCCGCCAATCTTTAACAATCACTAAGTCTTGTCCCAGTTTCCTTGAGGTTTAAATGGGACACTTTTTCCACCAGAGGTTTTGACCCCCAGCAAGAATTCTGGCAGTTTATAGCCCCTTGGTGTGAGTGGGTCCCCCTGACCCCTTCTGTTCTGTCCCTTCTTCCCAGTCCTTCCCCTGCTTCCCTTCTCCCCTATCCTCTGCACTAAACTGTGATGAGCAATATGCCTCTTAAAGCCTGGAACTGCCATCCCACAATCAAAAGACAGCAGCTTTTCCCTCTCAGAGGAAGGTACCTAACCAGGCATCAAACATCTCCTTGAATTTTCCTAATCAAATCGTAGACATGCATCACCCTCCCCCTTCTCTCTCCTGCCCAGCACGCACCCTCTCAGTAGCAGAGAGGCTTAGACTCCACCTCCCCACTGAGCACTGTTTTTGCCTCCCTTGAAGCAGCAGCTGCTATGGAGAAAGCCCGGCCCTGCAGTCTAGACCTGGACTCCAGGCCCAGCCTTGCCACTCACAGTGGCACCTTTGTGGGCCTGTTTCCTCCCCTGCAAAATGATTCCATGTAAAACGGATTCTGGGTCTGATCACCGTGACTGCATGCCACTTGCCTGCCTCATCCTCTTATCCCTCCTCCTTTTCTACAGCACCAGCCGACCACGGGCCATGGCTATCCTTGGAACAGAGGGTCGAGGCTCCTTCTCCTGCCCTAAAACCAAGACTGATGGGAGCCCCAAGGTAACTTGTCATATAATGGTAAAGTTACTGATGCTGAATTACTTTCCCATGGCCTGAGGTCATTGACCCTGAGTGATGTACCAGGGTCACTGATCCCAGACTGACACCATTAAAGTCAGGATCTAAGGGACTTCCACCCTACTGATTCGAGGCTGGTGAGCCCCCAATCCTTGCCCCGTTTTTCCTTTCTTCAGAGTACTAGCTCTCCAGTAACCACCTACCACCTGCAGCGGGCACTGCCTGGGGGCATCATCCTCATGGAACTGGCATTCCAGGTAAGCAGGAGGAGCACTGAGTGGAGAGAGCCAGACCCACCTGTCTCTTGCCTTCCTGATCTCATCTTCACCTTCCCTCCAGGGCTGTTACTTCTGTGTCAAACAGTTTGCCCTGGAATGTTCCCGAATCCCAATGGGGCAGGCTGTCAACTCACAGGTATGTGGATGAGGTGTAGGCACAGTCAGTGCACCCCAGTGTCCTGTGGGCAGCATGGCTCCATGTCTCATTTGCTGGGCAGTAGAGTAATGCAGTGGGCAGGCTGGCTTAGTGACTGATGCAGTGCTGTGGCCTGGCTAGGTCAGTGCTCATTCTGGTGAGCTGCACTCACTACCAGGCTGACCCTGTCGGTCATCCAAAGTGTGTTCAGCTGTAGCCCTGAGGCAGTACAGTGCCTGGTCTGGCCTGTAGTCATCTAGGGTCTGTGGCAGACCCTAGTGGAATCTGGGATACAGCAGAATGGCCCAGTGTCTCAAAATGGCCCTAGTTTCATGGAAGTAGTTACAATACAGTATGAAAAAGGGAGGCTAGAATGAGGAGGCCTTCCCACAGAAACCATTCTGGCAGAGGGCATTCCACTGGGCCACAGCAGCAGGGGAAAAATTGCACTTCTTTCCACAGAAGGAGGGAAACATGTATTGGGCAGCCAGTGCAGCCACACCCTAACCCTGTCTCCTGCTGCTGCCTCCCCAGCTGTCCATGCTGTTCACAGAGGAGTGTGACAAGGTGCGAGACCTGATGCATGTGCATTCGTTCAGCTATGACTTCCATCTGCGCCTCGTGCACCAGCACGTACTAGGTGCCCACCTGGTGCTGCGGCACGGCTACCACCTCACCACCTTCCTGCGACACTTCCTGGCCCACCACCCCGACGGACCCCACTTCGGCCGCAATCACATTTACCAAGGTCAGTGCCCAAGGGCAAGCCAGTGAACCCAAAAAAGAACAGGCCACAGGTGCCTCCAGGTCAGGGCTGGTGGGACTACCTCCCTGGACAAGTGGTCCCATGTTGTTAATTACCTCATGTCACACATATCATGTCCCCATGTTTCTGTCCTGTGTCTTTCTTACCAGAGTTTGGACCCCATGTCACATGTTCCCTGCCCTCTGAGTTACTTTTGTCCCATCTCAGTGTTCCACAGGAATGCAGGAGCTCCTAAGGAAAGCAGACCCACTCTGCCTGCCAGTCAGAGCTTTAAAGACGCCCATCCCTGTGCCCCACCAGATCAGTGTGTCTGTCCTAGGCTTAGTGTCTGCTGTCTCCTGTTACTTACCCCTCAGGGACATTGGAGCTCCCCACACCACTCATCGCTGCCCACCAGCTGTACAACTACGTGGCTGACCATGCCAGCTCTTACCACATGAAGCCATTGCGAATGGCCCGGCCAGGGGGCCCAGAACACAATGAGTATGCCCTGGTGTCGGCATGGCACAGGTAAGGCTGGGAGGGGCATCCAGCATGCATGCTGCAGGAGCTGGGGCTGGGACATACTTGCAGTAGGGAGACCCGTGTTTTCTTGGGCAGGGTGAGGTTTGTTTCATTAGAACCCCAGAGTTGACATCTCCCCAACCTGTCCTGCACAGCTCTGGCTCCTACCTGGATTCTGAGGGACTTCGCCACCAGGATGACTTTGATGTGTCTCTGCTTGTCTGTCACTGTGCTGCCCCCTTTGAGGAGCAAGGAGAGGCTGAGCGGCACGTTCTGCGGTCAGCAGACCCCCTACCCTGAACACGCCCATTTCCCAGCCTGCCCGACCCTGCCCTGTGTGTCTCTTGCTATGACCGCCACTCTCCTGCCCTGCTCCCCACTCCAGGCTACAGTTCTTCGTGGTGCTCACCAGCCAGCGAGAGCTCTTCCCCAGGCTCACGGCTGACATGCGCCGCTTCCGGAAGCCACCCAGACTGCCCCCTGAGCCAGAGGCTCCTGGGAGTTCAGCTGGCACCCCTGGGGAGGCCTCAGGGCTTGTTCTAGCGCCAGGACCGGCTCCTCTGTTCCCACCACTGGCTGCAGAGGTGGGCATGGCACGGGCACGACTGGCTCAGCTGGTACGGCTGGCTGGAGGGCACTGCCGTCGGGACACCCTTTGGAAGCGCCTCTTCTTGCTGGAGCCACCAGGGCCTGATAGACTGCGGCTAGGGGGGCGCCTGGCCCTGGCAGAGCTGGAGGAGCTCCTAGAAGCAGTCCATACCAAATCCATTGGGGACATCGACCCCCAGCTGGTAAGGGACTGTGGGCTCCCGAAAGAGCTGGGGTAGATGCCAGGAATTCCACTGGCAGCCAGGGCAGAGAGCACAGGAATCTGAGGTGACTGGCACAGAAGACTCAGGCCTGTGGCTCCTCCCCCAGGACTGCTTCCTATCCATGACAGTCTCCTGGTACCAGAGCCTGATCAAAGTTCTCCTAAGCCGCTTCCCCCAGAGTTGTCGCCATTTCCAAAGCCCAGACTTGGGAACTCAGTACCTGGTAAGTCCCCTTGAGCTTCCTCTGAAAAGGACAACATAGCAGAAATCCTCACCAGACAGATGCGCCCCTCAGCCTGACCAAGCAAGCTCTGCTCTGGAGGGAGGCCTAGACAGAATGGGACTCCACAGATACATGTAAAACCCTTCCAGTACCGGGCATCGAGCTATAGTATGTGATTCTCTGAGCAGCTCTGCCCTCAAAGACTCACCAAGAACACAAGCTTTGGCTTGAGATCCTGAGGGCCAGGCTCTGGAACTGACAACCCAAGGAGCTCTCAGAACTTTGTCAGTAGGCTGGAGCCCCAGAAAGGACCCCTTGGGCTTTGAAGCCTTGTTACTCAAAGTGTGGTCCACAGACCAGCAGCCGCAGCACCTGGGAGCTTGCTGAAACGCAGGCTCTCCGGCCACATCTGAGACTGCTGACTCGGGATCTGCAGGTTGTCAGTCTCCGCAGGTGATTTGTGTGCACACTGAAGTTTGAAAGCGCTGCTGTAAAGGACAGGTAGAGCTGCGGTGGTGGAGCATGGGGCATTAAGGAGCCCACAGAGATGGGCCCGGCCAGAGCTGAGGTTCAAGAGAGGAGGCGTTACGAGAGAAGATTTCAAGTAAGAAAGTAGGAGGTGGAGCCAGGTGAGGGGTCCTGCAGCACAGTGCTTGTGCAGAGGATTCATTTCAGGGTGCAGGAAGGGTCTCCCAGAGAAGCCGAGGTCAGTTAGGATGAGGCTGCAGTAGTGTCAGCGGTTGTGAATAGAGGGGGGTGCCCCTGTGGGTGGTAGGAAGGCTGGAGCAGGAGTGGGTTTTGAGGAAGGGTGACAAGTCCAACCTGGGGGAAGTTGAGTCTGGGCTCCATAAGGCCCTTCACCGTCTGCAAGGTTTGTGGGTACCAGGGATTCAAGCTCAGGAGAGTCGTAGGCAGCAGCTCTGTGAACAGGTGGTAACTGAAGCCTTGGGAGAGCAAATCATCCCAGGATGGGTCACTAAGCAGAGTGTTAGGGAGCAGACAGACATAAGGGGACAGGACAATCCCAGGGGTGGTCAGAGAGGAGTGCCAGGACAGGAGGCAAGGAGGTTGCGCCAGGGGTACAGCACTCTCCATTGATTGGCTTCAGCGTACCAGGCTCTGTGTGGGGCCTCCAGGATCTACTGTTACCCCTCATTCTGACGCAGCTCAGATGGGCTGACGGGCAAGCCAGCGAGGATGAGGACTGAGGCTCAATTTGGAGACATGGTTCTATGTGACCTCGGGGTACAGGCGGGGTGAGGTGTGGAGATGGAAGTAGGCCTCTCCTCATCCTCCCTTCACCTCAGGATGCCCTGTGGAAGGGTCTGTGTCACTTCGGGGGAGAGAGACCTCAGTCCCCTTCTCATCTTTTCACTGCAGGTTGTGCTGAATCAGAAGTTCACTGACTGCTTTGTGCTGGTGTTTCTGGACTCCCACTTAGGAAAGACGGTGAGAACAAGTCGGGGGCTTTGTGTCAGCCTTGTGGAAGGCCATACCCCAAATGTATGGAGCCTGCTGGGTTGGGGTGCCCACCCTTTCTGAGCCCTGCCTCCTGTCCCCACCCATGCCCTCCTCTCACCAGCGCACCCCCACCATGTTCCCCACAGTCTCTGACGGTGGTTTTCCGAGAGCCCTTCCCAGTACAGCCGCAGGACAGCGAGAGCCCCCCTGCCCAACTAGTCTCCACCTACCACCACCTGGAGTCTGTCATCAACACAGCCTGTTTCACCCTCTGGACCCGCCTCCTCTGAGAGAGTGGACTGGACCACTGCATGTCACTGTTCCTCGAATCGTGGGTCTACAAGATTGCCCGCCAGAGGCAGGACTGACCAGCCCTTCTGGGCCCCAGGGCAAGTCAGACACTGAGTGACACTAAAGGCTTTGTAACTACGTCTTGGGGGTCTGCTGCCCCAGCCTGGCGGCAGGAACTGCCCTCCTCAAACACCCACAGCCAGTGACCCATCCAGGACTTCAGAGGGTCAGGTCAACCCAAGGACCCCTTGGGCCCTTCTGGGGTACTCCTTTCTGCCCACCTGGTAGAGTCTTGGGAGTTCACACGGGGTGGCAAAAACTTACCCCCTAGAGCTCCTCTACCTGATCCTGCCCCCCAGCCTTTGACCATGGTCAGCCACCTGTGTCCCTTGAGCCCTCGGGTCTTCACCTCCCACTTGGACATCACTGCTGGACATTCCCATTGAGATGACAACTGGGTTCCAATCCCAGCTTTGCCTTTGAAGCACCTGTGGCCACTGTCAAGTCCCTTTGCTCTCAGACCCTGGGTTTCTCATCCTTTAATGAGAAGGTGGGCTCAGAAGCTCTCCCACCTCCACAGCAACCCTGGCACTGGCTTCTCAATGGGAGGGAAGCAACAGAGAAACTGAAGTGTTAGACACTATGTGTCCTCCCACCCCATAACAGAGACATAAGACAATGTTCAGCGGGTCATCTTTAATGCAGAGGAGGAGATGGGATCTCACTCGCTGTCTGGAGGCATGTGGGTGGTGTGCAGGCCCTCACTGGCCACCTCGGGGTGGCCCCGCCTATCCCAGTATGAACGTAGCCAACTCAAGCCCTCTACTGTGTCTCCTGTAGGGAGAGGGAGGCCTGGGCATCTCAGCCCACAAGGAGAAAACAGCCCCTGTCCAGTCCCTCCAGAGCTCCCTTCCCCAGGGCCACCCCTCACCTCGAGGCTGATACTCGCAGCCCACAAAGCCTTTGTAGCCTTCATCTTCCAGCAGTTGAAACAGATAGGGGAAATTCAGCTCTCCGGGGCTGCTGGGCTCCCCTCGGCCTGGGACCTGTGCCACCTGCACATGCCCTGGGGACAGATGTGGACAAATGTGGGGTCCAGGCTCCTGCCAGGGCCTGAAGAACAGATGTGGGGATTGAAAGGGTGGGAGGGCACAGGAAGCTCCTCTCACCAACGATGGGCAGGAACTCCTGGATGTTTCCTGTCAGGTTCCCATCCATGATCTGCCAGTGGAATATGTCCTGGGGAAGAGGATACTACAGTCCAAGACCCCGCAGGCCCCACCCTCCCGGTCTTCAGAGTACCCCCTTTCTTCCACTTACCATTTGTAATTGGAGGTTGGGTCTTCCCACCTTCTGTAAGATGGCTGCCGCTGTAAGAGAAGCCAGGGAGGGGGCCGTGAGCCTCAAGGAGAGCACAGGAATCAAAAGGGACAGGAGACAGGGCTGGGGTCATACCCTGCTGGGGCGTGTCCAGGAAGTACTGGGGGTCAGTGATGCGGGTATTGATGGGCTCCAGCAGTCCCACGAGGTCCGCCTAGCAGCATGTCGGGTGTTGTGAATAGAGCTCCTTCCCAAGTTCGTCCCCCATCAGTCAGTCACTGGTCAAGGCCCTCACCTGTCCCTCTGACCTAGGCTGGCAGCCTCACGTGCTGTCCCCACTGTGCACCCCCTCCTCCGCACACCCACAAAGACATGTAAGTACATGTGTGTTTCCACCTTTCTCACCTCAGCCAAAACCCCAGCTGCATGCCTCAGGTTCTCCAGAAAAACGATCTCCATCTCAGCTTTGACTGCTATTCGATCAGCTCCCTGGGGTACTCGGCCAGCCATCAGGTGGATCCTGTGAGGAAGATGGATTGGAGGCCTTGCCTCCCTTGGCTCTCTGCACCTTTTCCAGGATTCCCTGACACTGCTGGCCCTTGCCTGTCTCCCCAGGTCTCCAGTCCATGGCACCTGAGCCACGATGCCCAGGCATCCGAGCGCTTTTCAGAGACACTTCAGTAACGGCCGAGGGGAAGCCCTTTCCCAGACACCTCAGCGTCCACCCACCGCCCCCTGCCTCCAGTACTTTCTACCTTTCCTTCCCTCGGTCCTTCTCCTCAACCTATAACCTGCTAAATTCTCACCTTTAAAAATTATCCTGACCCTTGCTTGCCCTTCTCAGGTATTCCGTGCTGCTGTCTCTACTTCCTCTCCTTGCATCTACTACTTAGACTCTTCCCATCTTTTTTCTGCCCCCACCATTGACCAATAGTGATCCCCTCTTGCTAGTACCTTCTGAGCCTGTTTGGCCTCTGCAGGATTTGACATTTGATCAGCCCCATTTGAGCTGTCCACCTCCTCCCATCATCCCCTGATCTTATCAGCCACATCCAGCTCTGAACAGACATTCCAGACCTCCCCACCCCAACAGGCTACATATATGTACAGCCTTAGGAACACTGCTGAACACACCAGGCTGCCTCTTGCCACAGCACCCTTGCCGGGAATACTTTACCTTCTGCCCATCAAGCAATGCCCACTCCTTGAAGACAGTCCAAGCATCACTACCTGTAAGCAGCTTTCTCTGATCCAGACAGGGTTAGGTGCCTACCCCTGCTCCCACAGCTTCCTGGAATAGGGCTGTCCTCAAATGGATCACTGCATATATTTACTCTCCTATCTTCCTAGGCAGACTGAGCTCCCAGCATGGGATCCCAGCATGGGGTGAGCATAAAAGAGTGGCAAACAGACTGGCACAGGACAGATAAAATACAAAAGGCAATTTACAAAGGACCAGGACCGCAGAGGCGGAGATAGGCCAGTGGGCTCAGACTTCTGAGCGTCTCAGACCTCAGGTCCTCGACTCCCTGAACCTGAGGCAGGGTCATGGGTCACAGAGGGGTGGGGCTTGGGGTGGAGGCGGGGTACCTGGGACAGCCCAGGGCCTTGGCGTATCGCACGGCCTGCTCCAGCCCCTCTCGGAAGGCCGCCTGTCTCCCGGGGACGGCCCCCAGCCCCATTTCCCCCTTCTCTTGGTCTCCTGCAGAGAGAACGGGCCTCAGCCCCCGACTCGGGCACTCCCCTGCCCGCGCCCAGTCCCCCACCAGCCTCCCGGCCCGCGGCGCACCCGGGGGCGTGTTGATCAGCACAAGCCGCAGCCCCGCTTCTCGCGCGGCGCGCGCCAGCGCCTCAGGCGGCTCCGCGTACGGCCAGGCCACCTCGACGGCCTCGAAGCCCGAGCTGCCCGCGGCCCGCAGCCGCGCGGGGAGGCCGGGGAGCTCGGGGAACAGCCAGGACAGATTGGCGGAGAAGCGCAGCGGCGCCATGCCTGGGGAGGCCGGGCCGGGCAGAGTCCGAAGGCTCCAAAGGCGGCGGGCGGGGCGGGGCTCTCCTTGCTGGCCCTGCGAACAAACGTGCACTCTTCCGGGTTAGAAAAGCGAAGTGCTGTAAAAATCCGGGCCTTCGCGAAAAGCGCCTTCCGTGAGCGAGAGAGGGAGCGCGGGGAGAGGCGAAGGGGCGGGGCGAGGGCGGCCGGAAAAGGAGCGGGGCCCGCGCCGGGAGAAGGTGGGGAGGCCGGGCTCCCGGACCTGAAAGCCGGACGCGGGGCCAGAGAGAGCTGGCTGCCCGAGGGCCAGGTTGCAATGATGGGACGTGCACTTTAATACTGAGTCTTTCCTCTGTTTATAAAAATGCTATCTGTTCGTTAAGCAACATTTGAAAGCTGTATAACCAAATAAAGAAGCACTTTTATACCACCAGTTATCACACCACTAGCCTGTTAGCTTTCCCGTCCAAATTTTAAAATATGCAGTTTTTTCCTTTGGAAATTGTGATCTTTCGGTATATGCGGTTTTATAGCCCTTTTTCATGGAATATTATTTTGTGAGCATTTCCTCGTGTTTTCCAATAGCCTTCAAAATCTGTGCCTTCGCTGCTCGTTGTTGCACACCTAAGCAGCAAGTCATTTATTGTACTTTGTGGTTGGATATTGTGTGTGTGCGCGCGCGCTGCAAGCGCACTTTCATGCTCTTCTTAGTCCCTATCTCTGACTCTTTTTCAAGTCTTTTTCTAGAGGTGTCCATCACAGTGTTGGCCCGTTCACGCCGTTTGTCTTTTGCAAGGGAAACGGCACCATTGAGCAGCTATGGGTGAGCTGTCCTCTCTTAGCCTTAGCCTCAGCTGATTGGACCAGGGAGGTCATCTGATCCCAGGACAGCCAATCCATAGACTGGTCAAAGACCTCTTACTTGCGTGGTTTGGAAAGATAAGATAACCAATCAAGAGTTCAAACAAAGAAATGCTGAGAGTCAACAGGTGGTGTTGCCAGAAGGTGACTGGGCTGTAGAAACGAAATAAGACAGAGTCCTATGGTAAAGAAAAGCTAGAGCGGAAAGGAGGGGAACCAAGTCCTGTGAATAGAGGTAGCACACTGGGAAGCCCATGTCGTCCCAGGGGTGCCCAAACCCATAGCTGCCCCCAGGTCTGTGCACTTAAGGCTGGGATGCTTAGACTTTCCTGGGTTTCTTTGTCTGTATAGCATCTTAATGTTTCTTGAGATAATTTGAATGATTTTACTTTCATCTACAATAACCCACCTGATTGGGCAGGTTCTTAGGGGTAGAATTACATGGTCAAAAATAGGAACATATCTAAGTTATTGATGTCTTAAATTTCCTTTGAAGAATATAAATCTATATCCCAACAGTTCATGAGTAAACGTCATCTTGATCTATCGTCTGTGCTAACTTTGACAGAAAAGCTGAAAGTGCAACATTAGGAACACCCAGCTTCCACTGATTGTTCTGTCAACACTCAACTCCATCTCAAATGAGGCTAACTCAGACACCAGGGATCCAGCCTGATCCCGTGGTGAACCCAAATGCTTAGAAGCTTCCATTTCTTCAGCTCTGCCTCCAAGAACAGACTGCTGCCAACTGACACTGATCACCTGATTTCTTGCTCATTTGCAACTGGTTTTATACTAGGACCTTTGCCTTGTCTTGGAATGTGTTTCTTGGGTATCGTCCTGTCAAGATCTCACTAAGCTTAACATTGGAATCAATCCCAACTTTAGTGTGTGTGCAATCCAAAATCAACAATACAGAGTAACATCCAGAGGAAGTAATTCCTTTATTACCACCTCACTGTTGATCTCTGAGTATGCAAATTCCATTTATGATGTTGAAAGCACCACCATCTGCTGAGCTCTGCATCAGAAACAAAATGTGTCCAACTCCCAATGGTCCACCCCTTTTTTCCTTGGACATCCCTTAGGGCAGTAAAGATTATGTATAAACTAGACATACATGACTCACTTTCCCCTTAATTCCCTTACAACACCTTCACATAATATGCCCAAATAAATATATAAGGAGTGCAATGTCCATGAAAATTATTTGCTTTATTCACCTTTGGCTATGTCTTATCCCACCTTGCAACACAGGCATGAGACTAAGTTATCACAAGTTTGGATTCTTTGCATTTGCCTTTTTTTCCGGCTTTATTGTACTTCACAGATATGTATTTAGCTTTTAACCAAATAATTTGCACAGGTGTGGTATTAAAGTAACAACAATTTGTAAATAGTTGCATGGATAATGGCAAAAACTTTAGTACAGAGTTCAGAGTCTCATTTGATCACTGGACAGCATTTGGCAATGCAGTAAAACATATTACAACTCATGTGAAATGCAAATCAAAACCTCAATGAAATTCTATTTTATGCCTTTCAGATTGGCAAAAATAAAAAAGACATTATCAAATATTGGATAGGATTTGGAACAACTGCTGATAGGAGTGTAAATCACTATAACCTCCTTGGAAAACAATTTGGCCTTGTCTCTTAAGGCTGATATGCCTTTGATCCAACAGTTCCTTTCCCAGGTGTATCCCCTGAAGATAGTTTTGCACAAGTGTACCAGGCAAAAAGTAAAGTGATGTTCACAGCAGAACTACTTATGTAGCAAAAAGATGGAACTAACTCAAATGTCCATACATACATACATAGGTGAGTTGTGTAATAGTACAGTCATACCATGTTGTACAAGAGAAAGCTGGTGGCTCAAATGATAAAACTGAGTTTGTTCTTGTTAACACAAGATTATGTATAAACTAGACATACATGACTCACTTACCGCTTAATTCCCTTACAACACCTTCACATAATATGCCCAAATAAATATATAAGGAGTGCAATGTCCATGAAAATTATTTGCTTTATTCACCTTCGGCTATGTCTTATCCCACCTTGCAACACAGGACAATATATGAAGAGCTTAGTGAAGTTTAATTGGAACTGAAAAACATCATTATGAAAGCATCAAGTGGATACATCTCAGAAACATAATCTATAGAGGAAGAAGCAAATCACGGAGAAATACATACAGTGTGATTCCATTGATAAAAAGTCAAAGGCAGGGAAAACCAACAGTATCTTGTGTAGGAATATGGATATCCCTGGTAAAACAATGAAAAACAAGTGAATAATTATCACAAAATTCAGCATAATGGTGACGACCTCTAGAGGAGGACGGAAGAGGGTAGCATTGGAGCCTTTGAAAGCGTTAGTTATCCTTTCTCCTACCTTGGATAGCACATTCATGTATGTTAACTTTACTACTTTTCTTTAGAGTTAACATATATTTTATAAATATCATTTTATATCTGTTTTATATTTAATAAAAACACATTTTTAAAACCTGTATGCATTTACTGCCGTCTGTTAACACATTTGATATTAACATCCTCATTGTGGTATCATTATAATCTCAAGATTTTTCTACAGGTTCAGCTTGTTCGTATTGTTTGTCTGGTTTGAATTATAATGATCACTTCTTAGACTCAACTTGCCACTGCTCAGTATAGTGATCTTTTATTGTATTATCTGCCCAGAACCTATGGCAGGCAGCCTGCAAAATGGTCCCCAATGGGTCAGAGCGGGTGGTTCACACCTGTAATCCCAGCCCTTTGGGAGGCTGAGGCAGGAGAATAACTTGAGCCCAGGAGTTTGAGACCAGCCCTAGCAACCTAGTGAAACCCCATCTCGACAAAAATATAAAAATTGGCCAAGCATGGTGGCATGTGTGTGTAGTCCCAGCTACTCCAGAGGCCGAGGTGAGAAGATCGCTTGAGTCTGGGGGGTCCAGGCTGCAGTGAGCCATAATTGCACCACTGCAGTCCAGCCTGGGTGACAGAGCAAAATCCTGTCACAAAAAATAATAAAATAAAATAAAATCGATAGACCATTAGCAAGATTAACCAAGAAGAGTGAAAATCCAAATAACCTCACTAAGAAACAAAACAGGAAATATTACCACTGACACTGCAGAAATACAAAAGATCATTCAAGGCAACTATGAACATCTTTATGCACATAAACTAGAAAACCTAGAAGTGGATAAATTCCTGGAAAAACACAACCCTCCTTGCTTAAATCAGGAAGAATTAGATACTCTGAACAGAGCAATCAGCAAGATTGAAATGGTAATTTAAAAATTACCAACAAAATTAAGTCCAGGACCAGACGGATTCACAGCAGAATTCTACCAGACATTCCAAGAATTGGTGCCAATCCTTTTGACACTATTCCACAAGACAGAGAAGGAAGGAACACTCCCTAATTCATTCTATGAAGGCAGCATCACCCTAATACCAAAACCAGGAAAGGACACAACTAAAAAAGAAAACTACAGATGAATATCCTTGATGAACATGGATGCTAAAATCCTTAACAAAATACTAGCTAACCGAATCCAACAACATATCAAAAAGATAATCCACCACGATCAAGTGGGTTTCATTCCAGGGATGCAGGGATGGTTTAACATATGTAAGTCAATAAATGTGATACACCACATAAACAAGAATTAAAAACAAAAATCACATGATCATCTCAATAGATGCAGAAAAAGCATTCAACAAAATCCAGCATCCCTTTATGATTAAAACCCTCAGCAAAATTGGCATATGAGGGACATACTTTAATGTAATAAAAGCCATCTATGACAAACCCACAGCCAACATAATAGTGAATGGGGAAAAGTTGAAAGCATTCCCTCTGAGAATGGAAACAAGACAAGGCTGCCCACTCTCACCACTCCTCTTCAGCATGGTCCTGGAAGTCCTAGCCAGAACAATCAGACAAGAGAAAGAAATAAAGGGCATCCACATTGGTAAAGAGGGAGTCATACTGTCCCTGTTTGCTAACAATATGATTGTTTACCTTGAAAACCCTAAGGACTCCTCCAGAAAGCTCCTAGAACTGATTAAAGAATTCAGCAAAGTTTCCGGATACAAGATTAATGTACACAAATCAGTAGCTTTTCTATACACCAACAGTGACCAAGCAGAGAATCAAATCAAGATTTCAACCCCTTTTTACAACAGCTGGAAAAAAAACAAAACAAAACAAAAAAAAACTTAGGAATATACCTAACAAAGGAGTTCAAAGACGTCTACAAGGAAAACTACAAAACACTGCTGAAAGAAATTATAGATAACACAAACAAATGGAAACACATTTCATGTTCATGGATAGGTAGAATCAATATTGTGAAAATGATCATACTGTCAGCCAGACGCAGTGGCTCATGCCTATAATCCCAACACTTTGGGAGGCCAAGGAGGGCAGATCACTTAAGGTCAGGAGTTTGAGACCAGCCTGGCCAATATGGTGAAAGCCCGTCTCTACTCAAAATACAAAAATTAGCTGAACGTGGTGTTGCACGCCTGTAGCCCCAGGTACTAGGGAGGCTGAGGCAGGAGAATAGCTTGAACCTGGGAGGCGAAGGTTGCAGTGAGCCGAGATCATGCCACTGCACTCCAGCCTGGACGACAGAGCAAGACTCCGTCTCAAAAAAAAAAAAAGAAAAAGAAAAAAAGAAAATGACCATACTACCAAAAGCAATCTACAAATTCAATGCAATCCCCATCAAAATACCACTATCATTCTTAACAGAGTTAGAAAAAACAATTCTAAAATTCATAGGAACCAAAAAAGAGCCCGCATAGCCAAAGCACGATTAAGCAAAAAGAAAAATTCTGGAGGCATCACACTACCTTATTTCAAACTATACTTTAAGGCCACAGTCATCAAAATAGCATGGTACTGGTATAAAAATAAACATATAGACCAATGGAATAGAATAGAGAACCCAGAAATAAACCCAAATACTTATATCCAACTGATCTTCGACAAAGCAAATAAAAACATAAACTGGGGAAAGGACACCCTTTTCAACAAATGGTGCTGGGATAATTGGCTAGCCACATGTAGGAGAATGAAACTGGATCCTCATCTCTCACCTTATTACAAAAATCAACTCAAGATGGATTAAGGACTTAAACCTAAGACCTGAAACTATAAAAACTTTAGAAGATAACATTGGAAAAACCCTTCTAGATGTTGACTTAGGCAAGGATTTCATGACCAAGAACCCAAAAGCCAATGCAATAAAAACAAAGATTAATAGCTGAGATCTAATTAAACTAAAGAGCTTTTGCATGGCAAAAGGAAGAGTCAGCAGAGTAAACAGACAACCCACAGAGTGGGAGAAAATCTTTACAGTCTATACATCTGACAAAGGACTAATATCCAGAATCTACAACAAACTCAATCAAATCAGTAAGAAAAAAAAAATCCCATCAAAAAGTAGGCTAAGGACATTAATAAACAATTCTCAAAAGAAGATATACAAATGGCCAACAAATATATGAAAAAATGCTCAACATCACCAATGATCAGGGAAATGCAAATCAAAACCACAATGTGATACCACCTTACTCTTGCAAGAATGGCCATAATAAAAAAATCAAAAAACAGTAGATGTTGGCATGGATGCAGTGAACAAGGAACACTTCTACACTGCTGGTAGGATGTAAACTAGTACAACCACAATGGAAAACAGTGTGGAGATTCCATAAAGAACTAAAAGTAGAACTACCATTTGATCCAGGAGTCCCACTACTGGGTATCTACCCAGAGGAAAAGAAATTACTATTCGAAAAAGATACTGGCATACACATGTTTATAGCAGCACAATTCACAATTGCAAAATCGTGGAACCAACCCAAATGCCCATTAATCAACAAGTGGATAAAGAAACTGTGATATATATATATTTTATATATATATTATATTATATAGTATATATGTCTATAAGATATATTGTATTATATAGTATATATGTCTATAATATATATTATATTATATATATTATATTATATAATATATATGTCTATAATATATATTATATTATATATATATGGTGGAATATTACTCAGCCATAAAAAAGAATGAAGTAATAACATTTGCAGTGACCTGGATCAGATTGGAGACTTATTCTAAGTGGAATAACTCAGGAATGGAAAACCAAACATTGTATGTTCTCACTGATATGTGGGAGCTAAGTTACAAGGATACAAAGGCATAAGAATGATACAATGGACTTTGGGGACTTGGGGGGAAGAGTGGGAGGAGGTGAGGGATAAAGGACTACAAATAGGGTGTGGCATATACTACTCATAAATCACCACTAAAGAATTTACTCATGTAACCAAATACCACCCATCCCCCAATAACTTATGAAAAATAAAAAAAAAAATTAAAATTAGCCAGGCGGGTGGCTCACACCTATAATCCCAACATTTTGGGAAGCTGAGGCGGGTGGATCACTTGAGGTCAGGAGTTCAAGATCTGCCTGGCCAACATGGGGAAACCCCATTTCTACTAAACATACAAAAATTAGCTGGGCGTGATGGTGCGTGCCTGTAATCTCAGCTACTCGGGAGACTGAGGCAGGACAATTGCTTGAACCTGGGAGGTGGAGGTTGTAGTGAGCAGAGATCGCGCCTCTGTACTCCAGCCTGGGTAACAGAGTGAGACTCCGTCTCAAAAAATAAATAAAGCAAACAAACAAAAAGTGGTTCCTTCTATCTCTGTCTCCTGGTATTCATGCCCCCATGTACCGCCTTTCCCTTGTTTGTGAGCTGGACCTAGCAACTCACTTCAAACAAGCAGAATATTGCAGAAGTGGTGTGATGTCGTCTCAGAGACTACATTGCAAAAAGGCTGTGGCTTCTGTCTTGGCTCCTTTCACTCTTTCACTCACTTGTTCTGAGGAAAACCTACTGCCATGTTGTGAGCTGCCCTGTGGAAACACCTATGTGTCAATGAACTGATGTTCTGGCTGTTATGGACTGAGTGTTTGCGTTTCCCAAAATTCATATGTTGAAGTCCTAACCACTAATGTGATGGCATTTAGGAATGAGGCCTTTGGGAGGTGACTAGGTCTAGATAAGGTCATGGGAGTGGGATCCCATGATGGGATAAGTGTCCTTATAAGAAGAGGAAGAGAAACCAGAGTTTGCTCCCCACCCCCCACTCTCTCTCTCTCTCTCTCTCTCTCTTTCTCTCTGGACACATTGAGAAGGCAGCATCTGCAAGCCAGGAAGAAAGCCGTCACTAGGAACCACATCTGCAGGCACCTTGGTGTTGGACTTCCCAGCCTCCAGAGCTGTGTGAAATTCATGACTATTGTTGAAGCCACCCAGTCTATGGTATTTTGTTATCACAGCCCAAGCTAATACACTAGCCAACAGCTGGCAAGAACCTGAGGCCTGCCAACAGCCACATGAGTGAGCTCAGAAGCAGATCCTCCCTCGATTGAGCCTTAAAATCCCTGTCCCCTGGCCCACATTTTGCTTACAGCCTTGTAAGAGATACCCAGCTAAACTATACCTGGTCTCCTGACCCACAGAAACTCTTTGGTAGGAAATGTTTGCTGTTTTAAGTCACTGAGTCTCAGGGTAATTTATTAGCCACAATTGATTATTAATAGAGGATCTCTTTCTTTTTCTAGGAACAATTCCCTTGTTTGGGGGAACTATATCACTTTCACCACTTCCTCACCTTAATGTGTGAATGGAACTATCATCTTCTTATATGATTCTTTCTTCTGAGTCATAGTGATTAGTCAGTGAGTGGGCACCTGACCCAAGCTGGCCCAGCCACAATACCTCTTTCAGATGTTGCAGGTTGCCCATCTGATATATGTTTCCTCTTTTCTCCATCCTAATAGAACCATACTCATGGGGACAGTCAGCCAGAGCTAACTGTACCAAGAGAAGTGGCAAAGAAAAACCAAGAGAGGCGTTATGTTTAGCACTTGGAGCTTCTGTAAGGGAATCAACCAGGTTGGCCTTCTTTTTTTTATTATTATTTTTATTTATTTATTTATTTATTTTGAGATGGAGTCTCACTCTGTCGCCCAGGCTGGAGTGCAGTGGCACAATCTCAGCTCACTGCAAACTCCACCTCCCAGGTTCACGCCATTCTCCGGCCTCAGCCTCCTGAGTGGCTGGGATTACAGGTGCCTGCCACCACGCCTGGCTAATTTTTTGTATTTTTAGTAGAGACGGGGTTTCACCGTGTTAGCCAGGATGGTCTTGATCTCCTGATCTCGTGGTCTGCCTGCCTCGGCCTCCCCCAAAGTGCTGGGATTACAGGCGTGAGCCACCGTGCCCAGCCAGGTTGGCCTTCTTACTTCATCTTAACTGTTTCCAAAATCAAGATAACCCAGAACTAACTTGCTTTTCCCATCCAAAGATCTAGCATTGTGCACATTGCAGGAAATACTTGGATCTCTCGGTAAAAAGAAATTTAAAGACCCAAAATCTGGGGCTTTGGGGCTATGTATTTATATCAATTTATGAATTTATATAATTTCATATAACCTACAGTGGAGGTTGGGACAGAGAATTAGGGACTTCAGTGTCTAAGAGCAATCTTTATCTTTCACACATTATACTAATGTGTTTTATTTCATCCAGTCTTCTTTAAACTCTTTCCTATCTTGTTCTAAACAAGAGCATCCTCATTTCTATTCAACTTTCTTGTTTGAGCTACTAATCTTTCTAATACTTTCCTACAGTCTGCTCAAATCAGATTCCATATATCATGTTATACATTTTCACACCCAACCATGTGTTCAGTTATAGCTGTCTAGATTTAGGAATATCAACATTCAAGTGTCACTCTATTATTATTATTATTTTTTGAGCCATTGAGCCTGCATTTCTGAAGCTTCGGAATTTTTCTTTCCTACTTTACTCAATTTTACCAGTAATAGTCCATATTATATGGATTCATGACAGCTTGTAACAATGTCAAAAAGGAAACTAAATCTTGGGTAAAATTTTTCTTTCATAGTTTTCTATTATATCCAAGCATTCATACGGGAATATCCATGGTACATCTACGTTAGAACTCTGTAACTAAAATTTCAGTAGATTTAAACAGAATCATCTCACACACAGTACATTGAATAATAATAGCATTATACAAAACAGCATTGAGTCACTTTAGAAAATTTGTGCTTGCATGAGCTATCATCTATATTCTTAGAAGAATATTATAATATTTGCTGTTCCATGTTATACATTTTTGTCTTTAAAAGGAAGTTCCTATCACCGGCCCTGTATCTTTAGTTTATATTCTATTCCTGGGTGATAATATTCCGGATCTCATCCAGAAAGCTTTCTGGGCCCCTCCCTTACATTTGCATCCTGTTGGTAACACACAAAGGCCCTTGGCAGTCTCAACTTATGGAATGGTAACTAACGGCACACTCAACCACATGCAAACTTAAATACAACCAGCATTTGTATAACTCAAAGGGTACAGGTGTAAACAGTTTTTTACATTAAGTTTGTAATTTGGAAAAAATCTCAGTAACCCTGACTACACAATCCTATCCTTCCCTCGTTTAATGTTTACACTCATGAATTTTACCCATGGTGTTATGTATGTATTTTTTACAACTTGGTTTTTCCCCTTAGCAATATATATAGGAAGTCTTCCCTTAAAAAAATAAAATCAGGCCAGGCGCAGTGGCTCATGCCTGTAATCCCAGCACTTTGGAAGGCCAAGGCGGGTAGATTATCTGAGATCAGGAGTTTGAGACCAGCCTGGCCAACATGGTGAA
This sequence comes from Macaca thibetana thibetana, assembly GCF_024542745.1. NCBI lineage: Eukaryota > Metazoa > Chordata > Mammalia > Primates > Cercopithecidae > Macaca > Macaca thibetana. Next base: position 42,628,462 of record NC_065578.1, read on the forward strand.
ACTCCGTCTTTACTAAAAATACAAAAATTAGCCAGGCGTGGTGGCATGCGCCTGTAGTCCCAGCTACTTGGGAGGCTGAGGCAGGAGAATCACTTGAACCTGAGAGGCAGAGGTTGCAGTGAGCTGAGATTGTGCCACTGTATTCCAGCCTGGATGACAGAGCAAGACTCCATCTCAAAAATAAAAAAAAAAATCAATTTACCTTATTGTGCTCTCTCCCTTTAGCCAGTCTTTTAACTGTGTTTATATTAAAGATATGTTTTTATTGTTTCCCTACTGATAGGTAACAATATTGTTTCCAAATCTTTACTATAACAAGCAATACACATCCTTGTATATGCTTTCTTGTGGCATACAAATATGCATATTTCTCCAGCTTAGGTCTCCATAAGTGGACTTTCTGGGTCAAAAGATATGCACATTTAAGGTTCAAATTCACTGCCAAATTGTCCTTCAGTTTTATCAACTTATATTCCTACTAAACAGCCCCTAAGAGTGTCTGTTTCCCCGTGTCTTCATCAACACTGGATAATGTCAGTCTTCAAAATGTTTACCAACCTGAAGGGGAAAAAACGTTTGTAAGAATCAAGTCCTCAACTAGTCCTGAGGTTGAACATCTCTCCAGATATTTATTGGCCATTAGTATCTGGATAGATGTTCAACCTCAGGAGTAATAATAATAAAAATTCTGGCCGGGCGCGGTGGCTCAAGCCTGTAATCCCAGCACTTTGGGAGGCCGAGGCGGGTGGATCACAAGGTCAGGAGATCGAGACCATCCCTGGCTAACATGGTGAAACCCCGTCTCTACTAAAAATACAAAAAACTAGCCGGGCGTGGTGGCGGGCGCCTGTAGTCCCAGCTACTCAGAGGCTGAGGCAGGAGAATGGCGTGAACCCAGGAGGCGGAGCTTGCAGTGAGCCGAGATCGTGCCACTGCACCCCAGCCTGGGCGACACAGCGAGACTCCGTCTCAAAAAAAAAATAAAATAAATAAAAATAATAATAATTAAAAAATAAAAATTCTATGAGTTGCTTATTTGAAATCTTCGTCCCCCTTCTTTTTTTTTTTTTTTTTTTTTTTTTCGAGATAAGATTTCGCTCTGTAGCCCAAGCTGGAGTGCAGTGGCACAACTGTAACCTTGAACTCCTGGACTCAAGCAATCCTCCCTACTCAGCTTCCGAAGTGGCTAAGATTACAGGAGCGCACCAGCTAATTTTTGTATTTTTTTGTAGAGATGGGGTCTTGCTATTTTTGCCCAGGCTAGTCTCAAACCACTGGCCTCAAGTGATCCTCCCACCTCAACCTCTCGAAGTGCTGTGATTACAGACGTGAGCCACTCTGCTTGGCTATCAGTTGGATTCTCAGTGTTTAATTAATCAGTTTAGAGGAGTCCTTTATAAAAACTCTGAATATTAAACGTTTTCGATTTTATTTAAAGTGTCATTCACTATTCAAAATATTGGCACTCTCGGGACTCTGTTCCTTTGTGGAAGGAGCCTTTGAGAATAAGGCTCCTGGCCTCCTGCCCCACCTTCCCAGTCTTACCCTGGGGATGGGAAGTGACTCAACTGGTGGGTAACTTTGGCAGAAGAAGAAGCCGAAACGCTCAGCTCAGCCACATCCTCCCTCCCCTCTGTGAAAAAGCATGCACCCTGTTCTGCCTCCATGCCTGCCCCTAAGTTTTACGGGAGCCGGCCCTTGCAGTTGACCTCAGGAGTGAAATATTAGCAAACCTGTCTGCCTAGCAGACCTAAGCCATATTGTCCAGTATCAGTTTTGATGGTAATAAAAGTAATATTTGTATTTCCATCTGCCACATTTCTGTGTCTATCTCTTAATAGGTTCTTGAATCAGTCAGAGTCCAAACAAAAAACAGATGGTACGCTCAAATTAGGATAATTCAGGAGATTTAATAACAGGACTATTTATGAAGGTGTAGGCAGAATCTAGAGGAGATACAGGGGGTACTGCAGCAACCTAGGGCCTCTGAGGCCTACAAGGGTGATGAGGGGCACAGGAGTTACTGGAATCCGGGAGGAGAGAGTCATAATTGCCCTCAGAGGAGCAGAAGCCCCCGGCTGTGGGAGACAGGTAGCCAAGGCAAGCCTACAGGGAGGAAGCCCAAGAAATAAATAACCTGACCTTACTCTCTTTTCTCCCCCTAATCTCCTGCTAGACCTCCCTGCTTGATAAAGCAAACAGAGTCAAAGGGCAAGGGAAGCCATTGATGTAATCAACACAGGTCCATCTACTTGGGCAGAGAGAGAAGAGGAAAGAGATCTGGGGGCATAAATAGAATATATCTGGCACAGTTCTCTTTCTTCCCTCAGTATACACTTTTATCTTTGATATGGGTGAAAAATTCGTGTCCTCATCAAAGGGAATGCACAAAGTCCCATTGGCTACTGTTTTACCAAGAGGCAAACTCAATCTGGCATAATTCCCCCTGAAACCTAAAGCATGACTTCCACTGGTGTTCTTCAAATAAGGAATTGGGTAAAAGTGAGGCGTGGTGTGGTAGGCAGAATTCAGAGACAGCCTCTCCAAATTCCTGCACCCTGAAGTGCCACACACCTTCTCCCAGTTATTCAATCAAACACAAATCAAGGGCTGCTGTGATGGGAGTTTGCAGAGGCAATTGAGTTCCCAAATCAGTTAGAAAAGGGAGGTTATCTTAGGTAAATCTGACCTAATTGGGTGAGCCTTTAAAAGGAACTGGGCTCTTCCTGGTGAAAGAGATTTGAAGTGTGATACATGAAAAACCCTCCATTGGTGGCCTTGAAGATGGAGAGGGCTTTGTGGCAAGAAGTGTGGGTGGTTTCAGTGAGCTAAGAGCAGCCCCCAGCTGACAGCCAGCAAGGAAATGGAGCCTCAGTTCTCTAGTCACAGGAACTGAATTCTGCCTCAACCGTGTGAGCTTGGAGAAGGACCCTGAGCTCCAGATGAGAAGGCAGCCCATGCAGTACCTGGATTTTACTCCTGTGAGACCCTGAGCAGAGAATCCAGCCATGTACACCAGGCCTAGACTTCTGACGTACAAAACTGTGGACTAATAAATGGGTGTGGCTTTAAGCAGCCTAACTTGTGATAATTTGTTGTATAACCCTGAAAACTAATACAGGAGGCCAGGAGCAATGGTTTATGCCTGTAATCCCCCAGCACTTTGGGAGGCCGACAAAGAAGGAGTTCTTGAACCCAGGAGTTCAAGACCAGCCTGAGCAACGTAGTGAAACCCCATCTCTACAAAAAGAAAAAACATTAGCTGGGTGTGGTGGGGCACACACCTCTAGTTCCAGCTACTTGGGAGGCTGAGGTGGGAAGATCACTTGAGCCTGACAGGTTGAGGCTGCAGTGAGCCAAGATTGCACCACTGCATTCCAGCCTGGGTGACAGAGTGAGACTCTTTCTAAAAAGAAAAAAGAAGAAGAGGAAGAAGAAGAAGAAGAAGAAGAAGAAGAAGAAGAAGAAGAAGAAGAAGAAGAAGAAGAAGAAGAAGAAGCAGCAGCAGCAGCAGCAGCAGCAGCAGCAGCAGCAGAAGCAGCTAATACAGGGAGCAAACAGTAAGCGAACATAAAACCAGTTTTTATAGTCCCCATTTCCATAGCTGGGAATGGGGCCTAAACTGCTAATCACTTCTGCCTTCTTCCATCACTCGATCCAGGTTCCCTTTGTCCTCATGCAGCACCTCAGGTGGATGGGTGTCTTTACCTAGTGAAGTGACCGTAACATTCTTAACATTCTTTCTTGTAGGATCTGAATCTTTGATGGTCTTGACATTGTTGGGTTGTCACAGTTTTCCACTGACCAGGACTTTAGAGCAAGAGAGGACTAAGAGGTGCTCTGAACATCATTCTTCTGGCTCTACCATATACCAGCAACAAAATTATCCTCTGGGAATCAGGACCAATTGCCCCAGTGAAGAAAGAGGGCTTCTTATTTGTCTGTTCACTGGAACAACGGTCATTTTTCCTGGTAGAAGAATTACCACTTTGAACACTAGGACCTTCAGATCCACGGAGCCTAAGATTGCAAGGATAGTCTTTAAGTCTTTAAATGGATTATTAGGTATGATAGTGAGAGGGACCACTCCCACCACTATCCCTTTGTTCTTACACCTATGCAGCCTGGCTATGGGCACCATATATTGACTTCTGATTGAAAGCACACACTGTATCCTATGAGAGAGCACCCCAACATTGGAGGGTGTTGCCTTCCAGCAGGCACTGTAATGAACCTTTAGTAATCTGTTTCACCATTCTCTCAAGCTACTTGCTTCCAAGTTGTTGCAGGATCCCTGGGTGTTGCATTTCTGGCTGGAAGCCTCTGTGGCAAGTAATGCCTTTGCCCGAGTGTTGCTTGGGCCCACTGGGCTCATTCCTCCCACTCAACCTGGCAGGCTGCACTCAGCTCATGCCACTGACCTGGACGCCATGCCTGCCAAGGGCAAGCCAGGCGTGGAGTAGTAAGGGGTATGTGAGTGAGCAAGCATGGGGTCTGGCCATTGCTTACAGCCAAGCATGCTGGCTGCTGCAGTGGGGTGGGCAGCTCCAGGTGTCAGCACAGGTGCTGGCTCAGAAAGGCTGCAGCTGGACCAAGTGCACCACAAGCAGCTTCTATGGCTGGCACCAGAGAGCATGGTGGCACCTGGAAGCTTGGAGACTCCAGGAACTTCAGAGCCTCAAAGAGGGAGTCACAGCCCTGGCTCGGGGAGCTCCCAGGTCTGGGATCTCCAAAGGGCCACAGCTCTTCTTTCCTCTTCTCCCACAATGTGGTGAGCAAGGGGTGTGTTTCAGCCGTGTTTGTGTTACAGCTCTTTCAGCCCCGCCATTTGGCAGGTCCTGCATCCAGGAAGAATGAGGTATGCGGACAAGTGCAGGATGAGCAAGGCAAAGAGGAGCTGTATGGAGTGACAGAATAGCTCAGAGGAGGTCCTGGAGTGGGAAGCTTCTCTCTACAGATGGTCATCCAGACATCTGTTCAGCTATGGCTAAGCCTGGGGCTTTTATGGGCCTCAGAGAGGCCAAAGTGTGGACTGGTTAGTCCATGGGTGGCCCCAGAAAAGGCACCACAAGTTCAGACTGGCAGTCCCACCCCCAGCTTTCAGGCCCTCCCTGGCCTGAAGGCGGAGCCTCACCACAGACCCATTCCCTTCTGTGCAGGAGCTTGTCTGCCTCCTGCTGCTGTTGATGGTGCCCAGGCTGTTTGTGCCAAGGAGCAGGCCTGTGCCAAGATGCCCTCAACTTCCCCTTGGCTTCCCTCCTGTACTGATTAGTGCCCAAAGTCTGGAGGGGGCCAAGGCGACAGGGGGCTGGCATGTTAGCACTGCCCCAAGCGTTCTCACGCCCAGCCAGGCTATGACAGCCCTCAGCCTTGGCCCCAACCTTACTCTGAGATCGGAGCAGGCATGGGAGTGGGAAGAGGCCGGCAGTGGGAGCAGACACCTCTGAGCCTGCAGGGGGAAGGGGGACGCTCCCAGGCCCCTGAGAGTGCCCAGATGCCTGGGTCCACAGCTGTGGCTTGGGCGGTTGCAGCTACACCCAGATAGGTGAGGCTTCTGCCTGCTCCTGGCTCCCCCAAGAGCACAGGGATGCCTGGGTCCACAGTCATGACTTGGGCAGTTGTAACTGTACCTGGAAGGGTGGGGCTTCTTCCTGCTCTGTGGAGTGAAAGGCCCGAGTCCGCAGCCACAACTTGGGCAGCTGCAGCTGCACCACCCAGGGAGCTCGTGCCCCACCAATGCAGAAAGAGCAGGGCTCCCACTTGTCCTCAGCTCCTGCTGGCTCTGTGGAGTGTGCAGCCCTGGCTGCACCTCCCTGCCACAGCCAGCATGATGATAGCAGCCACTCCAGACAGGCTGCCACTGCCATCAAAGTGATAAGTCACATCATAATACCAGAGAATTTTATGGGCGGGAGCCCACTGCCGTACTTCCTATGCTGTAAAATGGGTCCCCTTATCAGAGATGACGTTGTATTTGATTCTGTGATGAAGAATAAGGCATTCCATAAGTCTACAAGTGATGCGGGAAGAAGCACTTCAGGCAGAGAAGACAAATGTGTACCCAGAATACGTGTTTACTGCATGAAAGAAAAACTCTATTCCTTTCACGATGGAGGAGTCCAAGGTCGGCTTCCTCCAAACCAAATGTGTCTCCATCATTGTGTTGTGAAATTCAAGGGCAAGCAACTTGTCTCCCACTTTAGAGAAGGATTACCCAGACCAATGACCCTCTAGAAACTTCACTTACATAATATGCCTCTTGGCCTCAGGCACACATATGTCTTACAAAGGCATCTAGAGTGCTTGATGCTTCCTACTCACCAGGTCCAGTTAACATAATTCCATCAATGTCATGGACCAGAATGACATCCTGTAGGGTATCAAGATGATCAAGTTCCCATCACACAATATTATGACAGAGAAAAGGAAACTTGATATTGTCCTGGTGTAAGATAGCAGAGGTATACTATTTGCCCCGCTATGTAAATGCAAACTGCTTCAGATTTTCTTGGGGGTAAAAAATGTTTTCTAGGTCAGAAGCTGAATGCCAGGTGTTATGGGCTGTGTGGAATTGCCACAGTAAATATTTCACATTTAGTGCTGCATCTGTGACTGACATCACTATGTGAATAAATGTACAAAGATCTCTTTCTCCATGCCCCGTCTGGCTTTTGCACTAGCCAGATAAGTAAGTTAAATGGGGATGTCCTGGGAATTGTCACGTTTGCATATCTCAAGTTTCTGGTGGTAGCATTAATCACTGTGGTTTCCCCCAGGTTGAAGTATCATTTTTGACTTTCTTGGTGTGGTAGGCATGGAAGTGAGCATTGGAGGGATCTCCACCAACAGAAGCTTCCACTTTGCCCTCCTTTTCACTACAAAAGCCTTCATTTCATTGGTCAAAGAACCCATCTAATCATTCTGCCAGTTATTACGTATCTCCCTTTTCTCTACACATTCTAGGAGTCAGGGGAAAACATAGGATGCATACCTGATCCTGTGGACACCATGTTAGACAGACTAGGATGTATGGGCTAGGATTCCATATATCACCTGATTTTCATAAGTTCCAAATCTCACTAGTGGATGATGGTGGCACTTCAGGGTTCTGGGGATCAGAGTGAGTTCAGGGCTAATATCTATTAACCTTGGGAAGATCTAGTATATTTCCTTCTCACTCGTGTATAGCTGGTATTTCCCTGGTAAATGGCTGCAGGCCGTTCTGAGGAAGGCTTTGGAGAAGACACATAATATACATTCGTGACCACATTGCAGGGACCCTCCTCCATTGAGGGTCTCCAAGTTTATGAACTGACTTAGGTCTAGGAATTGGGTAAAAGGCCGAGAATCCTCCTCCAGTTTCTACCCAGAAACCTAGAATGTTTCACCTGTATTTGTCAGGCAGCACCTTCACAGGCTGCCCAAGTATTTCATTTCTAGAGAGCTGCGCCACAATTCCCTACAGATCACAGCACTCTGATGGCCACTCTGCCTCTGTGGTTTGCAGGCGGCTACCTCCTCTCTGACCAGCAAGCATGGTCACCTTGCCTCATCTACTGTGGGGTCCCATTATTCTCTTTAAGATCAAGGAACTCAATTCCTTTGCATTGTCCCCAACTCTCATCTCCAGCCTATAGATGACAGTCACCACAGAGCTCTTTAAGGACTTCCGAATACCTTAGTGAGGGAAGCGTCCCTCAGACCTTCTCGGGGGCCGTGGTGAGGGAGAAGTGAGCAGGTTTGCAGAGCACAGTGCTGCTCGCAGTGCGGTGATTCTGAGCCACGCCAAAGTTGGAGAGCCACCGCTGTGGAACAGGCCTCTCTGACTTCAATGCGCATGCACAGCACCTGAGCATCTTTTAAAATGCAGAATCTGGCTTGGTAAGTCTCGGGTGGGGTCGAAGGTTCTGCATTTTCTGATGCAGGTGATGCTGATGCCTCTGATCTGGGACAACAGCTCTGAGTAGCAATGCTGTAGAGCAAGGCGTCTGAAGACTCAGGAACATGGGAATCTAACGGATCTATTATGTCAGGGAGTGGGGAGGTCTCAAACTTTAGTGCGAATCAGAATCACCTGGAGAGCTTATTAAAACACAGATTTCTGGGTCTCACCCCTACAGTTTCTGATACTGTAGATCTGAGGTTAGGCCTGAGAATTTGCATTTCTAACAAGTTCTCAGATGATGCTGATGCTGTCAGTCCAGGGACCACACCTAGAGAATCAGCGGTCTACCATCCTCCCAGTCCACTCCCTGACCTTTCCCTTGACTATCCTGACTGTCCACCTCGGCAAGGTTTTGCATGTCTCTAAGAACACAGCTAGCTTTTTCTGGAGCAGGCCTTGTACTTTGTTATGGGCCTGAAGGTAATAAGAGGTAAGGGAGGGGCCCTAAGGAGAATTAGCATTAGCTTATCGGGCAACTGCCCTGGGAACAATGATTGTAAGGCTTTTATGCAGAGGAGAGAGAGCTCCTTCAGCCAGAATAAAAGGTTCAGAGGACAACAGAGGTTCAAAAGTCTCAGCCCCATCAGGCCTGCCTTTCGGGCATCCTGTATCCCCTTCCTGTATCTGACAGTCCCACTCCTCCCCGAGAACTTTGCCTTGGCATAAGAGACTTGGCCGTGTTACGCATTTAATTGCTGCTGCAAATCTACAACTTTAACAGTCAGATCCTAGGCTTAGTTCTTAGCCATATTTACCCTTCAATTACTAGAAATAAGGAACCCCTCAGTGCCACCATAGAGGCATTCTGGTTTTCCACGCGTCTTTTTAATTGTATTTCCATAGCTTTGATTTTCTCTTTTTCCCTATATAAACTTCTTAGGATAGTAAAAGAATCCAGTTGGTTCTACTATTTTTTAATCACCGTTGTTGCCATAGCAATTAAGTGCCAGCGCCACTTGATCTCTTAACGCCTTGCCCATCACCTGCAATTCCTCCCATGCTTCCACCATTGATAATGTGGGTGATGATGATGTCACCACATGCCATGGATTACTCACTTCCTCATTCTTCCCCAGCAAGGTTATCGCTGTGTTCCTCAGATACATGAGCAACGGAATTCCAGAATCCCATTTTGAGGAACTATTTTCTGATTTCACAATTGCTATGTCAGTCTGAGTTCAAATAGGAAACAGATGGCACACTGAAATTACTATAATTCAAGGAGGCTTTTTATGAAGGGGCCATTTATGAAGGTTGGGACAGGGTATAGGGGACTCACAAAGGATAACGTGGTCATCCAGAACTAATAACAGCAGAATTACTGACCCCCCACTAGGCCTGAAGGGATGAAGACAGGGAATGGTTTCTGGAATCCAGAAGGAAATCCCTGTAGAGTGGGCCATGTGGAGAGCAGTGGTGACTTGTGGTCAAAGGATACAGCCAGCCCAGGACCTGTAAGGGAGCTCTCTGGCTGGGGATCTGCACTGACTGAACCCCACACGAGGCCAGGAGGCAAGGACTCCGCTGGCATAGTCCATGCGGGGGCTCTCGTAGGAAGGCGCAGGGGGAAGAAGAGTGGAGAGTGGATTTGGCGTGGTGAACGTTTCCCTAAACTTTTCCTGATACTGTTTATTTTTCTTTACATTTAAATCTGTCATCTTGCTCTTTGTTTTCTATTTGTCTCATCCGGTTTTTGTTCCTTTATTTCTCTGTCCTTGCCTTCTTCAGGACTAATTACTTTTGTTACTCTATTTTTTCCTCTATTACCTTGTTAATTTTATTAATACATTCTTTCCTTATTCTTCAAGCGGTTACTATAGAGATTAAAATATCTCCTTACATCACTATGAACTCATGTTTAGTTTAATATAGACACAGATAATTACATCTAGAAATATGTTTATATATCACACATACGTACATATATACATAGGACCTATATCATACATACTTATATATGACATACACATATACATACATGTGTGTGTACACAGGCTAGTGCACACACATAGCTTCCCTTACTCTGTCAGCTGAGAAGGCCTAGGAACAAAGAACACCCCTAGCATCCAGTTCTAATGCCATTCTCATAACAGCAAGCAAGGCTTCTCAGAGAAATGGATGGCTTAAGTTGAAACAGAAAATATACAGGAGGACCCTGAATCATATTGTAGCTCCAGAAAGTAAAGGAGTGTTAAAAAATGATGAGAGTATGCCAAAAGGACACAGGAGTCAAATGAAAGAGCTCCCAATGGGCAACACTGAAAATTTTTAAACAAAAAAAAAATAAATAAATAAAATAATAAATAAAATAGTACTGAATTATAACTCAAAGTATAAAATAAATATCCATGACTCCGGACTGATATAAATGAATGACTAAATATATAAATAAATGGGAGAGGAGAAATCTCTCTTGCACAACAATTCCAAACAATTTATGTGGATACTCTGCCCTTGAAGAGGAGGGAAAGAATAATACCCCACTCCTTAATTATGGGGTGTACATAGTGACTTCCTTCCAAAGATTACACTATTGAAAGGTGAAATAAAATAATTTTACAGTGGAGAAACCTGACAAACACTACCTCTGCTGGGTGATCAAGGTCAGCATTGACAGCGATAGGTCGTGTGGATAGTGGGTTCTCCTTGATGGGATGTGATGCTAATGACAATTTACCACTAGTCCTATCTTCCTTCCAAACAGATCCCCCCAATCTAATTATGAGAAAAACATCAGACAAATCCTAGCTGAGGGACATTCTGCAAAATACAAAACCAGTGCTGCTCAGAACTGTGAAAAACAAGGACACATGAATGTATATGTGTATGTCATATGCATATCCATTTGAGAGACTGTCACAGCCACAAGGAGCCTCAGCAGGCATAACAAGTAAATGTAATGTGAGATCCTCGATCAAATTCTGGAGGGAAAAAAAAAAAAAAGGACAGTAGGTAAAAATTAGGGAAATGTAAATACAGTGTGAACCTTAGCTAATGTATCAATATTGATTCATTACTTGTGACAAATACATCATAATGTGAGATGTTAATAACGGGAAACTGGATGTGGGGCACAGGAAAGCCCTCTGCACTATCTTCTCAATGTTTCTGTAAATCTAAAACTATCTAAAATAACAAGTATATTTTAAAAATAGAACTCCTTGGCTCACTAGAGTTTGCCTTAAATTAGTACTCTTATCTTTTATTACTTCTCAGACAATGAAAGATACTTACAACAGTTTAATTCCATTTATCCTCCTCTTCCTCCCTTTTGTGTAATTTTTGTCATCTATGTTACTTCTTTTTTCTTTTTTTTTTTTTTTTTTGAGATGGAATCTTGCTCCATTGCCTAGGCAGGAGTGCAATGGCATGATCTCGGCTCACCGCAACCTCCATCTCCCAGGTTCAAGGGATTCTTGTGCCTCAGCCTTCCGAGTGGCTGGGATTATAGGTTCCTGCCATCATGCCTGGCTAATTTTTGTATTTTTAGTAGAGACGGGGTTTCACCATGTTGACCAGGCTGGTCTCAAACTCCTGACCTCAAGTGATCCATCCACCTCGGCCTCCCAAAGTGCTGGGATTACAGGGGTGAGAAACTGCGCCCAGCCTGTTATTTCTACTTGTTTTAAACTCCACAAGACATTATTGTTGTTTTAAACAATCCATATTCATTTAAACATACACTATATGTATGATATATGACAAATATATGAGGGGATATAGACAAATGGATATATATCATATAAATGTATATGCATATGTATATGAAAGATATAAAATACTCTTGGCAGGCACAGTGGCTCACGCTTGTAATCCCAGCACTTTGGGAGACCAAGGTGGGTGAATTGCTTGAGCCCAGGAGTTCAACACTAGCCTAGGCAGTATGATGAGACTCTGTCTCTACGAAAAACACTAAAATTAGTTGGGCATGGTGGTACATGCCTGTAGTCCCAGCTACTCTGGAGGCTGAGGTGGGAGAATTGCTTGGGCCCGGGAGGTTGACGCTGCAGCGAGCTGTGATCACACCACTGCACTCCAGCCTGGGCAACACAGAAAGACCCTGTCTAGAAAAAAAAATATATATATATACTCTCCACCCTTTCTCCCCCTTCCCTTTCCTAGGAGAGCCCCCGCATGGTCTATGCCAGTGGAGTCCTTGCCTCCTGGCCTCGTGTTGGGTTCAGTCAGTGCAGATCCCCAGCCAGAGAGCTCCCTTACAGGTCCTGGGCTGGCTGTATCCTTTGACCACAAGCCACCACTGCTCTCCACGTGGCCCACTCTACAGGAATTTCCTTCTGGATTCCAGAAACCATTCCCTGCCTTCATCTAGGGGTGTCAGTAATTCTGCTGTTATTAGTTCTGGATGATTACATTATCCTTTGTGAGTCCCCTATACCCTGTCCCAACCTTCATAAATGGCCCCTTCATAAAAAGCCTCCTTGAATTATAGTAATTTCAGTGTGCCATCTGTTTCCTATTTGAACTCAGACTAACGTAGCAATTGTGAAATCAGAAAATAGTTCCTCAAAATGGGATTCTGGAATTCTGTTGCTCATGTATTTGAGGAATACAGTGATAGCCTTGCTGGGGAAGAATAAGGAAGTGAGTAATCCATGGCACGTGGTGACATCATCATCACCCACGTTATCAGTGGTGGGAGCATGCGAGGAATTGCAGGTGAAGGGCAAGGCCTTCTTTTGGACTGAATTAATGTTTTTTCTCTCATTGCATTTTTTCCTCTACAAGTTTTGAAAGCATGCATTCAAATTGTGTGCTTTTAATGGTTACTCTAAACCAGTTTAGCATTCATATTTCATCTCAAAATGTCTAAAGTCAATATCTGTATCATCCTCCCAATCAAGTCAAGGATTTGGGGATATACGAACTCCAACTGCCCCACTTCAGACATACGTGCTACCGTTGTCCTGTGTGTTAGATCTACCTTTTTGTCTTTAACCTCACAAATTTGACATCAACAAAATTTTGTGGTTTTATTTTTAGATTTATTCACATGCTTTTCATGTGTGTTCACAATTTTTTTCTTGCATTTAAGGTGCTGCTTATGAAATTTGTGATGCTACCTTATGCCTGATACACATTCACTGGTGATGAGTAAACTGGCTCAGGGGTGGGGAAAGGGCCTGAATTGTAGTCAATTTCTGGTGTGGAAATGTACTCCCACCACGGCTTATTCCAAGCCATCAGCGTAACATCATTGAATGTGCACGTGCAAAGAGATGTCCAAATTTTGTGGGCTCCAGCACAGCACTGAATTTTTTCTTTTTCTTTTCTTTTCTCTCTCTCTTTTTTTTTTTTACAGCTTTATTGAAGTGTAACTGATGTGCAATTAACTATATGTATTTAAATTAGATAAGCTGTCACATCATCATCACCAAAATCAAGATAGTGAACATACCCATCACCTGCAAAAGTTTCCTCATTTCCCTCTCACCCCTGCCTGACCCACCCCATCCCCAGGTAATCACTGATGTTTTTCCATCACTAAAGATTAATTTGCATATTCTAGCATTTCATGTGAATAGAATGATACAGAATGTCCTCTTTTTAGTCTGGCTTCTTTTAGCATAATTATTTTGAAGTTCATCCTTTTGTATGTATCAGTATTCATTTCTTTTTATTGCCAGATAATATTTACATCATATGCATATTCACAATTTATTTATATAGTCACCTGTTTTTAGACTTTGGGTTGTTTCTAGTTTTTTGCAATTACAAACAAAGCTTCTATAAACACTAGCCTGTCTCTGTGTGGACAGATATTTGCGTCTTTCTTAGGTAAGTACCAGGGAATGTAATGACTGGACTATGTGGTAGATGCGTGTTTAACTTTTTAAGAAAATGCCAAACTGTTCTCCAAAGTGCTTGTACCACTTTATATTTTCCATCAGCAGTGTATGAGAGTTTCAGTTGCTCCACTTTCTCACCAACACTTGATAAGGTCAGTCTTTATAAATTTTAGCCATTCCAGTAGGTATGTAGTGGTATCACTGTGGCATTAATTTGTATTTCCTTAATGATGAGTATGTCATGTGATTACCCTTTAGCAGTTTATTTAGTCAACTGGAAGTATATACAGCATATTCTGGTTTTGTTTGCCTGAAAAATGCCTATATTTTGTCTTCCCTTTTGTTTTTATTTCTTGTTTTTAGAGACAGAGTCTCCTTATGTCACTCAGGCTGGAGTGCAGTGACACAATTATGGCTCACTGCAGCCTTGACTTCTTTGGCTCAAGTGATCCTCCCACCTCAGCCTCCTGAGTAACTGGGATTACAGGAGTGTGCTACCACACCTGGAAAAGTTTTGTGTGTTTTGTAGAGACAGGGTTTCACCATAACCAGCCCAGGCTGATCTGGAATTCCTGGCCTCAAGGGATCCTCCCGCCTCGGCCTCCCAATGTGTTGGAATTACAGGTATGAGCCACCACACCCAGCCTGCACTCACTTTTGAACAAGATTTTGCTGAGCATACAATTGAACAATTACTTTTTTCCAGTATTTTGCAGATAGTATTCTCCCCTCTTTTTCGTTTGTTTCTTTAAAAATGATATCTGTATTTTAAAAGTCTTAAAGAGACAATGATTAAACACATAATTAAAAATTAGAGTCCTTGTGGTTCATCACAGTTAAATTTTGCCCTTTGTTTCTGGAAGAATGCCCTATAACAGATAATTTGAAAAATTTAAAAGTAACATAAAAGGGGCTGGGCACGGTGGCTCATCTGGTAATCCCAGCACTTTAGGAGGTCAAGCCAGGTGAATTCTTGAGTTCCACAATTCAAGACCAGCCTAGGCAACATGAGGAAACCCCATCTCTACAAAACACACACACACACACACACACTACACACACACAAATTAGCTGGGTGTGGTGGTGTGCACCTGTAGTTGGGAGACTGAGGCAGGAGGATCACTCAAGTCCAGGAGGTTGAGGCTACAGTGAGCTGAAATTGCACCACTGCACTCCAGCCTGGGTAATGCAGTGAGACCCTGTCTTAAAATTATATATATATGTTATATATATACACACACACACATATATACATACAATAAAAAGGGAGCCAAATACCTGAAATTTTGAATAAAATAAAGCAAGAAAAGAAAAAAATTTATTGCAAGAGATGGAATTTACAGTTTAAAGGCTTAAAATAACAGAGAAATTCACTAAACAACAGGCCCTCCAGAAAGATTACTGAAAAGAAAATGGCAAGTAGTTTGGGGACTATCAGATTCTGAGATATGGTGGAAAGTTCACAGTTTGGCACTGGTTGGACAGCTTTGTTTTCTTTTATTCTTTTTTTTTTTTTTTTTTTTTTTTTTTGAGACGAAGTCTTGCTCTGTCACCCAGTCTGAAGTGTAATGGCATGATCTTGGCTCACCGCAACCTCTGCCTCCGGGGTTCAAGTGATTCTCCTGTTGCAGCCTCCTGAGTAGCTGAGATTACAGGTGCCCGCCACCATGCCTGGCTAATTTTTGTATTTTTAGTAGAGACAGGGTTTCGCCATGTTGGCCAGGCTGGTCTCAAACTCCTGACCTCAGATAATCTGCCCTTCTAGGGGTCCCAAACTGTTGGGATTACAGGCGCGAGTCACCACGCGCAGCCAATGCTCCCATCTTTTAACTTCTACTGTGGCTATTGAAAAGTCAGCTTTTAGTCTAATTATTTTCCTCATATAATAATCTGTCTTTTCTCTCTTCTCTTTATCTTTGATGTTCTGCAGTTTCACTAAGATGTGTGCTGATGTATATTTCTTCTTATTTATACTGTCTGGGAATAGTGTGTCCTTATGAATCTGATATTGAGAATTAGCATATTTTATCTAGTATTGAAATTCTCAGCCACAGTCCCTGAATATTGCAGCCCCTGTTCCTTCTAGAATTCCTGTTAGGTTTATGTGAGATCTTCTCATTCACTCCTCCATGTCCTTAACCTTTCATATTTTCACTATCTTCATCTCCTCTTAATGCATTCTGGACAATTTCCCAGATTTATCTTCTTTCCACCTGTGTATAAACTACCCTTTTGACCTCTATTTTTTTCCCATTTTATTTTCAGTTTTCAGAAGTTCCGTTTGGTTTCTTTTCAGCTCTGCTTAATCCCTCTCAATGGTCTGTTGTTCCATTGCCAAATCATCTAATAATTCTGGTAGCTATCATAGGTACAGGTCTGCTTCTGCTGTGTGTTGTTTCTGTTGATTCACACATAGTGGCTTATTATCTCCTATGTTTGAAGACTTTTTTTTTTTTTTTTAATGTGTGTGAACTCACATTCTTTGGAAATTTATCTGTGAGAATTGAGCCCTGGATGAAAATGTGTTCCTCCATGGAAGATTTATGTCTGTTTCTTTTTCTTTTTCCTTTTTGTTGAGATGGAGTCTTACTCTGTCACCCAGGCTGGAGTGCAGTGGCGTGATCTCAGCTCACTGCAACCTCTGCCTTCCAGGTACAAGTGATTCTTCCACCTCAGCTGCCTGAGTAGCTGGGGTTACAGGTGCCTGACACCAAACCTGGCTAATTTATGTATTTTTAGTAGTGATGGGGTTTTACCATGTTGGCCAGGCTGTTTTTGCTCCTAACCTCAAGTGATCCTCCCATCTTGGCCTCCCAAAGGGCTAGGATTATAGGCATGAGCCACTATGCCCAGCCAATTTATGTTTGTTTCTATGGGGCAGTTTGGGGCACTACAATCCCAGAATCACTTTAACTAAATCTTAGGCTTAAAGATTTTCTTTTTGAAGCACACAGTTATGAGGCATTGCATGCAAGTGAGGACAGTGCCATGGTTAGGAAACAGGTAATCTTCATTGTCCTTTTCTGTTGGTGGGACTTTTTTAGTTTGCTCAATTCTCTAGTTTATCCTCAGGGAACCTCAGCTTTATGTGGGGAGTTCCAATCCAACCTTCCTGCCCCTTAAGCCTCATGCTTCAACTCCTGTCCTCTGCACTTTGCTAGTTCTCCAGGGATTGGCAGATGTCACCAGGCAAACACCAGCTCTGGCTGGAATTTTTCTGGAGTGGTGTTTTCTCCTTATTTCTGATAATTCTTCTTCCTTTTCTGACAACATTGCCATGCCTTTAAAAAGAAAGATGCTTCTTGTATTTCATCCAGCATGTTAAGTGCTCTATACTGGGAGGGTTTCTCCAGACAGCAGTTGCTTGAAATAAACTATTTATGTTTTTTACCCATCTGGAACTTATTTTTGTGTTGTACAAAACAGAGGTCTAAGAGTCCTGCTACCATTTTCACTGTTCCTTCTTTTTGTTCAGAAGTGATATCTTTGAATCAACTTTTAAAACAATATTTCCCCACTATTTTCTGTTGCTCATTGCCAGCTGGATATCTAAAAAAGTCATAGAAACCTGCTTTTAAGTGAAATATCCCAAAAACAAAATTATCATACTATTGACTGGCGCAGTGGCTCTGAGTTTTTTACTCCTGTGCATGGCTTTAAGAATTGGTCCAGCACAGTGGCTCATGCCTGTAATCCTAGCACTTTGGGAGGCCGAGGCAGGAGGATTGCTTGAGGCCAGAAGTTTGAGACCAGCCTGGCAACATGATGAAAACTCATCTCTACAAAAAATTAACCGAATGTGGTGGCGTGCACCTGTAGTCCCAGCTACTCAGGAAACTGAGGTGGGAGGATCCCTGAACCCAGGAGGTCGAGGCTACAGTGGGCTGTGATGGTGCCACTGTACTCCGGCCTGGGCAACAAAGTGAGAACCTAAAAGAATAAATAAATAAACAAACAAACAAACAAATAAATCTCTTGAAATTTATATAACAAAAACGTTTTGCCCTAACAATCCAATTTTATCATTTGATCAGAGAGAAAAGGGTTCTAGGTCCTCTCCTGACCTAGAGATGAAGCAAACACAGGTCAACAGCATTTTGCATTAAAAATTCATAACTGAAAGAAGAAAGAATTCGTAACTTTGTTTTCTCAAAAATTATACTAGAACAGAGTTTAATATCAGTTTGAAGACCAAGTCAACTTCATATCAGCCAAATTCATACCACAGGAAAGAAAATTGAACATGTTGCAAAATAATTTACCGTGTGTTTTTCATAAATGTTAATATAAATGGATTGAATTATACACTGCTCAGCCCCATTCACACATAGACAGACAGACGTTTAAAGGAAAACATCTGTTGCAGTTTTCACAACATAGATTTATAGCTTCAGTCATGTTAAATTGTTACTTGGAAAGCACAATCCCAAGGAAATAATAATTTCTGAAGCCCTATACATGCTGGGTTTTATTTGATTAACTCTTCATCAAGCTAAAAATATCAAAGAAGACTTCTCGAACCAAGCTAATTTTTCAAAATTTCAATCCCCTAAGAAGGAAAGATATGGAGAAAAGTTAGGCATATTCTTTAAAGATCCTTTTTTATTTTAATCAATGGATGCAACTTTTTTTTTTTTTTTTTTTGAGACAGAGTTTTACTCTGTCACCCAGGCTGGATTGTAGTGGCGTGATCTCTACTTACCGCAACCTCCACCTCTCAGATTTCAGCAATTCTCTTGCCTCAGCCTCCTGAGTAGTTGGGATTACAGGTATTTGCCACCACGCCCAGCTAATTTTTGTATTTTTAGTAGCGACAGGGTTTCACCATGTTGGTCAGGCTGGTCTCAAACTCCTGACCACAAATGATCCACCCACCTCGGCCTTCCAAAGTGCTGGGATTACAGGTGTGAGCCACCGCGCCATCTAAAAAGAAAAAAGTTATTTTATATTTAACTATATGCATACCCTTTCCAGTACTCTTTATTTCCCTGTAGATCCAGTTTTCTATCTGGTAATTCTTTCTTTCCAGCTGAAGAACTTCCTTTAGCACTTCATGTAGTGCAATTTGTGGGCAAAGAGTTCTCTCAACTTTTGCTTATCTGAAAATGTTTTTATTTCACTTTCATGTTTAAAATACATCTTTAGCCAGGCATAGTGGCTTATGCCTGTAATCCCAGCACTTTGGGAGGCCAAGGAGAGAGGATTGATTGAACCCAGGAGTTAGGGATCAGCCTAGACAACATAGTGAGACCTCATCTCTACAAAAGATAAACAAAATTACCTGGGTGTGGTGTGGGCACCTGCAGTCCCAGCCACTTGGGAGGCTGAAGTGGGAGGATCACTTGAACCTGGGAAGTTGAGGCTGTAAGTGAGCCATGATCATGTCACTGCACTCCAGCCTTGGCCACAGAGTGAGACCCTATCTCTAAATAAAATTTTAAAAATAAGATCTATTTTCACTCAATATAGAATTCTAGGTTGAACTTTTTCTTTTAGTACTTTGAAGATGCCATTCAATTGTCTTTTGAACTATATTGTTTCTCATGAGAACTTGGCTGACATTCTTATCATCATTTCTCTATGTATAATGTGTCCATTTTCTCTGGTTGCTGTTAAGATTTTTTTCCTTTATTTCTGGCTTTCAACAGTTTGACCCTGATGTGCATCGGTGTTATTATTTTTGTATTTATCCAACTTAGGAATTTCTGAGCTTTTTGGATCTTGAGTTGTTATACACTTTTATCAAATTTAGAACATTTTCAGGCAAACTTTTTTTTAATTAAAAAATTTTGGCCAGGTGCGGTGGTTCACGCCTGTAATCCCAGCACTTTGGGAGGCTGAGGCAGGTGGATCACGAGGTCAGGAGTTCAAGACCAGCCTGGCCAAGATGGTGAAACCCCGTCTCTACTAAAAATACAAAAAATT
This sequence comes from Macaca thibetana thibetana, assembly GCF_024542745.1. Taxonomy (NCBI): domain Eukaryota; kingdom Metazoa; phylum Chordata; class Mammalia; order Primates; family Cercopithecidae; genus Macaca; species Macaca thibetana. Next base: position 42,648,139 of record NC_065578.1, read on the forward strand.
AGCTGGGTGTGGTGGTGGGCGCCTGTAATCCCAGCTACTCAGGAGGCTGAGGCAGATAATTGGTTGAACCTGGGAGGCGGAGGTGGCAGTGAATGAGACTCCATCTCAAAAAGAAAATTTTTTTATTTGTATAGATAGGGTCTCACTGTGTTGCCCAGGCTGGTCTGGAACTCCTGGGCTCAAGCAATCCTCCCTTCTCGGCCTCCCAAAGTGTTTGGATTACAGGCATCAGCTGCCACGTCCAGCCCAAAACTTCTTTTTCTTTTTTTCTTTTTTTGAGACAGAGTCTTGCTCTGTCACCCAGGCTGGAGTGCAGTGGCGCAATCTCAGCTCACTGCAACTCCACCTCCTGTGTTCAAGCAATTCTCCTGCCTCAACCTCCTGAGTAGCTGGGATTACAGGCACCCACCATCACACCCAGCTAATACTTGTATTTTTAGTAGAGACGGGATTTCACCATGTTGCCCAGGCTGGTCTCAAACTCCTGACCTCACGTGATCTGCCTGCCTGGGCCTCCCAAAGTGCTGGGATTACAGGCTTGAGCTGCCACACCTGGCCTCCAACACTTCTTTAAATGGAATCCAAACATGTTTTGTGCTCCACTCTATTTCTCTTCTCCTTATGGACTTCAGTTACATGGGTGTTACCTTTTGATGCAATCTCACATTGCATCAGATCTCACATTGCTCATTGAAGAGCCCTTCTCTCATCTCTCTTTTCCTTTTTCCATCTCCATGCTTTGGTCTGGATTATTTATATTGATCTATCTTCAAGTTCCCTAATCTTTTATTTGATTGTGTCTAATCTGCTTATTTTTAACTGAGATGTAATTCACATACCATAACGTTCGCCTTTTTAAGTGTACTATTAGTGGTTTTTAGTATATTCACAAAGTTGCGCAACTACCATCACTATTTAATTTTGGAACATTTCATCACCTTAAAAGGAAACTTGATCACCATTAGCAGTCACTTTTTATTCCCCCTTTCCACCATCCCTGGGCAACTAATCTACTCTCTGTCTCTATGGATTTGCCTATTTTGGGCATTTCATTTGAATGAAATCATAAAATATTTGACATTTTATGTCTGGCTTCTTTCACATATCATAATTTTTCAAAGTTCATCATGTTGTAGTATGAATTAGCACTTCATTCCATGTATGCATGAATAATATTCTCTTGTATGGATATATCACAATTTGCTTATCCGTTATTTAGTTGATGGACATTTGCATAGTTTCCACCTTTAAGCTACTATGAATAATGCTGTTATTGACACTAATGTATAAGTTTTATGTGGACATATGTTTTCATTTCTCTTGGAAATATACCTAGAATAGAATTACTAGATCATAACTCTTGTGTTTATCTTTTTTCTTTTTCTTTCTTCCTTTTTTTTTTTTTTTTTTTTTTTGAGACAAGGTCTCACTCTGTTACCCAGGCTGGAATGCAGTAGTGTGATCACAGCTTACAGCAGCCTTGAACTCCTAGGCTCAAATGATCCTCCCACCTCAGCCTCCCAAGTAGCTGGGACTATAGGCATGTGCCACCATGCCTGGCTAATTTATTTATTTATAGAGATGGAGTCTCACTATGTTTCCCAGGCTGATCTCAAACTCTGGGCTCAAAAGATCCTCCTTCCCTGGCATCCCAAAATGCTGAAATTATAAGCATGAGCCACCTGTATTCGGTATTGAGCCTGTATATTTAACTTTTAAATAAACTGTCAAATTGTTTTCCACAGAAGCTATACCATTTTACATTTTACCAGCCTTGCATGAGTCTGAAATTTCTCCACAGCTGTGCCAATGCTTGCTATTGCTCTTTTAAAATTATTATTATAGCTTCATTCTAGTGGATGTGAAGTGATATCTCTTTGAGGCCTTGATTTGAATTTCCCTGATGACTAATGACATCAAGCATATTTTAATGTGCTTATTGGCCATTTGTAAACCTACTTTGGAGAAATACTTATTCAGATCCTTTGCCTTTTTTTTTTTTTTTCTTTTTTTGTAATGGGTTTTTGCTCTGTTGCCCACACTGGAGTGCAGTGGCTTGATCACGGCTCACTGCAGCCTCAACCTCCCAGGCTCAAGCAATCCTCCCACCTCAGTGTCCCAAGTAGCTGGAACCACAGGCACAGGCCACCACATCCAGCTAATTTTTTTTTTTTTTAAGGGATGGGATCCCACTATGTGGCCCAGGCTGGTCTTTAATTTCTGGCCTCAAGCCATGCTCCTATGTTGGCTTTCCAAAGTGCCAGGATTACAGACATGAGATGCCACATCCAGCCCCCATTTTAAAATTGGGTTGTCTTTTTTTTATTATTGAATTGTAGGAGTTCTTTCTATTCTAGATACAAGTTACTTGTCAGATCTGTAAATTACAAATATTTTCTCTCATTCTGTGGGTTGTCTTTTCATTTTCCTGTGAGTGTCCTTTGATGCACAAAGGTTTTTAATTTTGAAGTCTAATTTATCTATTTTTTAATTTAATTGCTTGTGTTTTAGGTGTCATACCTAAGAAACTATTACCTAATCCAAGATCATGAAGATTTAGCCCTATATTTTCTTCCAAGGGCTTTATAGTTTTAGCTCTTAAGATCTTTGATCTGGCTGCTGGCACTGTGGCTCATGCCTATAATCCTAGCAATTTGGGAGGCAAAGGTGGGAGGATTGCTTGCGCCCAGGAGTTCAAGAACAGTCTGGGCAATATAGTGAGACCTTATCTCAAAAAAAAAAAAAAAAAAGACAATCTTTGATCCATTCTGATTTAGTTTTTTGTACATGGTGTGAGTCAGGGGTCCAAATTCATTCCCTTGCATGTGGATATCCAGTGTCCTACTATTATTTGTTGAAAAGATTGTTCTTTTGTTCTTTTCTCCATTGCATAGTCTTGGCATCCTTGTTGAAAATCAATTAACCATAGACTCTCACTTTTATTCCATTGATCTATATGGTTGTCCTTTTCCAGTACTACACTATCTTAATTACTGCAGCTTTACAGTAAGTTTTGAAAATCAGAAAGTGGGAGTCCTCCAACTTTGTTCCTTTTCAGGATTATATTGGCCCTTCTGGATCCTTTGCATTTTCATATGACTTTTAGGATCATCTTGTCAATTTCTGCAACAGAGGCAGTTGAAATTTTGATAGAAATTGCATTAAATCTGTATATCAATTTGGGGAATATTGCCATTGCAACAATATTAAGTCTTCCAACTTAAGAAAACAGGATGTTTTTCCATTTATTTAAATCTCCCTTAATTTCTTTCAACAGTGTTTTGCAGTCTTCAGTATAGAAGTTGTATTAGACTATTCTCACACTACTATGAAGAAATACCAGAGACTGGGTAATTTATAAAGGAAATAGGTTTAATTGACTCACAGTTCCACAGGGCTGGGGAGGCCTCAGGAAACTTACAAGCATGGCAGAAGGGGAAGCAAACACGTTCTTCTTCACATGGTGGCAGGAGAGAGAAGTGCCAAGCAAAAGTGGAAAAGTCTCTTATAAACCATCAGATCTTATGAGAACTCACTATCATGAGAACAGCATGGGGGTAACCGCCCCCATGATTCAATTACCTCCTGCCAGGTCCTTCCCATGACACATGGGGATTATGGGAACTACAATTCAAGATGAGATTTGGGTGGGGACACAGAAACAGACCATATTAGAAGTCTTGTACATCTTTTGTTAAATTTATACCTAAGTGTTTTATTCATGTTGATGTTATTATAAATAGAATTGTTTTCTTAATTTTATTTTCAGAGTTCATTGCTAGTGTATATTTTATGAAATACAATTGATTTTTGCTTGGGTGTGGTGGCCCATGCCTGTAATCCCAGCACTTTGGGAGGCTGAGGTGGGCAGATCACTTGAGGTCAGAAGTTCAAGACCACACTGGCCAATATGGAGAAATCCCGTCTCTACCAAAAATACAAAAATTATCTGGGCATGGTGGCCCGCACCTGTAATCCTAGCAACTCAGGTTCTGAGGTGGGAGAATCACTTGAACCCGGAAGAAGGAGGGTTCAATGAGCCGAGATTGTGCCACTGCACTTCAGCCTGGGTGACAGAGTGAGACTCCATCTCAGAAAAAAAAAAAAATACAATTGATTTTCATATGTAATCTTAAATTCTGCAACCTTATGTATCTTGTTGATTATTTCTAATAGTTTTTAAGTGGATTCCTCAGGATTATCTATAACAGCATTATGTCATACCACTTACAAATAGAAATAGTTTTACTTCTTTCTTTTCAATCTTGATGACTTTTGTTTCTTTTTCTTGTCCAAATGCCCTGGATAGAACCTCTAGTACAATGTTGAGTATAAACAACAAAAGCAGACACCTTCGTCTTGTTCCTGATCTTAGTAGGAAAACATCCAATATTTCACCATTAAATATGAAGTTAGATGTGGGTTTTTCATAGATGCCCCTTATCATGTGGAGGATGTGCTCTTCTACCCAAAAAAGACCAAATGCACTTTATTCTCAAGTGCACATGGACTATTCCCCAGGATACACCACATGTTAGGCATAAAACAAGTGTCAATAAATTTACAAAGATTGAACTCATACAATTGAACTTTCCAACCACAGTAGAATAAATTCAGACATTAATTTCTAGTTTGTTGAGTGTTTTATCATGAAAAGTGTTGGATTTTGTCAAATGTTTTTTCTGCACCTATTGAGATGATCATGAAATTTTGAGGTTTTACTCTATTGATACAGTGCATTATGGTAATTGATTTTCAGATATTAAACTAACCTTGCATGCCTGTGATAAATCTCACTTGGTCAAAGTGTATAATTGAGTTTATATGTTGCTGGATTCAGTTTATTATCTTGTTGAAGTTGTGCATCCATATTCATAAGCGGTATTGATCTGTGATTTTCTTGTCTTGTGATGTCTTTGTCTGGTTTTGATTTCAGAGTAGTAGTGGCCTCACAAAATGATTTGGGAAGTGTTTACTTTTCTCCTACTTCTTGGAAGAGTTTGTGAAGAATTTGTATTAATTCTTTAAATGTTTGACAGAATTCACTAATGAAGCCATCTGGGATGGGATTTTCTTTGTGGATAGTATATTATTATTATTACTACTACTACTACTACTACTACTATTAATTCAATCTCTTTACTCGTTATTATGTCTATTGAGATTATTTGTTTCTTTTTGAGTCTGTTTCAGTAGTTTGTGTCTTTTTTTTCTTTTTTTTTTATACAAAGTCTCACTCTGTCACCAGGCTGGAGTGTAGTGGCATGATCTCTGCTCACTGCAACATCTACCTCCTGGGTTCAAGCGATTCTCCTGCTTCAGCCTCCCGAGTAGCTAGGATTGCAGGCATGCACCACCATGCCCAGCTAATTTTTGTATTTTTAGTAGACCATGTTGGTCAGGATGGCCTTGATCTCCTGACCTCGTTACCAGCCCACTTCAGCCTCCCAAAGTGCCAGGATTATAGGCATGAGCCACTGAGCCCAGCCTAATTTGTGTCTTTCTATCAATTTGTCCATTTCGTCTGGAGTATCTAGCTTATTGACATAAAACTATAGTCCTTTTTTTATTTCTGTAAGGTCAGTAGTCCCCACTTTCATTCTTAATCTTAATAATTTGAGTCTTCTTTTTTTAAATCTGTCTAGTAAAGGTTTGTCAATTTTGTTGATCTTTTTAAAGAACTAACTTTTAGTTTTGTTAATTTTCTCTATTATTTTTCTATAGTGTATTTTGTTTATTTCTGCTTTAATTTTAATTTTTGCCCTTTTTTACTTGCTTTGGATTTAATTTTCTTTTCTTTTTCTAGGTTTTCAAGGTGGAAGTTTGGGTTGTTGAATTGTGAGCTTCCTTCTTGTTTTATGTATGCCTTTAACAGCTATAAATTTCCCTCTAAACATTGTTTTTCCTAGATACCTTTTTTTTTTTTTGAGATGGAATCTCGCTCTGTTGCCCAGGCTGTAGTGCAGTGGCATGATCTTGGCTCCCTGCAAGCTCCGCCTCCGGGGTTCATGCCATTCTCCTGCCTCAGCCTCCTGAGTAGCTGGGACTACAGGCCCAGGTTAATTTTTTGTGTTTTTAGTAGAGACAGGATTTCACCATGTTAGCCAGAATGGTCTCGATCTCCTGACCTCATGATCTGCCTGCCTTGGCCTCCCAAAATGCTGGGATCACAGGCGTGAGCCACTGCACCCAATCTTTTCCTGGATTTTATAAGTTTTGTCAAGTTGTGATTTTTTTTTTTCATTCTGTTCAAAGAAATTTTTAATTTCCCTTGTGATTTCTGTTTTTTGAGATAGGCTCTTTCTATGTTGCCCATGCTGGTCTTGAACTCCTGCCCTCAAGTGATCCTCTTTCTTTGGCCTCCCAAGTAGCTGGGATTAGAGGCACACACCACTCTGCCCAGTTCCCTGGTGATTTCTTGTTTGACTAATTGATTATTTAGGAGTGTGTTGTTTAATTTTCACATATTTATGAATTTCCATATTCTTTTTGTTTTTTATTTCTAATTTCATTTTGTTATGGTTGAAGAACATATACTGTATAAGTTCAATCTTTGTAAGTTTATTGACACTTGTTTTATGGCCTAATATGTGATCTATCCTCAGGAATAGTCCATATGCACCTAAGAAAAATGTGCATTCTGCTATTGTTGGGTGGAGTGTTCTATAGACGTCCACAGTATTGTTTAATTCCTCTTTTTCTTTGCTGATCTTTTTTCTAATTGCCAATTTTTGCATTTGTAATTTGAAGCTATCTCCAAAATCACTATTTCTTCCGTAAGATCAAAGTTGTTATTTAGCCCCTCTAGTGAATATTTTATTCTAGTTATGGTATTTTTCAACTCCAGAGTTTCCATTAAAAAAAAAAAAAAAATTTCTCAGCCAGGCGTGGTGGCTCATGCCTGTAATCCCAGCACTTTGGATGGCCAAGGTGGGTGGATGGCCTGAGCTCAGAAGTTTGAGACCAGCCTGGACAACATGACAAAACCCTATCTCTGCCAAAAATACAAAACATTAGCCAGATGTGGCATGTGCCTGTGGTCCCAGCTACTTTGGAGGCTAAGGTGGGAGAATTGCTTGAGTCTGGGAAGCAGAGATTACAGTGAACTGAGATTGTGCCACTGCACTCCAACCTGGCTGACAGAGTAAGACCCTAGCTCAAAATAATAATAATAATAATTTATATCTCTCTATTGATATTTTATACCTGGTGATACATTACAGATACAGATACAGATATATTCTCATACTTTCCTGTAGTATGTAGTATTCAGACATAGATTTTTTTCAGTGTTTTGAACATATTTAAATAGTTGATTTAAAGTCTTTGCCTAGTAAGTCCAACATGTGGCTTTCTTCAGAGGCAATTTCTATGTATTCCTTTTTTCTTGTGAATACAATTTTGTTTCACAACGTTTTGTTGAAATTGGACTTTTTAAATGCTGTAATGTGGTAACCTGAAAGTCAGACTCTCCTCCCCTCTCCTGTGTTGTTGCTGTTGTTACAGCTGTTTATTTATTCAGTGACTTCTCTGGATTAATTCTGTAAAGTCTACATTCTTTATTGTATGTGGCCAATGAAGTCTCTAGTCAGCCATCTTAGTGGTCAGTTAATGATTGGCCAGTGATTTCCTTTATTAACTAGAAGCAAAAAAGTCATCCAAGTCTTTACTGAGGGGCGCTGTGTGTGTGTGTGTGTGTGTGTGTGCATGTGTGTGTTGGGACACACTTTTTTTTTTTTTTTGAGACAGAGTCTCGCTCTGTCACCCAGGCTAGAGAGCAGGGGCATGTGATCTCGGCTCACTGCAGCCTCCACTTCCCATGTTCCAGTGATTCTCCTGCCTCAGCCTCCCAAGCAGCTGGGATTATGACACCCACCACCATGCCCAGCTAATTTTTGTATTTTTGGTACAGACAGGGTTTCATTATGTTGGCCAGACTGGTCTCAAACTCCTGACCTCATGATCCACCCACCTTAGCCTCCCAAAGTGTTGGAATTACAGGCATGAGCCACCTTGCCCAGCCTAGGAGGCTGAGGCAGGAGGACTGTTTGAGCCCAGGAGTTGAAGTCCAGACTGGGCAACATAGTGAGAAGCAAGACCCTGTCTCAATAAATAAATAAATACTAATTGGACAGGATTAAAAGATTGGGAAAATAGCCTCCAAAAGACCCTCCAAAACGGTGAGCCACCTCGCCCAGCCTAGGACACACCTTTAACACTCAGCCAGGTAGTGTCCAACTGCACCTTAGCCTTCACTTTCTACTTGCACAGAAAATCAAAATCAGCCACAAGTGAGAGCTTAGAGCTTTCCCATTCTATCCTAAGCACACACACAGCCTTACACATGTGTGTCAGCTTGCAAATTTCCAGGAATATGGCAGAGTTCTTCTAGGCTCCTTTGGACATCTAATTTCGCAGCTTTTCCTTTTAAGCCTTTTAGTTAGTCTTAGTTTGTGGGGGATGGAAAGGAAGTTCTATGTGTGTGTGTGTGTGTGTGTGTGTGTGTGTGTGTGTGTGTCCCAACTGTTATTCATTGCTTCAGGTAGCCATGAAGTTAAAACATTTGCCTTTAATTGTTTCCAACAAACATTTCTTCCTACCCAGGAGGAAGGCTATTCACAATGGGCTAGCTTCAAGTCATCCTTGTAACTGGGGTCTTCCAAGGAACTACCAGATAGGCCAAATAATGACAATTTCCTTAAGCACAGGTCTTTGGAAGGGTTCCACCTCTATTTGCCTCCTCTAGTGGCTGCCAAGAGGACTTCCTAAGAGGGAATGCAAGCTGTTATTTTTCAAGGCTACTGCCAAGCTGGTGAGTGGGGAATGAGACTAGGGTAAGTTAAAATGGCACAAAGCTTGCTGTTCTTACTGAGATTCAACTTTTGTTTCTTCTAAGTACACTGTCCCCAAGTAGCTGCAAGCCTTTGGTTAATTTTCAGAATTTTGAAAAAGTTGATTCTACCTATTTTTGCCAGTTTTTGTTGTTGTTATCATTGCTATTGCTGCTTATGGGGCCTGAAGGGGTAAAGTTTTGGAGGGTCTTTTGGAGGCCATTTTCCCAATCTTTTAATCCTGTCCAATTAGTATTTATTTATTTATTTATTGAGACAGGGTCTTGCTTCTCACTATGTTGCCCTGTCTGGACTTGAACTCCTGGGCTCAAACAGTCCTTCTACCTCAGCCTCCTGGGTAGCTGGGACTACAAGTGTGCACCACCATGCCCAGTGCTAGCGTGTTGCTGATGGTTTCCATGTGAGTAAACGAAGGGGGATGAATGCAGAAATAAAGATAAATACAAGAGGATCTATTTTAAAAGAAGAGGTCGGGGGCTCCTTGCTTCTAGTGAGCAAATGCAGCCCTGAGCTTTCACAGCCCTTCACATTTATGAGGTGGAAAGAGCAGGGAGGGAGAGGTAATGGTTGGTCAGTTGCTTGATTTATCACAGGTACACATAATTTCTTTTTTTGTACAACAGGCTTCAGATTTCCTATAGATAATCACACGGAACACTGTGCTGGGGGCGGGAAAGCCCTCAGTATCCCTTCTGGTGGCAGACGCAGTTGTCAGTTTTCCAACATCCTGCTTTCATGAAAACAGTTTTCCGTTTGCTCATATAGTCTCCAGTGGTATACTGAGTTGGTCACGACCCCCATTTTCTCGGCCTGTAACACCAATGAGTGTTTTTAGTTTAGTTAGTATGTTTTTAGTACAATAATTTTCATTAGGGTGTTTTGTTTTGTTTTGTTTTTGAGATAAGGGTCTCACTCTGTTGCCCAAGCTGGAGTGCAGTGGTGTAATCATAGCTCTCTGCAGCCTCAACCCCCTGGGCTCAAGTGATCCTCTCACTTCAGCCTCTTGAATAGCTGGAACTATAGGCATGTGCCACCACACCTGGCTAATTTTTTATTTTTTTGTAGAAATGAGGTCTAACTATGTTTCCCAGGCTGATCTCACACTCTCGGGCTGGGATTACAGACATGAGCCACTGTACCAGGCCAGGCTTTTTTTCTTTTTAATATAATAGCTTTATTCAAACATAATTTATATACTATACAGTTCACTAGCTACAGTGTACAATTCAGTTCACATTTAGAGTTGTGGTATAATCACAGAGTTGTGGTTGTTTTTTTTTTTAAAACCATTTTTATATCTCTATTGAAATTCCCCATCTCTTAACACATTATTTTTAACTTTTCCTATGGGATCTTTAACACATTTATCACTTATCTTGCCTGCTAATTCCAACATTGGATTATCTGATAATTTGTTTCTATTATCTTATTTTTTTCTTAACTAAGAGTCATGTTTTCCTGTTTCTCCACATGTCTGGTAATGTATTATTGTGTACAGGATGTTGCAGGTAAAACATTGGGAAGATTCTGGATTCTATTACCTGCCTTCAAACAGAGTTGAGTTTTGTTCTAGCAGACAGGTAGATTACTGGCATATCACCCAGATCTAGTGGAGGCTTGGTTTTCACACTTTTTAGAATGCATTTATTTTAGTTTTGTCCTCATTCCTAAGGAGAATCTCTTGGACCTGGACATGGTCCCCCGGGATGTCAATGGAAAGCCCGAGGTGTTTACCAAGCTCGCCTAACATAATGAGACTCAAACTCCAAACACTGTTTCCCCTGAAGTGCATAGGTACTGACATCTCTGCTCAGCAATTTCAGGCTTCCAGCTGTTATTTTCCCCTAATCTCTTTGGAATCTCCACTCATGTAGTTTAGGTGTCAGCCGCAGATTTGAGAAAAATGTGCACATAGATTCGGTGCTCTGCTTTTGTAGCTCCCTCCTGTCCAGTTTTACCTCCTCAATTTCCTGCCACTCCAGCAATCTCCAACTCTGTCCTCCGACTCCTCAGGCCGCAACTTCTAGTTGTTCTGTGTCCCCATGTTCCACAAGAACTGGGAGGTGCTCTCCAAAGAAAGCTATAGAAATGTGGCTCTCACCCAGCATGGTTCCTTTCTTTTAAGAATTAAATCCCATCAAGTTTCTGCCTGGTTTTTTGTTTTTTGTTTTTTGGTTTTTTTTTTTGTCATTCTCCAGCAGCTTCATACCATTTAAAAAAATATTTAGATCAGAGTTTATCGTTGTTATCTTAAAGAGGACTAGTCTGATATAAGCCACTCTGCTAATACCAAAAGTTAAGACCTTGTTCCAGAACTGTTACCCTTTTACTATGTTATTAGGTATTCATTACCTATTTTATTGTACAAGTAATAAATACTCATATATTTTAAAATTGCCAAATGATACAGAAATATACAAAAGAAAATTTAATTTTTAAGTAGTTAAAAAATTAATCACTTTAATTCTTTCCATCCCACTCCCCTCTCCATGATAATTTGGCATGCATCCTTACAAACACACACAGACACATACATGGCTTTTACATAAATAGCATGATTTTATGTGCATTATTTAGTAATCTACCTTGTTTTCACTTAGTATGTTTTTTAGCGATTTTCTGTGAGTACATATTTATTCTTTCATTAGGTATTCATAAAGCATTTGCTATGTATCAGGCACTGTTCTAAGTCCTGGAGATAAATCAGTGAACCAAACTTGCCTTCATGGAGGTTATAGTCTATCTAGGGTGGGAGGAAATGAATCAGAAATAAACAATTAACAAAATAAATAAGGTGTTACATGCTGTGGAGAAAAATTAAGTGGGAAAGGCAATAGGATTGCTAACCATCTGGGAAGAGAAGGTGTTTGCAAATTATTTAAAGAGTGAACAAGGAAGGCGACGTTTGAGCGGCTCAGAGGAAGTGAGGTGGTATGAGAAAACAACTCTCCAGGCACTGGGAACAGCAGGAGGGAGGACTTGGCAGGTGCCTGCCAGTGAGTTTGGGGGAACAGTCAAGGCCAGTGTTTGTGATGTGGAGTGAGCAGGTGCAGTAAGAGATAAGGACACATTGCTGTAGAGGCCCAAGTGGTACCGCGCCTTGGAGACCACTGTAGTTTCCTGTCTCTACATGTCATTCTGTGAAAGTGGGTGAGCTGGATCCCCTTTCACTTCAGCTGGCACCACAGGGTGTTCCTGTTGAGCCCCGTCCCCCACAGTCTGATGAATGTGTCTCCTCTCTGTGCTTTCTTGCTAGCCTGAGTCTTTCTTAGTGGTGCTGCAACTTAGCTATAGATTCTCAAAACAGCTTTCCCTGTGATTTCTTGGATACTTGCTTTGAGTCCAGATTCTTCCTTCATGGTGATTTCCCCACTGGAAACCATGGTGTGTTCTCCTGCCAGCAGACCTACTTCAGGATCAGGCTTCCCCTGACCAGGTCTCTCCCCAATCTCAAATATCAGAGAAGAGGGGCTAAAATGACCATCCACTCCTTCCTGGAAGGCCTTGGACTTCTTTGCAAACCTGTTCACCTTCTCCTCAGAAACCAAGTCTACATATTGAAGACATATGTAAGGATCCTGCTTTTATGAAGCCATAAAAGGCTCCATTTCACCATTCTCTTAGGGCAAGGAGTCCCTATCTAATGTACACTGCCATAAATGACAGATACCACTAAAGTTATCCTACCCTGAAAGGAAGAGACCTGTTTCAAGGTGAAACATTCAATCCATACAAGCAGAGAAGAGGGGCAGCCCCTTGGCACTCTCTTACATATGGATGTACTATAATTTAATTGGTCGTTCCTCTACTTTTGAATATTTCTTTTCCTCCTTTTTTATTATTATAAATAATTCTGCAATGAATATCTTGGCAAGAGTGGAAAATATTTCTTGAGACTAGATTCTTGAAAGCAGAATATTGGGTCAAAAGACATAAGCATTTAAATTTAAAACATTCCCAAATTGCCCTACAAAAATGATTTACCAATTTTTATTCCCATAGGAATGTCTGCTCCCCCCTCCATCACCATCACTAAATATTAAGAATAATTTTTCACCTTTGATATTAGTATTGTTTCAATTTCCATATCTCTGGTTGCTAGTGAGGTGGAACTTTTTTTACATTTATTAGCTGTTTTTCTTTTTCTGTAAACTGACTATTCATAACCGTTGCTTTCTATTGGATCGTTTGTCATTTCCTTATCTTGCACATGTTGCTTTAAGTTTATTCCTAGGTATTTTGAAGTTGTTGTAAATGATTACTACAGATGAATAGAAAAGCTATTGATTTTTAGTACATCAGTCTTATTTCTGGCATTCTTCCTGAACATTTTTCTTGATTTTAATAGTTTTACAATTGATTATCTTTTTTGCCTAGGGAGACTATCGTATCATTTGCAATAATGGTTTATTGTGATTACTGATGTATTTGGACTTATGCCTACTATTTTTATTATGTATATATATATACGGTTTTTTAATTTATTTTTATTTTTATTTTTATTTTTGAGGCAGTTTCTCTCTTATTGCCCAGGCTAGAGAGTGCAATGGCACTATCTTGGCTCACTGCAACCTCCGCCACCTGGGTTCAAGTGATTCTCCTGCCTCAGCCTCCTGAGTAGCTGGGATCACAGGCACCTGCCACCACGACCGGCAATTTTTTTTTTTTTTTTCAGATGGAGTCTCGCTCTGTCCTGGAATGCAGTGGTGCGAGCTTGGCTCACTGCAAACTCCGCCTCCCGGGTTCACGCCATTCTCCTGCCTCAGCCTCCTGTGTAACTGGGACTACAGGCACCCGCCACCACGCCCGGCTAATTTTTTATAATTTTAGTAGAGACAGGATTTCATCGTGTTAGCCAGGATGGTCTCGATCTCCTGATCTCGTGATCCGCCTGCCTTGGCCTCCCAAAGTGCTGGGATTACAGGCGTGAGCCACCGCGTCTGGCCACACCTGGCTAATTTTTTGTATTTTTGGTAGAGACGAGGTTTTGCCATGTTGGCTGGGCTGGTGTCGAACTTCTGACTTCAAGTGATTCACGCACCTCAGCCTCCCAAAATGCTGGGATTACAGGCTTGAGCCACCGCACCTGGCCTCTATTCTATATTTTCTTCCATTGACCACGCTTTCTGGTTTCTTTTTTCATTGCCTGCCTGTTGAGGTTTGGTAGCATTTCTTTGTTCCTTTCGTGGTCTGTAAGTTCTGTGTTCTGTTTCTATTGCTCTTGCATATTTTGTTAAATACTGAAACAAATTTTTCTGTCAATGTCAGAAATCCAATCAATTCATAAGCCCCCCTAAACAAAATAAAATCATTAATACACTTGAACCCAACTTCCCAGGCCTCATTTCCCTTGTTTTGTTAAAATAATTTGAGATCTTAGTACTAGATTGGGTTTTTTTAAATCTTTTTTCACATTGTGTCTCTATTACTTAGGGATACTTTATTTTTTGCTTTTTGCTATATAGAAGTTATATGTTCTGTTGTCATCTCCCGTGATTTAAAAGATAGTAATCCTGTTTTTAATTTTACTACTGATCGACTTTTATATTCATGAAATTTCTCTAATGATGAAAGGTAAAAACAATCAATATCTCCTAACTCCCTTACTTGATGTCAAATGAAGGTTTTAATGTACCTTTACCCGCCTTGCCCACTTCTCACTCGTTTCCCAGTCTTTTAAAATTTACTGTGGGTTTATAAATCCAACTAGCATTATAATTATGTGCATCTTTTTTAAGAATAGATTTTTTGTTCAATTCTTATGATTTACTTAGTTGGTTTTAATGCTTGCAACCACTCTTCTATATTACAATGTTCCTATTTCCAAGATTTAATTTTAATTTCTCTCTCAAGTAGCTGAAGTTTGTCTTCAAGTTGTTTACTTAGGGAGAACACGTTTCTACATCATTCTTCATAAATCTGGATGATATTTCTGTTGTTTTCGCACAACAATGACAACTTGTTGGGTACAAAATTTTCATGACCATCTTTTGTACTCAAAACTATAACCATTGCTGCCTATCTTCTGGTGTTTAGCAAAACCTAAGGCCAACCTAAATTTCCTGCTTTGTAACACACTTTCGTGTATGGGTGTATGGATTCATTTCTTTTTATTTTTTTTTTTTTTTTTTTTTTTTTTTTTTTTGAGACGGAGTCTCGTTCTACTCCCTAGGCTGGAGTGGAGTGGCGCAATCTCAGCTCACCACAACCTCCGCCTTCTGGGTTCAAGTGATTCTCCTGCCTTAGCCTCCCAAGTACCTGGGACTAGAGGCACACGCCACCATGTCTGGCTAATTTTTTTTTTTTTTTTTTTGTATTTTTAGTAGAGACGGGGTTTCACTATGTTGGCCAGGCTGGTCTTTAACTCCTGACCTCATGATCCACCTGCCTCGGCATCCCAAAGTGCTGAGATTGCAGGTGTGAGCCACCGCACCTAGACAGATTCATTTAATATTTTTCCTTCATCTTGGAAAAATTCTTTTTCTTTTTAGAGACAGGGTCTCATTCTCTCACCCAGGCTGCAGTACAGTGGCATGATTATAGTTCACTTTAGACTAGAACTCCTGGGCTCAGGTGATCCTCCCACTGCAGTCACCCAAATAGCTGGGACTACAGGCATGTGCCACCCCACCCCCAAAAAAACACAAAATTTTTGTATTTTTTTGTAGAGATGGGTTTTTACCATGTTGCCCAGGCTAGTCTCGAACTCCTGGACTCAAGTGATCTGCTTGCCTCAGCCTCCCAAAGTGCTGGGATTATAGGGGTGAGCCACCACACCCCCAGCTGAAAAGACTTTTTTCAGTAAGGCTAGGTCCTGGTATATAATCCTGTATAAATTTTCTCTGGAACTTATTGATTAGTTTACCCAATCATTTTCAGCTCAGGAAATCACTTCCTCTTGGGTATGTGACTATTACATCTGTTTGTTTGGTTGTCTTGATCACTAATATCTCTTGGCTGTGCCCTCCTCTCCATCAGCTCCCACCAGAGGAACACAACAGCCTTCAGATGGATCTCTCTGATTTCCTTCAGCCCACTTCTCCCTTTTCTGTCAATGTCAGGAAACAAATCAATTCATAACCTCCCTTAAACAAGAAAACATCATTAATACACTTGAACCCAATTTCCCAGGCCTCATGTCCCTTGTTTTATTGAAATAATTTGAGATCTTAGTACCAGTTTTTTGTTTGTTTCTTTGTTTTGTTTTTCTTGGAGATGGAGTCTTGCTCTGTCACCCAGGCTGGAGTGCAATGGCGTGATCTCGGCTCACTGCAACCGCAAGCCTCTTGGGTTCAAGAGATCTCCTGTCTCAGCCTCCTGAATAGCTGGATTACAGGGGTCCGCCACCAAGCCCGGCTAATTTTTGTATTTTTAGGAGAGACAGGATTTCGCCATGTTGGCCAGGCTGGTCTCAAACTCCTGACCTCAAGTGATCCACTTGCCTTGGCCTCCCAAAGTGCAGGGATTACAGGCGTGAGCCACCGCGCCTGGCCAGTACCAGGTTCTTTTTAAATCTTTTTTCATATTGCATCTCTATTACCTAGGAATACTTTTATTTTCTGCTTTTTGCTATATAGAATGTTCTATTTCTTTTGTCATCTCCCGAGATTGAAAAGACACTAATTTTCTCCACTTCCATTCACTACTTTTGAGGGCAACGCCCCTGACGGCTTCACTTACTACTGCTAATGTTGGCTGTCTATGGCTCTCATAATATGACCCAAACTCTTTAGCATGGCCATGGCAGCCTCTGGTGAGTGTCCCCAACCTTAGTGGCCTCACCAGCCATGACACTCCTCCCTGCTGCCTGTGATGTAGCTGCACTGGCCTCCTCTTTCTCCTTCACAGACACCTGTGCCCTCCTGCCTTCTCTTCACTTTCTGTTCCTTCTGCCTTCATGGTCTGGCCAACCCCTCAGGGTTGTTTAGATGTCAGCTGAAATGTTGCTTCCTCAGGAAAACTCTCCCTAACTCCTCCACCTCTACTCCTCTTGATGTTCTGTTACGGCTCCCTAAACTTTGTCTTTCATTCCTTTTTCCGCATAAGTATTTATTGAGTGCCTACTCTGTGCCAGGCACCATTCTAGACATCAAGGATACTGCCATGAATGAAAGAGACTAAGGTTTCTGCCCTCATGGAGCTTAATTTCACGGATGCTCCTTCATAGCATTTCTCAGACTTATTATTTAACCTAATTGATCGTGGAATTGTTTTTGTTCTGTCTCCCCCACAAAACCGTAAGCTCTATGAGGGCAGGGATCAAATCCACTTGTTGAGTCTTGTAACCCTAGGATATAAGATCATGCCTGGTATATAATAGACGTTTGATGGGTGAATTAATGCTATTTGTGGAAGTCAGGACTCTTTCACGTTGCAATCCATCTCAAACTAGCTACAGCAAAGAAAAAAAAAGAACAAGGGGTGGATTTATCAGCTCACTAGCTGGGAAGGCTGTGGGCAGCTCTAGCATCCGGCACAGCTGGGTCTGGAGTCTTGCTCAGTGCCAGCAGGGCTCCCTCTGCTCCCCTGCGTGTGCTGATCTTATTTTCTCCAGCTCTAGATGGATTTCCTCCATGTTGCCAGGGGAGATGGGTACTGACAGTTCCAAATTCACATATCCTCAGCTTAGCAACACCAGGGGAAAAAAAAAAAAAAGAAAGAAAAGAAAAGCACTTGCTTCTCTCAGCATCTGTATATACACAGGGCCCAGACACCTGGGGACTGGTCCGGCTTACATCCCCTGGTGTTTTTGCTCTGTCCAAAAGAAAAAACCATTCTGATTGGCCAGGTCTGGGTGGTCCACCGCTCCCTAACGGTCTGGGAAAGTCAGGTAGGCAGGGCAGCACAGTTGACCTTTGCCCCAGGAAGTCTCAGAGTTCAGGAGGTATAACAGGTATTACAGGTGTTACCAACAAGAAGAAAGAAGTGTACCACCTGGACAAATGCAGTAGCTCCCCCATTTTTTGCATAATGGGCTTCTTGCCTTCCTTACTCTCTGCAGCCAGTGCTTTTCACATCTCCCTCCCTCTCAGCCTGCCCGTCTGTCTTTTCGTTAGCAACAGTTTCCTGAAGGTGCTGGCTTCGTGCTGAGGGTGAGAAATGGAGGAGTCCACGGCACCTTGTACCTGCTCTACACAAAGCTACATTTTGAGGACAAGGGCCTCAGGTGGCGTCCTCATACTTTGGGAAGCTCTGCATCATGGGCACCATCGTCATGATCCACCGGAGAAGAGCTACACAGACTCTATCAAGTCATTCAAGTAATTTTGCCCCTCTAAGCCTGAAAAGCAGGTTAGTAGAACCGCCCCCGCCCCCGATAACCCTCTGATTTCAGGTGTAGAGAAGCTAGCGTTTCATCTAGAGAGGGGCTGCCCACAAGCCCACTTCCCTGGCTGTGTTCAAGGGCCAGGCCACAGACTAGAGCACCCCTTCATGCATGTGCAGTGCCCTCAGCATCTGCGGCATCAGTTTAGAGGCTCCAAGTCCCAGGGCCACACGGTTCTGAGGACACCACACACTGTTTTCATATAACGCAGAGTTAGGGTCTAGATTCAGATCATTATAAGCAGGTTTGGCACTTGCATGGAAGTCCAGCGTGATATTCCTAAGTCAGGCAGGATAGGGAGCCATTCTCCACTGTGCAGATCGTCCCAGGCTCCCAGAGCATCCAGCATCCCTGGCCCCTGACCACTAAATGCCAATGGCACACAGCCCTTTAATCATTGTGACCACCAAAAAGTGACCCCAAAATTTTCTAAGTGCATGCTGGGGGATTGTCTACACATGGTTTCTCATCTTTTGAAGGCTTTGAACCTGGATTTACTGCTCCCCATACCTCCTAGACCTGCCGGTACCCCGAGCCACTTCACTCCCTCATGGATTCCCTCTCCAGGAACGCGGTAACTACAGTGTAGATCAAGGGAAGAGTGACCTTTGTTTTGCTTAGAACTTTTCCAATAGTTGCTCAGCACTTAGGAAAACCACTGGGAGCAAAGCCCCTTGAGGTATTTTCGTGCCAACACATCACAGTGTCTCAGGCTGCATATATACCTGTGATTGCCTGTGATGTTCACTGACTGTACATCCACATATAAGCCTGTGGCCCCTGCATGATGTCTACAGTGTGGTCATTGATTGAAATCTAATCCTGTATCATGTTCCCTTTATGTCACCTTTGTGTTACTGTGGGGCCCTTATTTGGATATTTTGACATTTGAACATGTTAGATGTTTGAAACTGTATACATAGTAGGTAATATTATTTATGCATTTGTTTCTTCTTCTTTTTTTTTTTTTTTTTTGAGAAGAAGTCTTGCTCTGTTGCCTAGGCTGGAGTGCAGGGGCATGATCTCCGCTCACTGCAACCTCCACCTCCTAGGTTCAAGCAATTCTTCTGTCTCAGCCTTCTCAGTAGCTAGGACTATAAGTGCCCGCCACCATGCCCGGCTAATTTTTGTATTTTAATAGAGATGGAGTTTCATCATGTTGGTCAGGCTGGCCTCGAACTCCTGACCTCAAATGATCCGCCTGCCTCAGCCTCCCAAAGTGCTCGGATTACAGGCATGAGCCACCACGCCCAGCCTATATATGTATTTATTTCAAGACGGTAAAGAGAATGTTATTTGGTTGGTGCAAAACATTTGTTATAAATATGAATTGGGTGTGATAGACTTGAGAACAATAAGCCTAGAAGTTAGGCAGATGTCAGCAACAAGAAGGAATATTTTTTTATTGTTGTTCAGAATGATCTTACTTTTTTTTTCTTTCTTTTTTTTTTTTTTTGAAATAGAGTCTTCCTCTGTTGCCCAGGCTGGAGTGCAGTGGTGCAATCTCAGCTCACTGCAACCTCTGCCTCCTGGGTTCAAGCAATTCTCCTACCTCAGCCTCCCTAATAGTGTGCCACAATGTGAAGCTTTTTTTTTTTCTTTTGTATTGTAAATTTTTTTTTTGTATTTTTTAGTAGAGACGGGGGTTTCTCCATGTTGGCCAGGCTGGTCTCGAACTCTTGAGTTCAAGTGATCCACCCGCCTCGGCCTAGTGCTGAGATTACTGGCATGAGCCACCAGGCCCGGCCCAATCTTATTTTTCTTTTTTTTTTTTTTTTTTTTTTTTTTTTTTTTTGAGACGGAGTCTCGCTCTGTCGCCCGGGCTGGAGTGCAGTGGCCGGATCTCAGCTCACTGCAAGCTCCGCCTCCCGGGTTTACGCCATTCTCCTGCCTCAGCCTCCCAAGTAACTGGGACTACAGGCGCCCGCCATTTAATAACAGACTCATAGCAAAGACATAGGACCTGCCTTTCACCAGGTGTGTCAACCTTTGATACAGCTGGGGTCCCAAGAGCACCATGCTTCCAATTCCTCCACCTGTTACTCTCACAAGCATCACGCCGAGACATTTCTGCTCCCCGGTCGGCCAGCCCTGGAGACAGAGAGTCCTGGCAGTGACAGACTGGCCAGGCTTGGAGAGGGCCGCTCCTCCACATAGCAGTGGCATTATCACTTGTTCAAGGCCACTGCTTTTCCCAGGATCTCCCAGAGTCCTTCCATTTTTTCCTGAATCCTTTATAGCTGTGAAGGACTCACACTTCATGGGCCTAGGACCCAATTCAAGACAGGCACTGGGGGCTCCCCAATCCCCTTTTCCCCAGACACAGGTCCCCTGAAATATTCTCCAGGCCAGGGCAGGCAGTCTGGCTGGAGGTGGCCTCCAAAGGAACACAGCCCGCACTCCCCATCCGTGCTAGAGAAGAGCTGGGCGCCTTCTCTGAATCCCGTAGCCATTCTTCTGTCTTAACTGCCCTCTTCGGACTGCATGGAATCATGTTTGTTCTGGAAAACAGAGGAGCAGAAATAGGAGGTCTTCATTTGGATTCCAAGCACAGGGTCCTCTCTCACGTCCCCACTTGAACCTTCTCTGGGTCTCGCCGGTTTATCATGTCGCCTGTGTGAGTGGACTGCGCCGGGCTGGGCCTGCTCCTCCTGACAGCCTTGAGGACAGTCCCCGCATGTTACTGCATCCCAAATAAACAGAATTCCAACTCCAAAGGCAGTGATGGATAATGTGGACTTTTTACTGAAGGTTTTGTGAGATGACTCAGGAGTCATCATGCTCCCCACAAGCTTGTTCCCCCAAGTTCCCCATCCACTGCGGCTGCACACTCCTCTCCTTGCTCTCCGACCTTTCTTCCTTGCCTTCTCTTTCCATGTGCTCCAGCTTCCTCCCTGACACCCTCTCAAAGTTAGCGTGCAAAACCTGGGCATCCTTAGCCAGCGGCCCCCTAGGAGGCCTTGGTTCATCTCCCCACCCTCTCCTGCTGGAAATACTTGTGGTCTTCAGCAAAGAGAAGTGGGTGTGTTATTTCCAGCTCCAGCCCAGCCCCACAGCACCCTCCCCGCCTCCCCATATTCATTGCCTTCAACTCTGAAACTTTGCTTATGGATATCCTTGCCAGCCCCAGCCTGGCCCGCAGGGGAACCCTGTGATTACCACCAGCACCCTGGACAGGTTCCAGGTGATGTCCTGGAGCCTGTCTGACTCTGTGGAGGGACGTCCACAAGACCTGGGATTCACCTGGAACAGAGCCAGCCTGCCCAACCTGCCTGGGACAGCTCCTCCCACCCACGACAGCACCCTGACCCATCCCTCCTGGGGGAAAGGTAGTCTTTGCGAAGCTCTTTCTCCACATCATCGTCTGCCACAGATGGCATTCACTGCCGTCAGCCATACATGTTTCCAGGGCATGAGAGCGTGGAGGGTGCCACAAAGTCCTGAGCTGTTCTGGGCTGTCCCTGAGGCTGTATGACCCTGGCCCTGCAATCCCAAAGGATTAAACTTGCCCCCTCGGAGACATACCAGGAGCGGTGTCCCGCCAGGGCCAGGGGCTGACAGACGGCCCCTCAGAGCAGGGCCTTGTCTATTGAGATTGGGACCTGCTCACCTTAAGCTCCCCACATTCGTCTCCCCTCTGATCCCAACTCTGATTTAGGTTGCCTCCCTCTCTGCCCGCCCGCTAAGGGCTGGAATGCGGTGACCCTCTAGATTCTGGAGGGTCTAACATTGTTAGGAAACCCTGGCTAAATTGGTCCCACTCCAGCTGGCTTCAGACATTCCAGATTCTCGAAGCTGTGCAGTGCCCCTTGTCAAATTCATTCCGAACACCTCTGGAACTCATGCACATGTGTGGAGCGCCTTCCCACATCTGGTAACCTGGGGTTACTAACTCAAGACCTGGCCTCCTAGCTGTCCACCATCAGGGGTCAGAGCCCTCAGCTCACAGAGCCACAGGGACAATAGCTTTAGCAGCTGGGAGTTCGATGTGGGTTCCCTCTTCAGAAGCAAACCCCGGAAGGAAGATTCACATGCAGGTGATTTAAGAAGAGTTCCCAGGAAGAGCCAGTAGGAGAGCGAGGCATGGGGACCAAGAAAGGAAGGGGGTTGAGTAAGGGTGGGCTACTGAGCAGTGTCCCACAGAGGGTGACTTTGGCCCAATCCCTTCACAGGACTTTGAGGCTGGTGCAGGGCACATGTCAGTTGGCCCTGTCCAGGGAGCAGTGGAGCTGCAAGGTTTAAGCCTGAACCCCTTAATCCCTGGTAAAGGCTGCCCTTGCCCCACATAAATTCCCAGGCACTTGCACCCTCCTTGCATTCACTTAAAATGGGTTCCAGGAGCCTGAGCTCAGCCTCTGGCAAAGATAGAGTGCAGGCTGTCATAGGTGAAAGCACTCAGGTTGCTGGTGTGCAAAAGTGACCCGGGGTATAGGGGCAAAATGCAGATAACATTGGCTACAGAGTGTCTCTGTAATCATTTCTCAATGCAAACTCTTTCTATTCCAGGCCTGCAAACCTCTCATGCTCCCCTAGCATGTTCCAGCCTCCACTCTCAGCCTCTTCCTATCCTGGGAGCAGAGCCCCTTGCTTGCTGCAGTGTCTGTCGCCTGGCATCTGCTTACCAGCAGGTGAGGCAGACCTGGAACCCAATCCAGTCCAAGGGTCTCTGCTCCCAGCTCCTCTCCTCTCCAGAAAAGGATTCAACCCCTTAAGAAATGGGAAGTCTGTTGAGGTTGGAGTTTCCTATATCCTCATAAAGGAAGATGGAAATCCCTTCCACATGAAGGGCAGCAAGGGCCTTGGACATACCACCTGCCCCACAGAGCAGCCAGCCTCTAGACAAGTGGGAATGTTTGTCCTAGGCAAAACCATCCTCTAAGCCCTCACCTGAATGATGAGTGGACTTCTCTGAGCCCCCAGGGGAGCTGAAACATGCCCCTCTGCTTCAGCACCAAGCTCTCCACCTGCCACTCAGGCTAGGAGGGAATCACCGGTCCTTTGTTGCTCCTCTTTTTCCTCTTCATTATATTTTGCTGTCTCCAGATTAAATATGGTGGAGAGACTTTGGGAGGCCGAGGCAGGTGGATCACTTGAGGTCAGGAGTTTGAGACAAGCCTGGATAACATGGCAGAAACCCCGTCTCTACTAAAAACACAAAAAATAGCTGGATGTGGTGGCACATGCCTATGGTCCCAGCTACTCAGGACGCTGAGGCACAAGAATCACTTGAACCCAGGCAGTAGAAGTTATAGTGAGCCGAGATCACCCCAATGCACCCCAGCTGGGGTGACAGAGCAAGACTCCATCTCAAAAAAAAGAAAGTGTGGTGGAGAGGCTTCCCACATCCCCACAGATGTGTGGGTGTCTCACCCCAACCTGGGGTCAAGGTATCACTGGGTTTTCGTTTCAAAGAGTCATCAGTCAGCTTTGTCTCCCCATCCTCCTCCTCACCATCCATCTCCTACTCACTCCTCATCAACAAAGAAGGCTGGCTTCTCTGGGGCATTTCCTGTTTAGCTTGTCATGGGAGGTATAGTCAGTGCCCTCAGACAGGTGGATTCCCACTCCTCCAGGTCTCCTTTGGGTGGCTTGCTCTTGGGACATACCACCTTAACAGTCCTGGCCTCTGGTTGCATGTTAGAAACTGTCAGGAGTCCTGCCCCATCCCCTCTCAGATATGGAATTTTCTCGATTGCTAAGCTATCTCCTGCCTATCTGGGGCCACCAAACCCATTTTGAAACTCAATCTCCAGTCTGCAAACCTGGCTCTACACCTGGATACATTGAAAGAAATCTTTCAGTTGCAATAACAGAACAGCAGCTCAAATTACTACAGGGAAAAAAAGGGGATTTGCTGGTTCATTCATTGAAAAATCACAGAGGCAGTTAGCTTCAGGCTCAGCTGGATCCAGGTGCTTAAACAAAGAGTTGGTAAATGACAGCCTGTGAGCCAAATCTAGCCTGCCACCTGTTTTGTAAATAACTTTTTATTGGAATGCAGCCGTGCTTATTTGTTTACATATTGTCTGTGGCTGCTTGTACCCTACAACCACAGAGCTGAGTAGTTGCAGCCAAGACCACGTGGCCCACAAAGCTGAACATGTTTACCATTGGCTCTCCATAGAAAAAGTTTGCCAACCCCTGGCTTGAACAATATCATTAGGAATCTGCCTTTATCTCTCATTGCCTAAAGGCTGTCGTTAATGCCCTTGCCCTTCCCCCTAAACTGCAAAGACTGAGAGTGGCTGAGGTGTGACTCCCCAAGTAAAGACTGGGGAGAAGGATAAATGGCTTTGGAGCAGGCCAAAACAACAGATGTCTGCTCTACAGGCTCTGATCTTGTTTTCTGTGCAGTGACAAGCCATAAGCCACTTGGAGTTTATCCTTCAGCTTGGTGGCATCCTGAATGAGACTGTCCCTGTCTCCTTGTTGTCAAGCCCAAAACAAAATCAACAAGTGATCATGGCTGCAGCCCGACTATCAAGATAGACTGCTCAGTCAGCAGCACTGTTCCAGGGGCAGCGTGTGGATGAGGACATCTTCACACCAGCCCTACGGCCCTATCCGATTTGCATAGAGCGTGCCAAGGACATTTAATAATGTTCTGTTCAGTCCCTTGGGCTGGGGAGTCCCCTTGGGGAGCAATTCCAGTCTTGCCAATTGAAGTTCTGCGGGTAAAATAATTCTTAAAATCTCACCATTTTTTGGTGAGAAGATCTCAAAACAGAAGATCCAAAAACTGAAAAGAACTTCTCCCACCACCCTCCTGCCACCGAGGATGCTGCTTGATCCTTGCTGGGGTAGCTGGGCACGGGAGGAAGTACGCCCTCCAGACTTGACTGTCCAGTTTCAGAAGACAGCAATCAAGGTGTGCCATTTTCAAAGAGCATCCCACGCTAAGTCATCTCCAGACGGGCGGGTTGGTGGGCAGTGTTTTCTATGAACTGCACTGGGGCGCAGGTGTCACATTTTATCTGGACATCCTCTGCCATCCTGGGCCAGAGGAATCATGCCCTAATTAGCCCCAGCATCTGTTCCCTCCCCAAGGCCTAAAATCATCATGCGTGGACTCAGCGCCACGGGGTAGCCTTTTTGAAGCAGTACCAACTGCTTCCACAGACCATGTATGAGGCACAAGGAATCCTGTACAATACCTAATAATTAGGGCAATTTCTGTCATTCCTAGAGAATGGCGTTCAGGCCGTAAGAGAAGCTTTGTACCCTTCCTGCCAAGAGACCTACTTCTTCCCTTTCGCTGACAACCACAGCTAGACATTTTCCCAGCAAAGCTCTTTGCCAGTCCCCCACATTCATCTGGGGCAGGGAGCTAGATTTGGGTTATATAATTCAAGGCTCTAAGTACAGCTTCTGAGCATTGCCCTAGGCTGTCAGCCAAGCCTCTTTTCCAGACCCCTTTGCCATTCCAAATGGTCTATGCTCCCTCATTAAAGATGGTCTCAGTGACCCGAGGACATGACCTTCGTAACATAGCAGCTGCACCTTCGGAGCACACGAAAACAACGTCGGAATTACAGGCCACTGGAGCATCCCCCAGCCTGCATCCCAATACCCAGTTCAGTGCTGGGAAGTGAAGGGTGCGACAGCCCACACCTGAAGGGTGCTCCAAATTCACATTCCTTAGATGTATTCTGATAATCCATATCAGTATTAAAAATGCTGGTCTGGGCCTGCGGCAGTGGCCAACACTTATAATCCCAGCACTTTGGGAGGCCAAGGCAGGAGGATCACTTGAGCCCAGGAGTTTAAGACCAGCCTGGGCAACATACTGAGAACTCATCTCTACAAAAAATTTTTAAAACTTAGCTGGGCATGGTGGCATGCACCTGTAGTCTCAGCTACTCAGGAGACTAGGGCAGAAGGATCACTTGAAGCTGGGAGGTCTAGGCTACAGTGAGCCATGATCAAGCCACTATATTTCAATATTTCAGCCTGAGTAACGGAGCAAGATCCTGTCTCAAAAAAAAAAAAAAAAAAAAAAAAAAAAAAAAAAAAAAAACCTGGTCTGTTCATGGAGTATTGGACCTTACTGCCAAATGGCCATTGATGAGCAACATCACAATTTTATTATCCCCATCGACCTGATATAACACCACCTTCCATCTGTTTGTCCTAGATCAAGATTGTCTGCTGGCATTCTTTCCTTTAGGGAACCACCCCTTCCTCATTCCATGTGGCTTAGGGGGCACTGATCCCCACTCAGTCCTCATCCTCAAGACCCAAAGGTGGGTGCGTGACATGAGCCTGCAAATCAGACTACTCCATTTCCAACTTCTAGCCATAGTGATTAGTTCAGGGATGGGCACATGACCAGGATGGGCCAATCAGAATCTTCCCTGGGAGTTTTCTGTCAGAACTATCAAGAAAATGCTCCTGTATTCTCTGAGAGTGGAAGATGGAGCTGCCTTAGCCATTTTCACTGTCCATGTGAAGGAATAATTCTGCAATAGAAGAGAATGAGGGCAACAAGCAATGTGAACCAGAGAATAAACCAAGATGAGAGATGGAGGGGGAAGGAGGCACAGAAACAGAGAGAAATGTGATAACTGTTATTTGAGTCCCTGAACCCAGCCATTTCTGAGTATCTAATCTAGGCTTTGAGAAAATAAAATATTATAAGCTCCAGTCTATTACTTCATTTTTGTTTAACATTGTAATTGAAACCAGAGGTTTCAATCCCAATAAATAAGGAATCTTCAGAGAATGAATAGTTATTGACACAGTGCTTTTGAGAATGCAAAACAGTGGACTGGACATAATTTTTTGTGTGGCAAAAATTAGGAGTAAGATGAAAGGTACAAAGTACAGAGAAAGGGAGATAAATACACACACACAGAGAGAGAGAGAGAAAGAGAGAGACTATTAACCATTTGGAGTTAAGATCTTATTTCAAATTACATTTATTCTTATTTTATACCTTGTCATCATGATATTGAGTAGTTTGTATGCATGAAGCTCTCCTCTGACTTTCTACTCTAACTGCAATGGTTTATTGTTTTATAACCCTTAACCCTGAGACTATGACGCTTGTTTATTATAGAAAATTGTATTTACTCCTTGTAAGTTTGTTATAAGGAATTGAACTTTCCAGCAACCCTGTAATATTTCACCTGAGCTGAGTATGACTTCAGTACACTTGTTTTATTTAAACCAACCAGCAGTACAAGGCTGGTATACTTTCTTGGTGTTGGGAAAAAAAGTATTTGTAAAGTTTTTTTCCCCCCTTGCATAAGTTATACAAGAAAAACAAATACTGGTTATTAACGGACTCACATTAAAAGCACAATGCACAATTTGAACTTTTTCTTCCACACCCTGGGCTTTTGAGTTATCTCAACCAATATATTGTCCTTTCTTGTTCAGGTGCAACAGAAAGAATCTTGAGTAATACACTTTCTGAGGGGGAGTGGTGAGGGAGGCAAGGGCTACTTGGGGCAGCAGGGTGAGGTGAGAGCATGGACTAGCTGATCCCTACTGTTCCTAATACTCTATCCTCTTTCAGGGCCTGAGGCTGCCCCTGACATTTTCAAGATACCTGGATACCATCTCTGAGCTAACACCGATTTCTAGAACTCCAGAATGCTACCTGATGCCGTGGTCAGAGTGGGAATGTACGGGGTCAGGGTAAACGGAGCTGTTGACCTGAGTCCACCCCACGGAAGGCCCAGCAAGGCCCCAACCGTATCTTGCAGTCACTCTCCTGGCTTCCGAAGGTGTCGTTGAAATCCACCGCACCAGCACCCTGCATTTCCGCACCAGATCCCCACTCTACGTGGATTAAGGGCTTTCTTTTTTTTCCAGAGGAAGGACCTAGTGTGATCTCCTGCCTTCTCCTTCCCTAGCCAAACAAGATAAAAGCTATACTACATCCCTGGGATAATCAGAGATGTTAGTGAAACCACAGACAGCTTGAAATACACAGAGTTGGTGATTGCTACCACAGACCAGCTAATTCTCCAATTTGGCTGTAGCCAAAGAAAGACAGGCCTTGGAAAGTGGCAGTGGATCACCATGTGGTTCGTTAGTGACAACAATTTGCGGCTGCTGCCTCAGACCTGGTCAGATCACATGTGTCCCCACAGCTGTCTTCCCAGCTGCCTCTCCTAGAGGTTGTCTGTGGCTGTCCGGTTGAACCATCAGTTCTCAATAACCACATCCCCTGGCAGTGCCAGTGCCTGAGAGACTGCAGCCTCCCCCATGGGTGGCTTCTTGTTCCTCTCATGCCAGACGCCCTTTGTTCCTGGGTGTGTTGCTCACCATGCCTCAGATGCCACCACGCTGGCTCACTTCACAGATGTGTTGGAATCTGGTCACAGCTGACACTGGCCTTACTCCACACTTCTGGATGATTTCACTCCAAGATACAATCTAAGCATGCAAGGAAGGAAAAAATTTCTCATAAACAACCATATCAGTCAAAAAATGCACACTTGAAGCATAGAAAAATGTACAAAATCCTGGATGCAGTGGTAATCCCAGCACTTTGGAAGGCCAAGGCGGGAAGATCCCTTGAGCTCGGGAGTTTGAGATCAGCCTGGGCAATATAGTGAGACTGCTTCTGTACAAAATAAAATAAAACAAAACAAAAATTAGCCAAGTGTGGTGGCACATGCCTGTAGTCCCAGCTACTCAGGAGGCTGAGGTGGGAGGATCAACTGAGCCTGGGAGGTGGAGGCTGCAGTAAGCTGTGTTTGCACCACTGCATTCCAGCCTGGGCAATAGAGCAAGACCCTGTGTCAAACAAAAAAATCAAAGGAAAATATATGAAATCATTGTTGACATCTGACTTGAGTGTTTCTTTCAACACATGAGGACAGTAGCCAGAGAAATGTTTTCAGAAATGGCTGAACCCAAACAGCACCTTAGTAAGCAAGGGCCTTTTCATGTGGGTGTTCACTGCACCCCAAATGGCCACCTGCTCAAGGCCAGAAGGAGGAAAACCTCTTCCAACCCCCTAGCACTTTCTCTGGCCTGGTCGTCTCTAATCTCTTGCCTCCCCTCCTGCAGCATTCTGCCTCTACCTCGATGAACAGCTATCAGCTGTTCATTCCCTCAGTTTCTCTCCAGATGAGGAAGGCTGGGGTGGAGATGGGCACCACTGGTTGGTGGAATATTGACAAGAAAGACAGACTTTTCACACTGCCAAGATCCATCCCCTCTTGGCATATGGTCTGTGTCATGATGCGGAAAGAGCTGTTGTCTGGTGACAAGTCAGGTGACCATATGTCCCTTTTGTCACCCTGGTCATCGTACATCTCATGCTTCAGGAAGGCAGATGTGGGCACAGAGAGGAACTTGCACCACCATAGTTGTCATTTCTATCTCAGGGTGGTTGTCACGGTTTCCCCCTGATTTGGAGTTGGTGTTCCAAATTCCGTCCCCTCTCAGGCTGATCCATCTTCATTTCTTTGTGCCGTAAATCTGCAAGCTTGGCAGTCCTAGTGAAGTCATACTCTGGAGTTTGAAAAGAACAATTTAACCACGATGCAGCTGGGTATCACTCGATGGGGAGAAAAATCCCAGACAAGGCCCAGCTTTTAACCCACACATGACTGGGTCCTCTTGAGCCATTGCGTTTGACACTTCAAGACCAGACTTGAAGTCTGTCCCTACATACCATGAAATGCCCCTCAGTACAAAGCCCACTCCCAAGTGACTGAACATTTCTTGAAGAGCTGGAGGAGAAGGTTACGTGACCCTGTGCACAGCAGAATCCCTGGAGAATCTCCTTCCAAATCCATGCCCCTTTAGCATCTCTCCCAAGGGCATTAACCACATTTTTCCCCTTCTCATTCCCCTTCTCCCACCCACTGTCCACTCCACAGCTTCTTCCTGCCAGGCTGGCTCTGGCCCTCTTCTGTTTTGTATGTAAAAATCCTGCCAGCCCAAATATACCATTCAGCAAATGAGAAGCTAGCCAAAGGGTACTCTGCAAAACAAAAGCGCAGTCATTAACTAAACAGCTCAACTAACCAAAACATTGTTCCGCAAGTGTGCCCTGATGGACCTCAGTTTATCCCACCATGCCACGTTCAAAAGCCCAAATATTATCTATGTTAAGCCTTGTCCTATTTTTAAAAATAAAATTTCTACTCCTCTCCCCAACCCGTCTTTCTATCCCTGTTCTCAATGTGTGAGGTTATGAAAGTAGAGTTAAAAGCTCTGCCCTGGCCAAAGTTGAGATCGCATCACTCTCTCACCACCATTTTCAACTCCCAACTTTTATGTGTTTTTACTAAGCTGCCCTCCAAAACAGCAGGTCCAACAGAACTTTCTGCATTGAGGGAAATGTTCTATATAGGCACTGTCCAGTATGGAAGCCACTAGCCCATGTAAGCATTGAGAACTTGGAACTGACTAGGGTGACTGAGGAACCAAATTTCCAATTTTATTTAATTTTAGCTTAAATAGCCACACGTCACTAGTGTCTACCATATCAGATAGCACAACTCTAGCTTCATTCCTCTAATGACAATAAGAGACAGTATATGAAACTGTCAAAAAATATTTAAAGTCACCGTAGGCTGGGCGCGGTGGCTCGCGCCTGTAATCCCAGCACTTTGGGAGGCCAAGGAGGCCGGATCACCAGAGGTTGGGAGATCGAGACCAACCTGACCAACATAGTGAAACCCCATCTCGGCTAAAAATACAAAAAATCAGCCAGGTGTGGTGATGGGCGTTTGTAATCCCAGCTACTCGGGAGATTGAGGCAGGAGAACTGCTTGAACCCAGGAGGCGGAAGTTGCAGTGAGTCAGGATCTCACCAATGCACTCCTGGGTGACAGAGCAAGACTCTGTCTCAAATAAATAAATAAATAAACAAATAAAATTCACTGTAGGCTAGTATCCAGGATGTTCACTAGTTCATGTATTATCCTCTCACTAGAAGAAATTTTTCTTAAGTCTAAGGAACTGAAAAAACAAAGCTGTTCCTTAATACCTAGTTTAGTTTAGTTTAGTTCTTAATCTTAAGGATACCTAGGAATCACATAATCAAGCCTGTTTCCCTTTTTCCTTTGACTGTCAGGAAGCTCAGTCATATTTAGAGTTCATCTCTACTATACGTACCTTCGGATCTTAATATTACCCTCGGTTCCATTTCTTTTTTCTACCCTGTTGTCTTTTTTAAAAAGTGTATAGTTCAATAATTTTTATTTATTTGTGTATTTATTTTCCATGACAGAGTCTTGCTCTGTCACACAGGCTGGAGTGTGGTGGCACAACCTCAGCTCACTGCAACCTCCACCCCCACCCCCAGGTTTAAGCAATTATCTTGCCTCAGCCTCTGGAGTAGCTGGGATTACAGGCACGTACCACCACATCCAGCTAATTTTTTTGTATTTTTAATGGAAATGGAGTTTCACCATGTTGGCCAGGCTGGTCTCGAACTTCTGACCTCATGACCCACTCTCCTCGGCCTCCCAAAGTGCTGGGATTACAGGTATGAGCCACTGCGCCTGACCAGTTCAATAATTTTTAGTAAATTTACGGAACTGTGCAACTATCACCATGATTTAGTTTAAAAACATTTTTATCATCCCCCAAAGAATCCTTGCACTCATTTCCAGTCAGTTCCTTTTCCCACAGTCAATCACTCATTGACTTTCTGTCTCCATAGATTTTCTTTGCCTGGACATTTTATGCAAATGGAATCATACAATATATGATCTTTTGGGTCTAGTTTCTTTCACTGAGCATAATGTTTTTGAGGTTCATCTGTAGCATCTATCCATATTGCGTTCCTTTTTATTGCCAAATAGTATTCTACTGTATGGACATACTCCATTTTGTTTATCCATTCACAGTTGATAAAAATTTGGGTTGTTTCTACTGTTTGGCTATTACGAATAGTGCTACTATGAGCATTCTCACATAAATCCATCTGTGGACATATGTTTTCATTTCTCTTGGGCAGATAGATACCTAGGAGTGAAATTACTGGGTCACATGGTAAATTTATGTGAAGAATCTGACAAACTGTCTCCAAAGTACAGCACCATTATACATTCCTGTAAGCAATGTATGAGGGTTCCAGTTTCTCCACATCCTCACCAACACTTGTTATTGCCTATCTTTTCTATTATACCCTTTCCAGTGGGTGTGAAGTGGTATCTTGCTGGAGTTTTAATTTGTATTTCTCTAATGACTAATGATGTTGAGCATCTTTTCAAGTGCTTATTGGCCATTTATACATGATATTTGGTGAAATGTCTCTTCAGTTTTTATGCCTTATTTTATTTTTTGAGACAGAATCTCACTCTGTTGCTCAGGCTGGAGTGTAGTGGCATAATCTTGGCTCACTGCAACCTCTGTTTCCTCGGTTCAAGCGACTCTCCTGCCTCAGCTTCCCTTGTAGCTGAGATTACAAGTACTCACCACCACGTCTGGCTAATTTTTGTATTTTTAGTAGAGATGGGGTTTCACCATGTTGGCCAGGCTGGTCTCGAACCCCTGACCTCAAGTGATCCACTCACCTCAGCATCCCAAAGTGCTGGGATTATAGGCATGAGCCACTGCGTTCATCTGCATTTTTTTTTTATTTTAGTTTTAATTTTTATGTGTTTTTATTTTATTATTTATTTATTTATTCGAGAAAAGGTTTTACTCTGTTGCGCAGGCTGGGGTGCAATGGCGCAATCTTTTTTTTTTTTTAATTATACTTTAAGTTCTAGGGTACATGTGCACAATGTGCAGGTTTGTTACATATGTATACTTGTGCCATGTTGGTGTGCTGCACCCATCAACTCGTCAGCACCCACCAACTTGTCATTTACATCAGGTATAACTCCCAATGCCATCCCTTCCCCCTCCCCCCTCCCCATAATAGGCCCTGGTGTGTGATGTTCCCCTTCCTGTGTCCAAGTGATCTCATTGTTCAATTCCCACCTATGAGTGAGAACATGCGGTGTTTGGTTTTCTGTTCTTGCGATAGTTTGCCGAGAATGATGGTTTCTAGCTGCATCCATGTCCCTACAAAGGACACGAACTCATCCTTTTCTATGGCTGCAATGGCGCAATCTTGACTCACTGCAATCTGCACCTCCCAGGCTCAAGCAATTCACCTATGTCAGCCTCCCACAAATTTTTTTTTTTTTTTTTTTTTTTTTTTTTTTTTTTGTTTGAGACGGAGTTTCCTTCTTGTTGCCCAGGCTGGAGTGCATTGGTGTGGTCTCAGCTCACTGCAACCTCCACCTCCCAGGTTCAAAGGATTTTCCTGCCTCAGCCTCCCAAGTAACTGGGATTACAGGCACACGCCACCACGCCTGGCTAATTTTGTTGTTGTTGTTGTATTTTTAGTAGAGATGGGGTTTCGTCATATTGGCCAGGCTGGTCTTGAACTCCTGACCTCAGGTGATGAGCCTGCTTCAGCCTCCCAAAGTGCTGGGATTACAGGTGTGAGCCACTGCGCCCGGTCATCCCACGCAATTTTTAATTGAGTTATTTGCCTTCTTATTAGTTAGTTGTTAAGAGTTCTTTACATATTCTGGGTATAAATCTTTTTATTAGATGTATGATTTACAAATATTTTCTCCCAGTCTGTGGTTTGTCTTTCCACTTTCCTAATGGTGCTCTGTGAGAAGTTTTTAATCTTTATAAAGTCCAACTCTTCATTTTTTAAATTATTTGTGCTTTTTGGTATTGTATTTAAGAACTCTTTGCCTAACCCGAAGTCATGAAGAATTATTACTATGTTTTCTTCTAAGAGTTGTAGGGTTTTATCTCTTACATTTAGGTCTATGACCCATTTCCAGTTAATTTTTACACATGGCATGAGACAACAGTCTAAATTCATATTTTTTGCATGTGGATATTCAATTGTGTCAGAGCCATTTGTTGAAAAGACTATCCTTTCCCCATTGAATTTCCTTGGCACTTTTGTGGAAATCAATTGACCATAAGTGTAAGGGTTTATTTCTGGACTCTCATTTCTGTTCCATTGATTTGATGTCTATCCCATGCCAGTGTCACACTGTCTTGATTCCTGTTCTTGTTGTCATTTTTTCTGTTTCTTTATATATTTATCTTTAATTTTATTTAACTGGGAGTATAGGTCCTCCCCTTTCCCTTTCCCCAAATTGATATCAGCCCTTGGCAAGGATGTAATTGAGGCTCCCTAAAATCAAACCATCAAACCTCTCTTGTGAAAATTATTGAGAAATCATTAAAGGGACTATGACCATATTCTTATTCAAACAAACCCCGAAGGGGATAAAGAAAGGAACAGACATCTACCCTTGCCACAATAATCGGATTTACTGATTCCCAGGGAATAGAGAAGACACACTGCTAATTATGAGGCAATTAAAGAATTATGTCCTTTCTCAATGTGGCTTTAGAATGTACTAGACCTAAGAAGTAATGTCTGTGTTCGAGCTACAGATACAAATGCATTTTATTTAGTAGGTTCAATATGTAAAGAAGCCAATGGGAATATTGGATATTGAAAAGAAAGTTCTATTAGATGGTCCTCACCCATCTTGAAGGATGGGCTGTCAAATGCCAACACCCTTCTCCACAAGAATGATCTTGGAAGGAGGTTCCAACTGGAGCATTACTGATGCTGATGCAACTTGATGAAGCCTGCAGACATGACTCCAAAGGAGTTGTCCTGACTGGGAGGATTGCACAGGGAAAGGAAGGAAGCCACGAGTCTGGTGGGGAAGGAAGGGATTTTCTGAAAGTGAAAAAACCTGCACTGGTGGGTGTGGGAAGAGTTGATGAAGAATGCAGTTTGGAGAGAGGCTGTCTAATGGAGGACAGGAGAGAGAAGATAGCACTTGATTCTTAGATATTTTACTCTTTGGTCTCTGGGGAAATCCTCGTTATTATCCAGCTATCACATTCTCTTCCTGCATTGTAATTCCTCTTTCAAGTTGCACTGCCCTTCATTAAAGCAAGTAAATATGGCAGCCCAGTGTTGGGCAATGGTCTTAAAAAGAATAAAAAGGGGCTGTGGCGAAGGGGCAGAGAACCTGCCTCATCCCCCACCTCTTCATTGGGACCCATGGAAATCCTTCCCAGCAGAGACAAATTGCAACACGTGGCAGCCCTTAAAATGCACCCCATGTCCTTAAAATGGTTTGCTTATAGAGTTTCTTATGGATAATAACAACAGCAAATGTTTATTTTCTTGAGGTAGTATATTGCAAGCTCCAGGTGGTGACCAGCATTATGGGATGTGATTCCCTGCAGAGCTTAGAAGAACATTTGAAATGGTGAGCCAGCTCCCAAGTGAACAATTCAAGAGAGGCATAAGACTGAGTCTTCTACTTCACTGTTTATGTTGGATGAAACCCACCTCTGAAGGGGCACTGGGGAGAGGTGAACATCTATGTGACATTTCAAAGTGTATTCATCTACTCACAGCTAGATAGAGAGCCCTACTATGTGCCAGGAAT
The DNA here is from genome assembly GCF_024542745.1 of Macaca thibetana thibetana. NCBI lineage: Eukaryota > Metazoa > Chordata > Mammalia > Primates > Cercopithecidae > Macaca > Macaca thibetana. Next base: position 42,683,733 of record NC_065578.1, read on the forward strand.
CTTTTATTCCATGTTTTTTTATAAGTCACTGAAATTTTTTCTGCAAGAAGGTAAAGTACGGAAATAGAAAGAGGAAAAAGCACTCAATAAATCTTAGTTGAATAAATGAATTGCAAGAGCCAGATGGCATGAGCCTTAAATGAGCAGGGATTTTTCCATGAGGCTGAAGGAATAATGATGTGGGAGTGGCTTTTGAGAGTGAGGAAGACGTTGCTCTGCCTCACTACTCTGTGGTTGTGGAATGGTGGCCTCCCCTGGAGGCAGCTGCTGTGTCCTCAGTTAGGCAGGAATTGCAGGGAGGAAGTCTGAAGGGGCTGAGAGTTTAAGAGGTTGAGGAAGGAGCAGTGGGGAGCTGGATGGGGGAGGGCGACTGCAGAAGAAGGTGGATGGATGTTGAAACGGGCTTTCATTCAGACAGTCAGGGATTACCAGGGTATGGAGCCTGATGGGATTAGCTTTTAAATAGTTCTCCAAACTGGTGCTATGAGAGGCTCGATTATGCTAATTCTAATAATCATCAAATAGCTTCTATTTTCAAGAACCTACAATGTGCCAGGCTCTGATGAAGCTCCTTACAAACACAATTTCATGTCCTTCCTGTAATGCTGCAAAGTAAGTATTATCCCCTTTTTATAGAAGAGGAAACTGAGACTTAGAGAAGTCCAAGACCACACAGCTAATAAGTGCCATGGGTCTTATTCAGAGCCAGGGCCATATTTTCCCAAATGTAAGGCCGCCCTCTTGCAGCCTTGTCTACCCTCACTGAGGCCAGTTTAGCCTGAGGCATTGGGTGGTGTTGGTGGCATGTGTGTGGGGAGGTGTCCATGACATGCACCTATGCAGCTTCAAGCCCCTTGCCAGAAGCTCTCCTATACTTCTGAATCCCACTGCCCACATGCCTGGATCCCCATGGGCTCCATCCCACTTTGCACAAAGGGCTGGGGACCCAGAGAGATACACAGCCTTGGGGTAATGTCTGCTGCCTCAGAGGGGAGTTGACCCTCTATGGCCCCTTTCACAAGCACAACTGTGCAGGTCACATTCTGGCCAGCGCGGTGCAGCTAGCCCCCTATACGTACATCTAGAGTTACCTGCCTCTCACCCAGCTGAGCACTCAGTGCATGTGCCTAATTCACTAAAAAAGATGGATTGAGCAGCTCCTGTGTTCCAAGCACTGTCCTAGTGCTAAAGATCTGGTGAGAGTCAAGTAATGGAGATTCCTGCCCTGCTAGACCTTAGAGTCTAGCAGCAGAAACAGTTGTTAAACAAAAATGGAATCAAACTAACTACAGATGCTTGTAAATTCTATGAAGGAAATAAAGAGAGTGCTGTTGCAGTGACAGAAAACTATTTTAGATAGGGTGGTCAGCAAAGGCTTCTCTGAGATGGTGACATTTCAGCGGAGACACGATAGACCCCTCAGATCCCCTTCCACCATTTTTTGTGAGGGGGTGCGAGGCAGACATAGCCCCACCTTCAGCGTGCCTTGCCTTCCAGCAGCTAGCACCAGCTCTTTTATGGAGGACTGTCCTCGACTTCCTGGAGACACTCTGTCTGCATGCAAGCTAGAAAGGCCCCGAAGAGGGTGTACTCATCACCCACCATCCTCAGCCCCACTGTAGCCCTCAACAGATGACTAAGGAGGGTAGGAGGTATGAAGGCTCCAACGCCCTTGGCGGGGGTGGGGACAACACTGAGGCATAAATTTCCACTCCGGGACCCCTGAGGTCAGGCTGAAGCTACCCTTCCAAGAACATGGCCTGAAATCCCCCGCTTGCTTGGTTTCTTACACTTCTCTGTTCTGCTTCCCCTTCTGCTTTGCCAGTTTCCCCCAGGAACCCTTCCTTAATAAATCACTTCATCTCAGGGTCTTCCTCTGGGGAACCTGACCTAAGACAGACATGAAAAATGAGAAGGAGCCAGCCATGCAAATATCTGGGAGAAGAGCTCCAGGTGCCACAGGAGGAGCGGCATCCGAAGGGTGAGCCTAATAGAGGAGATGAGTGAAAGAGTAACTTTCCCCTGCTTTTCTTCTTTCCTTCCTAGTGACCATTCCTTTTTTCTCCTTTGTGGGCTCTTCTGCCTTTCCTTGGTCTCCAGATATTGAGGATAACAATAGCTAACATTTATTGGGTAGTTACTGGGTGCCAGACATTACTCTAGACACCTCATATGGATTTAACGTATAGCTATTGAGTGAATGACATGGATGACAGGTATCAATCCACTAAATGTGTAATGAGAAGTGTAAAGGAATGCTCTGGCAGACAGCAACAGGGCTCTGTACTTATTCAGACTAAGGGTCAGGGAAAGGCTGCCCCAAGGCAGTGATGCTTGAGCCAAAAATGAAGAATGAGTTACCATGTGAAGGAGGTGGGGTGGAAAGTCTTCTAGAGAGAATGGGGAGAGGGAAGGGGAAGATGCAGTATGTTTGAGGAATTGAAAGGAAGCTGTTGCCGCTGCAGAGGACTGAGCCGGGAATGTTGTGCTGGATGAGGCGGGGAGGTAGGCAAAGGGAGGGCGTTTCATCCATGTGGAGGAGTTGGCTCCTAATCCAGCCCCATGGAAGCCATTCGAAGGTTTTCATGGGGGAACAACATAACCCCATTTGTGGCTGCAGCACAGAGATAAGATGGGGGAGGGGCAGAGCAGATGTAGTGAGATCAGTGAGGAGGTGCTGCAGAGGTCCAGATAAGAGTTAATGGTGGCCGGGCGCGGTGGCTCAAGCCTGTAATCCCAGCACTTTGGGAGGCCGAGACGGGTGGATCACGAGGTCAGGAGATCGAGACCATCCTGGCTAACACGGTGAAACCCCGTCTCTACTAAAAAATACAAAAAAACTAGCCAGGTGAGGTGGCAGGCGCCTGTAGTCCCAGCTACTCGGGAGGCTGAGGCAGGAGAATGGCGTGAACCCAGGAGGCGGAGCTTGCAGTGAGCTGAGATCCGGCCACTGCACTCCAGCCTGGGCGGCAGAGCGAGACTCCTTCTCAAAAAAAAAAAAAAAAAAAAGTTAATGGTGGCTTGGACCAGTGAGGCATCAGCGGAGTTGAAGAGAAAGGTGCAGATTAGACAGGTGATCTGCAGGTAAAATGAACAGGATTTGGTGATGGGTCCTAGGATTCTGGCTTGCCTATAGATGGACAGTGGGGCAACTGACTCAGATGGAGAACTCGAGAAAGGAGTCAGAGAGTAAAGATCGGGAGGGAGGTCTTGGGCATGCTGGGGCTGAGGTGCCTTCAGGACACACGTGGAGATGTTGACTAGGCAGCTGGGTGGGCTCCTCTCCATCAAGGGCTTACACAAGAGGTTCCCTGGGTAAGAGTCATAAAGGTGTGAATCATCAGCAGATGGACAGTACTCAATGCTATAGGCATGGATGAGATCACCAGGGCAGAGTCCACGGTAAGAAGGGGAAAGGCCAAGGCATGGGCCTTGGGAGACAGGAGCACTTAATGGATTGAGTGGAGGAGGAGGACCCCGCAAAGCAAACTGAGAAGACGACCAAGGAGTTAAGAGGTAAACCAGGAGAGTATGGTGTCAAGGGAGCCAAAGAAGATAGGGTTTGAAGAATGCAGTAATTAAGAGGTCTAAGAAAACGAATACTGGAAAAAAAATGGCCTTCAAATTTTAAGACATGGAGATCATAGCACAAACACTGTGTTTCAGGGAAGACGTTGGGGGCAGAGATAGTAAAAGCCAGATTTGACCAAATGTTGGATGAAGTGAGTAGGAATGCCATAATGGCAAACAGAACACTCTTATGAAAGAAGAGGCTGGGGCCAGGTGTGGTGGCTCACGCCCATAATCTCAGCACTTTGGAAGGCCAAGGTGGGCAGATCACTTGAGGCCAGGAGTTCAAGGCCAGCCTGGCCAACATGGCGAATCCCCTAAATCTACAACAACAAAAAAAAAATGCAAAAAAAATTAGCCAGGCATGGTGGCATGCACCTGTGGTCCCAGCTACTCGGGAGGCTGAGGCACAAGAATCACCTGAACTTGGGAGGTGGAGGTTGCAGTGAGCCGAGATCACACCACTGAACTCCAGCCTGGGTGACAAAGTGAGACGAAGGAAGGAAGGAAGGAAGGAAGGAAGGAAAAGAGGGAGGGAGGAGAGGCCGGGAACTCAGGAATGGAAAACCAAATACCATACATCCTCACTTACAAGCAGGAGCTAAGCTGTGAGTATGCAAAGGCATACGGAGTGGTATAGTGGACTTTAGAGGCTCAGAACGGGGAGGATGGGGGTGGTGAGGGATACATATTGGGTACAATGTTCGATACTCAGATGACTGATGCACCAAAATCTCAGAATTCACCACTGTATAATTCGTCCATGTAATTAAAAACCACCTGTACTCCAAAAGCTTTTTGGAATTTTAAAAGAAAGAAAAGGCCATGTGCTGTGGTTCACATGTATAATCCCAGCACTTTGGGAGGCCAAGGTGGAAGCATTATTAGAATCCAGGAATTTGAGACGAGCCTGGGCAATATAGTGAGACCCCACCTCTACAAAACATAAAATAAATAAATAAAGTTGATAGAGAAAGGGAGGAGAAAGTAAGCATGCAGGGAGTAGGTTTATGGATGGCTCCAGTTGAAGGTTGGGGTTGGTGCTCAGGGAAGGAGGGGGCAATGGATAGATGAGGGGCCTGAGAAGCAGGAGGGGGTAGGGAATCTAGGATTGGCAGAGACAATTCGAGATCAACTCGAGAGTTCGAGGTCAACTCCTGGCCAACATGGTGAAACCCCGTCTCTACTAAAAAGAGAAAAATTAGCTGGGCGTAGTGGCGGGCACCTGTAAGGGTGGGAGGGTGAGGCAGGAGAATCGCTTGAACCCAGGAGGCGGAGGTTGCAGTGAGCTGAGATGGCGCCACAGCACTCCAGCCTGGGCGACAGAGCAAGAATCAGTCTCAAAAAAAAAAAAAAAAAAGAGCAACATCAGTGAAAGCCAGAAAGCAGGGTTGTGGTGGGCTGGGGAGCGAGCAGGAGATGGAATAATAGAGGCGTCCTCTAGAAATGGCTCTTGGGTTTGTGGGGAAGGAGAACAGAGAGGCACTCGAGTCTCTCCCACTCTGGAGAGGCGTGTGGGGCCAAGGGAGGGAATTTTTTTTAGGATGGGAGAGACATGCGCATGGGCAGATGGGAATATGCTGTAGTGAGGAGGGTGCAGTGGACGGGGAATAGAGAGCAAAGCCTGGAGGAGCCGGAGCACCCTGAGCATAGGGGAGACACAGCGGAAGGAGGAGAGGTGTGTGGGTTTGAGGATTTGGTAGTGGGAGATGGGGGAGTCCTCCTGTGGTAGCTTCTGTTTTCTCTGGGAAACATGAGCAGAGTGTTCATTGAGAAATTAACTCCTGTATCTTTTCTCCCTGCCCATAGTGACTCAGCTGGAAGAAATGAAAGGCATTAGCCAGGCCTAGGCACTGCAGCTCATGCCTGCTGTAATCCCAGTGCTTCGGGAGGCCGAGGCTGGAGGATCTCCTGAGCCCAGGAGTTCGAGATCAGCCTGGGCAACATGATGAGATTTTGTCCCTACAAAAAAAAAAAAAAAAAAAAAATTTGTTTTTTTAATTAAAAAAGCATTAATCAGGCTTTTGCGTTCTAAGTCCTGGGCCTTTTTTCTCCCACCTCATACCTGAGAAAGTAAACAGGCATTTTGTAGTTCTCGTGCCTGAGCTAAGAGGGAGAATACCACTGTGTCTTGGGGAATTGATGCTTTGGCATGGAGGAGAGGGGCAGGGGGACAGGCATTCTCTATCCCACCCTGACCTGCCCCCACAAGAAAGTGGCTGCATGCGATTCGAAATGCCAAGGACTAAGGGCTGCAACTGTGGGAGAGGTCCTCTTGAAAGAGCTGGGATGGAGGGAGTAGAGGGTTATCTTCCCAAGGACCAGGTCAGACAAGTGAGGCCCTGAAGATGGGCAAAAAATAGCGGAAGCCCTGTGACAGTGACCACTGATGTCTGCAACAGCAGCAGCAGCCTGCAAATTCCTTCCACCTTTCTCTGCAAGGCTGTGGAGCATGGACTGACCATCTCTGGGACTGTGCAAACCCCTGGAGTTCATGGATGATCGGAGGGAGGTGAAGGGCAGCCATGAGTGATAGGGAAATCTTGCTGATCTGGTGGGTAGAGACTCAAGCTGAATTTAATTTGGTTTAGACCAACTAAGGGATGACTAAGAGGTATATTTATGTCATGAGTTTGCAGAGAGTGTCCAGTGGGCCCAGGACCTGGACAAAGGGTGAGCAGTGAGTGGGAGCTGACATCTGGCTCTCTCCTCACCCTGCACCCTGGGGCTGGAACACAGCAGACACACAACGACCACGTGGTGCTACTCGGCCTTCACAGATGAGCACAAGGACATCCCTCCCCCCAGGCCCAGGAGCAGGGCAGCAGGGTAGCCCCACATGGACCCCGTGCTCACAGTTTGGCAAACTGGACAGAGCCTTGGCTCTTCTCCTTCAGCAGCTATCACGCTCTCCCAGGCCTGGCCACCTGATCTCATCCATGTGGCTTCGGCACCTAGGCCTCTAGTTTCATTACCTTGGGTTTGTGTCTAGTTCCAGATGGCGTACATGCAGAGATCTGGGCAGGCGGCTTACAGGCATTCTCTTGCCCTGCCTCAGCAAACACTTTGCCACATGTGGGTGAATGAGAGGGCAGATGCCAGTGGGTTAGGATTCTGAGACCCCTGTGTCCCTTGTGGGGTTTGGAGCAAGAGCCTGGTTGGTAGAACAGTGAGCACATCTGCTATTCAACCACAGGAAGCCAGGGGTCCCAGCTCACCTACCTTCCAGTACTGTGCTCAGTAGCCCTGGCAATGCGGGGCAGAGGGAACAGCGCTGCCAGAGCTTCAGGACTACCAAGGCCCAGGCTAGCAGGCACACAGGCCAGCGAACACCACGAGCCCCTCTTCTAGTGCATGCCAGGGCTACAGAAGACTGGGGCTGGATGAGCGCTCAGACTTGGTCAGGGAGCTGTTTCCTCACTTAGTCATTTATGTCTGATGGTTCCTTGAGCACGGATAGGAAAGTCAATCTTCATTCCTTTAACAAATATGTATCTATTGTGTGTCAGGACCCTGTGCTGACCACTGGGATATGACAGGGGACAAGGTGGACTCATTTCTTCTGCCTGCAAGGAACCTGCTGTCCATAGATCGGGGAGACAGACACAGATGCAAACAGTAGTGACAGCCAGGATGGCTTCCTGGAGGAAACAATGGTTCCAAACACATACAGTTGGCTCTGAGGTGCCAAACACACTAAAGGTAGAGCAAGTCTTTTTTTTTTTTTTTTTTAATGGAGTCTCACTCTGTGGCCCAGGCTGGTTCAAGCAATTCTCCTGTCTTAGCCTCCCAAGTAGCTAGAATTACAGGTGCACAACACCACACCTGGCTAATTTTTGTATTTATTTTTTTTCTTTTAGTAGGGATGGGGTTTCACCATGTTGGCCAGGCTGATCTCGAACCCCTGACCTCAGGTGATCTGCCTGCCTCAGCCCCCCAAAGTGCTGGGATCATAGGCGCTAGCCACTGTGCCTGGCCAGTAGAACAAGTCTTAAGGGGTATTATATTATAACTGCATGCAAGAGAAGTTAAGACCAGTTTGGCTTTGTGTGTGTGTGGACTGAAACCCAAAAGCCAGAAACTCTCTGCATGTGTCCCTCGTGAAGCCATATGGTCTCTAGTCTCTATTTTTCAAAATTTGCAGGACTGATGACTGATTGGACAGTGATGCAGGAGGGAAGGTCTCTGCATGTCAGTGACTAAGTGACTGAAGATGACACTGCCTGAGACGGGGAGTACTGCAGATCTGGGATGGGCAGGACAGAGGAGGCTCTTAGTTATACGGATGTGGAGCTCACAGGAGCGGCCCAGACTGGAGATAGAGACTTGGAAGTCATCAGCATATGGTTGGTAGTGGTCAAGATGATCCAGGGAAAAGGGGCAGAGCAAGAGAAAAGAGGAGGCCTAGGACAGAGTCCCAGAAGAGCAGAAGAAGAGGTGGTAAAGGAATCGGAGAGAGGAGCCAGTGAGGAGAGGGTGGGCCAATGAAGCCAAGGAAAATAACTGCTTTAATAACTCAGCAATGGGCAGGCATAATTGGCTGAAAAGTATACTTTTAAAATTTGGAGGCCGACAGGAAAACTCTAAATCCTCAAAGTTCTAGAAAAAAAGGCAAAAATGCTTAAAGATGCATAAAATTTGCAATACCTCCCCTATGGTGCACCAAAATTACCAATTGTGAAAAACCACACACTGGAAATATTCATTTTTGATCCGTTTGTCATCCAAACCAAACTGTCTGTCCAGAATCACCAGAGCCAGTCCCATCCCCTCCTCACACACCAGGGGGCGCACACGCACTGTTTGTGAATTCAAGTTCAGGACAAAAACAGGCAGTGAATCAGGTGGTTACCAGAACCTGATCCCTCAGCCCAGATCCCTGAACATCACAGCAACCTTGCCCTGCACATTACCACGTGATCCCTGAATCCAGGCACCTCAACAATGTCCAAATTTTATTTCTCACCTGACTCCAAACTCAGGTGTTATACCAGAAACACCCCGCAGAAGAAACCCCACAGGGGAGAAATGTCATCTCTTCCTCTGTTCAGTTACCTGACCCAGGGCAGCGGGGGTAGGTTCCCCCAACCTTCATGGTGAAGCCTAGCAAGCAGTGGGGGAGAATGGGGGAGTGGGGGGGGGGCGGGGCGGTAGATAGGAAAGAACTGGTGTGGCTTTGGCTGACTCTTGAGTAGTTGTAGCATGGATTGCATGGGGGCGGGGTCTGGAGGCAGGGGCTCTTGGGTTGAAGCTCATCAAATCCCTCTCATCAGTGGGTCTTGGAATAAATCTTCAGGTAGGTTGTTGGTTTCACCCAGACATTTCTAGGGTCATCATTTGAGTTTGATATGAGAAGTCAGAAACTCAATACTGAGATTTAAATTTGACTTAGAGGGCATTATCACGTCTTTAATTCCGAGGCCAATGTAAGGTTCACAGTTGGAATTGGTATAATATTGGGGTATTAGCCAGCCTCTGCTTGGGGTTGACACTAGGTCAGAGAAGTGGAGGGTGAGCATGAGGATGAAGGGGCTTTGTGTGGGGTTTCTGCAAAGCCAGTCTCATCTTGGATTCCAAGATTATTATTAAAGCTGGGTTGGTTTAGGGTCCTAAATGGTCTCAAGGTTGGGTGGGGTTTCAGGTCAGTATCTTTGTTTGGGGGTCCTTTTCTGGTGACTCAATCCCAACTCTGGAATTGAGAATCCCAATTCAGAGTGCATTGGTGTTGATCTGGGAATGGGAGAGCAGTACTGGAGTTTTATGTAAGGCTTGGGGTTCAGAAGAGAGAGAATTGGGGTCCATAGCAAGGTAGCTTTTGGACTTTAGGGTTCATTTAGGGACTGGGGGCTGAGCATTAGCACAGGGGTCCATTTAAGGTCCAGAGTTGGTGCTAACATCACTATCAAGGTTAGGGCAGGTAGAGTAATAAAGAGGTTTAGAGTCAGAATTGGTATTTGGGATCAGTACAGAGGTTCAGAACAAAATTCCTACTTGTGCTAATTTGGGGGCAGATTAAGGGCTTTGGATTCAATATTGGGTTTAGGGCAAGGTGTAGACTCAGTATCAGGTTCAGATCTGTATGGGGAGGAAATGCGGTCCTAGAATGGTATTAGGTTCATGCTAGGACTGGGAGCCACTAGAAGGATCTGGATGTAGTATCAGAGTTTGGTCTGTCCATGTTCATTATTGGGGTTCTGGTTCAACATTGAGGTTCCGGTCGGTTTCGACTTGGCGTTGAGTTGTGGCCTCTCTGGGCCTCCGCGGCTCCGCGGCTCTACGAGCGAGAGTGCACGAGGGGAGGGGCGGCGCCGGGGGCGCGCACGGCAGGGGCAGGGGCGCGGGCGCGAGCGAGAGGGGAGCGCGCGGCTGGAGCTGGCGCGGGAGCGGCGGGAGCGGTGGCGGCGGCAGAGGCGGCGGCTCCAGCTCCGGCTCCGGCTCGGGCTCCGGCTCCAGCTCGGGTGGCGGTGGCGGGAGCGGGACCAGGTGGAGGCGGCGGCGGCAGAGGAGTGGGAGCAGCGGCCCCAGCGCCTTGCGGGGGGACATGCGGACCGACGGCCCCTGGATAGGCGGTGAGTGACCCCCAGGCCCCCCGCCAGCCCCCTCCGCGCCCGTCTCTTCCCCGTACTCCTTGCCCTCCCCGCTAGTCCACCCGGCGGAGCTGGGGGCGGTCCCGGGGGGACGAGGGCGCCGCTGAGGCCGGGCCGCGCCCCCACCTGCCGCGCCCGCAGCCTCGGCGAAGCCCCCCCCACGCCCCAGCCTGGCGGCTCCTCCCCGCTCACCCCGCGGCAGACGCGCCCCCAGCGCTGCCGGCTGGCTCGCTCCCCGCCGCCCCTCGCTGCCTCCCTCCCTCTCCGCCGCACCTTAGCCGCAGCCCGCCCCCCCCCTTCCCCCGCCCAGCGCAAAGTTTCCCGTTTGCGCTCTTGCTCCCCCTCATCAGTCCCGCCTCGTCCCCCCTTCTAGCGCGGACGCGCTCCGGGGGCGGCCCTCAGACCCCTCAGCCCCCGGCTCCGGGCGGGTCCAGGCCGCGCCCCCGCCCCCGCCGCACAGGCGCCCCCTCCCAGCCGACGGGGGATCCGCAGCCGGCGCGCCCGGGTCTCGCTCGCGGCCCCGGCGCACGTGCAGTCCCGGGCTGCGCCGGGCGCGAGTTTGGAGCCCCCCACCCCCTTCGTTCGCGAGCACGGGTTGGGGAGGGGCTGAACGGGTTGTGCCCGCCCCCAACCGGGTGCAACGCCCTGGAGGCCCTGGAGCGACCTGTCCCATGAGGACGTGGCCACTCGGACCCGCTCCGAAAGTTCACTCAGCGGCTGCCCCGCGTCCCGTCCCGAGCCGTGCCGGCTCCCCATCGTCGTGCCCACGTCTCTGTCTCGGCTGCTTTCTGTTTTCCTTGGCGTCTTTGCCTCCCCGTGTCAGTGCCCCTGCAATCCCAGGGTCTCTCCGGCTGTCTCCGTTCTTTTTCCCCAGATCACTCTGTTCTTTCTCCCCAGGTCTCTCCGTTCTGTCTCCCTGGGTCATCTTGTTCCCTGTTCCTGAGTCTCTCTGTTCTCTCCCCTTGGGTCTCTTCTGTTTCCTCTCCCTGGGTTCTGTCTCCCTCCCTAAGTCTCTCTCTGCCTCTTGTCTCTCACGCATCTCTTGGTGTCTCTGCACCCTCTGTGCTAGGCGCCCCCCCATTTCCCTGGAATGCTGCCCCTCTGGTTCTTCCACCTCGGAGGGGGAGGGGCTAGACTTTCTCCCCATTTCAAACCCCCCTGCCCCCCAGTGCAGGGCCCCTGAGTTGGAGCAGGTTGGGGGTGGGGAGCGCTACCTGCCTGAGCTGTGAAATGGGAGAGGGAGGCTGCCCCAGCCTGCGGGTTGTCTGGATCTCCCTGAGGGGCCACAGAGCAGGGCCGGGAGGCTGCATTAGGATGAGGAAGGCTCCACTTCTGAAGGAACAAGGGCAGAGATCCAGAGCGACCTGGTGCCAGATTTGGCCTGAGAACCAGGGAAGTGCACTGGGGTGAGAGGCGTAGAAAAGGATATGGGGTGTTGGTTCCAGGCGGGTGCTCATGGGGAGAGATCTGCTGAGAAGGGAAGATCTGATGGGGGATCCTTTGGGAGGCTTCGGGGATCTGAGGGATCCAGAAGAGAGTTCTGACAGGCTATCTAAGGAAATTTCTGTGCTTAGCGCCTTATTAACTCTTGCTTCAGGGAGCATGAAAATCCCTGTTTTTTACTGATTATATGAATGAGCCTAGGGCTTCGAGAAGGAGCAGGTGTAACTCCCCAAGTACAACCCCCTACATTCTCCGCCCCAGGCACAGGCCACACTCTCTCGTACCCTCTTGCCTTCATTTCCACACTCAGCTCACCCCCCTCCACCCCCCCACACACTCCCTGTTCAGCTGCTTTCTTGACCCCACTCACAAACCTGGACCCGCATGCCGGCCAGGGCTCAAGCAATCTGTGCCTGCACACTCGCAGCACACCTGTGCACATGCACAGTCATCCTTGTGCATTTTTGTATATGCACTTTCTTGCACATTTTACTTGCTCAGTCTCCCTCATCATTTGAAGTGTCTGTATAGTGTTGTGTTTTTTTTTTTTTAGTTTCTTTTTCCAACTGCTCTTCCTCTTCCCTCTTTCAACAAGAAAATTGTTTTAACATAATTCCTTCCTTTCTCCCTTTCTTCCTTCCTCTTGCAACTACTGATACCTCCCCTTTATCCAGCTTTGTGTGCCCTGTGCAGGTTGGCTTGGTGTACAGGGCTGCCGAGAGAGGAGGGGGTGGTTGGGTGCTGGTGAAGAAATTTGGCGGGGCAGAGTTATAGACTGCAGCAGACGTAAACTAGCAACACATCTTTTGTAGGTAATCGTATTGAGATGCAGCAAAATACCAGCCCTGGCAATTTGGGCACAGTCCACCCTTTTTTCCATCAGCCCGAACTATGGGAGTCTAGCTTTAAGGATCCTCACTGGGGGCGGGGAGGAGGGGACCCAGACCTCCTGCAATAGAGGTTGTGATACATACCACGGCTCCTCCACTTTCCAGCTTCAGGCCTCAAAGAGGCCCCTTTCTCCCTGAGTCTCAATTTCACTCCCTGTAAAATGGGGCAGCTAATCCAACCCGGACTTGGTCCCAGGGCTGTTGTAAGAATCCAAGGGAACTGTGTGGCAGTGCATCATCAGCAGTGGCAGTCACTTCCCATGTGACTGACAACTGCTGTGTGCTTGGTCCAAGCTTGCAGCCAGGGCCCTGCCCTCGAGAAGCTCGTGGTCCCTGGGGGAGCAGGTTGCACCGTGAGAATGCAAAAGCAATTCAGTTACCTGTTATTGATTGCTGACTGTGTGCCAGACCCCGGGGTAGGCACTTTCAGCCCCGGCTGCCTTGCTTCCTTTGGGACTAACAGCTATGTAGAAGAGGCAGCCCACGCCTAAGGTTCAGGCATCTGCTCAACTAAAGCAGCTGCAGTTCTGAGTTGAGTTAGAACATTGGAAGAGTTCATCAAGAGACAGGGGAGAGTTCAGAGGTCAGGGTGAGATGAGTCCCAGAGGAGACCAAGAAGAAGTGATCTGAACTGGGTTTGAAGGGATGAATAGGAGTTTGAAGAAGAGAGAAAGGACTTGAGGTAGATAAAAAACAGTATGAATAAAGACTGGGAGGTGTTGTCACTTGTGAAGTATTCAGAGATGTGGCAGATCACAGAGGGCATTGAATGCCCTGTTAAGTACCTATCATTTTACTCTGAGAACCCAGAGAGAAAACACCAAGCTTAAAGCTTGGATAGGGAGGGTGGAGTGTGCGGTGGTCAGGTTTATGTTTCCAGAAAATGCTCTGTGGCTATGGGAAAAGGATGGAGACAGGATGCCCAGTGGGGCAAGAGGTGCAGGTAAGTAAGGTAAGAGAAGATGCTGGCTTTGATAGGTGGTAGCATGGAGCCATCTTGAAGGCACACTTGTCAGGACAGAATGATTATTGCATGTGGGAGTGAAGGAGAGGAAGAGGAAGGAGTCCAGGTTCCTGGGAGTGGTTGAGCGGGCCTTCACTGAAGGCCCTGAAGCTTCATTGAGTTAGGGACTTGGTGAGGAGGGGCAGAGAATAAGCTCTTAGTTGGACATGTGGCCCTTGAGGTATTTGGGGCATTTGAGGCTCAGTGCAGGAGGCACATCAAGGAGGGGCTTTGGTGTGAGGGTATGGGAGAGAAATGTGGCCCGGACAAAGAGAAGCGAGAGCTGTGTGAGAGCGTAGAGCTGTGCCCATCAGAGAAAGTAACCTCCGACAGTGGGGAAGAGCTCGAGTTTTATATTGCTAGGGTTGGACTCTGTTTACTAGCAGCGTGACCTTAAGCAAGTGGCTTAACCTCTCTGAATCCATTTCCTCATTTGTCAAATGATTATAATAAAAACCCATGCCTTATAAGGGTTGTTATGAGGATTAAAGATAGTATGTATAAAGTGTGCATAGCACAGGGCTTGGCATCTAGTGAGTACTGTTGTCTGTGTTTGCAGTTACTGTAATCATCCTCAACAGGGGTGGTGTAAACCCACTCTCCCATCAGGGGTCACATGAGGTTGCCTTTAATAAGAAGATAGACTGCTAAGGTTAGGGTACCTGTCTGCCTAAGGTTGCTGCAATTCTGGGCTGAGATTAGCAGGTCGAGGAGCTCAACAAAGGGGGTGCCCAGCCCCCATTGTTATCGATGGGATTGTGAATGTTGCTCAGGTGTTTGACCTTCAGGTGGTGGGCTTGAGAAGACTAGAGGTGAGGCCTGCAGAAGAGACTCCAGGTTTAGGGTAGGTAGAAGGGCATTTTGAGAAGGGGCAGCCTTGGAGTATTGAGTTCTCCGTTTCCTTCCACCCTCCCTGGGCCCTGGGCTCCTACTGAGGCTCTTTCCACCAGCATCTGCCTCTGTGGTCCAGATGCACCACGTCTCTGTGGGACCATGACTTCTAGGTCTGAGAACTCCGGTTTTAGCTCCTTAGCAGTATTTTAGCTGCTGTTTCTGGGGACTGTTCCCGGTGCAGCCACAGGGGCATTCTGGGGGTTGCTCCAGAGGGCAGCTGTGCCTGTATTCCCCTAGATATCTACTTGCCAGGTTTCAGGCTTGGCAGATGATGGGGAACCCTGCTGGGGCCAGCCCTGGGTTGACCCCAAGGGCTTTCTTTCTTGATATTGGACATGACTGTGGACTTCACCCTTTCTGAGGCCTTTCTGGGTGCAAAGCAGTGTGATTTCTTTCTTTCTTTTTTTTTTTTTTTTTTTGTTTGTTTGAAACAGAATCTCACTCTGTTGCCCAGGCTGGAGTGTAGTGGTGCAGTCATGGCTCACTGCAGCCTCCACCTCCTGGGCTCAAGCGATCCTCCTACCTTAGCCTCCTGAGTATCTGGGACTACAGGTGTAGTCCCACCTGGCTAATTTTTGTATTTTTTGTGGAGACGGGGTTTTGCCATGTTGTCCAGGCTGCTCTTGAACTCCTGGCTCAAGTGATCTGCCTGCCTTGGCCTCCCAAAGTGCTGGGATTACAGGGGTGAGCCACTGTGACTGGCCAGCAGTGTGATTTCTAACTTGGGTCCTGAACCATTCCGGCCCTTTCTGAGTAGCTTTCTAGTCAGCCTTCCAGGTGTCAGTGCCAGCTCTGTTCTGGGGGTGTATCTGGTTGTCCTGATTGTTCTGGGCTCTGTCCCAGTGTGAGTGTAGAGTGGTTCTGGGAGCTGCAGTTGGTGAATCTGAGTCTTTATTTGGTTGCCTGATAGGTTGTTTTGAGATCAGTTTGATCCCAGACTGATGTGGATCAAAATTACTGTCTGGCTTTTCTAGGATCCTGCCCTCACGCTGTTCTGTGTGCCTCTGGGTCTTTGCAAATGTTTAGTCTTCTAAAATGGTCCCTGGCCGCTTTGGGTACACTCCTCTTTCCAGGTGTGGCTTCTGCTCCATGTAGGGCCTATCTCAGATTCCAAGCACGAGACCCTGCTATGGCCCTGGGTGTGGCAGCAGCGCCTGGCCAGCTTGGGGGAGGCCTTTCCCATTACCCAGTTCCCTGCCTTGGACTCTGCCCCTCTGCCCAGGGTCTCTGCACAATGGCGTAGCCAAAAACCTCACTTGAATACTGTGAGGCCCTGCGGGCATCTCTAGACAAATGGGCCTTTAAGTTTGGGGCCTGGAAGCTGGTTTGTCTGGCCAGACCCGTCGGGCAGCCTGTGTGCTGGGAGCAGCAGCCTCTGGAAACGAGAAACTCGACTTGGGGAGCTGGGAGGGAAGCATGCAGAGAGGGCCACGGGTTCTGGTGCAGGTAGGTGGGGCAGTAGAGGCTGGGTCGGTGAGCTGGTGAGGGCCGTCTTGCGTCAGTTGGGATGGCCTTCAGTCCATGAGAGCACCCCCATATTGGCAGAGGTGGTTAGTGCAACTTGAGGGTAATTTCCAGGTGCAGAGGTGTGTCCTTGATTTCATGATGAGGGTCAGTCTTGGGCCGGTGAGGACATTCCCATGCACCACCCTCCCACTGTGGTTTCTTTGTGTCCGTTATAGGAGGAGCCAAGGTGGCAGAGTGGAGTGGGGCGAGGATCACTGTGCATGTGGGGGCATGAGGTGAGAAGCCTGCTACAAGGTGCAGCTTGCGTCGAGTAGGCCAAACAGCTGAGCTTCTGTGAGGTGGTGTGGATGTGTCTGACCCCCACCCCCACTCAGGATGGCACCCACGCTGGTGGGGGCTCAATAATGGCTCTAGAAGGAAGGGGCTGGGCTCTGTCGCTGCATGTGTGCCAGCGGAGGAGGCATCCAGGGGCACACCTTCATTTTAAAAATTATAGAGAAGCAGAAAGGCAAAAATAAATATTGCTTCTGAAGCTTCTTTGAAGACTGGCATGTATGTTGGAGTGTGTTCTTCCAGGCTGGGCTGTTTTCTTTGAACTCATTCATGCATTCATCCACTCATTCAGTGTATGTTGACTGAGCACCTACTACGTGCCGGCTGTCAGCCAGGTGCTGGGAATATGGAGATGAGCTGGGCAGCCACAGTCCATGTTCCTATCAAGCTTATGGTAGAGACTCAGTCATTGTAAAAATATGTGAAGAGTCATGTTTGTGGTCACGGCTCCAAGCCAAGGTCCAGGCGGGTAGTCTGGGACATTGTGGAAGGCTTCCCTGAGAAAGTGCCACTGGATCTGAGATCCGAGGGTAAATTGGCCGGAGGAACACGGGTAGCCTGTGCCAGGCAGTGGCATTCAGCACCGGCAAGGTTGGGAGATAGGAAGAAATTTGGCACATTTGAGGATCAGAAGAGGAAGTTCCCATTCTGGCAGGAGGAGAGCATGGGCAGGTAGGGCCGCAGAGGTGGGACGGGCTGACTTTGCTTGGCTCCGCGGTCATGCTGAGGAGCTGGGCCACAAAGTCTATTGCTGAGGTCAGGGACTTGGTCTGTGTTGCTCACAACTATATGGCTAGTGCCTGCAAAGATGCCTAGCACATAGTAAGTGCTCAGGGAGTATCAAAATGAATGAGCGAGGGAGTGAAGGGAAAAGATGGGCATTTTTACCAGATGGGGATGGTTCTACATGAACATTTCCATAACCTGCTTTTTTTCCTGCATAAACAGCAAATTTTTAATGTCTTTCTGTGTCAATACATATGCTGCTGTGATGAAATTCTTGATGTTTTTTCATATGCTTTCCTTTCTGTCCAGAAAGGAGCGGAGGCCCTGGTGCCCTGCCCTTGGTGCTGAGTATCCAGCAAGAGTGACTGGGGTGAAGAAGCAAAGACCTGGTGAGTGTGCCCCAAGAAGTGGCCAGGAGCAGGAGTGCATAGGGGTCCTGTGGGCCAGGCTGAGCAGCTTAGACTTTGGTGCAGGGTTAGTGGAACTATATAGGGGGTGTCAGCAGGGGGCATGACATGATCCAGTGAGCACTGGTGAGAGATGTGGAGGCATAGACCAGGGAGGCAGTGACAGAAGTGGAGAGAAGGGATGTGAGTGCTATTTAGGAAGGTGGAGTAGACAGGACATGGTGAAGGATTGAATGCGGAGCATGAGGGAGGGGAGGTGTCACGGATGGTGCCTGAGTTTCTGGCTGGAGTGGATGATAGAGGTGGATGGGGAATGACATACAGCTCGTCAGCTACTGTAGGTGTGAAATAGGCTTCTGGTGATGTCCTGGGACTTAGACCAGGATCTATCTTCTGCTTCTCCATTCACCACGTTTCTGTAGAAAAGACTGTTCCCATCAACTGTAGGTTGTGGTAGAAAGAGCATGGTGCCTGCAGGATCTGGGCATGTCCTCTGCATCTCTTTGAGGTCCCCTTGTCCTCCTCTCTGTTAGAAGCACAGAATGGGTGGGCTGGAGTTGTAGGGAATGAAGTTGGCGAGTTGGTTTAGAGTCAGCATCATGGGCCTTGGATGTCAGGCTAAAGACGTTAGACTTTTTTCTGAGGGCTATACAGCAGCATTGAAGGTTCTTAAGCAGAGAAGTAATATCCATGCATTCATCTGTCCATTGCCCATCTGTTCATTCATTCATGGAACACTATCTGAGTGCCTGCTCTGGAATAAAGTGGCAAACAAAAGTGCAGATTTGCATTTTTATGTGTTGAAAGGTGGCATTGGTCTGTGTGCAGGCCAGGTTGGAAGGGAGTGATTGAAGGCAGGAAGCCCACCAAAGAGGCAGGAAGTGATGAGGTCTTACTAACATAGTGGCAGTGAGGATGGAGGCAGGGCAGATTCAAACTTATTGATGGGTTAGATGTGTGGGATGAGGACAAGGGAGCATTTAAGGAGGGTTTGCGGGCTTGGTGACTGAGCAGATGGTGGGGCTGTCCCCAAGACTGGACACCCTGGAGGAGGAGTGGGATTGGGGCAGATGAGTTCTGGTTGGGCCATCCTGAGCCAAGAACTCAGTGGGTCTGTTCATTCTCTGTAAGCTCCCTGAAGGCAGAGCCTCTGACTGTCTTGTTCATCACCCTGCCCACTGAACATCCGGACGGGTGGCTGAACTAACAAGGCTGTGGAAGAGATGGGTCTGGCCAGGGTAGGGGAAGGAAATGTGTGTGTCTTGGGTGTCTGCTGGAGTTCAGGCCCTATGCTTGGTGAGATGGGCACTGGGGTTATGTAGAGAGTGCAGCAAGAGGGGCTATGTCACAGGCTGGAAAGGTCAGATGGGGAGGGTGGGTGTAGAGACATCATGTGTCTCTTCGCCTCTCCATCCTCAGATGATGGTCTGACCTACCTTGAAGTCCAGTCTTGCCAGAAGAGGTACCTGAAGGTAGAGCCCTCTGTCCTCTGGGGAGGCCACTAGCTGATGGCATGTCTGATGGGGTGAAGATGCGGTGTGCTATAGGGCCTGACTTCTGGAAGCTGGGTAGGGCTGATATGGGGGTACAGGGGAAGGTACTCTGAGGTCCCGAGGCCAGGTGCCAGCTAGTACAGGAATTAAGCCAGCTTGGAGCTTCCGTGGGTACAAGGCCCAGGGTGCCCAGGGGATTGGGTTCTGGGGCAGGGGCCAGGTCAGGCTCTAGACTCAATTGGCAAAGGATCTTGTTGTCTGTGTTGGGGTTTCTCAGCCTCAGCACTGTTGATATTTTGGATCAGATAACCCCTTATTGTGGGGGTGGGGCTTGTTATTGTAGGGTGTCTAGCAGCATCCCTGATTTCTTCCCACCAGATGCCAGTAGCATCTCCCCGCTTTCCCCAGTCTCGACAATCAAAAATGTCTCCAGTCGTTGTGTAATGTCCCATGGGAGCAAAATTATCCTGAATTGAGAACCTCTGGTCTATAGCCTCTTGCTGCTTTCACTATGCTGTACAAACGTGGAAAACTGGGGCGGGTCAGTGGGGAAGACGGACAGTGATGGGCCACTTGAGCAGAGTTCTGAGGGGTGAGGAGTGCTGGGGCAGGAGAAGGTCATTTTTTCCCAGTAGACAGAACAGCAAGTACAGAGGCTTGGAGGCAGCAAAGTTGGGGAACAGTAATCCAAGAAGGACCCCAGCCCCAGAGGAAGGGGCCTGGAGGCTTAGGGATTACAACTGCAGGAAGATACCTCTGCTGGTCCCCTGTGGCTGTTTGCCCCCAGAGCTAGTCTCCTGCTGACCCTCTGCCACCTCGGAGTCTGTGACACTCCTCCTAATTTTCCCCTCCACTCCTCAGTGAGATGGAAAAACTAAGAGCTGCAACAGGGTGGGACTCAGTCCAGCTGGTGGGAGCCCCAATACCAGCCGTGGGAGGGAGGGCTGTTCCTGGCTCCGCTCACAGATTCCAGCCAACTGGCTGGAGGAGGGAAGGCGGCCTCGCCCTCTTCCCCACAGGCCCCTCCTTCCCTAGGTCAGGGGTCCTGGCTGAGACTGTGATTTATTCCTGTCATAATCCAGTGGTTGCTTTGGTGAGAGTTGGAAACATGTTGGTTTTCCCTTCCCAAGTCTAACAAGGCCTGTTTCCGCCTCCGCGGCCGCTGCTGCAGTGCCACGCGGTGAACTGTCCAGGACATGACAAAAGGGCTCGGTTAGCTGCCCGCTGGTTAGAAGATGAACAGCTCAGAGCTCGCCCTGCCGACAGGCGCTTTCCTTCCCGTTGCCCAAGCGCTGGCCTTTCCTCTTGGCCGTCTGCTCTGTGGGGCCCTGGATACCCCTCCTTCTGCTCATGTCCATTTCTGGGCCCCAGGGTCCTGGCCTGGGGAGGTAAGGTGGGGGAGGCTGCAGAAACAGGTGGTATCTGGAGACTAATTAATATTTGTGAATAATAATGCTTGCCCAAGGAAACAAATCAATCTGTGTTTGCATATTTATGGCGAGGACTCAGGAGTGATCCCAGCTGTTCTCCAGCCAGGGAACCCCCCATCATTGGTGTCACATGGTCCCTCGGGCCCCCACAGAGGCTGGCAGGGTGCTTAGGGTGGGCTGCATGGAGGTGACATGGCTTCTGTGTTTTGTAACATGAACCTTCTGTGACGTTCATACGCGAATGCTATGGCTTGCTCTAGTGCCTGCTTCTTCCTTTTCCCTCAAAGCAGTGATTCCCAGGCTCTTTGGTTTCACGAACCAATACAATTTCCAAAAGTACTCAAGAGCCAGATATGGGGTTGGCAATTTTTTATTTTGCTAAGTAAAGGCATTATAAAAAAACAACTGTTACCTGCTATCCCCATCGTTTCATACAGGAAAGAACATTTTAACACCAAGGACAAAATTTGAGAATAAAGGACAGTTCTTCCCAAGAAAGGGCAGTTGGCAGCTTTACACTGACGTAGCAAAGGAAAAGGATATATTAAAACCATTCTGAATGTGGAAAAATTGTGTCCAATTATATTCTATAATATCATACCGTATGTAATTGTGTTCCTGCCCAAGTATGTCAGCTTGGCAGAACGGATGGTCCACAGTGCAATTCAGAGACGAGCTTGAGTGCCCAAGTGCCCCGGCCTTGTTTTTATCTTGGTTGTTGAAAGCCCAGGCTCACCCAGCCATGCTGGTGAAGTGGGTGCTCTGCTGTGAAGACCGTTGCATGGATTCACAAGGTGCTCAGCCTTGCAACCGCATTCAGGCTAGCAGCAGCCCTGCCCCCTGTTCCTTTCCCACCTTCTCCCCGCAGGTGACCCTGGGACTCTGGGGGCTGGTGTAGGGCCAAGGTCTAGACTTTAGGCCAGGCCTGGGGATCCAGGGCTGCTCTGCTCTGATGAGGGAGGCCCTGGAGCTGGGAGTGGCCTGAACCGCCTGACACCAGGGCAGGCTCTGTGCCCGGAGTCCGGGGCGGGAGGCAGTTTGCTTTTACCAGGAGCTGGTGAGGGAGAGACCCTGGCTCGTACAGCTGTGTGGTTGCCCGAGTAGTTGCCTGAGAATGTGTTTGTGTGTGTCCCTTGTGTTTCCCCATCTCCCTGGGCATCTGTGTCCTTGTGTCCATCATGGACCACTGGAAGAAGCTCTCTCTTCTACTTTCTGGATCTGAACAAAGTGTCCTGAGCACCCCAACCCAGAGACACGGGGTTCCTGGAGGCCCCAGGTTGGGGGTAGGGTTACCTGAGGCCCAAGTTCTCTTAACACCCATGGCCAGACTCTCATCCAAGCTTGTACCACATGGGTGTCTATTCTGGGAGTTTACCCCCACGATGGCTCTCCTGGGAACTCTGCCCCCACCGTGATGTCTGTAACAGCACGTTACATCTCTGTGATGATGTATGGGGAGTTGCACCCCTGTAATGTCCTTATCAGGCAGCTGCACTGTACCCTCTGGGTCCACCCACGTGATGTCTAGACCACATGGTTAAACCTCCATGATGTCTGCACCTGGGAGTTACACTGCTATGATTACTGCACCAAGGCGGCTACAGGGGATTAAGCCTCTGCTCATTGTACTGGGGAGCTGTATCCTGTGATGACTGTACTGTGCATTTTATTTTCAGAGCAGGGAGATATGCTCGTGCTGGGGGCCTATGTCCCTATGAAGCCTGCCTGGCAGGGGTTACATGCTTGGAATGCTTGTTCCTGGGAGTTAACATCTGTGACTATTGTAGTGTTATACCCGTGATGCCGGTACAAGGCCGCTGTACCCTGTCCTTTGGTGCAACACAACTATTGAGTTATAAACTCATGTATCTCAATCAGGGGCTCCAGGATGGTCCATCAGAGGCCCATACCCCCATGATGACCTGGCCTGGCATAGGATACCAGATGTGTCCACAGGCCCAGGGAGGAAGAGCCACTCATAATCCACCACTTGATGGCCGCTGGGAAGGTGCTCCATTGTTGGCTGCATGTGGCACCATAGCGCAAGCTCAGGCAGGGCCTTAGTGATGTGTGACCCCCATCCCAGTGTGGCCTTGCAGGCGTCATTGTGGTCTCAGCCGCCTGAGCTCTGGGATCATGGAGCAGATCCCCCCCTCCAGCTTGGTGTAAATAGACACCCATCATGCCCCTTCAATGTTCTTACTTTGTTGTTCAGCTCCTGTCTCAGATTTTTGGTGAGATCCTGGGACAGGGGACAACTCCCACCCCTTTTCCTTTGGGTTTGGCCCCATCCCACTTTGCAGTCCCACCTGCTTTGTCCAACACCTTTGCTCAACTGCTGCTCCCTGACCTCATGACCTTTGATTATCTCAGTTAAGACAAGGGTTCAAATTTCAGAAAGGACCGGAGCACCTTTGAGCCCTGCCCCTTCCTGTTTACCTGCCCTGTCACCTTGAAAATTCTCTTACCATTGTGGGTCAGCGGGGACCTGGGTCTGATCACAACTCCCTGACCGAAGTCCATGGGTATCACTGCGGGGCCCCAGGGCGTGTCCGTCGTCATGCGCTCTGCTCTGTTGTGTCTTCACAGCATTCATGAGGGATTGACCACGTCTCATCCCTCTGCCCAGAGCGTGGTGTGATCAGAGCTTGTGGGCACTTCCATACATCTCCTGGTGCCCCCCGTGAGGGGTATGGGAGAGAGACCCTGGGGAGCTCACTCTCCCTGGGGCCAGAGAGCGATAGCAGCGTATCTCCCATGTACAGTGCGGCCACACTAGAGGCTTCACCCAGGTGTGCCTGGGGGCACTCCAGGCCAGGAGCTTTGGGAGTAAAGGCCTAGAGGCATTCAGCCAGTCCCAGAGGCTACTCAGTCTTTTTGTGCATAGCTTCCTGTCTCAAACATCGGAGCGTGAGGCTCACACCCCATCCTCCCTACACTTGTTCGGCTCTGGGCTTCTGGGGCAAGGGCAGAAGAGATGTGGGGTTTGAATTCTAGGGTCTAGCACCCCCATTCCTGGCCACTAAGGCCTCCCTGTGGTTTCTCTGTGAAGTGGGAAGGTGCCATGGGAATTGGGTAGGACGAAGGTGGCCAGGCAGGGCAGCAGCAGCTTGTCAAGAGCACGTCCTGGCGAGCACTGATGGGTTGTGGCTTTGGCTGGAAGCCTCTGATACCTGGAGCTCGTCTTCTGCTAACAAGCCTGTGTTCTGGGGCCTGTGCTCAGCGTGCTTGTGGAGTCTGGCCTCCCACCTTCTCCCTCCCTGCTGGGGAGAGGAGGGGCAACAGAATTATCCCAGGGAGACTCCAGAGTCAGTCTGCTTAGCCCTTCACTGCTCCTTGTCTGTCTTGTCTCTCTGTCTTCTGTCCCACCTAAGTGTCTCTCTGACCCTGTTTCTCTGTCCTCTTATGGGGGTGAGTTAGAAGCTCAAGGTCTGGAATGGAACACACTGTACATTCTCTGATGTCACCCACTCCCTGTACCCCCTACTCAGGTTTAGAGAATGGCCTGAAGGCCTCCTGCACTCTTTCTCCCTCCACTGTGACTATTGGGCTGTCCTTATGGGTGCTGGGGAACCAGTGAGGAACTTGGGTGGTCACTGGGGTCAGAGGTCTAGGTGGTCATTGCACAGCCCAAGTGGTGGGGGGGTCTGTTGAACGAGGCTCTGCATGGTCAGTCGGTCAGTGGGGGTCAGGAAGCGACAAGGGTGGCCATTAGGGATACCAGTAAATACCAGCTAACTAGCTCTGCCCTTCTCTCCATTACAGGTTGATTGTCCTGGGCTGTGGCTGGCTGTGGAGCTAGAGCCCTGGATGGCCCCCGAGCCAGCCCCAGGGAGGACGATGGTGCCCCTTGTGCCTGCACTGGTGATGCTTGGTTTGGTGGCAGGCGCCCATGGTGACAGTAAGTCTGAATCCTCAAGGTGCAGATCTCCCAGGTTGAAAGGTGGCATCCTTCCCAGCAGGACTCTGGGATGGGGACAGACCAGCTACTAGGAGAGACAGGATGGCCAGAAACCCTTTAGACCTTCTGTCCTAGAGAGCCCCCACTGCTTGGAGAGCCTCTTTCTAAGGAATACCTGGGTACTTAGGAGCATCTTTAGGCACCAGAGTGGGGCAGTCGAATCGTGACCCTGTCTTATGGGGCCAGGGTGAGACCTGTCCTGGATTCATGTGGTCACTGTGTGATGTGCCTGTGCATGTGCTGTGTCCCCTGTTGCAGATCTGTGCTGAAGGCACAGTGTGAGCTACAGCCAGGGGTCGGCATGGGAATCGGGGGGTGGCACACAGGGCATGTGTATGGATGCATGCCCAGGATGCCAGGTGTGTCCATAGGCCCAAGGAGGGTCAAAAGCAGGAGCTACCCATAGCTCTTCCCCTACGCCGGACCTTCAGGATCCAAATATCCAGATCTGAGCCCCTCCTTCTCTTTTCATGGGGACCTTCTAGGCAAAGGAGCATCCCCCCTACCCCAGCTCCTCAGCCCTGGAAATGGGGGAAGGATTGTGTTTGGCCGGCAGGAAGCTGAGCAACGCCCCTGTGTGTGTGTTTGTGTTAGAAGGGGGTGGAATTGTCCCCATCCAGATCCAACTCCGAACTTTGGTCCCTTTCCTGCTGCCCTTCCCCCTGCCTGGCACTATGAGACTGGCCGCAGCCCGCCCTGTCACCATGGTTACCACTGCTTGGTTACTGGTGGGAGGCGGGGCACAGGGCAGATTTAGCCAATCTGCAAGCTGAGGGGGAGGGGCGAGGTCGGAGCCAAGGTCCCTGGGGGAAGGGGCCGTTCCCAGCCTGTCCAGAGCCCAGGGGTGATCCAGGGCCAACCCTGGGGTCAGCCCATGGGTCACCAGGCCATAGGGCTCCCCCTCCCACCTCCGCCTCCGTATCTCTGGGCACAGATCTCTCCCCTTGCCCCACCGGGGCTCTTTCTTCTAATGGCTCATTAATTATTCAGAAACATTCTGGAGTGGGTGGGACTGGCGTAGTCCCGCCCTTTGTCCTTAGGTGCTGGGTCCTGGGTGGAGATAGAAGGGAAAGGAGAAGGGGCAGGCATTCCCAAGGGGTGGGGCGAAGGGTCATGGGAGCACCAGGTACCAAAGAGAGGGCTGGAGAGATGAGAGCAAGGAACAAGACAGGTGGGGAATCACATGGGGAAGTGGGGCAGGGTATCTCCAGGCTTGCCTGGAACCTGCAGGGGCAGGTTGGAGTAGAAAGCCCTATCAGGTGTGACCCCTGTGGTTGGCAGGAAGGTGAAGGCTTGTCCAGGTGTGGTCAGCAGCTCTTGGACACTGAAGTACTGTCCTTGCCCTCCCCGCTGACCCAACCCCAGGCACTCTGAGGGCCTTCAGACAGGAGCTCTAGGGCAGGGGAAGGATGGCCCAGCTGGGCTTCAACAGATAACACATTCTGGGAGAAGAGCTGCCCTCCTACTGCCTCAGACCCAACGCGCTCCAACCTGTACCCCTCACTCTCATCCCCTAGCCTGCTGTCTTCCCACGTTCTCTCCTGTGAAAGGCATTACCACCCACCTGGTCACCCAAGTCAGAACCTGGGCCTCCTCCCAACCTCCTCCCTCCGTGATATCCCACATCTAATCCATCACCAAGCTCCGTTGCTTCTACCTTCTGAATATCTTTGGAATGCATCCACTTCTCTCTCTCCCGCCTTCATTCAAGCCACCCTCGGCTCTTGGGCTTTTGCATGCAGCAGCCTCCTGACGATTTCCCTGCCTCCAGTCTTTTCCTTCCTAATCCATTCTGCATTCCAAAGGTAGAGTCATGTCACTCTTCAGTTTAGAATCCTTCAGTCCCTCCTGCCCCCAGGCCCCCAGGGTTGTAACCCTTCTCTAGGCCCTGCATTATCAAGCTTCTATCCACCTCGTCCCTTGCTGTCCCCCTACCCACCCCACTCACCCACCATGCTGACTTCTTTTAGTGGCTCACCAGTTCCCAGTAGGAATTGGTAGGGGCAAGGCGGAACAGTTTTTAAAGCAAAGTCAAGCACCTCCGTGCTGGTTCCTTAGGAACCAAAGCCCAAAGACCAGGTCTTGAAGGTAGAAAGCAGCTGAAGAAGCTGAAATCCTGCCTTATCCAGGTAGGGAGTTCGGGGGACTCAGGCCTTCTCCCAGGCAGAGAGCCATGGGGCAGGAGCCCGGGCTCAGGGTCATGGTGACTGAGCCCCAGGAGCCAGGGTCTGTCCTCCGGGCCTGTCTTACACTGCACACACTTTTGGATCTCTCCCTGCACTGAGGCCGGTCTCGGGCTGAGCTTGGGCAACTACTAGCCAGGGGCAAGTGGCCATGCATGGACAGGGCCACTGCAGAAGGTAGGGTAGGCCCCCCAGAGAATTGATGGCTGGGGCAGTGAAGCGCGGAGCGGACAAATGTGTTTCAATAGGCCTCTTAACGAGACAAATGAATGGGGGCCCTGGCCTCTGAGGGGAGTGGAGGGAAGCGGGTGGAGAAGCAGCTGCCAAGAGTTAGCCCAGAGGCCCCAGCGTCAGTGCCGCACACGCAGCTCCAGTGGAGATTTGGGCACACATTGGGGTAGGATCTGCCACAGCGCAGCTTCCCCAGCCGGGCTTCGTGGCTTCTCGGGAGGGGAGGTTGTGGGGCCAGAGGTGTCCTGAGCCAGGGCAGAGTTTTTTGCTGATCTCAAGTGCGTGTCGCGTGCCTGCCTTTAGGCAGGACCTGTAGTGTGGAGGCACAGGCTTGTGAGCAGTGACCACAGGGTGTGCTGGGTGGGTGCAGTGACACAGGCCATGGCAGAAGCATCTTGGGAGGGGAGTTGGGAGGCTTCCTGGAAGAGGGGAGCCCTGAAGGGTGAGTGGACATTTGCTAATGGGGGCATATTGCATAATGAGGTGGGGTTTAGGGGAAGAAGCAGGAATGTGGCTGGGCTTCTCTGTGGAACTCATGGGAGAGCCACAGTGAGAACCTGACGGCATGGGACAGAGGTGGGGTCCTGGGACCAGGTGGGAGTGAGACCCTGGGTATGGCCCATTTACCCAGAATCCCAGAGCAGGATGCGTGCTGGCTGGAGGGGTGGGTGGTGGGTGGTGGGTGGGTAGACAGAGGTGGGCAGAGGCTGAGGAGCTGGGAGTGTGTCTGTTGTGTCATTTCCCTCCTCCCCAGAGCCTGTGGAGCACACAGGGTCTGTCGTCTGTCGTCATGCTCTCCCCCTTGTTCTATGGGTGGCCTGTCTAGACTCTGCTCCCTGTGGGACTTCCCACAGTTTCCACTGCTTTCTCTCTCTCGGCCTGTTTCCCTATTGCACAATGCGGATAATCACGCCTACCTGGAAAGGTTAACTGAGGTCACGTGGACGAGGTGCCTGGAACCTAGTATGTATTCCCCTTATCTGAGGCCGTGACCTGCGGCTCTTGCTGTGTCCCTGGGAACCAGGCTTGTCTCTGAGTGGGCTCCAGGGGGCACCAGGAGCAGTCAGAGGAGCTCACTGAGTCCCCGCCTAAGCTGCTCAGAGCCGGGGAGATCTGCCTCTCCAGAAGCTCCCTGCCCTGCCCTCACTGGCCCTCACAGCCCTGCCTCCGTGTTCCCTTTGTGTACGTGTGTATGTGTACTCCATGGGAAAGGCACAAAATAGCAGTCAGTCAGTCTATAGAAGAGCCTTGATGGTGGCCCAGTTTGACTGTCCCTGGGGCTGGACCCCTACAACCTCCCTGGGAGGTGGTTGCAGCCGCCCTCTTCCAGCCAGTTCCACTTATTCCTTTCTTAGGCCACTTCCTCCTACCCTGCATGGGTTTGGTGGCCCGAGAATGTTGCCGTGCATACCCCGGGAGCTGAGCTGAAAGGGCTCTGCGGCTGTGTGTGTTGGGGAGGGGGCATGCTCTCGTGGGGTGTCAGGCCAGGTGGCAGTGGGTAACTGGCAGAAAGGCCCTCCTGGTGTGTTCTGGTGGCACCCTGTTGACCCAGTCTCAGAAGTTGTGTTCAGATCTCCCTGAACACCAGCTGTGGGTCAGGCACTGGGCAGAGTAGTCCAAGTAGCTTGGTTTGCTGCCTGCCTGGGGACCTGACACTGTGGGATCTGGTCAGTGCTGGGATGGGAAGCCCCGGGCGCCTCAGGCCATGGGACACAGAGCAGGCTCCTGCAGCAGCTTGGTCAGGTGGGACATGAGAGAGGGGCTGGGCTGGGCACGCTCAAAGGCAGGGAGGAGCCCGAGGACCTGGCCTGTCAGGGTAGCCTGGGTGGTGGGTCCAAGCTGTGTGCTCTGCACAGTGCTGGGCCTATACTATAGTAGGTGATCAAAAAATACTTGTTGAAAAAGTAAAGAAGCCGGGTGTGGTGGCTCACGCCGGTAATCCCAACACTTTGGGAGGCCAAGGCAGGTGAATCGCCAGAGCTCAGGAGTTTGAGACCAGCCTGGGCAACGTGGTGAAACCCTGTCTGTACCAAAAATACAAAAAATTAGCCAGGCATGGTGGTGTGCACCTGTGGTCCCAGCTACTCGGGAGGCTGAGGTGGGAGGATCGCTTGAGCCCAGGAGATGGAGGCGGAGGTTACAGTGAGCTGATTGTGCCACTGCACTCCAACCTAGGTGACAAAGTGAGGCCCCCCTCTCAAAAAAAAAAAAAAAAAAAAAAGACTAAAGAAAGGTGAGCCTGAGAGCTTGGGAGGACCACATTTCAGAGGGGAGTGGAGAGAGGAACGTCAGGCCCGTTGGTAGCTGAGGAGAGGTGTGGTTAGATCTGAGTTCCCCGAAGATTCTCTGCTGAACGAAAGGGGCAACGCCTTGTCTCCGGTGCTGTGTCCTGCGGGTGGAGGTGGATTGGAGGGAAGCGGAGGGCGAGGCCTGGTCGAGGGGCGGGGCCTGCCTGTCTGGTCCCCCGGGCTGCACTGGGCCAGCCTGGCCGAGTCTGTTGGGTAGGCGGGCAGGGTGCAGGCTCCTCTCCAGCCTCCAAGGGAGGGGAGTTGTTCTGCCTCCTCGATAGCCCCAGGCCTTGGGCACAGCCCAGCCTCCCACGGCTCTCGGGCCCTCCTCCTTCCAGGCCGCCGGTGACCCACACCTGGCTCTCCTCCCCGGCGTCTCCTCTCTGCTTCTTTGTTTGGAGCTGAGGCCCCGCCCGGCCCCGCCCCGCCCCGCCCCCAGGCCCACTCGCCCGGCCATTCCGGTTCAGCAGGTTCCAGCGCCCGGTTTCTGCCGCTGCAGGTCCCGGCAGGAGCTGGAGGGGCACTTTTTCCCCGGGTTTCTCTCCCGTGGTGCAGCAGGGGCCGCAGTCCTCATCCTCCTCAGTTTCTCAGTTCGGTCCTTCTTTCATTCTCCACCCCTGGGTGCCAGGAACTGGGTCATACACTGGGACAGGAAACCAGTTGCTCTCTGCCCTGCCCAGGGTTATGTTCTAGGAGGGGAAGCAGCCATTAATCAAACACCAAAAATGTGGAAAAGTAATAGCCTCACACGTGTGCCTAATAAACCGTGAGTGAAAGTTATAAGCTCAGCAAGTAGGTAATAAGCTAGGAGCAGTGCTGTGGGAGGCAAGGGAGTTACCCTCGAATTTCAAACCAGGAACTGAGCACATGGGTTGGGGGCAGGGGGACTGGAGAAGGCAGTGATATTCAAATGGAGAGCAGAAGGATGAATGGAAGTTAGAGGGTACAGTGGAGGTTGGCAGAAGCAGCAGCTTATGCAAAGGCCCTGTGGCTGCAGGGAACATGACATTGCTTCTTTAGAGGAGTCAAAGCTGGGGCTCTGGGAAGAGCAGCTCGGTCAGACCCGGCGGCTTTGTCTGCCATAATAGGTGTTTTGTTTTGAGAGTGATTCGGGGGCCTTTGGAGGGTTCTGATGGGGCTGGGTGTCTGGGGAGTCTGTCAGCTCACTGTGGACACTAAGTAGAGAACAGACGGGAGGCATGGGGCAAGCCTGGAGGCAGGGCCTCCTGCGTGTTAGGCCAATGGGGTGCCAGTCAAGGGAAGGTGGTATCTGGACTAGGGTGTGGCAGCGCAGATGGAGAACCCTGAGCTGCTCTGTGGAGGGCTTCAAGTGTGGGGGAAGAGTGCGCGGTATGGGGGTGGGGGACAGGAGACACCCCCAGTGGAGCCTGAGCAGGAGAGTCGTGTCTGAAAGCACCTGTCTGGAAGGAGCAACAGGGGCCAACTTTGCAGACATCTGCAGTTGGGAGAGCCTGGCGCCTCATTCATATGGCATTCAGGGGAAGGGCAAGGCACGCTGGGGGGTTCTGGACCTTCTGTGGTGTCTCCTTGTCTTTCTAGCCGCTACAGCCTCGCTGAGCTAGCTGCCCAAGCCTGCCCTAGGCACTCTAAGAACATAGTCAGTCCCAAGGTCTCCCTCCAGGGAAGGCCATAGGCGAGCTTAGGAGTGAGAAGGCTGGATCAAAGCCTGGCTCCACGCCTGCATCCCTCTGACTTGCCAGTCATTTCACCCTCTGAGCCTCTATTTCCCCACCTCTTAAATGGGGATAATAATGCTACCTACCTTATGGGATTGCTGTGAGACTGATAATGTTGATACGAATGATGGCCTCACTCATGGAAGGCCCATCATGTAAAGCAGTTTACAGACATTCCATCTATGACAGAATCCTGTGTCGCTGTTTTGGAGATGGGAAAACAGAGGCTCAGAGATGGTGAGTGACTTTCATAATAATTACATAAAACCCCCAGAGCCCCTGGCCCCTGGAGTTCTGAAAAGTTCCTTCCCTGCTGGTACCTGCAGCTGCTACTCCCTACCCTCGCTCCCATAGACCCTCTCCTCCTTGGAGACTCTGCCCCATCTGCTGACCCTTCTCTGCTGGATCAACACCTTCTCCATCTCTGCTGGCTCCCATCAGTATTTAAACATTGCCTTTCATATCTGTCTTCAAGAAAAAAAGAAAAACAAAAATTCACAAACCTCCCTTCCCCCCTCATCCTTTCCAGCTGCCGGCTGTATAGTCACCTGTACTTCTCTCTCTCCCTCATCACCTCCCAGTCATTCTTTGGCCATCTTTGGTCTGGCTTTGGCCCCCCACCCACCACTCCACTGACTCTGTTCTTGTCAAGGTCCCTGACAGTCTTGTGTGAACTGTTTCGTACCAGGTGTTTTACAGTCAAACATGCCTGGATTCAGGTCCCAGATGTGCCCCTCATTGGCATGTGACCTTGGACAAGTGACTTGACGACTCTGAGCCTGTAAACTGGGGATAATAGCAATGAAGGACTAAAGATAAAGAACCTGGTGCAGAGTGGGTGCTTGGCAAAGGATTGTGATCATTGCACACGTTTCTGTGCCAGGTGCCAGGCTGGGCCTGGGCTCCTGGGGACCGAACAGGTGGTCTAAAAGGTCATTTCTCACGGCACTAGCCCTTTTTGGAGCTGTTCATTGGCCTGATTAATAGGAAACGGATCAGCTGTCAAGATTAACGAGTTACTGCTACAAGATTGTAGCAAATGGGTTGGGCTTCTCTGGGTTCATGACCCTAGGTGGTGGAATTCTTAGAGATAGGGGCTGCAGGTTGGCCCTGGTATGTGTACTGAGGTGATGAGGGTGTGGCAGTGCCATGTCTGAGGCCCCACCTTTCTTTTTTTTTTTTTTGAGTCTCGTTCTGTCACCCAGGCTGGAGTGCAGTGGCGCGATCTCTGCTCACTGCAAGCTCCGCCGCCTCCCGGGTTAACACCATTCTCCTGCCTCAGCCTCCCTAGAAGCTGGGACTACAGGTGCCCGCCACCACGCCCGGCTAATTTTTTCGTGTTTTCAGTAGAGACGGGGTTTCACCGTGTTTGCCAGGATGGTCTCGATCTCCTGACCTCGTGATCCGCCCGCCTCGGCCTCCCAAAGTGCTGGGATTACAGGCGTGAGCCACCGCGCCCGGCCGAGCCCCCACCTTTCTTTTCCTCCGTCTGCCTCCCTGTGGACACCTTGAGGAGACTGTCAGAAGGCAGTAACCAAGTCAGTGGGGGAGGGATGGGAGAGGCAGATTTACAGGAAAGCATTCACCTGGGAAGACATCCAGAGATACTTAGGAACTGGACTGTCTAGGCCTTGGGGACTGCTGCTGGTATGTGGGGGCTGGGAGAGAGGGAGGAGTCACGGTTCCTGGCTGGAGCCCCGGGGTGGATGGTGGTGCCATCACTGAGATGGAGAGCAGGGGGAGGGACAACTCTCTGGGAGAGCTGGAGCTCTTCCCAGAAGCTCTCCAGCACGCCTTTTTCCTGGAGCTTGGAATTGATGTGGGGAGGGCAACGGAAGGGTGCAGTGGTAGTGTGAACTCCAGACTCCGAACACCTGGATTCGGATCTTAGCTCTACCACTTACCAGCTGTGTCATATTGGACAAATCCCTTAACCTCTCTGGGCCTCTAGAAACAGATAACAGTTATAGCACCCACCTCATATGCTTAACAGAGTTAAAAAATGTTAAGCTCTCTGAACAGTGCCTGGCACGTACTAAGTGCTGCATAAAGATGAGGTGGCCGTGTTTTCTTTGTAGGTCTTTCTCTCTGCTCCCATGACTGCCACCTGCCTCACTGGCCATTCCTGTAGTGACTGTGCCGTGGTGACTTGGTGTCTCCATCTCTTCCAGGCAAACCTGTCTTCATTAAAGTCCCTGAGGACCAGACTGGGTTGTCAGGAGGGGTAGCCTCCTTCGTGTGCCAAGCCACAGGAGAACCCAAGCCACGCATCACATGGATGAAGAAGGGGAAGAAAGTCAGCTCCCAGCGCTTCGAGGTGTGTCTGTGGTGGGAAGGGGTAGGCAGGGCTGAGGGTCTGCCCACACTCTCTCCTTTCAGTCTCCCTCCCCATGGACCTTTTGAAGGTGGGAGGACAACTGACCCTGAGCAGGCTCCTGTGTCCTGAGTAGGCTGTGACCCCACGTCTGTCCCCTTGACAGGTCATTGAGTTTGATGATGGGGCAGGGTCAGTGCTTCGGATCCAGCCATTGCGGGTGCAGCGAGATGAAGCCATCTATGAGTGTACAGCTACTAACAGCCTGGGTGAGATCAACACTAGTGCCAAGCTCTCAGTGCTTGAAGGTACGTGCTAGGGAGACATGTGGCACAGTGGGCTGCCGGGCTGAGGTGCGGGAAGAGCCAGCCAGCCCTGATCCTACCCTGGACCCATGTGCATTTGGCGGAAAGGAGGACTGGCCACCTTGGGGTCGGTGAAAGTCAGTGGTGGACAGTGATAGTCATTGGATCTGACCTGGATTGTGTGGCTTATGCTGAGGCCAGCCATGTGGGGCATGATGCATTTGTATTCTGCTGCTGAGCTGGGTCGTCGCTTGGGTGGGGTCTGGGGTCTGACTCGAGATGTGGAGCTGCAGCTGTGTATCCCTTGGGTTATGTGGTTATGGCTGTGGCTGTGGCAGTGAACCTGATTTCCATGTGGAGCCTGGCCGTAGGTGTCAGGTGTGTTTCTTGTTGCCCCTGTGAGCTGAGGCTTGGGGCTGTGTCCGTGGATTTTAGTGTCTTCTCTCACTTGGTGGCTTCTCCATGCATTCACAAGCATTCCCTGGATCACCTTGAAGTCCTCTGAGCATCGAGGAGGAGAGAGTGAGCTGTGTCTAAGCCAAGTCTTGAGGACAGGTGGGAGTTGGGGGTGGCGGTTGGCAGTTAGGCAGGTGCCCAGGCCCAGAAGCAAGAGAGAATGGAGCTTTCAGAGAGCTCTGAGTAGTTCAATTTGGGTTTTCTGGAGGGCAGAGGGGGAGCTAGAGAGCACAGGAAAAAGGGGAAAGCAATTCAGCATGAGTCTGGAGAGGTTTGGAGGGCAGATTACACAGGCTCTGGCTGAGAAATGAACACTCTCCTAGGGACATAGGAAGCCACAAACAAGGTGGGGGTGACATGATCAGACCCCAGCCACAACGGATTCATCAGTCTGAATTTGTATTTTCAAAATACAGCATCGATTGTTGCTTTCTTTTTTTTCTTTTTTTTTTGAGACACAGTCTCACTCTTGTTGCCCAGGCTGGAATGCAATGGTGCGATCTCAGCTCATTGCAACCTCTGCCTCCTGGGTTCAAGCGATTCTCCTGCCTCAGCCTCCCGAGTAGCTGGGATTATAGGCACCCACCACCACGCCCGGCTCATTTTGTAGTATTAGTAGAGATGTGGTCAGGCTGGTCTTCAACTCCTGACCTCAGGTGATCCGCCTGCCTCAACCTCCCAAAGTGCTGGGATTATAGGTGTGAGCCATTGCACCTGGCCAATTGTTGCTTTCTTTTTTTAAATGTGATGTTGATACCTGTTCCTTTTTGAAGAATTGAAAAGTATAGAATAGCACAGAGGGAAAAATTAAAATGTCTGTCTACCTCTACTAATAACATTTGGTTATTTGCTCATGGTCTATTTTCTGTGCATATATATATACACATATGTGTGTGTGTGAACAGAAATGGGACCACATACTGTCTGATGATTTGTAGACTGCTTAAAAAATATATATATATCTCTCTGACATTTTTCTTGTCATTAAATATTCTTCTGTATCATTAATCCTTTTTTTTTTTTTTTTTTTTTTTTGAGGCAGAGTCTCGCTCTGGAGTGCATTGGTGCCATCTTGGCTCACTGCAACCTCCACCTCCTGGGTTCAAGCAATTCTTCTGACTCAGCCTCCCGAGTAACTGGGACTACAGGCGTGCACCACCATGCCCGGCTAATTTTTGTATTTTTAGTAGAGATGAGGTTTCACCATATTGGTCAGGCTGGTCTTGAATTCCTGACCTCGTGATCCGCCCACCTTGGCCTCCCAAAGAGCTGGGATTACAGGTGTGAGCCACCGTGTCCGGCCTGTATCATTATCCTTAATGGCTATGGGTAAGCTGTCACATGGAAGTACCCTAATTTATTTAGCCATTCCCTTATTGTTGGACACATATGTTGTTCTCAGTTTTTTGTTTCTATAAATAAGGTGCCATACACATCGTTGCAGATGGATGTGTTCACCTTCCTCATTATTTCCTTATTCTAGATTCATGGAAGTGGAATTGCTGAGTCAAAGGGCACATGCATTTTTAAGCCTTTCCATATTTCCAGAAGATTGTGTCAGTTCATACTCCTGCCAAGCAGGGCAGAAGAGTACCTCTTTCCTGCACATCTTCCCCAGTGTTGGGAATTATCATCAGAAAATTTTTTGCCAAGTTAATAGGCAAAAAGTGGCATCTCAATTTAATTTGCATATCTTTGATTACAAGAACAGCTGAACATCTTTTCACATTGGCCATTTTTACACCATAACTTTATCTGTTCACACCCACATCTCATTCGGTTACTCTTTTTGTTGTTGTTGTTGTTTGGTTTTTGTTTTTTCTGTTTGTTTTTTGAGACGGAGTCTCTGTTGCCAGACTGGAGTGCAGTGGTGATCTCGGCTCACTGCAACCTCTGCCTCCCGGGTTCAAGTGATTCTCCTGCCTCAGCCTTTCCAGTAGCTGGGACTACAGGTGGGCACCACCACGCCCAGCTAATGTTTGTATTTTTTGTAGAGATGGGGTTTCACCATGTTGGCCAGGCTGGTCTCGAACTCCTGACCTCGTGATCCACCCACCACGGCCTCCCAAAGTGTTGGGCTTACATGAGCTACCATGCCCGCTGCCAGTTACTCTTTTGCATCTGTGTCTCGTGTGAGTCCATGGGCTCTATAAGCTTAGAGGATCCATGGCGGACAGTGGTTAAGACTCTGTACCACTCACTTCCCATGTGTCTTTGGGTTAGTAACTATGCCTCTGAGCCTCATTTGCTCCATCTGTAAATGGATATAATGCCTACCATCCAAGCTGGTTTGGAAGATTGAATGCTCTGTATGAAGCACTTCCCAGGAGGGTGGTGGTGGTTGCTGTGGGGCTGGAAGCTGTACATCTTGAGGCCTCACCATGTGAGCTGAAGGTGGTTTTCCTCCGTGCTGCCTGACATCATCCGGGTGGTGCAGCCCCACTGTCTACTCCCATGGGGGGACTTACCTGTGCAGTAGGAACTCAGAGAACAGGTCCTGGACCAGCATCACTGATTGCTGAGTTCTCAGGCTCCTCCCTGCCACTGCTGACCTCAGTTTCCCCACTCGTGACCTGGGGCAAGTATTTCAACGCTGCCCAGTCCTCCTGTTGGCATTTGTCCTAACAGGGAGCCGTCTGCCCTGCCCTGGCATTTGGTAGGCAGCTGAAGGACCAGATGCCCCAGAGGGCTTCTTTTCAGGCTCTCAGATTGGGGAACAGGGCCTCCTTGTTAGTGTTGAAAGAGAAGTCCTTCAAAAGCGCCTAAGCCCCAGGTCCTGTGTCAGGAGCCCTCTTACCTCTGCCACTGCCCTGGGCAGCCTTATCTTTTAAAGGGTTGAGGAGGATGGAGGTGGTCTTTCAGGCCCGGAGTGAGGAGAACCGACTCAGACTGACAGCAGGGGCTGGGTGCGGTGGCTCACGCCTGTAATCCCAGCACTTTGGGAGGCAGAGGCCTGCACATCACTTGAGGTCAGGAGTTCCAGACCAGCCTGGCCAACATGACAAAACCGCGTCTCTACCAAAAAATACAAAATTAACTGGGCATGGTGGTGCACGCCTATAGTCCCAGCTACTTGGGAGGCTGAGGCAGGAGAATTGCTTGAACCCAGGAGGAGGAGGTTGCAGTGAGCTGAGATTGCACCACTGCACTCCAGCCTGGGCGACGGGAGACTCTATCTCAAAAAAAAAAAAGGGACTGGCAGGAGGTGTCTCTGCAGGAGGTGTCTCTGTTTGGTTTCTTTACCGGGGCGGGCAGTATATGTTTGTGCTTCTGGGGTGTGAGATGTGTCTGATGAGGCTGGGGAGAGTGTGGCACAAGTACCCAGACCCTGTCCATGTTCCGGGGAAGGGTGTGGAGCTGTGGGCCTGAGTGAGCCCCTCCTGCTTCTGAAACACAGCACCAGGAAGACAAAATGCTGACTTATCCTGTTGGTCTGTGTAACCTTGACCAGCATTGGGCTTGACAGAAAGGCGTGCTGGGGGAGAGCCAGAGGGTGAACACCCGCCCCCCGCCCCGTCTCACCCCACCCCTCCCCAAGCTGGGTGCCTGCAGGAACTGGGTGAAAGGATGGCTAGACTGGAACTCTGGGATGGGGCCGGCAGGAGCCAGGGCCATTCTTGGGAGACCACCACAGGGTCTGAGGAGGGCTGGGGAGGGGACGGAGCTGGTTGGGATCTGAGAAGTAAGAGTCCAGCCCCCTTCCTGAGTTGCATACAGCTCTGCCTGTGAGCTGGGCTCCTTGGAGAGTGGCTGAGGGCTGTCCAGGGTGAAATGGCTCAGGTGAAGATCAGTGTGCCCCCAAAAAGGAGTCCAGGCCTGCAGTCTCTTCTGTGGCCTCTGCCTTTGCCTCATGTCACACCAGGCCCAACTGCTCTGGCTAGGGCCACTCCCACCACAGCCCATGGGAGTGCCCCCCACTCATTCCCCATAGCCGTGCCCTTTGCACCCCGCTTCTGAGCAGGATTGTCATTCCCAGTGTGGCCTCCCCTCAACAACCCTGCCAGGGCTGCATATGAGGTGGAGGTGCCCAGCACAAGCTGGCCGGGGTGAGCCCGTCCTGGCTGTGATGAGCGTGGGGCCCGCCGCCCAGCGTTCCTGTCTGAGTGGTAATTGAAGCCATTAGCGCGCCAGCCTCTCCCTCGCCGGGTAATGGCAGGAAAAGCTCTTCTCGCTCCGCACTCTTGAGGCGGCGGCTGAATCACTCCCCCTCCAACCCGCCCGCCCGCTGCCGCCACTGAGACAGGGAATCTGACATTTTCCCTCACCAGGGAGGGGGAGCCCTGGGGGAGGGGAGGGAGGCAGGCCTGGATTCCTGGCCTTTCCCCCCAGGAGGATGGGGGGCAGTGAAGGTCTTGGAGCTCAGTCTGTAAGTCATGGATTCACCTGGGGCCGCGGGTTTCAGGCCTGGAAGGACTGGCTGGGAAAGCCCAGGAGGCCGCCAGACATTCAGTGGTGTGGGGAGGGCACTGATGATTTTGGGTAGGTTCTGGGAGGGATAAGGAGGCAGGGAGAAGAAAGAGACTGTGGAGGAGAGATGAGCTGTTTTGGGCTTGTCCTGGGGGGGCCTAGCTGCAAGGTAGCTAGTTTGTCTTGGGGTCTGAGTAGAGGTAGCATTGTTTGTCTTGGGGTCATTGATAGGGCAGATAACGTGCAGTCTTTGTGTGGTGTGGGTGCTCTGTGTTCCATGTTTAAGGCAGTGTGTGTGTGAAGTGTGTGGTGCAGTGTATATAGCAGGGGTGCTGCCTTGCAAGCTGTGTGCACAGAACGGGTGTGCAGTAGTCAGTGCACAGTGAGCTTCAGGCAGTGGGGAAGGGGCAGTGTGTGCAGCACACAGTGTTTGTGTGCATCAGGCAGTGCGTGGGTGTGGTATGTAAGCAGGTAGTGAGTACCTTATGGGCTAGGTATATACAAGGGGTATGCATCAGGTGGTGGAGGCAGTAGGCAGTGTGTGTGTGTGTGTATTAGGCAATATATGCATGCAGTGTGCTGTGCTGCAGGCTACCTGTGTTTATATCAGGCAGTGTATGCGTGTTTATGTGCAGCAAGGGTGTGCAACAGGTGTGCAGTAAGCTGTGTGTAGCAGGCTGTGTGTGTGTGTGTGTGTGTGTGTGTACAGCAGGTGGTGTGCTGCAGGCTGTGTGTATCATGCTCTGTGTGTGTGTGTACAGCAGGTGGTGTGCAGCAGGCAGTGTGTGTGTATGTATCAGGCAGTGTATGGTGTGTGTTTATGTGCAGCATGCAGCGAGTAGTTTGGTGCACAGCAGGTGGTGTGCAGCAGGCTGTGTATATGTATCAGGCTCTGTGTGTGTGTGTACAGCCGGTGGTGTGCAGCAGGCAGTATCTTTATCAGGCAGTGTGTGGTGTGTGTGTGTGTGTGTGTGTATGTGCAGCGAGTAGTTTGTGGGGTGTGCAGCAGGCGGTATGTTTATGTGTGTGTGTCTAGCAGGTGGTGTGTAGCAGGCTGTGTGTGTGTGTGCGCGCAGCGGGTAGCTTGCAGGAGTGTACAGCAAGCAGTGTGCATGGTATGTACATCAGGTGGTGTGCAGCAGGCAGTGTGTGTGTGTGTACAATAGGTGGTATGCAGTGGGCAGTGCGTGTGTGTGCGTGCAGCAGGCTGTGTGGTGTGTACAGCAGGTGGTGTGCAGCAGGCTATGTGTGTATACCTCAGGCAGCGTATGTGTGTGCAGCAGGCTGTGTGTGTGTACATGCGCAACAGGCAGTATATTTGTGCAGCAGGCCATGTGTGTGGTGTATACAGCAGGTGGTGTGTGGTGTGTACAGCAGGTGGTGTGCAGCAGACTGTGTGCTTGTACATGCAGCGCATAGTGTATGTGTGTGGATGTCAGACAATGTGCATGTGTGTGGTGTGTACAGCAGGTGGTGTGCAGCAGGCAGTGTGTGTGCCATGTGGATAGCAGTGTGTGTGCCATGTGACGTGCAGCAGGCTGTGTGTGTAGGTGTGCCTCGGGCAGTGTGTGGGGGGTGGGAGTGAACAGCAGGTGGTGTGTGCCTTACAAGCTGTGTGGGCAGCAGCAGGAGTGGGCAGCAGGCAGCCTGAACTGAAGTGTGGTGGGGTCAGTCTGGCACTGGCAGGAGGTCAGAGATGCTGTGTCTGGGCTCAT
Organism: Macaca thibetana thibetana; assembly: GCF_024542745.1. Lineage (NCBI taxonomy): Eukaryota > Metazoa > Chordata > Mammalia > Primates > Cercopithecidae > Macaca > Macaca thibetana. Next base: position 42,723,533 of record NC_065578.1, read on the forward strand.
TGTCTCTGGGACCCCGCAGGATCCCTGTTTGGAGCTGTTGGTCAGCCAGGAAGCTGGACAGAGTTGGATGTGGCCAGAATGGTCTGGCTTAGCTGTTCTCAGCACCTGCGGTGGTCCCTCAGCATCTCCTCTGTAGCCAGGCGAGGAGGTGGGGTGCACCAGATAGGGATCCCGCCCAGGCCTGCCTGCAGGAGGTCTTGAGACACTTTCCTCTCTCTCTCCTACCCCACCAAGCCTATAATCCCTTCTGTCTGTTCCCACCCAGCCTCAGTGTGCCCACCGGCCAGGACCATACCACCTGTGCCATGCGGGCCAGGGAATCCAGGTGTCTGGATGGAGTGCCTGGTGTTGCCAACCTTGGAGCAGGCTCTGGGGAAGGGCTATCAGGCACATGAAGTAGTGACCAGGGTGGGGGCAAATCAGTGCTGTGCTGAGCTTGGACCTCTGGGTTCTGCAGGAGCTCTGACCCTGGCTGGCTTTGGGGCTCGGAGGATGATGAAGGACCTCTTGAAATACCCCCTGACCACTCCCCAGCACAGTCCTTTTGGAAACAGCTCTAGAGACAGAGGGCCAATGATAGACGTTTGACCCTGTCCTGAGGTATCCTGGGCTGGGCTGGAACTGGAGCAGAGCTGGCGAGGGAGCTTCCATTTGCAAGATGGGTGCATGTGTGTTTCCTCAAGGAGTCATCTTTCTCTGCTCCACCTCCTGCCCTGCTCCAAACCTGTATATTCCTCCCACCCATGGTGGAATGACTTGGCCCAGGCCTGACTTTGATGGCTGAGGAGTTTGGGTAAAGGGCTATTGCAGGCACAAGATGGCTTCCCAAGTGGCAAGATGTGATCCCTTTCTATTGTCTGCATGTGTGTCTGGGGTAACAGTCTGCTTTGGCAGAAGCTGGGCCTGTCACCTACCTGATTTGCAGCACAGAGGATGTAGAAATGGCCCCAGAACCTGGAACCCAAGCCAGCTTCTACCCCTCCCTTAACAACTGAGGCATGACCTATATACCCCTGGTCCAGCTGCTGTGGTCCTCTGTGACCTGTCCTTCTACCCCCATGACCACAGTAGATTTCAGATCCACGCAGACATGAGGTTCTACAACCATTTCCTGGAGGTTCTAGGCCCCAGGCATGGGGATGGGAGAGGTATTAAGTAAGTAGGCACTGCCGGGAGGGCCTTAAAGGTCAGACCCTGGGTTTCTTGGTACCTGGACTCTCCTGTTTTTATTAGCTGTGATCTGCCTTCAAGTGCCCAAGTGGACTCCCTTCTGAATGGATGCTCCTGTTTAGCAGGTGGTACCCCTGCCTCTTCTGTTAGCCGTGGACACTGGGCACTTCCCCTGTGCCCAGCCTGACCCCCGTCCCTATAGTCACGGGTACTTGCAAGGCCTACTGTGCGTGTTCCCTAGCCTCATGACCACAGTGGAGCCAGTGGCTCTGGGAAGAGGCTCACCAAGATGGAGGTTTAAATGCCCAAATGCCCTGTGCGTGCACATTCTCCATCCTTGGTAAGGTGCTCCCTCCCACTGGTTTGCTTGCTGGGGAGAGAGGACTTTTTTTTTTTTTTAGACGGTGTCTCACTCTGTCGCCCAGACTCTGGAGTGCAGTGGCACAATCTCAGCTCACTGCAACCTCTGCCTCCCGGGTTCAGACGATTCTTCTGCCTCAGCCTTCCGAGCACCTGGAACTACCAGCATGCGCCACCACACCTGGCTAATTTTTTGTTATTTTTAGTAGAGATGGGGTTTCACCGTGTTAGCCAGGATGATCTCGATCTCCTGACCTTGTGATCCACCCACCTCAGCCTCCCAAAGTGCTGGGATTATAGGCGTGAGCCACCATGCCTGGCCCTGAGAGGACTTTTTTTTTTTGAGATGGAGTCTCGCTCTGTCACCCAGGCTGGAGTGCAGTGGCGCGATCTCGGCTCACTGCAACCTCCGCCTCCGGGGTTCAAGTGATTCTCATGTGTCAGCTTCCCAAATAGCTTGGGATTACAGGCATGCGCCACCACGCCCGGCTAATTTTTTGTATTCTTAGTAGAGATGGGGTTTCGCGAAACATGTTGGCCAGGCTGGTCTTGAACTCCTGACCTCAAGTGATTCGCCCGTCTTGGCCTCCCAGAGTGCTGGGATTACAGGCATGAGGCACCGCTCCTGGCCAGATTTTAATCAGAGGAATGACATGATTAAACTTAAGCTTCAGAAAGGTCTGTGTGGGTGCATAGTTGGGGCTGGAAGGAAACCAATGACAGGTTGTTGCAGTCCAGGTGAGAGATGGCATTGGCGCAAATCTGGGTATGGGTAGGGGAAGATAGGGGAACAGATCACTAGAAGGTTAGAAAGAGGCTGGGCACGGTGGCTCATGCCTATAATCCCAGCACTTTGGATGGCCAAGGTGGGCAGATCACTTGAGGTCAGGAGTTCAAGACCAGCCTGGCCAACATGGTGAAACCCCGTCTCTGCTAAAACTGTAAAAATTAGCTTGGTGTGGTGGCGGGAGCCTGTAATCCCTGCTACTCTGGAGGCTGAGGCATAAGAATTGCTTGAACCTGGGAGGCAGAGGTTGCAGTGAGATGAGATGGCACCGCTACACTCCAGCCTAGGCGACTGAGCGAGACTCCATCTCAAAAAAAAAAAAAAAGAAGATTAAAAAGAGTAGAGGCCTTCCTGGCTACCTGTAGGATTGGGGAGGTGCAAGGCTCCAGGTTCCTGGCTCTGGGGCTGGGTAGGTGGGGGTGCCATTTCTAAGATTCATGTACTGGAGGAGGACCAGGTTTGAGGAGGCAAGTTGGTGAGTCCAGTTAGAAATCTGTTGAGTCAGGTATGCGCAGGCATCCAGGGGAGGTGTCAAAGAGGCCTCATACACATTTGCCTGGCACTCCAGGGGACATCTGGAATTGGAATCTTGCAGGCTGAGAAATAGCAAATCTCAGGGAGCCAGAGCCAGGACAGAAGGAGCCCCAGGAACTGAATCTTCGTGTTGGGAGGAGGTTCCTGAGAGACTGGAGGGAAATCAGGAGTGTGTGAGGCCAAGAAGATCAAGAGAAAAAAGTGTGTGAAGGAGGAGTGGTCAGCAGGGCCAGGTGCTGCTGAGAGGCCCAGCATGTGTCCTTAGCAGTTAGTTCGGTGGAGCCATTGTTGGCCTTGGTGTTGGGAGACAGCAGGGTGCAGCCGGGCCACAGGGCTGAGAAGTGAAAGGGAGGCTATCAGTATCTAGAGTAATTGGAAGCAGGGCCTGAACCTAGGGAGTGAATGGATGACAAGAGTCTCCCTGCAGTGGGACTGAGGTTGGGGAGCCACTGAAGGAGAGTTCAGTGTGGACCAGAGTCTGGAACTGCAGTGTGGGTTGGGTGTATGCGCAGGGGATGGCCCCTGGGTTCATATGGTGGGGAGGCCTCAACCAGGTTGAGTAGGGTAATGTGGGGTGCCAGGGAAACCCGAGGAAGGGGGGATAGGACTGGGAGGGGGAGGCCGCGCCTGCCAACAGGCCCCAAACAGCTCAGATTGAAAAACAAAACAGGCTTTTAAGATGCCAAGTTTGATGAAATCTGAGTGCTGGAAGAGGTGGGAGTTTGCTCTTGGAAAAACAGCTGAAAATCGAGACTCAAAGCTGCGAAGGGAGATGGGCCCAAGGCTCCCCAGGCCCCGCTTACTGCCTGGAAGCCTGGGGGTGGGGCTGGGCTCTCTGGGTGTGGGAGCATGCAGATCTGGCAGCCTTCGACTTTTAGGGGGCGTCTGGCCCTGGCCTTGTTGAGGATGGAGCTGCTGGAGGTGGCCTTGGCTTCTGTGAAGAGGCTGGAGGGCAGGGGGAGCCAGCACTCCTGCCACCTATGAGGTTCCTTCATGTGTCTCGTCCCTGCATGTGTCTCCAGGCGCACGTGTCTTTGCATAGGTGCGTCTGGCTCTGCATGTCTCCACATGTGTGTTTGCGTGTCTCTGTGTGCACTGCCTCTGGATCTGCTTGCATGTGTCTGTTTCCACAGGTGCTTGTCACTGCAGGTGCCCCTCCACATGCACATGTAGGTTTCTATTTTTACACCTGTCTGTTTCTCCATGTATATTTCTGTGGGTTCCTGGCTGTGCATGTTTCTACGGTGTCTGTGTGTTGAGAGGCAGAGTGAGGCCAGGCCCAACACTCAAGCTTAGGGGAGGCGGTCAGGCTCACAGACGGTGCCACCCCAGGGAGCCTGTGTCTGTGTGTGCGGGTGTGTGCCTGCGTTTGCACGGAGACGCCACGAAGCTGGGTAAACACGGGTGAGAAGGTCATACTGACAGACGGTGCTGCCTGCCCCGGGACCCTGCAAGGCGTCTCCATCTGTCAGCTTCCCTGGTGCAGCCCCTCCCTCTGGCCCAGAGACTCCCCCTCAGGCGTCCAAGGCTGGGCTGGACAAAGAGACCTGTGTGTACTTTGTAGGGGCCCTCAGCAGCCTCCACCCCCATCTTAGGCTCATCTGTCAGGACCCCAACACATGCCCCAGCTCCCACTAGACTCGCCTTGGTACTGTCATCTCACCACCCTCCCCCCAACAGCCTTTACAAAGGCAGTTTTCCCCTCCTCCCTGGAAAGCTTTCTGCCTCCCATGCTCATGTGTTTCCTGTTCTTGAATCTCCCTCCTCCAGGAAGCCACCAAGATAGCAAGTGAGCTGTAGAGTCAAACCGATCAGCTCCAACACTGCTGTGGGAGGTTAGCCAAGCTCTCACCCACTTCTGAACCTTAGATTCCCACCATCGACCCCCGACCCTCCCCCCGCAAGGGCTTGTCATCGTCTTCTCCCCATGGGACAACCAAACCTCTTCACAGAAGGGGACAGGTCTCATTGCTGCAGTGGCTAAAGGCCAGCTCTGTTAGGTGCAGGAGGCATTCACACACACGTGCACACTCCCCACCTTGCACACAGATCTGCGCGAGCCAGGGAGACCCTAGGGAATGTGTGTGCATGCTGCCTATGCATGCAGGTATCATCCGCAAATGGTATGGGGAGTCGGGCTCCTGGGTACCTCTGAAGGCCCCTAAAGTCCCCATGGGCTTCTCCTTCCATCCAGGGGACCCTCTTATCAGGCGATGGCCTGAGATGCGTAGTGCGGACGCCCCCGGCGCTGAGGCTGCGGAGGCAGATGGCGCCTCCCTGCACTGTGCGGGGTACCCGGTTGCCGGTGGAGGGAAGGGCCGCGTCGGTGAAGCAGGAAAGCCTAGTGGGAGGATTCCCTGGAGCTGGGGAGCCGGGGCCTGGGAAGGGGCGCGGAGGCTCCACCCAGGCGGGGGCGGGAAGGGCGGTGCCGGGGCGGACAGCGGACGCGCGCGCCTGCACGGACTCGGGCACACGCAGCCCTTCAGCCGAGGCACCCGCCGCTCCGCCGTCGCCATGGCTACCGGCTGGTCTGGAGCGGGGAGGGGCCCTTCCTCCCCTCGGCGCCAACAGGATGCGATTTGAGGGGACTCTGCGTGACTGGTGCATTCCGGGGTTGGAACGTGGGTGCGTGCCTGCGAGTGTCCACATGTGGGGGACCCTGGGGTTCGCTTTGCGGTAAACACAAACGCCGTGGCGCTGTGCGGGGCTCTGCAGTGGAGCCTGAGCCCCGCCGGCCGAGGCGTGGTGTGGGGGAGGGCTGCCGGGCCCCTCACTCGCAGGGTGTTCATGCTTAGAGCGCTGGAGCTGGGAGCCTACCACCCGGTCTCCTCCCAGCCCCACCTCCGATTTAGCTATGTGACCTTGGGCAGGTGTTTAGATGTCTAGATCTCTCTAAGCCCCTGGTTGCCCATGTACCTCACAAGGGTTTGGTAAAGATTTAAGTCATTTTGTAAAGCATTTTAACGTAGTACCTGGAACCTAGTAAATGCTCCATAGATCTTACTGTCCCTCATACTTGGGTCTCAGTGTTCCCAGTTGTTGATGGGTTTGGAGTGATCATGTGACATCAGCTGAGGAGTTGCCCAGGTCCTCAACCTGAGTGTTGAGGCTGCAGTAGACCCAGCTCCTGCGGGTGCCTGTGGGGGAAGGTGATAAGTGTGCCAGTCTGGCTGGTAGGTCAGTTTACACCAGGATGCCCAGTGGCTCAGCCAGGCCAGGTGCATGGTGGGCATCAGGAAAGGGCTGCTGTACTTGGGTGAATTGAATGTTCAGATGCACCTGGATGGGAGAGAAGGAAGAGGCAGCAGTGAGTCGCTCCTGAGGGGCTGGAGCCCTCCTGTAAGACCCAATTCCCTTCCCAGGTGGCAGAGTGGCAGCTTTCTGCGTGCTGCCTAGAAGCCTAGTTGGCACAGGGGACTGGCTTTTGGGTCCTGCTGTTTTATGGACAGCTCTCCACACATTCTGGTTTTAGGCTCTGGAGGCAGTGCCTGAGGGATGATCTGAGCCAAGGACAGAGCCACTGAGGGCGTGATAATTGAGGGAGGAAAATTAATTGTCCTTAATTTGGCATAAATCCCAAAGACCTTCCCCGTGTAAAGAATTCAGAGTAGATTCCAAGACACGAGGCTGCACACGTTTGTACTTCCCTTCCCTTCCCTGTCTGCGGGTGGAGATGAAGGCCACCTGACTTCTGGGCCCTGACTCTGGCAGGCCGTGGCCATGTCCTCCCCATGAACTGGGCAGGTAGGAATGAGGTCTTGGAAGAACTAGACTGGTGCTCTGGAGGGCACCTAGGATGGCCCTAGCAGCCGTGAGTGTCCCCAGGTATTGGGGAGGTGAACCCTGCACCTCTGGTCCCCCTCAGGCCTTCCTATGGAAGCAAGCAGCAGATGGGCCAAAGGAGGTTGATCCCTTGCCTGGTGCATCTCAGTCCTCTTCATTTCTGTCCTCCTTCCCTTCTCTTGCCACTGCTGAACATTTTACTTTTAAAAATCAAAGCTGAAAGGGCACTGTGGGACCATATTTACAGCCAAGGAGATACTGAGTTTATATCCAGAACTTCTAGGGCTGCAGATGGGGAAACGTGCAGCCAGGTCCCAGGAAAGGGTGGGGTGGCAAGGCCGTGCTGGGAATCCTGCTGCTCCCTAGCCTGAGACCTCTGCTCCTCATGGGCCACAGTTCCTTTGGGATGTCCCTGGCAGCTGGAGCCTTGGGGAGCGTCCCCTGGGGTCTGGCAGCAGATATATAGGTATCTTGCTCCTGCCTGTTGGGGCTCCTCCGACTCCCTCTTCTACCCACCCTCCAGTCGCTCCCCCTGGGTCTCCAAGAGGCTCTAGGGCAAGCTGGTTTCTGCCAGCCTTTACCTTCACGTCTGAGGGTGCCATGTGCCTTTACTCTGGCATAGAAGCCTGACTTCCCTTGGCATGTGTTCCCACACACCCATTCTTGTGCTGGGAAGGGAGGTACAGAGTGGTGCTGGTCTCCCCCACCATGAGCCCAGCTCCCCCCACTTCCCCAGGAGACAGACAAAGGACACACATTCCCCTTGCCCCACATTGGGTGTGCCTGGCATCCACAATAGGAGAGATGCTCTGCTGAGGCCTTGAAAACGCTTGGTGGTTTGGTCCTAGTGGGAAGGGCCTCTCACCAGCCTAGGATGGAAAAGGGAGCTCCTGACTCTAGTCTCAGTACCTGTCTGCCCCAGTGGCTCAGCCCTTACTAGTTATACCAGCTAATATTCACTGGGAGTGAATTCCGCATCAGATGCTCTGCAACACCTTGCATGCACGATCAGATACAGACCTCACAATGGCCTTACGAGGTGGCCACTTGAACCCCGTGTACAGATGAAAGCAGACACAGAATGAGTAACATACCAGGCCCTAAAGCTAGTTTGTGGTGAAGGTGGGAGTCCCATTTAGTCTACACTAGTCCTGAGCCTGTCCTGGACTTGTGCTTCCAAGGGCTGGAGAGTGGATAGCCTTGCCCTACAGCCCCTCGGGGCTGATATGGGAGCCCATGTGCAGTGGGAGTGGGTTTGCTGCTGACATCTGTTCCTCTTACTCCGTGCCAGTGACTCCTCTGTGTGCCGTCAACCCCTAGCAAGCTGGGAGAAGGCAGCCAGGAGGGAGTTTTCCCCACCCCCACCAACTTTTGGTGTCTTTAGAGCTTTTTTATCTCCTGTGCCTCCACATGCTCAGGCATGGTCCGCAGCCCTGACTGTGACTCCCAGGGTCAGGACTGAGTGAGGGAGAAAGCTCAAGGTCAAGGCTGCAGTAGAGAATAGGTCAAGGTCAGGATCAGAGTTAGAAGGGGATCATTGGTAGGGCTGGGTACCCAGGGTCAGGGCTAGAGACCAGGCAGTGACCTGGGGCCCTGCCATGTGATAGAGCTGAAGGCCGGATGGAGGGAACACTGTGTGTGTGGACAGGGGAGAGGGGGCTGGACAGCACAGAGGCCTTCAGGCTGAGCTGTGGCTGTTGGATGCTGCATGAGCTCCCCACTAGCCCCCACCCCCTGCAGCCCAGCATCCATACAGTGCTTTCTGCTGTGACCAGCAGAGCATCGATTCTCGTTCTTCTCAGGGCCTGGAGAGGTAAGTGCTGACGCCTTCAGTCTGAGGCGTTTCGTCTCAGACCTGGAAACTCCCTGACAGGGCAGGGATGGGCCCCACTGCAGCCTCTGCCCTGCCAAAGAGACTTATGGCCCTGGTTCCTCAAATCGGGGTACACTTCTTGCTTAGAAATCAAGGATGGGGGAGGGGAGTCTTGAGGTCCCTGGCCAACCTGGAGTTGGGGAAGTTACCCCCAGAGGGGTTATAGGGGGCAGGCAGAGCCAGCCCTAATACACACATTGCTCTTCATCTGCAGAGGAACAGCTGCCCCCTGGGTTCCCTTCCATCGACATGGGGCCCCAGCTGAAGGTGGTGGAGAAGGCACGAACAGCCACCATGCTATGCGCCGCAGGTGGAAATCCAGACCCTGAGATTTCTTGGTTCAAGGACTTCCTTCCTGTAGACCCCGCCACGAGCAACGGCCGCATCAAGCAGCTGCGTTCAGGTGAGCAGAGGGCAGGGGTCAAGTGACCATTCAGACCTCAGAACAGGCCTCTTGCCAGATCCCAGCACAGCCTACGCCCTTGGGCCTGGGCGCCTCCAGGGCTGAGCGGAGGGGACCTAGTGGGGTGGGCTGGGTCTCACTGCAAGTGTGCCTGGCCCAGGGAAGAGAGCTCATGGTTGGCTGTGCCTTTACCTTCTTGGGATTGTCAGACTCCAGACTTTGGGCCAGTTCTGCCCTTCGCAGCACATGTGACGTGCCAATGTGATGGACTTTTCACGGGTGCTCTATGGATGTTCACCCTCCTCCTCCCCTGTAGCCTGGCCTGAGACAGGGCCTGGATGATGCTTCTCTTTGCTTCCCCAGATGGCAGGGCTTAGCTGGGAAAAGAGGCCAAAGGTGCCTGATTCATCAGGCCTCAAAAGGCTGGACCTCAGGGGCCTGTAACTAAGGGGGCTTGCTGTTGTCCCTCGACTACCAGAGCCACCTGTCTCCTCTGGATGTCTCTGTTGAGCCAGCTCGGAGCCCTGGGAGCAAGGATGCCATCGTGCAGGAAGGAGGTGTCGCCCCATTGATCGATCTGCCTGTGAGGCTCCCGCCAGGATAATTGATTCAGTTTTTGTGGGAACAGAGCAGGCGGGAAAAGAGGCTCAGAATCAGCTTGGCTGCATTCTGCATCTGCTGCCAGCACAGCCTGGACCAATAGTCTTTGCTTCAGAAGCTCTCCTGCTAGCTATGGGATGGTGGGTCTCGAGCAGGATGGCCAGTGCCGGCCAGAGCCCCTGCTGCCTGTCAGCTGTGATGTCAATGCTGAAAAGGAGGACATGACTCTTGCCCCTTTTAGGGGCCTGCAGGCTTCAGAGGTGCCCTCCCACTCCCTGGGATACCAGCCCCTCCCCATCAATTCCCACCAGGCTCACAGCCCCTTGGTGACCTGCAGGAGGAGGGAGAGACAAGCTTCCCAGCAGGGCAAGATTCTGGCCCCAGCCACGGCCGCCTGAGACAGCCCACGAAGTGTTAGCTCATTTAATTTAATTAAAACTCAACAAGATGGAGGCAGCTGTAGCGCAGTTAATTAAAACAGCCATAATCAAGGCAGCAAACGGCCGGCAGTGTTTGTGGCCGCTGCCCAGCGCAGCACAGCGGCCGGCACGGTTCGGCTCCTCTGCGTTTTCTCACAGTTCCCCCAGGCAGGCTCCCCAAGCAACCAGACACTCCTCCCTGCAGGCCTGGGCCCCTCCACGGAACCACATGGACTTGTCTGGCAGCAGCTCTGGGAAGGCTCTCTCACACGTTGGTTCATCTAGCATTTATATAGTGCTTGGGGTGCCCGGCCCTGGGCCACCCCTTCCTTGCCTGTCACTCCACTGGATGCCACTCAGACCCCATCCTCCTTGTCCTCTCGGCAGCAGCTAACATTTCTCCCTCCTTCCCAACCACACTCCCATTTTCCCTAGCCTTCCAGGACTCTGTCTCTTGCGACTTCCCTCTTCCTAGCACCCCTTCCCTGCAGCAGCATCTTCCCTTCCACCAAGGAGCCTAGGAGCCCTGCCCTTGCCCCATGGACACAGCCTTGCCCTGGAAGAGCTCACCCCTCCTAAAGCTCCAACTGCCATCTCCTCACCTGCAACTCTAGCTTCAGTCTTTCCAGCCCAAACCTCTTACCTGAGCTCTGGATCCAAAAATCAACCTGCCTTCTGGTCTCCCTGACCAGTGATGACCAGTGATGAGTGTGACCTTCCTGCCAGACAGCCATACCCTCTTTCCGTAAGTGGCACCCCCCAACCTAAGGAACATGGGTCTCAAGTTGGTTTGATTTGAGAGCTCTCAAATGTATCACCCTTGTGGCTCTCAAATTGGCCCCCTTCTCCCCTCCTACTGCGTCAGTCCTATCCTAGGCACCAGACACTGCTTTCCCTGCCTCCAGGCCCTCCCGAGAATCCATCGTGCTGCAGGTCAGGTTTGCTGCTCATATCCTTCCTGTGCTCTCACCACCTCAGTGGTGTCTCCTTGCCTACCTGGTCAAGTGACGCTCCCGAACAAGGCTTGGAGGGCCCTTCTCGGTCTTCACCTGCCCGTGTCTCATCGGGTCCTGGCTACACCACTTACCAGCTCTCTGGTGTTGGTCGTTTAACTTTTTCGTGTGTTAGTTTTCTCATGTTTGAAAAGGAGTTACAGTAAGCAGTGAGTGAGTCAATAGCAGTCAAAACTTGAGTTGGTGGGCTGGCCTCTGGTAAGGGCTTCATGGAGCTCTTTCTCCTTTCTATGCCCTTGACCGTCCTAACACAGAGCTGTGCTGACCTGTCCTTGGTCCTTGCCCACCTCCGGCCCTCTGCCCACCTTCCGGCTGCTCCACTTGAAAGCCTCCACCCTGCCCAGCCTCTGGCCGCTTCCTCAGACCTCACCTTGCTTTACATTGTCACCATCTGGCTCCACTTCTGCTCAGCTAGGCCTTGCAGGGAGGACCTGGGTCTGATCACACTTGGTGAGCTCAGCTGTGGGACAGGTCTTCTCTGAGCCCTCGTCAAGTGAATGATTTCATGAACTTGACCTTTGGCACTTGTCCCTGTAGGCTAATATCTGCTCTAATGTTCACTCCTCCTCCTGCTTTCCCGGGTCCAAGGAAGACTTCCTTGTTTCTTTTTCTGCCACCTGGAAGTTGTGACCTCAGGGTCATGGGCCTAGGGTCCAGCTCCTGGGATGGAGCCAGAAGGCACCTAAGGGGCCTCTACCATCCCACGTTTGCAGTAATAACTGGGCTCTCTCCCCTCCCTGCCTGACCTGGCCTGGGATCGTTGGCCTCAGTTGCTGCTGGCCTTATCCCATTACCATTTAGAAGGGTGCTGAGGCTATTCCGTGCACATTTTTCAGGGACAACCCTTCATGGAGTGGACTCAGGCCTGTGAGCACTCAGCTGTTTACAGGGACCTTCACGGTTTACGCATCACCGACAGTTTACAACAGAGCTTTCCCCCCTTTTGTTGCAGCTGATTCTCTTGCAGCTCTGTGAAGTAGGACAGACCGTGATTACCGTGCCCACTTCACAGCTGATTTAAGGGAGTCACTTGGGGTCACGCATCAAGACTCGTCCTAGGAGCTCCCCTGTGAGATCACCCCAGGACCTATTATCACAATAGCAAACCTGGGGCCCTGAGGAGCAACTGGACCCTGCTGGGGCTTCAGTGCTGCACATTCCCAGATTCTCCAGGCCCCAGGCCCCCACTGACCAGTACCCAGAAGTCTTCCACCATCTGCGACCTGAGCCACAGCACATCTAACCAGGGCATGACCCCCTCTCCCCCAAGCAGGAGCTGGGCAGGAGGTAGCTGACAGCATGCACTGCCTAGATGTGAGCTCTGCTCAGCAGGCCTTTTCTTCTCTGTAGTGACATGACATGCTGCCAAAACCGCCTCCTGGAGAATTGGAACTTGAGACTGGGGTAGGCCCAGGAGGAACAGGAGCAAGCTTATAGAGTGGAAATGGAGTTGTGAGCAGGGGCTTGGAGCCTCTGCTGGGTCCTGAGAGGAGCTGTTGGCCTGCAGGCTGTGCCGAGCCTGGACAGGGCTTGAGGGGATTCCCGCACTCCTGCTGTGGCCTGAACATACGAGCTGCCATCCTTTGTCGTAGAGGACAGCCTAACTCACTGAGTCCATGTGCTCATCCAGAGAGCAGTCTCTTCCCCACCCCCAGCACCCTGAGGCAAAACCTGAGGGTCTTAAGAAGAGATGCAGCCTCTGGCTGCAGAGGAGGCTCGCGGGTGGGACACAGAGGGCTTGCAGCCCCTCACCCTGCTGGCTGGCCCCAGCTCTGGCTGGAAGAACCTGTCCCCACCCCACTCTGCTTCACCATCTGCGGGGCCTGCCAGGAGGGCACACTGCCAGTACATGCTCACAATTTCCCTTTGGCCCAGAGTTCCCTGGCACCTCTCGGGCACGAGTACACCCCTAGGGATGCTGACTCCTGGGCCCCTTAAGTCCCTCACACCCGTCTTGTGAAATGGAAAAGGCAGATTCTCTGTTTGGTGGGGAAATTACTGTTAGGTTCTTTCAGAACAGGTTAGGTTCTGGAAGAGCTGAGGCCAGGAGTGAGGGGTGCCAGTCCTGGACCACATCCACTGCTCCCACCCCCCACCAAGCCCTGGCTTGGATGACAGGAGATCAGCATTGTCAACTTTTTGGTCTCAGGACCTCTGCTTGTAAATATCAGAGAACTTCAAAGAGCTCTTGTTTGTGTGGGTTCTTTTTTTTTTTTTTTTTCTTTTTTTTTGAAATGGAGTTGTGCTCTTATTGCCCAGGCAGTGGTGCAATCTCGACTCCCCACAACCTCTGCCTCCCAGATTCAAGCGATTCTCCTGCCTCAGCCTCCTGAGTAGCTGGGATTACAGGCATGAGTCACCACAACTGGGTAATTTTGTATTTTTAGTAGAGATGGGGTTTCTCCACTTTGATCAGGCTGGTCTTGAACTCCCGACCTTAGGTGATCCGCCTGCCTCGGCCTCCCAAAGTGCTGGGATTACAGGGGTGAGCCTCCGTACCCAGCTGTTGTGTGGGTTATTTCTATTGATGTTTACCATATTAGGTATTAAGATTGAGATTATTTTAAAATATTTGTTAATCCATTTTAAAATAATAAAACCCCATGATATATTAGCATAAATAACATTTTTAAGGGAAAATAATTATATTTTTTAAAACAAAAAAATTTACCGAGAGGGACAACATTGTTTTACCCTTATTACGAATCTCTTTGATTTGGGGCTTAGTAGAAGGCAGCTGGATTTCGTAGCCACTTGTGCGTTAGGTCAATTGTGATGGCACATGTCATTAGCCTCTGAAACGCTCTATGTTCATGAGAGAAAGTGCATAAAGCGAATAATTTCTTAGTATTATGAAAACAGTTTTGACCTTGTGGACCTCCCAAAAGGGTCTCTTGGAAAGAGAGAATCACTGTGTGGATTCTTCCCACATAACCCTCACTCCCAGGTCCCAGCCTTTGCCCACTCCCCTGCTTCTGCATCTGCAGGACTGGCAGCCTCATCCCGTGGGCAGGCTGTGAGTTAGATGGACCTTGCCAAGTCCTTCTGCTTGACTTAGAAGCTGGTGTGACCTTGGGCTTTGGGTAGTTCCCTGAATGTCTCTCGGCCTCTGTTTTCTCATTTGAATTTATAGATGAAGAATTCCTCTAGGTGCTGTTGTCAAGTCCCCTGAAACAGGGATTGGCGTTGGTTTTTCTGCACACTCCCCAATCCCCAGATGTGGACAGGAAGCGAGCAGCAGGGCAGGGTAGATACAGCTGGACCTGGGCCCATCTATGGGCTCCTCACTCCTCTGAGGGAGGCAGTGGTTGCACAGAGGGCTTGAGCCTAAGAGAAGGTACCTGTTGGGGATGAAACCTGCTCAGATTTCCTAATAGGCCTGGATATGGAGGGTGAGCGCCTGGCCCTCTGGGTTACCAACCCTCAGGGTTATGAGGTGCCAGACAGGCAAGAGTTGGGCACTGATCTCTGCCTCTCGCCAGCCAGGCCAAAGGGGGAAAGTTCAGTAGTCCCCCAGATTTTAGCGGGGTTGAGTGGGCTTTCTATGGACTCCGCCTCTGGGCTGTGAGTTTGCTGAGTCCTGCCGCCCTTTCCGCTGGGCTGGGCTGCGTGTTATGGGAGGCCCAGTGTGCTAGTAGCCCATGACAAGCCCTCCCTTTAGCCTCTGTCCTGTCTGCCTTAACACCAGGCTTTGTTTTGGTAAGTGCTTTGTTTTGGTATCTTACCCACCGGTGGGATTTGGGTGGCCCTGTGGGGTGGGGTTGCTACCTCTTTTCTTCACCTTCCCCCTACATTGGCCCCAGCCAGTGTGGTCTGCAGGAGTCCTGACTCACCTCCCTGATTCTCGTCACCCCCAGCCCCACTGAGCCCCCTCCTCGTCCCCAGAGCAGAGCCAGTGACCTGGGACACAGCTTCACCCACACTGAGCCTGGCTCTGCCTGGTGCTTGCTCACACATCGTCCGCGTCGGCCTAACTCAGGCCTCAATTTCTCCATGTATTTAAGGTCTTTTCTTGTGTTTTATTTTACCTGATTTGGCTTTGTGTGGCTTTCCTTCCTTTTGTACTAATGCTTCTCTCTGATCTTATTTGCATTCAAATTACCTCGCCAGGTGGTTCACCAATCAGAGGTAAGAATGCTGTCCGTGCCTCTCGCCACACCACGCCTTGCCACTGCCGTCACCTCCACTCCATCCCGTCCAGTGTGTCACCTCCCCATCCCCATCCCAACCTCTTCAGCCTCCTCATCTCCAGCTCCAGCACCCCCAACACCACCGGCCACCACACACATCCACTCTCAGTCATTCCCTCCTGTGGACTCATCCATTGCAAGTCTGAATTGTGAAGATACTCGCCGAGCCCCGTCCTGGACGGCAAGCCCTGCTGCCCAGGCCTTCCAGGCCATCCCCACAGAAGGGACCCCATCAGCTCCTGCTGTGAAACTTAGCCTATCCCCAGACTTCCCTAGACAGAAAAGCTTCCTGTAAGGTTGAGGAGCATGACCAAGCCTTGCCTTTTCTCTTGACAGTCTCCTCTTTTGGGGGGACCTCAGTTATTACTTGACTTTCCCTTTAGTATCCTGGCTCTGTACTGTAGTAGAATGAGGATCATCCCTTCAGCCCGGCAAGGATTAGGAGGAACGTTCACTTAAGACTTCCGTGTAGGTGCTGGGATGACAACAGGGAGGTAAACAGGCTCGTGCATAACTCTATCACCTGGCCTGTCAGCTCGGAGTCCCCTCCATGCAGCAGAGCCCTGCAGCCTAAGAGTTAAAAGCACAGATTCTGGACTCAGGAAGATCCGGGTTCAAGTCTGACTTACCACCTGTGTGATCTTCAGAAACTCAGTTCATCTCTCAGAAGTGTTTCCTCTTTAAATTGGGGCATGGCCACCTGCCGCACAGGGTCATGAGAATTAGAGGAGAGGAGGATGTGTAGGGTCGGGCGCAGAGCAGACACCTGTAAAATGGTGGCTTGTCTATTCACATCATTTTCTCCCCAGTTCTCTCAGTGTCTGTGGGCACGTCTAGACCTTCAGAGCTCAAGACCAGGATGGTCTCAGGGAAGAGCAGCTGCCTTCCTGGGTGGTATCTTGCCCATCACCCTGAGGCTGGCTCTTGCTTCACCTGGCAGCCCCCCAATCCCCCTGCCCATCTGCTCAGCCTGTGCTGACTCTTTGCTGTCCCTGCTGCTGGGTCCTGGTGTTGGTTCCAGATTTGGGGGATTCTGTATGCAAATAGGCACCCGGTCTCTGTTAGGCCCCCTGACCACTCTCAGGCTCTTGTTGCAGAGGAACCTCCTGTTTTCTGGGTCAGAAATTCCACCCAGGCAACACTTTCTGCTTCAAGCCTGTGGCACCAGCCACCAGGTCTCCCCCACCCCACCCACACCCCCTGCCTCACTGAGGTGACCTTAGGGCAGCCTCGACCCCTCGGGCCTGAACCACACCTGCCTGAATGAACGTTTTCTGTAACAGTGTCCGTCCATCCCATCAGCATGACCTGTTGGGTGCCCTTCAGGGCTGCTCTTGAAGGAGATGGTATTTGGCATGTGCACTGGGCCCTGGTGCTCCCTGGCACCTGGTGGGGAGGGCTGAGGCCAGCACCACAGAGGCAGGCTGGTCCTGCATCCTGCATTGGTGGCCTCCCCTCTTCCTTCACCTCCAGCTCCCAGCCCCCTGGGGGTCCCCAGCCCCTCCTGCTGCCCTGGGTTAGATGGTGGAAGAGGGATATCAGGCAGTGAGGGGGCTATAGGTCAGACCCAGGGTGGTCCCCCTTTGGACCCCAGCCGTGAGAGCATGACTTGGAACTCTTCCTCTGGCTCCTGTCCAGTCCAGGCAAGGGGGGCCCGGCAGCTTCTGTCCGTGTCCTGTGTGGGTGTGATTGTCCATCAACCTGGGCCCTGGGAAGGTGGGGACTGTCAGGTCAGGCTGGCTGTTCTGTGCAGGAGGTGGTTTTGTCAGACTGTGTCCTGTGGGGGTTCTTAACTGTTGGACTGTCCTGTGTGGGTGTAATTGTCTGTTGGATTGTTCTAGGGAGGGGTGTGCCGCCTGTGCCCGGGGGTGTTTCTGTCACAGACAGCTTGCCCAGTGTGCTTTCACAAGCAGTTTTTTCAAGTGTTTATTGATGGGGCCAGGGGATGGCCAAGTCGAGTGGGTCCGCCCCCACCCTGCCGCTCTGCCTTGGCCTCCCCTGCCAGGACCTGTCAGAACTGGCCTCAAGCCCGAGATTCCTCCACCCTTTCTGAGGGTCCTTTTGCTACCCACCCCAACCCTGGCTCCTGTTTGTCCGTCTGCGGCCAGAGCAGCCCCTCAGGGCACTGGCCCGAGTGGGAGCTCCAACCTCCATTAGCCTCCTGAATTATGCAGGAGCCGTGGTGGGTCGAAGCACTTTAGCAGGACCAGGCTGAGGAGAGGAGCCGGAATGGGTGGGGCTGGTGGGGAGGGGGTGGAGTAGGAGGGGAAGATGGTGCTGGGAGCAGAGGCTGCTGGGCATCAGGCCCCCAGGGCAAGCCCATTCTTTCCTGGTGGGCGGCAAATTCTCAAGCTCCAGCCCAGTGAGGGCATGGTGTGCTTGTGAATCCCAGGCCCGCCATTCTGCAGGCTGCTCCCACACCTGGCTCTGACTGGCCTAGCGGGGCTGCGGGGCCGGGAACACTAACGGGGATGTTGATTGGGAAACAGGCTTCAGTACTGGCAAGAGTGTGGTGGAAACTGAGTGGAGCTGGGGGTTGGAGTACAGTCCCTGGCAGAGCAAAGACGGGTCTTGCTGGACTGTGGGGAGCATGAGATTGTGCTCCAAAACACAACCCTTGGTTCTAGCCAGGAGGCCACTGGGCTCATCAGGGAGAGCTTCCTGGAAGCAGCAGGGGTGCCAGGGTGTGGCCTGGATGAGCTTCGACATCTGGTCAACATCAGCCACAGACGCTGTCGAGACCTCTCACCGTGTTCCAGGCCACACTCGACATGGGCCCTACCTGACCTCTTGCTTCGTGTCCCCACAGGTGCCTTGCAGATAGAGAGCAGTGAGGAATCCGACCAAGGCAAGTACGAGTGTGTGGCGACCAACTCGGCAGGCACACGTTACTCAGCCCCTGCGAACCTGTATGTACGAGGTAAGGACTCGGGCAGTGCCTGGCCCCTGTCACCACGGAGCTGTGCTGCACCTGCCAGGCTCTCTGCCCAGAGCCCTTGGTGCAGACACACAAGGGACTGCCACGGGCCCATTCTCTTCTTCCTGCTTCTTTCTGCAGCAGCAGCTCCCACTGGGCAGGCTCCCGGCATCTGCCACTACTTTGCCTTCCTTCCCTGCAGGCCCACGGGGAAGCAGCCACTCTGGGGAGCATTTGTATCTCTTGTAGGTCCTGCCGCATGGGCCCAGAGCCTCATGGGAGTTTGGAGCCATCCAAGCAGACTTCTTGGTGTATGTGCATGTGTGTGTGCACACACAGGCACACTTATCTGTGTGTAAATGCATGCATACCTGGCCTGGCTTTCCTTCAGTACATCCTCCTGCCTGCCGCAGCACGGTGGGCTCCAGAACCACCGTGGCTCTGGGCTTTGTGGTAGTCAAGCCTCAGGAATGGACCAGGCCAGGTGAGCCTGTCCTCTGGCCAGGTCTGCCTGGGGCCTTCCTGGAGGAACCCTTGTGTTCAGCTGTGAGCCCCTATGGTTATGTTGCCTCGGGTGAGCACCTGGTGTGTTCCAGGTGTTCATTGCTGGAAGCGAGTGGACAGTGTGCTTTCTGGAAGTCCAAGTTCCCAGCAGAGAGGAGCCCGGGGACTGTTTTGGGGTTTCCAGTCTCTGCTATGTTCACAGCCTAAGGGTGACTAAAGCTGGCCACCTTACCCTTTCCTGAGAACACACTGGGTCTGGTATACATGTGCCCAGGAGGGGCCCTGAAAGCCCCTTCTACCCTCACACTGTCCCCTCACCTAGCCCTCCTGCACAGATGGATGTCATTAAAAGTTAAACTGTCTGCCGGGTGTGGTGGCTCATGCCTGTAATCCCAGCACTTTGGGAGGCTGAGGCAGGCGGATCACGAGGTCAGAAGATCGAGACCATCCTGGCCAACGTGGTGAAACCCCGTCTCTACTAAAAATACAACAATTAGCTGGGCGTGGTGGCGGGTGCCTGTAATCCCAGCTACTCGGGAGGCTGAGGCAGGAAAATCACTTGAACCAGAGGTTGCAGTGAGCTGAGATTGCGCCACTGCACTCCAGCTTGGCCATAGAGAGAGACTCCATCTCAAAAAAAAAAAAAAAAAAAAAAAAAGTTAAACTGTCTCCACCCGAGGGATCTGTGAAGGAAACTGGATATGGCTCCTTGCAGTGATGATTCCATCATGCCAAGTGCTTAACACAGCCTCCTGAGGGATGTCGTCTGACTCTCCACCCAGTGGACTCAGCGGGTGATGGCAGTGGCCTGTCCCACTCTTTGGGGCCATGTGGTCAGACTTGCTTACTCAGAGCAGAGAGAATTAGGCTGTCAACCAAAATACACTTATCAAGGGGTTGCTGTCTGTCATGGAGAGGGTGTTTCTGGAGAGGCCACAGGCTGCCAACCCATTTGGTAGCCAGTTGAGCTGCAGAGGAGCTATTCGTGGTGGGCAAATTGTGCTTCAGAGACTATTAAAAGTGCTTCATGGGAGTTGGGGGCATGGGATGGGAGGTCCCCTAGCTTACTGTCAGGTATCTTGCTCGTCAAGGTTCAGGCCTCAGGTCAGCTCATCTGTCTTCAGGAACAGGAGCCCAAAAACTTCCCAAATGGCCTAGAGGTGTAGAGTTGT
Source organism: Macaca thibetana thibetana (assembly GCF_024542745.1). NCBI lineage: Eukaryota > Metazoa > Chordata > Mammalia > Primates > Cercopithecidae > Macaca > Macaca thibetana. Next base: position 42,743,258 of record NC_065578.1, read on the forward strand.
AAGCGGCCCAGCCTTCGCCCCACCCTGCCCCAGGCAGAGTGTCTGGCAGGCATGGGGGCTGGCGAGTCTGCTCCAGCAGAGGAGCAGCTGGAATGACTCTTCTCAAAGGTCTGCCTCCTCCCACCCTGACTATCCCAAATGCTGTGCTCCCTAGAGCTCTGTTCCCAAGACTAGGGTTGAGACAGTGGCAGTTCCAGGCCTCAGCAAGAAAGCCTTTTGTCTGTATCAGGGAGAAGGGAGGCCCAGTAAAGCCACTGTAAACCTAAGCCAGCTGCAAGGGCATGGCCTATGGGCACATTTCCTAGGGCACAGCTACAGGAGGCAATGCTGAGAATGCTGAGGCAGGAGAAGGCCCAGAGGTGGATGGACACCCCCCCCCCAACATTGTCCTCTTGGCTAGCCAGCATTCTCGGAAGTCACTGTTACACGGGCCCCAGCCCTGGAGGCAGAGCAGTGGGTCTCTTTGGAGATCGACTGAGCTTAGCTGCTGTAGTTGGCAGCTCAGTCACTGCCCAGGGAGCTTTTATGTGCAGTCCCTTGGAGCATCGCTGTCTGTGGAGCTCCCTGTTGACACATGGTAGACTCAGGCAGGGCCCTGACTGGCTCCTGCCATGGCCCATCCCCTACCCCTACCAGCTCTTCCTGAATCTACCCTTCTGGCTCCATCCCCACATGCCTTTTGGTAGGAAATACGGGGGTTCCTTTAGTTCCAGCACCACTTGCCAGGGACTCTAAAACAGCCAAGCCTGACTTCTGTTGTCTCTCTCACACACACATACAACGTTCCTGTGGGCCCTGATGTCTCAGGACCAGTTCTAAGCTCTGGCCCTAGGACCTGCCTCATCTAGACCCTAACTGAATCTATAGCCACTCTGCTTTGCCAAGAGCAACCTGTCCCATAGGCCCAGGATAGGCCCTCCTGTCCTGACAACAGGACTTCCGCACACCTGAAAAGCCCTGCTCCCTGAGTCCCTGGCCTCTGGTGCCCCCACCGCTCCTCATCTCATGCCTGGCAAAACCCCTGCCTTCTGCCCTCAGCAGTACTAGGGGCCCTTCAGTCCCAGGGCCTGGGCACAGCCTGTACCAGGCTGACCACCAGCTCTGCCTCCTGAGCCCTGCTTGCGAGTGGATGGCTATGGAGGAACCCCCAGTGCTGGCCTGCACCCTGTCCATCTCCCAGCAGAGAGGCTTCGAGGTTTCCTCCCATAGCAGGCTCCTGAGCCTCGGTTGGGTTGGTGTGGGCTCTAGCCCTGAGTTTCTCAGCCGCAGCACTGTTGACATTTTGGTCTGGATGATTCTTAGTTGTGAGGAGCCATCCTGTACATTGGAGGGTGTTTAGCAGCATCTCTTGCTCACTAGATGCCAGTAGCACCCCTCAGTCAAAACAAACGTTGCCACATGTCACCTGGAGGAAATTACTGACGGCTTCCTACCGCCATTGTTTCTCTTGTGTGTCCACTGGCCGCAAGTCTTCGTCTCCTTATCAGACTTGGCTTCGGTGTCTCCCTCACATCTCCCTTCTGTCCCCCAAATTCTCAGGGCTCCCAGTGTCTCTCTGAGGCCACGCGGCTGCTACATTTAATGGGACAGTACATGTGAAGCACCCGGCACATTGCCAGGCACAGAGGAATCACTTGCTAGTCAGTAGCCTCTACGGCTGTCCGGATAGCACTGTGGGGGGATGTGTCATCCAGTTACATCTGACTTTGTTCACAGTTGTCCACAGCTCCGCCCACAGTCTAGCAGGCCCAGGCATGCTGGGTGGGCCAGCGCCTTTCTCCGTCACCACCTGACTCTCCCTGAGTGACTCATTCTCTCCTTCCATCTACAGCTCTCTGGGTGTACAGCTGCTGGGGCCAGGGTGGAGCCCTGCCCTCCTCAGAGCCTGGCCTACCTGTGCCAGGACTACCAGCTTTCCCCCTTCTCTCCAGGGACCTGGCTGCAGGGCCACAGCTGTCTAAAACAGGGACAGTGCCTTTCTCCCCACAGGTGCCCAGACGTGCTCCTCACACTGGTGGCGTGTGTGGGGGTGGTTTCTGGTGGCTCGTGTACCTTGGCAAGTTTGTGGGCTGGGTGGGCCTTGACCCCAGAGCCCAGTCCATAGGGTCTGAGCTGTGGGGTGCGTGTGAGGCATGGGGGCCTGCCTGTGCCCCATTTCCACCTGCCCCGGCCCCACCCTCGGCCTCTCTGGCACCTGCTGGCGGGCCTCAGCTCTGTCCACCATGTCCTTCATGAGTCCTGAGTCTTTTGTGAGCGATGTGGTTCGTGTGCACCTGTGTGCATGTGTGTGTGCGAGGGGGCACAGGAGTCTCGTCTCGTCTCCGTGCTGTGTGGGCAGATGAAGGTTGGCCTGTTTTTACTCTCTCTGTGTTTCTCCTTGTCTTTTTTTTATTCCCTCCTCATCTTCATCGCACTCTGCCATCAACCCAAACTCTCATCTCTCAGATCAGCGAGAAGGTTGGTCCTTTTCACTTCTTATCCATCTACAGTTCGCCCGTCGATGGGACGCGCCTGTCAGTAGGGCCCAGCGGGCTCGGTCAGCTCCCTCAGGCTCGCTGCGCCGTGCCTGCCTGCCAGTCTCTTGTTTGGGCCGGCGGGCAGGCAGGACCAGGGGTGGGTGGGCAGGCCCCTGACCTGCATGTTCCTGCTGCTTGGGTCCCTGGTGCACCACATATCTGCATGTCCCCTTAGCCTGGTTCCCCTGCAAGGGTGGTGGGGTGGGCATGCTGCATGGCATGAAACTGCACCCCACCTTTGCACCCAGGCCAGGCCAGCTGTCTGATCCAGGTGGTGCTCAGGAATGGTTGTGGGGGGCTGTGGTCAGAGAGAGGTGTAAGAGCTGTAGCGCTTTATGTGCACCTATAGGACCTTTCACCGCCCTCCTCGCCTAGAGACCCAGGCTCAGCCCAAACCCCTCCTCGCCTAGAGACCCAGGCTCAGCCCAAACCCCTCCTCGCCTAGAGACCCAGGCTCAGCCCAAACCCCTCCTCGCCTAGAGACCCAGGCTCGGCCCAAACCCCTCCTCGCCTAGAGACCCAGGCTCGGCCCAAACACCTCCTCGCCTAGAGACCCAGGCTCAGCCCAAACCACTGGGACAGTAAGGCAAGAGGCTAGAGTAGGCTGTCCTCCCAATATCCTGCAGCACAGGGCAAAAGTCCTGCAGTGTGTACCCTGTCCTTGAGGCCCTCAGGTCCCCCACCAGGGCTCAATGGGGTAGCCAGCCCTGGTCTGCCTCAGGGAGCTTGGTGTCCATGGCGCAGGGTGAGTAGCGTCATCTTGGCACACTGAGGAAGTCTCCCATAAGGTTGTCTTTTCCTTCTCCAGCCGGATCCAAATTAAGATCCTCCTACCTGCCCCAGGCCCCTCTGCCCAAGCTTCCCAGCTAGCTCCCGTGTCTGTCTGAGGGTGGAATTTATTTAGCCCACCAGCCAGCTAACTGACATTCCTTAGCCTGGTGCTTTGCATTCGGACTCAAGTTGCTTCTACCTGGAGTGACTGAACAGTCAACTGCAACTTAGGAAGATCCATATGGGAGCCTGGAAGTGGCCCTGAGTCAGCCACAAGTTCGGAAGGGTTTCCTGGAGACTGTCCTTGAGCCCATTCCAGAGCAGGCCTGTTTGAGGCTTGGTTTTCAGCCCCACCTTGGAGCCAGAATGATGATGGGGTTGGCAGCCGCGGCTAGTGGTCATTCATGTATCACTTGGTTTGTGTGGTCAGAGGAGACTCACCTGTCCACTGGGTTTTGGGGGTTCAGGACAGAAATGTAGGACAGGCTGAGCCTCAGGGAACAGACCCAGGCCATCCCGGTTCCCTCTGCCACATCCTCTGTGGCTCGAGTTTCCTCTGTGAGGGTGAGGGAGCCAGTCGAGAGGAGGGCTGTAGCCTTGGCTCAGATGTCAGCTCTGAGCATCCATCCATATGCACTCCTGAGTGCTGGGGCATTTCTGTTACACCGTTTTGCTGACCGGGCAGATCTGCCAGCGCATTCAGAAAACACTCATCAGCAGAGACAACCCAGCCCACAGTGGCTCCTTCCATGCCCCCTCCTCTACCCTCCTGGTACCTCATCCCCTCCCTTTCCCCATCCCACCCCTACCCTACCCCATGGTCCCGCCAAAAATAAGCACATGCACAAATATTTAGCGGAAAGGCAGAAATGAGTTTCTAAATATTCCAGGGGGATTTGCCGGGCTAGTAATTTGTTTGGTGCTGATAATTGCATCTTACATTTTTCCAGCTTTACTTAAAACTGTGTGCCGGGTATGCCGGCATTTAATTACTGCTCTGCGGCAGCCACAAGGTTATTTATTAAAGAGTTATTTTATCTTGATACAGTGGATCCTGCCCCTCATCCCCTCCTTAATGTTGCGTTATTTTCATCAGAGAAATTTCTCTGAGTGAATGCAGATTGCGGGGCTGCCTCCCCCTGCGATTAGGCTGTCACTCCACTGAATGCTGATGCCTCTGGGCGCCGCACCGCCCTATTATAGGGGGTTGTCAGCGCAAATAATTAGACTTAAAAGTTACAGCTGAAATATAATCCAGAAATGGCAGGGCCCTGTTTTGGAAATTGTCTATAAAATGTCAGCATTAAGGATGCACAGGGAACGGTAATAGACCGGCATTGTTGGAGCCCAAGATTAGACCCTAAGTGCATTTTTCCCAGCTCCAGCTTTTCCTTCCCTGCTGTTGCTTCTGTCAATAGACTGTCCAGGGTGAGGCCTGCTCCTTTTTGGAGGCCTTGTGCCTGCAGCAGTGGGAGGAGGATGGTAGGGGCTGCTGCATGAGATGCCAGCCACTCCAGCCTGTTGGCGTGGGGGTGGCTGTCTGGGCAGGTCTAGGATGCAGGTCCCTGTTGGCACTTGGGATACAAGGAGGTTCTCCCTTGCCTGTTTCCCCCACCCTTCCTCTGTAGACATACCCTGACCTCCCTCACGTGGAAAATGTCTCAGTCGCAGTGAAGTGTCTGCGTGGCTGAAGCCCAGTGTCCTTGTGAGAGTGAAGGTGGTGCGCCCAGGAGCTTCTGGCCCTGAGGCCCTTGCTTGGTGTTGCAGATGACCCTGAAGGCCACTATTGACCTCTCACGCTTATCCCTAGCCCCTAGAGTTCTCCCTGCCACCTGCATCTAGGAGGGAAAAAATAAACACAACTCTTTTGTGTTCCTGAAGCGCCTCAATTTCCTGACAGCGGCAGGAGTTGGAGGCTTTAGAAGGTGTGGCTCACGGCATTGGCCTGACCTCCAGGGCTGGTCCATGAGGTCTGCCTTTTGGCCTGAAGACCCTGTCCTCCAGGGACTATTTGGGGGTAAAGTCCAGTCAAGTTTCTAGGTTGGTGCCCAGGGTTTATTGGCCAAGGACCTACTTCCTTCTGCTGGAGCTCTTCGTCCTGGTATCCAGCGACCTGATTAGGCCCCATGATTCCACCACTGGCTGGGGTCAAGCCTGCAGTCATCACCTCTCCCTGGCACAGGCTGTCTAAACCCATCCTGATGCCCGCTGGAGCAGCGTCCTCTCCTGCCAGCGTCTGTTAATTCTGATGCTTCTCCCCAGAGCCTTCTGGGGTTTTTTTTTCAGGCCTGTCAGCCAGGGCTCGGAAGGGTGACAGTTTTTCATCACACAGACCTACTTCTACTACGTATATAAACTTGGTCATGTGGCTTGGTTTTAAATCAGTTCCCTTGACTGTAATTGGCAGGTGATAGCATCTGCAGCGTGGAAACCTGCACCTAGTAGGTGCTTAAGCATAGCTTCCCTTCCCATGAAGAGGAGGAGACGGGGCACCCACTGGCCGAGAGGACAGGAGAGATTTGGTTCACTAAGGCTGCTCCTCTGTGCTGCCCCCACCCTGCTTCCATGGCAGGCCTGGACTTGATCTGCAAACAGATCTGCCTGCCTGTGCCCATCCCTGAGGCCCATCTCCAGAGCAGGGGGAGGGCACACACCACCAGGCTGGGTGGTGGTCCTGGCTGAGCCTCCTGCTCTCACCTTGGACCATTTAGAGAGCATGCTCAGAGAATCCTTTGTTGCCATGAGACACTTGCCAGCCATGCCCCGGGATCCACCTGTTCTGCCACAAGAACTGTGTCTGTGACATGCTGTCATCGTTTAGGTAGAGACTCTTGGCACTAGAACAGATGACAGAAACCCACTTATACCAGCGTAAGCAAAACAAGGAACTCTTGTGTTACAAACCTGAAAAATGTAGTAGATTTGGTGTTGGGCAGGGCTAGATCCAGGTACTTAAACAGGTTGGCCAGGCATTTGTCTGTCTGTTTCTGGCTCTCCTCTCCTCTGTCGACATCTTTGTTCTCAAGCAGCTTTTCCTGTGTGTTGGGAGAAGCCGTCCCCACCTGCTCTAAGCTTAGCTACGTCAGTAGAGAGAGAAGGTTGCTTTTCTAATAGTTTCTGCGGAAGTCCAAAGGCTGTTTCTCCATAGTCAGATCTGGGTCACATGCCCCATGTACCAAGAATGGGGGTAGAAGTGGTTTCCCTAAAGACAATGGGAGTGCTGATTGATTTGAGGAGAAGGCAGAGCCCTGAATGTCTACAAGACACTCTCATCCCCTGGGTGAACGGTGGGGACACAGATCCAGCCCACCAGCACCTGTCAGGCCTGGCCTCCTCTGGGGCTGCCAGGGTTTGGGTTCTGTCTGGAGCACCGAAGTAAGGCAGGCTGTGGAAGGGGTTGAAGCAAGTGCTAAGTTAGGTAGGGTCTCGTAGGCTAGGCAGAGGTGTCACTGGGAGCCATGCAGGAGCTTGTTAAACAGGGAGTGGCATCAGATTTGTGCCAGCTGTTTCTGGAGAGCCGGTGAGCAGGAATTGGAGCGGGGGAAAACAAGGCAGGAGGACCAACGCAGAACCCATTTCAGCAACCCAGGGAAGGATGATGGTGGCTTGGACTTTAGTAGTGGCAGTTGCTTCTGCATCTGGAGAGAAATACATGGATTCGAAAGATATGTTAGGCCACCCCGTTGACAGGACCTGGTGACTTGCTGAATGTCTGATCTCTGGGCCTCAGTTTTGACCCCTGTGTAGTGAGGTCAGACGTTGGACCGGGTGGTCTCTGCAGTTGCTTCTAGCTCTGGTTCTGTGATTTGGGGCTGCGTGAGCAGCATAGTCTGGTGCTTGTAGTAGAGGTGCTCCTGATGTGGTGCTGTGGGGTCTTTGCATGCCTGGGGTCCCCAGCGAGGTTCCTCAGAGACCAGTGCTCTCAGCAGTGCTCTGGGGTACTGACTAGCCTGCTGCCTGCTGCCTCTGGCCCTGCATGTGAGAGTGCCCGTGTAGGGCACACCTTGGCCTCTGCTCACCAGCTGCATGGCCCATCTGCATGCCAGGCATGCCTGCCCACGGCTGGGTTTCGTCACCTTCCTTCCCTCTGCATGCTCCTGTGTCTGTGCCAAGCTTACAACTTCAGGGGGGTGGTTCTAGGCTGTACCCTGGACTAAGAAGCTCAGAACAGCTTCTGGCCAGGGGAGTCCAAGGCTGGAGGTCGTGGCCAGGCACAGCCACCCTCCCCTTGAGACCCTTGTCTGTTGGCGCAGGAAGCCGTCTGTTCGGCGCCCTCATCATGTTACTGCCATCGTCATGCCCATCCTGCCCGCGGACCACGTCCCTGGCCTGCCCTGACCCCTGCCCAGCCCTCCTCAGGGCAGCCCCTTTGCTTGGGTTCCCAGATTGTGCCCTGAGCATGGCTGAGACCTTGGCAGGCGGCGCCGCCACTTAACCTTATTTCTTCCCCTCAGGCTATGGCCTGGAGGTGGAGGCAGTGACTCCACAGCAGGTGGCTGTGGCCCTCTGGACTGACCTTCTGCCCCGCCCAGCCATGCTCTGAGGACCCTCCACCCTAGGGCCTGCTTTCTTTCCCTGGTGCCCCAGCCAGGAGCAGGCAGAGATGGGCCATGGAGGACAACCTGGGTTGTGGTCCTGACCAGGCCTGGACCTTGTACTGAGTCCCTGTGTGACCCTGGGCAGACAGGAGCTTCCTGACAGGCCTCAGCTTCCTAGGCTATAAAATGGGAGATTGGTTGCAAGATCTCTCATTGAGTAAGACATTGTGTTCCAGACAGCCCCTGAGTGTGGGGGCCACTTCTAGGCTGGAAGTGGGTGGGGTGGGAGTGGATGGTGAGCTGGGGTGCGGCGGTGCCACCCCTCCCGTCTCTGAGTGTGGGTTTGGCTCTGACCAGAGGGGCTACCTGGATGAGGGGCCCCTGCCCTTCCATGCAGCTGTGTGTTCTGCCCGGCCTGTGAGTGCCTCTCTCCCTCCTCCTGCAGTGCGCCGCGTGGCTCCTCGTTTCTCCATCCCACCCAGCAGCCAGGAGGTGATGCCAGGCGGCAGCGTGAACCTGACATGTGTGGCGGTGGGTGCGCCCATGCCCTACGTGAAGTGGATGATGGGGGTCGAGGAGCTCACCAAGGAGGATGAGATGCCAGTCGGCCGCAACGTCCTGGAGCTCAGCAATGTCGTGCGCTCCGCCAACTACACCTGTGTGGCTATCTCCTCACTGGGCATGATCGAGGCCACAGCCCAGGTCACAGTGAAAGGTGAGTGTGGCAGGTGCTGTGACCAGTACGCTCCCTGTCATCCGGGAGGTCCTGGTGGCGGGCGAATGTGAGCTGACTGCCATGGGCACAGGCATGGCTGAGGGATTCTTACCCTTTCCTGGGCGTCCCTGCCCTGGGGTCCTCCAGCCCTTAGAGGGAGGGAAGGAGGGATTTCCGTTGTTAGCCGGCTTAACGATAATAGTTAAGGCATATTGAGTTTCTCGGTGGCAGACAGCATGCTAGCAAGCACAGTTTCTTTTGTTTTTTTCTGTTTTACCCTGGGAGATAGGTGCTCTTATTATTTCCATTTTTCAGATGAGGGAACTGAGGTACAGAGAGGGTGTATCACTTGCCCAGGGTCACACAAAAATAAATGACAGAGCAGGAACTTAAACCCAGTGTGGTCTGAATCCATAACTCTCCCTCCTAACCACTATGTAGTACCAGAACTTCAGGTGTAATAGCTTCCCAGCAAGAAGGATGTGGTAAAATAGTAGGGGAAGTGGGTTCTCTCTGTCCTGGGGACAGGCACACATATTATACATATGTTATATATATGTAACAGATTCTGGCCGGGCACGGTGGCTCATTCCTATAATCCTAGCGCTTTGGAAAGCCAAGTTGGAAGGATTGCTTGAGCTCAGGAGTTTGAGACCAGCCCAGTTAACATAGTGAGACCCCATCTCTACAATAAAAAAATTCAAAGCTGTGCATGGTGGCACACAGCTGTGGCCCAGCTACTTGGGAGGCTGAGACAGGAGGATTGCTTGAGCCCGGGAGGATGAGGCTGCAGTGATGCAGTGAGCCATGATCACACCACTGCATTCCAGCCTGAGTGACAGTGAGACCCTATGAAAAAAGAAAAGATTCCTTCCTGGTCTCCCTACTTCAATTGTCAACAGCCTCTGATCCATTATCTATTTTGCAACTTGAGTGATCATTAAAAAATGTAATCCAGGATCAAGTCACTTCCTTTTGGGAAAGGGAGAAACACCTTCCAGTGGCTTCCCGTTGGTTTAGGATACAGATCAGGATCCTCACTGTGGTCTCCCAGGGCCGCTGGCTTCCCACCCTGTCACATGCCAGCTGCCCAGACGCACGCTGCTTTCCGTCTGCCATGCTCCTTGTCCGGCCCCTTCTGTCACTGGCTCCATATACCCCTCCAGGCCTCAGCTCGATGATGCTTTCCTTCCCTCATCACCCCATCCAAGGAGATTCCCTGGATCTTACTCCACCTCAGCACCCTGATTCTTGCTGTCCTTGCACCTGCCAGAATCATGAGTACGATCGACTCATGTATTGATTCTCTCTCGTACTGAGGTGTAAACTCCATGAGAGCAGGGATGTGACTGTGTGGCATTGTAGCCCCAGCGCAGTGTCTGGCATTGAGTGGGTGCTTGTAATTATTTGTTGAATGATTGTGGACTCAGGGCCTTCCCACTTCAATTTGAGCCAAGCCACAGGGTCTGTGGGGCCAGCAGCCCCATCACTCTTTCTAAAATTCTGGGCCAGTCCCTAAGGAAATATCTCCCCTTCCCCTGCCTATTACACATACTCTCCACCACGTGGGCTCAGGTGACCTGCAGAGGCAGATAGCTGCTACCCAGTCTGGGTGCCTTTCATCTACATGGGACTGCAGGTGTCACCTCACCTCCAGGTCTGTTTGTTAGATGAGTCTTGTGTACTGATGGGAGGGTCCAGTGAGTCCCACAGTTGATGTGTGTACATACTAGATGACCCAAGGCCCGGGGGCACCTGGCCACCGTCGGCCACGTGTGGCTTCAGAGGTCACCATAAGCTTTTCTGGACATTTTTCAAGGTAGGCTGTGGGTATCAGCCACACTCAGGTGGCCCCACCAGGTATCCTGGATAATCCCCAAGTATAGGGTTGGTTCCTAAGGATCTTGACCTCGGGCAGCTTTGAGCCTTCCACTTTGTCTCCAGCTCTGCCGAAGCCTCCGATTGATCTTGTGGTGACAGAGACAACTGCCACCAGTGTCACCCTCACCTGGGACTCTGGGAACTCAGAGCCTATATCCTACTATGGCATCCAGTACCGCGCAGCGGGCACAGAGGGCCCCTTCCAGGAGGTGGATGGTGTGGCCACCACCCGCTACAGCATTGGCGGCCTCAGTCCTTTCTCGGAATATGCCTTCCGCGTGCTGGCGGTGAACAGCATCGGGCGAGGGCCGCCCAGCGAGGCAGTGCGGGCACGCACGGGAGAACAGGCGCCCTCCAGCCCACCGCGCCGCGTGCAGGCACGCATGCTGAGCGCCAGCACCATGCTGGTGCAGTGGGAGCCTCCTGAGGAGCCCAACGGCCTGGTACGAGGATACCGCGTCTACTATACTCCGGACTCCCGCCGCCCCCCGAGTGCCTGGCACAAGCACAACACTGACGCGGGGCTCCTCACCACCGTGGGCAGCCTGCTGCCTGGCATCACCTACAGCCTGCGCGTGCTTGCCTTCACCGCTGTGGGTGACGGCCCTCCCAGCCCCACCATCCAGGTCAAGACGCAGCAGGGAGGTAGGTGGGGGCACACTGGCTGGGCAGCCAACAGCAGAGAAGGGGAGGCTGAGGTTGTGGCGGCACCTCTCCCCTTCCCTTGGCTGTGAGGTTGGGGGCTGTTGGGAGGATCAAGGTGCCATATTCCATAGATGTGTGGTCAGTTGGGATGTAGGATAAGGGTGTGAGATTAGGGTCTGCCTTCCTCGGCCCCCTCCTCCCTGGGCGCTCCTGACCTCACGCAGATGAGGCTGACCTGCCTGGTGTGGGGTGTTGCAGTGCCTGCCCAGCCCGCGGACTTCCAGGCCGAGGTGGAGTCGGACACCAGGATCCAGCTCTCGTGGCTGCTGCCCCCTCAGGAGCGGATCATCATGTATGAGCTGGTGTACTGGGTGGCAGAGGATGAAGACCAACAGGTGTGCAGCGGGCAGAGAAGTGCTGAGGGGGTCTCCTGGTCCCTGAGGGTCTGCAATGGGCTTAACCCCAGGAGGGTGTTTTCTGGATTCTGTGGCTTGTGTGGGCACAGCCTATAAGGTTTCTGCTGGAGGCTTGGTGGTGCATGCGTGCCATGTGGCCTGCACAGCCTGTATGGTTCTGGAGTCATACAGGCTGTATGACTCTTTGCTGGGGGCAAAGTCCCCAGGGTCTGCCTTGAATTTCCTAGGCTCTGTGGCTCACATGACTGGCAGAGCCTTAAAGGTTCCCCAGAAGCCATGTGTCCCGGGTGGCTCCCATGGCCCATGTGGTCTGTGAGGCTCCTGTGGCATGGGCTAAGCCCTGAGTTGCTTGTGTGGTCCATGTGGCCTTATGGTGTGGAGCCAGTCCTGGAGCCATGGTGGGTCCAGAGGTGTCACATTGCAGCCCATGTTGGGAACAACCTCTGAGTGACCTTTGAGCTCAGAGCTGTCAGTGAGTGCTCCCTGCTCTTCCAGCACAAGGTGACCTTCGACCCAACCTCCTCCTACACACTAGAGGACCTGAAGCCCGACACACTCTACCGCTTCCAGCTGGCTGCACGCTCAGATATGGGGGTGGGCGTCTTCACCCCCACCATTGAGGCCCGCACAGCACAGTCCAGTAAGTGTCTCCCGAGTCCACTGCCTGTTTCACCTGGGGTGGGGGGGACACACACACACACACACTCTTCCCCCTCAACCAGGCGGGTAGGTGGTCAGGTGTGCTAGCCAAACTGGGGACACACACACACACACACACACGCACACCCCCTTCCCCCTCAACCAGGCTGGTCAGGTCTGCTAGCCAAACCGGACTCTGGCCTGGGCTCTGATCACACACACACACACAGACACCCACACCACACACACACACACACACACACACCCTTCCCCCTCAACCAGGCGGGTGGGTGGTCAGGTCTGCTAGCCAAACCGGACTCTGGCCTGGGCTCTGATTTTGGGCCTCGGGAGAGGGCCAGGTAAGTGCCTCCCAATCTGTCCAGTCCAGGCGGCTGCTGCCCTCCCTGCTCCCTACCCAGCCTCCTGCCCCTCCTCCCGCCCATGCCCCACATGCTGCCCAGGTAAGTTTTGTGTCTGTGCCTCATCTCCATCCCCACTCTGTGCTGGTCACACTAGCTGATGGGCCATCCTTGGTGGGTCTGCTGCGTCCCAGACCTGCTTTGGTGGCTGTTTCTCCTCCCCATGGCCCCGCGTCTCATTTCCCCATCACCCACATTCCCTTCCTCATACCCCCAATAAAAGTTACCTGGGAGTCATGTGATCACCCTCAGCTGACTGCACTTGGGGACAGGTCTGAAAATGCGGCCATGTGACCCAGCCTGCCCACGTGGGCATTGAATTGTAACCATGTGGCCATGCAGGGGACTGTCTGCAAGGCTGTGTGTGTGATGACTCTGGTGTTGTGTGTTACTATATTCTGCGTGTGTGAGACTCCGATGCTGCAGCTGTGGGAGTGGCATTGCCCATGAGTGTGAGTGTGACCATACCTGACCAGCTGGCTGTGCAGCACGTGTGTATGTGTGTCGGTGGATCTTGGGCATGACCCTTGTCTTTGTGGGTGACTCTGTGGCCTGACCCTGTGACCATGTTTGTGGGTCTCGGTAGCCCCCAGAGAGTAGACTGAGTGTGTGGGTGACTCTGTGGTTGCTGCTGGGTGGCCTGTGTGTGGTCACACAGCCACAGTCAGCTGCTGTGTGAGGCTCTGTGTGATAGGGTGTCACGGATGTAACTGTGGCTGGGTAGCATTGTGGAATTGAGATGGTGACCACATCTGATGTGGCCATGTGATGACCATAAGCATGGCGGTGTCTGAAGTGGTTCTTATGAAGTGGGACAATGTGCATGTACCAGTGATGTCACGAGGCTGTGCGTGACCTTGTGTTCATGGATTCATTCCAGAAGCACCTGCTGTGCTCCAGCTGGGGGCCAGGCCCAATGCACAGTACAGGGCTGGCAGCATGACCAGACACATGGCGTCTGCCCATGGGGATCCCGCATTCCAGCAGGGCAGACAGACATTGCACCTGTAATTACCCAAATGAGCTTTTTTATTTTATTTTTCAAGACGGAGTTTTGCTCTTGTCACCTAGGCTGGAGAACAATGGCATCATCTCGGCTCACTGCAACCTCTGCCTGCTGGGGTCAAGTGATGCTCCTGCGTTAGCCTCCCGAGTAGGTGGGATTGCAGGCGACCACTACCTCGCCTGGCTAATTTTTGTATTTTTAGTAAAGACAGTTTCACCATGTTGGCCAGGCTGGTCTCTAACTCCTGACCTCAGGTGATCCGCCCACCTCGGCCTCCGCAGAGCGCTCCCAAAGTGCCAGGATTACAGGCATGAGCCACCACACCTGACCTCCAAATGAGCTTTAATGACATTTGTGTAAAGTAGGATGGAAGAGCGGGCGTGGTGGCTCACGCCTGTAATCCTGGCATGTTGGGAGTCCGAGGAGGGCAGATCATCTAAGCTCGGGAGTTCGATACCAACCTGACCAACATAGAGAGGCTCCGTCTCTACTAAAAAATACAAAATTAGCTGGGCATGGTGCCACATGACTGTAATCCCAGCTACTCGGGAGGCTGAGGCAGGAGAATTGCTTGAACTGGGAGGGGGAGGTTGCGGTGAGCCGAGATTGCGCCATTGCACTCCTGCCTGGGCAGCAAGAGTGAAAATCCGTCTCAAAAGAAAAGGTAGGATGGAAGAGACAGGTTGGAGAGATGATGAAACCTCCTTTGATCTGAGGGGAAGCCAGATCAAAGGAAGAGTGGGAGCCAACTAGTAAATGAACAGGAGCAGGGAGCACACAGGCCTTGGGGAGAGTCTGCAGGCCTGAAGGCCCTCCAGCTGCAAGGCTCGTGGTTATGGTCACTGGGTAAGCAGCAGGCCAGTGTGGTTGCAGTAGCTGCCGGAGCTATGGCAGGGCCTTGGGGACACAGGGTAGACAGGAGGGCTGACTCTGGCTGCTCTGTGAGAATGGACAGGGCAGCCTGCGAGGAAGCAGAGACCAGTTAGGAGGCTTTGAAGCGGTCCGGGGAAAAGATGGTGGCCCAGGTGAGATGTTGGTGGTGGATCTGAGAACTGTCAGGGATGCTGACTGGTCAGACTCGGTGATGGGTTATGAATAGGGGCCCAGAGAGGAGGGAAATGGAGGTGAATCTTGTTTCTGGTGTGTTAACCTGGGAGGCGGGTGGTGCTGGCGCAGGATGGAAAATGGGGCAGAGGCAGGTGTGAAGACTGCAGCTGGTCTCAGACACCCAAGTTCAAGATGCCATGTGCCATCCACATGGCAGAGTTCAGCATGCTGTGGGAATCCAGGGCTGGGCCGGAGCTGAAGGACCCTGAGAAGAAAGACTGCAGATGAGAGGAAATCAGGGGAGGGGAGCGACTTGGAGATTGAAAGGAGAGAAAGTTTCAAGAAGTAGACAAGATGCTGCTGAGTGGTCAGGAGTACCTGTTGGACCAAGCAACGTGGAGGAGTGGCCCTGGAGACGAAGCTTGGTGCATGGTAGGACGAAAGCTGGTGGGTGTTTCATGAGGACTGTGTGGGTGCTGAGGATGTGGAGGCAGCAAGCCCAGATGTTGCCAGAAAGTGTAGCTCTGAACGAGGGGACCATTATGGCTAGAGAGGGCTGTGGGGCTGAGGGTGGGATTTTTCTTTCTTTCTTTTTTTTTTTTTTTAGACAAAGTACAAAGTGTCGCTCCATCTCCCAGGCTGGAGTACAATGGCACGATCTTGGCTCATTGCAACCTCCGTCCGCCTCCCGGATTCAGGTGATTCTCCTGCCTCAGCCTCCCGAGTAGCTGAGATTGTAGGTGTGCCCACCACCATGCCCAGCTAATTTTTGTATTTTTAGTAGAGACGGGGTTTCACCATGTTGACCAGCCTAGGAATATGAACTTCTGACCTCAGGTGATCCATCTGCCTTGGCCTCTCAAAGTGCTGGGATTACAGGCGTGAGCCACCGCACCCGGGCTGAGATTTTTCTTTTAAGATGGGAAAATCTCAAGCATATTTAAATGCTATTGGAAACAGTCAGTAGGAAAAAAAGAAACCATGGAAAAGGGATAACTGGTGGAGCCTCGGGAGGTGGAGAGAAGGGGCACAGCATTGGTGGTGGGAGAGCTTAGCCTTGGACAGGGTGGCTCAACTCTCCATTCTCATGGGTGGAAAGGAGAGAATCACTGCAGATGCAAGTAGAGTGGGGGGTTGTAGCAAGAGAGGGAGAGAGCTGCTGTGAAAGTCCAGTCTTCTCTGCGGAGTGGGAGACATAGTCATGTGCCAAGAGGAGGCAGGAAAAGGGAGCTGGAGGTCTGCGGAGCGTGGAGGAGCGGGACTGTGTTTTGTGTGAGGTGGCAGAGCGAGCCAGGCAGGAGGCAGAAATAGGTAGCATAAAGGGTCCTGGAGGATGAGGCCTCTGGGGACATGTGCATAGGACGCCAGCCTGCCCCAGTGCTGCTGTAGAGAAGGCGGGGGAGAGTTGGATTCATCTAGCGCTTGGCACAGGCCAGGAAGGAGCATGGAAAGATCAGGAGGTGAGGGACTGTGCGATATTGGTGAGAGTGTGGTAGGTGGTGGACTGTGGAAGCTGAACATGGAGGGTAGGAAGGACAAGGTTGACAGACAGGCATCCCGAGGAGCTGGCGAGCAGGCGCAGTGCCCGGGACCTGGAGTGACTGAGCAAGGACAAGGGGGTAGGGTCTGCGAGGGGATGTTAGAGCCTGTGATTCTGGAGGGAGGGCCATCCCCAGTACTGGCAGCCTCCAGGGCATAACCACAGCTGTGTAGGGGAGGAGAAAGTCCTGGAGGTGAGGGGCTCTGGGGCAGTGGGTCAGGGGGCTGCCGAAGTCCTCATGGCAGGGGGTGGTGACAGAACTTGAAGAGGAAACCTGTGCATTTCAGCAGAGTCCTCGGTGGGCGTGGAGTCTGGACACATCACTGGACACAAGGAGACACATGTCTGCCTCCTAATTCCCAAGGAGGCTATTGAGTGAGGGCACCTCTGTTGGGTACTTTTTCTCCAAACCCCAGGGGCCATTGGCCTTCGTGTCCAGTCTCCAGTTGGTGATTACCTGTGGCACTGACAAAGAGACCATTTCCAGGCAGGTACAGGTGAAGGCTGCCTTATGCCAAAAGGGCCACTGCGGCCCCTCTTCCTCAGAAGGGCAGAACTGTGCGGCACAGTGGGCATGAAGCAGTTCTCCATATGTGACCTGTGTGTGTGGGTGGCGGTGGGATGGCCACGTGCTTGTGTGTATCTGATATCGTGTATGTTTTGTGTGAGGCAGCACATGTGTGGGAGAGACCCCGTGTGAGAGAACTCGAAGCTCTGTCAGAACTGGAAGTCATTGTGTGAGAGACTGTGTGTCAGATGCCGTGTGTGAGACACCAAGATGCTATGGGTGTGTGATACTCTGTGTATGTGTGAGTGTGTGTGAGAGACACTGATACTCCAAGTATATGTATGAGACACCCTGTGTGTGACTATGTGAGAGGCGTGTGTGAAGCACTGAGACTGTGAGGGACGCTGTGTGTGGAGAGGCACAGAGACTATGTGTGTGAGGCTGTGTGAGAGTCAGTGTGTGCGATACTGTGTGTGTATCACCGTGCGTGTGTGAGAGAGGGAGGGGGAGAGAGGGAGGCAGGTCAGAGGGAGTCAGGCGTCCTTGGCGAGAGTGGCAGCAGCCTGCCTGGAGGGACCCTGAGATGGCCATTTCAGCACCTGAGGGGTAGCCTGCCCGGGTGAGTCTCCAGTCCACTGTGACTCAGTCATTGTGCCTGTGATCCCCACCCTCCATCTGCTTGCTTCCCCCCCATTTGTCTTCCCCAGCCCCCTCCGCCCCTCCCCAGAAGGTGATGTGTGTGAGCACGGGCTCCACCACGGTCCGGGTAAGTTGGGTCCCGCCGCCTGCCGACAGCCGCAACGGCGTTATCACCCAGTACTCCGTGGCCTACGAGGCGGTGGACGGCGAGGACCGCAGGCGGCATGTGGTGGATGGCATCAGCCGCGAGCACTCCAGCTGGGACCTGGTGGGCCTGGAGAAGTGGACGGAGTATCGGGTGTGGGTGCGGGCACACACAGATGTGGGCCCCGGCCCCGAGAGCAGCCCGGTGCTGGTGCGCACCGATGAGGACGGTAGGCAGTGCCACCGGGGTGGGAGGGGAGGAGTCCTGCCTCAGACACCACCCGCCAAGCACCCCAGGGCCTTCCTTTCCCTAACACAGGCCCAGGTCGACTCATCTTTCTGGTTCAGGCTTAATGGCCCAGAGTGGGGGGATGTCACTTATGGGATAACTTAGGCCCAAATCCTAGCCTTTGGGGCTGTCTCCAAAGGAGCTGAAGTCTTCACAGGCTAAGATGGGAGAAGCAGCCCCGTCTAAGATTTGAAAGATCAAGATTGGGAAGATTGGTGTAAAAGATACTCAGAGTAGAATCAGCAAGACTCCGCGTTGGCCAGACATTGGTGTGATTTGAGGCCTAGGAAGAGTCAGGACAGGTTGTGCTGACTGAGGGTGGTCAAAGACCTGGTGTCCCACCTCTACCTGTTCCCCCATGTCGACCCTACCCACCAAGTGACAGGCCTGGGCCAAAGGGGTGAGCAGGGCCAGTCCTGGGCTCTTACCTGCGGCGGGCAGAGGGAGCCTTCTTTGTGCCTCACCAGGGACAGATGATCTAAGGAACCTATATCAGGGCCTTTCCTGGGGGAGTGGGGTGCTGAGGCAGGACCCTCGAGTTTGCTGTGCCCACCTGTGCCAGGGTCGATACCTCCAGGCCTGACTTCCTTCTCTACCTGACCCCCAGTGCCCAGCGGGCCTCCGCGGAAGGTGGAGGTGGAGCCACTGAACTCTACAGCTGTGCATGTCTACTGGAAGCTGCCTGTCCCCAGCAAGCAGCATGGCCAGATCCGCGGCTACCAGGTCACCTACGTGCGGCTGGAGAATGGCGAGCCCCGTGGACTCCCCATCATCCAAGACGTCATGCTAGCCGAGGCCCAGGTGCAGCATTGGGTGGGGGTGGGGTGGCAGGGTGAGCACAGACCAGCATGCACAAGCTCCCATTTGGGGCCCAGATACCCTCTTCCCCTGCTTGCCCTCAGCAGTGCTGTGACTGCCTTTCCTTGGTTGTGAGACCGGAGATGCTTTGCAGCATCAGGGATTAGGCTGGGGTTTATTTGGTGTGTGTGTGTGTGTGTGTGTGTGATGGAGCTTCGCTCTTGTCAGCTCTGGAGTGCTTCCTGGGTTCAAGCAATTCTCCTTCCTCAGCCTCCTGCGTAGCTGGGATTACAGGCGCCTGCCACCACGCCCGGCTAATTTTTGTACTTTTAGTAGATACAGGGTTTCACCATGTTGGCCAGGCTGGTCTCGAACTCCTGACCTCAAGTGATCCGTCTGCCTCAGTCTCCCAAAGTGCTGAGATTACAGATGTGAGCCACCCTGCCCCACCAGGCTGGGATTTTGAGATGTGCCTTCTCCCTAAACAGTGCTGGGCTGGCATCCACTCCTCCCACACAAAGGGTAGAGAGAGTGCTCCGGGGCTGTCTTACCCCACTGGCGGCCACAGGTCTGTGGCTGCTGCCGAGCTCTGTGAGTAGCCAAGCACGGTGTTGCCCTGCTCCTGGCCCCACAGGGAATGGTTCAGCCCCTGATGTTCACCCTCAAGGGCTAGGCCTGCTGGCCAGCCTCACACCTTCCTCTGTGTGCATCTGTCTTCCTGGGAGGATGGTCCTGCTCTGGAGCTTGGGGTGAGCTCCCTGGGGTATTCTGAACACTGGTTGCTATTCAGATGAAGAACTTGGAATGCTAGGAGGTTATGAGAGTGGTACGGAATTATTCAGCAAGTAGGTGGCTACACTTGGATAAGAAGCCATGTCTGTGGACCCCTAGGAAAGGGCTGCAGTTGCTATCATGAGCCCCCTCCCAAAAGACCCTGCTGGAGAGTCACAGCACCTGGTGTGGTGCTCTCAAGGTCTCCCCATCCAGGAGCAGGGCCTGGGAGGGACCCACACACCCATCCCCGTCCAGCCTCTTACCCCTGCCTGGGCAGAGAGCAGGGGTGCGTGTACCACTCGATGCTGTACACGCTGTGCAGAGGGGTGGGGTCACCCACACAGACAGGAGGCTCACCCCTCCAGCTGGGTTCAGCCATCTGAAGCAAAATTCTTTCTGCCCAAAGGGTGCTCTCTTCCGCCTCTTAGCCTGCCCAGTGCTAAGGCATCCGGGTGGAGGAGGCGGGCATGTGCACCCACCTGCATTCCTGGGGCAGGCTGAGGGCTCCTCGTGGAGCCTCAGTGAACACACCTACCCAGAAACATCCCAGGAATGGGCTTCCCCCTCCTCTGTGAGGGGCCAGTGGAGTTCCAGAGAAGCCACTTCAAGTACCCCCTTCTGGTCCCAAGAGGTTCAGAAGGGAACTGGACCAGAGGCTCAGGGACACTGAGACTATAAAAGCCTCAGACATCCCATCGTGGGAGGTAACCCAAGTCTGGGCTCCCGGAGGACCCTGAAGATGAAGGCCTGCCCCGTAGCCCTCTCGGGACTGGGTCATTCTGTTCCTCGCCAGTGGGAGAGCAGATGGGGCCTGGTCCTGAGCCTGGCCACAGGGCCCAGCTGTCCCTGCGCTTCCATCAAGGGCACCACATTCTGTCCTTCACCCAACAGCACCATCTGCTCAGCTCAGGGTCCCCATCAGGCCTGAAAGAACTATGTGGTGCGTGTTCCCACCCCCACCCCGGAAGTGTGGAGCCAGACCCGTCTCCCTTTATGTCTGATACCATCTCCCTGCCTCCCTTTTTCACCTCTCATGGCCTTCATTTCTCTGTTCTTCTTGGAGTCTCTGTTTTTTGTCTTGCTCATTCTCTTCTCTCTTCTCCTTTCTTCCCTCCTCCCCCTGCCTTTCCTCTGACTCCTTCCCTTCATCTCTGCTTGATTTCATCCTCTGCCTTTCCCTTCTTTCTTTCTCTTCTTTCTTGCTCTGCCTCTAGCGTTGGGACAGCCCCAATCTCCCCCCAGGCAAGGAGATTGGAATTGAGGTGGGCCCAGCCACACCCTATAAAGTGGCCATGCACTAAGGACCTGTCCAGAGCCTCGTCTCATATTCTGTTCCATGCTTCTTGCAAGGATTTTCCAACAGAGTGTCCCAGGACAGGAGGAACTTAGGCCACCTAGCATGGAGGCCAGTGGACAGAGGCCAGACTGGCACTGTGGGGGTGCTTGGGCTGGAGGACCCAACCCTCCGGCTTGGAGACGTCCTGGACCATCTCCCTGTGATGTTTCATGGGGCCTCGGAATGGAGACCTCACAGTCCCTCCACCTGTCCATCTAGAATATCTACATGCACCAAAGGCCCACAACACTGCCAGCCTCGAAACATTCCTTCCTACCTTGATTCTCAGACACCCTGAGGAAGGAACAGGTATAGGTGGTTTCCGGTGCCTGTGGGCTACAGCCCAGGCTCTGAGCTTGTCACTTGCAGCCTTCATAGGCTTGCTGACTGGCTTGCCCTTGGGCTCACCCTAGCCACGTGCCCTGTTCACCCCCAGCTCTTACTGTTGTGGGATGCTTCTCATGCCTGGGGTGATTGTATAATGTATGATTACATCTGGGATGCCTTGAGGGGTGGAACGAGACACTGAATAGTCATTCCATGGCAACAAGCACAGGCCAGGACTGTCCAAGGCAAACCAGGGCATACGGGCACCCCATTCGCCCCTCAGTGTCTTCCTTCCCCTCAGCCTGAGCTGTTGAACCCACCCTCCTTGTCTGACAGCCTCTGCCTCCCAGCAAGCCCAAAATTGTCAAAGCATCTGTAGCTGCTTTGTGTTCTTAGGCCCCTCTGTCAGCAGGTCCTCTCCCTGTAGGCTGCCTGCCCTCGTAGTCTCTCTACCCTCCTCAGCCCAGCCCTGGCGCACACAGTTGGTGCTCAGTGAGGCAGGTATTCAAATCTTTGAACTGGGAGTTGTCCTGGGGTGCTACCCCCATGGGTACTTCAAGGCCCAAAAGCCCTCCCTCTGTCCTCCCTGGGCCAGGTCCCTTCCAGACCAAGGGCCTCTCCAGGTCAGAGTCCTTCACCATCCTGTCTCCCTTTCTCTCCCTCTCCCGCGGTCAGTGGCGGCCAGAGGAGTCCGAGGACTATGTAAGTAACAGGTGTGCGAACGCGGACAAGACATGGGTCAAGCTGGGCTCGTGGGACACTCCCCCTCTCCCTCCTTTCCTGCCAGCCTGCGCTGCCAAGATCCACGGGGCTCCAGCCACATCCGGAGAAAACTGATGTTCAGACACGAGCACTGAGCTGAGCAGTGATTGGCATTTCCTCTAATCCTTACTTCTTGCCTGTCGAGCAGCAATTTGAGGCCAGTGTTCATGATCGACCAGGGCCCGGCCCCTGCTCGGGCCAGACAGGGATGGAGTTAAATCCGATCCTGGTCGTTAGGCCTTATTGATCCCTGAGTGAAAAATCACCTGCTTTAGGGCCCAGGCTGGGAGGGCAGTCTGGAGAGTCGGGTTCTGGCATTGGTGCATTCTGGAGCCCCAGCCCTGGGAGACCCTCCAGCTGAGGCAGACGGGGCCCATGAGGGGGTGGTGGCAGCTGCAGGGGCCCCACTCAAGGCCAGAGCTGGAGGGATACCAGGGTTGGTGACGGCTCTGTTCCCACTGCACGTTGGTCCCTGCCCTGCTTCCCACTCTTCTGTGTGGTGTGGCTTGACCTCCCATGGTGTTTCTCCGCATGTCCAGAGATGATGCCTTTGCTGCAGATGGGTATATGGGCAGGGTCTGCCAAGGTGGGAGGACATTGCCCTGGCTGCTATCTCAGGCATCACTGGGAACAGACGTGGAAACCAGTTCCCCAGGTGTGGAGGTTTTCTTATTCTCCTGACCCCTCCCCCGCCTTTCTCAAGAGGTATTGCAGGGTATAGACATTCTCAGAGTTAGTGGCCTATATGGAGGCAGCAGAGTCCTGACTGGGTCCTATAGGATGGCACCTTAACCCCCCCCACCACCTTGCTCTGTGTGTGCATGCATGCACTGGTGTCCACACGCGACCTTACGCCTGCTTACACAGGAGCTGTAGGCTGCGTGCGTGTGGGTGTCAGGAGCCATGCAAGGTGCTGGGTGTGTGCAAGGCTATGCCCTGTTTACATCCTCAGTCTACGTTCACAGCACAGTGGAGTGAGGGAAACAGTCTGGCCCTTTGTTCTTGTCTGAAAGCAATGATGAGCTGTCTGCCCCAGGCCGGCGGCTTCTGGGATGGGCGGGATCCTCCCAGGCCTGCATCCTACCTACCTGCTTCCCCTCCAGCAGAGGCCACCATTGTACAGCCCCACCTTCCACAACCCGTGGCCTTGTGTGCCCAGGGGCTTCCCTCAGGCTAGGGTCCTGAGGTCCCTGACAAGGTCTGGCCTCTCCCTGCATTCTTGTGATGGGAACGGACCCCTCCTCCTCCCTCAGGAAACCACTATCAGCGGCCTGACCCCAGAGACCACCTACTCCATTACTGTCGCTGCCTATACCACCAAGGGGGATGGTGCCCGCAGCAAGCCCAAAATTGTTACTACAACGGGCGCAGGTGAGTGAGGGGTCAGGACAGACCTGAGGGTGGGGCAGCGGGAGGGCAGCGCCAGAGCCCACCCTGTGGTCCTTCAGTCCCAGGCCGGCCCACTGTGATGGTCAGCACCACGGCCATGAACACTGCGCTGCTCCAGTGGCACCCACCCAAGGAGCTGCCTGGCGAGCTGCTGGGCTACCGGCTGCAGTACTGCCGGGCTGACGAGGCGCGGCCCAACACTATTGATTTCGGCAAGGATGACCAGCACTTCACAGTCACCGGCCTGCACAAGGGGACCACCTACATCTTCCGACTTGCTGCCAGGAACCGGGCTGGCCTGGGTGAGGAGTTCCAGAAGGAGATCAGGACCCCCGAGGACCTACCCAGCGGCTTTCCCCAAAACCTGCGTGTGACAGGACTGACCACATCTACCACAGAACTGGCCTGGGACCCGCCAGTGCTGGCAGAGAGGAATGGGCGCATCGTCAGCTACACCGTGGTGTTCCGAGACATCAACAGCCAGCAGGAGCTGCAGAACGTCACGACAGACACCCACTTTACCCTTTCTGGCCTCAAGCCAGACACCACTTATGACATCAAGGTCCGCGCATGGACCAGCAAAGGCTCTGGCCCACTCAGCCCCAGCATCCAGTCCCGGACCATGCCGGTGGAGCAAGGTGTGTGCTGTGGACATGGCAGCCCTTCCCAAGCATGGCTGCATCTGGGGGTCTCTGCTCTCCTTGAGCCACTGACCTCTGGCGACTGTGATCCACCAGCCTCTGGTGTGTGACCTCCAATCTCTCATGACCGTGACCACTAACCTCTAGTGAATGGGCACCACATTGTTGGTGCCTGATCTCTGCTGTCTTTGACCTACTGACCTCTGCTGTGTGACCTTCTGATCTCTCATGACCTTGACCCACTGATCTCTTTTGACTGTGTCACTGTTCTTGGGTGTGCAACCTCCTGACCTTTGTTGTGTGACACTAATCTCTTGGGGCCATGACCCTCCGACCTCTAGTGAACATGCTCTACCACGCTCTGGTGTGTGGCCACGTGGTTCTCATGACCGAAACCCACTGACCTCTGATCACTCTGGCCTGGTGTCCATCGGCTCAAGTTTTTACACTCGTGTTTCTGGAGATCCTGACCCTGGTTGCCGTGGCATCCCCCACCCTGTTTGGTGCTCGCTGTGGAAGAGCTTGGGCTGGGAGTTCAACTGTGCCATTTGAAGCTGGCTGGGAGTGGGGCGCTTGGTACTCTGCAGCCATCCTTCAACCCCCCATTCCCCAACCAGTATCTCATCCTGGCCATTCACCTTCCACCCTTCCGGCGCATTCACCCCACCTCATACCCAGTGGAGCTGACTCTCTCCCTATGTCTCTGCAGTGTTTGCCAAGAACTTCCGGGTGGCGGCTGCAATGAAGACATCTGTGCTGCTCAGCTGGGAGGTCCCCGACTCCTATAAGTCAGCTGTGCCCTTTAAGGTGAGTAAGGGCCACAGCCAGCTGAGCCTGGCACACACACAGGCCTGCTGGGTGCTGTCTTTCCAGTCCTAACCCATGTGCATCTGGCTATGGAGCAGGACTGTGGTTGTGTATCTGTGCACTGTGCCTTGCAGCCCGTGGTAGGGAACCTCACCCAAAGGCATTGCCCCTCCCATCCCCCACAGATTCTGTACAATGGGCAGAGTGTGGAGGTGGACGGGCACTCAATGCGAAAGCTGATCGCTGACCTGCAGCCCAACACGGAGTACTCGTTTGTGCTGATGAACCGTGGCAGCAGCGCAGGGGGGCTGCAGCACCTGGTGTCCATCCGCACGGCCCCCGACCTCCTGCCACACAAGCCGCTGCCCGCCTCTGCCTACATAGAGGACGGCCGTTTTGCCCTCTCCATGCCCCATGTGCAGGACCCCTCGCTTGTCAGGTATGCACACAAGGTGTTGGGGGAGGTAGGGCAGGGCTGGAGGTGACCGGCAGTGACAGTCGTGATTCCTGCCCTGCCCACCCAGGTGGTTCTACATCGTGGTGGTACCCATTGACCGTGTGGGTGGGAGCATGCTGGCGCCAAGATGGAGCACACCCGAGGAACTGGAGCTGGACGAGGTACCTGGGGAGGGGATGGGGACACTGACAGCCCCATTGCAGTGGTCGACTGTGGCCTTCCTGCCCTGAGCACTGTCCCAGTGACTCTCAGATTCACTTCCCAAATTGAAATCTCTCTCCTGGCTGGCAGCCTGCCCCTCTCTGGAGAGAGGGACTTTGAGGAAACTGTCTGGGAATATTCACAGAACTCCCAGAGGGCTTATGAAGAATCCCTGGGGTGGGACGTCGTGGAGATGCCTCTGCAGGTCTAGAGAATGGCAAGCCCTGTAGACACTGCAGAGCCTTGCCGATCTAGAAGCCATGGAGGGCTCAGTGAGCCCCAGAGCCAGGAGTCCCTGAAATTTTGAAACCCTTTAGTCCTTTCTCAGCCAGTGTGGAAACAGCCTGGTTAGGGTGGGGCAGCTTACCCACAGGGCTTCTTCTCATGGGCTGGTGGGGAGGAGTGGCTTCGTGGTATCCATTACTCTGTAGGGGCAGTGGGTTGGGCAGGTGTGGACCCTTACACGGCAGGTGAGCATTGATCTCAGCCCAGGGAGCTGACATCCCAGGCCGGCCAGCATGCTCCAAGGCCCCGCGTGACCCCTGTGCTCTGCTCTGCCAGCTTCTGGAAGCCATCGAGCAGGGCGGAGAGGAGCAGCGGCGGCGGCGGCGGCAGGCAGAGCGTCTGAAGCCATATGTGGCTGCTCAACTGGATGTGCTCCCCAAGACCTTCACCTTGGGGGACAAGAAGAACTATCGGGGCTTCTACAACCGGCCCCTGTCTCCGGACCTGAGCTACCAATGCTTTGTGCTTGCCTCCTTGAAGGAACCCATGGACCAGGTCTGCCTGAGCTGGCTTGGCTCTCAGCACCCTGATCCCCCTGGCCTGGCCTGAGACTAGGCCAGTCTCAAACACCATAAGACCCCAGGTCTTTATCAGTCTGGGGGCTACAAGATCCCTGGCCTGGGGCAGCACTAAAGACCCAAGACCTGTCCCAGGGATCCTGGGACACGGCCCTGGGACCCAGAGGCCAGACCTAATGTGGCTCCAGGGACCCAGTCCTGCCAGGTCCACCTTGTAGGATCTGGGAGACCAGGCCCAGTGTAACCCAGACCCAGAGCCCTTTCTCCAGGATTGATAGGCAGAGGGTTGGGGGGTCTCACACTGAGCTCACAGCCTACTGTTCTCCACCGGGCCACAGAAACGCTATGCATCCAGCCCCTACTCGGATGAGATCGTGGTCCAGGTGACACCAGCCCAGCAGCAGGAGGAGCCGGAGATGCTGTGGGTGACGGGTCCCGTGCTGGCAGTCATCCTCATCATCCTCATTGTCATCGCCATCCTCCTGTTCAAAAGGTAAGCACTGCCCTCAGAGCTCCGGGAATGGCCACCTGCCCCTCGCCTTTCAGGCCCTCTCTGGGCGTTGTGCCTGTGGAGAATGTGCAGCCTTGCATCCTGGACCCTGGGCCTCAGGCTCAGCAGGAAGGCAGGAAGGGCAGGAGCAGTGTGTGTGCCTACCTGCATCTGCAGGCCTGCATCTGTCAGGTGAGGGAGCCTCTGTGGCAGCCTGGGCGTGACGAGCTAAAGCCTCAGAAGGTTGTCCCATGTGCATCCCTGGCGTGTCTGTCTGTCTGTGTTTCTGTGGATAAGAGTGTGTCCGTCTCCTCTTCAGTTTTAAGACACTGCCGTCTCCTGAGCTCCTACCTTGAGTCCTTTCCTTCTGCCAGCATTCCTGGATGATTCCCCAGCCCCGCTCTCCTGCTTAGGCCGAGAGAGGTCAATCATGGATGCTCATTAACAGACGTGACTGATGGCTTGCTGTGCCCGTGCCATCTGCAGCGGCCTCAGCCTCAGTGTATCTTTCCCACTCAGTTCTATCAGAAGCGGCAACTACCTGCCCTAGGAGTCTCCCTTCCTATCCGTGCACCTTCCAGCCTGAAAGGGATTTCCAGAGATTTAACTTTGTCACTCTCAGTTTGAAACCTTTTGGTGGCTCCCCACATAAAGCCCAGCCTCTTTAGCCTGACAGCCAAACACCTGGCTAATCTGACCCCACCACACTCCTGACACTGTGACACTGAACTCATTCAGTGCTCAGGCCCACACAGGGTGTGCCCTCTGCGGATCTCCCTCCCCCTGCCCACCTGGCAACAGCAACCTCATCCAGGACTCAAGTCCATGCTCTGCTGCCTACAAGACCTTGCCTGGCCCCAACCCCTTCCTTGCACAGCCCCACATCTGTCCCCTGTGATGCTCCACTGCAAATGCAGCTGGTCCTGTGTGCCAAGCCTTCAGCCCCCAGCACTGGGCTGAGCCCACAGGCATGTCAGTGAGCACCTGGCACATGAAGATACGCTAGTCTGTGTGTCTGAGCACATCTCTGCACCATGCAGGAGTGCCTATATCCTGTGCCCCTACCCTGGATCCGCTGCTCTGTCCTAAAGAGTCCGCTCCTTCCTCCCAGGGCGGATGGACCTGTGGGCGGGTCCCTGAGGAGTGTCCCACAAACGCACTAATCCTTCCCACTTCCACCTGCATTTTGGGTCTGTCCAGAGAGGTGGACCCCCTCCCTGTGAATGTCACGTGGGTGCCATATAAGGGGCCTGCAGGGTCCCCATGTCATTAGAGGGCTGAGTGCTTGGTGGAAACTGTGACCGTTCCTTTCTTCTGTCCTTGCTTGTCTTTCGGGACCTAGTAAACAAGAAAGGTAGGAGTTGTTCCTTCTCTCTTCACACACCTCGCCCTCTACTTCTAATCCTTGTGCACATCTTGGGCCAGCAGGGAGGGATGACGCTTTGACCGGAAGTCCCCTGGCCTATGGCTTTAAGCAGCAAACTGTCCAGTCAGCTCAGCAGGCTCCCCGGTTCAGGACTGAGTCCTCACTGGTGTGAGGAGGCAGGTTCTGTCTCACTCTTGCCGGTTCAACTCTGCAGAGGTTGCTCCTTCTATGGGGCACATGCATAATACAGACTTCACTGCTTTCCCTGAGCGCACAGAGCTCTCCAGAACTGTCACCCGGCTCCCGGTTCTCTGAGAAGTTGCCAAAGTGCTGCAAGAGACAGTCTCGCATATGTGCAAAGAGCACTCACTGTGCGGAGAGGCGTGTCCTGGTACACACCCGAGCACACTCACTCAAATTCTTCTTCCCCAAGCACACGCGTCTGCAGACCACAAGTAGCCTCTGGCTATTTGTTGGCAGCTGAACCCTATGGTCTGTCTCTGACCTGTCCTTACAGACGGGAAAACTGAGGCCAGTGAGAGAGGACTCTGCCCAGCTAGGGTGACGCCTTCCCTGTCCCTCCCCTGCTGCCCTGGGCATTTACCCTGATACTCTGAGGGCCAGAAAGCTGGGGCCCTGTCCCATGTGCTGTTTGTGTATTTTATGTGTCATTTGCATGTTTATTCCTGGTGGTTCCTGCTACTCAGCTGGGTGGCCTTGGGGATAGCAGCCACTGTCCTGCAGTGACCTACCTTCTGTCCAAAGGAGCTGCCCTCCCCTGCGACCCCTTCCTCCCTGCTGCACTGCCCCTCTGCTCGTGCCACACTCGTGCTGTCCCTACCCCTTCCCTGCCCTGTGTTCTCTCATGTCAAGGCTGCTCTGGCCCTGGCTCCTGCGCACTCAGAGATCCTGGGAAGAGGTGGGGCAGTAGGAGGACAGAGCCGTGGACATGGTGGCGGGGGGCTCCTTGGCAGCCAGCCATGCCATGTGTCACTGTCTTAGCCTGGACCTCAGGTTCTCACCAGCCTCCCTTCTGTCTCTAGGAAAAGGACCCACTCCCCATCCTCTAAGGATGAGCAATCGATCGGACTGAAGGACTCTTTGCTGGCCCACTCCTCTGACCCTGTGGAGATGCGGAGGCTCAACTACCAGACCCCAGGTAGGGCACTCCCATGGCCTGTGTGCCCCCAGCCCAGACCTAGCAGGCCTGTGGCTCCGTTCTGCAAGTCTCAGGGTCTCCACTGAAGTTCTTAGGCCACATGCACTTGTTCCTGCTCCTTTTCTTCCTTTCTGCCGTTCTCCCTGTGCTCATCCATTTTGGTTGGAATGACTGAGAAGCCCCCATATCCTGCAGCTGGACAGGTGCCGCAGGCCAGGACCCTCTCAGGTGCAAAAGCCATTTAGCCCCTGCCTTGTCTTCAGTCAAGGCCTCTGGATATGGGCTAAGGACCTCCCAGAGCCCACATCTCTGCTGCAGGGTGGCCAGTGTCTGGCCGGCACTCTGGCCCCTCCACAGGAAAGATGGACGTGTTAGCAGTGGGAGATACCTCACCAGACACTCGTGGGGAGATGAAGTGCATGCACCTGAGCCTTCCTGGAGGCCGACCCCAGGTTTACCATACCACATACCTGCCCCTTCTCCTAGCCACTCTCACGGGGCTGTGCAGCTCTTCCTTCTACCTGAAATGTCGCTCCTCCCAACACCCAGCAGATGCAGCTCATACCTCTCCTCCTTCCCACACCCCCACAGGGTTAGGTGTCTCTCCTCGGCTCCAGGAACTTCCTTCCTTCTTCCTTTGGACGCCTCTCACAGTGAGGTGGGATTGCCTCAGTGACAGTCTCTGAGCTCTGTGGTGCCAGGAACTGTGTCTTGTCATCCCCCATCCGTTGTATTCAGCACACGATGGGTTCTTGTTAAATGCCTGTGAAATGAACACACAGACAAATGAAGGAACGAGTGAACTAATGCATACACACAGGGTTTGTTATGTATGAGCTGGTTATTACTGCATATCAAATTACCCCAAAACTTAGTGGCTTAAAACAACAATAATTATGTATTATCTGTCACGGTTTTTGTGAGGCAGGAATTCAGACAGGGGCACAGCAGGAACAGCTTGTCCTTATTCCAGAAAGTCTGGGCCCTCAGTTGGAAGACTTGAAGGCTGGGAGCTAGAGTCATTTAAAGCAGGGGTTGGCAGACTATGGCCCATGGCCACGTACAGCCCACCACTTGTTTTTATAAATAAATTTTTACTGGCCGGGCGCGGTGGCTCATGCCTATAATCCCAGCACTTTGGGAGGCTGAGCTGGGTGGATCACCTGACATCAGGAGTTCGAGACCAGCTAGTGAAACCCCATCTCTACTAAAAATACAAAAATTAGCCGGGCGTGGTGGCGCCTGTCGTCCCAGCTACTCGGGAGGCTGAGGCAGGAGAATCGCTTGAACCCAGGAGGTGGAAGTTGCGTGAGCCAAGATCTCTCCATCGCACTCCAGCCTGGGCGACAAGAGCAAAACCCAGTCTCAAAAACAGCAAACAAACAAACAAAATTTTACTGTAACAGCGACACCCATTTATTTATATAGTACCTATCTATGGTTGCTTTCGCATTATAAAGGCACAATTAAATAGATGCAACAGATACCAGACGTCCACAAAGCCTAAACTATTTACGCTCTGGCCTGTTACGGATACAAGTTTGCCAACCCCTGGATTCTAAAGCCTCTTTCATCCGTGTGACGGATGGTTGATGAGCCAGCTCTGAGCCTTGCTGTGGCTCTCAGCTGGGACACCCATATGAGGCCTCTTCAAGTGGCCTGGGCTTCCTCATAACATGGTGACTGAGTTTTGTGAGCACGTCTGGAGAGTGTGCCAGGCAGACCTAGCAGGCTGTTGCAAGCTAGCATGATTAGATCTCTGAAGCATCAAGCACCAGGATGCTGGGACCTGGAGTGCAGAGAAGCCTCTTCAGGGATGGGATGCTGAGCCATGTGGGCATTGGTCTAGAAAAGAAGGGTGGGAGAGAGCTCCCCAGTGGAAGCATGTGCAGAAGCTTGGGCGGATTGCATATGCATCAAATTACGAGCACCTGAGGGTTTCTGCAGCGTGAGAGTTAGCGGCTGGGGGAATACTGAGCCAAGAGAAGACTGGAGGACTAGGCAGAGGTCCAGTCAAAAGGACCTTGAATGTCAGGCTAAGGGGCTTAGACTTCCTCTTGAGGATGCCAGGGAGGTATTAAAGGTTTTCAGCAAGGGAGCCAGATGGTCAGAACCATGCTTTAGAAATGTCACTCTGGCTCCTTGAAGTGACTGGATTAGAGAGGAGAAACTGAGGCAGGGAGACCATTTAAAAGGCCACCAACAAAGTGAAAGGTGGCAGTGGGAACAGAGGGGACAGACTTGGGAGACGTGAAGGAGGTAAGAGCAGCAGAGTCTGAGCAGCAGAGTCCGCGTGGGGAGAGGTGAGGGTGGCTCTGCAGTCGCTGGCTGAGTCAGCAGGGCTTAGGGGTGTCCTGGGGCCAGCGGGTCTGTGGGTCTGAGGACTTCTGAGCTGACATCAGGGCTGAAGCCCTGTGGGAGGGGCCAAGGAGCATGTGGTAGTCAAAGCCTAAGAATAAATGGGCTCTCCCAGGGTGAGGGCCAGAAGGAGACCTGGACCAAAAAAGGAGCCCAGGGTAGGGAAGGTGGTGCAGCGTTAAGGAAACATGGATGGAGAGCAGCTAGAGAGATTGAGAAGGAGCAGACACAGCGAGAGGAGAGCAGGAGCACAGTGTCCCTGATGCCAGGGTGGGGGAAGTTGTGCAAGGGACGAGAGGACTTAGTGAGATAGGGTAGTGGGAACACCCAGTGGGAGGACCGTTGACTTTGGCAGGTGGGGCCTTGAAGAGAGGGTGGTGGCCACGTCCTCTCCTGTGAGCAGAAGTGTTTCAGTGAGCAGCATGGCAGGCGGAGGATGGGAAGTGGAGAAACCCCTTTCAAAGACGCTGGGAAGATACCTGGGAAGGAGGCAATGGACAGGGCAAGTGGGAGCGGAGAGGGTGTGGGATCTGAGAAGGAGGGCTCTTTTTTCCAACATGGAGATCATCTGAAAATCGCCAAGACCAAATTTTGGTACCAAAAAGGGCAGGGTTGGTTTGGACTTAAGTATTTAGTCATAGAGCCCCCTGAGACTGCCGAGGCCGCCAGGGTTTAGAAGTGCTCGCCTCTGGGGGTGGGACACCCCATCTGTATTAACTGGGAGACAGAAGGAGTCTTGATGGAACTTGTCCGCAGCCCCAGCGCCTCTCCGCCCTGTCCTCTTCTCCGCCAGCCCCTCACAAGCCCGTTTAGCACCTCCATTGCGTGTGACAGTGCTGTAAGCAGAAAAAGTTAACGGGCTCTCTTTTCTTGCCCCGATGTTTTTTTTGTTTTTTTCTCTGCAGGTTCCAGTGTCCCCAGTTGCCCGAATACCTCAAGTTAGTTTTCAAAGTTCCCATGTTTGTGGGATACTTTGGCTTCTGTGTCTGTTTCTACTCCTTACTTTTGTTTATCCCATCACCTCCGTCCTTCCTTGAATTCTCTCCCCTTCCCTCTCTTCTCCCCCAATCCCGCTGCCCCCTGACCTTTTTCCTTCCCCTCTGCCCACCTTGCTTCCTCTAGGCCTGTTTTCTCTCCCACTAGCCCCGTCTCTTCCTGCCTCTCTGGCCTCCAGTCCCAGCCTGACACCCTTCCTTCTGCGTGCCTCTGTCTCCCACCTCCCTCCTGATCTCTGCTTCTCTCTCTGGGTTCCTCTGGGTTCCTCTGCCATTGTGTCTGTACTTCGTGACCACTCCATCTGCACACTTGGTGCCCGGGATGACGATGGCCGTGAGTCTCCCATGGCGACTGCCGCCAGTAGGTGCAATGGAGCCCAGCTCCCATCACGTCTGCTGCCACCGACCTGGGCATCTCACCCCTCCTGGGAGGAAGAAAGCCTCTCCTCCCTCTTGAGAGAGCTGCCAGGCAGGGCCTAGTGCCCCCACTCAGCACCCTGCCACCAAGACAGGCTCCACACGCTCATGGCACAACACTGCCTTCTGTCCTCTCCCACCCTCCGCCATCCCTGTCGCCGCATGTGCTGCTGTCTCCATGCCACCAGTGCCGAGTGCTCCATGGTCACACTTGTTCACATGTGCACATACATGCGTTGGGGCTTTCTCTGCCACCCTGCTCAAGCCTCTCACTGACACTGCCTGTGTGCGCCCTACCTCCCTCAGGTATGCGAGACCATCCACCCATCCCCATCACCGACCTGGCGGACAACATCGAACGACTCAAAGCCAACGATGGCCTCAAGTTCTCCCAGGAGTATGAGGTGAGGCGTTCCTGCCCCCTACCATGTGCCTGGCCCAGGCCTACCCCAAACCAGCTCCTGTCCTGTCCTAGGTCCCAGCTGTGGTAGGTGAGGGAGGTGGGGTCCAGGTTTTCCAGGAGCACAGAGGAGGAGGGTCGGCAGTGGCAAGGGTCAGCGGGGAACCGGGCGCCTCAGATGCTGGGTCTGGCCATAGCCTGGCCCACCACCTTCTTGGGGTCACCCTTAGGAGATGGCTTCAAAAGGCTGTGAGTGACGCCAGGGTCTGGACACTCAGACACATGCCGAAGTGCTCACAGGCAGACACAAGGCCACAGGCATACAGACATAGATCAGTGACAACAGTAGCTGGCATCTATCAAGAGCCTCCTGCAGACCAGCACCGGGCTGGGCACTTGGCATGCGTTATCTCTTTCAGTCCCCCCGAAGTCTTCTGAAATGGGGACTATTATTATCCCATCTTCCAGATGAGGAAGCAGGGGCTCAGAGAGGGGAAGTGACTTGCCCGAGTCAAACAGCTGATGAGTAGTGGCACCAGGATTCAAACCCAGGCTTGCCTGCTGCCCTGTGCTCTGCACATCCATGTGCTCACGTGTGTTCTCAGGATGCCACAGCTCACAGAGCGGGAGTCAGGGCCTCAAGACTGGCTGCTCAGGCTGCACAAGTCCTGCTCAGAGACCTCCACACGTTCACCTTACTCTGGACTTAACTCCTGGGAGCCTGCTGGGGGCTCAGCCTTCAAGAGTCTGAGGATTTCCCACCCACAGATGGTGTCGGGGTGACTCTGAGCATCCCCAGGCTGCCCATCTAGGAAGGGGATTTGCTAGAGAAGGAGGTGATTTAAAGAAGAGACTCCTGGCCAGGTGCAGTGGCTCACGCCTCTTTGGGAGGCCGAGGCGGGTGGATCACCTGAGGTCGGGAGTTTGAGACCAGCCTGGCCACCATGGCAAAACCCTGTCTCTACTATAAATACAAAAATTAGCCAAGTGTGGTGGTGCATGGCTTAGTCCTGGCTACTCGGGAGGCTGAGACAGGAGAGTCGTTTGAACCCAGGAGGCGGAGGTTGCATTGAGCCAAGATAGTGCCACTGCACTCCAGCCTGGGCGACAGAGTGAGACTCCCTCTCAAAAAAATATAAAATAAAAAGAGACCCCTAACCCAAAAAAAAAGAGAGAGAGAGAGAGAGAGACCTCCCCCCCTTCCACCTCCTCGAAGAAGCAGCCTGTGCTTGTCTTTCTGCCTTGTCCATGGCTGTTTCCTCGGCACCTGGCACTGACCTCAGTGGATGGTTGGTGGACAGGCAGTTGGGGGGTTGGCTCAGCCTCACCTGTGAGTTTGCACCCCTTCTGATGTCCACCCTCAGCTGTGGTTCAAAGACTGCACCTCCGGCCGGGCGCGGTGGCTCAAGCCTGTAATCCCAGCACTTTGGGAGGCCGAGGCGGGTGGATCACGAGGTCAGGAGATCGAGACCATCCTGGCTAACATGGTGAAACCCCGTCTCTACTAAAAATACAAAAAAAAAAAAAAACTAGCCGGGCGAGGTGGCGGGCGCCTGTAGTCCCAGCTACTCGGAGGCTGAGGCGGGAGAATGGCGTGAACCCGGGAGGCGGAGCTTGCAGTGAGCCGAGATCGCGCCACTGCACTCCAGCCTGGGCGACACAGCGAGACTCCGTCTCAAAAAAAAAAAACAAAAAAAACAAAAAACAAAGACTGCACCTCCAAGGGCTGTGGGCCAGGTTTCTGAAGAGAAAGCTGAGCTTGGCAGGCAAATGGATGAATATGTCTGCGGCACAGCAAGCCTCTGCCTTTGGGCACCCCCCAGGGCCCTGCTCCACACAAGGCTGGGCTTTGGGTCTCGGAGCCTGTAAGGTGGGCTCCCTGCCTCCCATGGCCTCCACCCACACTCATCTACACCATGTCCCACACCTGCCCGCCCTTCCAGCGCAGCCCTGCTTCCCCATCTGGACTCGTGGGGCCTCTGCTCACAGTAGTCCCCTTCCAGCTTCTCTCTGCTTCCCTCCTCTGATCAGAGCTTTCCTTACAAGACCCTCCTCCTCCAGGAAGCCTTCTCAGGCTCCCCAAGGCTGCTGTGGGCTCTCCCTTAGCCAGGACCCCATAGCTCTGTTGTCTTTTTTTTATTTTTTTTTGAGACGGAGTCTCGCTCTGTCGCCCAGGCTGGAGTGCAGTGACGCAATCTCAGCCTCCCGAGTTCACGCCATTCTCCTGCCTCAGCCTCCCTAGTAGCTGGGACTACAGGCGCCCACCACCATGCCCGGCTAATTCTTTGTATTTTTAGTAGAGACGGGGTTTCACCGTGTTAGCCAGGATGGTCTGGATCTCCTGACCTTGTGATCCGCCCGCCTCGGCCTCCCAAAGTGCTGGGATTACAGGCATGAGCCACTACGCCGGGCCTGCTCTGTTGTCTTCCGTTCAGTCAGTCATTGATCACACATTTTCCACGTGCCAGTCCCCGTGCTGGGGATATGGAGACACATGCCCTCAGGGAACCCAGTCATGGGGAGCACGGCACATGCAGACAGATAATCAGCATTGAATATGTGACTCTGACAGCACAACCCCATGTTGAATAGGACCGACAGGCGTGCAAAAGGTGGGCTGACAGCACCAGAGCAGCCCCAGGGGTAGGGTGTGCTCCAGGGTTCACGGAAGCAGTGACGCAGTCCTGTGGAGAGTAATGAGGCTGGGGACAACATATGGAGGACATTGCGTGCTATGCTGAAAACTTCAGATCGTATCCATCTGGAAAATGTGAAGATAATAATGGAACCTATCTCGTAAGAGAATTTGAGGAGGGAATACATGCAAAGTGCTCACAGCGGTGCCAGGCACACCGCGGGTCCTCACTAACGCTTCGCTATTATCATTATTGCTCTCTGAGGTGATCCACAGAAGGCCTTTAAGCAGGAAATTGATATTCACATCTGCATTTTGGAAGGATTATTCTGGCTGTGGGGCTGAGTGGGTCAGAGTGGGGCAAGAGGAAAGAGGCAGGAAGAGGCTGAGCCTCAGTTGGGGTGGCCTGGCCCAGGGCAGTGGCAGCAGGTTGGAGAGAGCTGAAGGGGTGGGGGAGCACCAGAACCTGGTGACTGGCGGGGGGGGCGCAGAGGAATTTTGAGGTTGACTTGTAGGTTCTGGCCTGGCACCGAGGGGTGAGGCTGCCTTTCGCTAAGGTGGAGTCCCAGCAGCAGCACCAGGTTTGAAGGGGAAGCTGATGAACTCAGCTTTGTAAGGACTGAGGTTGAAGGACCTCCTGGTGGAAGAGTCAAAGAGGCTGCTGGGTACTGTGGGGAGAGCTCTGCACTGCTGCTGGGGTTATGGGCAGCTCTAGCATATGGTGTAAGAATCAGGTGAGCAAATGAGGTCACCCAGGAAAGGTTGTAGAGAGAGAAGAGGGCCTGGAAGGAACCCTGGAGGAGCTCTGTCCTCCTGCCCATTGGAAGGGCAGAGGGGAGAGGGGGAACAGAAGGAGCAGCCAGAAAGGAAGAGAGCGGAGCAGGGAGGGATCCTGCACTACCTGAGAGGGGCCACCATCCCTTCCATCTGTCCTGGCTCATTTCATTAGTGAATGTAGGGCTTCGGGAGGGACTCTGGGTGTTCAGAGCCCTCCGTGGTGTCGGGACTGCCTGAGACGGGGCCACCACCTGTCCTAGCTCATTTCATTAGATGAGTGCAGGGCTTCAAGAGCCCCTGCCTCTGCCCCTGCCCCTAACCCAGCTCAGACCACTCTACCAGACAAGGGGATTTGGTACCATGGTCAGAGGAGTCCCCAGCCCACCACTTTTCTGATGATAGGTCATGTGGCAACCTGTGAGCTCCATGGCTGGCACCACGAGGTAGAGGGCCTGGCTGTGGTCTGTGGAGTGAAGGCAGGATGTGAGCATCACCGGGAAAGCTGGGTCCCCTGCAGGAGAAGCAGATCAACCTCGGCTCTTACCCTGCCCCACCTGTTTTCTCCACTCTCTGCAGTCCATCGACCCTGGACAGCAGTTCACGTGGGAGAATTCAAACCTGGAGGTGAACAAGCCCAAGAACCGCTATGCGAATGTCATCGCCTACGACCACTCTCGAGTCATCCTTACCTCCATCGATGGTGAGTCAAGGGGGTGCCCCTCCCGTCCCCTTGCTCTCCTCCCTTGCTAGCTAGGGCAACATGTCATTCTACAGAGGATGTCCACGAGTCTCAGGGGTGTACTGCGGCATGGTGGGCTGTGCTGGGGACCCTGCAGTAATGCCTTCCCACCTTCTTTCTTATCCGCAGGTGTCCCCGGGAGTGACTACATCAATGCCAACTACATCGATGGCTACCGCAAGCAGAATGCCTACATCGCCACACAGGGCCCCCTGCCCGAGACCATGGGCGATTTCTGGAGAATGGTGTGGGAACAGCGCACAGCCACTGTGGTCATGATGACACGGCTGGAGGAGAAGTCCCGGGTGAGGCTGCAGGGCCCTGCCAGGAGGCGGGCGGGAAATGCCCGGCCACAAGGTGATACAGGGCACCTTCTTCAGTGCCGCGTTCTTCTGTGGAGGAAGTCGCTCAAGGGATCCCCAGATGCTATTATGTTTCTGGGGGTATTATGCTCCACAGATACTGGGGTGTTTCTGGGATAAAGCGTGTTCCCCAGATGCTCGTGGGTTCCTTAGGATGCTAATATGTTTCACCAAATGCTGTCATTTTCTGAGAATGTTAATGTGTTCCCCAGTTGCTGGCATGCTCCCGGGGTGTTCACATGTTCCCCAGATGCTGGAGTGTTCCTGGGGCATTAACACATCTCCTAAGTTAATTAGTGGAAAGAGCCGCTGTTATCTGTTTTTGGACTGCAAAGCATTGACTGGAACGTAAAATTTACAGAGCTTGAAAATGGCACATAAACGTTATGGATAAATTTGGCAGAAAATGTGCCTGGTGCGATCTGGCCTTGAATAAATAATTTTCAATTATGGCCCTTATTCCACTAGCTAGGGCAGGGTGGTGACATAGCTTGAGGACCTGATGTGACTTGTGGAGGACAGGGGGCAATGGGTCTGAGAGCTCAGGGCTGGGGGGCCTTTGTAGCCAGAAAGGCTACAGCCAGGGAGCAGACCAGCCTCCACCCTGCTTCTGCCCATCTGAGCCTGTGGGCTTCCTTCAGCCTGCCCTGCTCATCCCCCTGCAGGTAAAATGTGATCAGTACTGGCCCGCCCGTGGCACCGAAACCTATGGCCTTATTCAGGTGACCCTGTTGGACACAGTGGAGCTGGCCACATATACTGTGCGCACCTTCGCACTCCACAAGGTATAGCCCTTCCCCAGTGCTTCTCTCTTACCCAGACACCATAAGGACAGTAGCCTGGCGTGGATGTGGTGTGCTGGGTTGGGGGAAAACCGGAACCTGGGTGTTGGAGGGTTAGAGGCTCAGGTGTGTGAGTGTGGTGTGATGATCCATGTTACAGGAACAGTGCTAGGAGCTCCTTCAGGCTACTCTCTGTGACTTCTGAGTCCCATCAGGGAGTGGCAGGTCTGGCCTCAGCAACAGGTCATTCTGCCCTGAGTCTGGCAGGCAGGCTCCTAGTTGCCAATATGTCCCCACTTTGTCTCCCAGAGTGGCTCCAGTGAGAAGCGTGAGCTGCGTCAGTTCCAGTTCATGGCCTGGCCAGACCATGGAGTTCCTGAGTACCCAACTCCCATCCTGGCCTTCCTGCGACGGGTCAAGGCCTGCAACCCCCTAGACGCAGGGCCCATGGTGGTGCACTGCAGGTGAGAGGGTACAGTGCCACCCAGAGGGGTGGGGTGGGAGGTGGGGGCACCTGTGCCTCAAACTGAGCCTGTGTCCTGCAGTGCGGGCGTGGGCCGCACCGGCTGCTTCATCGTGATTGATGCCATGCTGGAGCGGATGAAGCACGAGAAGACGGTGGACATCTATGGCCACGTGACCTGCATGCGATCACAGAGGAACTACATGGTGCAGACGGAGGACCAGTATGTGTTCATCCACGAGGCACTGCTGGAGGCTGCCACGTGCGGCCACACAGAGGTGCCTGCCCGAAACCTCTATGCCCACATCCAGAAGCTGGGCCAAGTGCCTCCAGGGGAGAGTGTGACCGCCATGGAGCTTGAGTTCAAGGTGGGGCTCGGTGGGGGCCTGCTTGGCTCCAGGGCCTAGACTGGGACATGCGGATGACCCGCACTCCCACAGGAAGCCTGGCCTGACCAACCCCTCTCTCTTAATAGTTGCTGGCCAGCTCCAAGGCCCACACGTCCCGCTTCATCAGCGCCAACCTGCCCTGCAACAAGTTCAAGAACCGGCTGGTGAACATCATGCCCTATGAATTGACGCGTGTGTGTCTGCAGCCCATCCGTGGCGTGGAGGGCTCTGACTACATCAATGCCAGCTTCCTGGATGGTTATAGGTCAGCGTGCTTGTCACTGCCCCACCATGCCCTACAGGGGCCTAGGCCTGTGCCTGGCTGGTGGGGGTGGGCAGCCTAGAAGACCAGAGAGGGCTGGGTAGAGCAGTGAGGACTTCCTGGAGGAGGGATGATCAGAGCAGGGCCCCAAGGGGCTAGGCAGCCTAAGGGGAGACTCTGGGGGCAGCAGCACCTCCAGCATGTCCAGTCTTATGTCCACCCCAGACAGCAGAAGGCCTACATAGCTACACAGGGGCCTCTGGCAGAGAGCACCGAGGACTTCTGGCGCATGCTATGGGAGCACAATTCCACCATCATCGTCATGCTGACCAAGCTTCGGGAGATGGGAAGGGTGAGCCCACCCTTTCCCCCAGGGCCCCTGTCATACCTGGGAGAACACCAGCCACCCTTGGGGGAGCTGCCGCCTATGTTACTGTCTCCTTTCACACCCCAGCTGCTGCGTCAGCATAGCCTCAGGCCCCCGTTATTATCCACCTGAGGCATCTGTCCCAGAATCCTGTGAAGCCTGGCACCCCTCCTCCATTCCTTCTCACCTGATCATGGGGGCCCGGCCCTCTGTCCACAGGAAAAATGCCACCAGTACTGGCCAGCAGAGCGCTCTGCTCGCTACCAGTACTTTGTTGTTGACCCGATGGCTGAGTACAACATGCCCCAGTATATCCTGCGTGAGTTCAAGGTCACGGATGCCCGGGTGAGTGAGTGCGCTGAACGTCCGTAACGCTGCCTATCCACATGTGGGGCAGGTGGCTGCCGTAGCTCAAGCTTCAGGAATCTGAGGCAGGGGGTGGGTATTAGGGTGTGAGCACATCTCCCCCAGTGGCCTTGGGTGCAGTGACACAGATGCATGCCTGTGTCATGGTACTACCCCGGTCTGGTCCAGAGGGGTGGCAGCCTAAGGCACAAATCCTAATCATGTCCCCCACCCACCTTTCCCAGGATGGGCAGTCAAGGACAATCCGGCAGTTCCAGTTCACAGACTGGCCAGAGCAGGGCGTGCCCAAGACAGGCGAGGGCTTCATTGACTTCATCGGACAGGTGCACAAGACCAAGGAGCAGTTTGGACAGGATGGGCCTATCACGGTGCACTGCAGGTGGGACTGGCCCCGTGGAGGGCTGGGGCGGGTGGGCCTGAAGGCCTGGCAGACCCGCTGCGTGAGGCAAGCAGGACTTCTGACCCACCTGTGTTTCTGAGCAGTGCTGGTGTGGGCCGCACCGGGGTGTTCATCACTCTGAGCATTGTCCTGGAGCGCATGCGCTATGAGGGCGTGGTCGACATGTTTCAGACCGTGAAGACCCTGCGTACACAGCGTCCTGCCATGGTGCAGACAGAGGTAAAGCAGACCAGCCTGCAGGGCCAGGGCCTTGGCAGCAGCCCTGCTGGGAACCCTAGGCTTCAGCTGCAGTTTGTGCACACAGGCGTGTGTGATCATTCATGCTGCCAACCTTTTACATGGCCTGCAATAGGCATGGTGGTGTGTGCTTATGGTCCTACCTACTTGGGAGGTTGAGTTGGGAGGATCACTTGAGGTCAGAAGTTCGAGGCTGCAGTGAGCTGTGATTATGCCACGGCACTCCAGCCTGGGTGACAGAGCAAGACCCTGTTGCTGAAAACAAAAAACAAAAATGCTGCAACATTGCCTGTGCTGCCTGGGGGCTCAGGGATGAGTAAGATGTGTTCTTTCATTCAGCAGCTCTCTGCTAGCCCCAGTGGTGTGCCTGGCTCTGGGCAGGGTTGCACATAGCAGTCCTTACGGGGTGCCCAGTCAGGAGCAGAGAAACATGATTGGGATGGCAGATGGAAGGCAGGTAGATGTGGGGGCCTGGGAGAGTGACAAGAGAGAGAGGAGCTTTCAGAGGCTCTTTCAGGCTCCCCCGCACACTGCCTGACGTAGCTGCCAGGGTCCAGCGCCTGTTCTTGGCCAGCAGAGGCTGACTCCATGGCCCATGGCTGCAGTGTTGAGTGTCAACTGTGTGGTGGGGGTGCCCACTGGCGCAATCCACACTGACCAAGCCCCTGTCCTGGCAGGACCAGTACCAGCTGTGCTACCGTGCGGCCCTGGAGTACCTCGGCAGCTTTGACCACTATGCAACGTAACTACCGCTCCCCTCTCCTCCGCCACCCCCGCCGTGGGGCTCCGGAGGGGACCCAGCTCCTCTGAGCCATACCGACCATCGTCCAGCCCTCCTACACAGATGCTGTCACTGGCAGAGCGCAGCCCACGGGGATCACAGCGTTTCAGGAATGCTGCCACACCAGTCAGAGAGCCTAGAACATCCCTGGGCAAGTGGGTGGCCTGGCAGGCAGGCACTGTGGCCCTTCTGTCCACCAGGCCCACCTGGAGCCCGCTTCAAGCTCTCTGTTGCGCTGCTGCGTTTCTCATGCTTCTTCTCATGGGGTGGGGTTGGGGCAAAGCCTCCTTTTTAATACATTAAGTGGGGTAGACTGAGGGAATTCTAGCCTCTTCCCTCTGATTTTTCCTTTTGCGAATCCATATCTGCAAAGTGGGCCACTGTAGGGGTTGGGGTTTATTTTGTTTATTTTGAGTTCACTTTGGATCCTCATTTTGTATGACTTCTGCTAAAGGACAGAACATTGCCTTCCCCATGCAGAGCTGGGGCCGCCAGCCTGAGCGGAGGCTCGGCCGTGGGCTGGGAGGCAGCGCTGATCCGGCTGCTCCTCCAGCCCTTCAGACGAGATCCTGTTTCAGCTAAATGCAGGGAAACTCAATTTTTTTTTTAAGTTTTGTTTTCCCTTAAAAGCCTTTTTTTAGGCCACATCGACAGTGGTGGGCGGGGAGAAGATAGGGAACACTCATCCCTGGTCGTCTGTCCCAGTGTGTGTTTAACATTCACAGCCCAGAACCACAGACGTGTCTGGGAGAGCCTGGCAAGGCATTCCTCATCACCATCGTGTTTGCAAAGGTTAAAACAAAAACAAAAAACCACAAAAATAAAAAACAAAAAAAAAAACAAAAAACCCAAGAAAAAATGAAAAGAGAATCAGCCCTTGGCTTCTGCTTCAAACCCTCAAGAGGGGAAGCAACTCCATGTGCCTGGGGTTCCCAAGGGAGCTGCTGGCTGACCTGGGCCCGCAGAGCCTGGCGTTGGTCCCCAGCATTGCAGTATGGCGTGGTGTTTGTAGGCTGTGGGGTCCGGCTGTGTGGCCAAGGTGAATAGCACAGGTCAGGGTGTGTGTCACACCCCATGCACCTCAGGGCCAAGCGGGGGCATGGCTGGCCTTTCAGGTCCAGGCCAGTGGGCCTGGTAGCACATGTCTGTCCTCAAGAGCAGGGGCCAGATGATTTTCCTCCCTGGTTTGCAGCTGTTTTCAAAGCCCCCGAGTATCGCTCTTTTCCACTCCAAGATGCCCTCATAAACCAATGTGGCAAGACTACTGGACTTCTATCAATGGTCCTCCAATCAGTCCTTATTATCCTAGCTTGCTGAGGGGCAGGGAGAGGCCCTCTTCCTCTGGGCAGCGCTATCTAGATAGGTAAGTGGGGGCGGGGAAGGGTGCATAGCTGTTTTAGCTGAGGGACGTGGTGCCGACGTCCCCAAACCTAGCTAGGCTAAGTCAAGATCAACATTCCAGGGTTGGTAATGTTGGATGATGAAACATTCATTTTTACCTTGTGGATGCTAGTGCTGTAGAGTTCACTGTTGTACACAGTCTGTTTTCTATTTGTTAAGAAAAACTACAGCATCATTGCATAATTCTTGATGGTAATAAATTTGAATAATCAGATTTCTTACAAACCAGGCCTCTGTCTCAGCTGTTTCTGGAACCAGAGAGTCTGGGCCAAATCAGTAGCTAGGATGGGTTCCGGAGATTCCCTGCTCCTGAGGAGACGGGGAGGGTATCCTAAGTATTTGTGCCAGAGTAGGCTCCTGGCATGGCTACCCACTTTCAGAAAGGAATGATTATAAACCCTGAAGACCAGGCCACCAAGAGCCAGCCAGGGCGGAGCCACCAGTGCGTATGAGGAGCACCCTAGGCCAGGGAGCATACCTTTTGCCTCTCTTTCCCTTTAAGACTCTGTGGGTTGCACTGTGGGGGCACTGGGACTGCTCCTCTCCCACTACCTTGGCGGAGAGGGATGGCCCTGTGGCAGTAGAGACTGACTGTATGGAAATCGGTTAGTGAGGTCTGTAATTATTGCAGTGTGGATAATGGACACAAAAAACACAGTGTGTCCACCTGGCCCGTGGACACACAGCTGCATCGCCCACTGAGCTGTGCAGCTGCTCCACTGGTGAGCAGACAAGTCCTACCAGGTTGTCAAATTGTGGAACTTCTAGGGATACAGGTGAAGGAGACCCACAACAAGGTGTGAAGAGAAATGGCATAAGTCAGCAACAACTACACCAAGGCAGCACCTGACCCAGGGAAGGCTTCCTGGAGGAGGTGGCATTCAGAGTGTTTCGTAGAATGAGTAGTAGTTTTTTTGTTTGTTTTTGAGATGGAGTCTCACTCTGTCGTGAGCCTGGAGTGCAGTGGTACAATCTCAGCTCACTGCAGCCTCTGTCTGCCGGGTTCAAGCAGCTCTCCTGCCTCACCTTCCTGAGTAGCTGGAGTTACAGATGCCCGCCACCATGCCCAGGTAATTTTTGTATTTTTAGTAGAGATGGGGTTTCACCATGTTGGCCAGGCTGGTCTTGAACTCCTGACCTCAGGTGATCCACCCACCTCGGTCTCCCAAAGTGCTGG
This sequence comes from Macaca thibetana thibetana, assembly GCF_024542745.1. Classification (NCBI taxonomy): domain Eukaryota; kingdom Metazoa; phylum Chordata; class Mammalia; order Primates; family Cercopithecidae; genus Macaca; species Macaca thibetana. The sequence goes on from NC_065578.1 coordinate 42,787,589, forward strand.
GTTACAGGCATGAGCCACCGTGCCAAGCCAAGTAGCAGTTAGTTTTTAAAGGAAGGGAAAGGTTTTCCAATGGAACATGTACAAAGGCTTGGAAGCTTGTAACAGACCAACTTTGTGAGAAGAGCATTAAGACTGGAGTAGAGAGATGTGGCTGGGAAATTGGGCCGGATGGAGCCAGATCGTGCAGCTGAGGGGGTTGAAGTGATTGTCAGAGGGATGCAGGTATCCCTGGCAGGTGCAGTGCTTCTGTTCTTAACACCCTGGACCACCTCCATTGAGTCCCTCACCGCGTTCTATTATTGGTAGCCATCTCCTTGGGGGCTGTGAGTGACTGAAGCCTGGCACCAAGTCTCTTCGGGGTATCCCCAGCACCTAGTTCAGTGCCTGGCATATTTCTATTCAGAAAAAAGGCACCATCATTACATGATTATTGATGGTAGAAAATTTGATTAACTTTGCTAAATAACAAGCCATTGAACATTTTCAAGTAAGGGATAAATACCAGGTGTTCACTTGAGGAAGACCGGCAGTCAGGACTGCCCCAGGCAGGCTCTGCGCTGAGGGCACGATGGGCCTGCTCGCCAGTCCTCGGGAGCAGCCGGCAGAATGACCCTCCTCTCTCCACTAAGATGAGGAAACAGGCTTATGTGGAATCACTCATCAGATACCACAGGGCAGGTAAGCGCCAGAGCTGGGACCCGCGTTTGCTGATGTCTGCTCCAGAGTCCCTGCCCTTTCCATTGCCAGTGTCAGCCTTCCCTCTCCTCCTCTTCCCTCCCTCCTCACTACCCCCTGCAAACCTATTCCTCCTCCAGGGACCCCATTGCAGTGCTTGGCACCCCACGCATCCAGTATTCCAGGCAGGCATCGCTTGTGTGCTCACCCCCACGTCCACTCATCGTCACACCCTGCCTGCTTGACCTCCACACCTGTTGTCTGCATCTCCACAGCCAAATCCCAGGCCGCTTTCACTCTCGCCTGGACTGCCGCTGTGCTTCCTACCAGGCAGCCTGCCCCAGCACTGCCTGGGCCAACCTGTTCTCAGCACAGCAGCCAGAGTGATTCTGCCTCGCAGGGCAGACATGACCAAGTCACTGTCCTGAGGAGACCCTGGCAGGCCCTAACGGTCCCCATGGTTTTCCATGCTCTGCAGGACCTGGCCTATGTGACCTTATCTTCCTTCACCCCTCTCGCCCCCTGCCCTCCAGCCATCACAAAGTCAATTCTTTAAGTGTTGTGCCTGCCTCACCTTTTTTTGTTTTGTTTTGTTTTAAGACAAGAGTCTCACTCTGTCACCCAGTCTGGAGTGCAGTAGTGCGATCTCATTGCAACCTCTGCGTCCTGGGTTCAAGTGATTCTCCTGCCTCAGTCTCCCAAGTAGCTGGGATTACAGGCATGGGCTACCATGCCTGGCTCATTTTTGTATTTTTAGTAGAGATGGGGTTTGGTCAGGCAGGTCTTGAAATCCTGACCTCAGGGGATCCGCCTGCCTCGGCCTCCCAAAGTGCTGGGATTACAGGCGTGAGCCACTATGCCCGGTCCACCTCACCATTCTCTCTCAGCTCCAGACCTTCCCACAAGCTGTTCTGGAACATTCTCCCCCATTTCCGCCTGGCTAACCCCTCATTGTTTAGCCCTCCCCTGAAAATATTTCTTCAGAAGCCATCCTTAACTGTCCTAAATGAGGCTAGGTAACTGCTATGCAAATTATTTGGAATATAGTATTTCATGTAATTCTCAACAATGTATGAAGCCCATTTTATCGATGAGAAAAATTGGCCTCATCCACTCCTTCAGCAAATATTTAATGAGCATTTGCTGTGTGGTAGTCATTATCCCAAGTGCTTGGAATACATCAGTGAATGGAACAGACTTTGCCTTTGTGGCATTCATCCTCTAGTATCAGGAAGCAGATGATACATACAAGAAATAAATCAATGTATTTATCGTTTGTTAAAAGGTGGTAAGCCTAATTAGTGGGGAGTACAATAAGAAGGATCAAGGGCTGGGCATGGTGGCTCACACCTGTAATCCCAGTACTGTGGGAGGCCAAGGTGGGTGGATCACCTGAGGCCAGGTGTTCGAGACCAGCCTGGACAACAGGGTGAAACCTTGTCTCTACTCAAAAATACAAAAACTAGCTGAACGTGGTGGCGCACACCTGTAATCCCAACTACTCAGGAGGCAGAGGCTGCAGTGAGCTGAAATCACACCACTGCACTCCAGCGTGGGTGACAGAGCAAGACTGTCAAAAAAAAAAAAAAGGGATTGGGCATGTGAGGGAAGGTTTGATTGATTGATTTAGGGTGGTCAGGGGACACATCATTGAAAAGATGGGACCTGAGGAAAGACGAATCTGGTGAGGAGTTTTGCATTCGTATCTTCAAGATGAGCATCCAGGCGGAGGGAGCAGCTACAGCAAAGGCCCTGGGTGGGAATGTGCCTGATGGATGGGGGTGCAATAGGGTAGCAGGGGATGAGGTTAGAGAGGAAGTGGGGCCAGCTCCTTGACCATTGAGAAGACTGCAGAAATCCAATGGTGGAGAGAACTGACCAGATTGTGGTTATCTCTTAAGGCAGACCTGATAGAATTTGCTGATGGACTCGATTGAGAGAGAGGAGTCAAGGTTGACCCCACAGTTCTGGCCTGAGCAGCTGGGAGGATACAGTTACCATTTGTTGAGCTGGGGAAGGTTGGACCGAAAGGTTAAGCACACTACTCAAGGGTCCCAACTGGAATTTGGTGGAGTTGGTATCACTCCCAGCTCTGCTTAACTCCAGGGCTCTTCTCACACTGCTACCTGCCTAAAGCTAGAAATCATCAGATGCATTAAGAAAAAAATATTTGGGGCCGGGCGCAGTGGCTCACGCCTGTAATCCCAGCACTTTGGGAGGCAGAGGCGGGCATATCATGAGGTCAAGAGATTGAGACCATCCTGGGCAATGTGGTGAAACCCCATCCCTACTAAAAATACAAAAATTAGCTGGGCATGGTGGCACACGCCTGTAGTCTTAGCTACTCGGGAGGCTGAGGCAGGAGAATTGCTTGAACCCAGGAGGTGGAGGTTGCAGTGAGCTGAGGTCACAACACTGCACTCCAGCCTGGGCGACAGAGCAAGACTCTGTCTCCAAAAAAAAAAAAAAAGAAAAATATATTTGGAAGGAAATATACCAGAGGGTTGTGAGGATAGGTGACTTTTGTTCTTTGTAATTCTCCAAATTTTCTATGAGGACTTAATTTTTTTTTTTTTTTTTTTTTTTTTTTTGAGACGGAGTCTCCTTCTGTCACCTAGGCTGGAGTGCAGTGGCGCAATCTCGGCTCACTGCAACTTCTGCCTCCCGGGTTCAAGCAATTCTCAGGCCTCATGTAGCTGGGATTACAGGTGCCTGCCACCATGCCTGGCTAAGTTTTGTATTTTTATTTTTTTATTATTTTTTTTTTTTTATTTTATTTTTTGAGACGGAGTCTTGCTCTGTCGCCCAGGCTGGAGTGCAGTGGCCGGATCTCAGCTCACTGCAAGCTCCGCCTCCCGAGTTCACGCCATTCTCCTGCCTCAGCCTCCCGAGTAGCTGGGACTACAGGCGCCCGCCACCTCACCCGGCTAGTTTTTTGTATTTTTTAGTAGAGACGGGGTTTCACCGTGTTAGCCAGGATAGTCTCGATCTCCTGACCTCGTGATCCACCCGTCTCGGCCTCCCAAAGTGCTGGGATTACAGGCTTGAGCCACCGCGCCCGGCCCAGTTTTGTATTTTTAGTAGAAATGAGCGTTTGCCATGTTGGTCAGGCTGGTCTTGAACTCGTGACCTCAAGTGATCTGCCCGCCTCAACATCTCACAGTGCTAAGATTACAGGCGTGAGCCACTATGCCCAATCTGAAGACTTAATTTTTTTTATTATTTTATTTATTTATTTATTTATTTAGAGACAGAGTCTCTGTTGGCCAGGCTGAAGTGTAGTGACATGATCTTAGCTCACTGCAACCTCCATCTCCTGGGCTCAAGCAGTTCTCCTGCCTCAGCCTCCCAAGAAGCTGAGATTACAGGTGTGTGCCACTACGCCCGGCTAATTTTTTGTGTATTTAGTAGAGACAGAGTTTCACCATGTTGGCCAGGCTGGTCTCGAACTCCTGACCTCAGGTAATCCACCCGCCTCGGCCTCCCAAAGTGCTGGGATTACAGGCATGACCCACTGTGCCCAGCCAATATTTTAATTTTCAAAAGCAAAAAAAAAAAAGAAAAATTATTTATTAAAACAACAGAAACCTTTTGACTAGGATCCAGGTGTGCAGAGTTGAAGTCCCCATTCTCTTCCTTCCCCCCAACTCCCTGGAGTAGAGTCACTGTTAACAGTTTAGTCTACATCGTCCTGGGCATTTCCTATGAATATACAAACATGTATAAGAAACTTTCTATTTTATGTAACTAGAATGATATATACATATCTTGCTGCAAGTTGCCCATTTCATTTAAATACATTCATTTAAGGCCGGGCGCGGTGGCTCATGTCTGTAATCCCAGCACTTTGGGAGGCGGAGGCAGGTGGATCACGAGGTCAGGAGATCGAGACCATCCCGGCCAACATGGTGAAACCCCGTCTCTACTGAAAATATAAAAAATTAGCCACACTTGGTGGTGGGCGCCTGTAGTCCCAGCTACTCGGGAGGCTGAAGCAGGAGAATGGCGTGAACCTGGGAGATGGAGTTTGCAGTGAGCCGAGATCACGCCACTGCACTCCAGCCTGGATGACAGAGTGAGACTCAGTCTCAAAAAAAAAAAACAAAAAACAAAAAAGCATTCATTTAAATACATACTTTCCATGTCAGGAGCTCATTTTTTTAACTATTATATACTATTCTGTTATGGATGTCCCATAATTTTAAAAATGGTTATATAGCTTTTTTATTAAATAAGTGGATGCATATGATAAAACAAATAAAAATGATTCAGAGGCTGGGCACAGTGGCTCACGCCTGCAATCCCAGCACTTTGGGAGGCTGAAGCGGGCAGATCACCTGAGGTCGGGAGTTGGAGACCAGCCTGACCAACATGGAGAGACCCTGTCTCTATTAAAAATACAAAATTAGCCGGGCGTGGTGGCACGAGCCCTGTAATCCCAGCTACTTGGGAGGCTGAGGCAGGAGAATTGCTTGAACCCAGAAGGCGGAGGTTGCAGTGAGCCAAGATTGCGCCATTGCACTCCAGCCTGGGCAATAAGAGCGAAACTCCGTCTCAAAAAAAAAAAGATGCAGTCTTGAAGGGTCCAAAATAAAAGGTCAGGGCTGGGCACGGTGGCTCATGCCTATAATCCCAGCACTTTGGGAGGCCGAGGTGGGTGGATCATGAGGTCAGGAGTTCGAGACCAGCCTGGCCAAGATGGTGAAACCCCGTCTCTACTAAAAAATACAAAAATTAGCCAGGCATAATGGTGGGCACCTGTAATCCCAGCTACTCGGGAGGCTGAGGCAGGAGAATCGCTTGAACGCGGGCAGGCGGAGTCTGCAGTGAGCCCAGATCATACCACTGCACTCTAGCCTGGGCGACAGAGCAAGACTCCATCTCAAAAAAATAAATAAATAAATAAAATAAAAGGTCAGCTTTTCTTCCTCCTCTCCCCAAGTCTAGTTTCATTCCCTGCAATTCCTGATTTTAATTTTTCCAGTGGCAGCCATCACATGCCTTTAGTAGCTGGTGCCTGCTGGCTCCTTGGCTATAAACTGTATGGAATTTAGTCAACTCACATGATCTCTACCTCTACCTCCTGATTTTGTTAGATATATTATTACTTTTAATTCTTCTAGAGTTCCTTTCATGACTTTAAATGCTATATTTATTTATTTATTTATTTTATTTATTTTTGAGACGGAGTTTCGCTCTTGTTGCCCAGGCAGGAGTGCAATGTCGTGATCTCGGCTCACTGCAACCTCCACCTCCCGGGTTCAAGCGATTCTCCTGCCCCAGTCTCCCTAGTAGCTGGGATTACAGGCATGCACCATCATGGCCAGCTAATTTTGTATTTTTAATAGAGAGGGTTTCTCCATGTAGGTCGGGCTGGTCTCCAACTCCCAACCTCAGGTGATCCGCCCACCTCAGCCTCCCAAATGCTGGTATTATAGGCGTGAGCCACCGCGCCTGGCTAAACACTATATTTAAACACCTGTTTCTTGATTTATCACCTGTTGGCAGTATCTATTGATTACCCTCTGTGAAGAATGAGAAAATTAGCTCACTTTCTTTGATTCTCCCTTCTCCCTCCTCCAACTACCATTTTTTGTTATTTCACATTGTCAAGGCTTCTGATACTTTGTTTTGTTAATATAATTAGGTCTTTCATTCTAAAAACTGAAAACCAATAAATAGCATTTTAATTGTATGTTTATGAAAAATCGTTCAAACATCAATTTCAAACAAACTTCAAACAATTTCAAACTTTTACTTTTTTCTCGATGTTCTTCACTTCTGGATCATACTCAGCTGCCACCGCCACTTATACCACGAGTCGTCTTGGATTCTTTTTCACGCTGGTAGAGTACTCCCCCTCACGTAATTTTTTCACAGAGCATTATAAACTTTCTGTTTCTTGCATGTCTGAAAATATCTTTTACATTCACACTCCATTTTAACTTTGGTCTGGGCTTCCTTATACAAGATAATTTTCCTCAGAAACTTGTGAAGACATTGTTCCTAGTTTTGTATTAAGCAGTTGTTGGAGGAGGAAGGCTATCCAGCAACAAATTACCCTGTTTGTTTTTCCCATGACCCACGTTGATTTTTTTTTTCTTTTCTTTTTTTTTTTTTTTTTGAGACGGAGTCTCGCTCTTTCGCCCAGGCTGGAGTGCAGTGGCCGGATCTCAGCTCACTGCAAACTCTGCCTCCCGGGTTTAAGCCATTCTCCTGCCTCAGCCTCCCGAGCAGCTGGGACTACAGGCACCCGCCACCTCGCCCGGCTAGTTTTTTGTATTTTTAGTAGAGACGGGGTTTCACTGTGTTAGCCAGGATGGTCTCGATCTCCTGACCTCGTGATCCACCCGTCTCGGCCTCCCAAAGTGCTGGGACTACAGGCTTGAGCCACCGCGCCCGGCCTTTTTCTTTTTTTAGACGGAGTCTTACTCTGTTGCCCAGGCTGGAGTGCAGTGGCGCAATCTTGGCTCACTGCAATCTCTGCCTCCCGGGATCAAGCAATTCTTCTGCCACAGCCTCCTTAGTAGCTGGGACTACAGGACGCACCACCATGCCTGGCTCATTTTTGTATTTTTAGCAGAGACAGAATTTCGCTATATTGGCCAGGCTGGTCTCGAACTCCTGACCTCATGATCCACCGACCTCGGCCTCCCAAAGTGCTGAGATGACAGGCATGAGCCAACACACCCAGCCTTTTTTTTTTTTTTTTTTTTTTTTTGAGATGGAATCTCACTCTGTCGCCCAGGCTGGAGTGCAGTGATGCAATGTCAGCTCACTGCAACCTCCACCTCCCAGGTTCAAGTGATTCTCCCACCTCAGCCTCCGGAGTAGCTGGGATTACAGACACCCACCACCACACCCCGCTACTTTTTGTATTATAAATTATTATATGTACAGAGTCTACTTCTGGGCCATTAGTCTGTTTCATTCATCTGTCTGTTCAGTCTAAGATGAACTACTTATTTAACTTTGGTGGCTTTATTACCTGACACAAGTAATTTTTATTTTTTCAAAACTAATAAGTGCCATTCCCCTATTTTTCTTCCAAATGGGCATTAGATTACTTTTTAAAAATTCCCCTCCCTCAATTTTTATTGCGGATTTTTATTTTACTCAAGAAAGTTGACAGTAACATTTCTGAAGCATGTATGTGTTAACATAAAACAGAAAAGCAGGTTGGAGTCTAAATGAAGCTTAAAATTTCTGATGAAAAGAAAGCTGTATTCCTCCAGCCCTGCTCAAAGAGAGGAAGCGCTGTCTGACTTATGCAACCATCCCAGGTTCTAGAGGGAGAGCTGTGATGTAATTCAAGGATACTTGGGACCTGTCCATGGTCCCCCAGTAATGGCAGGCTGTCACTTTTGACACTTGATGCCCTTGTCCCTGGCTGGTCTGTCTAACCTTCCACACGTGGTCCATCTCTCTTTTTCACTCCAGCCTTATGTAAATACTTGTGGTTTCCTAAGCACACGGTGTTAAACATTTATAACAATCGAAGGGTTAAATTACCCTAATAGATAAGCTTTCTTTCAAATCAGTAAGAGCAAAAGTAAACACCGTAATAGAAAATGGACACAAATAGGCCATTTCAAAAGGAGATAGGCAAATTCCAGTAAAAATACAAAAGCTATTATCCTCACTACTAAGGAAAGAAGTACACATCAAAACAAGAATGAGGTATCGTCGACGCTCTGTATACATGGGTTCTGCATCCATGGATTCAACCAACCTCAGATCAAAGTTATTCAGAAAAGGCTGGGCACAGTGGCTCACACCTGTAATCCCAGCACATTCGGAGGCCAAGGTGGGTGGATCACTTGAGGTCAGGAGTTCAAGACCAGCCTGGCTAACATGGTGAAACGCCATCTCTACTAACAACATAAAAATTCATTGGGTGTGGTGGCACACACCTCTAATCCCAGCTCCCCGGGGGCTGAGGCATGAGAATCGCTTGAACCCCGGAGGTGGAGGTTGCAGTCAGCCAAGGTCGCGCCACTGCACTCCAGCATGGGCGACAGAGCAAGACTTCATCTCAAAAAAATACATATACGTGTGTGTGTGTATATGTATGTATGCATATATGTGTATATATATGTGTATGTATATATGTGTGTATTAGGGAAAAAACTTTCATCTGCACTGAACACGCACATTTTTTCTTGTTAGTATTCCCTAAACGATACAGTGTAATAACTATTTTACATAGCACTTACAATGTATTAAATATTATAAGTAATTTAGAGATGATTTAAAGTATAAGAGAGGATAAGCATAGGTTATATGTAAGTACTACACCATTTTATGTTGGGGACTTGAGCATGGGCAAATGTTGGTATCTGTGGGAGGTCCTGGAAGCAATCCCCCATGGATACTGAGGAACAACTGTTCAACTGTTTGACTATCAAATTGGCAAGAGTTATGTGTCAATATTGATGCAGGGAATTAGGAACTTATAAATTACTAGTGGGAATATAAACTGGTTCTACATTTTTGGAGGAGAATTTGCAATATCTATCAAAACCCTTAAATTATGCTTTAATTTGACCCAGCAATACATGTTTAGGCATTTATATAAAGAAAACAACTGGACACATAATTTAAAAATCTGTGGGGAAAGATTCACTACATCATCATTCATAATACTGAAAAATTGAACATATTATACACACACACATATAGGCTACCACCTTGCTGAAGTGAATCCAAAGACCATTAGTGTCGGCATCACCTGGGAGCTTTCTAGAAATGTAGAATCTAGGCCAGGCACAGTGGCTCACGCCTCATCCCAGCACTTTGGAAGGCTGAGGCGGGTGGATCACTTGAGGTCAGGAGTTCGAGACCAGTCTGGCCAATATGGTGAAACCCCGTCTACTAAAAATACAAAAAATTAGCCAGGCGTGGTGGCAGGCGCCTGTAATCCCAGCTATTCGAGAGGCTGAGGCAGGAGAATCGCTTGAACCAAGGAGGCGGAGGTTGCAGTGAGCCAAGATTGTGCCACTGCACTCCAGCCTGGGTGACAGAGCAAGACTCCATCTCAAAAAAAAAAGTAGAATCTGACTCAGGCACGGTGGCCAAGTGGTAATGTGCCGGTCTTGTAGAAATGTAGAATCTTAGGCCCCATCCCAGACCTGCTGCATCAGAATTTGTATTTTGACAGTTCCGTATGGCATTTGCATGAGCATTAAAATTTGAGAAACGCTGGCAGGCATAGACACCAAAATGTTAGCACATTTCTGGGTGGTTATGTTCCCTATTTTAAATGCATTTTCTAATTTTCCTACCTCTGATACGCACTTTTTTCATAAGCATGTGTCACATAGAAAAACAGCAGCATGCTGTGGTTGCACGTTATCCCCTCTTCCTGGAGCCCTTCCTAGCACATCTCATCCGAGATCCGTCTCCCAGGAGTCCCTCCTTAGCCCCTCGTCTTCTTTGCTCAACTAGTCTCACATCCAGCTGTGTTGCTGGTCCAGGAACCATAGCATTGTGCTGAAATTATTATCTGTGCTTCCTCAGCTGTTCAAATAGTAAAATAGGAGGGAAATACCAAGAAAATTATCCAGGCTGTCGTGCAGAAAGGAAATGAAAATTGGCATTATAATTATGGTTTGATTCATCTGTCTCCTCCACTGGACTGTGAACTTCTTGAGGACAATAGCTGTGTCTCACTTGCCTCCAGCTTAGAGCCCGCCCAGAGTTGGGACTCCATCAATGTTTGCTGAGTGGATGCTGGCCATGTGGCGGGAAGTCACTCTGATTGTCAGAAGGAATGCCTGGCAGCTGCCAGCATCCAATCCTCAAGAATCTTCGCTCCCAACACCTCAGACCCTTTTGCTCCCTCCCTGAGACACACCCTAGTCCACTCCGGGAAGGAATTCACATCTCACAAGGGATCTCTGCATCCACCACACCAAAGTTCACCCTTACCAGGATGAGCTGCTTTTCTCCCAGTTCCCCACACCAACAGTAGAAATACTTTACGTGGAGATTCACCAAGGAACATTACGTTGAAAATCAGTAAGGAGGTGGCTGGGTGCCGTGTCTCACTCCTGTAATCCCAGCACTTTGGGAGGCCAAGGCAGGTGGATCACCTGAGGTCAGGAGTTCGAGACCAGCCTGACCAACCTGGAGAAATCCTGTCTCTACTAAGAAGACGAAAAACTAACATGGGCATGGTGGTGTGTGTCTAATCCCAGCTACGCAGGAGGCTGAGGCAGGAGAATTGTTTGAACCTGGGAGGGGGAGGTTGCAGTGAGCTGAGAACACGCCACTGCACTCCAGCCTAGACGACAGAGGGAGACTCCGTCTCAAATTTTAAAAAGTAGGCCGGGCGCGGTGGCTCAAGCCTGTAATCCCAGCACTTTGGGAGGCCGAGACGGGCGGATCACGAGGTCAGGAGATCGAGAGACGATCCCGGCTAACACGGTGAAACCCCGTCTCTACTAAAAAATACAAAAAAACTAGCCGGGCGAGGTGGCGGGCGCCTGTAGTCCCAGCTACTCGGGAGGCTGAGGCAGGAGAATGGCGTAAACCCGGGAGGCGGAGCTTGCAGTGAGCTGAGATCCGGCCACTGCACTCCAGCCTGGGTGACAGAGCAAGACTCCGTCTCAAAAAAAAAAAAAAAAAAAGTAGTAATAAGGAGAGCTGGATGTGATGGCACACAGCTGTAATCCCAACTACTCAAGAAGCTGAGGCAGGGCCAGGCGTAGTGGCACACACCTGTAATCCTAGCACTTTGGGAAGCCACATTTGAGGCCAGCCTGGCCAACATGGTGAAATTAAAATTACAAAAATTAGCCAGGCATAGTGGCAGGCGCCTGTAATCTCCACTACTTGGGAGGCTGAACCAGGATAATTGCTTGAACGCGGGAGGTAGAGGTTGCAGCGAGCTGAGATCGCGCCATTGCACACAGCCTGGGCAACAGCAAAAACTCCGTCTCAAAAAAAAAAAATGCTGAGGCAGAAGGATTCCTTGAGGCCTTGAATTTGATCCTTTAGTGTCCCATGATCTTGCCTGTGAATAGCCATCCCACTCCATCCTGGGCAACATATCAAGACCTCATCCCTAAAATAAATAAATAAGGGTTACCCAGTCGAGCTGGAGGGAGGTTTTTAGCCCCAGAATTGGGATACTCCTCAGTCTCCCCGAAAGACCTTGTGTCCCAGGTGCTTTTTCAGGGTTTGCCCCTTCCAGCCTCCGCCCTCTGTCAGATTTTCAGAGCATTCTCTGTAATTACCCCCACCTGAGCTCCTATGTGGTCCTTAAGATTTAAATCCAACAAACATGGCGTATACCTATTATGTTCTGTAATAATACCCGCTAGAATTATTAAGCACTTAAATATGACAAGCATTTTACCTGCATTGTTAAAATTCAGTTCCTCGGCCGGGCGCGGTGGCTCAAGCCTGTAATCCCAGCACTTTGGGAGGCCGAGACGGGCGGATCACGAAGTCAGGAGATCGAGACCATCCTGGCTAACACGGTGAAACCCTGTCTCTACTAAAAAATACAAAAAAACAAAAAAAAAAAAACTAGCCGGGCGAGGTGGCGGGCGCCTGTAGTCCCAGCTACTCAGGAGGCTGAGGCAGGAGAATGGCGTGAACCCGGGAGGCGGAGCTTGCAGTGAGCTGAGATCCGGCCACTGCACTCCAGCCTGGGCGACAGAGTGAGACTCCGTCTCAAAAAAAAAAAAAAATTCCGTTCCTCCAGACACCCCATATAGTAGCTTGTATTACAATCTCCTTTTGCGATGGAAGACAGGTTCTCAGAGGTCAACCAATTCATTCTAAGTCACACAGCTAGGAAGAGAGCAGAACCCAGATTTGAGCCTGGTTCTGTGAGTCCAGAGCCTGAATGCTTAACTACCATACAAACTACAACCCACCTAGCTTCATTTGTCCATTCTTTCCACAAATCATATTCCAATGATATTTATTGAGCACTTACTATGAACCAAGCATTGTCCAAGGTACTGAGATTCAGTGGTGAAATAATAAAGTCCCTACCCTTTTTTTTTTTGAGACAGGGTCTCACTCTGTCACCCAGGCTGGCGTGCAGTGGTGCGATCTGGGCTTACTGCAACCTCTTGCTTCCCATGTTTAAGTGATTCTCATGTCAACCTCCTGAGTAGCTGGGATTACAGGCATGTGCCACCATGCCTGGCTAATTTTGTATTTTTAGTAGAGATGGGGTTTCACCATGTTGGCCAGGCTGGTTTTGAACTCCAGACCTCAAGTGATCTGCCTGCCTCGGCCTCCCAAAGTGCTGGGATTACAGGCATGAGCCACCATGCCCAGCCCAAAGTACCCTTAGAAACCTTAATCTGGCAGGAAGACAGACATCATTCAAAAATCTTACACACATACACACAATCAAAAGCTCAGATGCTTTGCAGGAAGCATGCAGAATGCATGGAGAGCCCCTTTCTCACAGAAGCTTCTGACTCCCCACACTAGTCCAGGTCCCACAGCATGGGACAGCAGGACCCAGACAAGTGTGGAGAATCGGAGGCTTCTGCAAGGAAGAGGTTCAACAGGGTGTGAAGATCCTGAGGCATGAGGGAACATAGCTCTTTCAAGGGGTGTTTTAGAAAAACAGAACAAAGGCCAGCATGGCTGCAGCCCAGAGAGTGCAAGGGGAGAGTGGGGCAGGAGGGGGTGCAGAATGGGCAGGGGCTCTCGCAGACATGAGCAAGGCACTTTGGATTCAGGATAGGGGTGCAGAAAGCTTTTAAGGGGTTTTCAATAAGGTAGTGAGTTCATTGGATTTGCTTTTCTTCGTTTTTGAGACAGGGTCTCACTCTGTCGCCCAGGCCTGAGTGCAGTGACGCAATCACGCCTCACTGCAGTCTTGACCTCCCAAGTTCAAGCCATCCTCACACCTCATCTTCCCAAGTAGCTGGGACTACAGGTGCACACCACCATACCTGGCTAATTTTTAAATTTTTTGTAGAGACAGGGTCTCACTATGTTGCCCAGGCTGGGGACTTGCTTTTTGACAGATCACTCTGGCACCTATTTGGAGAACAGATTGGAAGGGGCAGGAGCAGAAGCAGGGAGTCTAGTCAGGATGCTGTTGTGGTGTTCCAGGTGGAGGGTGATGGCTGCTTGAAGTATAGTGATAGTGATGGGGAGGTAATAGAAGCATTCAGGATATAGTTTTGAAAGTGATTAAGACTAATAGGATTGGATGTGGGCTGCTAAAAGAATCGAGAATGACTGAGCACCTGGGTGAATACTGGTGCCTTTACTGAGGTGGGGAACACTGACAGCAGAGTAGACTTAGGGGAGAACCAAGAGTTTACTTTTTTTTTTTTTTTTTTTTTGAGACAGAGTCTCGCTCTGTTGCCCAGGCTGGAGTGCAGTGGCACGATCTTGGCTCACTGCAACCTCAACCTCCCGGGCTCAAGCAATTCTCCTGCCTCAGCCTCCCAACTAGCTGGGACTACAGGTGCAAGCCACCACATCTGGCTAATTTTTTGTATTTTAGTAGAGATGGGGTTTCACTGTGTTGCTGAGGCTGGTCGCGAACTCCTGAGCTCAGGCAGTCTGCCTGCCTCGGCCTCCCAAAGTGCTGGGATTACAGGCATGAGCCACCGCGCCTGGCCAAGAGTTTACTGTTGTTGAGTTGAAGTACCTGTAATTGTCCCAAGTAGACGGATGGAGTTGTTATCTCTGTATTTCCAGAGTCAGCACAAAATAGGTGCTTAGTAAAAAGTCTTGAAATAAAAGAATGCACGAGTAGGTAAAATTTAAGCCAAGTCTTAAAGAATGGATGGCATTTGTCCTTGAGAAGAAGTTATTTTAGTGCCTGAGATTAAAAAAGCAAACAAACAAATAGAACACAGGGTGGAAGCAAAGGATAAAGGAATGAGTGCGAGGTAGACATGGGCCACGGGGCACCTTGTTCCTGCTCCCCAAGGCTTTCTGCTTTTATTTTTTTGAGTTGGAGTCTTACTCTGTCGCCCAGGCTGGAGTGGAGTGGCACGATCTCGGCTCACTGCAACCTCCACCTCCTGGATTCAAGTGATTCTCCTGCCTCAGCCTCCCGAGTAGCTGGTATTATAAGCATGTGCCACCACGCCTGGCTCATTTTTTTGTATTTTTAGTAGAGATGAGGTTTCATCATGTTCGAGGCTGGTCTCAAACTCCTAACCTCAGATGATCCGCCCCCGCCGCAGCCTCCCAAAGTGCTGGGATTACAGGTGTGAGCCACCACGCCCGGCCATCCCCAAAGCTCTCTGTGTCTTTGCCTGAAACACCAAACCATCCTCTGCAGAGTAGAGAGAACACATCAGCTAGGAAAGAAAGCAATGTCTGTGTTAAACATTGGAACTCAGTGTATTTGTGGGTGTGTGTGTGTCTGCCTCTAAGCTTTTTTTTTTTTTTTTTGGATGCAGTCTTGCTCTTTTCCCCAGGCTGGAGTGCAGTGGCACGATCTCAACTCACTGCAACCTCCGCCTCCTGGGTTCAAGCGATTCTCCTGCTTCAGCCTCCCAAGTAGCTGGGATTATAGGCATGCAGCACCATGCCTAGCTAATTTTTGTATTTTTAGTAAACACAGGGTTTCACCATGTTGGCCAGGCTGGTCTCAAACCACTGACTTCAGGTGATCTGCCCTCCTCAGCCTCCCAAATTTCTGGGATTACAGGCATGAGCCATCATGCCTGGCCCGCTAAGCATTTTTATATTTGTATTTCTGTATTTCATAGGCTAGAGGGCCTTGGTATTGCCAACTGACCTTGTCTTCAAGGCTGAATTAAGGCTGAATTTTCTTTCTTATTTACATGGACTAAACTGGCTGCAGAAGCCTGCTCCCCAGGGAACCAGGCCGACCAGGTCAGAGTGTGTCAGTGTGTTCCTGGTGCTTACTCTTGTGGCTTCTTATCTGGGCGGCTCCTGTCAGGCTCTTTGTCCAGAGCTTCCCAAAGTACAAGAGAAGATTGTTTACTTTCTTTCAGCTACTAGTGCCCACTGGCAAGGGCTGAATGTAAATGACCCAGAGGTGAAGGCTGAAGGCATCATTAGTCTACAAACATAGTCCTTGTTCATTTATTCATTCAGTTTCAGTTTATCATTCATTCATTCTTTTTTTTTTTCTGAGGCAGGGTTTTGCTCTGTTGCTGAGACTGGAGTGCAATCTTGGCTCACTGCAACCTCCACCTCCCAGAGCTCAAGTGATCCTCTCACCTCAGCCTCCCAGGTGGCTGGGACCACGGGCGCACACCACCACCTGACTGATTTTTGTATTTTTTGTAGAGACAGGGTTTTGTCATGTTGCCCAAGACAGGCTGGTCTTGAACTCCTGGGCTCAAGCAATTCACCTGCCTTAGGCTCCCAAAGTGCTGGGATTACAGGTGTGACCCACCACGCCCAGCCCATTATTTTATTGCACATACATCCTCAGGCTGACTGCTCATTTCAAATTACTTAACCTCCCTGCACTCTAGTTTCCTTAGCTTTAAAATGGGACAGTAATAATGCCACCTTCTAAAGTTCATTGCATGGATGAAATTA
The DNA here is from genome assembly GCF_024542745.1 of Macaca thibetana thibetana. Taxonomy (NCBI): domain Eukaryota; kingdom Metazoa; phylum Chordata; class Mammalia; order Primates; family Cercopithecidae; genus Macaca; species Macaca thibetana. The sequence goes on from NC_065578.1 coordinate 42,803,783, forward strand.
AGGAATATCATTCATTGACTTAACAAATATTTAATGAGCACATACAAGGAGCCAGGGCTGCTCCAAGGGCTGGGGATAGTGGTGAACAAAACAAAGGTCCCTGCCCTCATGGAGTAGGCATTCTAATGGAGAGAACTAAATAATGGAAAAATAAAGGATATACTGGTGGTCAGGGAAGGCTTCACTGAGGTGGTGACATTTCAGTGAGGCCCTGAAAGGTGAGGGAGCAAGCCATTCAGACCTGAGGGGAAATAGGGTCCTGGAAGAGTGAGCAGAGAGCGGGTGGGGGATGATTGTCTGTAGGCTGTTAAAAGGATTTGGCTTTTCGGCTGGGAGTGGTGGCTCAGGCCTGTAATCCCGGCACTTTGGGAGGCCGAAGGGGGTGGATCACCTGAGGCCAGGAGTTTAAGACCAGCCTGGCCAACATGGTGAAACCCTGTCTCTAATAAAAGTACAAAAAATTAGCCAGGCATGCTGGCATGTGTCTATAATCCCAGCTACTTGGGAGACTGAGGCAAGAGAAATTGCTTGAACCTGGGAGGTGGGGGTTGCAGTGAGTCGAGATTGCGCCATTGCACTTGAGCTTGGGCGAAGAAGTGTGACTCCATCTAAAAAAAAAAAAAAAAAAAAAAATTAGCCAGGTGTAGGGGTGCACACCTGTAATCCCAGCTACTCGGGAGGCTGAGGCAGGAGAACTGCTTGAACCCAGGAGGCAGAGGCTGCAGTGAGCCGCACCACTGCACTCCAGCCTGGGTGACAGCTTGGGTGTCTCAAACAAAAAGAAAAAAAGGATTTGGCTTTTCTTCAAACTGAGATAAGAAGTCATGTGATGGTTGTAAGAAGAGGAGTAACATGATGTAACTTCTAGTATTAAAGAATCACTCTGACCGGGCACGGTGGCTCACGCCTGTAATCCCAATACTTTGGGAGGCTGAGGTGGGCAGATCAAAAGGTCAAGAGATCCAGACCATCCTGGCCAACATGGTGAAACCTCATCTCTACTAAAAATGCAAAAATTAGCTGGGCATGGTGGCATGTGCCTGTAGTCCCAGCTACTCGGGAGGCTGAGGCAGGAGAATCGCTTGAGCCCAGGAGGCAGAGGTTGCATTGAGCCAAGCCCACAACACTGCACTCCAGCCTGGTGACAGAGTGGGACTCCCTCTCAAAAAAAAAAAAAAAAAATCACTCTAGGCTGGGCGGGGCAGCTCATGTCTGTAATCCCAGCACTTTGGGAGGTGGAGGCGGGTGGATCACCTGAGGTCAGGAGTTCACGACCAACCTGGCCAACATGATGAAACTCCGTCTCCGCTAAAAATACAGAAAATTAGCCAGGCATGGTGGCGGGCACCTGTAATCCCAACTACCAGGAGGCTGAGGCAGGAGAATTGCTTGAAAAAAGAAAATATTAAGGCCAGGCGCAGTGGCTCACACCTGTAATCCCAGCACTTTGGGAGGCCGAGGCAGGTGGATCACGAGGTCAGGAGATCGAGACCATCCTGGCTAACACGGTGAAACTCCATCTGTACTAAAAAAATACAAAAAATTAGCTGGGAGTGGTGGCGGGTGCTTGTAATCCCAGTTCCCGGGGAGTTGAGGCAGGAGAATGGCATGAACCCAGGACGCGGAGCTTGCAGTGAGTGGAGATAGTGCCACTGCACACCAGCCTGGGCGACAGAGCAAGACTCCATCTCAAAAAAAAAGAAAAAAGAAAAAACTAGCCCGGCTAGTTTTTGTATTTTTAGTAGAGACAGGGTTTTGCCATGTTGTCCAGGATGGTCTCGAGTTCCTGACCTCAGGTGATCCGCCCACCTCAGCCTCCCAAAGTGCTGGGATTACAGGCGTGAGTCACCGTGCCTGGCCACAAGAAACAAAACAGAAAACCCGTTTTATTTTTATTTTTATTTTTTTTGAGACGGAGTGTCGCTCCGTTCCCAGGCTGGAGTGCAGTGACGAGATCTCAGCTCACTGCAACCTCCACCTCCCAGGGTCAAGCAATTCTCCTGCCTCAGCCTCCTGAGTAGCTGGGATTACAGGCACGTGCCACCACACCTGGCTAATTTTTGTATTTCTAGTAGATGTTGGCCAGGCTGGTCTTGAAATCCTGACCTCAGGCAATCCACCCGCCTCCACCTCCCAAAGTGCTGGGATGTCAGGCATGAGCCACCGTGCCCAGCCTAGAAAATAATATTTTTAAAAAATTAAAAAGGATCAGTCTGCTGTGTTGAGGAGATTGTAGGGGGCAAGGGCAGAAATAGAGAGACATTAGGAGGCTGTGGCCATTATCCTCTTCAGGCTAAGGATGGCTTAGAGCAGGGCGGCGGAGTGGAGGTGAAGGGAAATGTTGAATTCTGGACATATTTTAGGGGCAGAGCAGAGAACTATGTAAATGTTAATGTCAATGCACCAAAACCACAATTCATAAAATAAACTGATAAATTGAACTTCATCAAAATGAAAACTCTTGTGCTTCAAAAGGCACTAAAGAAAATGAAAAGGCAAGCCACAGAAGGAGAGAAAATATTTTTAAAGCCAACATCTGATAAAGGATCTGTATCCGAATATATAAAGAACTTTTACAACTCAATAATAAGAAGACAAACAACCCAATTAATACATCGACAAAAGGTTTGAATAGACATTTCACCAGAGGATATATGAATGGTGAATAAGCACATAAAAAGATGCCCAACATCATTAGTCGTTAGGGAAATGCAAATTAAAACCACAGTGAAATACTACTTCGCACCCACTGGAATGGTTATAATCAGAAAGATAGACAATACCAAATGCTGGCAAGGATATGGAGAAATGGGACTCCTCAGGCATTGTCGATGGGAATGTAAAATGGTACAGCCGCTTTAGAAAATAGTTCGGCAGCTTCTGGGCTGGGCGCGGTGGCTCACGCCTATAATCCCAGCACTCTGGGGGGCTGAGGCAGGCGGATCACGAGGTCAGGAGATTGAACCACCCTGGCTAACACGGTGAAACCCCGTCTCTACTAAAAATGCAAAAAATTATACGGGCGTGGTGGCGGGCGCCTATAGTGCCAGCTACTCGGGAGGCTGAGGCAGGAGAATGGCGTGAACCTGGGAGGCGGAGCTTGCAGTGAGCCGAGATGGCGCCACTGCACTCCAGCCTGGGCGACAGAGCCAGACTCCATCTCTTTTTTTTTTTTTTTTTTTTTTTTTTTTTTTTTTTTTTTTTTGAGACGGAGTCTTGCTCTGTCGCCCAGGCTGGAGTGCAGTGGCGCCATCTCGGCTCACTGCAAGCTCCGCCTCCCGGGTTCACGCCATTCTCCTGCCTCAGCCTCCCGAGTAGCTGGGACTACAGGCGCCCACAACCGCGCCCGGCTAATTTTTTGTATTTTTTTAGTAGAGACGGGGTTTCACCGTGGTCTCGATCTCCTGACCTTGTGACCCGCCCGCCTCGGCCTCCCAAAGTGCTGGGATTACAGGCGTGAGCCACCGCACCCGGCCCAGACTCCATCTCAAAAAAAAAAAAAAAAAGAAAAGAAAATAGTTTGGCAGTTTCTTAAAAAGATTAACATAAATTTACTATACAACCCAGCAATTATTCCACTCCTTGTTATCTACCCAAGAGAAATGTAAGCAGACATTTACGCAAAGGCTAGCATGTAAATGTTCATAGCAGCACTATTGCTAATAGCCAAAAAGTGGAAGCAACCGAAACATCAATCAACACTACAATGGAATACTATTCAATAATAGAAAGGAGGGAAATACTGATGCATGCTACCTCATGGGTGACTTTCTTTTTTTTTTTTTTTTTCTTCTTTTTTTGAGACGGAGTCTTGCTCTGTCGCCCAGGCTGGAGTGCAGTGGCCGGATCCCAGCTCACTGCAAGCTCCGCCTCCCGGGTTTACGCCATTCTCCTGCCTCAGCATCCTGAGTAGCTGGGACTACAGGCGCCCGCCACCTCACCCGGCTAGTTTTTTGTATGTTTTTTAAATAGAGACGGGGTTTCACCGTTTTAGCCAGGATGGTCTCGATCTCCTGACCTTGTGATCCGCCCGTCTGGGCCTCCCAAAGTGCTGGGATTACAAACTTGAGCCACCGCGCCCGGCCTCATGGGTGACTTTCAAAACAATTATCCCCAGTGAAAGAAGCCAGACACAAAAGACCACATAGTCTATGGTTCTATTTATATGAAATGTCCAGAAAAGGCAAAGCTATATAGACAGAAAATAGATTAATGGTTGCCTGGGGCTAGGGGTGGGAATGGAGACTGATTATAACTGGGCACAGGTAATCTTATTGAGGTGGTAGATTTTATCGAGGTGATGGAAGTGTTCCAAAACTGGATTCGGTAATAGTTGCATGCTTTTGCAAATTTATTTAAAAATCATTAAATTATACTATTAAAAAGAACATTGTTAATGATAGCATATATCTTTTTTTTTTTTTTTTTTTTTTTTTTTGAGACGGAGTCTCGCTCTGTCGCCCAGGCTGGAGTGCAGTGGCCGGATCTCAGCTCACTGCAAGCTCCGCCTCCCGGGTTCACGCCATTCTCCTGCCTCAGCCTCCCGAGTAGCTGGGACTACAGGCGTCCGCCACCTCACCCGGCTAGTTTTTTGTATTTTTTTTAGTAGAGACGGGGTTTCACCGTGTTAGCCAGGATGGTCTCGATCTCCTGACCTCGTGATCCACCCGTCTCGGCCTCCCAAAGTGCTGGGATTACAGGCTTGAGCCACCGCGCCCGGCCATGATAGCATATATCTAAATGTAAACAATTTTTGTGCATATAAAGCATTTAGCACAGTGTTTGAAATGTAACAGCTCAATAAATGTAGTTAACTTTTTTTTTTTTTTTTTTTGAGACTGAATTTCGCTCTTGTCACCCAGGCTGGAGTGCTATGGCACAAACTCGGTTCACTACAACCTCCGCTTCCTGGGTTCAAGCAATTCTCCTGCCTCAGCCACCCGAGTAGCTGGGATTACAGGTGCCTACCACCATGCCCAACTAATTATTGCATTTTTAGTAGAGGCAGGGTTTCACCATGTTGGCCAGACTGGTCTCTAACTCCTGACCTCAGGTCATCCACCCGCCTCAGCCTCCCAAAGTGCCGAGATTACAGGAGTGAGCCACCGTACCCAGCTGTAGTTAACTTTTTTTTTTTTTTTTTTTTTTTTTTTTTTAAGACAGAGTCTGGCTTTGTGACCCAGGCTGGAGTGCAGTGGCTCAATCTCAGCTCACTGCATGCTCTGTCTCCCAGGTGTTCTCCCCTCTTCTTTTCCTTCATAGCAAGCACAACTTTTTGGCAATTTTTCTTTTTTTTTGAGATGAGTCTCACTCTGTCACCCAGGCTGGAGTACAGTGGCTCCATAATAGCTCACTGCAGCCTCGAATGCCTCAGCCTCAGGAGTAGCTGGCGTTACAGGCGTGAATCACATCCAGCCTGTAATTTTCTTTATTTGTGCAAGCACTTGCTTCATGTCTCTCTCTCACTAGATTAGAAAAACCATGAGGGCAGGAAAGGGTCTGTTCCACTCATTACTGGCAGGCGGGCAGGTTCTGGTAGTCTTTTTGCTGGTGTGATAGAAGAAACAGGACACTGTGTCTGTCCTCTTTCTGGAGCTGCAGCAGTCACGTTACAACCACGAGTTGCATAAGAGGGTGGCCAAAGCCACGTTGCGAAGGATGCTAGAGAAAGATGGAACATGCCTGTATGTTTCATGACTTTGCTGAGCACTGAGCTAAGGCTCACCACCTTCAGACCTCTTATCTCATGAGAAAATAAACTGGTATTTAAGCCACTTTTGCGAGTGTTTTCTATTTTTGGCAATGGAATACATTCCTAAACGGTATTTCCAATAAGACCAAAATGATATTCTCAAGAGACTTTTGTCTAGTGGGGAAAGATGGACATGTAAACAAATCCATGCATTTGTCAAATACTTGCTTTGTGGAGCTCTGTACAGGGTGAGGTAATGGACTGCCCCTGGCTTAAGCAATTAGGTGATGGCTCTTCCACTAACTGAGATAGGAAACCTAGGAGGTACAGCTTATTTGTGGGGCAAGATTAGTTCTTTGTTGGGTATGTCAGTTTTAAGTATCATAGGACAACTAGGGGTAGGGATCCAGAGACAGCAGGATACATGGATCTGAGCTCCAGGGAGAAGGTGTCTGGGGTATACAATGGGTGTCATCAGTGTGCACCTGAGTGCAGCCTAAGACTGAAAGTGTATTGAGCTCTTGTTTCAGGCTCTGTGCTAAGTGCTTTGTACCATCATCATGATTTGCTGAGCTAGCATTTACTGAGCACTTACTACATGCCAATTAGACTTCTAACTGCTTTACTTCATTATCCCATTGCTTCGTTTATCTCATTTAATTCTCACGACCCAGAAAGGGAAGTACTCTTCCAGTTTTAATTATGAGAAAACTTGAGGATTAGGAAAATTAAGTAACTTGCTAGTGAGTTGTAGAAAAAACACAAACAGAAACAAAAACCCACCTGGGCAACATGGCAAAAACCCGTCTCTACAAAAAAAAAACAACAACAACAAAATTGGCTGGGCGTGGTGGCATATGCCTGTAGTCCCAGCTACTTGAGAGGCTGAGGTGGGAGATTCGCTTGAGTCCAGGGGGTTGAGGTTGCAGTGAGCTGTGATTGCACCACTTCACTCCAGCCTGGGTGACAGAGGGAGACCCTATCTCAAAGAAAAAATAAAACAAAACAAAAGCACCTAAGGAGACTGTGTAGAATGAGAGAAGAGGGCAAAGGACTTAAAGCCATGAGGACATCAACACGTTTTTCCTTTTTTTTTTTAAACTAAAAATTTTAAAATTTAGTTTTAAAAACTAAGATATATATGGTGGCCGGGCGCGGTGGCTCACGCCTGTAATCCCAGCACTTTGGGAGGCTGAGGTGGGCGGATCACGAGGTCAGGAGATCAACACCATCCTGGCTAACACAGTGAAACCCCGTCTCTACTAAAAATACAAAAAAATTAGCCAGGTGTGGTGGTGGGCACCTGTAGTCCCAGCTACTCGGGAGCTGAGGCAGGAGAATGGTGTGAACCCAGAAGGCAGAGCTTGCAGTGAGCTGAGATCATGCCACTGCACTCCAGACTGGGGGAGAGAGCGAGATTCTGTCTCACAAAAAAAAAAAAAAAAAAAAAAAAATGCACAACTTTCAAGCATACAGATCAGTTAATTTTCACAGCCGGGCGTGTTCATGCTTGTAAATCCCAGCACTTTGGGAGGCCAAGGCAGGAGGGTTGTTTGAGCTCAGAAGTTCAAGACCAGCTGGGGCAACATAGGGAGACCCCACTTCTATTTTTTTTGAGGTGGAGTTTTGCTCTTGTCGCCCAGGCTGGAGTGCAATGGCCCGATCTCGGCTTACCGCAACCTCCACCTCCTGGGTTCAAGCGATTCTCCTGCCTCAGCCTCCTGCGTAGCTGGGATTACAGGTGTGCACCACCACGCCTAACTAATTTTTAAAAATTTTTAGTAGAGACAGGGTTTCACCACCTTGGGCAGGCTGGTCTTGAACTCTCGACCTTAGGTGATTCACCCACCTTGGCCTCCCAAAGTGCTAGGATTACAGGCATGAGCCACTGCACCCAGCCTCCCATTCTATTAAGAATTTTTTTTTTTGGCCGGGCGCGGTGGCTCAAGCCTGTAATCCCAGCACTTTGGGAGGCCGAGACCGGCGGATCACGAGGTCAGGAGATCGAGACCATCCTGGCTAACCCAGTGAAACCCCGTCTCTACTAAAAAATACAAAAAACTAGCTGGGCGAGGCGGCGGGCGCCTGTAGTCCCAGCTACTCGGGAGGCTGAGGCAGGAGAATGGCATGAACCCGGGAGGCGGAGCTTGCAGTGAGCTGAGATCCGGCCACTGCACTCCAGCCTGGGCGACAGACCGAAACTCCGTCTCAAAAAAAAAAAAAAAAAAAAAAAAAAAAGAATTTTTTTTTTTAATTTAAAATTTTAGTGGCCAGGTGTGGTGGCTCACACCTATAATCCCAGCACTTTGGCAGGCTGAGGTGGGCAGATCACCTAAGGTTGGGAGTTTGAGATCAGTCTGGCCAACATGGCGAAACCCCATTTCTACTAAAAATACAAAAAATTAGCTGGGCGTGGTGGCACATGCCTGTAATCCCAGCTACCTGGGAGGCTGAGGCAGGAAAATTGCTTGAACCCAGAAGGTAGAGGCTGCAGTGAGCTGAGATGGCGCCACTGCACTCCAGCCTGGGTGATAGAATGAAACTGTCTGTATATATAAATAAAAATTTTACAATGTGAACACACTAGCGTAACCACCATCTAGATGAAGAAATAGAACATTGCCGCCAGGGCAGTGGTTCGCATCTGTAATCCCAGCACTTTGGGAGGCCGAGGCAGGTGGATTACCTGTGGTCAGGGGTCTGAAACCAGCCTGGCCAACATGGTGAAACCCCGTCTCTACTAAAAATACCAAATTAGCCGGGCGTGGTGGCACATGCCTGTAATCCCGGCTACTTGGGAGGCTTAGGTAGGAGAATCACTTGAACCTGGGAGGCAGAGGTTGCAGTAAGCCAAGATCGCGCCACTGCACTCTAGTCTGGGCAACAAGAGCGAAACTCCATCTCAAAAAAAAAACCAAACAAACAAACAAACAGAAAACAAACATTTCCAACACCCTAGAAGCATTCTTTGTGCCACCCTTACCCATCATTCCCTGTCCCCCACCTAAAAATAACCAGAACTTTGACTTTTATTGCTATAGGTTAGTTTTGCTTAGAATATCGACATTTAAAGTGTGCAAAGGGGCTGGGCACAGTGGCTCACGCCTGTAATCCCTGCACTTTAGGAGGCCGAGGTGGGTGGATCACTTGAGGTCAGGAGTTTGAGACCAGCCTGGCCAACATGATGAAACCCATCTCTACTAAAAATACAAAAAAAAAAAATTAGCTGGGTGTGGTGGCCGGCGCCTGTAATCCCAGCTACTCAGGAGGCTGAGGCAGGAGAATCACTTGAACCTGGGAGGTGGAGATTGCACCACTGCACTCCAGCCTGGGCAACAAGAGGGAAACTCCGTCTCAAAAAAACAAAAAACAAAAACCAAAAAAATTGTGCAAAGGGAAAAGGGGAAAAGTGATCTTAAAAATGAAACAGAGGAGGCCAGGCGCGGTGGCTCACGCCTTTAATCCCAGCACTTTGGGAGGCCGAGTCAGGCGGATCACGAGGTCAGGAGATTGAGACCATCCTGGCTAACACAATGAAACCCTGTCTCTACTAAAAATACAAAAAAATTAGCCAGGTGTGGTGGCGGGCGCCTGTAGTCCCAGCAACTGGGGAGGCTGAGACAGGAGAATGGTGTGATCCCGGGAGGCGGAGCGTGCAGTGAGCCAAGATCGCTCCACTGCACTCTAGCCTGGGCAACAGAGTGAGACTCTGTCTCATTAAAAAAAAAAAAAAAAAAAAAAAAAAGGAAACAGGAAAACTGGTCAGAAAAATGGGAGCATATCATGAGAACTTGATTTAGGCTCTACCTATCACGTGCACATACCAATTAGAAGCTAGTGATACACAGTAGAGGGGCCTTGGAAATCATCTGGCAGCACCGGGAAATACAGCAAAATCCAGTTTATGGAACACAGTAACAGTAGTGCTAGCGACTGTATCCGTGTACAGGACAGTGGAGTCTGTGAAGCAACCTGCAATATCTTGTGCTTAGTGGCAGCAGCAAAGACGGTGGTGGATGAATTCTACCGGTTTTCTTTATGTGTCCTGTAAGTTGGATTCTTCAGACTCGGCACTTTTGTGAGCTACTCAGTATAATCTATTATCTAATACTGTCGATTACCTTACTGGGTAAGGGAGAAAAACCCTGTAATTGTTGTGAAAGACTTGTGGCTGTGTAGCCAACGGCCATTCTTTTTGAAACAGTCATTTCTGTTTTTGAAACTTTTTTTTTAACACTTTTTTTTGCCGGGCGCGGTGGCTCATGCCTGTAATCCCAGCACTTTGGGAGGCCAAGGCGGGCGGATCACAAGGTCAGGAGATCGAGACCACGGTGAAACCCCGTCTCTACTAAAAATACAAAAAATTAGCCGGGCGCGGTGGCGGGCGCCTGTAGTCCCAGCTACTCAGGAGGCTGAGGCAGGAGAATGGCGTAAACCCAGGAGGCGGAGCTTGCAGTGAGCCGAGATCGCGCCACTGCACTCCAGCCTGGGCGACAGAGCGAGACTCCGTCTCAAACAAAACAAAACAAAACAAAACAAAAATAACACTTTTTTTTTTTCAGTAGGCATGTACCCAGCCTGATGCAGAAATGATGATTGGTCCATACCATAAGTCCATAGCATTCTATGTAATATGTTCTTTTTGGCAACATTCATTAACTCTCATCTTTACAAAATCCGCGAGGCATTATTTTTTCCATTGTATTGATGTGAACTCCCAGGCTCAGCAAAGTTACTAGTTTTGAACACAGGCCTGACTCCATATAGCTCTTTCCAGGGCACTACCCCATTACTCACCCATGGTAATTTTGTACATTTTTTATGACTCTGGTTGTGGGTATTTTACTTTCCTACTTGACCTTCCCCATCACCCTTGACAATTCTGGGAACTCCTTAAGGCGACTCACTACCCCTCAGGAATCGCTCCTAATGATTCTAGGAAGCCCCCTCCCCCTCCAGGCCCCCAGAAGTGCCTCTTCTGATTCCCAGGATGCCCCCCTCTCCGCCCCAAGAGCTGCTCCTAATGATCCCCCAAATCCCCGCTCACTGAGGAAATGATTTTTTTTTTTTTTTTGAGACGGAGTTTCACTCTTGTTGCCCAGGTTGGAGTGCAATGGCTCGATCTCGGCTCACCGCAACCTCCGCCTCCCGGGTTCAAGCGATTCTAATGCCTCAGCCTCCCGAGTAGCTGGGACTACAGGCATGCACCACCACGCCCGGCTAATTTTGTATTTTTTTTTTTTTTTTTTTTTTTTTTAGTAGAGACGGGGGTTTCTCCATGTTTGTCAGGCCGGTCTCAAACTGCCGGTTTCAGGTGATCCGCCCGCCTCGGCCTCCCAAAGTGCTGGAATTACACGCGTGAGCGACCACGCCCGGCCAGGAACTGCTTTTTAATGACCCTAAAGACAGCCTCCCTCAGGGTCTGTCCTAATGACCCTCAGGGCAGCCTCCCTTCCCTGTCCAGACTTGACAGCGAATGAGGGGTTTCCAAGGACGCAGGATTTTGTTTTGAAAACTGAGACGCCCAAGACAAACCGGGACAAGACGGTCATCTTTTCAGCACTCCCTGAGCTCGGAAGCTGCCCCTAAAGGCCCCGACACATTTCCACGTTAGGCCAAGAGGATACTCATCCCAAGAAAACTTTGGCCCATCCTTTCGTTAGCGACATCCTGTAGTAACCTCACCGCCCTTACCCATCTACCCGACCGGCCCACTTGTAGGTACTAGCTTCTTTCAACCCTGATTAGTTATGGGTGGCCAGGAGCCCGCCTATGATTGGCCAGCTTCGCGATCCAGCTAGAGGCTCACTGGCCGCAGTCCCGAGTGGTACAGCGTTTCCTCCTGGCAACAGCCCGAGCCGGCGCTCATAGGCTGAGCACACTGAGGTCGGGACTGGGAGGTGGCTGCGGCGCGTGCTCATTGGCTGGTGTATGGTTTGCAGCCACCCTTGAATTGGTTGACTCTGTGCGGCTGCGCAGATGCAGACTTTAGAGGAGGCGGAGTTTCGTCCTTCGCCTGCTGGAAAAGCAGTAGGATCGGCCAGTGGCGACAGCAGGAGCTGAGCCTAAGCCCTGGCGGGGCTTTGGGCTGTAGGTGAGAACTATAGGGTTTTGGAATTCTTGAGGCGCTTTGCTGCTGTAGCCGTGACCGTGAGTTTTGTGGGGGAGGGGCGGTGGGGGTGGTTCTTCCAGCGGTGAGTGATCGGCATGTTTCTCGGCCAATAGGAGAAGGAGCTTCCAGAATGTGTTCTGAGATTGGCCTTTTCCAATCTTCAGGGCCAATGGACGTCGGGAGAGGGGGGCGGGTCCTCTGGGCCTTATTTTCTTCTTCCTGCGGCGGAGCTTTACTCGCTAAGGCGGCGGGGCCGGGAGGGGCCGAACCTGTGCGCGGTGAGGTTCGGGGACCTTGGGGAGCAGGGTGCGCTGCCTTTGGAGTGATGTTCGCGGGAGCGGCTGCGAGGGAAGGGTGCAGGAGTCCGAGGGGGTCGTTAGCAACAACTAGCTTTATTGAGTGGTTAAGTACCGGGCCTAGTGCTTAGTGTTTCGCTTGCATCATCTGAGCTAATCACAGCGACCCTGCAGGGCAGGGGGTTGGGATCCCCATTTTACAGGTGGAGAAACTGAGACTCAGTCAACTCACACAGCCAAGGTCACACAGCTAATAGACGGCAGAGACCGGATCTGTATTCAGAGTTGTGACTTTGGAGCCGGTGTTCTTGAATCACTAGGCTTTGTTACTGATTGGGAGGGAAGGTGTCATGAAACGGGAGCTTTCCCCAGGGAATAGATTGGGGGAAGGGAATCTTAGGGTTGAAGAAGGGATGAACAATTGAGGTGAGGGTGAGGAAATCAGTTTTTCAACAGTTACCGATTGCCTACTCTGTGCCATGCATTGTTCTAGGCATACAAAGATGAATTGGGGCAGAGGCTGATGAAGCCCATTAGGGCCCCTTTGAAGGCCCGGGGAAGGGCCCCAACATTGTATTCACATGACTGTATGTTTTTATAAAATTTGCAAAAGATATTTTGGATTCATTTTTCTTTTTAAGAGGGTCTTCAAAATTAATTAAACTTCGGGTTTCTCCATACTTGGAACTGCCCTTGCAAAGGACTTAGTCCAGATGGAGATGAGGATGTAAGCAGTATAGGGCAGTGGAAGGTGCACTTAAGAGTGGGCTGTGGGCAAATTTCCTGGTATGTAAAACAAGGATAACAGTATACCTGCCATGCAAACTTTCTGCCAGGTTCATGAAAAGTGCCTGTTTAGAAACACGCCTTATTTTCGATGGAAAGGAAGCCTAGGAGATACGGGTAACTGGATTTGCCTTCTCTCCTACCTTACACAGTTCTGCTCCCAGGGCTGTAACCAGATTTCTGGTAGATTGGAGGCAGTTTTCTCCTTTCTGAGCTCTCCAGCTCTCAAAGAGACTCTTGGAGCTGAACCGCCATAGCTTTGGGCCCCAGATAGCGGGGTACAGAACTGCTGCTGCACCCTGAGTGAGGAGGGTGGGTAAAGGAAAGGACATACTAGTGTTCCTTCTAGAATGGCCTGTTTTCACTGGTATGCTTTGTCTTTTTTCAGTTGAGATGGTCTATTGTGTTACCGAACTGTGGGGATGCACCCATTTAGCTGAAGTTCTCATCTAAAAACAAAGTATTTATTTGGCTTTCTCCAGTCAGTTATGAAGTTTGCCCTGTATTGCTAGTTTAAATTTTGTCCTTTGAGTTCTGGGTACAGTGCAATGGAACTTGTTTGTAACTTGATTTCATTAAGTACTCCTGAAACTGCATCTTAGTTTAGATAGAACAGTTTCACTTTAGGGTTTTAAAATTATGTTACTAATATCAAAGGTTTTAAAATCATGTTACTAATATCAAAGTACTTTTGAACCCTTAAGTTTTGTTATCTTGTAGCCACTTAACTTTTATTAGGTATCCGGTTTAGCTGTGCCCTAGGAAGGAGCTTTGGCCTCCCAAAGTGCTGGGATTACAGGCGTGAGCCACCACACCCAGCTGTGCGTGGCTTTCAAGTTGTAGTATATTATGTTTAATACTCTGAAAAGTGATTAGCAAGGTGTTAATAAGGGAGTAGCTTGAAAGGATAAGGGTAAAATATGGACATTTTAGCTGTACTATTAGATAGGACCAATAACCAAATTAATTTCCTTTTTTTAGCTGAACAATTTTCTGTTTGTTTTTTTTTTTCAAGAGCAATCCTGTTGCAATAACAATATCTCTGTTGAAATAAGGTTTGAATCCATGCAGTTTTGATACATCACTTTCTTTTTAAACAGAACCTTTTCGATCTGTATTTCTAGTTAATTTAAATCACTTCTTGTTGTTGTGATGTTTTAAAATTTTTTGAGACAGGGTCTCACTATGTTGCCCAGTCTAATCTCAAACTCCTGAATTCAAGCGATCTGCCCACCTCTGTCTCCCAAAGTGCTGGGATTACAGGCTTGAGCCACCACAGCCCCACCCTAAATAACTTTTCTTTCCTTTTTTTTTTTTTTTTGTTTGAGACGGCGTTTTGCTCTTGTTGCCCAATCTGGAGTGCAATGGCACAATGTTGGCTCACTGCAGCCTCAGCCTCCCGGGTTCAAGCGATTTTCCAGCCTCAGCCTCCCGAGTAGCTGGGATTACAGGCGTGAGCCACTGTTCCTGGCCCCTAAATAACTTTTCTAGAGGCAGATTCCAGGTGTGAAGTCTTAACTGCATCTTCTGAATTTCTATATTATCTTTTACTGTTTTCAGCATTGATGTTTCCAGCACTTAATTTTAATTTTTATATTATTTTATGCTCTTAATGTGTTTCTTCAGATTCCTGTCTGACTAAAGGGACCTCAAAAAGGAGGGAAAATGGCTTCTGAGTCTGAAACTCTGAATCCCAGTGCTAGGATAATGACCTTTTATCCAACTATGGAAGAGTTCCGAAACTTTAGTAGATACATTGCCTACATTGAATCCCAAGGAGCTCATCGGGCAGGGCTGGCCAAGGTAAGGAGCTGGGATTGTTCAGATGGTTTTGTTACCTAGGGCAGCAGTAAGATTTTTTTCCTAAATAAGGGCCAGAACTGTGTTTTACTGAAAGTTGGGTGGGGTGATGACTTTAGTGAATGCAGTTCTATTTGCAAGTTAATTCCCGTTGTTAACATCAGAAGCATCTCTGCTTTTAGGTAGGAAGAGAGCTACTTGGAATCTTCAGAAAGGGGGAGGTAAAGAGCTAGTGTCTCCAGGCCTGGCTGCTGTTGTGCCTCAGCCCTCTTGGTGGAGCTGGGTGCAGTAGTGTTATTGAACTACCAGTGAGTGCTTATGCCATCTGACTTCTCTTGCTCTCATTTCAGTCTCATCCAGCACTCTAGTAGCAATTTGGCTTCCCATGTGGACTTTCTTCAAGGGGAGAGAATGCACTGGCCAGCCAACATGAGTATTCTGGTCCTTGTAATTTGAAATTGGTTTCTGGTTTGTACTTCTTTCTCCTGTGAGTTGGATTCGTTATTTTTCCTGAGTCAAATCAGTTCTTCATATATTCTGTCACAACCAGGTTGAGTGCTGGAAGCTGAAAGAACTGCATTTCTGGAGAGATCCTCAAGAAACCGAGAGGCAGGGACCTCAGTCTAAGTCAGGAGGAAATTTTTCACACCATTTTATGTTGTTTGAATTTCTTACCATATGTGCTTGTTACATTTTCAATATGAAAAGAGAAAGCAAGAACATTGGCTACAAAGCTGAGGACCAGTCTTAGACCCTGGTGCCTCCGGAGACTTGAGACGACCACATCCTCCTTCCTCCTCTTTCCTCTTATCTGCAGATACGCTACTGCTGGGTTAATGACAGCAGGCGGGGATAGCAGGGCCTGTAGTACAGTTTTTCGTAGCACATTGCTTTTTTTGGTTGTACTTTATTAGATTTAAAAAGTTATAAAAAAAAATGTCGGTTATTACAAGTTAAATATTTCAAACGCAGATAAAGAAAAGGCTGATCTTCATCCACCTTCTCCAGTGCCGTCTCCTTAAGTGGTAATAGCTCCCTCCACACCTTTTTCTCTGCTCATACAAACATACACACATATAAGATAGTGTTATTTGTTTTGTTTTTAAAAGAGAATGGCATCATGCCATATACATTCCTGTGTTGGTTCGTTCATTCTTTTTTCTTTCTTTCTTTTTTTTTATTTCCTTTTTAACAACATATATTCCTCCCTCTAGGTCAGTTATGGATTCAACTCATTCTTCTTTTTTCTCATGTCAACTGTCTTGTTAATTTATTACTATTGGAATGGGTAATTTGCTTATGTGAGTAAAACAGAATGCTATTGGAAGGTAGCTACTGTAGAGTCTTGCTCTCTCTCAGTATTTTCTTGTATGTCCTTTCAGTGTTCTTACGCAGATGCTAGTGTGTGTGTGTGTGTTTTCTCCCTTGTTACATAAAGTGAAACAGTACTCTCTAATTAAACAACAAAAAAAAGCTGTATAGTATTCCATAAAGCACATCTACTTACTTAACTATTAAAGATAAGATTTTTTTTTTTTTTTTGAGATGGAGTTTTGCTCTTGTTGCCCCAGCTGGAGTGCAATCGTGCGATCTTGGCTTACTGCAACCTCCGCCTCCGGGTTCAAGCAATTCTCCTGCATCAGCCCCCCAGATAGCCGGGATTATAGTTGAGCACCACCATGCCACTAATTTTTGTATTTTTAGTAGAGATGGGGTTTCACCATGTTGGCCAAGCTGATCTCACACTCTGACCTCAGGTGATTCACCTGCCTCGGCCTCCCAAAGTGCTGGGATTACAGGCATGAGCCATTGTGCCTGGCCTCACGATTAGATTTTTAAGAATGTTATGCTTCTTTGTAAGTAAATTCTAATCTAGTATGTGAAAAAAGGAAATTCTGTATAAGTATAGAGTCGACCAAATCAAGTAAAATTGTGTTTGTGATTTTTTTAAAGAGAGCACTGGGCTATGAGATTGAGAGAGAAACAACTCTTCAGTCTCTTTTCTTGGTGTCCAAATAAGATACTGAAGCTGGGAACAAGTATTACTTACCTTAGGTTATTGCAGTTAGGCAGCTGATTGGTGGCAAAAGTGGATCAGGATTAGCATGCCTGTGACTTACTGTGTTTTGGTGAATGTGGGTAAATCAAAGTAACTGTCTAGTAAAATTGACTGTTAGGTTGGCTGGTAACTTACATGCTTCCTGGTGTCTGACTGGCTTGCCAGGTTTCTCATCTGTCTTTTTGTTTCTTGTATTCCCTTCAGGTTGTTCCTCCAAAAGAGTGGAAGCCACGAGCATCCTATGATGACATTGATGATTTGGTCATTCCTGCCCCCATCCAACAGCTGGTGACAGGGCAGTCTGGCCTCTTTACTCAGTACAACATACAGAAGAAAGCCATGACTGTTCGAGAGTTCCGCAAGATAGCCAATAGCGATAAGTGAGTGGAAACCCTTTCTTTTTTTTTTTTTTTTTTTTTTTTTTTTTGAGACGGAGTCTCGCTCTGTCGCCCAGGCTGGAGTGCAGTGGCGCTATCTCGGCTCACTGAAAGCTCCACCTCCCGGGTTTACGCCATTCTCCTGCCTCAGCCTCCGGAGTAGCTGGGACTACAGGCGCCCGCCACCTCGCCCGGCTAATTTTTTTGTATTTTTAGTAGAGACGGGGTTTCATTGTGTTAGCCAGGATGGTCTCGATCTCCTGACCTCGTGATCCGCCCGTCTCGGCCTCCCAAAGTGCTGGGATTACAGGCTTGAGCCACCGCGCCCGGCCAACCCTTTCTTACCTGACATACCATCTAGGACCCTGGTGTCTCATCCTCCTAGCATCTCTAGGACTGCTGCTGTCCTGATGAACAGTGTTTTCAGTAGGACAGCTCTGTTCTAGTTGTTTCCCTTTCTGCTTTTTTTGTGGAAGCATTTCCTCCTCTCAGGACTGTCTCAGTCTAAACCTGTTCCTGTTTATATCAACAAATCCCATTGTTTTTCCATCAGAAGTAGAATCATTTTCTGACTCTGAAGTTGCAAGGAGAAAGTTGGAGGTGGTGCACAAGGAGCTTTTGCTGGGTATTGATAACCACCTGCTCATCAAAAGTGCTTTGGTTCCACTCCCTTTCTCTTGGGATGCTCTGTGTTTAATTGTGCTGGAATTTCTCACTGCCCATCCAGCCTGCTAGCTCATTTCTGTTTTGACATTAACAAAGTGTGAGTAAACCACCAAGCTGGTTGCTATTTTCTGTCACTCCATTCTTCTTCCTCTGTACCTTCTTGTCTCTTTTAGAGATACTTTTCTTTGTGTAGGCCTGTTCTCAGTTCTTCTCTGCTGTGGGTTTTTTTTTTTTTTTTTGAGATGGAGTCTCACTCTATTGCCCAGGCTGGAGTGCAGTGGAGAGATCTTGGCTCACTGCAACCTCTGTCTCCCAGGTTCAAGTGATTCTCCTGCTTCAGCCTCCCAAGTAGCTGGGACTATAGACACGCACCACCATGCTCGGCTAATTCTTGTATTTTTATTAGAGACAGGGTTTCACCACATTGGCCAGGCTGGTCTTGAACTCCTGACCTCAAGTGATCCGCCTGCCTTGGCCTCCCATAGTGCTGGGATTACAGGCAAGAGCCACCACGCCTGGCCCTTCTCCGCTGTTTTTAATGTTTAGTTCTCATTTTTCCTGAGATTCACAGAGAATAAATTTTGTGTTCCCTCGTTCAGCTCTGACTACTCCATCTTTTCTTTTTTTTTTTTTTTTGAGACGGAGTCTCACTCATTCCCCAGAGTGCAATAGTGCGATGGTGCAATCTCAGCTCACTGCAACCTCCGCCTCCCGGGTTCAAGCAGTTCTCCTGTCTCAGCCTCCCGAATAGCTGGGATTACAGGTGCCTGCCACCATGCCAGGCTAATTTTTATATTTTTAGTAGAGACAGGGTTTCACCATGTTGGCCAAGCTGGTTTTGAGCTCCTGATCTCAGGTGATCTGCCCACCTTTGATCCCAAAGTGCTGGGATTATAAGCGTGAGCCGTTGCACCCGGCCTTGACCACTCCTTCTAATCCTCTTCCTTGGATTTTCTCACTTTCCACTGACTCCTTAATTTTGAGTTTCCACAAGTTTTTCCTTTTTCCCTTGCTTCTTTTCCTGAGCCTTTTGATTTGCACATGCCTTGATTTCAGCTAGTCACACATACTGTGCCTTCACATAGCCCAGAGCCAGGTCTTGTGCCTGCCTGTCTTTGCCCTGCTGGGGTGGCATTCCTGTGCTTCATCAGCTCTCTCTCATCAGGTCTCACTTTGTTTCTACTCTTTGCCTTCTTTTCATTGACTTATCACACTTGACTTATCACAATTGTAATTGAGATCTTCTAGTTTTATTGACAACTGAACTCTTTCTGTTGTTTCTTAAGACACGGTGTCGCTGTGTTACCCAAGTTGGAGTGCAGTGGTGCAGTCATGACTTACTGCAGCCTTGACTGCCCAGGCTCAAGTGATCCTTCTAGCTCAGCCTCCCAAGTAACTGGAGGTATAGGCATGTGTTACCATGCTCAGCTAATTTTTTTATTATTTGCTGCCCAGTTTGGTCTTGAACTCCTGGGCTCAAGCGATCCCCTTGCCTCAGACTCCCAAAGTGCTGGGATTATAGGCATGAGCCACTGCATCCGGCGGACACCTTACCTCTTTTTTTTTTTGAGACGGAGTCTCACTGTGTTGCCAGGCTAGAGTGCAGTGGCGCGATCTTGGCTCACTGCAACCTCTGCCTCCTGGGTTCACGCTGATTCTCCTGCCTCAGCCTCCTGAGTAGCTGGGATTACAGGTGCCTGCCACCACGCCCGACTAATTTTTGTATTTTTAGTAGAGACGGGTTTCATCATGTTGGCCAGGATTGTCTCGATCTCTTGACTTCATGATCCACCCACCTCGGCCTCCCAAAGTGCTGGGATTACAGGCATGAGCCACCGTGCCTGGCCAACCTTACTCTTTTTTTTTTTTTTTTTTTTTTGAGACGGAGTCTCGCTCTGTCGCCCAGGCTGGAGTGCAGTGGCGCCATCTCGGCTCACTGCAAGCTCCGCCTCCCGGGTTCACGCCATTCTCCTGCCTCAGCCTCCCGAGTAGCTGGGACTACAGGCGCCCACAACCGCGCCCGGCTAATTTTTTGTATTTTTAGTAGAGACGGGGTTTCACCGTGGTCTCGATCTCCTGACCTTGTGATCCGCCCGCCTCGGCCTCCCAAAGTGCTGGGATTACAGGCTTGAGCCACCGCGCCCGGCAACCTTACTCTTAAAACATCTACCTTGCTGGCCAACCTGCTGGCCAATGAGAGAATTTACATAAAGGCATGTCAAAGAAATGTGGCTTGCTCTGCAGGTGAAAGGCTGTACCCTTCCTGCCATCCTTTTTGTCTGATTTTTGCTACGCATGAGGACCAAGCTCACCTGCTTTCTGTTTCTCACATGGAATTCCACTAGGGGCTTCAGTCTCCTCAGCCTTTCTTCCCTTTTTGTTAACACATTAGGCCTTTTATTTTCTTTCTTTCTTTTTTTTTTTTTTTTTTTGAGATGGAGTCTCGCTCTCTCACCCAAGCCGGAACGCAGTGGTGCAATGTTGGCTCACTGCAACCTCAGCCTCCCAGCTTCAAGCGATTTTCCTGCCTCAGCCTCCCGAGTAGCCACCACACCCGGCTAATTTTTTGTATTTTTAGTAGAGATGGGGTTTCACCATATTGGCCAGGCTGTTCTCGCTTTATCTTCTTTCAGCACACTTGTTTTCCTTTTAAATTAACCAGCCCTATGTCTATTCCTTTTATCCTAATACATAGCAGATTCTTACCTTTAAGGTAACAACCTAAATTTTTGCTTTTGAGACAGAGTCTCGCTGTGTTGCCCAGGCTGGAGTACAGTGGCATGATCTCAGCTCACTGCAATCTCTGCCTCCCAGGTTTAAGCGATTCTCTTACCTCAGCTTCCCGAGTAGCTGGGATTACAGGTGCCCGCCACCACGCCTGGCTAATTTTTTTGTATTTTTAGTAGAGATGGGGTTTCACCATGTTGGTTAGGCTGGTCTCGAACTCCTGGCCTCAGATCAGCCCGCCTTGGCCTCCCAAAGTGCTGGCACCCTGCCCGACCTAAAAACCTACCTTCATGAAACAGATTAGTTGGTAATAGAGGAGTTAATTATATTTCAGAGAGAATGTTAGGTGTCTAAAATGTATTATTCACTAGGTTGACAATCTGTAAGGGAGTTATTTAGTCAGATTTTTTTTTTTCTTTTTTGAGATGGAGTCTTACTCTGTCGCCCAGGCTGGAGTGCAGTGGTGCTGTTTCAGCTCTCTGCAACCTCCACCTCCTGGGTTCAAGCAATTCTTCAGCCTCAGCTTCCCAAGTAGCTGGGACTACAGGTGCTCGCCACCACACCCGGCTAATTTTTTGTGTTTTTAGTAGAGATGGGATTTCACCATGTTAGCCAGGATGGTCTTGATCTCCTGACCTCGTGATCCGCCCGCCTTGGCCTCCCAAGTGCTGGGATTACAGGTGTGAGCCACTGCGCCTGGCCTGTTTAGTCAGATTTTTATTTAATTAATTTTAAATTCATTCCCATTATCTCCATGAGTTCATTTTGGTCTTTATGTGTCTACTCTTTATACATTTATAATATTTCTTTTGCCATTTTAGTTAGAATGTGCATTAGTTTTTCACCTTTTCAAATATCTGTAAGGTTTGTGTATTACTCTTCTTAAAATTGCTTCATAATAATAATAATTTTTTTTTTTTTGTTTTTTTTTTTTGAGACGGAGTCTCGCTCTGTCACCCAGGCTGGAGTGCAGTGTCTTGATCTCGGCTCACTGCAACCTCCACCTCCTTCCGGGTTCAAGCGATTCTCCTGCCTCAGCCTCCAGAGTAGCTGGAACTACAGGTGCGCACCACCACACCCAGCTAATTTCATGGTTCACTGCAGCCTTGATCTCCCAGGCTCAAGAGATCCTCCCATCTCAGCCCTCCTACTCCCTCCCACCCCCAGTAGCTGAGACTGCAGGTGTGCACCACCATGCCCTGCTAATTTTTTTTTTTTTTTTGAGATGGAGTTTCGCTCTTGTTGCCCAGGCTGGAGTGCAGTGGCGTGATATCGGCTCACTGCAACCTCTGTCTCCCAGGTTCAAGCAATTCTCCTGCCTCAGCCTCCCAAGTAGCTGAGATTACAGATGTGAGCCACCATGCCTGGCTAATTTTTGTATTTTTAGTAGAGTTGGGGTTTCACCATGTTGGCCAGGCTGGTCTCAAACTCTTGACCTCAGGTGATCCGCCTGCCGTGGCCTCCCAAAGTGCTGGGATTACAGGCGTGAGTCACTGCTCCTGGCCAGCTCTGCTAATTTTTAAAGTTTTTGTAGAAATAGGATTTTGCCATGTTACTGGTCTCAAACTCTTGGGCTCAAGTGATCCTCCTGCCTCAGCCTCCCAAAGTGCTGCGATTATAGGCCTGAGCCACCGTACTTGGCTGGTTTGAATCTAAAAGAAGTTTTTTTGTTTGTTTGTTTTTAGTAAATTTTCAGTATATGGTGATTAAGCTAAAGAGTATAGATATTTTTAGACTGGGTACATTGACTCACTTCTATAATCCTACCACTTTGGGAGGCCGAGGTTGGAGGATCACTTGAGGCCAGGAGTTTGAGACCAACTTGGGCAACACTGCAGGATTCCATCTCTACAAAAAATAAAAACACTAACCAGGTGTGATGGTGCATACTTGCAGTCCTGGCTACTCGGGAGGCTGGGGCAGGAGGATTGCTTGAGCCCAGGAGTTCAAGGCTATAGTAAGCTGTGAACACACCACTGTGCTGCAGCCTGGGCAGCAGAGCAAGGATCCTGTCTTTTTAAGGTATAGTTTTTTTTTTTTTTTTTTGAAACAGAGTTTTATTCTATGGCTGAGGGTGGACTGCAGTGACGTTAGCTCAGCTCACTGCAGACTCCTCCTGGGTTTAAGTAATTCTCGTGCCTCAGCCCCCGCCCTAAGTAGCTGGAATTACAGGCGTGTGCCACCACGCCTGGCTAATTTTTGTATTTCTAATAGAGACCAGGTTTCACCATGTTGGCCAGGTTGGTCTTGAACTCCTGACCTCAGGTGACCTGCCCCCACCAGGCCTCCCAAAGTGCTGGGATAACAGGTGTGAGCCACCATGCCTCTGGCCAAAGTGTAGATATTTCTATGACTTTATATGTAGATAGGTAGATATAAATATGCGCATATGTGAGTACGGATTTTCCTAATTGGAATATTTGATGTGCAAAAATCTAGATTTTTAGAGCTATTTTATATTTTTACTAAAATACTTGATGTTTTTAGGTGTGATTACTTGGTGAGTGTCAGCCACTGCGTAGGGCGCTGGGCATACAGCAGGGGCACTTACAAATGAGTCCTCTTGGAGCAGCTTCCTTTTGGCTGGTTCAGGGAGGTGAACGCTGTTGGAAAGCCTCAGCTCTTCACATGCTACTGGGTTTTGGTTGTCTGTGGATATGCAGGGACCTTGGGTCTTGGTTTGTAAGCCCATTTTCTCCCTGGGTGGCCACCTGAATCCAGCAAGGTGTGGTTTAAGTAGTCTCTTCAGAGTTGAGGATGTGCTTGTTAAGGAAGGTGGGTTTACATCTCTGCGTACATTACCTTCCTCAGGCCCAGTGCTCATGGAAGGGACGTTGGGACGTTCAGGGAGTGACTACGTATTAGATCCTTGAAGGCCAAGATTATGCCTTGTTCATTTGAAATTCTTGCTGTCACTGGAATAGGGGATTATGTCTTGTAATGTTCATAATGCCTAATAAACCCCTGTAAGTGGTTTACATGTTTCTTTTTACTTTCAAAAGGTACTGTACTCCACGCTATAGTGAGTTTGAAGAGCTCGAGCGGAAATACTGGAAAAATCTTACATTCAATCCTCCCATCTATGGTGCAGATGTGAATGGTACCCTCTATGAAAAGGTGAGGCTCACTGGAAACGCTCTGTGCAGCATTTTTTGTAATTTCGTAATACCTTTTTTTCGACCCAGCACGTAGTAGGCACCTAAAAGCTGTTTGGTGAATGGGTAGATGAACAGATGATCTACCCCCAGCTGATGTTGCTGTGCTGGCCTCATTGTGGGCCATTTTGCATGTGACTGAATTTTATTTCTCCTACTTTACATGTGAAGTGGGTGATGTGCTCTTTTCAAGGGTTGTTAGCATAGTCGGTGGGTGGTAGCTGATGAGTTCTTGAAAGGGTGGGTTGGCTCTCAGATAATGAAATGAGGCAATGTGGTTTCTGCAGAAGAAAGATGACTGAATACTGAAAGGGGTATACATTTAAGAAGAGAAATACATTTAGATTCTTCAGAATCCTCAAACAAGATTCTGTGGCAAAAGCTATTTTAACCACTTTCATTGGCTTGGGACATAGTCCTGCCTTAAATATGGTGAAAGGGGAAAATATTTGGGAATATCTTCTGATGACTGAAAAACAGTAGGGCATTTCAGGGATTATCACTCATAATTGTTTTCATGTTTTAAGGTTTTTTTTTTTGAGATGGAGTTTCGCTCTTGTTGCCCAGGCTGGAGTGCAGTGGTGTGATCTCAGCTCACCACAAACCTCCACCTCCTGGGTTCAAGTGATTTTCCTGCCTCGGCCTCCTGAGTAGCTGGGATTATAGGCGTGCACCACCCTGCCTGGCTAATTTTGTATTTTTTAGTAGAGTCGGGGTTTCTCCATGTTGGTCAGGCTGGTCTCAAACTCCCCACCTCAGGTGATCCACGTGCCTCAGCCTCCCAAAGTGCTGGGATTACAGGCGAGAGCCATTGCGCCTGGCCCATATTTTAATGTTTTTATCAGTTATTGGAAGAGTTAAAAAAATGAATTCCAGGCCGGGCGTGGTGGCTCACATCAGTAATCCCAGCACTTTGGGAGGCTGACGCAGGCGGATCATGAGGTCAGGAGATCGAGACCATCCTGGCTGACACGGTAAAACCCCATCTCTACTAAAAATACAAAAAAATTAGCCGGGTGTGGTGGCAGGCGCCTGTAGTCCCAGCTACTCGGGAGGCTTAGGCAGGAGAATGGCGTGAACCCGGCAGGCGGAGCTTGCAGTGAGCCGAGATCGTGCCACTGCACTCCAGCCTGGGCAACACAGCGAGACCCCGTCTCAAAAAAAAAAGAATTCTAGTTTTGTTGATAACAGTTTTTTGGGGGTCAGGGAGAGCCAAGCTTGTAGGGATGAATGGCAAGAAGATGCTGTAAGGATCTGGGATGGGGAGGTACAAAAGTCAGGCATAATAATAATCCAGGGCCTAGTTATAGGAGGTGGGCTCCCAGCTGGCCATTACAACTCAGGAAAAGGATATTGCACATTTTTTTATGAAGACACTGCCTGGTGGAAATCAGGGCTAAAAAGCCACAACATTGCCATAGTTTTTTGTTTTTTCGTTTTTGAGACAGAATCTCGTCCTGCTACCCAGCTAGAGTATAGTGTTATGATCATAGATTACTGTAACCTCAAACCCCTGGGCTCAAGGGATCCTCCTGCTTCACCCTCCCAAGTAGCTGAGATTGCAGTCACGTGCCACTTCACCTGGCTACCTTTTTTTTATTTGTAATTTTTTTGTAGAGACTGGGTCTTACTTTGTTGCCTAGGATGGTCTTGAACTCCTGGGCTCAAGCAATCCTGCCTTGGCCTCCCAAAGTGTTGAGATTACAGGTGTGAGCCACCACACCTGGTCCACTGTCATAGTTCCCATGTTTTGCAATTTTTTTGTGTGTGTGTGTGGTCATAGAGTTTTTTTTCTCTTTTGACCTAAGTTTCTTTAGCATCAATTCAAACTTTTCCTCTTGGGGTTTAAAACAGGTGACTGTTGGCCGGGCACGGTGGCTCACGCCTGTAATCCCAGCACTTCAGGAGGCCAAGGCGGGTGGATCACGAGGTCAGGAGTTCAAGACCAGCCTGGCCAAGATGGTGAAACCCCGTCTCTACTAAAAATAGAAAAATTAGTGGGGTGAGGTGGCAGTTGCCTGTAATCCCAGCTACTTGGGAGGCTGAGGCAGGGAATTGCTTGAACCAGGGAGGCGGAGGTTGCAGTGAGCCAAGATCACGCCACTGTGCTCCAGCGTGGGCAACAGAGTGAGACTCCGTCTCAAAAACAAACAAACAAAAAAACAGGTGACTGTTATCTCTTCATTCATCTTCCCTGCACTAGTATTCACAAAGTAATATTTGCCCTTTGAAGGTAAATTGTGTCAGTTCCAGTGGTAGCTGTGAAAGTGAATGAGGAATGCTGTGGTCTTCACGTCCATAGTGTTTTGACATTATTCCAAATGTTTGTCAGAGATGACAGCTTACTTGTGACCTACTCTGATTTGTAGGTTCAGAGCCTTGGTTTATATGTAAATGTAACTTGCCCCGGACTGTCATTGCCTTTGCAGCATGTTGATGAGTGGAATATTGGCCGGCTGAGAACAATCCTGGACTTGGTGGAAAAGGAGAGTGGGATCACCATTGAGGGTGTGAACACCCCATACCTGTACTTTGGCATGTGGAAGACATCTTTTGCTTGGCACACTGAAGACATGGACCTCTACAGCATCAACTACCTGCACTTCGGAGAACCCAAGTCCTGGTACAGTCTGCCTGCAGTCGGCACCGGGCTTCTGTGCTAGAGCACGGGCTCACGTTCGGTGTGCATGGGAAGCACCTCAGGATTATGTTAAAGTGCAGACGCTGGTTCAGGCCTGGGGTGACATTCCATGTTTCAAACAGACTTTCAAGTGCTGAGATGCTGTTGGAGCTCTGGTGCTCAGACCACCTTTTGAGTAGGGAGGCTTTAGAGAGCAGGGCGCTGGCAGAGTTACCCAAAGACATGAGGGCTCTTCCAGCCTATCCGACTGCTTTCTAATTTTTTTTCTGAACAGGCCTGAGGCATTTCTTAGCAGCAGACTTCTAAGACTACAGTCACTCCCTCAGATGATAGAAAGCTTTCTTTTCCTTACGATAAGAAAGAACATTAATACTTGGGGAGCAGCAGCGTGTGCTTAACACACGAGGGATTGCGAGGCTATTCAGCATGCTTCCTGTTCGTTCTCCAGGGTGTTATTCTTGTTGGTGAGACAAACATTGGTTCTCTCTCCTCTCTCTGCGCTGACCCATCTTTGAGTCTCAGCATTTTTTTTTTTCTATTTTGAGACAGGGTCTCACTCTGTCACCCAGGCTGGAGTGCAGTGGCACCATTATGGCTCACTGCAGCCTTGACCTCCTGGGCTCAAGTGATCCTTCTACTTCAGCCTCCCAAGTAGCTGGGATTATAGGCATGCACCAGTATGCCCAGCTAATTTTTTTCCTTCTTTTTTTTAGGGTAGAGATGGGGTCTCACTATGTTGCACAGGCTGGTCTCAAACTGCTGGGCTCAAGCAGTCCTCCCACTTCAGCCTTCCAAAGTGCTAGGATTATAGGCATGAGCCACTGTACCTGGCCCCTGTCTCAGCATTTTAGTGAAGGTGCTGCAGATAACTGCAGTGAATAAGACAGATGAAATACCTACCCTCACACAGATCGGCAACTGGTCAGGAGGTAGAAAGTGTGAGAGAATGATCATATGGTGTGGGGACAGCTCTGATGGGGAAGAAGTGGGTGCTAAGGTCCACATAGGAAGGATAGATGGGTGAGATTAAAGAAGGCTTCTTTGGAAGAGGTGACAACTGAGATCCAAAACATGAGAAGGACATAACTGGGTGGAATGGTGGTGGGTTTAGCAGCTGGGAGATTGAGGGAAGTGTATCCAGGCAGTTGGAACCACAGATGCAGAGCTCCTGGATTAAGACAGGACATGAGGGCCAATCATGGTGGCTCACACCTGTAATCCCAGCACTTTGGGAGGCTGAGGCAGGTGGATCACCTGAGGTCAGGAGTTCGAGACCAGCCTGGCTAACATGGTGAAACCTGTCTCTACTAAAAATACAAAAGTAGCCAGGCATGGTGTGTTTAGGGAGCTAGGGGAAGTCTACTGTAGACTGAATGCTGTGTAAAATGATGAGAAGTGAGTGATGAGGTCAGAGGGGACACCATGGGGCGCATTATGGCAAGTCATGAAAACCATATCCACCTTCATTTCTTTCTTCAGCATCCTCAGCCATGTTCTCTCTCAGGAGTTTTCCTTTCTTCTTTCAAGTGCTTTCCAGTTTCTAATCTGGGGGGAAAGAACCTTTTGAGCCTATGATTACCCCCTAACTACTGTCCTATTTCCTTCCTCAGAAGGCTAGACTTGTAGGATGTGAAAATGTAGCTTTTGTGTCTTCACCATTGTTGACTCCAAAATTCCCTGCTCCTGGATTTTTGAATTCTCTTATAAAAGAAGGTTTTCCAGTTATTATATACATTCTTAGGTCCTCTGAAGTGGGACCTCCGGAGCCTTCTGTGTAGGGTTGCCTGATGGATCCCGGAGTCCTTTAGGTGACATTTTTGTCAACTCTCCTTCTCTGTTTTGTTTTATAATGAAGCTGTTTGTAGTGGGAGGATTTGTTGTTACTGTGGAATAATCTTCAGAAGAGATTAAAAAGGTTAAAATAGAGTTACTGTGAGTTTCAGAATATAAAGTTTAACAATTTTGCAAAAGTTTTAAATAGTCCTAGGTGTCCTTTTTTTCTTTTCATTTTTTTAGGAAGAACAGTTTCGATGGTGTTTAGACACCCTACTGGGTAGAGAGGTAATTGATTGTTGGGTAATCAGTGTATGTAGCTGTTGGGGAGATAAAGGGAAAATGGGTTCGTCAGCAGATACAGGGCTAGGTCTCTTAAGTGTCGGATCCATCTTGCACTTTGTTTTCCATTCTTCCTCTCTAGCCCTCCCCCAGTTAGGCCTTTCAAGCATTTAAAAATACTGAGCATTTTTAAATACTGAGGTTATGTAATGACATCCTTTTTTAAAAAAAAAATGTTATATGAACAACATTATAAACGAGAGTAATATTGTGTACCATAAATCCTGGCTCATGGTGAACACTTAATAAACATCTTATTAAGTGAATGAATATAGAAGAAATAAATTCACTCACCTTTTTTATGGACTCTTTACTCCTGTGCCGAAACAGTCTAATATTTCATTTTTTCAGATTCCTTTCTAGTGCTTGGGAAGTTAAAAAAAATCTGCTATTTCAAGGTGTTTTGAGAGTGGGAATAAGCCCCTTAGCTTCTGTACCTGTCTCCGCCCAGCCTCTGATGCTCTCATGTGATTGCAGGTACTCTGTTCCACCTGAGCATGGAAAGCGGTTGGAACGCCTCGCCAAAGGTACTGTGTCTCGTCTGTTTGCTGGGTTGGACCCTCCTATGAGCTGTGCTCCTTGCTCTACACTAAAATGTGCATTCCCCATGGTCAGATTCTTGCAGGTCCTGTTGCAGGCCTGCAGATGTGGGTGAGCCACATTGGTTACCTTAAGAGGGCAGTGACAGAGCCTTTTCTTCCTTTGTCCTGAGCAAGGACTTGGTCATTTCTTCTTTGATTGTCTGTGCCTCAGTTTTAATGAGCAGTGGTGTTTCTTTGACCAGCGATAATGAACCAGACCAGTATGACCGGTGTTTCCAGTAAAGACCCAAATGTTAAAGAAAAAATTGCATTTTATGCTTTGTTTCTTTTATGTGGACTTACATAGATTTGTATGTCTAGAGAACATACTTCAGGAAAGCCTGGGTAGATCATACTCTAGCTGCATTACTGAAGAAAGATCAGGGATACAAGTGACTGGAGAAAAGGTCCTAAATAGTTTCAAAGCTCTGTAAGAACAGAGTCAGCTTGGGTGACCTTGGTTTCCCAAACAGGATTTCATTACCCATGTAATGCCCTACATGGGAGTGAGCCCAGAGGCTCACTGTAGAATCTTAGAATTGGTGCGGAGCTATAGGGATCCTTGGAGGTCACATCGGTGATTCTTCCTGTTTATCATTCCGATGAGAAGCACAGGTGTGAAGTGACTCCGGATTGCAGAGCTAGTGTGGGGCACTGTGTTAACCCATACCCTTTCAATTAAATAGGCTTTTTCCCAGGAAGTGCTCAAAGCTGTGAGGCATTTCTCCGCCACAAGATGACCCTGATTTCCCCGTTAATGCTGAAGAAATATGGAATTCCCTTTGATAAGGTGAGCTGATGTTACATGCCAAAGTTCTCAGGCACCACCCTTTCTGGCCTTTTACAGAGTTTTATTCTAGTTCATCACTATACCAAGAGGGGGGCCCAAGCTTAAACTATGTAACAACCCTTTGATCTAAGAGCATTAAAGGTGGGGCCACTTTAGCTTCCTGGTGCCAGAGGAGAGTCAGATCCCCTTGAACAGTGTTCATTTGGAGGAATGGTTAATTATAGTCATGTCATCTGATATGTCTGGGCTTTGCATAATTTTATAGAAGACAGCAAGACCCCAGGGGTTTTATGACTTACCCTTTGTTGCTCAGCTAAGTTGTGGTGGAGCTCAGAATTCCAGTTCTGTGGACCTCTGCCATTTGAAGCAGCTGTTTCAAGTCTGCTCTTGTTCAGGTGACTCAAGAGGCTGGAGAGTTTATGATCACTTTCCCTTATGGTTACCATGCCGGCTTTAACCATGGCTTTAACTGTGCGGAGTCTACCAATTTTGCTACCCGTCGGTGGATTGAGTATGGCAAGCAAGCTGTGCTGGTAAGTCTGCTTGATTTCTTTCTATAACACCATGACAAAAATGAGCAAATTCTGGTTAGATACGTTGGCTGGTGATTAGAATATTTCTTTGAGTTGCTGGAATTCAGAAACGAGCAGCTAGCAGTGTGTCAGAGTACTAACATTTTGTGTTCATAAGGAATTTTAAAAAATGTGTTCAGATTTGGGAAGTATAAAATGAGGTTCGTAAGTCCATTAGGCATTAAAACCACATCCACACACGTTAATATTCTTGCCTTAGCCACTCTGAGACTTCTCTGTTGAAGTTCCTAGGGGTTTTCTTTACTCTAGGGAAGCGGCAGGGCTAGGCCTTTGACTCGTAGTAGTAGACTTGCTTGTGTGTTCCTGGCTTGGACAGGGAGCCAAGGTCAGGTGGCTCACCATCCTGGGGGCCTAAGTGCTGAGCCTAACCACCGTCTGTGGCCCCGAGTTAGTGCCCAGGTAGATTTGCCCCAGTAGTATGTATTCTCTGCCCTTTTTTCCCTGCTTCCCTTCATATTTGAAGGTCCTGCAAGGATAATATGCCCTCAGCCTGTGAACCAAAACAATCTGGTTATAAACCATCTTGCACTTGTTTCCATGTGGAGGGAGGAGCTAGGACTTGGGGGTGAGGTGGAAGCAGCAAGGTATGCTCACCTGGTGCTCTTCCGGTTCCTGCTGACAGTGCTCCTGTAGAAAGGACATGGTGAAGATCTCCATGGATGTGTTTGTGAGGAAGTTCCAGCCAGAAAGGTACAAACTTTGGAAAGCTGGGAAGGACAACACAGTTATTGACCATACTCTGCCCACGCCAGAAGCAGCTGAGTTTCTTAAGGAGAGTGAACTGCCTCCAAGAGCTGGCAACGAGGAAGAGTGCCCAGAGGAGGACATGGAAGGGGTGGAGGATGGAGAGGAAGGAGACTTGAAGACAAGGTAACCCAGCAGCCCTTTGTCGTGGCTGTGTGAGGGAGAGGTGTCTGGGTAGGTCCTGTGACCTGTGGAGAGGCTGTTTCTAAGATGCTGTTTGTGCCTCGGCTGAGGGATTGTTCTTGGTAAAGGCTCCAGAAGCCGGAGAGCCAGAGCATTCAGGCACTTTCTGAATGAGAGAACTGCAGTAGGCGTGTAGTCTGCTGGAGCAAGGGGTTATTTATATGAGGGTTAAGGCATTTATGTGCGAAGGTTGGGCTCCCCCTGAGCCGGAAAAGTCATGTTTTCTCATCATATCAGAGAGTCTTTTAAAAAGAAGTGTAGTGAGGATGAGACTCAAGGGCATTGGTAATGTTGTGATTTAAGTCTGCAGTGCCATTAGAGCAGACTTAAGAAGAGTCACCTTTTTAAGTCTGCACCAATGGGAAGCTGAGCCAGGGGATCTGTGCTCTGAGAATTTATCCTGGGCCATATGGGAAAGAAAGGAGGAACCGTTCCTTGGTACCTACTATATGCCAGGCACTTTGCCAGCTACTCTGCATACCTTTTCTTAGTCCTCACAACAAACCTGTTAGGTGGGTGGTAATACCTGTATCTTTTAGATGATGGAACAAGCTCAGAGAGGTGAAGTCCCTTGTCTCAAGTCACAAATAAGAGGTGTCCCTGAGTTTTGAGCCAGGCCTGACAGGCTCTGGCCATTCACTTTGGGTTGTGTGTGGATGTGTAGGAATGTCTTTGAGTAAGTGGATGTATTTGTGGGCTCTTAAAAGATTTGCCGTCTCCCTTGCAGCCTGGCCAAGCACCGAATAGGGACAAAGAGGCACCGAGTTTGTCTTGAAATACCACAGGAGGTGAGTCAGAGTGAGCTCTTCCCCAAGGAGGAGCTGAGTTCTGAGCAGTATGAGATGACGGAGTGCCCGGCAGCCCTCGCCCCCGTGAGGCCCACCCATAGCTCTGTGCGGCAAGTTGAGGATGGTCTTACCTTTCCAGGTTAGTTGACTATGGTGTATTTTCCACAACCTTAACTCATACCTGTGTCCCGTGTCAGATGCCATATTGAGTGCTGGGTGAGAAAGAGAGCAGAGTGACAGGTCTGTGAGCAGATAGTGTACTTGGAGTGTGGGAAGTGCTTTGGGTAGGGATGTACAGGGTGGACTGGACACGTAGGGAAAAGCTCCTCCCTCTGTCTGGTCAGGGGTCAGGGAAACACTGGAGGTTTTGGTGAAGGTGACTCTTACAAGGTAAGTAGGACCTTCCCAGGCGGACAGAGAGAGAGCAGGGATGTAGAAAGGGTGTCCCAGAGGGGAGGAGCAGGGCACAGGCGTGGAGATGGGAGAATTTTTTTTTTTTTTTTTTTTTTGAGATGGAGTCTTGCTCTGTCATGCGGGCTGAAGTGCAGTGGCGCAATCTCGGCTCACTGCAACTTCTGCCTCCTGGGTTCAAGCGATTCTCCTGCCTCAGCCTCCCAACTAGCTAGGACTACAGGTGCCCGCCACCACACCTGGCTAATTTTTTTTTGTATTTTTAGTAGAGATGGAGTTTCACCATGTTGGCCAGGCTGATCTTGAACTCCTGACTTCAGGTGATCCGCCTGCCTCGGCCTCCCAAAGTGCCGAGTGGGATTACAGGCTTGCGCCACCGTTCCCAGCAGAGATGGGAAATATTAATAGCATGGTCCACTTGGGGGAACCGGTGGGGAGTTTCCCTCAATTGAATATTAGGGTAGAAGGCAGCTGTGTGACCAGAAGGTGACGCTGGAGAAATAGGAGAGGATGTAGGGCTGTCTGCCATTTTCATTTGCTCACTTGGAAGCTTATATTTTAAGAGTGGGAGTGGTGTGATCAGTGTTGTTTAGCAGTCACTTGGAAGGTCATTGAGGCTAGATTTGTTGGAGAAAGGCTTGTATCTGTCTTGGGTCAGGTATGACGCTAAGATGTGGTCTGCTGACAGCCAGGTAGCACTGTGGACTGACGTTCTGGGCTGGGCTGGCTTCTAATTCAGCAGATTTTCTTTCCCTTTTTTCCCTTCAAATTTATTTATATTGACAGATAAAATGGTGCATATTTGTCATGTACAACATAATTTTTTTTTTTTTTTGAGACTGAGTCTGGCTCTCTCGCCCAGGCTGGAGTGCAGTGGCCGGATCTCAGCTCACTGCAAGCTCCGCCTCCCGGGTTTACGCCATTCTCCTGCCTCAGCCTCCAGAGTAGCTGGGACCACAGGCGCTCGCCACTTCGCCCGGCTAGTTTTTTGTATTTTTTTAGTAGAGATGGGGTTTCACCGTGTTAGCCAGGATGGTCTCGATCTCCTGACCTCGTGATCCGCCCGTCTCGGCCTCCCAAAGTGCTGGGATTACAGGCTTGAGCCACTGCGCCCGGCCACAACATAATTTTTTTGTTTTAGAAACAGGGTCTTGCTCTGTTGCACAAGCCTGTGCGAACACAGCTCACTGCAGCCTCAACTTTCCGGGCTCAAGCAATCCTCTTGCCTCAACCTCTCAAGTAGCCTGGACTACAGGCATACGCCACCATGCCTGGCTACTTTTTTGTTTTTTGAGACGTAGTCACTCTGTCACCCAGGCTGGAATGCAGTGGCGATCTCGGCTCACTGCAATCTCTGCCTCCCGGGTTCAAGTGATTCTCCTGCCTCAGCCTCCTGAGTAGCTGGGACTACAGATGTGGGCCATCACGCCTGGCTGATTTTTTATATTTTTAGTAGAGATGGGGTTTCACCCTGTTAGCCAGGATGGTGTCGATCTCCTGACATCGTGATCTGCCTACCTCGGTCTCCCAAAGTGCTAGGATTACAGCCGTGAGCCACCGCGCCTGGCCCATGCCTGGCTAATTTTTAAATTTTGTAGAGATAGGGTCTCACTTTGTTGCCCAGGCTGGTCTTGAACTCCTGGGCTCTAGCAATCCTCCCATCTTGGCCTCCCAAAGTCCTGGGATTACAGTTGTGAACCACTTCTCCTGGTCCAACATGATTTGTGAAGTAGATATATGTTGTGGAATGGTTAAATCTAGCTGATTAAAATACATATTACTTCACATAGTTACCATTGTTGCAGTGAGAACATTTAACATACACCCTCTTAATATTTTTCAAGATCTTTAGATTTTCTAGCATGGGCTAGGTAGCCAGGTCTCTGCTGAGCTCAGACTTGCATTTCCTGCAGGAGACTTCAGAGGAAATGGCAGCTGCCCCTTACTGAGTGTCTGCTGAGTGCCAGGTGGTGCTCAGGAGTCTTATTTATGAGCCCTGCAGATATGTAGTAGCATCTTCTCACTACAGAGGAAGAAGCTGGAGGCCAGGAGGCTGAGCAGATAGCCCTGGCTCACAGTGTCCCTCAGTGACAGAGCCAGGATGGGAAGCCAGGTCCCATTCCTAGCCCATGTTCCTTGTGCTTTGCCACTCTGGCTTTCATCAGATTCACGTGTGCAGGTGGAACTTGGCTCTGTCTAACGTGTATGTGTGTTTCAGATTATTCTGACTCCACTGAAGTCAAATTTGAAGAGCTCAAAAATGTCAAACTAGAAGAGGAGGATGAGGAGGAAGAACAAGAAGCAGCAGCCTTGGATCTTTCTGTGAATCCTGCGTCTGTAGGGGGACGCCTTGTCTTCTCAGGCTCCCAAAAGAAGTCATCTAGCCTGGGCTCTGGCTCTTCACGGGATTCTATCTCTTCTGATTCAGAAACTAGTGAGCCTCTCTCCTGCCGAGCCCAAGGGCAAACGGGAGTTCTCACTGTGCACAGTTATGCCAAAGGGGATGGCAGGGTCACTGTGGGAGAGCCATGCATGAGGAAGAAAGGGAGCGCCGCCAGAAGTATCAGTGAGCGGGAGCTGGCAGAGGTATGGGCTCCAGGCAGTGGTGTGGGCTGGGGAGCTGCCCTGAAGGACACCCTGTCGGGGAGGGGATCTGTGTTGGGGAGGTGGGTCTGTGTGGTGGAGGTGCTGCAGGAGGGCAGGAGAAACCCTCAGTCAGTGCCTCCAGCCTGCAGTGGTTGTGTCCAACAAAAGCCTGGGTGGCATTCACTCTCCCAGCTTGTTCTTTGCTGGGAGTTGCTTTTCTCTTATCCCTGTGGCTTCTGATTCCAAGAATTGCATCAATGCAGCCTCAGTCACGGCAGCAGATCCTCCTCAGCCCACTTGGATCACAATGCCTTTTTTTTTTTTCTTGAGATAGAGTCTTGCTCTGTTGCCTAGGCTGGAGTGCAGTGGCGTGATGTTGGCTCACTGCAACCTCTGCCTTCCAGGTTCAAGCAGTTCTCCTGCCTCAGCCTCCCGAGTAGCTGGTATTACAGGCGTGTGCCACCACGCCCAGCTAGTTTTTGTATTTTTAGTAGAGACAGGGTTTCACCATGTTGGCTAGGCAGGTCTCGAACTCCTGACCTCAAGTGATCCACCCACCTCAGTCTCCCAAAGTGCTGGAATTACAGGCGTGAGCCACCGTGGCTGGCCTTTTCAGTTGGGGTGGGTGGGAACTCTTCCTCTGACCCTCATTGCCTTAGCGGCACAGGGGTTAGAATAGCTGCCATTGGAGCCCACATGTTTGGGGGTTTGGGATGAGATGAGATGAGATGGCCTTTCTTACCTTGAAATTCAAGGGTTTTTTTCTTACAAGTCTTGACTGCTCTGTAGACTCCCAGTATGACACTGATAGAACATCCTTTTGGAGACCAAGATGCATTCCCAAAGCTATAAATATGAACGTGTGTGTTCAGGCTTCCTCCATAAATATGTGTTGTCACCAAAAGCTGATTCCTGCTTTTGTGTAAAATGGCTCTTGGTGGGTCTGCCACTATGGGTGATCAGAGTCATGTCAGATGCAGCTGGACCCACACTACCCAAGGGACCTTCCCTGACTCCCCAGCCTTACAGCTTATGTGGGTCAAGCTTGCAGCTTTTGATGAGGGGTGGCAGATATAAGAAGCCAGTGCAGAAGGTCCTCTTTATTCCCTATCCCCTTACCTTTAGTTTTTAAAAATTTAGCTCTTAAAAATCTTCACTATGGAAAATTTCTGAAGTATGTACAGAATACCATCACGAGCCCCCGCGTGTACTCATCATATATATGATTAGCATTTGGCACATTTGCTTTCTGTTTTCTTTGGCTGCAGTACTTGACACTCAGTCATATTCACATTTCCCTAGTGTTGCCAATAGTCCCTTTTTATGGTATGTTTATCTCCTTGTTGTTAATACTCGTAACTTTTCTCGGTGCCTTCTCTGAATCTCAGGGTACGGTTTTTGTAGACTTCCTTTTTACCTTGTGAATGTTCCTCTTTCCATCCCACTGTGGTTGCAGGCTAATGAGCTAATAACTACTGTGTTTCCTTCTCATTGCCTCTGATTGCAGTTCTCTATGCCTTCTTATGGCAGCTTCCATAAATGAGGGCTTTTTCAGCCTGGAAACCAGAGTCTCTTAAACTTCCAGTTGCCACCTAGCAATTCTTCCTTCACAGAGGCGCCGAGCCATTTCGTCCATCCTACTGTTCACTACAGTTCATGCTGTCCTCTTGCTGAGTCTTCCTGACATTCTTGTTTCTAGTTGCAATCACAATCACAAAAAGCAGCTAAGAAGTAGCAAGAGCTCACTGTATATTAAATACTTTGTTTTTCTTTTTTGAGACAGGGTCTTGCTCTGTTGCCCAGGGTAGAGTGCAGTGGCACAGTCTTGGCTCACTGCAACTTCTGTCCCCTGGGTTCAACCCATCCTTCCCACCTCAGCCTCCCAAATAGCTGGGACTACAGGTGCACACCACCACTCTCAGCTAATCTTTGTATTTTCTCGGCTTATCTTTGTATTTTTGTATTTTTTGTAGAGATGGGGTTTCACTGTGTTGCCCAGACTGGTCTCGAACTCCTGGGCTCAAGTGATCCTCCTCCCTTGATCTCCCAAAGTGCCATGATTTCAAGTGTGAGCCACTGTGCGCCCCACCGCCCCCAGCTATTAAATACTTTATATGCATTGTTTAGTCTTTGTATTACTGGTTAATTAATCTTATTACAGAGTCAAGTTTTTGTGGGATTTTTTTGGGGTGGGAGGTGCAGGAAGCCAATAAATAACACTTGTCCTTTTTCCTCTCAAGTTTGGAACTATTTAATTGATGATACAAGAGTCAGGCATATGGAGCTCAGAATGTTGCTTTACTTACAAGTTAAAATGATTGAAGAAAGTGACTTTTAACCTGTGGCCAAATGGCCCTGCTACTCATTTACTCTTTTTTTTTTTTGAGACTGAGTCTCGCTCTGTTGCCCAGGCTGGAGTGCAGTGGTGCAATCTTGGCTCACTGCAAGCTCCGCCTCCCGGGTTCAGGTGATTCTCCTGCCCCAGCCTCCCCAGTAGCTGGGATTACGGGCATGCATCACCACTCCTGGTTAATTTTTGTATTTTTTTAGTAGAGATTTCACCATGTTGGCCAGGCTGGTCTGTAACTCCTGAGTGTCCGCCTCAGCCTCCCAAAGTGCTGAGATTACAGGTGTGAGCCATCGCGCCTGGACTACTCATTTACTCTTGATGTCTCCAGGCCCCTCTAGAGGCAAAGCATTTCCATGGAAGCACTCAGCTTCCATGTGGTGTGGACATAGGCCAGAATGCACTCCCTCTCCAAAAGACAGATCCTATTGAAGTGAATCACAGCTTTTAAGGGGGTGGGGAGAAGAAAAGCCAGGACTCTCTCCATGTGGAAGTATGCTGGGGGAAGGGGTCTTCTCTCTGACATGTCTCTCTTTTTCAGTCCTCTGCTCAAAAACCCTTGAGTGTCTTCTTGGTTCCTTTTTATTTCTGTATATACTTCTCAGGTCTAGCCTGATGATAATACCCTAATACCCTCTCTGCTGCATTGCCATCCATCCCTCCACCTCCAACATGTGCTAGCTTGTTTGTCTGAACTACTTAAAAGTCTCTAAAACTGTTTTGGCTGCCCTGCCTCTTCACTACTTTGTAATCATTTACAGCATGCCTGCTCTAGGCCAGGACTGTGCCTTCAAGGAACTCATAGTCTAGGAGAGATAGATAAGAGCAAATCATTCCAGTACTAATGATACGTGTTGTGGTACAAGTGGGAGAGTTAGCAGTTCAGCTTGGGGTTGCAGTGTGGATTTCAGGACTGCCCGAGAGAAGGAAATAGTTTAGGCCTGAGGTTAGAAGAATGCCAGGTGGATAGAAGGAAATCGAAGAGAGAATCTGGGAGAGTAGGATGTTCTAAATGCTCATGATAGCTCATGCCAGCATCAAAGCACTTGGGGATCTGCAGTGGTTTAGTTTGTCTCAGGTGTATAGGGCTAGAGAGGGCCTCAGGTGGTGCTTTTGGAGGATATCAAGAGCCAGAACCTGGAGGGTCTGCCTTGTTGCTCTGTGAAGCAGTTTGACCTCCTAGTTACAGTGTAGGGAGCAGCAGAAGGGTCCCCACCATATGCACCGTATGGGTTTGGAAATTGAAAACTTTCTTTTTTTTTTTTTTTTTTTTTTTTTTTTTGAGGCGGAGTCTCGCTCTGTCACCCAGGCTGGAGTGCGGTGGCCGGATCTCAGCTCACTGCAAGCTCCGCCTCCCGGGTTCACGCCATTCTCCTGCCTCAGCCTCCCGAGTAGCTGGGACTACAGGCGCCCGCCACCTCGCCCAGCTAGTTTTTTGTATTTTTTAGTAG
Organism: Macaca thibetana thibetana; assembly: GCF_024542745.1. NCBI lineage: Eukaryota > Metazoa > Chordata > Mammalia > Primates > Cercopithecidae > Macaca > Macaca thibetana. The sequence goes on from NC_065578.1 coordinate 42,842,683, forward strand.
AGACGGGGTTTCACCGTGTTAGCCAGGATGGTCTCGATCTCCTGACCTCGTGATCCGCCCGTCTCGGCCTCCCAAAGTGCTGGGATTACAGGCATGAGCCACCGCGCCCGGCCTGAAAACTTTCATAATTCATTCTTTTAAATGCACACACAAAGGGCCGGGTGTGGTGGTGCATGCCTGTAATCCTAGCACTTTGGGAGGCCGACATGGGTGGATCACATGAGGTCAGGAGTTCAAGATCAGCTTGTCCAAAATAGAAAAATTAGCTGGGTGTGGTGGCGGGTGCCTATAATCCCAGCTGCTTGGGAGGCTGAGGCAGAAGTGCTTGAACCCCGGGGCGGAGGTTGCAGTGAGGTGAGATCACACCACTGCTCTCTAGTCTGGGTGAAAGAGTGAAACTTTGTCTCAAAAAAATAAATAATAAATGCACACACAAAGATTCAGAGGGAGGCCACGCAGGGTGCCGTGCACCTGTGGTCCCAGCACTTTGGGAGGCTGAGGTGCGAGAATCGCTTGAGCCCGAGAGGTTGAGGCTGCAATGAGCCATGACTGTACCATTGCACTACAGCCTGGGTGGCAGAATGACACAATATCTTAAAAAAGAGAGATGCAGAGCAAATAATACAGTGAACCCACAAATAAATTTTTTTTTTGAGATTGAGTCTTGCTCTGTCGCCCAGGCTAGAGTGCAGTGGCATGATCTGGGCTCACTGCAACCTTCACCTCCCGGCTTCAAGCAATTCTTTGCCTCAGCCTCCTAAGTAGCTGGGATTACAGGCGCCTGCCACCACGCCCGGCTAATTTTTGTATTTTTAGTAGAGACGGGGTTTCACTATCTTGGCCAGGCTGGTCTTGAACTCCTGACCTCATGATCTACCCACCTCAGCTTCCCAAAGTGCTGGAATTACAGGTGTGAGCCACCGTGCCCAGCCGAACCCATAAGTATTCTAACAGGTGTCAGGATCTTTCCATATTTGCTTTGTTTGTCCTATTTTCAATTTTCCGAAGTATTTATATTAAAATTATATTATCTTTATTAGTTTATAATGTACATATTTTTGGGGTACATGTGATATTTTAATACATTAGTTTGTGAAGATTAAATCACTGTAATTGGGAAATGTATCACCTTAAATATTTGTCTTTATGCTAGAAACATTCAAATAATTCTAACTATTTTGAAATGTACAATAGACTATTGTAAACTAGTCACCCTACTGATTTGTCAAACACTAGGTCTCATTTTTTCTATCAAACTATATATTTGTGCCCATTAATCTGCCTCTCTGCTGAAGTATTTTAAAGTACATCCCAGATACCTTGTCATTTCTTCCCTACTTCAGTGTGTATCTTTGAAAAATATGGTCACAGGCCGGGCGCGGTGGCTCAAGCCTGTAATCCCAGCACTTTGGGAGGCCGAGACGGGCGGATCACGAGGTCAGGAGATCGAGACCATCCTGGCTAACACAGTGAAACCCTGTCTCTACTAAAAATACAAAAACTTAGCCGGGCGAGGTGGCAGGCGCCTGTAGTCCCAGCTACTCGGGAGGCTGAGGCAGGAGAATGGCGTGAACCCGGGAGGCGGAGCTTGCAGTGAGCTGAGATCCAGCCACTGCACTCCAGCCTAGGTGACAGAGCGAGACTCTGTCTCAAAAAAAAAAAAAAAAAAAGAAAAATATGGTCACTTTCAGCTGGGTGCGGTGGCTCACGCCTGTAATCCCAGCACTTTGGGAGGCCGGGGGGGTGGATCACCTGAGGTCAGGAGTTCGAGACCAGCCTGGCCAACATGGTGAAACCTCATCTCTACTAAAAATACAAAAATTAGCCGGGCATGTTGGCGGGTGCCTGTAATCCCAGCTACTCAGGAGGCTGAGGCAGGAGAATTGCTTGCCATTCTACTCAGGAGGCAGAGGTTGCGGTGAGCTGAGATCGCGCCATTGTACTCTAGCCTGGGCAACAGAGTGAGACTCCATCTCACAAAAAAAATAAAAAAAAAAAAAAAAAGAAAAATATGGTCACTTTCTCAGATAACTATGCCATTATTATACCTAAGAAAACTATAAAAATTCTTTAGCATAATTTACTATCCAGTCCATAATCACATTTCCTCATTGTCCAAACAAAGTCTGTTTTACAGTTGACTGGTTTGTATCAGGATTAAACCAAGGCCCACACCTTTGATTTGATGATGTTTTGAAGTCTTCCTTAATGTAGGCCAGCACCTCCCCCCATTTTTTCCTCACCATTGACTTAATCAAGAAGCTGTCATTGGTTGTCCAGTAAAGGGTTTTTTAAGTACTGCACTGATGTTTTAGAAGATTGTTCTGGAGGCAGTATAAAGATTCTAGGGGGGAGGAAGAGAGAGGCAAAATTAGAAATTGTTAACAGAGGTTCTCTTGAAGGTGGAATTATGGATGATTTCACTTCCTACATTTATGCATCATTTGAATATTTTTATGATTAACATGTTATTTTTATAACTAAATACTTCTACTTCAGGAAAGGAGGAAAAAAGATTTGAAACAGGGAAACCAATTAGGAACCTATTTCTTTAGTCTGAGAGAGAGGTAGTGAGGACCTGTGGGTGGTGGTGATAGGGATGGGGAGCAGAAAATGGACTTGAGCTACTTGGAAGGTAGGTGCATAGGACTGGGTGACTGGGTGTGGGGTGAGTCAGAGGGTAGCATGGGGCTTGACTCGGGTTTCCAGCTTTGAGTTCTTGGGATGGATGGTGGTGCCATCCGTATAGGATAGTGGTTATAAGAAAACTAGAGGGTTTTTAGTGTGGGCCAGGAAATGATTTGAGTTTGGGTACGTCTGGAGGGTAACTTTTGTGAGGTAGGCTATGGAGATACATGGACATAGCCTCGAAGCTGGGGGTGGAAGGGTTGGTCTGTGGGTGTGGGAGTCACCAGGAGGGCACTGGTGGGTATGGAAGAATGTGTGTAGAGTGAAGAACAGTTTCACAGTGTGGGGTGACGGGAGAGGGCCCAGGTAGGAGAATGTGAAGAAGCAGCCAGAGATCAGGAGAACTAGGAAAGAACAGTGTATTCAGGGCCAGGGCAGGAGAAAAGTTCAAGACAATTGGAGGTATGGCCAAGTGTGCCTTGTATTAAAGGGCAGGGTCCTGCCGAGTGCGGGAAGTTGAAGAGGTAGTGATTGGATTCTGGGGATCTAAGGAAGTGGGAGTGCAGATGGAGAGACAGGAGGGGATGGCTGCAGATAGGTTTTTTGTTTGTTTTTGAGACAAGCTCTTGTGTTGCCCAGGCTGGAGTGCAGTGGTGCGATCTCTGCTCACTGCAGCCTCGACCTCCCAGGCTCAAAGGATTCTCCCACCTCAGCCTCTCAAGTAGTTGGGACTATAGGCATGTGCCATCATGCCCAGCTAATTTTTTTATTTTTGTAGTGATGGGGTATCCTTATGTCGCCCAGGCTGATCTTAAATTCCTGGGCTCAAGTGATCCTCCTGTCTCGGCCTCCCAAAGTGCTGAGATATAGGCATAAGCCATCACACCCAGCCTGTGTTTTTAAATTGTGGTAATATATACATGATATGAAATTTACCTATTTTAACAGTTTTTGTAGTATACAGTTCAGTGGCAGTAAGTACATTAACTTCGTTGGGCCACGGTCACCAGAATGCAGATGGTTTTGAGGTGGGAGGAGATGGAGAATTTATCTCTGAGGGTCGCCTAGAGTAGTCAGATAATAATTACCTCTGCTTAGTGCAGCCCAGCGCTTTTCAAAAGCCACTACTCTTGGAAACTCTTCATTGCTTTCCATCTAGTTCCCTTTCTTCTTTGAAGCTCTAGAGTACTTGCTTCTTAATGCCCTTGCCATAGGCTGGTGAAGAATATAACCTTCTAGAAGCTGGGCTCTGTGCCACACTCATCCTCATTTCTTGAGTTACCAGCCCAGTCCACAGGGCTTGGCCTGTGAAACCCTCTGTAATGAGGATGGAATGAGTAAATGGAAGGTCAGATTTGTTTTAGTAAGAAGCCACCATCAGAATTAATTGACTGGTAGGAATAAGGGACAGATAGTCAAGGTTTGGGGGCAGAAGCTGAGCAACTTTGCCCATCCCTGGAGAGGTCTAATAGCACTGGATCTATATTTGTAGACAACTTGGTTCCTTAGAGCACCCTTATATTTCCCTACCCCCACTTTAAGCATCCCCAAGCTGTAATTTGGGCTGCCTGCTGTTCAGTTTCCATGCCACCATCTATGTCAAGGGCCTTTTTTAGGTGAGTTTGGTAAACTGCAGTTTTTGGTAAAAGCACCCTGGCTGACTGACTGCCAAAGCTGTAGAGTTTTCATTACCTACTGACTGAACCTCAGCCATATGTCTGCTGCAGAAGTTCTTGTTAGTTCAAGCTGCTTTGAAAAGTGAGTTCCCAAAACAAGGTGGGAGAACAATTGGTTCTTCTCTGTGCAGAATAAACCCTAACAGGAACACTAACCTTGATGCTGGTGCCAGATGTTGGAGGAGCGAGGAAAGAACTCAGGAGCCTTGAGCTCTAGCTTTCTTGCAGGCAGGGCCCTGGGAGACTACCTGCTATCCCACCCTGTCTGCAAAAAGAGCCCTTTGGGGAAGGGTTTATTACTGCCATTTTACTGGTAGGGCTGCCACTCGTCCAGGCTCATACAGCTAGTTGGTTTCTGTCATATACTGAGGGAATTTAGAAACTGGAGCAATCCCAGGGAAGGCAGCACCGTGAGAAGGGTGCAGATGCCATGGTAGCAGGAGGAGTACTGGCCAGGAGATGAGGAAATGTGAAAAAATATTCAAATATTTGAATGGACCTGACTACTTTGGTCAGAGGCAGCATGACGGTAGTGGAAAGGGCTCAGACTTCAGACTTGGACACTAGGTCTCCCTCCCTGAGGTTAGAAATCATGTCTTGTTCATCTCTACACTGCCAAAACAAGTGTTCCCACCATATGCTGGCTATATAGGAGGTGCTGTGAACATACTGATCATGGAAAAACTGTCCTCTTCCTTTCCCAAGCTGCATTCTGGTGTTCTTGACCTTCACCCTTCCACCTCCTCTTGGTGATCTTAGGTACCTCCTACCCTGTATTTGTTTCCTATTGCTGCTATAACAAGGTACCACAAACACAGAGACTGAAACACTTGTTCTCTTGTGGTTCTTTAGTTCAGAAGTCTGAAATGGGTTTCACTGAGCTAAAATGAAGGCGTCAGCAGGGCTGTGTACCTTCCTGGAGGCTCTCGGGGGAGGACCCATTTCCTTGCCCTTTCCAGCCTCCCTAGGCTGTCCACATTCCTTGGCTCCTAGACCTCTGCGTCCATGGTCAGAGGCAGGGGCATCCAACCAAGTGTCTCTGGCATCACATCACTCAGACTCTTCTGCTTCCTTCTGTTGTATTCCCCATTGGGATTACACTGGGCCCACCTGAATGATCCAGGATATTCCCTATTTTAAAGACTATCTGATTAGCAATCTTAATTCTCCTTTACCATGTTAGAATAACATATTCACAGAGATTGGGATGTGGGTATATTGGGGAACCATTCTCTCTACCAAATATCCTATTATCTCCCTTTCACAAGCTGCTGCTTTGCCTATAAAGCCAAGCTCATGTAGCCCCTATCATAGCTAAAATACAATTCTAGAGGAAATTTCCTTCTCAAATTATGATCTCATTTTTCCCTTGATCTTCCCAAAAATACTCCGTGATATATTCGCTCCTTAGTTTCTTATTCTTTGTCCACCGGAACTTATCTCAAAAAACAGTCCTGATAGCTCCCCTTTGCCGAGTGAGTCCCTTGGCCACTTCCCTGCTCAGCTCTTCTGTGTTCTTTGGCCTGTGGATCTCCCCCTCCCTGAAGTCGTCCCTTTGTTGGCTTTCTGGTATTCCTCTTACCTGTCTGCTGCGGAGTCTCCTTTTCTCCCTTCTCTTCTTCCTCCTGTCCCTGGAAGGCTTAGTCAATTTATCACCCACAACAATCTTATCTTCTCCCACCATTGTAATTCTGAACCTGGTGCTGCGGGTTCCCAGCTCTTGCTCTGACCTCTTTTCTGAACCCCCTGAATTTCTTATTGCCTCCCCTGGGTATTTCCAAATGAAAAGACCCTGGATACATGTTGTGTACCCCACACAGCTTGTTTAACCTGGTTTGTTATTAGCCTCCACTTCCTCCACACGAGCCCTCTTAAAGCCTGTCACCTTGGTGGTCCAGGCTAGAAAACGCCACCGTTTCTGGCTTCTTTATTCTCATTCCTTTTTTCCCTAGTCTGCCACAGCCCACAGGTTTAGGCCTATTGTCCAGGTGCCCTCAAAGTGATGGTGGGGGCAGGTCGGTGGCATGGGGGAAACAGGAATATTATTGGGGTATAGGAATAAAGCAAAATTAACTTTATTTTTATCTTAACCTTTTATAGTCTGTTTTTGCTTTAAAATGTGCATATGTGCATTAGTATTAGTATATGTAATTGATTAGTAAGTAATATCTAGGTTGGGGGTACATGCTCCTAAATTTTCTATTTACATGGTAAGACTATCAGAGTTGGGCAAGTATGGGTTTTCCAGTTTGTTTTAACCAAAGAACCCTTTTACTTACTTATTGATTGATTGGAGACAAAGTCTCACTTCTGTCATCTAGGCTGGAGTGCAGTGGTGCAGTCTCAGCTCACTCACTGCAGCCTTGACCTTCCGGACTCAGGTGATCCTCCCACCTCAGCCTCCCAAAGTGCTGGGGATTGTAGGTGTGAGCCACTGTGCCTGGCCAGAACCCTTTCTTTAAGTGAAATCTTAATCAATTAAAACATACAAATCAAAAGCAGAGCCATTCTGGTTGGAAAGAAGGTGGGGCCTCAAGCCTTTTTTGTTTACTCTAATGGAGGCTCCTTAGGCGCTTTCCGGATGTACATTTTGAAAACCATTGGTTTAGACAGTTGATACAGTTCAGGTCTGATTAAGTCTATGGTCATGTAAGTCTTCATGGACATCAGCAGGAAAAGGTCCCTGATATCCTCACTCCACCATATTCCTCCATACTGCTGCAGCATCCTTACTCACCTAAGCACAGATCCCATCTTCTTTGTTTCTCCACACCTTCTTCTTTTCCTGAGCAGGCCTTTGCACACAGTAGGTGCCCAGTGAATATTTGTTGAATGAATGGCAAATGGACGGCAAAACTTGTTGGCAAAATTTACGTTTGGAAGATTAGGCTCTGTTCTTCCTGGACATGGCCTGTTCAGAAGTTGTTTTCTCTTGGCATTCCAACTGTGGTCCTTAACTCCTGGGGCTCTGTGTAGTCGCACATGGAGTCTGTAGGCCCAGGGTGTCTTCTCTAAAGTAGCACTGCAGCATTTATGGCATTGGTTTTTGTCACAGTTGTAAAGTGGCCCTCTTTCAGGCCTCATTTCCTTGCTTAATGGATTTTGCTAACCCTACGTCTCCTAATGTCAGTGTAACCAAGTTTTAAATATGTTGATTAGAAAGAAACCCTTCTGTAGTGTTTCTGAGTCAATCCTGTATGTTTAAATCTAATTACATTTGCTCTGACATTATGTAAATGCAGTGTTAAATCAACCTTTCCCTTTGCAGCCAGGCCAGAGTTTCAGATGCACTTTCCATCCTCGCTGATGTTCTCCCCTGGAGAAGCAGCAGCTAACTGAGGAATGAACAGTACCTGCTAGAGCTGAAGTCCCGGCAGTGTATAAGGAGAAGGTGGCCTATTTTACTTTTAATAGGTTAGCTGCTGCTCACCCCTTTGGGTGTCCCCTAGACACTCCTGGGTGGCCCAGCTGCCTGGTACATTGTAACAGGTACTGTTGACCTACTGGGCCAAGGAAAGGGGTGCCTAGGCTCCTTGGGGGCTCTCTCACTTGGGCCACCTCGGTAGTCTCATGGCAGTGAGCTTAAGGGACGGGGCAAGGCTCTCTCAGAGTGGAAGCAGGCTTGTTTTTGGTACATTTGTTTCAGGCTGCTCCTGAGAAGGCCAAGAACCACACTTGGGTTTTCCCCCAAATTTACATAATCCTGGTTCAGACTAGTTTGGTACGTGGTGTTGTCACTTGGCTTTTTCTAAGACAGGTATTTTCTGTGTTTGGTTTTATATGTCTTTTTGTTTCTCTGTGCCCCTCTCTTTCCTTTGGTTTTCATTGTAAGGGTGACTTGTGCTGTCTCTCAAGTGGAGACAAGACCAATTTAATTTCTTCTGGTTTGCCTAGGTTGCGGATGAATACATGTTTTCCCTGGAGGAGAATAAGAAGTCCAAGGGACGCCGTCAGCCTTTAAGCAAGCTCCCCCGCCATCACCCACTTGTGCTGCAGGAGTGTGTCAGTGATGATGGTAAGTGTTGTTTTTCCTTCACCAGGAAGAAAGCAGCTCACCACATTAGACTTAACAGGACAGGACATCAGAAGGCCAAGCTGACAGATAAGGGTGGGCCTGTGGCTTAGCTGCTCTTCCAGATTTCCATAGAGAGGACTGGATTTCCTTATATCTAATTCACTAACCAGATTTCATTATAAGTTTGAGTATCTTGCAGTGTACCTTAACAGGGGATAATTGCAGGCAGGTTTTTTCCTTTCTTTTCCTGGGAGGTACACGGCTGATTTTTTAAGATAGAAACTCCTGTCAGTGATGCAAAGCCCTGTGCTGGATATGTGGCTGCAAAGATAACTAAGATATGTCTGTGCCTTCAAGACACTCACAGCGTAGTGGGGAAACTGGACAGGTGAACAGATCTCAAGAAAGAAGAGGCGGCTGGGCGCAGTGGCTCACGCCTGTAATCCCAACACTTTGGAAGGCCAAGGCGGGCGGATCACGAGGTCAGGAGATCAAGACTCTCCTGGCTAACACATGAAACCCCATCTCTACTAAAACTACAAAAAAGTAGCCGGGTGTCATGGCGCATGCCTGTAGTCCCAGCTACTCAGGAGGCTGAAGCAGGAGAATTGCTTGAACCCAGGAGGCGGAGGTTGCAGTGAGCCGAGATCGCGCCACTGCACTCCAGCCTGGGCAACAGAGCGAGACACCGTCTGAAAAAAAAAAGGTGTTACTCTGGGGCAGAAGGACAGCATGCCTTGGAGAAGAGGAGCAGGAGGCTGTAGTCAGAGGAACTCTAGTCAGCTCAGTGTGGCTAGAGCTGGAGGGCAAGGCCAGGGAGTGATAGGTGGGGTAGGACGAGGGGGACCAGATCCTGGAGAGCACTATCATGGAGGCCAGAGTGAGGAGTTTGTCTTACTGGCATTCAGGAGCCAGTGACACAGTGATGTTCGAGCAGAGGAATGACATGGTCATTTAGATTCCTTTAGAAAAGATCACTCCTAGTGCTGGCATCTTGAGGATGGCTTTGAGAGGACCACATGGGCTTCCATAATGGTCTGTCTGCAATATGAAGGTCTGAAGTAGGATGGTGGTGGTAGGGAATATATTTGGAAGATAAAATCAACTGGATTTGGTGACTGGCTGTGGAGCTATGAGGATGGTAGTTGAGGAGGATGAGTTGAGTGCCTCCCTGGTTTGTAGCTTTCACTGGGGAAACCTGAGTTCAGTGTCTATGGAGGACGTAGACTTAGGACTTGGCACTGAGGTGACATTTGATACAATTGTTGGAATAATGAGGCCACTCTTGGGGAGGGGACCAAGGTGGGTGAGCAGAGGCTGGGGGTAGGTGGACAGAGGAGGGAAGGGAGCCTGTGAAGGAGGCAGAGAAGCAGGGTAAGCAGACGTGTAAGGAAAACCAGGAAATGTGGCACTGAAGCTCAGGGTGCATTGACATCAGTGGAGAGTGGTCTCCTGTGCTGCCTGGAGCCCAGAGATCCAGGAAGATCAGTACTGCTGAGCCTCAGCTCTGGCTCAGTTGATGACTGGGCCCTGGCACCCTCAAGGAGAGCAGAGTCAATTGTACTTGTTACTCTTGACTAACGTCAGGCCCTGTCCTACCTGGTCCTCTCCTTCCTGATCATTGCCCCATCTCTGCTGTTTTTTTTTTTTAAGTAGAAAGATCATGATATGGCTGGGCGTGGTGGCTCATGCCTGTAATCCCAGCACTTTGGGAGGCTGAGGCGGGTGGATCACAAGGTCAGAAGATCAACACCATCTTGGCTAACATGGTGAAACCCCATCTCTACTAAAAATACAAAAAATTAGCTGGGTGTGGTGGCGGGCGCCTGTAGTCTCAGCTACTCAGGAGGCTGAGGCAGGAGAATGGCTTGAACCTGGGAGACGGAGCTTGCAGTGAGCCGAGATGACACCACTGCACTCCAGCCTGGGTGACAGAGCCAGACTCCGTCTCAATAACAACAACAACAACCAAAAAAAAAAAAAAAGATCATGATAAACAGGGTGGGGAACATCCCTTCTGTCCTCTATTCAGAAGTGTGGCAGGACCCTGAGTCAGGTCCTAGGAAGTTCTCTGTGTTCTTATTCCAGCCCAGACAGAAACTTCAGGTTCTCTTGGTAGCACCAGCCTATCTCCCAACTGGTTTAAAGCAATACAGACTTTAGGAAACTGGGAAGGTTACCAAGAGGAATACAAAATTACCCTTCAAAGATGACCATTATAAATATATTAGCATATTATCTTCTTGACTTTTCTAGTCAGATATTAGAGTATGTCCATGTATATCTTTTTAAAATAATGCAGTTGAGATAATACACAACTTCCCCCTACTTTTTTTGTTTCGTGTTTTTTTTTTTTGAGACAGAGTCTCACTCACTCTGTTGCCCAGGCTGGAGTGCAGTGGAGTGATCTTGGCTCACTGCAACCTCTGCCTCCTGGGTTCAAGTGATTCTCCTGCCTCAGCCTCCCAAATAACTAGGATCACAGGCGTGTGCTACGACTCCCGGCTAATTTTTGTATCTTTAGTAGAGACGGGGTTTTGCCATGTTGGCCACTCCTGACCTCAAGTGATCCGCCCACTTCAGCCTCCCAAAGTGCTGGGATTACAGGCATGAACCACCATGCCCAGCCCCATAATATCCTTTAATCTTCAGTCCACGACCCTCTTTCTGTCCTTGTCCCAAGAATGTGTTTTATAGTTATTTCTTTTGAACTCTAATATAAATCAAGCTAAGGTCACATACTGTATTTGGAAGTTATGTTTCTTTAGTGTTGTATGCCCCTCCCCCCACGTTAAAAAAATTTCAATTCAAGCATAACAATTCAGTGACATGCACACATTTTAACTGTACAGCTCAATGAAATTTTATGTATGTAAACTGTGTAATTTTGCTTCCTGCAATAACGTAGTGAACATTTTCCCTCATCATTCAGTATTCACAAATGGAATGATCTGGGGCCACTTTTGGCTTTGTAAATGGAACAGATGTCAGTGTGTTAATTTTTTAGTTGTGAGTGTGAGCCTGCCTGTCTGTTTCTGTTTCTTCCATTCTATCTTGGTCACTCCTGTTTGGCCAGGATAACGAGAAAAATCTGTGCTTGGGTTCTGGGCACCATGGCTCCTGATTGCAACTGAACGATGGGGCATATAGGGGTTGATTTTCATTGTCTGCGTTGGTGTCCTTAGGGTACACTGAGGTGGCGCACAATGGCAGCTGCCAGATGCCTTCAGATTAAACATGACTGTGAGGGCAGTGTAGAAAACTATCGCACTGAGCTGGAGTTGCCAGAAATGAAGAAACAGGCACCTAATGGAAGTACAGACCAGAGCTCTCCTTGGCTGCTTTGAACAGATTTCAGGGGCCTTTGAGAAAGCACTTCTTTTTGGGAAGAAGGAGGGTCATAGCTGAGGACTGATGATGCCACTCACAGCGAGATGCAGGGATCCCCTAGGATGCCCCGTGTGATGGGGCTGGCACAGAGCCAGTCTCCTTTCAGGGGCCGCATACTTGGGCCTTGCTTGGTCACACTTGCCAAAGAAGGGCATAGCAACTGTAGCTTCTCATACCTCCCTCGCATGGTAGAGCATCTGGAGAAACATTTTGGACATCTACCAAAGACTGCCCTCATTTACTCATAACCTTCAGAATTTTGGCGTTTCCTTTACTTCCCTGTTTCTGTTTCCTTGTTTCTGCTGGGAGCTCGTGGACTATGCCCGTGTTTTACTGATTTAGGAAGAACTGGGAAATGTGCACCTTCATCACTTATATGAGTTTTGTGAGCAAACTGTTTTTGATTTCCACTCAGCAGTATGTCCCTTTCTTGTAGGAAGATGCACCCAAAGGGGATTTTTCCTTCCCAGGCCTTGATGAAGTCTGATGAGTTGTATGTTCTGCTGTCTAGCATACCTAGGAGACACCATCTGTCATGACCAGGGATATATAAAGGGCCAGGAAGTCAGTATTTTAGGCTTTACAGCCCTCATTAGGCTCTGTGGTTGTCACTGTCTTTTTTTTTTTTTAAGCCCCAATGCTGAAAATGTAAAAACAAAGCTGGGTGCAATGGCATGTGCCTGTAATCCAAGCTACTTGGGCAGCTGCGATGGGAGGATCACTTGAGTCCAGGAGTTTGAGGCTGTGGTGGGCTATGATCGCACATGTAAATAGCCACTGTACTCCAGCCTGGGCAGCATAGCGAGACCCCATCACAAAGATGTAAAAACAATTCTTAACTTCCCGAGTGGGCTGGATTCAGCCTGCAGGATATTGTTTGCCAGCGTCAGGACATCACATCTTGTGGCTGGGAAGAGGAATCATCTTGGACATGTAGCTCTGCTTTCTTCTGAGGCAGAGCTAGGAGGGGGTGGGGAGCCTTGTCCAGAATAGGTACATACCCCTGACCTTTCCAGAGGAAGCTGGAAAGTCCTGGCCAAGGACCATGATATTACAACTTTTAAGCTTTGCCAATTCCCTGTTATTTTCCTTCCTTGTTTAGCTGCACTAAAGGGAAAACTCTAAAAGGTAAAGGACTTAACAGGCTGACATTTTGGAGGCAGCAAATAAGATGGTTTCTGGCAAGATGGTGCTTCATTCTGCTGTCCTTGGGCAGAGGGGCTGAATGTGGCAGCTGTTAAGGGAGAGCAGAGTAAGCTAAGCTCATGGGACAGGAGGAAGATTGGAGGCCATGAGTGAGTTTGACCAGGGAATGGGGTACTGGCAAGACTCTCTACACATCATCAAGATACTGAAGGAGTCTACTGACAGTTCTTCCATCCTTTGCCTTTATCATCCTTAGGAATCCAGGAGTCACCCTTGGTCCAAACCTAGGACCAGGAGTCCTAGTTGAACTCATCTGCTCTCCAGGCAGAGCCACAGGGTTGGTGCTGACTCATATTTCTGTTTCCTCCACTAGAGACATCTGAACAGCTGACCCCTGAGGAAGAGGCTGAGGAGACAGAGGCCTGGGCCAAGCCTCTGAGCCAACTGTGGCAGAACCGACCTCCAAACTTTGAGGCTGAGAAGGAATTCAATGAGACCATGGCTCAGCAGGCCCCTCACTGCGCTGTCTGTATGATCTTCCAGACTTACCATCAGGTAAGCCGGCTTCATGCACTCTGTTTACCCAGGACCAGCAATCAGAGGGAAGCTAGATTTAATTGTGAGTATATAGCTTGTCACTGGTTGTCTTGGGAAAGGCCACCTCCATCTCTGGCATTCTCTGCCCCATCCGTGTATTGGTCAGTCTTCTCCAGGCAGATAACCCAGCAACGTGGGTTTCAATTGAGAATGCTTTGGAGATGAGCTGAGGGTGGGCTTAGGCTCCCCTTTGCACATGCATTCACCACAGACATCATTGTTCGCAGAGCAATCTGCATTTTTCTTATTCTGGTCCGTGGTTATTCCTGCCAAGTGGTTTGTAGTCCTGGCCAGGGTGGAGAACTAATTTCTTTACCACAGTCTGAACTTCAGCTAAAAAGCCAGATCCTCTAATGTTGTTTTTCTTTTCCCATTGCCACAGAGGGTGTTGCCAGTAGCAGAAGGAACTTGGGAGGGGTAGAAGCAAGGGCCTGATATGTGAGGAGGGACTGGGAGGCAAGACTGCTGAGCTCAGCTGTGTGCTTCATACTCTGGGGCATCTATGGATTCACTGATAGATCTCTTTGGGTCCAGCTCTAGGATGCCAGGAAGGCATTCACAGCAGCAGGTGCCAGGGGACAAGCTCAGTCTCAGCTGGGACCTGCACAGCATGGCAGGTAGATAAGTGGTCCTTAACTTGATCTGGTGGTTAAAGTAGCATGGTTACTGCTGAGGCTGGCAGGGCCCCTGATTCATGCTTGCTGAAAATAGAACCTCAGACCAACACACTTTGGATTAGGAACTCGCTAAATCTTTCCATTGACAAAAAGCAAAACCAAAGCCTTTGCCTATGAGGGGAGTGAATGGCTGGGTTCTTACTATAAGCAGATCTACTAAGTAGGAGTTTCACAAATGGCATAGGCTCTGGGGTTGACATCTTTCTGGGCCTCATCCTTGGAATGGGGATGCAAGTGCCATCCAGCAGATATTTGCAATCAGTATAGTTTGCCAAGGGAAGTATGTGGATATAAGTTCTTCCTGGAGGGACCCTGAGCCAGGAATCACACAGGTGGGGCTCCAGCCATGTAACAGTGCTGTAGCTCAGGTGACCTGCTAACAGGCACCACAAGAGGCAATTAGTGCTGGCCTATTAGGAGCATCTGCTCTGGGTACACTCCCCGGGTGGGGTCACTGCACGGTGTAGCACATAAGGGAGCCCACAGTAGCAGCCTAGCTGCTAACATTTCAGTGCTTTTTTTTTTTTTTTTTTTTTTTTTTTTTTTTAAAAGATGGAGTCTCAGTCTGTTACCCAGGCTGGAGTGCAGTGGTGTGATCTCGGCTCACTGCAACCTCTGCCTCCTTAGTTCAAGCGATTCTCCTGCCTCAGCCTCCCAAATAGCTGGGACTACAGGCATGTGCCACCACGCCCAGCTAATTTTTGTATTTTTAGTAGAGATGGGGTTTCACCATGTTGGCCAGGCTGGTCTCAAACTCCTGACCTCTGGTGATCCACCTGCCTTGGCCTCTCGAAGTGCTGGGATTACAGGCGTGAGCCACCTCGCCTGGCCTCTCTGCATTTTATTACCACTTGCTTTGGGAAGATTGAAATCCCAGTTGCCTCTTACCTTGCTCCCTTTTCTCAGCTGTCCCCTAGGGGTCTTTGTATGATGCTGCTGTGAGAAATTGAATTTGAGTCATTAGAGGTAACTTCAATTAGCAGCTCCGGGATAATGGCTGTGCACCCGGGAGCTGTAGCCATAGTCAGATCGGTAAGAGAGCCAGCTTTCTGCTGATAGAGCAGGTGGAAGGCTAAGAGCACAGGCATGTGCTCACTGAGGTGTACACTTGTTCTTTCCCCTTAGGTTGAGTTTGGAGGCTTTACTCAGAACTGCGGAAATGCTTCAGATTTAGCCCCCCAGAAGCAGAGGACCAAGCCATTGATTCCGGAAATGTGTTTCACTTCGACTGGCTGCAGCACGGACATCAACCTTTCTACTCCCTACCTTGAGGAGGATGGCACCAGCATACTGGTTTCCTGCAAGAAGTGCAGCGTCCGGGTCCATGCCAGTGAGTGCTGCTCACCTTTCTGTGTGTCCTGTCCCAAGAGTATGGGCCTGCCCGCTGGACGTTCTTGCTACCTCCTGGCCTCCCAGCCCCTAAAAGATTGTTGATGTTTTATTGGGAGAGTCTGTTGCTAGTGGATTTTTTCTGTGTCTCCAGGGGTCCATACTGGCACTAGGCATCTCTGTGCCATCCTCTTGGTTGCAGATAGCAGAAAGGGATTAGTCCCTGCCACTTACTAGGTGTTTGTACCAGTGAATCTACAGTTTCTGACTTTTTGAGACTTTGAGCCATACTATATGCCTGAGCCCTGGGGACTCAGACTAAAGAAAACTAAGGGGTTTCTGTGAGATTTGGTTGTAGCTTTGGGAGGTGGTATATGGAAAGGAATTGCAAATCTCCCTTTTGACTCTGACCATTGGGTTTAATTTGCTCATCTTGGTGTCCCTGTTAGGTTGCTATGGGGTCCCCCCTGCAAAGGCTTCTGAAGACTGGATGTGTTCTCGCTGTTCAGCCAATGCCCTAGAGGAGGTGAGTGATCCCACATGGTTACTGTCTTCACCGTAAGTCTTGGTGCATATTCAGGGCTGTACGATTTCATGTCAGACTCAGTATTCCCAGCAGTCTGCATAGGGTCTGGTACGCGGTGATGTCAGAGAGCAAGTATTGTGAGAGTAAATCCTATGACAGTGAGAGCGGTTGCTGCCCACTTAACGGAGTCTGGACGCTGTGTTAGCTCCATTATGTGAAGACCAACTAGTGGTCTTCCTGTAGGAAGAACAATAACTCCCTTAAAAGAATTTAGCCATTTTGAGTTGGAGCCTCAGAAAGGGGCTCAGATGATTCATTGTGCAGTTTTCTCTTCACTGTACCCCTGGAACCTGGCTGTACCTAGCCCACAAAAGAAGCAGTCAGATCCCTGTCGTGCCTCTAGTTTGAGCAAAGTATCTTTCATGACTTTGCTAAGAGTTGTTATTAGCAGTAAACAGTGAGGAGGATTATATGAAGTCATGCGAATACTTGGCACACTTTAGCCCTGAGTGGCCTCTCCTTCCGACAGGGCGTCCTGGTGCAGGGGCTGCCTGGGTGAAGCCCCACATGCTATTATGCTGCTTTCTTATGTGGAGGAGTTGCCTAAAGCAGGTCCAGGGGAGAGCAGATTGAATGTTAATGACTTGGTGTTAACCACTTTTTCCTCCCTCTCCTTTCTTGGCAGGACTGCTGTTTATGCTCATTACGAGGAGGGGCCCTGCAGAGAGCAAATGATGACAGGTAAGTTTCCTGAGCAGTGCCTTGGAATGCACAGGCTCAAGTTCTGAAGCACACAGTGTCTTTGTGAGGGCACTAGCTGTTCTTCTGAATGACTGATGAGGATTTGGGAAGCACATCGTGTGGAGCTGGAATAGCACCTCCAAGACTCATTTTAAAAATGGAATGCTAAGGGAGCCAAGCAGTCCCAGACTTTCCAACTCCAGCTGCTCCTCTGCAGCAGAGATGTCAGTGACATCCTCCTTTGGAGGCGCTAAGAATGGACTCATGAGAATATGAAGGCTGTGAAGGTGATGCGCAGGGACTGTGTGGGCTGGAGTGAGGACATTCACCTTGTCACAGCTGGCACTGGTGCGCAGAGGCGGCCACAGGCTAGCAAGCACTTCTCCACGTGGCAAACTCCCTGGCTCAGACCTGGTATTTGGAATGAGGCGAGTGTGCTCAAGGGCGACACTGAGGAGAGCTCAGACAGGCCCACCCACTATGGAACCAAATCTACTGAAGTTTCTGGGCTTCTCAGCTGTTGGACAGCTCATTTTTATGGAGTAAATCTTTGTGCTTAGACATGTGCTTGGTTGCTCTGAGGTGGAAACGTAAGATGAATGAGGTTTCTGACCTGGAAGAGCTGGCTGTTTAGGGCATGGTGCATGCAGGTCAGTGCTGAGTATCCTGCTTTTAAGTAGAATCCCGTGGCAACTTGCAGCACATGTTCAGTCCAGCCGCCTGCCCTCAAGAGTCCCTGTCATGCTGTCCCTGAGAGATGGCTACTCTGCTTGCTGCTTCTGCTCCTTCAGAGGCACTTGCTGCCATTATTTGAGGTCATTGTGTTCCTCACAATCACAGGATAGTGCTGGGAACATTCTTACTTGGAGTGGAAATGGCTCTGCTTGAACCTCTCACCTTTACCTCTGAATGCCTGTTCTTCCCTCCAGGGCCACCCAGAACAAATCCGTTCCTACTCTAAAAAGACAGCCCCACTAGTACTGCAGACAGCTTCATGGAGCCCCAGTGTTGTCTGTTGTAGGTTTTCACGTAGCATGGTTTTAAGAGTTGTCACCATTTTAGTTCTTTTCCTCTTGGTGCATGCTAGTTTCTCAAAATGTCCAAAACTTACTTTAGTTCAAGGATGTCCGTTGAATAGACCTCTCAGAGTAAGTGGAGCTTGGGTCAAACCTTAAGGATTAAAGAGTGAGTCAGCTATGGAAAAAGGGAGCAGAAGGGAGAGGTCATTTCAGCCTGGGGGAGAGGTTTGGGCAGAGGCCAAGAGAGAGAGCTGTGATTACTGGCAGATTGGGGCACAGCCGGGGATGTTTTCAGGAAGCACTTGGGTCCTGTGGTAAAGAGGTCTGCATAGAGCTCTCCAATTTATTCTCACTCCCTGAAACCTGCCACACACCATTAGCCTGCGGCTCTGCTCATTTTTTAACAGACAGTGAGTGAGTGGTGTAAGAAGCATGATCCTGTGCTAACCTAGGGCAGTGGGCAGTGGCAGCAGTGGGGGTGACACTGCTTCCACATACTCAGAGGAGAGACGGTTCTGGTTCTCACCATCCTGGGTCCCAGGCACGTGCTGGTGGGAGTCAGTGGTCACCCAGGTGAGGGAGGAAGCACTGTCAGCAGGCCCACGTGAGAAGAGAAGGCCGTAGAGCCTTGGGCCCAGAGGTGACTGAGGTAGCCTTTGCCTTTTGGCAGGTGGGTCCACGTTTCATGTGCTGTGGCAATTCTGGAAGCAAGGTTTGTCAACATTGCAGAAAGAAGTCCGGTGGATGTGAGCAAAATCCCCCTGCCCCGCTTCAAACTGGTAAGGTTTTGTAGACTACAGAATTTCCCGACTTACAAGTACCTGGGTAGAAGAGAACAGGGACCCCCTCTGTCCCTTGGTTTTGGTTAGAGTTTGTGATTCTCACTCTGTGGTTAGATTCCTTAGTGGAGGCCAGGTGTGGTGGCTCACGCCTGTAATCCCAGCCCTTTGTGGGGCCGAGGTGAGTGGATCACTTGAGGTCAGGAGTTCAAGACCAGCCTGGGCAACATGGTGAAACCCCAACTCTACTAAAAATATAAAATTAGCCAAGAGTGGTGGTGTGCACCTATAATCCCAGCTCCTCGGGAATCTGAGGCAGGAGAATCACTTGAACCCGGGAGGCGGAGGTTGCAGCGAGCTGAGATTGTGCCACTGCACTCCAGCCTGGGCAACAGAGCAAGACTCTCAAAAAAAAAAAAAATTTCTTGGTGGGTAAAGTTGTAACCAGACCTGGATTAGAGCAGGCTGGTGTGTCCTTGTATTTTGGGAAGGACTCTTGCTTTACTTTGCATTTGGGAGGGGAACAATAGAGGAAGCTGTAGTGTCAGTTCCTGCAATCACTGGTTTTCTTCCCCTGTGCTACAGAAATGTATCTTTTGTAAGAAGCGGAGGAAAAGAACTGCTGGCTGCTGTGTGCAGTGTTCTCATGGCCGCTGCCCAACTGCCTTCCACGTGAGCTGCGCCCAGGCTGCCGGTGTGATGATGCAGCCTGACGACTGGCCTTTTGTGGTCTTCATTACCTGCTTTCGGCACAAGATTCCTAATTTGGAGGTGAGAGAGGGTGCCATTCTAGAACCCTCTTGACATTTTTCATGATCATTTTCTCTGCATGTTTTCCATTTATTGTGTCAGGAACAATTTCCTCAAGCATTCTGCATTATGAAGAGTGCTAATGAGTTAAGAGATTGAGAGATGGCCCCTGTCCATCTCCACTCCCTGCCTTGTACTCCATAATCCAGTGACACCAAACTGCTTGTATTTGATTCCTTTTGATTATCTCTTTACTTGTCTGCCTCTCCATCAGGATAAACTCCTTGAGGGTCCATATCTTATTACTGTGGGCATCCTTATTACTTAACCTAGTGTCTGGGACATGCAGAACCTCTGAAAATGTTGAGAACAAATGGGGAGAGCTCCCAAGAGTTAACCGTGTTAACTGTTAGCCAGACAGTAGAGATTTCTGCAGTTCTCTGAATGGTAGAGATTAGAGAAAAAGTGACATGTAATGTTAGCTAGAGGAGCTATGAAGAGGATTGGGTAGAAGGTGGCATTTGAAGTGGGTCTTAAACAATAAGAAGGAATTGTGTGCAGAGACTGTTGTGTGCAGAGCTTCAGAAACAGAACGAGCAGGTCGTGGAAGAAAGACCATGGAAGACTGGTTATGGGAGTGTGACGGCGTGTGGGAGTGTGATGCCTGAGAGGCGGACAACGGCAGAGGATGAAGGCCCTGCACTGCCACTCTCAGGACTCTGACCTCTCTTCACTGGATGAGGAGAACTTGCTGAATATTTTGATTCTGAACTATAGTTTTTGATAATCACTTAGGTGTGTGTTTGAAGAGAGGATTCAGAGTAAGAATTTGAGGCCAGAAAACCAGTTAGCCTAGGAGAGAGTGAGGTCTTAAATGGGAACACATAGGCAGGGCTTTGGGGTACATTTAACTTTGAGATCCCCCAACAGGTAGAATTGATAGGATTTGATGACCCTCGTGGGTTGAGAAGGGGAGAGGAGGAGGAAAGGGGGAGTGAATACTGAAGATGACTCAGGTTAATCCCTTGAGAGATGGGAAGGATGCTAATATGATGTTAGTAACTGCAATCAGGAACTGAGTTGAAGCAGTGTTGCTCTGCAAGGGAGAGAGGGAGGGATGAGAAAGAGGAAAGTAAATGCTAAGGTCGCTGGAGCATTCTGGAGAGTAACTGTGAGGGTAAAGATTTGGCTATTAGCATTTAACAGCATAGTTAAATCTAGTTCCCATTAGAAACTGGGCTCCGGAGATTCCCAGTGGGAGGAGCAGGTAGCAGAGCATGAACCAGTGAAAGCAGCTAAGAAAGTGACGCAAGCCAGTGGGAGGAAGGAGGTTCACATTCAACAGAGAAGGCAGGGCTGGCGTGGTGGTCACTAAGTACCACAAACTGGAGTGTCCCTGTGGGGTAGTCAGGTCAGATGCCAGACCGTAGTCGGGGAAGGCTCTGCCATGAGTGAGTTACAATCTAATAGAAGAGACGATCATACAGGTTTGACAACAATGTGGTAAATACATAATCAAAGGAAGAATGTGATAGACGGCCAGCCCAGAAGGATAAACTTTTCACTCTGCCATTTGGGATTGCAGAAAAGTCCTGGTTGGCTCACTGCATTCTTTTTCATAAAGATGTTGAACATGACAGGTGGTCAGGGGTACGGTTAGGACCTTAGGAAGATGGGAACATATTCTAGTGAGAATGAGACTCCGGAGTGTCTCAAGGGCCCTGCCATAGCCATCCCTGGTGCCCTCACCATGCCCTTCTCATTGTGAACTTGCCCTTGACGCAGGTAAAAACTTGAGGTAGTACGAGTCACAGATATGATAGGGAAATAGGAGTTTTTTCATACATAGAATAGTTATTTTGTGATAATCATTAGTACTCCACATGCTTAAGCTGGCAGCTGTAGACTGCTGGTGCTATGAGGAAATTGGGGGGACTGATGAGTTAGTATTTCTTTCACTGATTTATTCTTCAAATAGTTATTGAGCATTTACTATATGCCAGGCACAGTTTTAGGTGCCAGGACTATACCACTGAACAAGACAAAAAAGTCCTTGCCTTTCTGGTGCATACAGTATAGTTGAAGGATACATAGAAGCAAGTAAATACACAGTATAGCAGATGGTGAGAAGTGCAGGGATAAAAATTAAGTCAGATAAGGGGAATGGAAGATTAAGTAGTAAGGAATGACATCAATAAGTTGACACTGGGATGGGAGTCAGTGTGCAAGTAACTGGGGAATGGCATCTCAGGTAGAAGAACCAGCAGTGCCAAAGCCCTGAGTGGCAGCACATGTGGCATACTCATTCAGGGAACAGCAAGGGGGGCCAGCATGGCTGGGGCAGAGTGCCTGGGCAGGCTAGCAGGTGCGCTTGGAAATGAGGCTGTCACATGCTTTGTGATGTTGTTTGCATCAAGGGCAAGTTCAGGATGAGAAGGGCATGGTGAGGGCACCAGAGATGGCAATGGCAGGGCCCTTGGAATGGGGGGCAGTTCGTCATGTGTAACTGGAGACATCTGGGAAACCTAAGTCTTTGTGCCCTAGCCCTGAGGGTAATGCCGATGCTAAGATGTGGTGCAGCTTTGCCCCTCAGGGCACCTATTGAGTCTTTCCTTCCATACTTTGATGTCAGTTCTTGGCAAGATCAGAGAAGTCCTTGTTGTTCAGAGGGTTCTGGGTAAGACAATGTGGTATAAGGGCCAGTTGTGGACTAGCTAAATTTATGGGAGGAGCTAAATTTATGGAGGAAAATGTGGTACTGGTCTCTTCCAGTGTCCTGGCTGGGATGGTGGGTATCTGGAAAGGCTTGTTTTAGCTCCCATCTCTTCTCTCCTTTTTACTTGTACTTTCCCATGTTTATCTTTCCCTGATAAGGAGGAACTAATTGATCTTGGTCTCCATATGCCAGGCCTGCCAACTCCACGTGTGAGTAACCGAAGCCTCTGTTTTTTTCCAGCGTGCCAAGGGGGCCTTGCAAAGCATCACTGCAGGCCAGAAAGTCATTAGCAAGCATAAGAACGGGCGCTTCTACCAGTGTGAAGTGGTCAGGCTCACCACTGAGACCTTCTATGAAGTCAACTTTGATGATGGCTCCTTCAGCGACAATCTTTATCCTGAGGACATAGTGGTAATAACTGCATGGAGCTTCTCAGGCGGTTTGGAATGGGGGATGTTTCTAAGGTCTGGCTGGCAGACTGTGTGTGTGTGCCTGCTGCTTCTAGCCAGGTCCATGGTCCCATCACCTGGTCCTCAAACAGAAAGAAGCATCTGTACCAGTCTTTCCTTGCAAAGAAAACTGCATGCTGCTAGGCTACCCTATATTCCCTAGAAGTACCTGGGAATCAGTATACTTTTTCTGCAATTCCTTGAAACCTGCAACTGTTGCTGTCTAAATTATCCTTGAGGGCATTCTAGTGCAATAGGAGAGCCCAGGCTTTGGAATCAAATGTGCCAATACCAGCTTCATTGCCTAGTAGCTGTGTGATTTTAGGAGAATTATCCAACTCTCTTTTCTACCAGGCCCTCTTAGTAGAGGTATAGAATCTGCTTTTGTTTCTTCACAGTGGGCTTTAGGGCTGAGTAGAAACTGCCTGGAGACACCACTGGCCTGCTTATGTTATTACCACCTGAGATACGGTGGCCCCACATGGACCCAGTTCTAGGTCTGGCTTGGTATTGAGGATTTAGTTCAGGTTTCCCCTACCCCCACCTTGCCTTTTCAGTTGGTAGACTAACCACCAAAGTAGAGAGGAATGAAACAATTTTTTCCTTTAACAAATCAGGTATTGTCCCATGTTTATACCACATTAGCCACTCAGTTGCTAAAAGCACATTCATAGTTATAAGGTAGACTTATAGAAAAGGCGACATTAGTAGTACTCATAGCAGTAGAAAAGGCGACATTAGTAGTACTCATAGCAGTAGTATAGCTGTCATTTATTTACATTTTATTTTTTTTTTTTATTATTTTTTGAGACGGAGTCTCGCTCTGTCGCCCAGGCTGGAGTGCAGTGGCGCAATCTCGGCTCACTGCAAGCTCCGCCTCCCGGGTTTGCGCCATTCTCCTGCCTCAGCCTCCCGAGTAGCTGGGACTACAGGCGCCTGCCACCGCGCCCGGCTAATTTTTTTGTATTTTTAGTAGAGACGGGGTTTCACCGTGTTAGCCAGGATGGTCTCGATCTCCTCCTCGTGATCTGCCCGTCTCGGCCTCCCAAAGTGCTGGGATTACAGGTGTGAGCCACCGCGCCCGGCCTATTTACATTTTATTTTTGAGACAGGGTTTCACTCTGACACCCAGGCTGGAGTGCAGTAGCACAATCTCAGCTCACTGCAGCCTCAACTTGCTGGATTCAGGTGATCCTCCCACCTCAGCCTCCCTGGTAGCTGGGACTACAGGCACGCACCACCATAGCCTGCTAATTTTTTAATTTTTTGTAGAGATGGGCTTTTACTGTGTTCCCCAGGCTGGTCTCGAACTCCTGGGCTCAAGTGATCTGCCCACCTTGGCCTCTCAAAGTGTTGGGATTACAGGCATGAGCCTCTGTGCCCGGCCTTATTTTTTTTTTGAGAGATCAGGTCTCACTCTGTCACTTAGGCTGGAATGCAGTGGCTATATCATAGCTCACTGCAATCTCAAACTCCTGAACTGAAGTGATACTCCTGCTTCAGCTTCCCAGGTAGCTGGGACTACAGGCACATGCAACCATGTCTGGCTAATTTTTAAATTTTTTGTAGTGACAAGGGTCTTGCTTTGTTGCTCAGGCTGGTCTCGAACTCCCAGCTTGAAGCAATCCTCACATCTTGGGCCCCCAAACCACTGGGATTACAAGAGTTTGAGCCACCACACCTGGCCCTTGCTGTAATTTATTAAGCTGGTACAGTATGCCAGGGGCTATGCTAAGTGGTTATTTCAAGTATCTCTTTATTTTCTCATACCCACTCTGAGAAGTATGTGGTATTATCTCTAACTTACGGTGGTTTCAGTACTCCATTTTCTACAAGTTAGAGACCCCAAAGAGCCTGTGTTTCTCTGGGTTACATCTAAAAGTATTTATCCTTATTAGAAGTTAAAGCAGATTGATTTAAAATAATCAATTTTTTTAGATTAAAAATAACTTTTCTAAAACAAAAACAAAAGATTGCCATTTTCCTGCAATTTTGCAAATCTCTTTAATGTCACTTTTTTTTTTTTTTTTTTGAGACGGAGTCTCTGTCGCCTAGGCTAGAGTACAGCGATCTTGGCTCACTGCAAGCTCTACCTCCTGGGTTCACGCCATTCTCCTGCCTCAGCCTCCTGAGTAGCTGGAACTACAGGCGCCCGCCACCGTGCCCAGCTAATTTTTTGTATTTTTAGTAGAGACGGGGTTTCACCATGTTAGCCAGGATGGTCTCGATCTCCTGACCTCGTGATCCTCCTGCCTTGGCCTCCCAAAGTTCTGGGATTACAGGCGTGAGCCACTGTGCCTGACCTTAATGTCACTTCTTGATTCAATCTATTGTGATATACTGTTTAGGTTAAAGTATAGGAAGAAAATTCAGCTTTGCACAGATATGTAATTGGAAAAAGGAGACTTTTTTTTGTTTTTGTTTTTTAAGATAGGGTTTCACTCCCATCACCCACATTGGAGTGCAATGCAGCAATCTCAACTCACTGCAGCCTCCGCATACCCGGCTCAAGTGATTCTGCTGCCTCAGCCTCCCAAGTAGCTGGGACTGTAGGCACCTGTCACTGGTGCCCAGCTGATTTTTTAATTTTTTGTAGAGATAGGGTTTTGCCTTGTTGCCCAGGCTGGTCTCAAAACTCCTGGGCTCAAGCAATCTGCCTACCTCAGACTCCCAAAGTGCTGGGATTACATCTGTGAGCCACCACACCCAGTCAAGGGAGGTATTTTAACAGTCTTTTGGGTAATTGTGATTATTATTCTCTGACATCCACCAAAACTCAATGGAAGTAACAACTTTTTTTTTTGTTTGTTTTTTTAAGAGATGATGTCTTGCTTTGTTGACCAAGCACTTCCCGAGTAGCTGGGACTACAGGCATGCCTGGCTATTTGTAGAAATGGGGTCTTGCCATCTTGCCCAGGGTAGTCTCAAACTCCTGGGCTCAAGCGATTCTCTTGCCTCAACCTCCCAAAGTGCTGGGATTACAGGTGTGAGCCACTGCTTCTGGTAGGTTCTTAAGTTAGTTGCAGTGTGGAATCTGAAAGGTCAGTGAACGTTTCATACTGTTAACACTAAAACCCATTGGTCTCTTCTGAATGGATCTTTCACCCATGCATCCTTTTTTTTTTTCTTTTTTTTGAGACGGAGTCTTGCTCTGTCGCCCAGGCTGGGGTGCAGTGGCCGGATCTCAGCTCACTGCAAGCTCCACCTCCCGGGTTTACGCCATTCTCCTGCCTCAGCCTCCTGAGTAGCTGGGACTACAGGCGCCCACCACCTCGCCCGGCTAGTTTTTTGTATTTTTAGTAGAGATGGGGTTTCACTATGTTGTCTAGGCTGGACTCAATCTCTTGACCTCGTGATCTGCCTGCCTCGGCCTCCCAAAGTGCTGGGATTACAGGCGTGAGCCACCGCGCCCAGCCATAAATATTTTAAAAATTACATTTGTTAGTATCACTAATAATAATATAAAAACTTGGAATTTTGGGAAGCTTCAAGCTCACAGTTGTGAATGCCGCTTCTCTGAAATGCTAATATTTGCTTGAAAGCCTGAATTTTATTATTGGCAACAGATACCGACTCTTGTTTTCCTTGATATGACAGGCATTCACTTAATTCGTTTTCAAGAAGATGTCTGCCACATACCTAAGTCTGAAAAGCCACAGTTTGTCAGTCACTTTTTTTCTTTTTTAAAATTTTATTTCATAGAGTGTTTTAAAGACAGGGTACCGCTCTGTTGCACAGCATCACTGCTGGAGTGCAGTGGCATAATCATGGCTCACTGCAGCCTCATCCTCCTGGGCTCAAGCAATCCTCAGCCTTCTGAGTAGCTGGGACTATAGGCGCGTGCCACCATACCTGGCTAATTTTTTATGTTTTGTAGAGATGGGATCTCCCCTGTTTTGTCCAGGCTGGTCTTGAACTCCTGGGCTGATGCGATCCTCCTACCTCTGCCTCCCAAAGTGAGGGATTACAGGCATGAGCCACCGTGCCCGGCCCAGTAATTTTTTTCAAATAAAACTGGTATTCCATGAACAAAGCAGCTAGTGTAATTCACAACTCAAACAACACAGATATATTTCTTTGAGACAACCAAAAGTGTTTTATGAGGACTTAACACATGTATTCAATGATTCAGATTTAACAAAATTAATAATTTTTACTGCTTTATCAAGGGATATTGTTACATGCAATTGAGTTTTTGCTCTTTTCTCCTAAATTATGAGTGTACAGTGGTGAAAAATGCAATAACAACTAGTAGAGCTTGGGGTCAGTGCCTTGATGTGCACTCAGGTGCCAGCATTTGTACCTATCCTAGGTAAATGACAACACAGTGACAAAGGCTAATAGTTTAATATTATAAAAATAGTCATGTCTCACTTGCTCCCTGACAGTGTCTCAGGAACCCCTCAGAGGTTCACAGACCACATTTTCAGAAGTGCTGTTATAGGAGGTGGAACTGAATTGCAGAGAACTTAAGCAATTTACCAAATATCAAACATTTGAGTAGTTAAATCTTAGAACACCTCAGATATTGGGTGTAGGAGGCTGTAGTTTATGCCTAAGTGTTAGATTGATACAAAATGTATTTACTGATTACCTATTCAATAAATAAGTAGGGAACTGTTTCCACTCAACAAATGAATGGTAGCGTGATTGTAAGAGCAGTTGTGAGCATCCACATCCTTTTAGACTCACTGCCCTGCCCCTCTCTGATTTTTATTTTTTAAGCCATGTCCCTAAGGACCTTCTCTCAGGTATACCCATCAGACCTTTCATTCAGCCAATATGCTTGTGTGTTAACCTCCCCCCCATATACCAAGCCCTATGCTGGGAATACGATGAGGACTTGGGGTACTTACCTGCTTCTGGAAGGAATAAAAGTTCTGAAGTACTTTGTCAGGTCCCATGGTAGGTGATCCTTTCTCATCTTTCTTGTTAAGAACATATTTCTTGGTTGGGCACAGTGGCTCATGCCTGTAATCCCACCACTTTGGCAAGCTGAGGCAGGCAGATCACCTGAGGTCAGGAGTTCGAGACCAGGCTGGCCAACATGGTGAAGCCCCGTCTCTACTAAAAATACAAAAATTAGCCGGGCATGGTGGCATGTGCCTGTTGTCCCAGCTACTTGGGAGGCTGAGGCAGGAGGATTGCTAGAACCCAGGAGACTCCATCTCGGAGTCTCGCTCTGTCGCCCAGGCTGGAGTGCAGTGGCGCAATCTCGGCTCACTGCAAGCTCCACCTCCTGGGTTCATGCCATTCTCCTGCCTCAGCCTCCCGAGTAGCTGGGACTACAGGTGCCCGCCACCATGCCTGACTAATTTTTTGTGTTTTTAGTATAGACAGGGTTTCACCATGTTAGCCAGGATGGTCTATATCTCCTGAATTCGTTATCTGCCTGCCTCAGCCTCCCAAAGTGCTGGGATTACAGGCATGAGCCACCATGCCTGGCCAAGAAAAAAACATTTCTTATAGTTGAGTATGGTTCTGGTATTTTTTCATGGCAGAGCCCTGGAGAACCCTCAGGGGAACAGTTGAGGGAATTTAAGAAGGACTCTTGATTCTGGCACTTAACTCCTGTGTTTACTAAGTTTATTATAGCTTGATTTTTTTTTTTTTTGGTCACCTAGAAGCAGGAGAGGGCAGAGATAGGGGCAGACTTTGACTTAGCAAGGTCTGTAACATTTTTCAGCCCAGAGAGCTGCCTTGCTCTCTAAAACAGTTACTTTGTCCTGGTTCACTCTTCCCTGAGTAGAGGACAGTTACCTTTGTGTGCAGGTGGACCTTCCTTTCACCCTCCTTCCTTCCTGTTTCCTCAGAGCCAGGACTGTCTCCAGTTGGGTCCTCCTGCTGAAGGGGAAGTGGTCCAAGTGAGATGGACAGATGGCCAAGTCTATGGAGCCAAGTTTGTGGCCTCCCACCCTATCCAAATGTACCAGGTATCCATAGGTTCTACCTTTCTAGGGAGTGGGGGGTGCTTGATTAATTCTGTGCTTCCTGTTGGGCCAGAGGCAAGTCTTTGCTCTTAGGAGAGCTAATAGGCTGGTAACCCTTTCAGAGCTAGGGGTCTGTCCTGTGTCCAGTCTGCCAAATGTGAAGTAAGGTAGTCCTTATTTTAGTGTGCTAACTCCTTCCTTTGACTGTAGGAGACTGCCACTGTGCATGGGAACCAGGGAAAGAGTCAGGGATATCCTAGCCAAAAGGCCTTTGTTTCCTTGGTAGGTGGAGTTTGAGGATGGCTCACAGCTTGTGGTTAAGAGAGATGATGTATACACACTGGATGAAGAGCTTCCCAAGAGAGTCAAATCTAGACTGGTGAGTATTTTCTGTGTGTCCCCAGTTCCTGTCTTGGAGGGAGGGAACAAGGCAAGGATGCATCCCTTTGTATTTTTCTTAGGGTAGCTGACATTTGGCTTGCTTATTCTTCTATAGTCAGTAGCCTCAGACATGCGCTTCAATGAGATTTTCACAGAGAAAGAGGTTAAGCAAGAAAAGAAACGGCAACGAGTTATCAACTCAAGATACCGGGAAGATTATATTGAGCCTGCACTATACCGGGCCATCATGGAGTAGGTGCTTCCAGGGTCCAAGGAATTCCCAGCCATCCAGGCAAGAGCACTCTGGGTTCCACAGCACAGCAGACATGGAACTCTGAAGTCTCTGAAAGTGAAGTTGTAAAAAGAAAAGGAATGAAATAACCGACCCATCATCCTCCCACCCACCCTCATTGCATTCCGCTGTAGCGAAAGGACGAGCCGTTTCTGGGCACGTGGCAGCAGTCGCTGATCTGCCAGCTACGGGGCTGAGCACTGGAATGCTGTGGCTGCACTGGCCCCAGTCCATAGAGGGGTCAACTGTGCTGGCTGGACTGGCTGCCCTGTTCCTGGCCTAGGACTTAGCTTCATAACTATCACCTGCACCTACTAGGCTGAGGTGCTGGTACTTGCCCCAACCCCTACTTTTGTATTTATATGTGTGTATGTGTGTGTATGTGTGCGCGCGCGTGTGTGTGTGTATGTATGTTTGGTCTGGACCAGCTTCTGCCAGCCCCTGGCCTTTACTTTCTTCCTTGCCTATGCAGGGCAAACAAAATGTGAAATTCTGCCCTCAGCTGAGCTGAGTAAGGGCTCCTGGGGGTTGGCTGGAGATGGGTGTGGCATCTGTCCAGGCCTGGAACAGCCTCAAGACAGTGCTGGCAGAGCTGCAGTATTGAGATGCTAAGGAGCTGATGCCACCTCTTTGTCTTCCCCTGAAGGAGAACATGGGGATAACATGGGTGTGTGCCCACAACACTCTAGGTGCAGAGCCCCTGTGGCAAAGTATTAGAGGGTGTGGGTGGGGATTACCCTGAAGCGGGGATTTTAATGATGGAAGCAGGCAGAGCCTGGTGGGTGATTCTGTCAACAGAAAATTGCAATCATGCAGGGGCTTACTGTAGGGTTAGGATGAAAAAACTGGGGCCATTGGAGGCCCACTGTGGGTGGGAGGGAGCTGATTTTGGGGTGGGGGTGGGACTAGAGGGCAATACTGAAGGGGTTAAACAGGTTTTTGCTCCTCGAGAATTTGTTTGCCTGGGCCCAGGGTTGGAGGGCTTCACACCAATACCCTGTGTATACAAGAATCAGATTTATAATACTTCCCCTTTTTTGTTACGTATGAACACTATAAACCAAATTATTTTGAAAACTGGTGCATCACCTTGTCCTTAGCAATAAAATGTGTTGAGCAGAGGATTGGCTGTCTGCCCCAAGGAGCCCAAGTGGTCCACGTCAGGCTGGGGGTGTCATAGGCTCTGGAGCAGGGCTGTGTATTTGAAGACAAATCAGGCAGTCCCTAGGAAATTCCAGAGAGTGGGTCCTTTGCTTGTCAAGCTCTGTATTAGGCCAAGTATGGTGGGTCATGGGAACAGGGACACTTCTGGCTCTGAGCACCTCTTTGTTGTGCTTGCTCTGCCTTAGAGACAGGCAGGATGAGGTAACAGGAAGCACCAGACCAATGAGTCCTCTCAACAGAGTATCTCTCACTGCTGCCCCATTTGATACATCTTCGTTGAGCTGGCCTAAGTTCATGCCAGTATCTGTGTTATATACACATTGTGGAACCAGTGTGAAGAACGGGGTGCGTTTTAGGTGCTTGAAAAGCAAGGGACCCAACCTCCAGTGGGATCCTCAGATTGCTCTCCGAGCTGTCTAGTTGGTGAGAAGCTTCCCTGGGGGAAGATGCAATCTCCTTTGGCTGGTGGGTCCCTGAGGTCAAACTGGACAAGGATGGGGAACCATAGAACAGGGAGGGGGGCAATGAAAAGGTGCAGGACTTGGGCGCCCCGGAGCTGCACTGGCTGGCCCTTGAACATCCAGGCACTTCCTGAGGCATGGCCCTGTCCAGGTGCGGGAGAGCTACTCTGGATGCTTCCTTGTGGCCCTGCGGGTGAGAGGTGGTTGCTAATGTATCTCATTGTGAAGAAAGGTGCAGGAGGTGATCTTTTTTTATGTCAGCTCCCTCCTGGGGCCCAGAGAGGGAAGTTGGCCTTCCCCCCCGCCCCCCCGCCCCACGCTCCACTTGAGGATTCCCAGGGGATGTAGCAAGGGAGGCTGGGCAGAACCAGGCCTTAATGGATTGGTGAGAGCGCCCAATTCACTAATCCATCCATCTTTGGAAGAGAGGAACACTTCACCAGCCTTTTTACACAGGGTCCCTACCTTTCTCGATGACCCCACTTCCTCCAGCGGTGGGCGCTGGGTTTAATCCCAGCAGTTTTTACTCAACAGCTGACCAGTTTTCCAGAAACCACTTTTTATTTTGGTCAACGTAATAACTCTTAGGAAACCGCAACTCAGGTGATCCAAATCACACAGACCGGTCTATTCTCCCCCCTACTGGCTGCCTATGCAGTCGGGTCGACCTCGAGAACTGGCCCCAGTCAAAAGCGGCACCTCCTGGTCTGCCAGTCCCTTCCTGCCTTAGGCAGCTCCTCCCAGTAAGCCTTTTTGTAGGGCAAACTGCCTTCCCTCAGTAAGGTAGGGCCTTTGGATCCAAGGTTGCAGTTTAAAGACCACCCCAGCTTTGTTGAGGAATACAGTTTTAAATCCCGCCCCAGGCGGATAACACCAGGGCTCAGCCGCAGGAATGAAAAAGTGGGGTGGGAGGGCTGCAAAGTGTAAGTGAGGCTTGGAGGCCCTGTGCCATGCCCGGACTAAAAATGATCTACGAGTCTCTTAACGCTCATCTCCGTGCCCCCTTACCCACCAGGGCCCACGGAGGTCTGAAGCTTTCGGCCTCAGTGAGCGGACTGGGTGCGCTCACGACCTGGAGGGCGAGATGAGCTGTTCCTCGGTGTGAAGTGGCGGTGACTACCCCAGCACTTTGCGTTCCCCGCGCGGGCGACGAAACAGGCTCTCGAGGGGAGAGAGCCGTGCGTCCTCTGGGCCGTGAAGCCGGGGGAAGAGGGTTCCTCTAGACGGCTCGACGTGCCCGGGAGAGACACCCGCGCTGAACCTGCAGGCTGTGGCGCTCCACCAGCGCGAAGCTCTAACCCCGCACTTGCCGCAGCTCTGGTCCCGTGGTAGGCGGGGTGCGCGGGCTGGCAAATCCGCGGCTCCTGCGTCTATTGGCCTGCTCGGGGCAGCGCAGCTCCGCATTGGCCAGGCCCTCGCTCCGCCCGGCTTCCGCGCGCCCATTGGTCGCAGGCTCCCGACCGGGTCGCGGCCGCGCGCTCCGCCCGCCGCTGCGTCCCCACTATGGCGGCGCCCATGCAGCCCACCGCGTCGTGGGCGCCCGCCGGGGTCCCCCGCGGCTGTCGCCGCCGCCTCCGCCGCCGCCTCCGCCTTCCTGCCCCGCGTCGGGCCGGGCGCCACCTTCCCCCTGCCTCCCTCTCCGCTGTGGTAAGGGCCTGCCCAGTGCGCTTCGGGGCGCGATGGCTGACCGCGAATAACGGTCACCGCGCCGCCCCGCCCCTCCCCCGCCGGCCGCGGTTCCCGGGCTGGGCGGGGCGCGGAGCCCGCGCGCTAGTGCCCGGGAAGGAGGGGTCGGGGCACGGCCCAGTTGTCCTTCGGGCTAGAGGCCCGGTATGGGGATGACCTCGCCTGGGTGGGGGCCGCCGAGCCTGGGGGAAAGGCCGCCAGGACGCGGGCCAGGAGGTCTGAGGTCATCTCTGTGCGGGACCCCGCAGCGCTGCGCACCTTGGCGCAGAGCCCCGACACCATCATTCGGGCCCTGCTGTGGGAAGAGGAAAGAAAAGTCCAGGGAGCGCCTGAGCGGGAATCGGCAGCGTATGGGTAGTCGTTGTCATTGCTTACTGCTCTAGGGGGGGCCAGAACCGGGGTCAGTTTGATCAGCAAAGTACGCCTCTCTTGCTTCCTTTCCTTCTGGCACTTTCCCCCGTTGTCTCCTCGGTGCTTTTGCTTGCAAGAGAATATATCTTAGAGAGAAGAGCAGATTTGGTTAAGAGAGTGTCCCATGAACATTTTGGATTCCTTTTTACAACAATGTCCCTTTTTATGATTCCTCAGTAAGCCTCATTTTTGTTTATGTTTCCTTCACGTATGAGGAAGGAGTGAAATCTTATAACTGAATGTAATTAATTGAATGGGGGACCAGTGAAGGCAGCTATTACCTCAGGAAGTAAAATACTCAAAACTTTTCAGTGGATGTACTGTGAATTATAGATAGCTGGACATGAAGGTAGGAAAAAACTCTTACTAGGTTACTAAAAGTAAGATAGTCCCCATGACAAATTAGGTTGTTTCTAAGTCAGAATTATCTTGTAGAGATGATCACTGAAATGTTTGGTGTACTTTCAAGTCAACAGAGGATTAAAAGGAAGCTGGCACAGAAATTTATTACCAAATGATATTTTCAAATAATCTCTTAAGGCAATAACAGCTCCTCCTATGATTAGAAATTCTTAAGAATATTTTGAGATACTAAGTGGTGAATCTCTTCATTTCACATGTCTGTCTAACCATGGCTTAATAAAAATAAAATATTAATGATGAAACAAGGCATTCATGTTCTTAGAGACTGACAGACTTTGTATCAATCAATGGAACGCCTCTTGAGTATATGTTTTATGCAAGGCATTGACTGAGGGGAAACTCAAAACCATTTAAGATAAGAAACTTGTTCTAATGGGCCTATAATATAGTTGAGGGAATAAAGCACACACATGACAATGATAACTATGATATGGTCTCTAGAATTCCAAGATGGTAGGTACTATGAGAAACCGGGAAAAGGAGAAATCAGTGTGTTTGAGGAAGGTTTCACAGGGAAGCTGAGGCTTGAATTGGGTCATGAAGAGTGGGTAGGCCTGGCTGGATGAAGAAGAAGAAGTGAGCAGATGAGAAAGTGAGGATGGCAAAGGTGCAGGGGAACCTGAGATGCTCATGGGTGGTTGCAGGGAGTTTCTTAGCAGAAAAAGCAGGATATGAGGTTGCACAAAAGGTGGGTTGATGGCATTAATCCAAGAGGTACCTTTGTCCTGTATGGTGCAAAGAGTAAACAAGTAATAGAATTTATTTCCAAGGAAGCTGGAGCTAACTATCAGGAATATGGTAACACTTTACTTACCATTGTCACTTTTTCTTTTTTTTTGAGACAGGGTCGCCCTTTGTCACTTAGGCTGGAGTGCAGTGAACATGGTTCTCTGCAGCTTTGACTTCCTGGACTCAGGCAATCCTCCCGCCTCAGCCTCCCAAGTAGCTGGGACCACAGGCAGGTGACCTGGCGAATTAAAAAAAAAAAAAAAATTTCTTTGTAGAGACAGGGTCTTGCCATGTTGCCCAGGCTGGTCTTGAACTCCTGGGCTCAAGAAATCCTCCCACCTTGAGTTCAAGACCAGCCTGGCCAACATGATGAAATCCCATCTCTACTAAAAAACAATACAAAAAATTATCCAGGGGTGGTGGCAGGCGCCTGTAATCCCAGCTGCTTGGGAGGCTGAGGCAGGAGAATCGCTTGAACCTGGGAGGTTGCAGTGAGCTGAGATCGCGCCACTGCTCTTCAGCCTGGGTAACAAGAGTGAAACTCAGTCAAAAAGAAAAAAAAAAAGAAATCCTCCACCTCAGCCTCCCAAAGTGCTGGGAATATAGGCGTGAGCCACCACACCTAGCCCATTGTCGCTTTTCTGATTCACCTCAGCTACTTGGAATAACAGTTCTCTCAACCCAGAAGCTGTACCTTAAATTTATTCTTATTTTTCTTCTTTTTTCTCCCCTGTGTTTTTGGTTGGGTGCCAGCTCTTGTTGACCCTACTTCCACACTGTTTCTGGCATCTGCTTGTGTTTTTGTGTCAGAGCCTCCCTCTGTCGCCCAGGCTGGAGTGCAGTGGCCCCATCTCAGCTCACTCCAACCTCCACCACCCAGGTTAAAGTAATTCTCCAGATCTCAAGTGATCTGCCCACCTTGGCCTCCCAAAGTGCTGGGATTATAGGTGTGAGCCTCCGTATTCAGTCTGGCATCTGCTTCTTTTCTTTTTTTTTTTTTTTGAGACGGAGTCTCGCTCTGTTGCCCAGGCTGGAGTGCAGTGGCGGAATTTCAGCTCACTGCAAGCTCCGCCTCCCGGGTTTACGCCATTCTCCTGCCTCAGCCTCCCGAGTAGCTGGGACTACAGGTGCCCGCCACCTCGCCCGGCTAGTTTTTTGTATTTTTTTTTAGTAGAGACAGGGTTTCACCGTGTTAGCCAGGATGGTCTCGATCTCCTGACCTCGTGATCCGCCCGTCTCGGCCTCCCAAAGTGCTGGGATTACAGGCTTGAGCCACCGCGCCCGGCCTGCTGCTTTTCACTCCTACTGTCATCACACTGATTTGGGGCCATTGGACCATTCCTGTGAATTACCACAGAAACCCCCTAACATTTTTTTCCTTCCTCCCCTCTATTATCTGTACTGCCATCACTTCCAAGTTTGTCACTTCTCCAGCCAGGACTTTGAATGGCTCCCCATTATCTGTTGGGTTAGGCACAGACCAGCCTGGCATGGGCAATATGGGCAAACTGATTTCTTGCCATTCTCATATTTTCCAGGTCAGTGGAACTATTTGCTCTTTGTGCTTTGCTGTTTGTACTCTGTATCTTTGCTCATGTTGGCTTTTTCTATCTTAAGTAGTCTCCTTGACCCTAATTGTTCTTATGTGTGTTTCAGGGCCATTTGATACAGAACTTCCTTTGTGAAGCTTGTCTGTACTTCTCTTCCCATCTAGATGAGATGTCTCTTCTCTTTAAGTTTAAAGTTTAAACCACCATAACATTAGAGTCTGCCTTTTTGCGATAACTGCCTTAAATCCTGCTTCTACCCACAATATAAGACTGAAGCTATTTCAAGACATAGACTGTCCTCTTCATCATCCAACTTTGTACATAGTAGGTACTTGGCAAATATATTTTATATTGAAAATAGCTTTGAACCAGGATGGACGCAAAGATAATTCTTTATCCAAACAAAATGTTTGTCATTAAAATCTATAAATAAAGTTGTTTATGTGAGAGAATCCCTTACTGAGAGATCTGTATTGATATAGATACCTTGGATTAGGTTGCACTAACAAAAACCTCAAGACTTCAGTGGCGTAACAGAACAAAACTTGACTTCTCATTCATGTGATGTGTCCAGCATGAGTGTACAGGAAACTCTTCACAGTCACTCAGGGACTGAGGCTGATAGAAACTCCATCTTAATATGGTACTGCCGTGACCATTTTGATTAAATGAAAAGATAGTGGTCAAGTGGATACTGGCTTTTCAAGTTTCTGTCCCACTATGGCACATGTCACTTTCATTCACATTTTCATTAGCCAAAGCAAGTCACAGCCATGCCTAACTTTAAAGAAGGTTAGAGAATTTCAGTGTTAGCATATGTCTGGGAAGCAAAGAGCCAGAAATATTTGGTGCATAGCACTAATGACTGCTACCTCGTCTATGGTATCACAGCCCATTGAAGATTAGAGGTAGCACATCAGATGGGCTGCTAGAGGCAAACATTGACAGTAGCAAGAAATGATAGCTCTAACTAGGCATGGGGTAGTGGTAGATTCAGAGTCAAAACTCTTACAAGCACTTGGAAGTGCTCACAGGCCAAGGGTGTTGATACAAGGGCAATCTGTTACATCCCGGTTATAACAGTGATTCCTGAAGAATGTCTTTTACAAAACTTACTGTGTTACAGCATTCTTAGTAACAAATACAGCAGTGGTTCTGAGATAGCAAAAAATAAAAGTTAAATTATATTCAAGGCGGGCGCGGTGGCTCAAGCCTGTAATCCCAGCACTTTGGGAGGCCGAGACGGGCGGATCACAAGGTCAGGAGATCGAGACCATCCTGGCTAACACGGTGAAACCTCGTCTCTATTAAGAAATACAAAAAACTAGCCGGGCGAGGTGGCGGGCGCCTGTAGTCCCAGCTACTCGGGGGGCTGAGGCAGGAGAATGGCGTGAACCTGGGAGGCGGGGCTTGCAGTGAGCTGAGATCCGGCCACTGCACTCCAGCCTGGGTGACAGAGTGAGACTCCGTCTCAAAAAAAAAAAAAAAAAATTATATTCAAGGTATTCAATTTATAAGAAATCGGGAAATGTGTAATAATTTTAGGTGCATTTTCACTCAAATGGTGAAAATTAAAAAATAATCTTAGTTTAGGCCAGGTGCAGTGGCTCACGCCTGTAATCCCAGCACTTTGGGAGGCCAAGGCGGGTGGATCACAAGGTCAGGAGATCAAGACCATCCTGGCTAACACGGTGAAACCCCGTCTCTACTAAAAATACAAAAAAATTAGCCAGATGTGGTGGCGGGCGCCTGTAGTCCCAGCTGCTCAGGAGGCTTAGGCAGGAGAATGGCGTGAACCTGGGAGGTGGAGCTTGCAGTGAGCCGAGATTGCGCCACTGCATTCCAAGCCTGGGCGATAGAGCGAGACTCCGTCTGAAAAAAAAAAAAAGAAAAAAACAAATCTTAGTTTAACCTTACCGGTTTAATTGAACCTAGCCAACTTGGTATTTGGGGAGGAGGTGAAAACTTTTGACAGACAGTAGAAACAGTACCGGTTGGAGCCCTGGTTCAAGAGACAGAAGATTTGGGTCCAGATCTTGGGTGTTCCACTATTAATAGTTGTCTGACATTAAGCAGGAATCTTATTTTTGAGCCTCAGTTTCCTCATCAGTGAAATGCATTGGGCAGTGGTGAGAAACAAGTCAGTTCATGTAAAATGCTTTGCAGAGCACATGGTTCAAAGTAAGCACTCATGATCAGAGTGCTTCTAACTAGCTGCAGCAAGATTAGAAGAAACTTGAGAAATCAGGTAAGGAACCCTCAGAGATACAGGTAGAAGGGTTCCCCTGGATTTCTGCACCTTTTTTCTCCCTTGGACAGCATCCCTACTGTATCTTATTTTCACATTTTTATTATTTTATGTGATTGTATACATTTCTGTCTCTCCTAGACCAGGTGCTCTCATCATTCCACAAATGCGTACTGAACATGAGCTCTGCCAGGCTCTGTGCTAGGTGGTGGCTTGATAGGTATGAAGGACATGTCCCTGGCCTCAGAGAGCCTCCAGTCTAGTAGCACCAGAAGCAAGTAAAGAATACATTATAACCAGATGCAGTTAGAATACATTATAACAAGGGCTGTGGTTGAGGGTCTTGTGGGATCTTCTAAAAGCGCACCTGATATCATGGGGAATATGAGTAGTGGTTTTCTAAGGAAGTTCACATCTGACCTACATCTTGAAAAATCAGTAGTTACTAGCTGGGTGGATATGGGTTTAAAAGGCTTTTCACACAGGCAACAATGTGTGTCGTGGCCTAGAAGCAAAGAATGTGGCTACATCCTAAAGACACTGGTGTGGCAGGAGTACGGAGCCTGTTTGGGGAGTGTGTGGGAAATGAGGCTGCAGAAATGGGTCAAGAATAGATGTGAAGGTCTTTGTGAGTTCTGGAATTAGAGCTGTATCCTGAAGGTGATTAGGTGCCACTGAAGGATTCGAAGATAGAGACTTTATCAGCTTCGCCTTTCAGGAACATCACTGTGTGGAAGAGGCAGAATAGTGAATAGCTATTTCCCTCACGTGGGGAGTTCTGAGGTTTGCAGCCATAGTACCATGCCTACTACACAAGAGTCATAAAATATGCAGGATGAGAGGTTAGAATGAGGTGAGACTGAACGGAAGGCTGGTTAGGCTGCTGCAATATGTGAGGGGCATGTCTGTGTACTTCCTAGGGCTAGATGAGCAGCAGACCAGGATTTCAGTAATAGCCTCACCCGTTTCTATCGTGTCACCTTGGGTAGGCTTCAGAATCTCATGTCTTCTTGGTTTTCAAATTTGGAAAATGAGCACAAAGGTTCCTACCTTGCAAGGTTGCTCTGAGGATTGGAGGGAATAGATATAAAAAGCCTGGTCTTGTGCTATTAATAGATATATACAAACAATAGTTTAACAATAAAAACAACAGTTGTAATATTTCTAATCTTTAGTATATTACCTGGTTCATGGTAGGTGATCACTAGTCTTAAATCTCACTGCCTAAAGATGCCAACATTGGCCGGGAGCGGTGGCTCACGCCTGTAATCCCAGCAGTTTGGGAGGCCGAGGCGGGCGGATCACGAGGTCAGGAGATTGAGACCATCCTAGCTAACACGGTGAAACCCTGTCTCTACTAAAAATACAAAAAAATTAGCCAGGCGTGGTGGCAGGCGCCTATAGTCCCAGCTACTCGGGAGGCTGAGGCAGGAGAATGGCGCGAACCTGGGAGGCGGAGCTTGCAGTGAGCTGAGATCGCGCCACTGCACTCTAGCCTGGCGACAGAGCGAGACTCCGTCTCAAAAAAAAAAAAAAAGATGCCAACATTGTGGGATTTTTTTTTTTTTTTTTTTTGAGACAAGGCCTCACCCTATCACCCAGGCTGGAGTACACTGGCATGATATGATCATGACTCAGTGCAGCCTCAACCTCCCAGGCTCAGGTGATCCTCCCACCTCAGCCTCTCAAATAGCTGGTACCACAGGCACGCACGCACCACCACACCCAGCTAATTTTTTGTATTTTTTGTAGAGATGTGGTTTCACCATATTGCCCACACTGGTCTCGAGCTCTTAGGCTTAAGCAATCTGCCTGGCTCTGCCTACCGAAGTGCTGGGTTTACACGCGTGAGCCACCATGCCCCGCCACGTTGTGGTTTTATTTATGCATTTATTTTATTCTTTTTCTCACCATTATACTAACAAGGATATGCATTTTAAGTGATTGATGATGCCGGGCTGGGAGTGTTAGGCATAAGGGAATTACTTTGAGATCAAAAAGAGACAGTTGATAAGAATACCATACGGGCTGGGTGGAGTAGCTCATACCTGTGATCCCAGCACTTTGGAAGGCTGAGGCAGGCAGATCACCTGAGGTTAGGAGTTCGGGGCCAGCCTGGCCAATGTGTTGAAACCTTGTCTCTATTGAAAATACAAAAAGTAGGCCGGGCGCTGTGGCTCATGCCTGTAATCCCAGCACTTTGGGAGGCCGAGGCAGGCGGATCATGAGGTCAGGAGATTGAGACCATCCTGGCTAACACAGTGAAACCCCGTCTCTACTAAAAATACAAAAAATTAGCCAGGTGTGGTGGCGGGCGCCTGTAGTCCCAGCTACTCAAGAGGCTGAGAAAGGAGAATGGTGTGAACCCGGGAGGCGGAGCTTGCAGTGAGCTGAGATCGGGCTACTGCACTCCAGCCTGGGCGACAGAGCGAGACTCTGTCTCAAAAAAAAAAAAAAAAAAAAAAAAACCTCACCGGATGGGGTTGCTAAAACATATGCACTTCTCCTTGGCCTGTCATTGTTGACTTTTCTTCCCCCTGAAATTTTGCTCCTCCTCAGTCATCTTCTGATGATTTTTTTAAAGATGATAATGGAAGTTTAGTTCATATTTATTCTCCATTAGATTCTTTATCTGATCATCCTGGCTTGACATGAGTTCTTCCTCTCTGAATTCCTGTAGGACTTAATTTATGTTACTCTGATGAAATGTCATCTACTGCCTTGGCCTATTATTTGTCTATATATCATAAATTTCCTCTTCCTTGATGTCAGTTTTTCTTGCAAAGTAACTGAAAGGTGGCATGTTCAGGTATTTTTAACACTGAACCCTTTTGTTTGGAATATGTTAAACAAGTCAGGAAATTCTATTACTGAGGATTTAAAGTATGTAGCGGTGGTTCTCAGACTCTTTAGTCTCAGGATTCCCTTAAAGTTTAAAAATTATTGAGTATTCCCAAATAACTTTCATCTTTGTGAGTATTGTCTGTCGATATTTAATGTTTTAAAAATCACTGAGTACAAAAAAAATGATAAAAAATGTTCTTGGCTGGGTGCGGTGGCTCACGCCTATAATCCCAGCACTTTGGGAGGCCGAAGTGGGGGGATCGCTTGAGCTCAGGAGTTTGAGACCAGCCTGGGCAACATGGTGAAACCCCATCTCTACCAAACATACAAAAAAGTTAGCCAGGCGTGGTCGCACACTCCTCTGGTACCCACTACTTGGGAGGCTGAGGTGGGAAGATTGCCTGAGCCTGGGAGGCAGAGGTTGCAGTGAGCCGAGATCATGCCACTGCACTCCAGCCTGGGGGACGAAGTGAGACTCTGTCTAAAAAAAAAAAAAGTTCAGCCTGGGTAACATAGTGAGACTACATCTCTTCAAAAAATTAAAAAATTAGCCAAGCATGGTGGCACATCCCTGTAGTCCCAGCTACTAGGGAGGCTGACAGCAGGATTGCCTGAGCCTAGGAGGTTGAGGCTGCACTGAGCTGTGATCATGGCAGTGCACTTCAGCATGGGTGACAGAGTGAGACCCTGTCTCAAAAATCACAGTAACCCACAAGCACGCATACTGTTAACTGGGAGAATAATCGTGGTCACCTCATCATGTTATGTAACCTCTAGAAAACTGCTGGACGCTCATAAGAGAATGAGAGTGAACAAGGCAAATAATGTCTTAGAATTATTGTGAAAATAGTTCTAAACTCGTGGACCCCCTGAAAGGGTCTTGGGGACCCTTGAGGGTCCTTGGACTACACTTTGAGAACTGCTGGTATATAGATAAGAGTTTTTGTGTGACTTTTATATTCTTTTGGTAACAACGTAAGGATGGAAACATTAAAAACGTCTATTTTCAAAATGCACTCAACAGTTTTCTTTAAAAAACAGCTAGTTTCTAGCCTTTGATAATATTAATGGCAGAAACCACAATTTTGCATCAACCGAAATAGATGTTTATCTTGGAAGGGCAGCTGTTTGTCTATTTGGAGTATCTGCTAGGTGCCATGCTACTTACATTTGCCATCCCAGGAAAGGTCACCAAACTGAGAACAGCAACATTTTTGTAGAAGAAAAATACATAACTGCTCTTTAAGTTCTAAAACAGATGATAACTGGAAAACTTCTTCATGGTGCACGTTTCAGAGTTTCTCACTGTCTCATTGTCAAGTTTAGTTATGATCCTATTTAAAATATCCTATTACGGGCTTGCTTTGGCAGCACATATACTAAAATTGGAACGATAAAGAGAAGATTAGGATGACACACAAATTTATGAAGTGTTCCATAAAAAAATCTTTTTAACATCCAATTTTTACGAAAGTAACCATATTGATGTCATCTGTACTGCATGAACCGTTCTACATTAGGATGTGAATGAGTGAGTGGCAGTACCACACGTTCCACGCTGTGGAATTTTCACACTTCCTGAGGAGTCTTCCTGAACCTCATGTGCCACAGACATCTGACTCGGGGACTTAGGAGGCCAGTGTCCATGAAATGAAATACCAGAGAAGTTTATAAATAGGAGTTGTAGTATTTTTCTTCCAATACCCTGCTGAATCACGTTGAGTGCCCTTCAAGGTGTACATCCCCTCTGAGGGCAAATGACCTGGGCTGTTATAATGGCCTCTAATTGCTCTGTGCTTAGCCTTCTCCAGTCTGTTCTCCATATTGCTACACAAGCAGCCTTTCTAAAACAGATTTATGTCATTTCTCTATGTACGTGATTCCTCATTGCCAATGGGATAAATTTCAGGCTCCTTAGCATGGCTTATAATCCCTCTCCTGCCCTTCTGCTTCAGCTTCCCAGTGTCAGTTTAATTCAGGCAACACCTCTGAAGCTTTTCCTGAGCCTCCCAGACAGTTATTAATTGCCATAATCTCATAACATCTGTTCCTTGTTTATACCATAACTGCATGCATCACTCTGCTCCTTGAGGGCAGGCACCACTCCCTGTGTGCCCACTGCTTTACTCAGGTGTGTAATAATGGCTTTTGCTGGGACTGTTAAGATGGCATAGCTGCTAGCGTAGTTCTATTTACTTTGCAATAGTCCAGCATAGTTTTTCTAAAATATGTCTTTCCTTTCTAAAAAAATATATGAGGAGATAAACAATATGGAACTACTGCATAGGCCTAAAACATATAAAGTTTCAGAAATAATAGCAAGGAAAGGTAACGTTTATGTTTTCTTTTTCTTTTCTTTTTTTCTTTTTTTTTTTTTTTGAGATGGGGCCTTGCTCTATTGCTTAGGCTGGAGTGCAAGGGATGCAATTATGGCTACTGCAGCCTTGACCTCCTGGGCTCAAGTCTTAGCCTCCTGAGTAGCTG
Organism: Macaca thibetana thibetana; assembly: GCF_024542745.1. NCBI lineage: Eukaryota > Metazoa > Chordata > Mammalia > Primates > Cercopithecidae > Macaca > Macaca thibetana. Next base: position 42,885,724 of record NC_065578.1, read on the forward strand.
GGATTACAGGTGCACACCACCATGCCCTGGTAATTTTTTTTTTCTTTTGTATTTTTTTTGTAGAGATGGGGTTTTGCCGTGTTGCCCAGGCTGGTCTCAAACTCCTGAACTCAAATAATACACCCAGTTTAGCCTCCCAAAGTGTTGGGATTACAGGCATAAGCCACCACACCAGGCCTCTTACCTACTTCTAAAGGGAGTACCTGGCCAGTGACAAAGTATTTTTCAGCTTTACTCTTCTGTTCTCTATTTTTAAAACTGTTGTAGATCATCTGATTTCTACTCAGGAAGTCACTGACTACTCATCTTGCAGGAGTCTGGATCCAATTAAAAGATAAATCACATGGTAACTTGACTAGATAAGGTTTAATATAAGGATTACTCAACTATTACAGAGAATTGGAGTAATGCAAGATTGGCTAATAAGAAGTAAAGAAATAAGCACATAGAAAGATAGTTAACATCATCAGCTTTCAGGGGAGTGCAGATCAAAACTACCATGAGATGCTACCTCACACTCTATGGTGGCTGGAATCAAAACAGCAGATAAGAATAAGCAGTGGCTTGGGGCCAGGCATGGTGGCTTAGGCTTGTAATCCTAGCATTTTGGAAGGAGGCTGAGATGGACAGATTGCCTGAGCTCGGGAATTCGAGACCAGCCTGGGCAACGTGGTGAAACCCCGTCTCTACTAAAATACAAAAACAAATCAGCCGGGTGTGGTGGCAGGTGTCTGTAATCCTAGCTACACGGGAGGCTGAGGCACGAGAATTGCTTGAACCTGGGAGGCTGAGGTTGCAGTGACCCGAGACCATGCCATTGCCCTCCAGCCTGGGCAACAAAGAGTAAGACTCTGTCTCAAAAAAAAAAAAAAAAAAAAAAAAAAGAATAAGCAGTGGCTTGGGAGGCTGAGGTGGGCGGATTGCTTGAGGTCAGGAGTTCGAGACCAGCCTGGCCAACATGGCGAAACCCCGTCTCTACTAAAAATACAAAAATTAGCCAGGTGTGGTGGCATACGGCTGTAATCCCAGCTACTCTGGAGGGTGAGGCAGGAGAATCACTTGAAACCGAGAGGCAGAGATTTCAGTGAGCTGAGATCACGCCACCGCATTCCAGCCTGCGCGACAGAATAAGACTCAGTCTCAAAAAAAAAAAAAAAAAAAAAAAAAGAATAAACGATGGCTCACACCTATAATCCCACCACTTTGGGATTTGAGGTGGGAGGATTACTTGAGCCCAGGAGTTAGAGACCATCCTGTGCAACACAGTGAGACCCTATCTTTACAAAAAATAGGATCATTAGCCGGGCAAGTAGTCCCAGCTACTCAGGAAGCTGAGGCAGGAAGATTGCTTGAGCCCAGGAGGTTGCAGCTGCACTGCGCCAAGGTCATACCGCTGCACTCCAACTTGGGCCACAGAGTGAGACCCTGTCTCGTAAAGAAAAAGAGAGTAAGTGTTAGAGCTGGCAATGTGGAGAAATTGGAGTGCTCTGCTGGTGGGAATGTAAAATGTATGGCCACTTTGGGGAACACGCTGTCATTTCTTCAAGCAGTTAAACGTAGAATTACCATGCAACCAGGAGATTTCATTCTAGGTGTCCTAGTCCATTTTGTGTTACTATAACAGTAGCTGAGACTAGGTAATTTATAAAAAACAGATTTATTTCTTACAGTTTTGGAGGCTGGGTAGTCCAAGATCAAGGGGCTGGCATCTGGTGAGGGCCTCCTTGCTGTATCATCTCATGGCAGGACCTGGAAGGGCAAGAGAGAGTGAGGGAGAGGGAGAAAGAGACTGAACTCACCGCCTCAAGCCCTTTGATGATTGACATTAATCCGTTCATGAGGGTGGAGCCCTCATGACCTAAATACGTCTCATTAGGCTGCACCTCCCAGCACTGTTGTACTGGGGATTAAGTTTCCAACATACACTTTTTTGGGGGACATATTCAAACCGCGGCTCTAGTTACATACCCAGTTCCACTCTTAGGTATATGCCCAAGAGTATGTCCATACAAAAATGTGTACATGAAGGTTCATAGCAGCATTATCCAGCCAAAAAGTAGAAACAACCCAAATGTCTTGCCAGCTGATGAATGGATAAATAAAATATGGTATATTCCTAGGATGAAATAGTATTCAGCAATAAAAAGCAATGAAGTACGGGCCAGGCATAGTGGCTCATGCCTATAATTCTAGCACTTTGGGAGGCTGAAGCAGGAGGATCGCTTGAGGCCAGGAGCTCAAGACCAGCCTGGGAAACATGGTGAGACCCCTGTGTCTACAAAAGTAAAAAATTAGCCAGGCGTGGTAGTACATGACTGTAGTTTCAGCTATTTGGGAGGCTGAGGTAGGAGGATCACTTGAGCCGCATAGTTGGAGGCTGCAGTGTGTCATGATCGTACCACTGCACTCTAGCCTGTACAACAGAGCAAGACCCTGTCTCTTAAAAAAAAAAAAAGAAATGAAGTACTGATACACACTACAATATGCTTGAACCTTGAAAACCTTGTGCTCTGCATTGGTTCTCTATGCCTATCTGGAAAAAAAGCATTATGCTAATTGAAGGAAGCCAATCAAAAAGGACCATATATTGTATGATTCCATTTTGAAATGTCCAGAATAGGCAAACCCATAGAGATAGAAAGTAGATTAGGGCTGGGAGAATAGGGGATTTTGGGGAATAGGCAGTGACAGCTAAGGGGTACAGGGTACCTTTTTTAGGGTAATGAGAAAGTTATAAAATTATGATGTTCACACAACTTTGTGAACTCTGAATATACTAAAAGCCACTGAATTGTACACTTTGGGTGAATTGTGTAGTATGTGAAGGATATCTCAATAAAGCTGTGGAAAAGAGATAAGGAGAGCTCTAAAGAATATAGAAATAGCAGATATAAGGAGCAACCACCACCCTGGGCTGAGATACAGCACTGGACAAGGAGCCCTTTTCCTCCTCTACTGCCACTACCACCCCCGGCTGAGATCCAGACTTGGTGTAGTGTCTCACTGGATGGCAGAGAAGTGACTGATGCTGCGTGGCAGAATTTGCCAGAAATCTGCCCTCTAGGGTGCTAAGGAAAGCTGTTTACAGTTAGGTGTCTCAGCTGAGGTACTCTACTACAAAACTGCCCAAGAAGGCTCCTGGGGAAGGTTGCTGACTGTGGGACCCTGGAAAGCCATGGATGTTGCTGGGGCCTGCTGAGCAGAGCACACTGGGAGCTGGGAGCCAAACCCTTTTCTTTCTGCAATGTTTCACAAGCACCCTCTACTGACAATGCTTGACTTCACTCCAGCTGGCAAAAGAAAAATATTTCAAGGGCCCAAATTAACTTTGCAGGGTAGTCAAAAAGGATGAATTTGGAGTCGAGAGGCGAAATAAGTCTGTGACTGGCACAGTGGATAATTGGGATCTCAGCATACCCGTCCCTTTTTTATTTCCTTTTGAGATCTTCAGGTTATCCTTGCCACCTTGGCTATTGTGGTTTGGAGAAGCTTGGAAGCTGTATCTTTGGGCGAGCTTGCCCTCAGCCCCATTCCCTCTAATTATTTATTTTTGGATCTCTTTCTGTTCCATTTGCTTGGTTCCCTCTTTCAGACACCAGTTATGTTTGTGGTCGACCTCCTATGATTTCCATTGCTACATGTTTTTGCTTGATTTTTTGGGTTTGTTTTGAAAACTTTTTTTTTTTTTTTTTGAGACAAAGTGTTGCTCTGTCACCCAAGCTGTCGTGCAGTGGCACAATCTCAGCTCACTGCAATCTCCGCCTTCCAGGTTCAAGTGATTCTCCTGCCTCAGCCTCCTTAGTAGCTGGGACTACAGGCACGCGACCCCACGCCTGGCTAATTTTTGTATTTTTAGTAGAGACGGGGTTTCACTATGTCGGCCAGGGTGGTCTTGAACTCCTGACCTCATGATCCGCTTGCCTCAGCCTGCCAAAGTGCTGGGATTATAGGCGTGAGCCACCTTGCCCCCCGAAAATATTTTAATTTTAATTTTTTATTTTATTTATTTATTCTTGAGACAGGATCTGGCTCTGTCTTTCAGGCTGGAGTACAGTGATGCCATCATGGCTCACTGCAGCCTTGAACTCTTGGGCTAAAGCTGACCTCAGCCTCCTGAGTAGCTGGGACTACAAGCATGTGCCACCACACCTGGCTAACTTTTGAAAAATTGTTTTGCAAAGACAGGGTTTCACCATGTTGCCCAGGCTGGTCTTGAACTCCTGGGCTCAAACAGTTCTCCCCTACTGGCCTCCTGAAGTGTTGAGATTATAGGAATGAGCCACTGGGCTGTTTTGGAAATCTTTTTAACTTTTTATTATTTTTTCATTGTCTTGCTCTTTTTTTTTTTTTTAAACCATTCTTGGCTTTCATGGCTCTTACTGTATTTTCAGCAATGTCTACTTTCTTCTGTCCCATTGAAGACTTTCATTTTTGTGATGGCATTATTTTTCTTTGTTCACTTTTTTTCAGAGTGCTATTATAATTTTATTTTATTTTAAACATTTTGCTGTTTTCCTCTGAGATTTGCCTTTAGTCTCTGCCCCTAGCTCTCATTTTACAGAGCCATTCGGGGGTGGGTGGGACTGGAAGGATCTTTGTTAATGGTCTTTGTCAGTTCTGTGAGGGAATTTTTTCTGTTGTATGGTCTTCATCTGCCATGCTTCACCCTCCCCTTCCTGTACTAATTCCTTTCTTCCTCTTTTGTTTCAGTATTTTTGTGTAGATTCTGTACTGATTCCTTTTTATTATTATTCTACTATAACTTTTCTTGTTATTTAGAGAAGCAGTATGATATATGACTGAAGCCAGATCATCTGGATTTGAATCTTGGCTCTGCCACTTATCAGCACTGTGATTTTGGACAAAATCTTTAGCTCTTTGTGCCTCAGTTTCTTCTCTGTAAAATGGGAATAAGTTCCAGAGTTATTAAGAACCTTCGGTTAGTTAATTCCTAGAAAACTTAGAACTGTGGCTGATCCACAGTAAATGCTGTATGAATATTATCAATATTAATTATTTTGTCCCTAACAGTGACTTGTAATTAGGAAGTGCACAATGCTTCTGAATATAATGATTTCATAGATTGCTTGTTAATTAACTACTTAAATCTCCTTGGTCATGCATATTGTCTAAATAGCAGGGGTGCATTCAGCAAAAACATTTCTAAAAAATTCATAAGCTTTTTCAGTAAATGGTTTGGAAAGCTGGGTAATAAATACTATGTAATAATTTCTAATTATCTTGGCAAAAAAATATTTACAGGAGACATGCGCTGGAAATACTCTGTGGTTTTTTGCTCTGCATGATTTTGTCATAATTGAGTTCATATCCATTATGGCTGATATTTGAAGATCATCAGAATTCTGACATTTTAGACTAACCTAAAAATTATTGTATGTATAGTTCAGAAAATAATCATACTGTGGGATGTTTTAGGAACAGCAAGTTTGGTGTAGTTTGTTTTGGTGAGTTCAGATTTTTATACAATTTTCCTTTTTTGTTGTTGTTGTTTTTTTTTTTTGAGATGGAGTCTCGCTCTGTCGTCCAGGCTGGAGTGCAGTGATGTGATCTCTGCTCACTGCAAGTTCCGCCTCTCAGGTTCACACCATTCTCCTGCCTCAGCCTCCCGAGTAGCTGGGACTACAGGTGCCTGCCACCACGCCCAGCTAATTTTTTGTATTTTTTAGTAGAGATGGGGTTTCACCATGTTAGCCAGGATGGTCTCTATGTCCTGACCTCGTGATCTGCCCACCTCAGCCTCCCAAAGTGCTGGGATTACAGGCGTGAGCCACCGTGCCCGGCCTACAGTGTTCCTTTTATGGCTAATTAAGATAATCTAGTTTTCTATACCTTGTATATTTCTTTTTTTTTTTGAGCCGGAGTTTCGTGCTCTTGTTGCCCAGACTGGAGTGCGATGGCTGAATCTCAGCTCACTACAACCTCTGTCTCCTGGGTTCAAGCAGTTCTCCTGCCTCAGCCTCCCTAGTAGCTGGGATTACAGGCATGCACCGCCACACCCAGCTAATTTTGTGTTTTTAGTAGAGACAGGGTTTCTCTGTGTTGGTCAGGCTGGTCTCGAACTCGCAACCTCAGGTGATCCGCCTGCCTCAGCCTCCCCAAGTGCTGAGATTACAGGCATGAGCCACTGTGCCTGGCTCTTTTTTTCTTTTCTTTTGAGATGGAGTTTTGCTCTTGTCCAGGCTGGAGTGCAATGGTGTGACCTCGGCTCACTGCCACCTTCGCCTCTTGAGTTCAAGCGATTCTCCTGCCTCAGCCTCCCGAGTAGCTGAGATTACAGGCATGTGCCACCGTGCCTGACCAATTTTGTATTTTTAGTAGAAACAGGGTTTCACTATGTTGGTCAGGCTGGTCTTGAACTCCTGACCTAAGGTGATCTGCCTGCCTTGGCCTACCAAAGTGTTGGGCTTACAGGCATGAGCCACATGCCCGGCCCCCTTATGTATTTCTTTTCAAGCATACTGTAACTGATTGAATAATCAGTTAGTCAACAGACAGTTTTTGAGCACCTACCAGGGATAAAATGGTGAACAAAATAGACATGTTCCCTGCCTGGATCAGCCAGAATATAAATACCAAATTATTGTAAATACTTATAAAATTATATGTGCACAGTGTAATGGGATAGGGATATATAGGTGTGGTAGGAATATATGACAGGGAGACCTAACCTGAAGCCTGGAGACAGATCATGCTTCCCTACAGAATTACGGTTTTAGCTGAGACTTAAAAGGTAAGTAAGGGTTGGCTAGATGAAGTGGTGGGATCAGGAGGGCTTCAGCCTGACATTGGGAGGTGAATAAAGCGGTGGGTCGGAAGGGCTTCAGCCTGACATTGGGAGGGCATGATAAGTTGAAAACACCGAGAGAAGCTCCATGTTGCAGGCTCATAAAGAGATGAGGTGGCAAGAGATGTGGAGGAGAGGTGGGAAGGGGCCAGATATCTAGGCTTTGTTTAAGGAGTCTGGGACTTTACCCTAAACATAATGGGAAATTTATGAAGTTTAAGCCTGGGAGTGAAATAATCCTGTCACATTGGCTGCTGTGTGGAGAACTAATTGGGCAGGGGCAAGTAGGAGGATTACTAGGCTATTGTAGTAGTCCATACAAAAGGTTATGGTGACTCGAATTAGGATGGTGGCAGTGAAGAGGGAGGGATGTGTAGCTTCAGCAAGTATTTAGGAGATAAAATTTGTAGGACTTGATTGATTATATGTGCAGGATGAGAGTGAGGAGGAGTCTAGTGTCAAGGCTAATTTCCAGGTTTCTTGTAGAAGCATCTGTGAAAGGGTTGACTTTGATTGAGACAGTAAATGCCAGAGGAAGAGGAAGTTCCTCAGGGTGAAACATCTAGATGATGAGGTATAGCAAGAAGTTAACATACTTGGACTTGGAACTCAGAAGGGTATCTGGACTGAATATGTAACTTTTGGGATAGTGACATAGTTTGGATATTTGTTCTCTCCAAATTTAATGTTGAAATTTGATCCCCAGTGTTGGAGGTAGAGCCTAGTAGGAGGTCTTTGGGTCATGGGGGCAGATCCCTCATGAACTGCTTGGTACAGTCCCTGCATAATGAGTGACTTCTCCCTCAGAGCTGGTTATTTAAAAGAGGGTGGCAACCCTTCCCTCTCTCTCTTCCCTCCTTTTCTTTGAGAGAGAGTCTCGTTCTATAGCCCAGGCTGGAGAGCAGTGGCGTGATCTGGGCTCACTGTAACCTCTGCCTCCCAGATTCAAGCGATTCTCCTGCCTCAGCCTCCTGAGTAGCTGGAATTATAGGCACGCACCACCACACCCGGCTAAGTTTTGTATTTTTAGTAGAGACGGGGTTTCACCATGTTGGCCGGTCTGGTCTCAAACTCCTGACCTCAGGTGATCCACCCGCCTCCGCCTCCCAAAGTGCTGGGATTACAGGCGTGAGCCACCGTGCCTGACCTCTCCTCTCCTGGCATATGATGTCTGCTCCCCTTCCCCTTCTGCCATGCATGAAAGCACCCTGAAGCTCTCATCAGAAGTAGATGCTGGTGCCTTGCTTCTTATACAGCCTATAGAGCTGTGAGCCAAATAAACTCTTTTCTTTAGAATAATTACCCAATCTCAGGTATTTCTTTTTTCTTTTTTTATATACCAGTCTCAAGTATTTCTTTTTCCTTTTTTTTTTTTTTTTTTTTTGAGACAGAGTCTCGCTCTGTAGCCCAGGCTGGAGTGCAGTGGCCGGATCTCAGCTCACTGCAAGCTCCGCCTCCCGGGTTCACGCCATTCTCCGGCCTCAGCCTCCCGAGTAGCTGGGACTACAGGCGCCCGCCACCTTGCCCGGCTAGTTTTTTGTATTTCTTAGTAGAGACGGGGTTTCACCGTGTTAGCCAGGATGGTCTCGATCTCCTGACCTCGTGATCCACCTGTCTCGGCCTCCCAAAGTGCTGGGATTACAGGCTTGAGCCACTGCGCCCGGCCTTTCCTTTTTTTTTTAGACAGAGTCTCACTCTGTTGCCCAGGCTGGAGTGCAGTGGCATGATCTCAGCTCACTGCAACTTCTGCCTCCTGGGTTCAAGTGATTCTCCTGCCTCAGCTTCCCGAGTATTTGGGTTTACAGGCACACATCACCATGCCTGGCTAATTTTTGTATTTTGAGTAGATGGGGTTTCGCCATGTTGGCCAGGCTGGTCTTGAACTCCTGACCTCAGGTGATTGCCTGCTTCAGCCTCCCAAAGTGCTGGAATTACAGGCATGAGCCACTGTGCCCAGCCTCAGGTATTTCTTTATAGCAAAGCAAATGGACTAAGAGTCAGCATAATGCTGGTAAATGAAGTCACAGAAGAGAGTGGCATTGCTTTGGGGATATCTGCAGAATGAGAATGTAATAAAGCCTAAGATAGCACCCTGAGCTGCTCTCTATATTTAAAATTGTTGTGTGTATGTATATATATGTATGCATATATATATATATATATGCATTCAAATTATACCTTTAGAATGTATTACTTTTTGGAATATGTACAAATTATATTGTGTCTTGAGTTGGGGAATATTATTGGAAATATATTTTATTTATTTACTTTTTGAGATAGGGTCTCACTCTGTTTCCCAGTCTGGATTGCAGTGGTGCAATTTCAGCTCACTGCAATGTCTGCCTCCCAGGCTCAAGTGATCCTTCTGCTTCAGCCCCATGAGTAGCTGAGACTACAGGCCCTCACCACTACACCTGGTTATTTTCTTTTTCTTTTTTTTTTTTTTTTGTAGAGATGGGGTTTCGCCATGTTGCCCAGGCTGGTCTCAAACTCCTGAGTTCACGCCATCTGCCTTCCTCAGCCTCCTAAAGTGCTGGGATTACAGGCTATTTTATTTTTAAACAAACTCTTCCTGCGTGTTACTATATTTGAGGCACTATGCTGATAAATGCTAGTGATTTAACAGACCTAAGTTATAGGTTCTTGTTTCAGATTGTATACTCATTATCTGCAGAGACAGAAAAACAGGCAAGATGTTTTCTAAATGCTATGATAGAGGTGAGCATGGGATGTTATGGAGCACAGTCATAGTGTAGGGCTGTGATTAAGGAAAGCTTCCTGAAGGAGCTAACACTTGAACACAGTCCTGAAAGTTGAGTGGCAAAGAAGGCAGAGAAAGACTCTTACCACCTCTCACAGTTTCAGGGGCTGTATAAAGGTCAAATTGCTGGAGGACTGTAAAGTGTCCAGTGGATTTGGCACTTAAGAGGTCAGTGGTAAACTGACCCACAGTGACAGGTGGGATTAGAAGCCAGATTAGATCACAGAGTTGAAGAATGAATGAGAAGATAGAAGTCCTGTAAGGTGGGGCTTGCGTTTCTGTGTTTCAGTGTCCTCACTGCCTTGTGTAATCCCTAGCTCATGGTGTTTGTCCTGTTAGCTTTGGATGGAAGAGAGCCACTTCCCTCTCTGGGATAAGATGCGCATATGTGGAGAGGATGAATCCAGATCGCTGTGCTCCATCTGCCTTCTAGAGGGAGCATCTGCAACTCTTTACCTGCATGCTTTTTTTTTTTTTTTTGAGATGGAGTTTCACTCTTGTTGCTCAGGCTGCAGTGCAGTGGCGCAAACTTGGTTCACTACAACCTCCACCTGCCAGGTTCAAGCTATTCTCCTGCCTCAGCCTCCCAAGTGGCTGGGATTATAGGCATGCGCCACCATGCCCAGCTAATTTTGTATTTTTAGTGGAGACAGGGATTTACCATGTTGGTCAGACTGGTCTTGAACTCCTGACCTCAGGTGATCCACCCACCTCGGCCTCTCAAAGTGCTGGGATTACAGGCATGAGCCACTGAGCCTGGCCTGCATGCTTTTTTCTGACCATGCAGGGAGGCCAAATGCAGTCCCACAGCCAGAATTCTCTGTGTTAATCTACTTCTAGCATTTTTATTTTTTATTTATCTTTTTCTCTCATGGTTGAGTGCCTGATACTCTTTTTAATTTAATTAATTAATTAATTTTTTTGAGACAGGGTCTCACTCTGTCACCCAGGCTGGAGTGTAGTGGCATTGCTCGGTTCACTGCAGCCTCCACTTCCCAATCTTAAGTGATCCTCCCACCTCAGCCTCCTGAGTTGCTGGGACTACAGGCACGCACCACCATGCCTAGCTAATTTTTGTATTTTTTGTAGAGACAGGGTTTTGCCATGTTGCCCAGGCTAGTCTGGAACTCCTAGGGTCAAGTGATATGCCTGCCTTGGCTTCCCAAAGTGCTGGGATTACAGGCGTGAGCCATCGCACCCGGCTTCATATTTTATTTTTCTCATTCAGTACTATACTAAAAGCATTTCTCTATATCATTAATTTTTTTTTTTAGTTTATACAACCATTTTAAGTGGCTGCATAAACTCTCATTTAGATGTTTATTTGAACATTTAGTTTAAAATTATTTTCCCTTTTTAACTTTTCATTTTGAAATAATTTCTCATTTACAAAAGAGTTGTAGAAATATTACAAAGAACTCCCATATATCCTCTTCAGCTAGCTTATTGTGATATCAGATTTCTCAATTGCAAAGTTACTCTGTTCCCCTCTCTTAATAGTAAATAGTGAGGAAATAGTTTAAAACTATTTTATATCTTATTTCTTATTTATTTATTTATGAGAGACAGGGTCTTACTGTGTCACTCAGGCTGGAGTGCAGTGGCATGATTTTAGCTCATTGCAGCCTCTAACTCTTGGGCTCAAGCAATCCTCCCTCCTCAGCCTCCCAAATAGCTGGGACTACAGGCACATGCCACTACGCCCAGCTAATCTTAACATTTTTTGTAGAGATGGAATTGTCCTGTGTTGCCCAGGCTGGGCAACTCATGGCCTCATGTGATCCTCCTACCTTGGCCTCTCAAAGTGCTAGTATTACAGGCATGGGCTACTGTGCCTGGCCTATATCCCATTTCTTTTTCTTTTCTTGAGACAGAGTCTTGTTCTTTTGTCTAGGCTGGAGTGCAGTGGCAAGATCTTGGCTCACTGCATCCTCCGCCTCCTGAGTTCAAGCAGTTCTCCTGCCTCAGACACCCAAGTAGCTGAGATTACAGGTACATGCCACCATGCCTGGCTAATTTTTGTATTTTTAGTAGAGACAGGGTTTCCCCATGTTGGTCAGGCTGGTCTCAAACTCCTGACCTCAAGTGATCCATCCACCTCAGCCTCCCAAAGTGCCGGGATTACAAGCCTGAGCCACTGTGTCCGGCCCTGTATCCCATTTCTTGTAAAACTTGTAGGCATTACTTTTAGCATCCATTTATGTTTTTTATGTGAATTATTACTATAATGGTTCCTAAATGGTGATTTTTTAATTACATTATTCCTTCTACTTTCATCAGCTGTCATTTCACTCTGAGAGCTTTCTCCCCTCTTCGTTTATTAGATTCTTATTTAATGGATTATAATCTGTTATTATTAGTCTTTATCTTGATGCTGAATTGCTCCAAATCTTACCAGTAGGAGCTCCTAGGCTGGTTCCTTTTTCCTTTTGACCTATTCTCACTCTGTTTTCCCACTTTCAGGCACAGGTGGCCCAGACTTACCTCACGCCTTCTCTGCCCCAGCCTCGGAGTCAGCCATTCTTCCAAGAAGACCTGCTTCCTTTTTTTTTTTTTTTTTTTAACAATTGTTTATTGAACTCCTGCTATATGCTATAAGATGATGAGCAAAACCAGATACAATTTCAGACCTGGAAGGAGAAAAGGGAGGTCAATATTAATCAAGTAATAACATTAATGGGGGCATTTCTCAAGTGAGAGAAGTGCACTAAGGAAAGAAATGTGATTCTATGATAGCGTAATAAAAGATCCTTGACTGGGGAGGGGCAGCATACCAGTAATTAACTGATCTGAAAAATCAGTAGAAATTAACTTGGCAAAAGTGGAAGTGGATGGCTGAGTGGGACCAGCATTCAGAAGGCAGGTGCCTGCAGAGAAAGTCATCAGTTTTAACAAGAAATGCTGTATCAGAGATGAAACTAAACTTACTCCTTATCTTTTCTTCTTGCTTCGGATATAACTTTGAAAAATCGTTTATGGGCCGGGCGCGGTGGCTCACAACTGTAATCCCAGCACTTTGGGAGGCCGAGGCGGGCGGATCACGAGGTCAGGAGATCAAGACCATCCTGGCTAACACGGTGAAACCCCGTCTCTACTAAAAATACAAAAAATTAGCCGGGCATGGTGGCGGGCGCCTGTAGTCCCAGCTACTCAGGAGGCTGAGGCAGGAGAATGGCGTGAACCCGGGAGGCGGAGCTTGCAGTGAGCCGAGATCGCGCCACTGCACTCCAGCCTGGGCGACAGAGCGAGACTCTGTCTCAAAAAAAAAAAAAAAAAAAAAAAAAAATCGTTTATGCTGTCTTTAGCCTCATCCCTTCCCCAAACTTCACATTGTTCTGGGTTTTAGGTGTCTCAAATGTTTTTTTTTTTTTCTCCCCAAAGACCTATGACTTCTCTTGAATATTAAGTGCATTTTTCTATCTTTGTCCTAAACCTTTTTTTAAAAAAATAATTTCAACTTTTATTTTCAATTCAGTGAGTACGTGTTCAGGTTTGTTACATGGGTATTGTGTGATGCTGAGGTTTGGAGTATGATTGATCCTGTCACTCATGTACTGAGCATAGTAATCAACAGTTCATTTTTCAACCCTTGCACCTTTACCCCTCATCCCCATCTAGTAGTCTTCAGTATCTGTTATTGCCATCTGTGTGTCCGTAAGTACCCAGTGTTTAGCTGCCACTTACCAGTAAGAACATGTGGTATTTGGTTTTCTGTTCCTGTGTTAATTTGCTTAGGATGATGGCCTCCAGCAGCATCTATGTTGCTGCAAAGACCTGCATTCATTCTTTTTTATGGCTGCACCCTGCTTCTTGTTAGTGGAGAATAGTGTTTCAAAACCAAGATCTACGGAGGTTGTGGTGAGCTGAAATCACACCATTGCACTCCAGCCTGGGCAATAAGAGCAAAACTCCGTCTTGGCAAACAAAAACAAAAACAAAACACCACCAAAATCTAGGTACTAGATATGCTTCATGCTGTTGGGATATGACCACTGCCAGGCTCTTTCTGTGGGCAGAGCTAAAGAATATATGTAGGGGTGTTGGGCACAGTGGCTCACGCCTGTAATCCTAGCACTTTGGGAGGCCAAGGCAGGAGAATCATTTGAGTCTAGGAGTTTGAGACCAGCCTGGGCCACATAGCAAGACCCTGTCTCTACAAAAAGTTAAAAAAATTTTAGTAGCTGGGTGTGGTGACATGTGCCTATGGTCCTACCTACTTGGGAAGCTGAGATGGGAGGGTCACTTGAGCCCAGGAGGTCGAGGCTGCAGTGAGGTATGATCACGCCACTGCACTCTGGTCTGAACGACAGAAACTCTGTTTCAAAAAAAAATTATATGTGTGTATACACACAAATGTACACACACTATCCACACTATATTTTTATATCTTTGTATATATAAACACACACATATATACACATATGTATACACACATATGTACATGTATATATACATACACACATATATATATATTTCTGTATTATTATTATTTTTGAGACAGAGTCTCTCTTTATTGCCCAGGCTGGAGTGCAGTTGCGTGATCTCAGCTCACTGCAGCCTTCACTTCCTAGGCTCAAGCGCTCTTTCCTGAGTAACTAGGACTACAGGCACGTGCCATCATGCCCAGCTAATTTTTAAATTTTTTGTAGAGACAATTTTTTTCTTTTTTTTTTTTTTTGAGGTAGAGTCGCACTCTGTCATCCAGGCTGGAGTGCAGTGCCATGATCTTGGCTCACTGCAACCTCTACCTCCCCAGTTCAAGCGATTCTCCTGCCTCAGCCTCCCAAGTAGCTGGGATTACAAGTGTCCACCACCACCATGCCCAGCTGTAGACAATTTTTTGTAGAGAATATATTGCCCAGGCTGGTCTCAAACTCTTGGGCTCAAGTGATCCTTATGCCTTGGCCTCCCAAAGTACTGGGATTACAGATGGGAGCCACGATGCCTGGTTATATATTAAAAACCATTTTTTCCACTGAATACCTCCAATTTCAATACAAGTCAAAAGATTAATTCCAGTTTTCCCTTTCCATATTTGTAACTTTCTTCTCCATCATTGGGAAATCTTGTTCCCATTAGCTTCAATACATTTACTTATCTGGTCAATCCCAAATCACCTGTGGCCACACCCTAGACCCCTTGCATGGACTAATGCCCCTCTCTCCCCTTTCACCCCAGGCATGTGTGACTCCCTAAATCTAAGGTTTTTAGATTAAATTATTTAGAAAGGAAGGGATAGAGGGACCTCATTTCTTTTATGGATGCATGGTACCTATTTTATGTATGTACTGTAGTTGATTCAACCCCTGTTGAAGGACATTTGGAGTACATTGAGTCTTATTCTGTTATGTTACAAATAGTGCTACAGTAAGTGGCCATTCACATAAGACTTTTTGTATTTTTGTCAGTGTTATCTTTGGGATAGTTTCTTAGAAGTGAGACCATTGGGTTAAAGGGTTAAAAAGCATGTGTAATTTTGTTAGATATTTTCAAATCCCTTCCATGACCAGTAATGTATGAAAGAGCCTGTTTTTACCCCACAGCCTCACTTCTAGAATGTGTCAGACTTTTGTCCTAGCGGTGAGTTTGAAATTACATCTCTTACAGGATCTTGGGATATTGTTCTCCTTGTCTTGGAGGCTTTGGCTTCTTTTAAGCTCTTTTTTGCTCTTGTGTATGTTGTCTACTTTTGGAAATCAGTTTCTTCCTTGGGATTTGTTCTACTCTTGTCATTTGAAGATTGTTTTCCCTAATGGAAAAGACTGAAATAAAACAGATGATTCCTTCAGCCTTCTCACGGTCATATTTGTTGAAAGAATGGGTACATCTGTTGACTCACTGACTATTGTGTGTCTGCCAGAGCCTTGGGCTGTGGTCAGTGTGTGGCTGTGGCAATTCAGCATCACATCTCTTGCATTCAGCACAGAAAGAAGAAGAGGGGTGGTGCCAGCCACTTCTGCCCCTTTCTAAAAGAAAATAAAATTCTTTTTAAGAACCACTTGCCTTTTGTGCGTAGACTACTTACAACTTAAATTTTTAGTTGTTTTCGGTGGGAAGTTTGGACAAGATATATAGTTCTTTGTGTAGTTAGAAATACAAGTTTCTGATTTCTTTTTCTTTTCTTTTTTTTTCAGACAGAGTCTTGCTCTGTTGCCCAGGCTGGGGTGTAGTGGTGTGATAATGGCTCACTGTAACCTCAAACTTTATGGGCTCAAGCGATCCTCCTACCTCAGCCTCCCAAAGAGCTAGGACTACAGGCCCATGCCACCATGCCTGGCTGATTTTTTAAAATTTTTTCTGGAGACAGGATCTTACTATGTTACACAGGCTGGTCTCAAATTCCTGGCCTCTCGAAGTGCTAGGATTACAGGCATGAACCACCATGCCTAGCTATCAAGTCTCTGATTTCTATTTCACTTAAAACTTTTTGTATTTACTTTTACAAGTACAAACATTAAAAATAAATATATGGATAAATAAATACCTTGTCAAAGTATTCCATCTGAACCCACTTTTCAGAGATAATTATTGTGAGTAGTTTGGTGCATATTCTATTATGTATGTACTTGATACTTAGTCTTAATTTTTTTTTCTTTGAGATAGTATCTCACTCCGTCACCCAGGCTGGAGTACAGTGGTGCAACCTTGGCTTACTTCAGCCTCAACCTCCTGGGCTCAAGAAATCCTCCTACCTTAGCCTCCCAATTAGTTGGGGCTACAGGCATATACTACCATGCCTGACTAATTTATTTGTTTATTTATTTATTTTTATTATTGAGATGGAGTCTCACTCTGTCGCCCAGGCTTGGAGTGCAATGGCACAATTTCGGCTCACTGCAACCTCCACCTCCTGGGTTCAAGCGATTTTCCTGCCTCAGCATTCCAAGTAGCTGGGACTACAGGTGCGTGCCACCATGCCCAGCTACTTTTTTGTATTTTTAGTAGAGACAGGGTTTCACCGTGTTAGCCAGGATGGTCTTGATCTCCTGACCTCGTGATCCACCTGCCTCGAACTCCCAAAGTGCTGGGATTACAGGCATGAGCCACCACGCCCGGCCCTGACTAATTAAAAAAAAAATTTTTTTTTTTTTTGTAGAGACAGGGTCCTACTGTGTTGCCCAGGTTGGTTTCGAATTCCTAGGCTCAAGTGATCCACCAGCCTCAGCCTCCCAAATTGCTGGGATTACAGGTATGAGTCATGGTGCCCGGCCCTTAATCTTAATTTTTAAATATTATTGTCATCTTCGTTTGTTGTTGCCAGTATGGGGCCATATGTATACATACTATTCGACAGCTAGATTTTTTTCACTTAGCAGTATGTTTAGACACACTTCCCTGTTAGTACATGCAGATATGGCTCATTCTTTCCAGCTGGTACATTATATTCTACACTGTTATTCTCCTGCCCTCGCAGATCCTTTATTCACCTTCGTTTCTTCTGTGTACTGGCAGCTGGTCTCTGTTAACCTGCATCATCTGGGCTTCCTCGCCTCTGGCTTCCAGCTGGGATCAGCTGATAAAAGGCACTGCCAGGAGACCTGAGGGCCAATGTTGGGAGGAGTCAGACTATGTTTTATCCCCATTGTCCCTTGCCATGGTTCTAGTAGCAGCTGTGCTCGTTGTCTGTGATCACTGCTCTTTAGGGTGGCTTCTGTTCTCCAGCCAGCTCTTGCTGGGCTCCAGTGACACCCTTCTCTTCTTTTGCCCTTTTGGGTTGAAGGGTAGAAATAGCTTCCTGCTGTTGCTAGTCCCTGGATGCTTCACCATCCCTTGTTGATTCCTTTAAATGCTGCTCACACAGCTATAAAAAATCCTGCCATTAAATTTCCTTCAGTTTATTCCTTTGCATATGCCATCTCTTTCCTGCTAATACCTCAATTGATGTGACCAGGGAGACTTACCATAATTTAATTATTGGGTCCCTATTACTGGGCATTTAAACTGTTTCTAGTATCTTGCTGTTATACTCAGAGTTGCTAATGAACATTCATGTACATGTCCTTTTTAGTATTTGTTGGAATATTGTTTGAGAAAAAAGTCATAGGAATAGAAAGACTAGGTTAAGGTACATGAATATTATAAATTTCAATAGATACTTCTAAATTGTTCCCAAAGGAGTCTACCAATTTACATTTCTACAATGTGTTTTTTTAATAGTAAAAAATTAATGGAGGCAGTACTTGTGACTTTATAAAAAATACTTTTTTTTTTTTTTTTTTAAGAGACAGTATCTCTCTTTGTTGCCCAGGCTGACGTGCAGTAGCATGATCGTAGCTCAGTGCAGCCTCGAACTCCTGGGCTCAAGCAATCTTCCCGCCTCAGCCTCCCAAGTAGCTGGGACTACAGGTCCATGCCACCATGTCCAGCTAATCTTAAAATTTTTTGTAGAGATCAGGGCGGGGGGGGGGGTCTCATCTCATCATCTTGCCTAGGCTGGTTTCGAACTCCTAGGCTCACGCAGTCCTCCTGCTTTGGCCTCTTAGAGTGTTGGGATTATAGGTTTCAGCTGCCATGCTAGGCCTTATGACAAATAAATTTAATTCAGAAGTGTACAAAGGGAAAAGTAAAAGTCCTCCAAGTCCCACCTGCTTCTCATCATCCCATCCTATTCCCTACAGGTAAGCATGCTAACACCTGTATAGCCTGTCAGGCCTGTCTTCCATTTTTTTTTTTTTTTTTTTTTGGAGACAGAGTCTCTCTCTGTTACCCAGGCTGGAGTGCAGTGGTGTGATCTCTGCTCACTGCAAGCTCTTACTCCTGGGTTCAAGCCATTCTCCTGCCTCAGCCTTCCGAGTAGCTGGGATTACAGGCGCCCGCCACCACGCCCAGCTAATTTTTTGTATTTTTGGTAGAGATGGGGTTTCACCATGTTAGCCAGGATGGTCAGGATGGTCTCGATCGCCTGACCTCGTGATCTGCCCGCCTCGGCCTCCCAAAGTGCTGGGATTACAGGCATGAGCCACCACGCCCAGCCCCTTTCTTCCATTTTTATATGTACATGCTTAGCATAAATTGAGTACATTTATATGTATAAAATAAACTCATTCGTATATGTGTGTTTATGTATCTCTTTCTGTTTGAGATAATGTATTTCTAGACTCTGTTCTCTTCCATTGACCTAACTTGTTTTTTCCTCTGTCAGTACCTATCTACCTTAGTAATTATAGCCTTGAGTTGGTTCGATATCTGGCGAGGCAGATTCTCATCCCATTATTTTTCATTTTAAGAAATTTCTTGGCCCTTCTTGGGCATGAACTCTTCAGATTATCTTTAGATCCAAGTTCAGAAAATTCATGGATTTTGACTGGAATGAAACTGAATTTATAGAAAATTCACATTTCAGGAAAACTGATATATTTCCAATGGAATCTTCTCACTTAAGAAACTCTCCGGGCGTGGTGGCTCATGCCTGTAATCCCAGCACTTTGGGAGGCCGAGGTGGGTGGATCACGAGGTCAGGAGTTTGACACCATCCTGGCCAACATGGTGAAACCCCATCTCTACTAAAAATACAAAAAATACAGCTGGGTGTGGTGGCACGTGTCTGTAATCTCAGCTACTCAAGAGGCTGAGGCGGAGAATCGCTTGAACCTGGGGAAGCGGAGTTTGCAGTGAGCCGAGATGGCGCCATTGCACTCCAGCCTGGGCAACAGAGGGAAACTCTGTTGCAGGGTGGGGAAAAAAAGAACCTCTTTTGTCTCTTTATTTACTCAGATATTTTATGTTCTTTGGTGAAAGTCTTGCCTATTTCTTACTAAGTTTATTTTTAGTTATTTTATAGATTTTGTTGCCATCATGAATGGAATTTTTTCACTTTACGTTTTCTTTTCTTCTCTTTTTTTTTTTTTTTTTTGAGACAGGGTCTTGCTCTGTCACCCAGGCTGGGGTGCAGTGGCACGCTCACAACTCACTGCAGCCTCAGCCTCCTGAACTTAAGGAATCCTTCTGCCTCAGCCTCCTGAGTAGCTAGGACCACAGGTGCACACTACTAGGCCTGGCTAATTTTTTAATTTTTCTTTTTGTAGAGATAGGGTCTCATCATGTTGCCTAGGCTGGCCTCAAACTCCAGGGCTCAAGCAGTTCTCCTGCCTCAGCCTACCAAAGTTCTGGGATTATAGGCGTGAGCCACTGCACCCAGCCCACCTTACATTTTCTAATTGGTTATTGCTGGTATGGTTTTTAAGAATGTGTTGATTTTTGTAAATTAATCTTATAATCACCTACTTTATTGAACTTCCCATTCTAATGATTTTTTAGTATATTCTCTTGGCTTTCCTAGGTGGACAATTATCTGTAAATTATAATGTTTTGTGACACCATTATTAATATTTATACGTCATTTTTTTCTCTTATGTCATTTCGTCGCTGGGATATCTGATTGGGCTTGGTTGGGGGCCTGACCCAGGGCAGTCTCCTTGGCCAGTGTTACATTTTACATTTAAGGTGTACCTGTTATACATCCTTTTACATCAAAGGGTGTATAGCGGGGTACAGTAGCAGGGTGGGTGAATTCCAGACAGACCTTGAAGATAGAAACAACAAGGCAATGTTCAATGAATAGAAAGTACAATGACTAGAGCATAGGGCACAAATGAGGTTGAGAGAAGCAAGAGATGGATTGGAGAGTAGGTTGAGGCTCCGTCAGAAGCCGCTAGGCTTTAAGGAGCAATTACTTTATTCAGAGGAGTTGAGAATTGAATGAAAACTGTAAGCTGTATTAGGCAGAATGACCCTTTAAAGATATCCACACCCTAATCCCTGGAACCTATGAATTTGTTACTTGACGTGGCACAAGAGACTTCACAGATATAATTAAGGTTATGAGCCTTCAAATAGTGAGATTATCCTGGATTATTAAGGTGGGCCCACTATAATCACATGGGCCCCAAAAAGCAAAGAAGTTTCTCCAGCTGGAAGAGAAGCAAGATATGGTGGAGGGGGAATTTGGAGAGATTCAAAGAGTGAGAGAGCCTGAAGGGGACCACATGGAAAGCATGAAAAGGACTGTAGGCATGAAGGCTGACCCCTGGCGGATAACCAGCCAGGAAACGGGGGCTTGGCCCTACAGCTGCACGAACTGAATTCAGCCAACAGCCTGAGTGAACATAGAAGTGGATTCTTCTCCAGGGCCTCCAGAAAGGAACACAGCCCTACCAACACCTTGGTTTTGGCCTTGTGAGACTCTAAGCAAGGACCCAGCTGGGCCTCACCATACCCAGATTTTGGCCTTCAGAACTCTGAGATGATTTTGTGTTGTTCTAAACTGCTAAGTTTATGACACTTTGCCACAGCAGCAGTAGAGAACGAATGCAAAGGGGTTTAAGCAGGGATATTGTCAGATTTTGTGTTATTCAAAGACTTCTTGTGCCATGTGGAAATGGATTTGGAGAATGTAAATTTGGAGGCAGGGAAACGTGTCTGTGGGAATGCTGTGATAGCACAGTCTAGGGTAGTGATTATGGGAAGGGGATATGATTTGAAATATATCTGGGAGGCAAGAGTTGCCAGAACTAGTCAGGGACCGGATGTCAGTGGTTGGGGTGGGGAAGCAAGGATGACTGCTGCTTTCTAGCTTAGGCGCTGGCTGATGATGAAGCTGTTTCTTGAGATGGGGATGAGCAGGTTGGAAGATGCCATGATATGAAAGTGATAACTCTTAAGTTGTTCTTCATTTGGAAATTCTCTCTATAGATACTTTATTTTAAGAGAGTATGTCAATAAGATGAGTGCTTTGTCTTTTAAGAACGAAACTTTTTCTTTTCTAGGTCATTTAAGAAATCGTAAATCATGTGAAGATGGGACTCTTGGTATTTGTGCGCAATCTGCTGCTAGCCCTCTGCCTCTTTCTGGTACTGGGATTTTTGTATTATTCTGCGTGGAAGCTACACTTACTCCAGTGGGAGGAGGACTCCAGTAAGTATAGTCACTCTAGCTCATCCCAGGAGAAGCCTGTTTCAGGTCAGTTACTGGTTTTTCGTGTGGCTGCAGTGCTCTCTTATTCTTCAGAGGTGGGCAATGAGAGTAAACTGAACATTTCTGGGACTTTGACTTAGACATTGCTGCCATTTTAGCTGGTATAGGCTGAGAACTTTGATGTTTTTTAAAAACTGCATGCCATGACACATCTCGTTCCTTTTACAAACTTGGTGAGAGTGTGCTATTCTTCAATAAAAACCCAAACTATACTCATACTTCTAGTTCTTGAATGCTTTTGTTCTTTCTAATTGCTGTAGCATATTGCCACTCTTATTTTTCCATTTATTGCCTTAGGGATTAGTATTGGAGTTGGTTTCCATATGCCCTTAAAACATTCATCTTTATGTTGAATTTTCAACATAATGTTGTCTCTGTTTTGTTTTCCCTAAAGAAACTTTGTGTACTAAATCTTTGTAGCCCTTGCTGCTATTGAACTTGCACCTGGCTACAATAATGGCTTCTTTTCCCTACCCAGTAACTCTTAATTTTTTTCTTCTCTTTGTGCACTTTGTCTCATGTGTTACATAGTGCTTTCCACATAGCCTGAATCCCACTGATTTGGTTTCTGTTTACCTGACGTGGCCTGTGTTTTGGTTCTAGGCTTGCAGTTGAAGGGCTTACGTTGATCGGCACCCAGCCTTTGAACATTGTTTTCTTGGCTGTAGCTTGAAATATCACACAGTGACCATAGTGGTTTTCTTTTTGGTTATTTTGTCTGACTGTTACCTGAGCCTCGTGTGGGAGATAATATAAAATCAGAACAGAGTGGCCTGTTTTGATCTACAGTGATATGTCTTCTCTTAAAATTAGTTTTATTTTTACTGACATCTACCAGATACCAGTATAGAACTCACTTGAGAAGAGAGTCAGTCTCTAGGTATGAGGTGAAAGTGAGCTGCAGTGAGTTGGAAGAAGCAACAGGCAATTGGCCTGCTGTTGTTCTAAGACCCTAACATGGGAACTGTTACAGTGAAGTAGCTCATTTATTTCTCCCATGGCTCAAACTACTGAGGCAGTTTCAAGCCAGTTTTTAAAATATAGTGTTATATCCTTCATTTATTGTTTTATATAGGATGTTTAAGTACATTTTAAATGCTTAGCTTATAATTATCACTAATTACTTGTGTTTCAAAAGTTTACTTAAATTTCTCTGCACTGACTTATTTTTAAAACCAAGGAGACTACCCAGGATAAGGAGTGTTTATATCAGTGAAATGCAGAATTCTGTATTTAGAGGCATTCATTGTCTGTATTAGTAGTGGTGGATCCATCTGTATCAATATTGTAGATGGAAATGTGTGTGAAGAACAACGGTCTCCTTTTCTGCTAAGAGCTACTGACCTGTAGAAGACATAACCAAGGATCAGATAAGATTTTCTTAGATCAGTAGGGAACGGAATTTACTTTATGGAAGACTCATTGTGTGTCAGGCATTAGGCTAGACAATTTACAAATATAATTTCATGTAATGTAATTCTTACTACAGTTTTGTGAAGATGCCATTATTACCCCATTTTCCAGTTGAGCATACTGAAACACTTTAATTTACCAAGGTTATATTGTTGGAACTGGAATTCAATTCTGATTTCCTGTCTTTAAAACCTATGTTTATTATTTTATTGAAAAATATAATAAATACTGAAGGCAAGACTTAATATTCTACTTGGTAAAAAGAGAGAGGGAAAGGGGCTCAGAGAAGTAATAGTAGAGAGTATCAGGAAGGGAGTGTGAAAAGAAAAGGAGGGAAAGATAGAAAGTTATCAAAAGAAGACAGAGAGGCTTATTAGGTTTGAAGGTGACAAGGTGCTACTCACTTGGGCTGTAGGATTCAGAAGTTTATTGCAAGTTATCTGCTGTCCTTTCCATTAGTTGTTAGCTGACTAACCAGTATTTATAGCTTTTCTATTCTGACTCCTAAGCCTTTTAGATGTTTGACTTTGAATAGGTTGTTTAGACCATAGCATACTGTTTTCTGTGCTGTAATATCAGAGAACAGAGTAATAGGACCCACCTTGCATGGCTTACTAAGTCAGACAGGTCCTCCATTTTTTTTTTTTTTTTTTTTTTTTTTGGAGCTGAGGTCTCACTCTGTTGCCCAGGCCAGAGTGCAGTGATGCAGTCATAGTTCACTGTAATCTCGACCTGCCAGGCTTAAGTGATCCTCCTACCTCAACCGCCCTAAGTAGCTGGGACCACAGACTCACACCACCATTCCTGGCTAATTTTTGTATCTTTTGTAGAGATGGTGTTTAGTCATGTTGCCCAGGCTGGTCTCAAACTCCTGGGCTCAAGTGGTCTGCCCGCCTTGGCTTCCCAAAGTGGTTGGATTCCAGGCATGAGCCACTGTGCCTGGCCAGAGAGGAGTCCTTTACTTAGAGTCAAGCTGAAGGAGCGTCACAATCCCGAAGACTGTTATGTTGTGAAATTTAGGCTGTGTTTTAATAATATGATGATAAGATGAAATAGTAATTTATTGAGTATCTACTGTGTATCCATAACATAGCAGGGTCTTTATATTCAAAATCTCATTTGATCCTTGAAGTTTTTATTGGTTATTATTTTCCTCATTTTACAGATATAAGAACTGCGGCTTCAGAGAGGCTGTGTAATCAAGAGTTTGTATGCCTTTCATCTGAAGAGGTTGAGGACAATCCCAAGTTAGAAAAATAAATGTCTTTAGCATTACTTTTCCTTAATTTTTAGAATAGTAATGAGTTACTCAGATAACCTACTGGAATTTCTTCATGGTGGGGGGAAGAGGCTAGAGTTGGTTTTTGGTTTTTGTTTTTGATACAGGGTCTCACTCTGTCACCTAGGCTAGAGTTTTGTGGTGTGATCTCGGCTCACTGCAGCTTCAACCTCTTGGGCTTATGCCACCCTTCCACCTTAGCCTCCCAAGTAGCTGGGACTACAGGTGTGCACCACCACGCCCAACTAATTTTTCAAAATTTTTTTGTAGAAATGGGGTTTCTCCATGTTGCCCAGGCTGGTCTCAAACTTCTGAGCTCAAGTGGTCTTCTTACCTCAGCCTCCCAAAGTGCTGGGATTACAGGCAGGAGCCACTGCGCTTGGCCTGAGGCTAGAGTTTTTTATTATTAAATTATTCATTCAATAAGCAGTATATTCTTATTATGGTCCATGTACTGTTCTGGGTAAACTGGATATAAGATGAACATAGGCCTTCATACTCTTAGCCTATAATATGAGAACAAAACAAAACAATTATTATTATATATTGAGCTCTAAAAGAGCAATCTGTGTGAAATGCTGTGTTGGAGCATAGAATTCCTTCCAGATAGAATATTTATGTTTTCATTAATTCCAAGGTGTGTTGTAGAGGACTACAAACTGCTTTGCCTTGGGTAGTTTAGAGACACATGTGACCTAGGGCTTGGTCAGGTTGCCAAGACTTGGGTCAAATGCCTAATGTGAAAAGCTTCAAGTATGAGAATAGTTATCAACCTGTTTTAAAAATTACTGTAGAATTATTATACATGTAGTATGATAAAATATGTATGTATACATATATTTTTAATATATATTTTAATTAATGAACAAATCACCAGTATCTGGAGTTAGAAAGAGTTGGGTGTGCTTGTTTCTTCGTCTCCAAAATGAAGATAAAAGACTTATTTCTCAGCCGGACACAGTGGCACACACCTGTAATCCCAGCACTTTGGGAGGCCGAGGTGGGCAGATCACGAGGTTGGGAGATTGAGACCATCTTGGCTAACACAGTGAAACCCCATCTCTACTAAAAATACAAAAAATTAGCCAGGCGTGGTGGCACGCACCTGTAGTCCCAGCTACTTGGGAGCCTGAGGCAGGGGAACCGCTTGAACTCGGGAGGCAGAGGTTGCAATGAGCTGCGATCGCACCACTGCACTCCAGCCTGGGCCACAGAGCAAGACTCAGTCTCAAAACAAACAAAAAAAAGACTTATTTTTCTTTGCTCTGATGCCTTGTGTAGGAGTCGGGTAGTTGCCTCTTTACAACAGCCCTCATTTCACAATGGTCCATTTCATGGAAGCCTTGCATATTTTTATTAATTTAAAATTTTACGTATTTCTGCTGGGTGTGGTGGTTCACATCTGGAATTCCAGCACTTTGAGAGACTGAGGAGGGAGGATTGCTTGAGGCCGGGGGATTGCTTGAGGCCAGGAGTTTGAGAACAGCCTGGGTAACATCGCGAGGCCTTGTCTCTATAAAAAAAATTAAAAGATATTATCCAAGCATGGTGGTGCACACATACACAGTGTGTGGGATAGCTACTTGGGAGGCTGAGGTAGGAGGATCACTTAGGCCCAGGATTTTGAGGTTGCAGTGAGCTATGATTGTGCCACTGTACTCCAGCCTGGGCAACAGCATGAGACCCTGTCTCAAGAAAGAAAGAGAGAGAGAGAGAGAGGAAGGAAGAGGGAGGGAGGGAGAGAGAGAGAGAAAGACAAAGGGAGGGAGGGAGGAAAGAAGGAAGGAAGGAAAGAAAGAGGAAGGAAATTAATTTCTGATTAATAAAGTAGATCTTTCATAGGATTAGTTTCCTGGGCTGAGTGAGGTGGCTCATGCCTATAATCTCAGCACTTTTGGAGGCTGAAGTGGAAGGATTGGTTGAGCCCAGGAGTTCAAGACCAGCCTAGGCAACATAGGGAGACCCTGTCTCCACAGAAAAATAAAAAAATTAGCTTAGTGTGGTGGTACATGTCTGTAGTCCCAGCGACTCGAGAGGCTGAGGTGGGAGGATTGTTTGAGCCCAGGAGGTCAAGGCTGCAGTGAGCTGTGGTCATGCCACTGTACTCCAGCCTGTGTGACAGAGTGAGACCCTGTCTCAAAAATTTTTTTAAAATTACATTTATGCTACTGTGTTTATCAATTATTTCAACTCTCTTTGTGTTCTTCCCCATATTTATAAAAGATTATAACCAGACAAATTATAATATATGCATTCAAATTATAAAGTACACATTGTTGATCTGATTGCTGTGGAGAATACTCTCTGGCACAAAAGCGGAAGTCAGATCTGATACTAGGAGGACAGGTTGAAATGAGTTTAGTAGACATAGAACATTGTATTAACTCTTAGTTTTCTGTCTTAAAAATGTAGAGGAGGCTGGCATTTCTGGTCACGTTTCTGGGAGGTACTCTGCTTCCGATGGTAAGGAAGTAAGTGGTATCACAGCTAGCCTTCTCTCTATAGGAAGCTATAAAACTGGACAGAAGAAATGAAGCAATTGTGTCAGCCTGTAGACAATAGGCAGCATAAAATTTCAGTTCCTAAGAGAAGGAAAACTCGAGGTGAACACCATATTTGCTCAGTTTTCTGTCTGAGGACAATTTCCCAACCCTGTTCTGTGAGTGGAGTCTAAACAGGCTGTGATGATTTCCCCTGAGCTGAAGAGGCGGAGGTCAGAGTTTGGGCAGCTGAAGCAGTTGGAATCTGTGGGGTGGACCATCATAGAGTAGGGAATTGTTCAGCAAGAGGGTTTCAGAAGTCCGTGGGGGCATTCCTGTGAGGCTGAAGCTAAGGACTGGCCTATTGTTTATACATGGGGTGAAACCACCTGAAGCTTACCATATAGAGAGCAGCTGGTACAAAATGAATACAAAAGAGATACTAGAGGTCAAGTCCTGTTGGGGGGAAAGCAATGCCAGGAACATTGATGGTCCAGCCCTACCAGTAGAAAGATCTCATTGACACTTTGTTAACACCCCTGGCATCCAGCTGAGACCCCAGAAAGGCCATGTCTTCTGAATAAAGATCTTACCCAAGAGTAAGATCTACTGTGAACCCGCCCTAACAAGGCCTAAAGCCAACCCCCAGCAAGACAGATTTCGAAGTTTGGGTCCTGTCAAGTTAAGAGAGGTCAAAAATGCCATGGGCTTTCCTCAGATCCACACTCACGATGCCTAAAATCAAAACCACACAAGTTCAGGGCGATCAGGTAGTCATTGAACTATCTGCTAAAATACAAATTGACACTCTTTGTGGGAAGATAACGGTATTCGTAGTTTTTATGTGTAATATCCACAGTGGCTAATGTTCAAAAAAAGAAACAGGAGAATATCCATATTCAAGAAGAAAAATCTATGGATAAGATGGCCTCAGTGTTGCACTTAGCAGACAAAGTAACTATTATGAATATATTTAAAGAATTAAAGGAAAATACAGTAGTGAACAATGAGTGGTCTCAGCAGAGAAATGGAATCTATAAAAAAGAACCAAATGCAAATTGTAGACCTGAAAAGTATAGTAACTGAAATGGAAGTTTCACTTAACAGCAGATAGTATATAATGGAAGAAGCCAGTGAGCTTGAAGAGAACACAGTGGAAATTATCCAGTCTGAACCACAGAAAGAAAAATATTGAAGAAAAATGAACAGAGCCTCAGGGACCTGTGGGACAATATCAGATAGTCTAATTGGGCCAGGCGTGGTGGCTCACGCCTGTAATCCCAACACTTTTGAGAGGCTGAGGCAGGTGAATCACGAGGTCAGGAGATCAAGACCATCCTGGCCAACATGGTGAAACCCGTCTCTACTAAAAATACAAAACTTAGCTGGGCCTGGTAGCACGCACCTATAGTCCCAGCTGCTTGTAAGGCTGAGGCAGGAGAATCGCTTGAACCCGGGAGGTGGAGCTAGCAGTGAGCCGAGATCACGCCACTGCACTCCAGCCTGGTGACAGAGCAAGACTCCGTCTCAAGAAAAAAAAAGACAATTGGGTGGGAAAAAAATTACCGTTTTATTTTTTGAAAATTAATTTCCCATACCTACTTATCTGAAGGAAAAAACATTAAATAATGGCTGAAAACTTCCTAAGTTTGATGAAAAACATTGACTTACAGATCCAAAAGTGTAGTTAACCCCAAGAAAGATAAATATTGGGGGGAAAAACCTAGGTACATCATAGTTAGACTTCTGAAATCTAAAAATAAGGAGAGGCTGCTGCTGATGCTGCTCTTGAGCTCATTTGGTGTGGGCCTGGTGCCTCTTTAGTGAAGCAGCAACTGAGGATACCTCTGGTGTTCCCTGTGGCCCATGAAATGCCAAGGGAGGTGTCAACACTAAGAACAACGATCATATGAATTTGAAGGTGGTGGGGCAGGATGGTTCTGTGGTACAGTTTAACATTAAGAGGCATACACCATTTAGTCAACTAATGAAAGCGTATTGTGAATGAGAGGGTCTGTCAGTGAGGCAGATCAGATTTCCATTTGACAGGCGGCCAATCCATGAAACAGGCACACCTGCACACCTGGAAGTAGAGGATGAAAGTACCATTGCTGCCAGGCGCGGTGGCTCACAGCTGTAATCCCAGCACTTTGGGAGGCCGAGGCAGGTGGATCACGAGGTCAGGAGTTCGAGACCAGACTGGCCAACATGGTGAAACCCCATCTCTACTAAAAATACAAAAATTCACTGAGCGTGGAGGCGCGCGCCCTGTAATCCCAGCTACTCAGGAGGCTGAGGCAGGAGAATCGCTTCAATCTGGGAGGCGGAGGTTACAGTGAGCTGAGATCACGCCATTGCACTCCAGCCTGGGCAACAGGGTGAGATTCCATCTCAAAAACAAAAAAAAAAGAAAGTACCATTGCCATGTTCCAGCAGCAGTCAGGTGTCTACTACAAAGGGACCTGCTACATTATTCCAGAACTCCATTCTTACAGAGCAACAGTACATTCTCAGTTAGAAAACTGCAATTTGGTTCCGCCACATCCTAACTACTACAGTATAGTTTTCTCTATTCTTTCGTTTCCCTCTTCATTCCTATATTGCATGTAGAGTAAGTGGTGTATGTGCACATGCATATTGTACTTTAAAAAAAACAAAATGGCCAATGGTGTGTTTTAATTACCATCAAATGGATATGGGATGGGGAAAGATACTGGTTCTGTGAAAATACTCTTTCTCCATTAGTGGCATGCTTATCTTTATATTCCAGTAAGTTATTTTCTTCTCACTATTTGAACAAAAAAGACAACATGAAAAATCCTTGCATACCTTGTTTGATTGAAGAATTTTAATGTTTTTTATTTATCATCATAAAACCAAGGACAGTTTTACAATTTGTTGTAGGTAGGTGTTTCATATAGAGAGCAGTCTGTCTTTAAGGAGGGATAATTACTCTTAAAAATGAATCCTAGTTTTTCCTTCAAATCAAGCATCTTCTTTTTTTTTTTTTTTTTTTTTTTTTTTAGACAGAGTCTTGCTCTCTCGCCCACGCTGGAGTACAGTGGCATGATCTTAGCTCACTACAACCTCCGCCTCCTGGGTTCAAGTGATTCTCCTGCCTCAGCCTCCCGAGTAGCTGGGATTACAGGCACCTGCCATCATGCCTAGCTAATTTTTGTATTTTTGTAGAGACAGAGTGTCACCACGTTAGCTAGTCTGGTCTCGAACTCCTGACCTCAGGTGATCCTGCCCGCCTCAGACTCCCAAAGTGCTGGGATTAATGTGTGAGCCACCATACCTGGCGGCATCGTCTTCTTTAAATAAACTTCTCATTTAAAAAATAAAGAAAAGGCCTGGCGTGGTGGTTTATGCCTGTAATCCCAGCACTTTGGGAGGCTGAGGCGGGCGGAATCACTCGAGGTCAGGAGTTTGAGACCGTGAAACCCCATCTCTACTAATAATACAAAAATTAGCTGGGTGTGGTGGCACGCATCTGTAATTCCAGCTACGTGGGAGGCTGAGGCGTGAGAATCTCTTGAACTCGGGAAACGGAGGTTGCAGTGAGCCAAGATCGTGCCACTGCATTCCAGTCTGGGTGACAGAGTGAAAGGTGTTTTGGAAAAAAAAAAAAAAAAAGAAAGAAAGAAAAATAGGCTGGACGCGGGTGCCGTGGCTCATGTGTGTAATCCCAACACTTTGGGAGGCCTGACTTAAGGTCAGGAGTTTGAAATCAGCCTGGCCAACTGGGAAATGGAGGAAAGATGACCACTGGAAATGGTAAATGGTGGGCAAATATGACTCTCTTTCCTTCTTCTCATAACTTGCTTAAAAGACAACTAATTGTTTAAAGCAAAAATAATAACCTAGTAAAGTGAGATTTTGGACATATGTGGAGGTAAAAGATATGTCAACACTTGCATAAGGGATGGGGGATGCGTAAATGTAATTTTACCGTACAAGGTTATTACATTTGTGAAAAAGGAAGTAAGTGGGAAATAAGAATGTCTTATATAAAGTGAGAAGAGAAAAGGGTAAAGTAATAAGTATGAAATGTCAGATTTGAAGAGGTATTACATTGACTCTAAATAGACTCTGATAAGTTAAGGATGAGTATTGTTAGCTCTCGAACAACTACTTAAATAACACAACAAAAAGAGACAGTCATACACTGCATAACAGTGTTTTGGTCAATGACAGACCACATATACAAAAGTGTTTCCATAAGATTATATCATATTTTTACTGTAGCTTTTCTGTGTTTAGATGTTTTATTGATTGATTGATTGAGACAGAATCTTGCTCTGTTGCCCAGGCCAGAGTGCAGTGGCACAATCTTGGCTCACTGCAGCCTCCCACCTTCCGGATTCAAGCATTTCTTGTGCCTCAGCCTCCCGAGTAGCTGGGACTACAGGTGCATGCCACCACACCCAGCTAATTTTTCTATTTTTAGTAGAGACGGGGGTTTCGCCATGTTGGCCAGGCTGGTCTTGAACTTCTGACCTCAAATGATCTACCTGCCTCGGCCTCCCAAAGTGATGGCATTATAGGCATCAGCCACTGAGCCTGACCTAAATATGTTTTGATACACATATACCATTGTGTTACAGTTGCCTACAGTATTTCAGTACAGTCACATGCTGTATAGGTTTATAGCCTAGAGCAATAGGCTATACCATGTAACCTATGTGTGCAGTGGGCTATTTTATCTAAGTTTGTGTAAATACACTCTATGATAATTTGCACAACAAGGAAATTGCCTAACAGCGCAGTTCTTAGAATCTATCCCTGTCGTTAAGTGATGCATGACTATATTTGAGAAGCTATCAGAAGAAATAAAATGGAACACTAAAAAATATTTAGTCAGTCCCAAAGAAGGAAGGAAATTTTGACACATGCTGCAGCATGGATGGAGCTTGAAGGCATCATGTTAAATGAATAAGCCAGTAACAAAAGGACAAATACTGTAAGATTCCACTTATATGAGGTTCCTAGAGTAGTCAATTCATAGAGACAGAAAGTAAAACTTGGTTGCCAGAGGCTGGAACAGAGGGGAGCGGACAGTTCAATGGGTTCAGAGTTTCAGTTTTGTAAGATGAAAAGAGTTCTAGAGCTGCATAGTGGTAATGGATATACAACAGTGTGAATGTGCTTGATGCCACAGATATGTAAAGTTAAAATGGTAAATTTTGTTGTTGTTGTTGTTTTTTCTTTTTTTTTGAGACGGAGTCTCGCTCTGTCCCCCAGGCCAGAGTGCAGTGGTGTGATCTCGGCTCACTGCAAGCTCCGCCTCCCGGGTTCACGCCATTCTCCTGCCTCAGCCTCCTGAGTAGCTGGGACTACAGGCGCCTGCCACCACACCTGGGTAATTTTTTGTATTTTTAGTAGAGACGGAGTTTCACCATGTTAGCCAGGATGGTCTCGATCTCCTGACCTTGTGATCTGCCCGCCTCAGCCTCCCATAGTGCTGGGATTACAGGCGTGAACCACCGTGCCTGGACTAATTTTTTTTTTTTTTTTTTTTTTTTTTTGAGACAGAGTCTTGCTCTGTAGCCCGGGCTGGAGTGCCGTGGCTGGATCTCGGCTCACTGCAAGCTCCGCCTCCCGGGTTTACGCCATTCTCCTGCCTCAGCCTCCCGAGTAGCTGGGACTACAGGCGCCCGCCACCTCGCCCCGCTAGTTTTTTGTATTTTTTAGTAGAGATGGGGTTTCACCGTGTTAGCCAGGATGGTCTCGATCTCCTGACCTCGTGATCCGCCCGTCTCGGCCTCCCAAAGTGCTGTGATTACTGGCTTGAGCCACCGCGCCGGGCCTGTTTTTTCTTTTTTGAGACAAGTCTCACTCTGTTGCCCAGGTTGGAGTGCAGTGTCGCGATCTCGGCTCACTGCAACCTCTACCTCCTGGGTTTAAGTGATTCTCTTGCCTCAGCCTTCCAAGTAGCTGGGACTACAGGCGTGTGCTACCATGCCTGACTAATTTTTTTCGCATGTTTAGTAGAAGTGGGGTTTCACCATATTGGCCAGGCTGGTGTCAAACTCCTAACCTCAAGTGATCCACCTGCCTCAGCCTCCCAAAGTGCGAGGATTACAGGCATGAGCCACTGTGCCCAACCTAAAATGGTAAGTTTTATGTTGCATATATTTTACCACAATAAAAACTTA
This sequence comes from Macaca thibetana thibetana, assembly GCF_024542745.1. Lineage (NCBI taxonomy): Eukaryota > Metazoa > Chordata > Mammalia > Primates > Cercopithecidae > Macaca > Macaca thibetana. The sequence goes on from NC_065578.1 coordinate 42,918,593, forward strand.
AAAAAAAAAAAAATGAGGCCGGGTGCAGTGGCTCATGCCTGTAATCCCAGCACTTTGGGAGGCCAAGGAGGGCGGATCACCAGGTCAGAAGTTTGAGACCAGCCTGGCCAGCATGGTGAAACCCTGTCTCTACTAAAAATACAAAAATTAGCCTGCCAGGCGTGGTGGCGAGTGCCTATAATCCCAGCTACTTGGGAGGCTAAGGCAAGAGAATCGCTTGAACCCAGGAAACAGAGATTGCAGTGAGCTGAGATCGTGCCACTGCACTCCAGTCCGGGTGACAGAGTGAGACTTCATCTCAAACAAACAAACCAGCCAGAGGCAGAGATACCTAGGGTGAAGGATAGGAAAACGGGCCCAGGGCTTCAATGCTGTCTCCAGGCATGCCACTCTCCAGCACCTCCACGTGTTCAGCAGTCTGGAAACTGCAGACCCCATAGCTCAGGGATTTTTTTTTTTTTTTTTTTTTTTTTGAGACAGGGTCTTGCTCTGTTGCCCAGGTTGGAGTATTATCTCCAACCTGCAGTGGCACCATCTTGGCTCACTGCAACCTCCGCCTTCCAGGTTCAAGCCTCAGCCTCCCGAGTAACTGGGATTACAGGCGCCCACCACCATGTCTGGCTAAGTTTTGTATTTTTAGTAGAGACGGGGTTTCACCATGTTGGCCAGGCTGGTCTCGAACTCCTGACCTCAGGTGATCCGCCTGCCTCGGCCTCCCAAAGTGTTGGGATTACAGGTGGGAGCCACCATGCTCAGCCAGCTTTTTATGGAGGATTCGTTATGTATGCATGGTTGACTAAATCATTGGTCATTGGTGATAAACTCAACTTTCAGCCCTCCAAACACATTGTTGGTTCCCCTGGTAACCGGCCCTCATTGTGAGAGGCTGTCAGGAACCCACTAAGAGTCACCTCATTAGAACAAAAAATGCTCCTACCACCCAGGAAATCCCAAGGGATTTAGGAGCCCTGTCTCAGGAATCAGGAGCAGAAACCAAATGTATGTTTCTTATTATATAACAATATCACACAATATATAAAACTCAATTGTGTTTCTATATACTGGAAGTGCACAAATAGAAAATAAGATTAAACAACATTATTTGCAATAGCATCAAAAAAAGTAAGATACTTAGAAATAAATCTAAACATATGCAGGACCTCTACACTGAAAACTGTAAAAATATTGCTGAGAAGAATTAAAGATCTAAATAAGAGATTAAATAAAGACATCTAAATAAGGAGAGATTTATGGATGCCTGTGAATTGGAAGACTTAATATTGTTAAAACAGCCCCCATTTTTAATTTAATTTAATTTAATTTTATTTTATTTTTTGAGACAGAGTCTGGCTCTGTCATCTGGGCTGGAGTACAGTGGCGGGATCATAGCTTACTGCAGCCTCAAACTCCCCAGCTTAAGTGATCTTCCTGCCTCAGCCTCCTAAGTATCTGGGACTACAGGCATGCCTAGCTAATTTTAAAAAAATTTTTAAAATAAAAACAGCTTTTTACATTGTTGCCTAGGCTGATCTTGAACTCCTGTTGTCAAACAGTCCTCCCACCTTGGCGTCCCAAAGTGTTGAGATTACAGGTGTGGGCCACCTTGCCAGACCTGTTTTTAATTTTTATGTTTTATTTTTGTAGAGATGAGGTTTTGAGTTGTTGCCCAGGCTGGTCTTGAACTCCTGGCCTCAAGTGAAGATCCTCAGTTTTTCAAGACTAATCTATAGATTCAATGTAATCCTAATTAAAATTTCAGCAGGCTTAAAGAGAAAAAAGAAATCAATAGCTGATTCTAAAATTTGTATGAAAACACAAAGAATCTAGACTTCGGAAAGTAGTAGTTAGAGAGCTTACACTACCTCACTTCAAGTCTTAACTATGGTAATCAGGACAATACAGTATTAGTGAAAGATCAGTAGACAGAATAGAGTCCAGAAATAGACCATGCATATGTAGTCAATTTAATTTTGATAAAAGTAATAACATAATTCAGTGGTATAGGGAGTCTTTTCAACATACTATGTTGAAATAACTAGATATCTATATAGAAAAATAAGGAACCACAATTCCTATCTCACACCATATACAAAAAATCAATTTTAAGTGGATCATAGACCTAAGCATAAAATTTATAGAAAAGGAGAAAATCTTCATGCTGTTGTGGTAGCACAAAAAGCATTAACCATAAAAACAATACTTATCAATTGTATCATTGAGATTCTTTCTGCTCTTCAAATTGTTCCATCAAGAAAATACAAAGCAACCTACACACTGGGAAAAATATTGGCAAGCTACATTGGGCAAAGGACTTGGATCCAGAAGATATAAGGAACTCTTACAACTGAATAAAAAGGCAAACAACCTGGTTAAGGAGTTGACAAAGTACTTTTGGGAGACCAAGGAGTTCAAGACCAGCCTGGACAACACAGTGACACCCCATCTTAAACAAACAGAAAAATGAACAACAACAAAAAGAAACTGACAAAGGACTTGAACAGATATTTCATACAAAAAAATACAAATGACCAATAAGCACCTTGCTATGATTTGAATGTTCTTGTCCCTTCCAAAAATTCATGTGTTAGAAACTCAATCCCCAGTGCAACAGTGTTGGGAGATGGGGCCCTTCGGGAAGTGATTGGGTCACGAGTGCTCTGTCCTCATAAATGAATGAATGCCATTATAACAAGGGCTTGACAGAGAGAGTTTGGCCCCTTTTTGCCCCTTCTGCCTTCTGCCATATGAGGACACACTGTTTTTCCCTCCTGTGGATGCAGCGTTTTAAGGTGCCCTCTTGGAAGAGAATACTGGGGCTTTTCCAGACACCAAGCCTGCTAATGTTTTGATCTTTGACTTCAGAACCTCCAGAACTGTGAGAAAATAAATTTCTTTTCTTTTTTTTTTTTTTTTTTTGAGACGGAGTCTTGCTCTGTCGCCCAGGCTGGAGTGCAGTGGTGCGATCTCGGCTCACTGCAAGCTCCGCCTCCCGGGTTCAAATTCTCCTGCCTCAGCCTCTCGAGTAGCTGGGACTGCAGGCGCCCGCCACCTCGTCCGGCTAGTTTTTTGTATTTTTTTTAGTAGAGACGGTTTTTCACTGTGTTAGCCAGGATGGCCTCAATCTCCCGACCTCGTGATCCGCCTGCCTCGGCCTCCCAAAGTGCTGGGATTACAGGCCTGAGCCACTGCGCCCGGCCGAATTTCTTTTTTTTTTTTTTTAAATAAGTTACCCAGTCTCAGATATTTTGTTATAGCACACAGAGTGGGTTAAGAGACATCTCAAAAGATTCATCATCATTAGACGTCAGGGAAAGCTAATTAAAACTTTAGTGAAATGCCACTTCACACCCATTAGAATTGCTGAAATTTAAAGATTGGCATTCTTCAACTTAGCAACTCTCTTGTGTTGTCAAATGGAATGTAAAATGGTGCAACCACTGTGGAAAACAGTTTGGCAATTTTTTAAAAATTAAGCATATATTCAGTACATGACTCAGCACCTCATACTTCCCAAGATAAATGAAAACCTTTGCCTACAAAAGAAGTTGTAAACAAATGTTGGTGGCAGCTTTATTAACAATAGCGAGGTACTGGAAACAATCTAAATTTCCATCAATAGGTAAGTAAAACAAATGTACACCTTAGACAAAAATAAATTTCAGCTAGATTAGAGATTTAATTGTAAAGAACTAAATTAAAATACTAGAAAACAATAAAGAATATGATATTGGGATTGAGAAAGGGATTTTATTAGCTTGATACCAAACCATAAAAGAACAAAAAATGTTATCTTTTGGCCCAGCACAGTGGCTCGTGCCTGTAATCCCAGTACTTTCAGAGGCCAAGGTAGGAGCGTCTCTTGAGCACAGGAGTTCGAGGCCAGCCTAGGCAACATTGCAAGACCCTGTCTCTACCACAAGTAAAAAAAAAAAAAAAAAAAAGTTAGCCCGGCGTGGTGGTATGCGCCCGTAGTCCCAGCTACTTAGAAGGCTCAGTGAGCCTTGTTCATGCCTGAGCTGTGTTCACGCCTCTGCACTCCAGCCTGGCTGACAGAGTGAGTGAGACTTTGTCTCAAGAAAAAAAAAAGCTATCTTTTATTAAAACTTCTGTTTTAAAAAATTCTCTAGAAATTCTAAGCAAAGTTAAGATGAATAACAAGCTTGGAAAAATAATTTTGGTATATATGACAGAGAGATGATATTCTTAATATATATAAAGAGCTTATATAAATTGTTTGGAAAAACCAATACTTAAATAGAAAAGTTGATAAAATGCATGAACGTCTTAATTTCACAGAAGGAAATTTATAAGTGGTTAGTGTTCATTTACAAAAACATTCTGTTTTTTAAAGAAATGCAAAGTATGAAAGAGTGATGGTACATAATTGTTATTTTATTCTTCCATATCGATGGTACCTTTCCTGTTGGCATAGAGTTTAGAATGATAATGCCCTGAACATGCGTAAGTAAGCCGTTATTCTTATATAATATAAGTGGGTTCCTGGAAGGCAATATAATAGTGTGTATTCAAAAGTATAAATATACATACCTTTTGATGCATCAGTTTTACTTCCTAAAGAAATACAGAACAAGCATGCACAGATATATGTACAGGTGTGCACATTGCGTTGTTTATAAGAAAAAAATGGAAACAATAAAAGATTGATTAAATAAATAATGGCATGTCCATTTGGCGGATACTCTGCAGCCATTGAATTGGCTAAGGTAGATCTTCATGTACTCCTACATGAAGATGGAAAGTATATAGAATGATCTTTTTCACTTACATACACACAGAGGCACACTCAAATGCAGATCTATACACATAGGTCAATCCCACACTTTATTTGTAGGAAGCTCAAAATCAATGGCAGTAAACATTTATTGGCAGTTAGAGTATTCCTGGCATATTCTGTGTAAGGTCTTTGGGAAAGAAAGATGAATATAGGCCTATCCTACTCTCATGGTTGTTATAATCTAGCAACCTTATGAGGTTATGATCGGTTACATTTTGTTGTTGTTGTTGTTGTTTGAGGCAGAGTTTCTCATCACCCAGGTTGGAGTGCAGTGATGCAATCTCAGCTCACTGCAACCTCCACCTCCAGGTTCAAGCGATTCTCCTGTCTCAGCTTCCTGAGTAGCTGGGATTACAGGCACCTGCTACCATGCCTGAATAATTTTGTCTTTTTAGTAGAGACAGGGTTTCACCATGTTGGTCAGGCTGGTCTCAAACTCCTGACCTCAGGCAATTCACCTGCCTTGGCCTCCTTAAGTGCTGGGATTACAGGTGTGAGCCACTGCGCCTGGCCTAAATTTTTTGAACATTTAACTACGTGCTTGGAGCTCACATTTTTATAAAGCGCTTTGCATGCATCATGTTATTTAATCTACTAGGTATGTTTGATAGTATTTCCACATTTTACAGGTAAGGCTAATGAGGCTCAACAAGTTAATGCCTTTTTTGAGATCACACTGATAAAGTGGGGACTACTTTTTCCTTTTTGCAAGTGGGAAAACAATTTTAAGTGGGTTGGTCACTAGCAGTGACAGTTTTAACTAAGGGTTTCTTATCTTCAAAGTTTGTGATCTGAATAACAATACTTGATGTCTGAAGCCCCTGATTCACCCGTTTCATAGACTAAATGTTTTTTCCTTGGCTCTTCTTCCTCACTTATTCCCTTACAATTTTTTGTTTGTTTGTTTCAGACACAGTCTCGCTCTGTGTCCCAGGCTGGAGTGCAATGGCACAATCATGGCTCACTGCAACCTCTACCTCCTGGGCTCAAGTAAGCCTCCCATCTCATCCTCCCATGTGGTTGGGACTACAGGTGCACACCACCATGTCTGGCTAATTTTTGTATTTTTGTAGGAATGGGGTCTCACCATGTTTGCCCAGGCTCATCTTGAACTCCTGGGCTCATGCGATCCTCCCACCTCAGACTCCCAAAGTGCTGGCATGAGCTGCCACATCCAGCCAACAAGTTTATTTGACTATAGCAAACTTTAAGACAAAAAACCTCTTGTTCTGCTTTTCATCTAATTTCACTTTTCAGTAGAGAAAGAACTGGTTGATGGGGTGGACTATCTCTCTACAAACAAATTTTAGAGGATTATGTATAAATCTTTAAAAGATTATTCATATTTGAACAGTAACTCATATATGCCTTGAGACCTTGTAATTGGAAGGTTAAGTCAGAAATCTTACTGATGTAAATATGCATCAGTACTCTTTGTAAAGGTAATAACTAAACCATTTACAGAAACTGAACTAATGGCTAAGTTAACTCAAATTTATAATTTAAAAGCAGTAACACAATGGCACACCATGTCCAATTCAAGGCAGCACTGATGGCACACTGATAACAGAGTATATTCCAGAGAACTGTAGGGACCCTGTACACGCGTGGGCATGAGTGAGAGCTACTGTGCAGTACAGTTGAATATTGCCTGGTGTGCAGACTGCTTAATGAAATGCCGGTATAGGGCTCAGAGTACACTCCAGTAAAGTGCTATTTTTGGTTTTACCTATAGCACCTTTTTGTAACTCAGTAATTTATTTTGTGGGTTTCTAATAACTAAGGCCTAATTGTAAATAAAAGTGAAAGTTTGCAGATTCCATGTGTCACAAAGAAAGGACTTGCATTTTTGGGTCAGTTTATAGGCCAATTGTAAGAACCCATCAGTAGACCGTGGACCATACTTTGAGAATCACCACTTGTTCTGAGAGGGTATGTGATGGTGGGAGGAATGCAGATAGGTCTCAGTTCCCTCCCTGCTGTTCTCTACTACTTTTTCCATCCTTGCTGATATCATGTTCTAAACTTCATGTTACTGTAATCTGTTCTAGACTGCTGACCTTTGTCAGTGGCTTTCTCCCTTTTTGACCTGATGAAAGTTCCTCCAGCTTCTAATGAGCTGCTCTTTCTGAAGGGATTCCCCTAGCTGGGCCTCCGGAATCCCAGTTCTTTATATCATAGCCTTCTCAGGATTCATAAGTGCCCTGGGTTAGGAGGGCTGCAGCTGGGTTGAAGGATGCTCAGGCACATCTTCCTGCTGTACCTGGAAGGGCTGTACCCCCTCCCGCCCAGACCCTGCTCCTGCCTTGGTTTACTCTCAGGTAACTTACTATCTCCTTCTCTCTCTCCAGTCCAGCCACCTTCACAGAACCTCAGTTCATTAGATAAATTTGGACATGTATACACCAAAATTATGGGCTAGCTTTATTTCTCACTGTGAAAAGGAGAGAGTCTTGCTCTCTCAGATATTAAGATATCCTTAGAGCCATACAATTAAAAATAGTAGTGTCATGCTAAGACAGAAAAAGTAACCAATTTAAAAAATAACTCAGAGGCAAAACTCATGTATAATAGGAGTTATGTTTGTTTGCTTTTTGAGACGGAATCTTCTTGTCACCCAGGCTGGAGTGGTGCAGTGGCATAATCCCAGCTCACTGCATCCTCTGCCTCCTGGGTTCAAGCAATTCTCTTGCCTCAGTCTCCCGAGTAGCTGGGATTACAGGCACCAAGCACCCTGTCTGGCTAATTTTTGTATTTTAGTAGAGACGAGGTTTCACCGTGTTAGCCAGGCTGTCTCTTAACCCCTGACCTCAAGCAGTCCACCCACCTCAGCCTCCCAAAGTGCTGGGATTACAGGCATGAGCCACCATGCTGGCATCATGTATAATAGGAATTTAATAACGTTTAAAGGTGGCACACAAGTCGAAGGAGAAAGGGCATACGGGCTCGCTGGATGAAGCTGAACAAAACTGAGTCCATCCCTAACTCCAGGTACAAGTGTAGAATTCAGGCAGACCAAAGATTTAAATGAGACTGGTAAAATTAGAAAGTAACAGAAGAAAACAAAAGATTATCGATGTGGCTGGGTGCAGCAGCACTTTGGGAAGATGAGGCAGGAGGATGACTTGGACTTTGAGACCAGCCTGGGCAACATAGTGAGATCCCATCTCTACACAAAATTACAAAATTAGCTGAATGTAGTGGTGTGTTCCTGTAGTACCAGCTACTTGGGAGGCTGAGGTGGAAGAATTGCTTGAGTCTGTGAGGTTGAGGCTGCACTCCAGCCTAGGTGATAGAGCAAAACCCTGTCTCAAAAAAAAATCATAACAAAAGATTATCTTTGTGATTTAGGTGTCTAAGGGAAGGACTAAACAAAATCTTAAAAGCAAAAATTGTAGGCAAAAAGTTGATAAACTTGTTTAAATCTAAGTTAAGGATTTTGTGCTATTAAGGACATCATAGACATGGTTAATACACAGATAATTTACTGGGAGAAAACATTTTCAATATTTAAAATTCACAAAGAATATACAGGGAATTCCTGCAAATCAAGAAGAAAAAGAACAATCCCAGTAGAAAATGGGCAAAGTATTAGAACAGGCAGTTTACAGAATAAGAAACCCATAATGCTAAGCATATGAAGAGATAGTCAAACTCATGGGCTATGAAAATATTCAGATTAAAAAAAGATATTTTATTCTCTTAGACTGGTAAGAAATTAGAAAGCTAGATAATGTCACGTGTTGGCTAGAATGTGAGACTATTGTAACTTACATCCTTTACTGGTAGAAAAGTACATTGGTACAGCCATTCTGGAGAGCACTCTAGCAATAATTAATAACTTAAGTATATACATATGCTTTGGCTCAGCAAATCTTTTATTTATATTCCACAGAACTTATCAGAATCACACATTACTTGTGAACCCAGTGAGTTGGAGGATGAATATATTTCCATCCTGGGGTGGGGGTTCAATAGGCAAAAAGTAGGGTATTTCTATCATCAAATGATATGCAGTTGTTAGAAATAACAGACTAAATATACAAAAACAACATGAATGAGATTTAGAAAACATAGTTGGAGTCAAAAAGGAAATAGAAACACAGTTTCACTTACATAAATTAGAAAGATACAGACAACGGTTTTTTAGGATACAAGAAGCATGAACCATAAAATTAAAAATTGATAAACTTTACCAAAATTAAAAATATTGGCCAGGCTCATTGGCTCCTAGTGCTTTGGGGGGCCAAGTTGGGAGGATCACTTCTAGGAGTTCGAGACCAGCCTGGGCAACATAGTGAGACCCCCATCTCTACAAAAACTAAAAAAATTAGCCAGGCATGGTGGTACATGCCTGTTGTCCTAGCTACTCAGGAGGCTGATATGGGAGGATCACTTGAGCCCAGGATTTTGAGGCTTTAGTGGGTTATAATCGCACTATTGTACTCTAGCCTGGTGGACAGAGTGAGAACCAGTCTCAAAAAAAAAAGTAAGAAGAAAAGGAAAAGAAAAATAAAAGGAACCTACTTGATACATATGACATAATAGATAAATATCAAACTCATGCTGAACAAAAGAAATCAGACATTTAAAAAAGTATGTATTGTATGGCACCATGTGTGAGAAATGGAAACTAAGTTAGTAACTTAGATCAGTGTTTATGTAGGGTTAAGAGTGAAGGGAGGGATGGATTGCAAAAGGACCCAAAAAATTTTTTTGGAATCAGTGGAAATGTCCTTTACCTTGATTGTGATTTTATGTATGTGTACAACTTTCAAAACTTCAAGTCCTGTACTTTAAATTGATGCAGTTTATTATATATAAATTATTACTTTATAAAGTTGATAAGAAAAAGTACATGATATAAAACATAAATGTATTAACAGAACATAAACTATATATGTATTGTATACACACACACACACACGCACACACACTCATTAAACAAAATAGAATGATTGCCTTTGCAGGAGGAGAGACGTAGTGAAAAGGGAGAATAAAAGTGAAGACTTGATTTATATTATTTCCATAGGGTTCATTGCAACTCACTTGACATGGTTGGATAATTGTTTCTGTATACCTATACATTCCATGATATTAGGAGGATGGCCCATCTAAGCACAAGGAGGAAGGCCCTCTAGGGAACAGAATGGCCAAGATGTTCACTAAAACCCAAAAAGATTACTGTGAGAAATGTAAGAATACTGGAATCGACATACCTGTTCATGGGTCAGAAGACCTATTAATGTTACTGAATCTCCCCAGTGTGTTTTATTTTATTTTATTTTTTGAGACAGGGTCTCGCTCTGTCACCCAGGCTGAAGTGCGGTGGTGTGATCTTGGCTCACTGCAACCTCTACCTCCTGGTTCGAGTGATTCTCCTGCCTCAGCCCCCGCGAGAACCTGGGACTACAGGCACCCACCACCACGCTTAGCTAACTTTTGTATTTTTTAATAGAGATGGGGTTTCACCATGTTGGCTAGGCTCGTCTCAAACTCCTGACCTCAAGTAATCCGCCTGCCTCAGCCTTTCAAAAGTGCTGGGATTACAGGCATGAACTACTGCACCTCGCCCCCAATGTGTTTTAAAATTCAACACATTCTCTTAATCAGAATCGCAGAAGGCTTGGGTTTTTTTGTCTTTAAAAAATTTTTGCTTTGGTAGACATTTAAAACTGATTTTGAAACTTATATAGAAATACAGAGATTCAAGAATAGTCTAACCATTCTGAAAAAGAGCAAAGTTGGAGGGTTTACATTACCTGCTTTCAAAACTTATCATAAAGCCAGCAGCAATCAAGATAGAGTGGTACTGGTGTAAAGATAAATGTACAGATCAATGAGACAGAAAACAGAGTCCAGAAATAGACCCACACATATATGGCCAATTGATTTTTCACAAAAATGCCCAGGCGATTCAAAGGAGAAAGTATAGTCTTTTCAATAAGTGGTTGCACAAAAACAAACAAAAGAACACTGATTCTTACCTCTCACCATGTACAAAATTAACTTGAAATAGATCATACACCTAAATGGAAGAGCTAAGACTAAAAAACACATAGAACAAAATATAGGAGAGAAATGTTAGTGACGTTGAGTTTGGTAAAGATTTCTTAGAAATAGGGCAGAAAAGCATAAAAAAATACATTGAACTTCATCAAAAGTAAAAACTTTTGCTCTTTAAACAGCACTGTTACAAATATTTAAAGGCAAGCCACAGATTGGGAGAAAATGTGAAACATATACAACAAAGGTCTTGTATTTTACTATTGTACTTTACTAAGTCAATATAAAGTCAAAACAAAGTCAATAAAGACAAAGGTCTTGTACTTTACTATTCAGTAATAAGTAGACAAAGAGCCAGTTAAAAATAGACAAAGATATGAATAGACACTTCACCAAAGTAGACATACAGATGGCAAGTAAGCACCTGAAAAGATTCTCAGCATCAAATTAGTATGAAATGCAAATTAAAACCACAATAAGATACTACTCCTATACCATACTCCACTGGCTGTATACCACCCCCCCCCCCCAAAGAAAGGTAGTATCATCCAGTCAATATTTGGCATTATAAAAACAGAAGAATGGAACTATACTACCAGTTAGTAATTTTAAAAAAATTGTTTTGAGATAGGGTCTTGCTCTGCCACCCAGGCTAGAGTGCAGTGGTGCAATTATAGCTCACTGCAACGTCAAAGTCCTGGGCTGAGGCAATCCTCCCACCTCAATCTGCCAGGTAGCTAGGACTACAGGAGTGTGCCACTACACCTGGCTAATGTTTTTAAAGTTTTTTATAGAGACAGGGTCTTGCTATATTGCCCAGGCTAGTCTTGAACTCCTGACCTCGAGTGATTCTCCTTCCTTGCCTCACAAAGTGTTGGGATTACAGGCATTGGCCACTGTACTTCATCTTAATAATAAAATTTAAATTGAGAGACAGCATTAAGAATTAAAGTATTTTTCTTGTATCCTTTGTTCAGTCAGTTAAGTATGTTGATAAACTTAGACTTTTTTCAGTTAATTATGTTTGCTAAAGATTTCTAGGTCAGCCACAACAAGAATAGAAAGAGTATGTAAAGTGCATAACTTAACAACTGACTAGAAAAGGTCAGGCATGATAGTTCACACCTGTAATTCCAGCACTTTGGGAGGCTCAGGCAGGAGGATCATTTGAGGCTAGGAGTTCAAGACCAGCCTGGGCAACATAGCAAGACTCTGTCTCTACTAAATAATAATGATAAATAATTAAAAAATTAGGCAGGCGTGGTGGCGTGTGCTTATAGTCCTAGCTACTCAGGAGGAGGCTGAGGTGGGAGAATCAATTGAGCTTAGAAATTCAAGATTGCAGTGAGTTATGATCATACCACTGCACCGCAGCCTGGGCAACAGAGCGAGACCATCTCTTAAAAAAACAAACAACAAAACACACACACACACACACACACACACACACACACACACACACAGAAGGAGATATATAGTGATGAAAAAAAGAAGGCATGAAACTCAATAAAAGAAAAACTAGGCCAGGCCTGGTGGCTCACGCCTGTAATCCCAGCACTTTGGGAGGCTGAGGCGGGTGGATCACGAGGTCAGGAGATGGAGACCATCCTGGTCAGCATGGTGAAACCCCATCTTTACTAAAAATACAAAAATTAGCTGGGCGTGGTGGCACGTGCCTGTAATCCCAGCTATTCGAGAGGCTGAGGCGGGAGAATCGCTTGAACCCAGGAGGCAGAGGTTGCAGTGAGCCGAGATTAGGGCACTGCACTCCAGCCTGGGTGACAGAGCGAGACTCCATCTCAAACAAACAAACAAACAAATGAACAAAAAACTAATGTTGAGGGAAGAGGCCAACACTTAATATCTGAAACAAAAACCTGAGCATATTGGTAGTTTAAGCTAGAAGAGCTGTGCTTATAAGACTTAGTCTCTCTAAGCAAAGCAGAGAACTACTGTCTTTTGTAGAGTGGTTCTTAAAGTTTGGTCAAGTCTATTTTGGTTGCCTGTTGCACTGTGTTGGCATCTGCACTGATGCTACAAAGCGATGGCAGGTAAAGCTGCTTGCCCTTAGTACAAGTCAAATCAGTAGCACTAAACTGCTATTATAGTTGTCATTATATTTCTCACTGCCACACATGGTGGGAAATAAAATGAAGCCAATTTTACTTAAAAATGTTATTGACGAAACATTTAATTTCATGAAATCTCAATTTTTGGATATGCGTTGTTTCACTCAAAAACAAATGTCTACTCAGGAGGTTGAGACACAAGGATCACTTGAGGCCAGCCTGAGCAACATAGTGAGACCCCATCTAAAAAAAAAATGTGGTGATGAAATGGGAAATATGTGTAAAACACTACCACTGCACACTGAAGCTTTATTGTTGCCCCAGGGAAAAGCCCTCATGGTGTGGATTGTTTGAACTACAAGCTGAACTAGCTGCTCTTTTGGGGGTACTATTTTTACTTGAAAGAAATGATAGACAAAATATGGTTATTTAGACTGGGTTTTGACAGACCTTTTCTCAAAGATGAATGAAGTAAGCCTGTCACTTCAAGGGAAACCATTGGCAGTATTTTTTTGCAGTGAGAAAACTCTGGCTTTCAAGAGAAGACTAGAATTCTGAAAAACTTACATCTGTTGCCATAAGCCTGACATTTCAATATTTAAACACTTTTCTGATAAGATCAGTAGAGATATTAACAAATGATATTTTTTGATATAATGAATGTGAAATCATTGGAAGGTGTGTATAACTCGATGAACCCATAATGCGCAATGACTACTGTTAGCATGTTACAGAATCATGCTTGGATAAAAGATCCATTCAAAGTATAAGATAGGCCAATGGATTTTAACGTAACAGAGTATAAAAAAGGTCACTAATACAGCTTCAGATTCCATGTTGCAACCAACCTTTAAGAAACTACCAGTTTTGAGTTTTGGTATAATGTCAGGGAGGAATATCCACAATCATTTGAAAAGATTATTATAATACCCCTCCATTCCTTTTCTAGCTATTTTTGTAAGAGGTCTGTTTTTTTTGTATATTTCATTCAAAACTATTTTACAACAGATTGAATGCAGAAACAAATGAGAACCCAGTTTTCTCTTATGAAGCTGGAAATTAAAGAGATTTGCAAAATTCTAAAGCAATGCCACCCTTTTCCTACTATTTTTTTTTTTGTTTTAGACGTATTTTTTCATGAAATTATCTAGTTACAATATTTAGTGAGTTTATTATTGTGAATTTTAAATGAGCTAGTACATATTTTTAAGTATCTTAGTTTTAATTTCTAATGTAATAAATACTAACATAATTCTTAACCCCCACACACTAACACTCTTTGGTGTCCTCAATAAGTTTTAAGAGTGTCCTAGCCTGGCCAACGTGGTGAAACCCCATCTCTACTAAAAATACAAAAATTAGCTGGGTGTGGTAGTATATACCTGTAGTCCCAGCTATTTGGGAGGCTGAGGCACAAGAATCGCTTGAACCCAAGAGGCAGAGGTTCCACTGAGCTGAGACCATGCCACTACACTCTAGCCCGGGTGACAGTGCAAGACTCTGTCAATAACTAACTAACTAACTATTAAGAGTGTAAAGAGTCCTGAAGCCAAATGTTTTAGAACCACTGTTTTTTAGAGTCTTCAGTGGAGATCAGGGATTGGTGGCCGTAAGAAGAGTGTTTAGGTATTGGCTAATCTTTGTCTGTGGATTCATAATTAGACTGAGTTAGACTGTTGTTGATTTTTAGATAACTTTCAGAAGCACAGTCATTGAAGTGAAGCTGCTGTTAACTGGCTGGCTTTCAAAACCTTGTATACTGGTGTGAAACAGCCAATGGTCAATTTGGATGGGTTTAAAACAGTTCTTGTGGTTACTTCTTGCTATAGAAGAACAATCAGTACCTTCCTAGATGGATAGGAACTCAAGAGAGGTGAAAACATATGTCCACATGAAAACTTATACACAAATGTTAAGCTGGGCACAATGGCTCATGCCTGTAATCCCAGCACTTTGGGAGGCTGAGGCAGGTAGATCACCTGATCACCTGATCAGGAGTTCGAAACCAGCCTAGCCAACATGGCGAAACCCTGTCTCTACTAAATATACAAAAATTTGCCAGGTGTGGTGGTGGGCACCTGTAATCCCAGCTACTTGGGAGGCTGAGGCAGGAGAATCACTTGAACTTGGGAGGTGGAGGTTGCAGTGACCTGAGATCACGCCACTGCATTCCAGCCTGGGTGACACAGCAAGACTCCGTCTCAAAAAAAAAAAAAAAAAAAATTGTTGATAGCACTATTATTTCTTATAGCCAAAAAGTAGAAACAACTCTATTCCACACCAGCTGAAGAATGGATAAATAAAATGTGGGGCCGGGCGTGGTAGCTCATGCCTGTAATCCCAGTACTTTGGGAGGCCGAGGTGGGTAGATCACAAGGTCAGGAGATCGAGACCGTCCTGGCTAACACGGTGAAACCCTGTCTCTACTAAACAAACTACAAAAAATTAGCCGGGCGTGGTGGTGGGCACCTGTAGTCCCAGCTACTTGGGAGCCTGAGGCAGGAGAATGGCATGAACCCGGGAGGCGGAGCTTGCAGTGAGCCGAGATTGTGTCACTGCACTGTGGCCTGGGCGACAGAGCGAGACTCCATCTTAATAAAATAAATAAAAAAATAAAAATAAAATGTGGTATATCCAAACAACTGACTGTTCAGCAATAAAGAGGAATGAGGTACTAATAATGCTACAATATGGATGAGCCTTGAAAACATTATGCTGAGAGAAAGAAGCAGGCCACAAAGGCCACATATTTAATGGTTTCACTGATATGTCCAAAATAGGCAAATCTATAGAGGCAGAAAGTAGGTTAGTGGTTGGAGGGGATAGGAGGATGATATCTAAGGGAAATAGGGTAATTCTTCCTTAACCGTTTTCTGCCAAGGCCACACCAGGCTGAGCAGTGGAAGAATGTCCCTCCTGGGAGCTGGACAGCTTCAGCAGTTCATTTCCTGTTGATGGGGGTTTTGGGAGCTTGGGAATTCTTGTAAGATTTTTTTTTTTTTTTTTTTTGAGATGGAGTCTCGCTCTGTCGCCCAGGTTGGAGTGCAGTGGCCGGATCTCAGCTCACTGCAAGCTCCACCTCCCAGGTTTACGCCATTCTCCTGCCTCAGCCTCCTGAGTAGCTGGGACTACAGGCGCCCGCCACCTCGTCCGGCTAGTTTTTTGTATTTTTAGTAGAGACGGGGTTTCACCGTGTTAGCCAGGATGGTCTCGATCTCCTGACCTCGTGATCCGCCCGTCTCGGCCTCCCAAAGTGCTGGGATTACAGGCTTGAGCCACCGCGCCCGGCCTTCTTGTAAGATTTAATAGTCACAAGCCATTGCAGGCTAGGCTTGGAGTTTATTTGGCTATACATTTCCTTCAAATTTTAAAGAGCTAACTGTAAAAAGATTTTTTTTTAGATAATTGTAGAAATATGAATGTAGCTTGAGCATTTGATGAAATTAAGAAATTTACCTTGTGTTAATGACATTGTGGTCGTGTAAGGAAATGTCTTTGTGTTTTATAATGTCCAGAAGGGTGTATTTAGGGATGAAACGACATGCTGTCAGGGACCTGTTTTATAATAATGCAGCCAAAAAAGAGAGAAGAAGAAAGAAAAGGGGGCAAGGGAAGGAAGGAAAAAACAAAGGAAGAGAGGAAGCCAGAAGCAAAACGTTTGAATTGTTGAATCTGTAGGATGGGGTTCATTATACTATTCTCTCTACTGTGGTTAAAAACTTTCATAAAAAAAAAAATCATAAAAAAAAAAAAAAAAAAAGCCAGGCTGAGCTTGGTGGCTCACACCTGCAATCCCAGCACTTTGGGAGGCCAAGGCAGGAGGTTCACTTGAGCCCAAAAGTTTGAGACCAGACTGGGGAACATAGTGAGACCTTGTCTCTACCGAAAATAAAAATGAAAAATCAGCCAGATGTGGTGGCATGTGCCTATAGTCCCAGCCACTCGGGAGGCTAAGGCGGGAGGATTGCTTGAGCCCAGGAGATTGAGGCTCCAGTGAGCCACTGTACTCCAGCCTTAGCAGCAGGGCAAGACCCTGTCTCATTTTAAAAAAACCCGAAAAACAAAAAAGTCAAAACCTTTACACAGGTATGTAACTGTATCTGCCAAGGATCTTACTTAGTTTCTGACGTTTTACTTACTGACCTTTGTGCTTTATCCTTCCCTCTAACCCTTAAATTAATGCATGGCTACTTGGCGAGTAGTCCAGAGTGGGAGACAATACTTTTAATTTTCCCCTTTGAGTTCACTCCAGTTGGCTGACAAAGAATTCAACTATAGGTTGAAAAGCGTTGGGGGCCACAGTTTTATCTCCTGTGAAGGTTGTTACTTGGCAGCATCCCCTTAAAACTGCGTCCATTGAGGATATAAATGCTACCATTTATAACAAGGGGACGGGGAAGTTGTCTGTGTGTATGTTCATATTTATACATACATAAGCATATATATTATATATAGGTTTGCATACATATGCATAAAATAATTGGAAGTGTAAAACCCAGAAATAATAACTTGGGTTTCTTTCTGGGAAGAAAACTGATAGCTGGAAGACAAGAGTGGGTGAGACTGCTGGGGAGAGGAGATAGGATGAAAGGGGACCAAAAACCAAGTCCTGGGGAAATGACAACCAAGGGGTAAGCAGGTGAAGGACACAATGGGAAGAAGCCTGAGAAGGAGCAGCCAGACAGATAGGAGGGAAAGCCAATGGAAGAAAAAGTTTCAAGAAGTTGTGCAAAGGCATATATGTGCCCTTGGATGCAGCATTTCCACTTCTAGGAATTCTCCTATTGGGATTCTTGCAGACTTGCAAAATGATCTATGCACAGGGTTACCTACTGCAGCACTTTCTGTTTGTTTATTTGCAGCATTGTTTTTAATAGCAAAAATTTGGAAGCAATTAGAGTGTTTACCAGTAGGGAACAAGTTAATTAAATCATGGTTCCCCCATCCCGTGAGTACTCTGCACCTGAAGATGAGGAGGCTCTGTATACACTGATATGAAAAGATTCTAAAATATACTGTTGGGGTAAAAAACAAGGATGGGGAGTTTTGTTTGGGGCTTATAATGTTTTAAACTTTCATCATTGTTGTAAATGGATGTAGCTGGTTTTCACATTCCTTACAATTACAAGATACTGGGTTCTTGGGTTTGTTTTTCTCTGAGCTCTAGTATTCTTTTATTCTTTCTAACTTTCTTATTATGAGCAACAGTTGGCATGGAGGAGTGGCCGATCAAATTTTTAGGTTATTAAATCGGCTCCATTTCAAGCCAATCAGCATTGCCTTCTGCTGTTTTGTGCCTGGCTGCCACGTGCCTTTATATGGTGTTTCAGCTTTTCAATGTAGCAGTCACCCTGAGCCACAAGAGGGCAGAAAAACCTTTTGATTGCCACAGGACAGATTAGCACTGGAATCACTTCTGGCAAAATCCTGCGTGGAGTAGTTCTTAAACTCACTTACTGGACCATGGGCACCTGAAGGCAGGCCAGTGTCTAAACCATCAGAGGAGGCAACGGAGGGGTGAGAGGAGAGAGTGTGTATTTTGGAATCCTCTATATCTGCCTTATGCTCCTGGCTCCCCTGCAAATTAGTGAACTATACTCCTTACAGTGCTTAACCTCTCTCAGAGCTTGAATATGCAAGACAATAGGGGCATTACAACATAATGGAGCATAAAAGTTGAGGCTTTGGAATCCACACCACCTAACGCTGAGTCCTGCCTCTGTGACTTTGGGTCATTTCTTAACTCTCATTTATTCAATGAGACGGTGTGTGTAGATCTCTTAGCACTGTGTTGTGAACACTCACAAAGTAACTGCTATAATTACAATAGTACAAGGTACCAGCACAGATGAATAATATTAATAGACCCTTAATAACTTTTGTTATGTGGCTGTTTTATGTATGTAATAATTTGTTTGGTTACAAGCAAGGAGGTAATATTTTCTTTAAGACAATTTCAGAGCTTCTTTTCTCAGAGGGGCCCTCAAAATGTGTGTGGTATTTCTTACGTTCTTAAAAAGAGTCTTTTAATAGCATAGTACATTCTGAATTTTTGCAGAGTCTCAATTTTAAAGGTTCCATCCCACTGTGATTTTGTGTATTTTGTGTTGGAAAATATAGTATTTGGGCCATATAATGAGGAAGAGTCGGGCAACACGATGTTGCATCAGG